>NC_053392.1:200710392-202056664 GCF_905171765.1 Bufo bufo | reverse complement strand
CGGCTCAAATCGGTTCGGCCCTGGGATTTTTTGAGCTGTTCTTGAACTGCGAAGCTCTTGGACTTAGTCGTGGCAGAGACCAACCAGTATGCCACACAATTTATAACCGCAAACCCGGGAAGCTATTATGCCCAGCCTTTCCGGTGGAAACCAGGCCAAGTTTCCGAACTTAAAATTTTTTTGGGCCTTCTCCTCAACATGGGCCTGACAAAAAAGCATGAATTGCGGTCATATTGGTCAACGCACCCAATTCATCACATGCCCATGTTCTCTGCTGCTATGTCCAGGACACGATTTGAGACCATCCTCCGTTTTCTGCATTTTAGCGACAACACCACCTCCCGTCCCAGAGGCCACCCAGCTTTTGACCGGCTCCACAAAATTCGGCCCCTCATAGACCATTTCAACCTGAAATTTGCAGATTTGTATACCCCTGAGCAAAACATCTGCGTAGACGAGTCCCTAATACATTTTACCGGGCGCCTTGGCTTCAAACAATACATCCCAAGCAAGCGTGCCCGGTATGGGGTCAAATTGTATAAGCTCTGTGAAAGGGCCACAGGCTATACCCACAAATTTCGGATCTATGAGGGAAAAGATCAGACCCTGGAGCCGGTCGGTTGCCCAGACTACCTGGGGAGCAGTGGGACGACAGTTTGGGACTTGGTGTCACCCTTATTCGGCAAGGGGTACCATCTTTAGGGGGACAATTTCTACACAAGTGTGGCCCTCTTTAGGCATTTGTTTCTAGAACGGATTTGCGCCTGTGGCACCGCGCGAACTAGTCGCGTGGGCTTCCCCCAACGGCTTGTAACCACCCGTCTTGCAAGGGGGCAGAGGGCTGCCTTGTGTAACGAAGAACTGCTCGCGGTGAAATGGAGAGACAAGCGTGACGTTTACATGCTCTCCTCCATTCACGCAGACACGACAATCCAAATTGAGCGAGCAACCCGTGTCATTGAAAAGCCCCTCTGTGTCCACGACTATAATGCGCTCATGGGAGGGGTGGACTTCAATGACCAGATGTTGTCTCCGTATTTAGTTTCCCGCAGAACCAGACGCTGGTATAAGAAGGTGTCTGTATATTTGATTCAATTGGCGCTGTACAATAGTTTTGTTCTCTACAGTAAGGCTGGGAGAACAGGATCCTTCCTCAAATTCCAGGAAGAGATCATCGAGAACCTCCTTTACCCAGGAGGTTCCGTGGCCCCATCCACCAGAGTAGTTAGCCGTCTACACGAGCGACATTTCCCCAGTGTCGTTCCTGGTACCTCAACCCAACCGTCACCCCGAAAAAGATGTCGTGTCTGTAGCAGGAGTGGAATAAGGCGTGACACCCGCTATTTCTGTCCTGACTGTGCTGACCACCCTGCCCTATGCTATGGAGAGTGTTTCCGGAAGTACCACACACAGGTACACCTAGCATAGGGATCACATCTCACCAGGACAGGCACACAGGGCTATTAGGGCCCATTCACTCACAGCTGCTGCAAACCTCTCCTTTCACCTGGGATAAAGTGCATAACGTACTTCGCCACATCTTTGGGCGATTTGCGCTTTGCACATTGTCCCATGGGGAAGGAGAGGTTTGTTCTATAAAGGTAAAAAAAACTAAACAAAAAAAAAAATACCGGTAAGTAAAAAAGTTAAACGTTCAGTTAAAAAAGTTTAAAAAAAGTTTCTATGTTCTGTTCAACAGTTAATAAAGTTATTGCTTTGCGGCCTGGTTTTTTCTTTTTTGTTTTGTTTTTTTTACCTTTCAGGTGGACCAACCGATCGACTAGCTGCAGCACTGATGTGCATTCGGACAGAAGCATTGCGCTGCTGTCAGATTACACGCAAGTCGGTGTATGCGGCGCTGCAAGACGAGATTTCTCCTCTGCAGTAAAAGATACGTTTGCCGAGGCATATGAGCTGAGGAGGTGGCGGTGTTCATATACTTTGGCAAACACTTTGTATATATAAAAAAAAAAATCCCGGCAATGATTTATTCATCCACATCGATTGATGTGAATGGAGAAATCTGGTTTGCCAGGGCATACGAGCTGAAGTGGGTATGGATGTTGGGCGGAGCTCCTATGTCCTGGCAGACGCCTTTCCCCTCCTTTTTCTTTTTTTGGCAGAGATTTTTTCATCCACATTGATCGATGTGAATGAAGAAATCTGTGCCGTTCATTTTTTTCTTTCAGCCCAGAGGCTGAACGGAAAAAAAAAATCTCATTACCCGTATGCTCAATATAAGGAGAATAGCAGAAACTCCTAATGCTGGGCATACATGTAATGATTGCGGAGACCCTCAAATGCCAGGGCAGTACAAACACCCCACAAATAACACCATTTTGGAAAGAAGACACCCCAAGGTATTCGCTGAGGGGCATATTGAGTCCATGAAAGATTGAAATTTTTGTCCCAAGTTAGCGGAAAGGGAGACTTTGTGAGAACAAAATCAAAAAAATCAATTTCCGCTAACTTGTGCCAAAAATTTTTTTTTTCAATGAACTCGCCATGCCCCTCATTGAATACCTTGGGGTGTCTTCTTTCCAAAATGGGGTCACATGTGGGGTATTTATACTGCCCTGGCATTTTAGGGGCCCCAAAGCGTGAGAAGAAGTCTGGTATCCAAATGTCTAAAAATGCCCTCCTAAAAGGAATTTGGGCCCCTTTGCCCACCTAGGCTGCAAAAAAGTGTCACACATCTGGTATCTCCGTACTCAGGAGAAGTTGAGGAATGTGTTTTGGGGTGTCTTTTTACATATACCCATGCTGGGTGAGATAAATATCTTGGTCAAATGCCAACTTTGTATAAAAAAAAAATGGGAAAAGTTGTCTTTTGCCAAGATATTTCTCTCACCCAGCATGGGTATATGTAAAATGACACCACAAAACACATTCCCCACCTTCTCCTGAGTACAGAGATACCAGATTTGTGACACTTTTTTGCAGCCTAGGTGGGCAAAGGGGCCCACATTCCAAAGAGCACCTTTCGGATTTCACAGGTCATTTTTTACTGAATTTGATTTCAAACTCCTTACCACACATTTGGGCCCCTAGAATGCCAGGGCAGTATAACTACCCCACAAGTGACCCCATTTTGGAAAGAAGAGACCCCAAGGTATTCGCTGATGGGCATAGTGAGTTCATGGAAGTTTTTATTTTTTGTCACAAGTTAGTGGAATATGAGACTTTGTATGGAAAAAAAAAAAAAAAAAAAAAAAAATCATCATTTTCCACTAACTTGTGACAAAAAATTCTAGGAACTCGCCATGCCCCTCACGGAATACCTTGGGGTGTCTTCTTTCCAAAATGGGGTCACTTGTGGGGTAGTTATACTGCCCTGGCATTCTAGGGGCCCAAATATGTAGTAAGGAGTTTGAAATCAAATTCTGTAAAAAATGACCTGTGAAATCCGAAAGGTGCTCTTTGGAATATGGGCCCCTTTGCCCACCTAGGCTGCAAAAAAGTGTCACACATCTGGTATCTCCGTACTCAGGAGAAGGTGGGGAATGTGTTTTGGGGTGTCATTTTACATATACCCATGCTGGGTGAGAGAAATATCTTGGCAAAAGACAACTTTTCCCATTTTTTTTATACAAAGTTGGCATTTGACCAAGATATTTATCTCACCCAGCATGGGTATATGTAAAAAGACACCCCAAAACACATTCCTCAACTTCTCCTGAGTACGGAGATACCAGATGTGTGACACTTTATTGTCTTAAATAGGGTATCATTTTTAGCGGGATGGGGTAACTGTTTGATTGGCACTATTTTGGGGGTCATAAGCCTTTTTGATCGCTTGCGGTTGCACTTTTTGTGATGTAAGGTGAGGGTGACAAAAATTGCTTTTTTTTTACACCATTTTTTTATTTTTTTATGGTGTTTATCGGACAGGGTCCATCATGTGATATATTTATAGAGACGGTCTTACGGACGCGGTGATACCCAATATGTGTGGTTTTAATTTATTTTTTCATTTTTTATAGAAAAAAGCTATTTCTTTTTTTAATTTTACATTTTTATTTATTTCTTACTTTTATTATTTTCACTTTTGTTTTTTATCAAGTCCCTCTTGGATCTTGAAGATCCAGTGGGGCTGATGGCTGTACTATACTTTGCAATGCTCTTGCATTGCAAAGTATAATACAATCAGATGCCCTGTAGGTGGCAACAGCGGACGCCCCGACGGTGGAGAGAGGGAGCCCCTTCCCTCTATTAACCCCACAGATCGGGGAGGTGGGGGGGGGGGGGGGCACGAGGACACATTACCTGATTTCAGGCTCTGATCTGCAGAGCGCAGATCAGAGCCTGAAACCGGCATTTTTTCACTGCCGCGATCCGATTGGATCAATTGTCGGCAAGGGGCCATTCTGGTCACTTGCCGGCATTAATGAACTGTATGCGGTCTGTGACAGCAGCAGGACAGGGGCAGAAGCTTTAATCCAAACGCTTTGCAGCGCAAGGATTAAAGAGCTGCCATGACATCTATATACGTGGTAGCTGCACGGGGTATGTGCAGCTATCACGTATATATACAGATTGCGGAACATCTAAAATCCCATGGATTGAAAGATGAAAAACAGCATGGGTTTAACCATCAGGGAGATCATGTCAAACTAATCTTATAGATTTTTTTGATTGGGTGACTAAAATAGTAGATGGAGGAGGTGCAGTAGACATCGCTTAGCTAGACTTTAGTAAGGCTTTTGATACTGTCCCACATAGAAGGGCTTATCAATAAATTGCAGTCTTTGGGCTTGGACTCCCATATTGTTGAATGGATTAGGCAGTGGCTGACGGACAGGCAACAGAGGGTCGTAGTCAATGCAGGGCTCCAGATGGCGACCAAAATGGTCGCCAATGCGACTTGGAATTTACAAATGGCGACAAGACTTTTTAGTCTTGTCGCCATTTGCGACTAGACCCGCCGCCGCAGCTCTGCTCAATACAGCGGCGGCACAGGAGATAATCGTTCTCAACAGCGCAGGAGGAGTCTCTCCCTCCCCCCTGTGCTGCTGCTGCCGCCGCCTCCACCAATAAGAAGAGACGGGAGGAGGAGGGGAGGGGCTGTGGCCACTGCGCCACCAATGAAGATAACTGACCTGTAATACAAATACAGGAGGCGGGTGCCGGTATCAAATAGCCGACACCCGACCTCTATGACAGGGAGCTGCGATCAGCTGCAGTTGAGTTAACCCTTCAGGAGCGGTACCTGAGGGGTTAATTGTAGGTGATCGCAGCCCCCTGTCACAAAGGTCGGGTGCCGGTTATTTGATACCGGCACCCGCCTCCTGTATTTGAATAAGAAACGTTGGTGGCACAGTGCGCCCCCCCAGTATAAGAAACGTTGGTGGCACAGTGCGCCCCCCCCCCCTTCCCCAGTATAAGAAATGTTGGTGGCACAGTGCGGCCCCCCCCCCCTCCCCCAGTATAATAAACATTGGTGGCTCAGTGGGAAGTGCCAATAAGGGTTAAAAAAAAATAAAAAAATTTACTCACCTCCTCCAGTTGATCCGTAGCTGCCGGTCACCTGTACTTACTTCTTTCTTCAGGACCTGTGGTGACGTCACTGAGCTCATCACATGGCCCATTACCATGGTGATGGATCATGTGATGAGCACAGTGATGTCACCACAGGTCCTGAAGAAAGAAGTAAGTACAGGAGACCGGCAGCTACGGATCAACTGGAGGAGGTGAGTAAATTATTTTTTTATTTTTTAACCCTTATTGGCACTTCCCACTGCGCCACCAATGTTTATTATACTGGGGGGGGGGGGGCACACTGCGCCACCAATGTTTATTATATTGGGGGGGGGGGGCGCACTGCGCCACCAATGTTTATTATACTGGAGTGTTGGGGGGGCACACTGCGCCACCAATGTTTATTATATGGGGGGGGCGCACTGCGCCACCAATGTTTATTATACTGGGGTGTTGGGGGGCGCACTGCGCCACCAATGTTTATTATACTGGGGTGTTGGGGGGCGCACTGCGCCACCAATGTTTATTATACTGGGGTGTTGGGGGGCGCACTGCGCCACCAATGTTTATTATACTGGGGTGTTGGGGGGCGCACTGCGCCACCAATGTTTATTATACTGGAGTGTTGGGGGGGGCACTGCGCCACCAATGTTTATTATACTGGAGTGTTGGGGGGGCACACTGCGCCACCAATGTTTATTATATTGGGGTGTTGGGGGGGCGCACTGCGCCACCAATGTTTATTATATTGACCTTCTACTTAGCAGTCTGTATTCAGAATGCTATTATTTCCCCTTATAACCATGTTATAAGGGAAAATAATAATCATCGGGTCTCCATCCCAATCATCTCCTAGCAACCGTGCGCGAAAATCGCACCGCATCCGCACTTGCTTGCGATTTTCACGCAGCCCCATTAACTTCTATGAGGCCTGCGTTGCGTGAAAAACGCAGAATATAGAGCATGCTGCGATTCTCACGCAACGCACAAGTGATGTGTGAAAATCACCGCTCATGTGCACAGCCCCATAGAAGTGAATGGGTCCGGATTTAGTGCGGGTGCATTCCGGTATTCTGAATGCCGGATCCGGCACTAATACATTCCTATGGGGAAAAATGCTGGATCCGGCATTCAGGCAAGTCTTCAGTTTTTTTCGCCGGAGATAAAACCGTAGCATGCTGTGGTTTTATCTTTTGCCTGATCAGTCAAAATGACTGAACTGAACTGAAGACGTCCTGATGCATCCTGAACGGATTACTCTCCATTCAGAATGCATGGGGATATGCCCGATCAGTTCTTTTCCGGTATAGAGCCCCTAGGACGGAACTCAGTGCCGGAAAAGAAAAACGCTAGTGTGAAAGTACCCTAAAATATTAAGTTTAAATCCCCCCTTTCCCAATTTTACATATAAAATATATAAACATTAAATAAACATATTACATAGCGCTGCGTCCGAAAAGTCCAAACTATTAAATTATTAAAAAGTATCTCCTATGCGGTGAGCATTCGCCATTTTTTAGTCACCTTGTCACCCCAAAAAATAGCATAGGACTGTTCTATTATGGGCTGAACGTTTCATAAAATGCTAAATGCACGCGGCTTTTTTTGGTGTTTTTTTTTTTGCGCGGTATTGAGTATCGCAATACTTTTTTATGGTGACGAAAGCGAATCAAAATTTTGGTTTCAAAACAACCCTACGCCGATCTGATCAGCGTAGCGTTGTCACGATAGCAAAATTTTGATTCAGTTTCGATTTGGCGACTAAAAATTTGATTTGGCTCCTAAATTTTTCAGTTCAGGAGCCAATGGCTACTAGGTATTTTTTTTAGTCTGGAGCACTGCAATGGAGTATTCAGACCATGGTCTTGTTACCAGTGGGGTACCTCAGGGATCTGTTCCGGGACCCATATTGTTTAATATCTTTATCAGCGAAATTGCAGAAGGCCTCGATGGTAAGGTGTGTCTTTTTGCTGATGACACAAAGATTTGTAACAGGGTTGATGTTCCTGGAGGGATACACCAGATGGAAAAGGATTTAGGAAAACTAGAGGAATGGTCAAAAATCTGGCAACTAAAATTTAATGTGGATAAGTGCAAAATAATGCACCTGGGGCGTAAAAACCCAAGAGCAGAATATACAATCAGTGATACAGTCCTAACCTCAGTATCTGAGGAAAGGGATTTAGGGGTCATTATTTCAGAAGACTTAAAGGTAGGCAGACAATGTCATAGAGCAGAAGGAAGTTCTAGCAGAATGCTTGGGTGTATAGGGAGAGGAATTACCAGTAGAAAGAGGAGGTGCTCATGCCGCTTTACAGAGCACTAGTCAGACCTCATTTGGAGTATTGCGCTCAGTACTGGAGACCATATCTCCAGAAGGATATTGATACTTTGGAGAGAGTTCAGAGAAGAGCTACTAAACTGGTACATGGATTGCAGGATAAAACTTACCAGGAAAGATTAAAGGACCCTAAAGGCTACTTTCACACTAGCGTCGGGGCTCCGCTTGTGAGCTCCGTTTGAAGAGTCTCACAAGCGGCCTCGAACGCATCCGTCCAGCTACCAATGCATTCGGAGTGGATGCGGATCCGCTCAGAATGCATCAGTCTAGCAGCGTTCGGGTGTTCGCCTGGCTGTGCGGAGGCAAACGGATCCGTCCAGACTTACAATGTAAGTCAATGGGGACGGATCCGTTTGAAGTTGACACAATATGGCTCAATTTTCAAACGGATCTGTCCCCCATTGACTTTCAATGTAAAGTCTGGACGGATCCGTCTGAACCACTTTCACACTTAGAATTTTTTTTAAACTATAATGCAGACGGATCCGTTCTAAACGGATCCAAACGTCTGCATTATAGGAGCGGATCCGTCTGTGAAGACATCAGACGGACCTGCTCTGAACTCAAGTGTGAAAGTAGCCTTACATGTATAGCTTGGAAGAAAGACGAGACAGAGGGGATATGATAGAAACTTTTAAATACATAAAGGGAATCAACAAGGTAAAAGAGGAGAGAATATTTAAAAGAAGAAAAACTGCTACAAGAGGACATAGTTTTAAATTAGAGGGGCAAAGGTTTAAAAGTAATATCAGGAAGTATTACTTTACTGAGAGAGTAGTGGATGCATGGAATAGCCTTCCTGCAGAAGTGGTAGCTGCAAATACAGTGAAGGAGTTTAAGCATGCATGGGATAGGCATAAGGCCATCCTTCATATAAGATAGGGCCGGGGGCTATTCATAGTATTCAGTATATTGGGCAGACTAGATGGGCCAAATGGTTCTTATCTACCGACACATTCTATGTTTCTATGTATCCCGTGAGAGTGCAACTACCCCGCCAATGAAGGGGGACATGCACGAGGCCAGCACAGCATTTACAAGGTCAGCCTCGAGTCCCGTGAGTGTGCAAAATTCCACCTATGGAATGAGGGGCGGTCATGCACATGGCCAGCACCGCATCCAGTGGGAGTGCAAGTATTCCACCCAGGGAAGGGGGTCATGCACATGGCCAGCAACGTATCCGGTGAGAGTGCAGTATTCCACCTAAGGAAGGGGGTCATGCACGTGGCCAGCACCGCATCCAGTGAGAGTGTGAGAGTGCGAGAGTGCAAGCACCCTGCCGATGGAAGGGGGTCATGCACATGCCCAGCAACGTACCGGCGAGAGAACAACCACAGGCAGTGAGAGCGCATGCACATGTCCGGAAGCGAATCCAGTGAGAGTGCATAATTCCGCCTATGGAAGGAGGTTGTGCACGTGGCCAGCACCTCCAGTGAGAGTACAGTATTCCGCCTATGGAAGGGGGGCATGAACATGGCCGGCAGCGGATCCAGTGAGAGTGCAGCATTGGAGGTCATGCACATGGCCGGCAGCGGATCCCGTGAGTGCCGAATTCCACCTGAGGAAGGAGGTCGGGTACATGGCCAGCACCGTAGTCTGTGAAAGTGCAGTATTCCGCCTATGGAAGGGGGTCATGCACATGGCCAGTCCGCAGCCAGGGAAAGTGCAGTAGTCTGCCTAGGAAGGGGGGGGGGGGGGGGTCATGCACAAGGCCAGTACCGTAACCGGTGAGAGAGTGCGGAATTCCGCCTATAGAAAGGGGACATGCACCCAGTCGACACTGTACTCGGGAGCGGGGTGCAAGATTCATCCCAGGGAAGGGGTTACTTTTGGCCAGCGCCGTGTCCGGGGAGCGCAACATGCCGCCTATGAAAGGGGGGCATGCACATGGCCAGCTCTACCGAGATCAGGCTGCAGTGTCCAGCGCAGCCAACAAGAATTCCATAGCATACAAACTTGATACGGATTTTTTTTTTTTTTTAACTGACACAGCCTCCCTGAGAGGTAGGAAGGGGCCACCATACAGGCCCATGAGGAAGGCCCGGATCTCAGAGGGCCTCCTCTATACAGGAGCCGGCCCATGGAGATGGCCGGTACCTAAAGGGTTAACTGGGATCCGGCCTGGGGGCGGCGCAGCGATCCCCTGGGGGAGGAGGAACCTCCAGGCGGGAAGAAATCGCGCCTGGAAGAAGTTCCCTCCCCCTGCAATTAAGGCCGAAATCGCGGCCTAGTAGGCCGCAAAGCCGAGGCCTAAATTTGTGGCGCCTGCTCCTGGACGCCACTGATCCTTCTCCTCAAGCGAGATACTCTTCATCCTGTCGTCGGCTGTGCTGTGAACTGGCGCGCACAGCGTGAGGTCACAGAGCGCCCTCACGCTGTGCACAGCTGACAGCCGAGGACCAGGAAGCGGTGAGTACAGAGCCTTCACTGCTTCCTGGTCCTCCAGTACTAATGAGCGCTTCAACAATGGAAGCGCTCATTAGTATTTGCCCCTTATACGGCATCTTTTTCCATAAAACTATATCAATCTGCTCAGCTCCTCCTGCTGTATAATATTGTACCCAAGGATCAGACTGCATGTTTAATGTGATACACTCACTTTAAATGGCAGAGAAAGCTCCATATTCATAACTACCAGCAATTCTTGAATGCACTTGTATGGCGACAGAGGGGAAAAAAAGAAGGAGAAAAAAAAAAAAAAAAAAACTACTTACAGCATCTGCCTTACAAATCGTGTTGGCTATGTGCCGGCATACCATCCTCAGCCAATCCACCTTCAGAGGCTCCTCCGTTGTCAGCTGGAAGCTAAATAACTGGTTTGTCTGTTCTGTTGGAGGTCGCACTACCAATGCAAACGCGTTATGGCATTCTGCAAATCCAAACAAACACAGTCAGTTTTATGATGCTGATGCCGTACATTGTTACTCAAACACACACACCATGGGGGAGATTTATCAAAACTAGATACCAAGGGAGCTCTGAAAAATGAAAGTGACTGGTTGTTAGGGGCAACCAAGCAGATTTTCGTTTACACGAATTTTGATAAATCTCCCCCCATGTTTTTGACATGTATGGACTTCTGTGTTTTATCTCCTCCTTCTGAAATAAAACACAGAGAAACAATTTACAGCTTATTAAGGCACAGTAGCACGCCGCGGCGGACAGCACAGAGACAGCACTCAAGCGTGAACAATTCTGCACAGTCTGGAAACTCAGATTTAGAATGTACTCTTAGCTGGGTAACCATGCAGCAGTATATAACTACTCTGGGTCTTGCTGTTAATTCACCGCAGTTCTCATAATGGCAGATGGGCACACTACGCTGACATGCTGTGCCCAGAGAAACTGCTTTATCACTAGATATTTGCTTCAATAGTAAAACCTAAGAGCTTCATATAGCTTATTACTAGACGCCCATATTCACAGAATTTCTGTAGTCTAGAGAATTTCACAACTTATCTTTTACCATTTCCAATAAAATATTGAGTGGGCATAAGACTAGGGCTTATCAAGAAATTTGCTGAAGAGTCACACTTTATAGGTTTCTGTAAGTTTTACTAGAAACATTTGTGGGGTTTCAAAGAAAACAGTTAAAACGATAAACACTTTAAGAAGTGTCCAAGGGTGCTTCTCCTCCAGCTTATTCCTGCGCTGCCCAATCGACAAGTCTCTCCCTATACGTAAAGTAGGGAAGGACTGTCGAGCTGAACCCAACCAGGACAAGGCGCTACACTTTCCCTCAAATACAGCTCTTTAAAAAGGTCTCCCTCTCAATTGCCGCCATGTTTAAAAAGAATTGGGTTTTACTTAAAGGGCTTCTGTCACCCCACTAAACTCTTTTTTTGTGTGTACTTATAATCCCTATCCTGCGATATTGCTATACATTATGTTATTAATAATTTTCATTCAGTAGATTTGGCAAAAAACATACTTTTATGATATGCTAATTACCTGTCTACCAGCAAGTAGGGAGTCTACTTGCTGGTAGCAGCCGCAGAAAACCGCCCCCTCCTCTTGTTGATTGACAGGGCCAGCCGCGATCTCCTCCTCCAGCCGGCCCTGTCAGCATTTCAAAAATCGTGCGCCTGTGTTGATTCGGCGCAGGCGCTCTGAGATAAGGAGGCTCGCCTCCTCAGCACTCCCTCAGTGCGCCTGCGCCAATGACGTCTTCTCTTTCGGTGACGTCATCGGCGCACTGAGGGAGTGCTGAGGAGGCGAGCCTCCTTCTCTCAGAGCGCCTGCGCTCTGCCTTAAGCTGTAAATCAACACAGGCGCGCGATTTTTGAAATGCTGACAGGGCCGGCCAGAGGAGGAGGAGATCGCGGCTGGCCCTGTCAATCAACAAGTGGAGGGGGCGGTTTTCTGCGGCTGCTACCAGCAAGTAGACGCTCTACTTGCTGGTAGAATGGTAATTAGCATATCATAAAAGTAAGTTTATTGCCAAATCTACTGAACGAAAATTAATAACATAATGTATAGCAATATCGCAGGATAGGGATTATAAGTACACAAAAAAAAAAAAAATATATATGAGTTTAGTGGGGTGACAGAAGCCCTTTAATGTGAGACCCTGACAGTATTTCATACCGCTCCTTGGTTATAGCACTATGAAAAGCTACCTACAGTCTGATTTAAAGGGACACTTCCATCAAAAAAAATGTTTTATCACATTAAGTCCTCGTGCACAGGACAGTGAAAAATAGCTGTGTGAGAGCTGTTTAAGTAACTGCCATCACACAGGCATTTTTAGCACCAGTGAATGTCTATGAAGCTATTCACATGGCCATTCTTTTAACAGTCAGTGAATAGCGTACGTCCAAAAATAGGAGATGTCCTATTTTAGGCGGTTTGAAATCAATGGGACCTTTTTTAATAGCATTAATAACGGGTACACATCAACTAAATGGCCATTAAGGGGTTAAAAAACAAAAACCAACTTCAATGAGCAGGACCTGCCGAAAAACCTTCAATATGCGTGATGACGTAGCCATGTGGGAGAGTGTGGTAACATCGCGCACATTGCAGGTCCTGTTCTCTGAAGAGAGAAGAGACTGCAGCAGCGCCATCAAGTGGATGAGGTGAGTTTTTTTTTTTTTTTGTCAAATCAACAGCTGGGGACCACTATGGGGGCATTATTTACACAATGGGGAAAATTATTTAAGCTGGGGGCCTACATTGGGGACATTAAAATTAAAATGGCTACACTATGAGGGCCATTATTTTACCCAGTGGCCTACATGGAAAACATTATTAAAGCTGGGGCAGTAAAAAAATCCTACACTATAGGGGAAATTATTTTAGCTGGGGGCCTACCATCCAGTGGGTTTTCTCAGAAGGGTGGGTCTAGAAATAACTGCCAAATTAATCAGTTTTTAAATGGACATAAAAAAAAAAAAGGGATGCAAAACGGACACAACCATAAAATGGATGCACACACGGATACAAAATGGCCGTGAAAAACTGACAGTGAGTCCGTTTTTAACTGGCATTTTTATTCACCGTCGTGTGCATGTAGCCTAACAGCCCATATGTGAATAGCCTATGTATTTTTTTTTTTTCATTTTTAAAACGAGAGGTTTTCTGTGTAATTTTTTTTAAATCATTCTATGTATTCCGTATACTTCAATAGTTTTTTTGCACTTTATACTTAATGTTCAACAGGAGGCATAGATAGCTACTTCTATTCTATGGTTCAGTACAATTACAGCGGTAGCAAATATGTATAGTTTAATTTGTTTTTGTTACTACTTTTGAATAATAGAACATCTCCTGCAAAAAAAAAAAAAAAAAAAAAAAAGGTGTGCGCATCATCGGATGTGGACCAAAAATATGGTCATGTGATTGGGGCCGCATGCTAGACTGCCAATATTTAAATTCCTCCTACCCTTGAGGCTTACAAGGGATCAGGCACTAATTTTGGCAATCAGTTGTCAGACCCCCACGTGATCTAGCATTTATCACCTATCCAATGGATAGGCAATAAATGTTTCGGGCTGGAATGCCCATTTTTACATACAAAATTCTGGCAAGTGATATTACTTATTAAACATTAAAAGTATCACAGACCTTCAGTTTCCCGGATGTCAAGAACTTTCTTTATCTGTGACAACGGCATCAAGCTGATATGCTTAAGAGATGCTGGGGGTCTTGTGTGTCCATGAGGACTCTTGAAAGTCCCAATGACTTTATGCCGCTTTCTTGCAATCTGAAAATACAAATTAACTGTTAATGTACATGGGAGAATCTACAAAATATTGGTTTGGTTGCTGAAATATTGTACATTCACATGATTGCTAGAAAAAATAAATCCTAATACATGTTTAAAGTGGTTATTCAACAAAAAGTATTACCATGCAATTGATAGGGTATTTCAAAAGGAGTATTACTGCTATATACACACACACACTACAAAAATATTCCTTGTGTGTACATTATATTTTTCTCTCTGGTAGAGATCCCTACAGTAACTCCAGTGGCTAGAATTCTGGTCCACCTTCTCCCACATTCGGTGGTGGACTGACATGCTCAGAAGCTTATCTGCTGCTTTTCCCTCACCCTCAGTGCTGATCTCAGTGTAGACGGTGAAGAGGTCCAGTTACCC
The DNA here is from genome assembly GCF_905171765.1 of Bufo bufo. NCBI lineage: Eukaryota > Metazoa > Chordata > Amphibia > Anura > Bufonidae > Bufo > Bufo bufo. The sequence goes on along the minus strand of NC_053392.1, from coordinate 202,042,244 downwards.
TTGATTCATCCATCCATCCCTAATTCAGAGATATAGCTATAGCTCTCTATAGACCGTAAAGGAGGATAATGGAGGATGACACTGCATACTACAGTGCTATTACTGGAATTAGGGACAGTTTTTGAGGTGCTATTTATGTAGGGGAGGGATACAGGAGGAAGAATTCACAATGCACTCCTGGGGGGGATGTAGGCTCTTGCCTGTTTCATGTTACAAGAGTTTAACTGCAAAGCCATTGAGAAAGTATGAAAACTGCTGTAACTGCCATATTATTCTACACCCAGATGGAAAACTGCTACCACCCCCAACAAAGGCGTCCTCGAGGGTAGGTAATATCTGGAGTCTAATGTTTAAAAAGAAAGATCATGATTCTAGATATGTGGGGGGGGGGGGGGGGGGGGGGGGGCGAACTTTCATTCATTAATGATCAGTAATGGACAGCTTTCATTGGACAACCTCATACATCGAAAGGGGTCTGTTTATGAATCTGTGGGGGACACTGGAGATGGAGGACCTGTTGCCACAAACTGCAATGAAATCTGCAGGTAGCATGTTATAGGGCAGGAGGGGCTGAGCAGACTGATAACGAGATTTTTGTATAACTTACCAGTAAAATCTCTTTCTCGCTCTTCCTTGGGGGACACAGGAAACCTTGGGTATAGCTCATCTCCATAGGAGGCGTGACACTAAGTGAAAGACTGTTAAGCCCCTCCTCCAGCAGCTATACCCTCAGCCTGGAGCGAGCGACTACCAGTTATGTGCCCAAGTAGTTAAAACAAAGGCAAGGATCAACCAATTAACACCAACAAGTCAAAACTCCCGTCAGGGCAACCAAAACAATGGGTGGGTGCTGTGTCCCCCAAGGAAGAGCGAGAAAGAGATTTTACTGGTAAGTTATACAAAAATCTCGTTTTCTCGCCCAATTCCTTGGGGGACACAGGAAACCTTGGGACGTTCAAAAGCAGTCCACAAATAGGGAGGGACCACAACCCAAAGTGAATTAAAGCACCATAGGCATTAAGGCACCGCCGCCTGCAAGACCAGGCGGCCCAAAGCAGCATCCGCCGATGCATAAGTGTTCACCTTGTAGAACTTGGTGAAAGTGTGCAAAGAAGACCAGGTGGCCGCCTTACACAATTGTTCAGCCGAAGCTCGATTTCGCTGAGCCCAGGAAGCCCCGACCGCTCTGGTAGAATGAGCGGTAACACCAAAAGGCGGTTCCCTGCCCTTAGCACTGTAAGCCTCAGCAATAGCCATCTTGATGAAGCGGGCAATAACCACTTTAGATGCCGCCAGCCCCCTGCGCGGACCCTCCGGAACCACAAATAGAGAATCCGAGCGCCGAAAGGGTCTAGTTACATCCAAGTAGATCCTCAGAGCCCTAACAACATCCAGACGGTGAAGATCCCGTTCCCGAGGATGAGACGGGGACGGGCACAGAGAAGGAAGGATAATATCTTCATTCAGGTGAAAAGCGGACACCACCTTCGGAAGGAAATCCGGAACCGGGCGGAGAACCACCTTGTCCTGGTGAAAAACCAAGAGGGGTTCTACGCAAGAAAGTGCCGCCAATTCAGACACACGCCGAAGAGACGTGATGGCTACGAGGAAAAAAACTTTGCAAGACAACAAGCGAAGGGAAACCCTGCGCAAAGGCTCGAAAGGAGAAGATTGGAGAGCCGTCAGCACAACATTAAGATCCCAAGATGGAACGGGAGCGCGATACGGGGGAGCATAGAGAGCAACCCCCTGCAGAAAAGTCTTAACTGGACCGAGCGGAGCCAGAGGTCGCTGAAAAAGGATCGAAAGCGCTGAGATCTGACCCTTTAGGGTACTGAGACCCAAACCCAAGTCCAGACCAGACTGCAAGAAGGATAAAATCGTGGGGAGAGAAAACCGAAGGGGATGAACATCTAAGGTCTCGCAGAAGTTCAAATAGGCCCGCCAGGTTCGGTAATAAATCCTGGACGATGCCGGTTTACGCGCACGAATCATGGTACGGACCACGTCAGCAGAAAACCCCCGCCGCGTTAGGACCGCGGTCTCAATAGCCACGCCGCTAAACGTAGCGACCCTAAATGCTGGTGGAAGATCGGCCCTTGAGAGAGGAGGTCTTCTCTTAGAGGCAGAGGCAAGGGGGCGTCTGCCAGGAGCAACATAAGGTCGGCGTACCAAGGACGACGAGGCCAATCCGGGGCTATTAGGATCGCAGGCGTGCCCTCCGCCGCGATCTTCCGAAGGACTCGTGGAAGAAGAGGCAGGGGCGGAAAAACGTAGAGGAGAGAGAACTCCGTCCAGGGAAGGACGAGCGCGTCCGCGCCGTAAGCGTCCGGATCCTTGGTTCTGGCCATGAAGGTGGGGAGCTTGTGGTTGAATCTGGAGGCCATGAGATCCACGTCCGGACGACCCCAACGGAGGCAAAGAGACTCGAAGACGTCGGGGTGCAGAGACCACTCGCCCGGGTCGATCGTCGTCCGGCTGAGGAAATCCGCCGCCCAATTGTCCACCCCCGGGATGTAAATGGCCGAAATGGCTGGAACATGAACTTCCGCCCAGCGAAGGATTAGAGACACCTCCCTCATTGCTGCCGCGCTGCGAGTGCCCCCTTGATGATTTATGTATGCCACAGCCGTGGCATTGTCTGATTGGACACGAACAGGGTGACCCTGAAGCAGCGAAGTCCAATGCCGGAGTGAGAGGAGAATCGCCCTCAGCTCCAGAACGTTGATCGGCAGTTTGGACTCCGATGGAGACCAAGTGCCTTGTACGGACCGAGGAGGAAACACCCCCCCCCAACCCCGCAGACTGGCATCGGTGGTAATCACCAACCAAGTTATCGGTAGGAAGGACTTCCCTTGGAGAGGGGTCCGTAACCACCAGAGTAGAGAGGAGCGAACCTGGGGGGGAAGGGGAAAGTGCTGATCCAGACTTTCCTGGGACTTGTCCCATGCGGACAGAATGGCAGTCTGAAAGGTGCGGGAGTGATACTGCGCGTAGGGGATTGCTTCGAAACAGGATACCATCTGTCCCAAGACCCGCATGCTGAACCGGAAGGAAGGACGGCGGTGGTTCAGAAGGCTCTGAACCGACCGATGAAGGAGCTGGCGCTTCTCTGACGGAAGCCGAACCTCCGCTGCATCTGTATCCAGCAGCATCCCTAGAAAGATCAGTTGCCTGGATGGAACAAGAGCGGATTTGGGAAGATTGATAATCCAACCGAACCGGCGTAAGGTTTGTAGTGAGAGGTCCACACTGGCAGATGTCAGTGACAGAGAGGGTGCCTTGATAAGGAGATCGTCCAAATATGGAAGAAGAAAAACTCCCCTGGAACGAAGTAAGGCGAGGACAGGGGCTAGGACCTTTGTGAAAACGCGAGGGGCTGTCGCCAGCCCGAAGGGGAGGGCAACGAACTGGTAGTGGTCGGACCCCACTGCAAAGCGCAGAAAGCACTGATGGCACTGAGCGATTGGAATATGAAGGTAGGCGTCCTGGATGTCGATAGAGGCCAGGAACTCCCCTTTTTCCAGAGAGGCCACCACCGACCTGAGAGACTCCATCCGGAACCGCTGAAGACGAAGGAAACGGTTTAACCGTTTTAAATCCAGAATGGGACGAACCGAGCCTTCCTTTTTGGGGACCACAAAAAGGTTCGAATAGAACCCTTTGAATCTTTCCTCCATAGGAACCGGAGCAATGACCCCCTTGTCCAGAAGGGTACGAGTGGCAGTAAAGAAATCGGCCGCCCTTTGGGGATCTCGAGGAACCCGGGAGCGAAAGAACCGAACTGGGGGGAGGGACGCAAACTCGAGTTTGTACCCGGAAGACACCACCTCGAGAGCCCAGGCGTCGGAGACGTGCGTCTGCCAGAAGTCCCTGAACAGGAGGAGACGTCCCCCCACCCGGGTGGGTGGGGGCGCACCTTCAGGTAGTGTTCTGCTTGGTCGCGGGAGGACGAGCAGGCTGTGACTTGCGCCAGGAGGGCTGGGTCCGAAAAAAAGGCTTCTTACGTCTGTCTTGGACAGGGTTAGAGGATGGACCTGAAGTGGTGCGAGGTGTGGGAGCTCTGCGGGAAGACCTGAAGCGAGAAAAGGTGGGACGGCCTCGAGTGGTGCTCCTAGTCCTGGATTGGGGAAGATGTGTACTCTTCCCTCCCGTGGCTTCAGAGATGATTTCATCCAAGCGGGCCCCGAACAATCGAGAACCAGTGAAGGGAAGGCCAGTAAGAGACCGCTTTGACGTGGCGTCCGCCGTCCAAACCTTTAACCAAAGCTCCCTTCTAGCCGAAACGGCCAGGGCAGATGAACGGGCTATAAGAGCCCCCGCATACAGGGATGCCTCACAGACAAATTTTCCGGCCTGAACGATAAGTTGGGCCAGAGCCCGGAGGTCCTGAATAGGGACGTCGGATTCAAGCTCCTGATCCAGCTGAGACGCCCATTCTGAAACCGCTTTTCCAGCCCAAGCGGAGGCAAAGACCGGCCTGAGGGCGGAACCGGAGGCTGCAAAGATACCCTTTGTAATGGCCTCTATCCGGCGATCTTCCGTGGATTGTAAGGAAGAACCATCTGCAACGGGAATAGCCGTGCTTTTGGACAAACGGGCCACAGGGGGGTCGACTTTAGGTGGTGACGCCCAGTTTGTAATGCAATCCGCCGGGAATGGATAACAGATATCCAACTTCTTAGGCGGGGTAAAACGGGCATCAGGACGGGCCCAGGCCTTAGAAACCACCGACGAGAAGTCAGCGTGGAGGGGAAAAACCGCAGACGCCTGTTTTTGGCGAAAAAAGGAAACACTGGCCTTTTCAGAATTAGGAGGGTCATCGTGAATCTTAAAGGTATCACGGATATTGTTAATAAGATGGCCCACAGCAGAAGCCAGCTTTGAAGGCAAGGCCGAGTCCATATCCCAATCAGAATCGGCTAGTTCCCCTTCAGAGGGCATATCCTGTAATGAGGAAGGACCCGACTGAGGGCGCACCCTTGGGGGTGATACCGAAGCATCCGAGGATGATAGGTGCTCCGCCCTGGACCGCTTCTGGAGTTGACGGACTCTGGAGGTGTCGCCTGGAGAGAGAGACTCAGACGGGTCAGCTAAGGCAGCGGACCCGGAGGGCCCAGCAGAGGAATTATCCAGCTGCGGTAAGGGCAATGTATCTGCAAGGCGGCCCACAACATTAGTGAGACTGACCACAGCCTGGGAAAGGGATCTAGCCCAGTCAGGGGGATCCAAGAGGCCAGGGGGTGACACAGCAGATGGCGGACCCTGTAATGGGGCTTTGCAAGCCGAGCAATGCGGGTCAGGCTGCCCTTGAGGAAGGGGTGCCTTACATGCGGTGCAGGTATGATACCAAGGACCAGCAGGCACTGAGGGGTCAGACATGTTGGCTGGAAGTAATATACAAAAACGTCCAGGCCAGAGGGCTGCAGTGCTGGAAGGGGTCAACAGTCCTACCAGGTCACAGTGGGAGCAGACGGCACAGCAGCGGCAACAGCAGCGGCAACAGCAGCGGTCCTCAGAGCCCTGAGGTAATCTGAGAGCAGGCAGGCACGAAGAGGAGGCGGGGCTAGTGAGGAGCGGGAAGAAGACGTCCGCCCCTTGACTGAAGCCTAACATGTACAGTGGAACGGAACGAAGCTCCGCCCACCGATAAAACTTCGCGCGCGCGCGTGATTCAAAATATTACATGCCGCCGAAACCCCACAGAATAATGTCCCCCGTTCACTTCCATATAAGCGGAGGCGAACGCACACCAGTGGCCGGACAAGAGTTGAACACAGCCGCAGTTGAACACAGCCGCAGCTGATAACGAAAGGCGGCCCACGGCCGCCGCACCTGAGGTAAAACTGCGCTGTAACCCTCCCCCACGAGCATCGCTCCGCTTTTGCCCACAAACACAAAGGAGCCGCAGGACTCACAGCTAAGAGAGCTGTAACTTGTAACTGACATGAAGGTCAGGCAGAGGGGACAGCAGCATCAGGCCCTAACGGGGGGGGGGGGGGGGGGGTAGAACGGCTGCACAGCCACCTCACCATCGACGTTTTCACCCTCTGTCCATCCAGCAGGGACGCCCCTTCAGCCACTGGCACCGAAGTGGCAGGGAGCTGGAGAGGGGCTTGCAGGTGGGCGACCCTTGTGCTGGCGGGATGCAGGGGAGCTGGGCTGCCCTGGTCCTCCTTTTCTTCTGTGGGGGAGGCAGCAGTGCGGATAACCGGCACTGGCGCAGCTCAACCCCGGGAAAACAGAGAGGTCTAATGCGACTCTGTTGTCCCTGTTGAAAAAAGGAAAAAAAAAGTTGAAAATAATAAAAGAGAAAAAATAAAATCTTTAGCAAAGACAGCTCTGCAGTGCAGAGAGTGTCTTGCCTCCTTGACACTAAGCAAAAAACTGGTAGTCGCTCGCTCCAGGCTGAGGGTATAGCTGCTGGAGGAGGGGCTTAACAGTCTTTCACTTAGTGTCACGCCTCCTATGGAGATGAGCTATACCCAAGGTTTCCTGTGTCCCCCAAGGAATTGGGCGAGAAAGATAGTTTTGCGGGAAAACATTCAGTAAAACCTGTAATTTATGTATTTCAATCTGCTATTTCTGACTTCAGTTGTACACAGGGGAGGTGTTATCACTGATTGATGGCCTTCCCCTACGTGTATACACCGATAGCTGTCAGTCACTGATAGTTGTGAACAGAGGTGGTCTTAAAAATTTTGAAAGATCAGAGATTTAAATGCATAAATTACACATTTTGATGACTGATATATAGTTTTGTTGGTAAACAATTAGCAAAACATGTAATGTATTCATTATAAATCTCTGATCTTTCTAAACTTAAGACCACCTCTGTACACAACTATCAGTGACTGACAGCTATCTCTATATACATGCAGGGGAAGGCTAAACTGTGATAACACCTCCCCTGTGTACAACTGAAGTCAGAAATAGCAGATTTAGGCTACATGCACACGAACGTTGTTTGTTTTAGTGACCGTTCCGTTTTTTTGGCGGATAGGATGCGGACCCATTTATTTCAATGGGTCCGCAAAAAATGCGGACAGCACACCGTGTGCTATCCGTATGTCCGTTCCAAAGCCCCGCAAAAGAAAATAACAACATGTCCTATTCTTGTCAGTTTTAGGCATTGCTACAATGGATCCGCCAAAAAAACAAAAACAAAAAAACGGATGTCTTTCGGTTGATGTTTTTTTGCGGATCCGCAATTTGCGGACCGCAAAACACATATGGTCGTTTGCATAGCCTTAAATGCATAAATTACAAGTTTTACTGAATGTTTTCACACAAAACTATATAGAAACCTGCTCAGATCCTCCTGCACTACATTTTGTAGTGACAGGCTTTAATACAATAATTACAAGTAAAAAAATAATTGCTGTATAATGCTGTAAGGTTATTTAGCAATTTGCTCTATAAAACAAAGACAGGACAGCATGTCCCAGGCAAAGGGGGTCATTCATTATCATTTTCTACGCCTGTTTTAAGCGTAGAAAATGGTCTAAATGTATGCCTTCCATTTAGACTTCCACTGGATGCGCCAAAGTTATATAGAGGCTGGCACCTCTTCATAACTTCAGCGGATCCACCGCCAGATATAGGGGTTATTAAGACTGGCATTTTAGATGCGCCCACCACCACCATAGTGATTACAGTCCTAAAAGAAACACACACTTTCACAATACTATTAATAATCAATGATTTGACAAAATGCTGCATAAGAAATCAGATACTCCTTCATGAAATCGGCTTATCTGTCCTCTTCTATTATTCATAAACTACTTGGAAAAACCTCTATAACACAGACAATGATTTAATGTGGTACGGTGCTTCTGAAAGGTGAATGCGCCCTGGTTTATAATACAAGCTGTAAGTCAGGATCAGCATGACGAGCAAAGGTAAGTAAAAGATAGGTAAATGTAATGTATGTAGTCATTCGACATTTTATGCGCGTCTGTATACAACCTGAAATGATGTTCAAATGTGAACCAGAAATGAAAGATTCAGAGTCAGAAAAGATTAAAAAGTGTAATAATTCAGTCATAACAGTAAAATATTTTACTGAAGCGCAACATGAAGAATTTCCACACATTTTCTATTTATTTTAGCCTGATACAGTTAAAATTTTCTAACAACTTTCTTCTAGTGAACATCTCCTGCCAGACCTCCCTACATTACTTCGGGTGTTAACATCGAATATGGCCTCACCTCAAGGCAATCATTAAATAGAAAGAGTGTGACTTGTTCTCCTCGGTCACAGAGATCTTCCCCCAGAGCTATAGTTTCCACTCTTTGCACCAGCATCCTATGGGAAGATAACAGATTTGCCTACGACAGAGAACAGCAACAGACAAAGTTTCGTTAGTTTGGGGACAGTAAATGAATAATGAATGAGAAAAAAAAAATAAAAAGATGCCCCTAAAAGCACCATCAAATTGACTAAATGTGTCACTGATGATCTGCATCCCTTGTAATTTGTCGCTGGACACTGAATACTTACAGGGCATCCATCCACTTCATAGACCACATCAAAGATTTGTCGTTGGGCTTCAGTTTTTCTTTTATCTTCATTGATGTGACTGCCAAATTGAAGAAAAGGGGTAGAGGTTTACGCCCCGTAAAACGCCACATATTCCTCTCTAATATTGCAATGCAGATTTTTGCCGGAAATTCATAATAAAAATTAAAAAAAAAAGGGGGGGGGGGGGGGCTGGTTTTTCTGAGAGACTTAAAAGCTTTGTCTGGCTGAAAGGAACAGAAGTAATTACATATCAATGTGAAGTTGCTTGTTTATCTGGTTGCTCCTCGGAATACACAATGCGGAGAATGTCACGAAGGGAAAATATTTAGTCAAGTGGAAGATGAAGCACTATAAATATTTTCCAGAGAAATTTATTTTGAAGAGCCTGTCAAAACCCCAGAAGGGCCCGCTATTAGTGGACTGGAGGTTGATTGAAGGTTACAGACTCATTTACAAGAACGCTGGGACATCTTAAAATGCCACCACTGATAAGCAGACGTTACACTGATGCTCAGAGATAAAACCTTCCATGATCAAAAAGTAATTGTCACGGCATATTACACTGTTCTTTAGATGTCAGATAGAAATTGATGCTATAGTTGTAGCTAGCAGTGATGGCATTATTTTTTCCTTTTCTTCATTTGGACACATTATTAGCAAAAGCATTTGGCCATTAGTTTGTCCAGAAGAAACTCTAAGTGATGGGCTTAAAGGGGTTGTGTCACTTCAGCAAGCGGCATTCATTATGCAGAGAACGTTAATACAAGGCACTTACTAATGTATTGAGATTATCCATATTGCTTCCTTTGCTGGCTGGATTCATTTTTCCCATCACATTATACACTGCTCGTTTCCAGGGGTTACGACCAGCCTGCAGTCCATCAATGGTGGTCATGCTTGCACACTATAGGAAAAAGCCCTAGACTCTCTGGTGGCCAAGACTGTGGGAGTGCACATAGGTTGGTACTTTTTCCTATAGTGTGCAAGCACGACCACCCCTGCTGGATTGCAGGGTGGACATAACCATGGAAACAGTGTATGATGTGATGGAAAAATGAATCCAGCCAGCAAAGGAGGCAATATGGACAATCACATTACATTAGTGTCTTGTATTAGCATTTATTATGTAGAGAAGGTTATTTGCTGAAGTGACAAAACCCCTTTAAAGCAAACCAGCCACTATGACAAATCTATAAAAATTACATAGTATGATATCCGATTATACTAGTGGGTACAAGAGGACCTGAAAATTAAAGCACTTCCTGTTCATGAGGGATCTGAATACCATCATACCATCTAACCGCCTCCTGTAATGGACCCTGTCACCAAATAAGCATCTAGCTTCCACTGAGTATTCATGTGACCTAAAAAGGTAGTCGATAATCTTCCAGAGAATAAATGGATGACTGATTAACATATGGCTCGATAGAGATAACTACCGTACATTAGATGAGTCTCAGGCTTTCAGTTAACATCTGCAGTTGGCAGTTTTTTTTTTGTTTGTTTTTTGATTGTGTGTGAACCTATTTTTCAGGAAGACTCATGATAAAAAGCTAAAGTCATGGACTACTTGGCAAGAGAATAGAATGTATCTACACTTTTTCACTAATTTATATTAAATACTGAAAAAATTTGATTTTTTGTACTCACCGTAAAATCCTTTTCTCGTAGTAGGCATTGGGGGACACAGCACCATGGGTATATGTCCAACTACCACTAGGAGGCGACACTAGACATAAAAAAGTGTTGGCTCCTCCCCGTTGGGCTATACCCTCTCCACAGACACTAGGCAGCTCAGTTTGTACCAAAAGCAGTAGGAGAGAGAAGAAAGGCAAGGAACCAACAACTCCCGTACCGGGAAAGATCAAGAGACCAGCCCGGAGAAGCGGAAGTAAAACAATATAGGGTGGGATCTGTGTCCCCCAATGCCTACTACGAGAAAAGGATTTTACGGTGAGTACAAAAAATCCAATTTTCTCGTGCATGGCATTGGGGGACACAGCACCATGGGACGTCCCAAAGCAGTCCCCGAGGGTGGGAAAAGGACAGCCATGCCACCGGTTGGTCCTACAGGTGCGGGAGAACCACGTGACCCAACAGGGGGAAAGCACAGAATAGGCAAGAAGCCTCATAATAAGGTAGAAACCCCAATGAAGCAACAGCGAAGATTGCCCGCACTCCAGGACAAATGCCTGGGAGAAGGACCGAAATGCAAGAAGGCGGCAAAAGGGAAACACCGAGCTCCACCAAAGGCTGGAGAGAGAAAGTAGGACAGCACCACGTAGTGGAGCTACCCAACATTCTGATTGACTCAGGCAAAAGCACAAACACCCTGAAGTCAAACCCTGACAGGCCAGGGGAACAAGGGAACATGGACTCATTGAAGGCCATACGAGTGAGGGAAGCCATAGCAAGGCTCACATGAGAAGGGAGCAGGCCTCCCCTCAGCGCAAAACAGGTGATGAAGATAAGCGCCCTATTGAAAGGAAAAAACCCCAAAGACGATAACGGAAACCGACAACCCTTGTAAAGGGAAGGGGTTGTAAGTAAATGCCAGGAAAACAGAAAAGATGAGGCCGGCATCACAAAATCAGGAGACGAGGAACGAGCCCCTGAAAACAAAATATCGCTGAGAAGCGCAAGACCGGAGAAACTCTGGCCAAAAGAAGTATCAGGGAAAAAAGGGGACCAGATGCAGGCCCCGGAAATCTCAGCAGGGACACCCTGGAGTGAGAGAAGCCATAGCAAGGCTCACAATGAAGTGAGCAGGACTCCCCCACCGCAAGGCAGGTGATGAAGTTAAGCGCCCTATTGAAAGGTTGAAACCCCAAAGGCGCCAAGGGAAACCGCCAACCCTTGGAAAGGGAGGGGGTTGCAAGTAAAGGCCAGGAAAAAAGATAAGATAAGACCTGCATCCCACAACCAGGAGACGAGGAACGAGCCTCTGAAAACAAAATATCGCTGAAAAGCGCAAGACCGGAGAAACTCCGGCCAAATGGAGTATCAGGGAGATGCAGGCCCAGGAAATCTCAGCAGGGACACACTGGACTGAGAGGCATGGGAGGAGAAGGAGAGTACTCCCAACAATCTAAGGAGGAAGATTCTACAAACAACGATTATCATACAGAATCTGCGTGGTCCATGAACGGGGACAGGGACTCCAGAAAAGGAGTACCCGGTATGGGCTCACAAGGAACCAGGAACTGAACCACCAGAGGCCAACGAAAGGTAGAATAACCAAGAAAAAATTAAGAGAACCGCTACATGGGAAGGGATTGGTCATGGACAACTAACCATTCTAAGAATAGTGGCTAGCAATCTATATACATTGTCCCGGAGAGGACAAGTACAGCGGCTTGGGTTGTACCACAAAATCGACAAACACCCATACGCATAAGGAATGGCGAAGTAGTTATAAAGAAACTGGGAGTGACTACACGAAATGTAGAAACCAGCTGCGACAGACACACAGAAGACTCCCAGGGGGAGAAAGTACCAGACAGGCGCAGACAATAGCAAGGTCCAAGGGAACTGCCCTCTGTCATATAGTACAACTAAGCAGAGAATATAAGGGAACACCCGGACCCAGAAGGAACTACGGAACCCTGTCCGATGCCAGAGCAATCAGCAGAAAATTCACCTACCAGGCAGGTGTATGGCGCTCAGTGTTTCCGTCCCTACCATTAGGAAAGACGTCCAACGAGGAAAAAATGGTGACCCCAGAAGGATTCCGTGTGGCGGAGGACATCCAGTGATGGCCGAAAACCGCTGCAGCGGCCGGAGCTCACCAAGCTCGTACCCCAACAAGGTAGAAGATCCAGTGGAGATGACTGTACTCCACCAGGAGTGGTCCGCCCTGTAACAGAAAACAACGCGGGTACTCCTTATGATATGGGGTAACGCGGAGTGCCGCGGACAGAAGTACTTTATAGGGATGGCAAGAGCAACCTTAGCACGAAAGCCAACAACCACCTGGCCATGGTGTAGGGAGCGTGGTTGTATGTGGACCACCCACCAGATCAGAACAGATCAGCCATATACTGGGTACACCAGAAGTAGCAGTAGACCGACAAGGTGGCGGTGGGGGTTGGGCTGGCCCACCCCTGCCAGATATGGTTACCGTGCACATGCTGAACCAGGATGGCCTGTTGTAGACAGTGCCTTGAGAAAACACAAGAAGACCATAGAGCACGACAGTAGATGTCTGGAGTATAGAATAGAGTCCAGGGAAGGAAGCACCCCGTAATACAGAAACTGTATGGGCCACAGATTGCACCCTAGGGCCCAGCACGTGGGCTAAAAATACACGCCTAAAACCGAGCTAAAGTGGCAGCATGTTGCACACTAAGGAGAGTGGAAACAAAGCCACAGCATCCGGAAATGCAACCGCATTTGGAGGGTACAGGTCTACAACCTGGTAAAGTAGCAATACGGCTGTGTAGTGCAGAGATACAACCAGACAGGTGCAATGGGTACAGCATCTGGAGATGGTAGAAGTACTAGATTTAAGATTAGAGAAATGTGGCCGCATGGTGCCCCATAGGACCAGAGAAGTCCAGCGGCTACCGCGTTAGCAATGCTACCTATATTCCGCTCGGGAGGAGGAAAATAGGGCCACACGGTACCACAAAGAACGACAGGTGCACACCACAATTAAGTAAGTGCAATGGCAACTGAAGGAGGCCCTCTATTTCACCAGAGGGAAACAGGGCCGCAAAGTACTCCATAGAGCCAGACAGGTGTAACGGTTGCAGAAATCTACCTAAGAAGAGAGTAAGATGGCTGTTTGGTGAACACTATGATGAGGTAGGTGCAATGGCCACGGCAATTGGGGGAGGCCTCAATATCTCGTCCGGTAAGGGAGAGAAAATGCCACATGGTAAACCATAAAGCCAGACAGGAGTAACGGCTACAGCATCAGGAAATGGTGCAGGTACTCTACCTATGAAGGGATCAAGGTGGCAACTTGGTGCCCACTAGACACAGAGAGGGGCAATTCTGTGGCAATTGAAAGTGGCCTCTACATCTCGCCCGTAGGGAGAAATGTTGCCGCATGGAACACAATAGAGCCCGCCAGGGGTATTGGCTACAGCATCAGGAGATGGTGTAGGAACTCTACCTATGAAGGGAGCAAGGTGGCTGGAAACAGACAGGGGCAATTGCAACGGCAATTGAAGGCGGCCTGTATATCTCACCCGGCAGGGGGAAATAGTGTCACGTGGAACACCATAGAGCCAACCAGGGGTAATGGCTACAGCATCTGGAGTAAGTGTAGGAACTAATCGCCACGGCAACAAAAACAGGCCTGTATTCACTGATACAGGCTACTACAAAAGAACCTTTAGAGGCCGAGGAGGGTTACCAACCCTACAAGAGGCGCTTGCCTGAATTATCAGCTTGCCTGGAACATAGCCCCTGGTGAGGGGAACCAGGAAGGTCTGTCGTGTACAGCCTACGAGGGCGCACGTACCAGAGACACCATGTAGGTGTCCCAGTTGCTAAGCACGGAGACGGCTGGCTTACCAGTGCGGTAATTACCTGTGCAGGTAGGAGAGCGCCATCCGAAAGTCCACTAGAGGGACACCGAAACCTGGGTAGGGTAGGTTCCTCCGTGCACGTTTGTCTTGACCTCACAGAGGGCTTCTGTATGGTGGAAGACCGCCTGATGCTCTGTTCCGAGAGAATCGGTGCAGAGGTGTCCCCAGAGGCAACTGACAGAGAAGGCTTCGTCACCAGCCTCAGGCCTGTCCTGGGAGGACCCAAGGATGCCGAGGAGGGGTGGAAGCTAGTTAAGACCACCAGAGGTTGGTCCGTGGGCTACTCCTTGCGTGACCCTGTATCGACGTGAGCCTAGGGGGGAGAGGAGACCGCAATTCGTGGGTAGCGCTCCAGCGACTCCGCCGGGGATTGGGCGAGTCAGGCCAGGTTCCCATGGTTCGACAAGGAGGGAGCCCATTCAGGGGGGACCTACACAAAAGGGTGGAAAAGGGGGGGGACGACGACAAGGCGACCACATGGAAACCTCAGTAAGACAACGGACGCACGTGAAATACGTGGCGATCCGATGGGGAGGCTGGGAGAGGAGGCCCTCATAGAGCAGCAGGGCTGACCTAACTGTCCCCGGAGCCACTGTTCCAAGAGGTGCAGCAGCAGCAATAGATCAGGTGGCAGGGCTGCAGGAGAATGCAGCCATTGAGAGGAAGGAGAGGGGGGGGGGGGGGAGCCTGCAGAGCAAATTAGCCAGAGGCTGCCTACCCGACCCCAGGAGCTGTGTCAGCGCGCCCCATGCAGGAGAAGATGGACCCGGTGAAGAGAAAGAAGCCGGCAGCCGGAGGAAGAACCGCCCCTCTGACAGAGCAGGGCAGCTGGAGCTGGATTGGGTAAGGAGCAGAGGCCCCTCCCACGGAGGGAGGGAGAATGAGAGAGCCCGGGAAGCCAGGAGTGGGCGGAGAGAAGGCTCCGCCCCACGTGACGCTGGATTGGTCAAGGAGCAGAGGCCCCTCCCAGGCTCCTCCCACGGAGGGAGGGAGAATGAGAGAGCCCGGGAAACCAGGAGTGGGCGGAGAGAAGGCTCCGCCCCATGTGACCTGCGGCCTAGTCGGCCGAAAAGCCGGGGCCTAGATTAGGGAAGTGCAGCCGGAAACGGACGCTTGCGATCGCGGGGGCGTCCTGAAGCCGGGAGGAACACAGGGCCGAGGGGAATTGAGGAAGCCCTCAGGAAAAACACCCGAAAATGACCCCCATTAATGCTGCGGCTTCTGTGAAAGTGCCGGACCCAGAAGAGACATGGGCCTCTCTGCAGGTATTTTGGCCCCCAAATAACCCCCCCTTCATGGGGATAGGGGAGATAAGTGGGTGGACCAGCCAGCAAAAGTGCCCCAGACCCTAAGAGGCCATGGGAGGGAGTTGGGGAAGGAGGGAGGGAGAAGGGGACTACAGGGCCCCCACAATGGATCCGGATCTCTACTTACCTTCCGATGTCTTCAGGCGCAGCAATGACCACCCCCTCGGCGGACTCAACACGGGAGCCGTGGGTCTACCGGAATTCCACTGCGGAAGCAGTTACAAGTGGGGACTGGGTGGCTGCCAGGTACCTGAGTACGCGCCCGCAGGGGGGCAACTAAAGTGGAACACGATGGAGCCACCCCTGCCGCAGGCCGAAACCTGCAGAGAAAGAAAAAATGATTGAAGAAAAAATAAAATAAAAAAGTAGCAGGATGACCTGCACAAAAAAGCAGGTCAGGTCTGCCTCCTATGGACACTAGAACAAGACTGAGCTGCCTAGTGTCTGTGGAGAGGGTATAGCCCAACGGGGAGGAGCCAACACTTTTTTATGTCTAGTGTCGCCTCCTAGTGGTAGTTGGACATATACCCATGGTGCTGTGTCCCCCAATGCCATGCACGAGAAAATATTTATTTCTGATTATTAATTTTAATTTATTCTATTTTCTTTATATGGTTCTTGAGCAGCCATCATGCCTTATCAGCTAAGAAATATGTTTTAGGGCCCATTCACACGTCCATAGTGCCGCCATGCCCGTGTTGCAGACTGCAAACCTTCGGGTCTGCCATCGGCAAGATACGGCAATCTTTTGCAGAGCGGAGGCATCGACCCAGAAGCCCACGGAAGGGCTTCCGGGTCTGTGCCACTGCACCGCAAAAGATAGGACATGTCCTACCTTTCACCGGATCGCGGACCCATTGAAGAGATTTAAACACAGGCACGGAGTCAGTATAGTCCTGTGAATGGGCCCTTACAATGGTCAAATGGACATAAGAACCTGTTTTACTTGTAAAATCTCCTTCTTGCCAAGTTCAATGGTATATTCTGGTAACTGGCTAATAGCATTGTTCTAAAAATGACAGCCAGAGAAACCATGAGATTTCAAGATAGTGGTTGCAATAGCCACGCCATCAAATGTAGTGACCCACAATGCTGGTGGGTTACTTTTTTCCTGAGAAAAGGCTAAGCATTAGATGCCAGGGTACCCGATACCAGGATTGTTGGCATGCTCTCTGCTTTGATACACCTGTTCCTAGGGAGACAAGGAAGGAAGTTGTACAGGCTGAATAAGTTCCAGGGGTCATCCACTACAAGTGCCAGAGAGTTCCAGGTCCAACTCACAAACTGAGGAAGCACAAGGTTGACTCTAGAAGCGTTCAAGCCTTTATCTGGGGATCCTCATTGGGTGGGAGGACATTCTGGTGAAGAGATCACTTTACTGGGTATAAACATCCTCTGCTGAGAATGTCCACTATCAAATTGTTCATCCCTGGCATGTGATCTGGAGAAAGAGCTAGGACATGGCACTCCAGTCACAGCAAGATGCTGGCCATCTCCACCATCACTGCTGAGCGGTGGGACCTGCCTTTATGGTACAGGTAGATGACTGCCGCAGTCTTGTCTGATTGAATGACCTTTCAGGAGAGGAATCCAAAGAAGGAGGGACAGGTAGATTGCCAGAATATCTAGAATTATTAGGAGGATGGAGGCTGACACTGTATTGAATTCCATGACCAGGAAGGTAATCTACATGCATGGAGAGAGGCAGGACTTCTAAAAATGTATAATCCATTTGAGCTAGGGGTCCAGGTTTTTGGATTCAGCAGAGGTCTTCACTGGGATGTCACTCAGGTTGGGCATACCAGATATTGCTCAGCACAGAAGAGCTGCCTTTGACCATGGCGACTACCTTCGTGAAAACACATGGAGCAGTTGCCTGGGCCACAGGAAGAGCTGCAAACTGGTAAGTTACTGGAAAGTAAACCTGGGGAAGTGCTGATGAACCATGCAGGCTGCGATGAGGAGGTTGGAATCTTTGACCAAAGAGAAAAACTTGACTAGTTTCTGCATGTTAACATTATTGTTCGGCACTGATAGTTGAATAATGCTTATTACCAGCTGCATGCATATATTGTTCACGTGCAGCTGGTAATAGATACTAGCCAACTCCTTTGTACTTAGAATTTTATTTTATTTTTATTTTACATTTTCCATGTCCGTATCTATATTTAATAATAAGCCTAAAATCATGCATTTCTCACACTGGCCACTTGCCTATATGGCAAAACAAAATGGAATGGAGGGGACCTTGGGACCTCATTGTCTAGGGGAGAGTTTTCTAGGCAATCTCTGTGACCTGTATAGAGATCAGGAGGGAGTAGACAAGCTGTGATCTCACCTACTTCAAATGGAGGATCATGTGTCATCTTTACAGAGGTGATTGTATTTCTGCCTGTGATGAGAATGCAATACCTGAAAGGTTACCTGTACAGAATACAAGGACTGAACATATCTGTGCACTAAGTAAAAATCTGATTTTAAAATGGCTACTGTTTCAATGATGTTTCCACGATCAATCACAAGTTACAAGGTGGTTTGCCAATCCATTCTGCACATATAGAACTACTTACGTCATTACTTCTTTTAGTGATTCAATAGCTTTCTCAAGCATCATCTTATCTGGATTGTCCTCAGAAGTATGTTTCTTAAGATCTAAAAAAAAAAAATTATATATATATATATATATATATATTCAAAACAATGGGTTTATCCAAAATATACCAGGTTTTGCATGAGCCAGAAGACTAGTGTGCAGCACTGAAGGGAACCTGTCGGGTTTAACATAGTGTCTCACCTTGTATTTCATTTATTTAAAGGGGGTGTCTGGGATAATTAAAAATGGAAGTAATTCCATCAAATGCTGCAAAGATAAAAGAATACATACTCTACTCTCTCTCCGTGTCTGGTCGTACTCTTGCTATCTATATGCAACGTGCTGTGAAACGTCACCATTGCAGTCTGCAAACAGACAGAGGGAGAAAACCTAGATAGGCAGAGATCATCACAGGAGAAAGGTCTACGTATTATTATTTTTTGTTTCAGAGCCTTCAGGGGCTACCATTAGTACCATTTTTTATCTCGATCAACCCCTTAAAACCTCTGGTCCTTCCATGCCTAGGAATACATTGGGCGTTTCTACTCGGTGACTGAGAACCTTCCCTATATAAATGTACATTCAGAGCTATCCATCAGTAACGACATATGACAGCCCACTGGACCATGAAGCATAGAATGAGCAGGAATTTAAATGAATAATACAGAAGTTGAAGAGGACCTTTCACCGATTCTTACCCTATGAACTAACTATACAGATATGTAGAGCGGCGCCCGGGGATCTCACTGCACTTACTATTATCCCCGGGCGCCGCTCCGTTCTGCCGCTATGCCCTCCGGTATCTCCGCTCACTAAGTTATAGTAGGCGGAGATACCAGTCCCTAAGTTATGGTAGGCGGAGTCTGCCCTAGCGCTGGCCAATCGCAGCGCTGAGCTCACAGCCTGGGAGGTTATTTTCTCCCAGGCTGTGAGCTCTGCAATGCGATTGGCCAGCGCTAGGGCAGACTCCGCCTACCATAACTTAGGGAACGGAGATACCGGAGGGCATAGCAGGAGAACGGAGCGGTGCCCGGGGATAATAGTAAGTGCAGAGAGATCCCCGGGCGCCGCTCCACATGTCTGTATACTTAGTTCATAGGGTAAGAATCGGTGAAAGGTCCTCTTTAAGCCTCATGCACACCGCAGCATCCATTTTGACAACTGCAAATCAGAGATCCGGAAAATCCGGATACCGGCCATGTGTCTTCTGCCATTTTCTCACACTCATCAGAAGAAATGCCTATTCCTGTATGCAAAATAGACGACAATGGGGCATGTTCTATAAATGGTTAAATAGAAAAATTATTATATTTGCCTCACTGACTCCCTGTCGCTGCTGTTCTGATGGTGCCCGTCCCCACTGCAATCCACTTCCTGCTCTTTGGCGACACGGCAGGAAATGGCTGAGAAAACTGCTACTGCCATTGACTAGATGGCCATTATGCCAAACCTTCTCCTGCCATGCTAAGAACATGTGGCTGAAACACAGCAGGAAGCCAGTGTACCGTTGGAACTGCAATGGCAGGAAATCGGCAAGGTGAGAATAAGCACCCCCCCTCTTCTTTTTATCCTTTGGCAGGTCATGGCCAAGCTTTTTTATAGTCTTAGAATACTAATCTTAGTGTACCCATGGCAATTGATTGCTGCATTTATACTTGTTTTACTACCCAATAAAAACTTTAACCCCTTCCCGACATGATAGTATGTCACATGTCTGTCTTTAAAGATGGAGCCCGCTCCCGAGGCCCCATAGCAACCGGGTGACTACTGTTACTTCAAGCAGACACCGGCGGCTAATGCATTACCGCTGGTTGGCGACATTTAACCCCTCAGATGCCGTGGTCGGGTGTAATCTGAGAGAGCTGAAAACTGAAAGCGTGCGCTCCCGTTTGTGGTCCGGCTCCCCCGTGCGGCAGCCCCTGTCATAGTCTATGACAGGAGGCTGCTGTATAGTCTTGCCTGTAGCAGAGCTCCATAGGAAAGCAGTAAAATCATCATAGACTAATGCTAGTGCATTGGAGTCTATGATAATAGCAATCAAAAGGATTGTTATACCGTGTTTCTCCGAAAATAAGACAGGGTCTTATATATTATGTTTTTCTCCGAAAAAAGGGTTAGGGCTTATTATCGGGGTAGGGCTTATTTTGGGTCCATGAACAACAATCACACATTAATACTTGGACAAAAAAAAGAAAATATCTAGATTTATTCAAATACAGTGTAATCACAGTGGGTGGCACAGTACTACGGTATGATACCGGTACAGTAGTACTCTAGCAGGCAATGCCACACTTCTGGTACCGTGAGCCCCTAGGCAGCAATGTGTACGGTACGTTACCAGGGAGATCAAGCACGAGAGATGGCAGGGTGCTGATTTGTGGAGGTGGGGGAGGGAGCAGGTAGCGCTCACCACCAATCAGCACCTCCAGACAGCAGAGAGGAGGACGACTTCCTCCTGCTGCCTTATTCAGCTACGGTAGGGGTAAGTTAGAACGTGCGGGCTGCCGGCAGTACAGGGTAGAGAAGCCGTCCAGCGATGTACCCGTTCGGTACCGTAGATGGAAGTGCGGCTGCCAGCATAATTTTGCAATGAGTGAAGCCGCGAGCAAGAGCAGAAGCTCCTGGGTCACGGATGAGTATTGGAGAGAGTAGCGCTGCCACCCATAACCAAACATATAAAAGTAACAGCACACTTAAAAGGCGGCCTTGCAGACCTGAGAAGCAGAGGCTAAATGCCAGACCGCCCACGATTCCCCGACCGCCCTTGTGGAGTGAGCGGTCAACCGGAAGGGGGGCTCACGACCCTTCACCACACAGGCTTCCTTAATGGCCGACCTAATCCAACTGGAGATGGTAGCTTTGGAAGCTTGTAAACCCTTACGTGAGCCCTCAGGGACAACAAAGAGTAAGATCGACAGAAGGACTCAGTTAGCTGGAGATACAGCTGAAGTGACCGAACCACACCCAGACGATGGAAAGACCGCTCTCTGGGATGAGAGGGGTTGGGATAGAAAGAAGGTAGAACAATCTCCTCATTAATGTGGAAGGGAAAAAAACACCTTGGGAAGAAAGGGCACAGGACAACCTTGTCCTGGTGAAAAACTAAAAAGGGGGACCAACACGAGAGCGCCGCTAGCTCAGAGACTGTGCAATGCAACTAAAAACGCAACTTTAAAGGAGACATAAGAAAGGGAGACCTCCTTCAAGGGCTCGAAGGGAGAGGACTGAAGGGCATCTAGGACCAAAATTCAAATCCCAGGGTTCCACTGGAGAACGGAAGGGATGGACCTGATGCGCCACCCCCTGAAGGAAAGTCTTAACCTGGGACCGAGAAGCCAAAGGACCTTTGGAAAAGGACAGACAAGGCAGAGACCTGACCTTTGAGGGAGGCCAGGCTGAGACCCTTCTCAAGGCCGGCCTGAACGAAAGAATCCTAGGGATGGAAAAAAGGAGAGGGTGAACCTCGCCAGATTCACACCAGGCAAAGTAAGCCTTCCAGGTAGGATGGTAAATCCTGGCTGACTGGGGTTTACGTGCATGAAGCATAGTCTGGATGACTGACTGAGAGACCGCAGAACCTTAGGACCGCGGCTTCAACAGCCATGCCGTTAAATGAAGCAGAGGTAAACTAGGGTGGAACAGCGGACCTTGCAAAAGGAGGTCAGGACGCAGAGGTAATTGCCACGGGGCGTCGGCGAGCAGGAAGACGAGATCTGCATACCGCGCCCTGTGGGGCCAGTCCGGAACCACCAATAACGCCGGTTCCCGATCCATTTTGAGATGTTTGAGTACCCGAGGAAGAAGTGGAAGAGAAGGGAAGAGATATAGGAGACTGAATTGGGATCACGGGAGAACCAAGGCGTCAACCGCCAGAGACTGAGGATCCCGAGACCTGGCGACGTAAAGCGGAAGTTTGTGGTTCAGATGGGAGGCGAAAAGATCTACGTCTGGGATTCCCCAGCGCTGACAGAGTTGTTGAAACACCTCTGGATGGAGAGACCACTCACCCGGATCGAGACGCTGGCGACTGAGGAAGTCAGCCGCCCAATTGTCGACTCCGGGGATGTAGACCGCGGAGAGAGCGGAAACATGTCCCTCCGCCCACCGCAGAATGCGAGGGACTTCCTTCAGGACCGCCACGCTTCTCATGCCCCCCTGGTGGTTTAAGTAAGCCACCGCAGTGCAGTTGTCAGTCTGAATCCGGACAGAATGACCGCAAAGGAGGTGAGTCCAACAGGACAGAGCTAGGTAAATGGCCCTGAGGTCCAGGATATTGATCTGTAGGGAGCTCTCCTGCATCGACCACTGACCCTGGGCCGAGAGAGACCCAAAGGTTGGCATCTGTGGAGATCACCTGCCAATGGAGGGGAAGAAAGGATCTGCTGAGGGAGACGGTTAGCGGGTTAGCCACCAGCGCAAGTCCCGACGGACCTGAGAGGACAGACGGATCGGGTGATCGAGGCCTGACGGAGACTTGTTCCACCTGGCAAGAATTGAGACCTGAAGGGCTTGGGTGTGGAATTGAGAATAAGGAATTGCCTCGAAGGCGGCAACCATCCGGCCCAGAACACGCATGCACACCCTGATGGGCAGAGGAGACGGCTCGCGAAGGGAAGACACCCCTGACTGGAGAGCCACTACCTTGTCCTGAGGGAGGAACACTCAGCCAAGGCGAGTGTCGAGGACCATGCCTAGGAATTCCATCCTCTGACTGGGAACCAGGGAGGACTTGGTGTGATTGACCACCCAGCTGAACTGGGACAACACGGACCAGGTGATGTGGAGACTGGACAGGTTGTCCTCCCTGGACGGAGCCTTCACCAGAAGATCGTCCAAGTAGGGTATTACCCCCTAGCACGGAGCAGTGCGACCATAGGAGCCAACACCTTGGTAAAGACCCTCAGGGCAGATGCCAGGCCAAAGGGCAATGCCACGAACTGAAAATGCAGAGAACCAACCGCAAAGCGAAGGTACCTCTGATGAGACTGATAGGCGTCTCAGATGTCGATGGACGACAGAAACTCGCCCACCTCGAGGGAAGCAATCACAGACCTGAGGGACTCCATACGAAAGTGGTGGACTCGGACGAAATAATTGAGCGCCTTCAGATCCAAAATGTTAAGAGTTAGCAGCCGCCCTACCAGAGCGGCGTGCCGATTCCAGGGAAGCATCACAAAAGGTACCTGGAGGCCTGGAGAAGAGGGGCAAGGAGATGGAGCTCCCCCTGAGCAGAATCCGTGGGTAAGGACCAAACAAGATGTTTGGCCAGACCATACAGGCCTTAGCCACCCAAGATGCGGCAAAGGCAGGGCAGATAGCGGAACCTGCTGCAACGAATACAGAATTAGACAAGGAGTCTATCTTCTTGTCTAATGGATCAGACAAGGAAGCAGTGTCAGCCAAAGGAAGGGTAGTGGCCTTAGCAAGTCGGGACACTTGTGGATCTACCCGAGGAGGGACAGACCACCTAGTAATGGACTCCTCGGAAAAGGGAAAGAGGATGTCCGAACCCTTGGCGGGCTAAAGACGCCTATCCAGGTGAAGCCACTCCTTGGCCAGGGGTGCGTCCAGATCCGCATGGTTAGTGAAAACCAAAGCAGGATGCCTGGAATGGCAGAATGATATGGATTCCTGAGCCGAGGAGGGGTCTTCCTGCACATGGAGAGCGTCCCTAACTGCCCTGTTGAGATCCTGCATGGCCGCAGACAGGGCAGAGCTCTGTTCTGATCCAGAATCAGAGTTAGAGGAGTCCCCTAAGGCAGCGGATGGTGCGGCATGGGAGGATTCGACGCCAGCCTCAGACCTGTCCTGGGAATGCCAAGGAGGAGCGGGACATGGTTGTGACAACCAGAGGTCTCTTGCGGGACCTGGTGTCCGAACGTAAGCGTGCCCCGTCCACGGAGGAGTCCCTGGGAGGGGCAGAGGCAGCTGCAATTTTGGCAGGCAAGCGGTCCAGCGACTCAACCATGGATTGGGAGAGTCAGGCCAGGTTCCCTATGGCTTGGGACAGGGAAGAAGCCCATTCAGGAGGAACCGACACATAAGGTATGGTCAGGGTGTCCTGAGAGGGTCTGGCGGCAAGGCACTGCGCACAAACTGGCTCAGGCTGACCGCAAGGCAACTTTACATTACGTGACGACCCCGCAGGGAGGCTGGAAGTCTTCTCTGGAAGAGGACATGAGGGCTGAGTGAGAGCCTGAAAAAAAAATGAAAAATCAGCCAGCCAGAGGCTGTCCTACCGAACCCCAGGTGCTGTGTCCTCGAAGAAGTGCTGCAGCAGTCGCAGGAGAGTGCCAGGAAGGTTTCAGGAGATTGGAGAGCGTCCATCAGGAGTGCTGGCAAGATGGAGGTTCCACAGGAAGAACTAGCCAAAAGGCAAACTTCACCCTAAACTGGGATAGGAGGGGAAGGAGACCCCTCCCAGGAGCCAAGAGAAGCGGGGAGGGGCCAAGAAAAAAGACCGGAAGCGAGGGGAGAGGACTAGAAGGATCCGGCCTAGGATAGGTAAAAGCTGGGGCCTCGATTAATGGAGCGGCAGGGGAAGGAGCGCCGTCGGTGGAACGGAACCACGGGAGACCGGGGGTCCTCCAGAAGGAAAAGAACAGGAGAGGGGGACTCCTGAAGAAAACCAGGGGAAACGGAGCACCAGGTGCCTGAGGACAGGGCAGTGAAGTTGCAGCCCAGTCCCAGGCAGGAGCCGGGGACTAAAGTAAAAGGCAGGCCAGGGAGAAGCATAGGTGGTTGGAGGCCCAGCTAACCAAGAGGGCTGGTGTGGGGGACTCCGTAGAGGTGGGCCCCCACAAAGTGAAAAATTGACACCCCCCCCCCCCCTCTCAGGTTAAGTTAAGTGCTGGGTCAGGATCCAGGAACTTCTGGATTGCACGCAAACACTTTAACCTGGGGAGCAACAGGCCGGCTAAAAGCAGGGGGAAAACAAGGGGAAAGGGAAACCTCTCGGGCCCCCAGATATGAGGTGCTCCTACCCCCTGGGAAAGAGGGAAACTAATCCTAGACCCATGGGACAGGGACACAGGGTGAATACTCACCGTCCGACGTCTTCAGCCACCGCAAGGGTCACCCCTTCGGCAAACTCGCACATATGTTGGATTACTGGCAGCCACTGCGGATGCAGTAATAGTGGACTTAGTGACCGGCGAGGTAATAAGAGTACGCGCCCGCAGAGGGTGCAACTAAAGTGGATATCCAAGATTAAGCCCCATCCTGCAGCAGCAGGTCAAGACCTGCAGGAGAAGGAAAAATAAAAAAGCAGCAAGACCTGCAAAAAAACAGAGCAGGTCATGTCTGCCTCCTACGGACACTAGACTAAAACTGGTTGGTTTAGTGTCTGAGCAGAGGGTATAGCCCATCTGCGTGGAGCCAACACCTTTCTTTTCTAGTGTCAGCCTCCTAGTGGCAGCTGGGCATATACCCATGGTGCCATGTCCCCCAATGCCATTCACAAGAAAGTAATGGAGAATATTCTTCTAAATCACTTCTTTGAGAAACTTTCATATGGGATAATAAAAATAAATATGAATGTGCTCTGCAATTGGGGTCCATTCACACTTTCAAATGCGAATCCGCAATTCCATTCCTGAAAAAAATAGACCATGTCCTATTCTTGTCTGCAATTGCGGACCAGAAAAGGCATTTTCTATTATAGTGTCTGTGATGTGCGATCCGCAAATTACGGATCACACATTGCAGGTGTCCGCGTTTTGGGATCCGCAAAACACTTACGGACGTGTGAATGGACCCTTAGATGGAAATCTTTCTGCAGTAACCTACCATTTAAAAGAAGAGCAACACTAGGTAGTCTTTGAACTGGACGGATCATCAATTCAGCTAATGTCTGTCTCCCGCATTCTGGCTTTGCTTGATTAATCTGAAATAGAAAATTACAGTACAGACTAACATGTTTCTCCAAAGCAAATGAATAATCAGATTCCAAAAGATAAAGCTAGGACCCCATCCATCAGAAGTCGCCATTGCTCAGGGAAAGCCTGGTCTTGCAGAATAATCATGAATAATTCTGGCCGATCAGAGGGAGAACTATGCAGCCAACAGCTGCTAACTCCTCATGATCATCCTCCCACAATCAGCGCAGGGAGCAAACAGGACCCTGGAGGGATGAGTAGCCACTGGGGGCCTGGTACACTAACCATTTCACTGCCCACCAGGAATCTTAAAGGGAACCTGTCACCGGGATTTTGGGTATACAGCCGAGGACATGGGTTGCTAGATGGCCGCTAGCACATCCGCAATACCCAGTCCCCATAGCTCTGTGTGCTTTTATGGTGTATAAAAACAGATTTGATACATATGCAAATTAACCTGAGATAAGTCAGAGCTTGAAAATATGACTCTTCTCCGGTCACACAAGTAAGATATGACTTATGTTAAATTGCATAAAAGGCAGGAAGTATAAAAATGCATAATACTTATAGAATTAGTCTGCAAATGAAATTAAAAGTGTAATTTATATGTTTAGGGTAACACAATGAACATTTAGAAAAGCTCAGCGAGGGTAGCATAGTAGAGGTGACAGGTTCCCTTTAAGAAAACGAGTCACCAAAAATTGTATCTGCTTGTTAAAGGGGATGTTTCACTTCAACAAATGGCATTTATCATGTAGAGAAAGTTAATACAAGGCACTTGCTAATGTATTGTTATCGTCCATATTGCTTCCTTTTCTGGCTCGATTCATTTTTCCATCACATACACTGCTCGTTTCTATGGTTACGACCACCTTGCAAATCCAGCATCGGTGGCTGTGCTTGCACACTATAGGAATTGTCCGCATTACGGACAAGGATACTACTGTTCCTAAAGGGCCACCTGTTCAGTTCCGCAAAATAAGGAATGCATACGGACGTCATTCATATTTTTTGCCTAGTGAAAAAGCTGCAGGATTTTATGGTTTTTGTTTAAATATAGATATTGACGTAGGAAATTAAAAATATCAAAAATTCTTTAAAATATATTAAACATGATTTTACCAGGTAGTTTTCTAATGACACATTTTCGTTAAATGTAACTACCCTAGACCAACAAGGATTCTTAAAAATTACCCTTTCGTTGCACTAGACCACAAGGGATTCTGACAGTTGCCCCTTTAGGCCTCTTACACACGAACGTTGTGTGCCCTTGGCTGTACTGCGGCCCGCATACGGCTGGTCCGCAATACACGGGCATCACAGAGTGCACGGAACGGATGCACAACGTTCGTGTGCAAGAGGCCTTATTGCCTTAGACTAGCAGGGATACAGACAATAGCCCATTTGCTGCACAAGTCCACTAGAGATAATGGAATTTAACCCCCCCCCCTTCCCCCCAACTGTCCTAGACAACCAGGCCCTTACACTACAATATACCAACAGTAATATTGGAATAGTTTTATACAGACCTGTATCGCCCTGCTTGGAGGGAGTAGTATCCAGGTCCCAAAATGCCCTGTTTACTAGTTAGAAAGGCTTTGAGGGAACAATGGTCCCATAAACATTTATCTAACCTCTAAGCTCCACCAAAGACCGCACCATGCCACTTCTTCTACCGACTGCTTTTTTGGCTTTCTTCAAAAGGCCACATGGTTGGGGAATACTTTTATATTTCCATTATATGTATATATAAACTGTAAAATCTGTACAAGATCTGGTCCTACAGAAGGCATGTGGAGGGATTCCCCAGTGAGACCTTGTCTATGGGCAGGTGCCTTGTGTAACATGGAAGGACATTTTTTTAAATGGCTTGCCATGCATTACTATATTCAACTTGCTTATTGTCTGTAACTCTAAAAAGCCTTCTGAGATCATTGGGCTTCTGTCATCATACTATAATTTCAGATTTTTGTACACCTTTTCACATACTGTAATATATTCATCTTATTTTTTACTTTGCAGCATACCTTTAGAAATGCATGGAACCTTGGTTTCTGCTTCTCACAATTTATAATAGTTTCTTTACTCATTTCAAAGAAATTTACAAATGGCGGATATATTTTCACCAAATCTTTTGACTGAAAATAGAGATGTTTGAGTTAATTTTAAATGTTTCATATAACAGAACATAAATACTATTAAAAGGGGTATGCCCGTTGTTTGAAGTGGTCCACTATCCACATGATAGGGGATAACTATTAGATCGGTGGGGGGTCCTACCGCTGGGACCCCCACTGAAATGAGCAGAGCAGCTGGTCACACATGCGCGTGGCCACACCATTCATTTCTATGGCAGTTCCAGAGATAGGCGAGTACAGCGCTCGGCTATCTCCGGAACTCCAAAAGAAATTAATGGCGAGTTCGCATGCAAGCCCTACTGGCCACTGAAGGGGGTACAGGGACCCAGTGGTAGGACCCCCACAGATCTAATCGTTATCCCCTATCCTATGGATAGAGGATAACTTCCAACAACTGGAACACCCCTTTAATACTTTGTTATGACAGTTATGACCTATTAATTCCATTGGTGAATGATCCCACTGATCACTACAACAGTGGCCCTTATCCTCAGAAAGGAGTGGCAGTCACATACGTTGAAAGGCTATTGGACTGATGGACAGTTCTGAGTCCCATATACTTTGAATGAATTTGCAAGGTGCATTCTCAAATGTTGCTCCATTTAAACTCTTCCAGTGAAGAACAGAAGGGCTCAATACCCCATTTTACTAAATTAGTAGGGCTCCCAGCAATTAGACACTTTTCAGCAATTCTGTGTTTAACTGATGTAGTTTGCAGAAAAAAAATAAAAAATCCTTAAAAGGGGTTGTCCGGATTCAGAGCTAAACCCAGGCAGCCCCCCTGAGGCTAGGGTCAGAGCATCTTAGTGTAAGGGCTCTTTTGTTCACAACAACACACTGCCGGGCGGAGGCTAAAGCCTGCCCATCAGTGCCAGTGATGTCACCAGGCTTCCTGGCAGCCCTATGGAGAGCCCCGGTACATCACAGGAACTCCTAAAAATGTCTTTGCCCTGCGCGATTTAGTGCAGGGCAAAGGAGAGCATCGGAGCACGAACTGAAAATGGATAGATGTATTACCCACCATTATTACTCGCATAGGTCACAGCCTGACCATGGGTTTGAAAGGGTTTTTCAGGGCTATATTGATGACTTAACCATAGGATAGGTCATCAATATCAGGTCAGTGGGGGTCTGAAAACCTACACCCCACCATTCACCTGTTTGCAGCAGACACATGTTTTGGACAAACAATGTAGGTAGCCAGCCGTATGATGTCTAGTGGATGTTCTTGGCTAGTGCTGCTTAGCTCTCGTTTGCTTGATTATAAGCATCTGCTTCAGTACCCTGCAAGACCAGGCGGCCCAAAAGCAGCATCCGCCGATGCATGAGTGTGCACCTTGTAAAACTTGATAAAGGTGTGCAAGGAAGACCAAGTGGCCGCCTTGCACAATTGTTCAGCCGAAGCCCGATGTCTCTGTGCCCAAGAGGCACCGACCGCTCTGGTGGAATGAGCGGTGACACCGAAAGGAGGAACCCTGTCCTTGGCGTGGTAAGCCTCAGCAATAGCCAATTTGATGAACCGGGGCGATAGCCACCTTGGAGGCCACCAACACCTTTGCCCGGACCCTCCGGAACTACAAAAAGAGTCCGTGCGCCGAAAGGGGCGGGTGATCTCCAAGTAAATCTTCAAGGCCCTAACAACGTCCAGTCGGTGTAGTTCCAGTTCCCGAGGGTGGAAAGGGGATGGGCACAGAGAGGGGAGGACAATATCCTCATTGAGATGAAAGGCGGAGACCCCCTTCTGAAGGAAGGAAGGGACGGGACGGAGAACAGCCTGATTTTGGTGAAAGACCAGAAAAGGCTCGGAACAAGAAAGGTCCGCCAATTCGGACACCCGTCAGAGACGGGATGGCCACAAGGAACACGACCTTACAGGATAACAGCCGTAGAGAGATTTTTCATAACGGCTCGAAGGGGGAACCTTGTAGTGCCAAGAGCACAGGGCGGAATGGGGGAACGGTATGGAGGAACCGAGTGAGCCACTCCTTGGATGAAAGTCTCAACAGGTCTGAGAGGAGCCAAGGGACGCTGGAAGAGGCTGGACGGAGCAGATACCTGACCCTTCAAGGAACTGAGACCCAACCCCAGGTCCAGTCCGGACTGGAGGGAGAAAGGACAGAACCATGGGGATAGAGAAACGGAGAGGGGGAACACCCCGAGTTTTACAGAATCCCAAATAAGACCGCCAAGTTCGATAATAGATCTTGGACGAGGTAGGCTTCCGTGCGTGGATCATGGTGTGAACCACGTCCGCGGAAAACCCCCGTTGCGTCAAGACTGCGGTCTCAACGGCCACACCGTCAAAAGTAGCTACCTGAAATGCTGATGGAAGAACGGCCCTTGGGAAAGGAGATCTTCTCTGAGAGGTAACGGCCACGGCGCGTCTCCCAGAAGCAGCATCAGATCGGCGTACCAAGACCGGCGAGGCCAATCCGGAGCGACCAGGATCGTGGGAATGCCCTCTGCAGCGATCTTCCGGAGAACCCGAGGCAGTAGGGGAATGGGAGGAAACACATACAGGAGAGAATATTCTTGCCAAGGAAGAACGAGGGCGTCGGCGCTGTATGCCCTGGGGTCCCTCGCCCTGGCCAGGAAGGTGGGAAGCTTGTGATTGAACCTGGAGGCCATGAGGTCCACGTCCGGACGGCCCTAACGAAGGCAAAAACACTTGAACACGTCCAGGTGTAGCGACCACTCGCCCGGGTCGATGGTGGTCCGGCTGAAGAAGTCCGTCGACCAGTACACCCCAGGAATAAAAATCGCTGACAGGGCCGGAACATGAGCTTCCGCCCAGAGGAGAATGCGGGTAGCCTCTCACATTGCCGTGGCGCTGCGAGTGCCCCCTGGTGGTTTATGTATGCCACGGCCGTGGCATTATCCGATTGGCCGTGGACAGGACAGCCTTTTAGCAGGGAAGTCCAGTGTCGGAGTGACAAGAAGATCGCCCTCAATTCCAGGGCGTTGATCTGAAGCTTGGACTCCAATGGAGACCAAGTGCCCTGGACGGACCGGGGGGGAAACCCCAACCCCCCCTCCCAAACTCTGCAGACTGGAGTCGGTGGTAACCACCTGCCATGTCATTGGAAAGAAGGATTTGCCCTGGAGAGGGGTCTGCAGCCACCAGCGGAGGGAGGCCCGAATTTGGGGAGTTAGAAGGAAGAGCTGGTCCAGACTCTCCAGAGACTTGTCCCAGGCAGAGAGGATCACCCTCTGAAAGGTGCGTGAATGAAACAGTGCGAACAGAATCGCCTCGAAGCAGGCAACCATTTGTCCCAGCACCCGCATGCTGGATCGGAAGGAGGGGCGGCGGTGGAGAAGAAGATTGCGAACCGACCGGTGGAGGGCCAGGCGCTTGTCCGTTGGAAGACGGACCTCCGCCGCATCCAGCAGCATCCCTAGGAAGATCAATCGTCTGGAGGGGATCAGGGAAGATTTGGGAAGGTTGAGATGCCAACCAAACTGCCTCAGGGTCTCCAGAGTGAGGTCCACGCTGTCGGACGTCTGAGAAAAGGAGGGCGCCTTGATAAGGACGTTGTCCAAGTAAGGCAGCAGAAAAAGACCCCTGGAGCGGAGCAAGGCCAGGACAGGACAGGACAGGAGCCAAGACCTTGGTGAACACCTGAGGAGCCGTCGCCAGGCCGAAGGGAAGGGCGACAAACTTATAGTGATCGTTCCCCACTGCAAAACTAAGGAAACGATGGTGACACCGAGCGACTGGAATGTGGAGGTAGGCATCCTGAATGTCAATTGAGGACATAAAGTCACCCTTCTCCAGGGAAACCACCGCGGATCGGAGTGACTCCATCCTGAACCTCCGAAGGCGGAGAAAACTGTTCAGCCGTACCGAGCCTTCTCTTTTGGGGACCACGAAAAGGTTCGAGTAGAAACCCTTGAAATCTGTCCACAGGAGGTACGAGAACGATGACTCCCTTGTCTAGTAAGGTGCGAACGGCTGCGGAAAAGGCGGCCGCACACTCTGGGTCCTGCGGAGAACGGGACCGAAAGAAACGATCCGGAGGGAGAGAAGCGAACTCTATTTTGTATCCAGAGGATACAATTTCGAGTGCCCAGGCATTGGACATATGAGCCCACCAGACGTCCCTGAAGAGAAGGCGGCCCCCCCACCCGGGTAGGTGGGGGCGCACCTTCAGGCGGAGGGTTGCTTGGTTAAGGATGAAAAAAAAAAAAAAAACATGAAAAAAAAAAAAACAGTCACAAGCCTGTGCAATGTACAAAAAAATGCTGCATTTTTCAGAAGATCAATATCGATGCCCTATCTTAAGGATAGGTCCTCAAATTGTAATCGGTGGTGCTCCTATACCTGGCATCCCTACCAACCAGCCTTTTGAAGAGGCAGTGGCGTTCAGCTGCAACTTCCTCACAGCCTACTAAGCATAGCCCTGTACATTGTATAGTGGTTGTGTTTGGTATTGCAGACCAAGCCCATTCACTTGGACGGGACTGCTGCAAATAGGACATGTGGGCAATGAACATGATGTCAAGAGTCCGCAGTGCTTACTGGAGTGCCACAGACTCTTCGAATAGCGTATTGACGGGGGTGCTGGGATTCAGTCCCCCACTAAAGATAGATCATTAATACTGAACTCCCGGAAAACTCCTTTTAGAAGTTGCATCCATCCATCTTTAGCCTTCATGACCATATTTTTTCAGGTGACCTGCCCCTCTGCATTCAGGCACACACAACTTTTATTTTGTATTAAATTCTTACCCTTCTAAAACCTCAACAGCTTTAAGTTAAACCAATCAAGAAAAAATACTTACATAACAAAGAATTACTTCTCCAATACTTTTTGTTTCTGCCCAGTCCATCATCATTTTTTCTAGGTCATCCTAAAAAGGTAGAAATAAAAAATGTCAAGTATAGGATACGGTCAAATTGAAGGCAGGCTGCAGAAACGTGACAGCAATATACTTTTTGTTAATATAATGTGGCTGCAATTCCACCAACACCATGCTGTACCTTTATATTTGTGTGAACATCCAAAATATCTTGAATACTTCCAAAAATGGTCTTGATTTCTTCTGGAGCAAGAATCGGTCCTCCTAGCTGTCCCTCTTTTTCTAGGGGAACTTGAAAAAGCTATTTAGAAGATTAAAGAAAAAAAATAAAAGAAAAAAAGACTGAAATAAATATACTGCACTAAACATGCACTACTTGGCTGTAGAACACAATGTACATTACCCGTAACATGAAGTAGGTAGAATGAAGTTACCTGTACTACGGTAGTAAGAATGTCAACATAGTTGCTCTCTGTTTGATACAGCTCCATTGCAACCTGCCATCTCGCTGACTGCTTATGGGGTACAGGTGTGGAAATCTTGGATGGTTTAGAAGAAAATTTGGGGGTGTCTGGTAAAATGAAAATATAATAGGTGTTCTGTGTTAAAATATAAATGACATGCATTACAGTTCTAGGATTTACATGTACCCCAGTATCAATATGGCATGATTGCTTAGGAGACATCTAAATGTTTAAATGCTTGAATGGTCAGTACAGAAATCTTTGCCATGGTCTTTTTAAACCAAGACCTGAAGCTATGACAAGAAAATATCCTACATCTAGAGGAAAGAAGGTTTCTACACCAACATAGAAGGGGATTCTGTACTGTAAGAGCAGTGAGGTGATGGAACTTTGCCAGAGGCGTTTGTGATGGTTAAAGTATTCGCGTGAACTGTAAGGCCCCTTTCACACGAGCACGGGTGCAATGCGTGACGTGAACGCATAGCACCCGCACTGAATCCTGACCCATTCACTTCAATGGCGCTGTATACATGAGCGTTGTTTTTCACACATCACTTGTGTGTTGAGTGAACATCGCAGCATCTTCTATATAATGCGTTTTTCACGCAGCCCTGGCCTCATAGAAGTGAATGGGGCTGCGTGAAAAACGCATTGCATCCGCAAGCAAGTGCGGGTGCAATGCGTTATTCACTGATGGCTGCTAAGAGATGTGGTTTGTTAACCTTCAGTTTTTTATTACGCGCCTGAAAAACGCATCAAAACGCATTGCACCCGCGTGTAAAAAAACTGAATAACTGAACGCAATCGCAGACAAAACTGACTAAACTTGCTTGCAAAATGGTGCGAGTTTCCCTGAACGCATCCGGACCTAATCTGTCACGCTCGTATGAAAGTTTTCATTTAGTGGTTCTTTCCCTTTAATTATTACTTGTACAGGACGCTATACCAGGACTGGTAACTGGTACTAACCCGCATCCTTAAGCGCTGAGGTCACTGTACATGCATAGTGCACACCTTTTAGGAGGGTCCACTGGGCTAGAAGGTATAAAGTTCTATGCAGGTAACAGAGAATTAAGCTCCAATGAAGATATCTGTGAGAACACTACCTATCTCTTTCCACTCCACTATCTTGGGCGCCAGCCGACAAGGAGCTTCCTGGGAATTGATTGCAGGTTAAGTGATTGTTTCTGTATATTACACTGTATGCAATTCTGTATATGTCTATCACTGCTTTGTAAGATTGTAATTCAGCTGTTTAAGCCTATTTATTCCCGTACATAAGAATCCACCATAAAACATCAAGTTATTAAATGTTACCCCCTATCTAAACTGGGCTCTATTCATTTCTATGGGAGTTCTGGAGGAGACCGTCAAGTACAGCACCCTACTATTTCCTGACCTCCCATAGAGAAGAATGGAGCAGCACACTCAAATGGGTGCTGTTCATTTCAGGGCTCTCCAAGGGGTACAGGTTACCTGTTCTTGTGATCGGTTGGGGTACCAGCAGTAGGACCCCCACCGATCTGTTATCCCACAATATGAGGCCACTGACAAGTGTGTCTCAGGGGTATTTCTTTCTTGCAGTGAGTGAACATTGTAGGATTATAGGCAGAAAATCAATGGACTCAGAATGCAACTTTCACATTATACAGTCAGGTCCATTAATATTGGGACATCGACACAATTCTAACATTTTTGGCTCTATACACCACCAAATGTAAATGAAACAAATATGTGCTTTAACTGCAGACTGTCAGCTTTAATCTGAGGGTATTTACATTCAAATCAGGTGAACGGTGTAGGAATTACAACAGTTTGCATATGTGCCTCCCACTTGTTAAGGGACCAAAAGTAATGGGACAATAGGCTTCTCAGCTGTTCCATGGCCAGGTGTGTTTTATTCCCTCATTATCCCAATTACAATGAGCAGATAAAAGGTCCAGAGTTCATTTCAAGTGTGCTATTTGCATTTGGAATCTGTTGCTGTAAACTCTCAAGATGAGATCCAAAGAGCTGTCACTATCAGTGAAGCAAGCCATCATTAGGCTGAAAAATCTAAACAAACCCATCAGAGAGATAGCAAAAACATTAGGCGTGGCCAAAACACCATTCTTAAAAAGAAGGAACGCACCGGTGAGCTCCGCAACTCCAAAAGACCCGGAAGACCACGGAAAACAACTGTGGTGGATGACCGAAGAATTATTTCCCTGGTAAAGAAAACACCCTTCACAACAGTTGGCCAGATCAAGAACACTCTCCAGGGAGGTAGGTGTATGTGTGTCAAAGTCAACAATCAAGAGAAGACTTCACCAGAGTGAATACAGAGGGTTCACCACAAGATGTAAACCATTGGTGAGCCTCAAAAACAGGAAGGCCAGATTAGAGTTTGCCAAACGACATCTAAAAAAAGCCTTCACAGTTCTGGAACAACATCCTATGGACAGATGAGACCAAGATCAACTTGTACCAAAGTGATGAGAAGAGTATGGAGAAGGAAAGGAACTGCTCATGATCCTAAGCATACCACCTCATCAGTGAAGCATGGTGTGGTAGTGTCATGGCGTGGGCATGTATGGCTGCCAATGGAACTGGTTCTCTTGTATTTATTGATGATGTGACTGCTGACAAAAGCAGCAGGATGAATTATGAAGTGTTTCGGGCAATATTATCTGCTCATATTCAGCCAAATGTTTCAGAACTCATTGGACGGCACTTCACAGTGCAGATGGACAATGACCCAAAGCATACTGCAAAAGCAACCAAAGAGTTTCTTAAGGGAAAGAAGTGTAATGTTATGCAATGGCCAAGTCAATCACATGACCTGAATTCGATTGAGCATGCATTTCACTTGCTGCAGACAAAACTGAAGGGAAAATGCCCCAAGAACAAGCAGGAACTGAAGACAGTTGCAGTAGAGGCCTGGCAGAGCATTACCAGGGATGAAACCCAGCGTCTGGTGATGTCTATGCGTTCCAGACTTCAGGCTGTAATTGACTGCATAGGATTTGCAACCAAGTATTAAAAAATGAAAGTTTGATTTATGATTATTATTCTGTCCCATTACTTTTGGTCCCTTAACAAGTGGGAGGCACATATGCAAACTGTTGTAATTCCTGCACCGTTCATCTGATTTGGATGTAAATACCCTCAAATTAAAGCGGACAGTCTGCAGTTAAAGCACATCTTGTTCGTTTCATTTCAAATCCATTGTGGTGGTGTATAGAGCCAAAAAATTTAGAATTGTGTCGATGTCCCAATATTTATGGACCTGGCTGTCTGGAATATTCAATGGGAGGAATTCATCAAGCCCTACACTCCATAAGGCTACTTTCACACTTGCGGCAGAGTGATCCGGCAAGCAGTTCCGTCGCCAACTGATGGCATTTGTAAGACTGATCAGGATCCTGGCTCTGGCTTCAAAAAGTCAGAAAATACTCTGTACTTTTACACATCTCACTCCAGTTTTGAGAAGTGTGCATGGATTTGTAAGTTAATTACCGTAGGTTCACTCCAGATTTATCATTAAAAAAGTCAAACTCACTCCTGTAAAGCAGTGGCATAAAAAACTGGAGTAGCATTTCTAGACAAAAGTCTTAGGATTTAAGGATGTGCCAAATTTACCCTCATGATAAATCTTCCCCAAAATTGTTGCTTATTCCTTTGCAGCCCAGGCCTTTAAAAAAAAAAAAAAGTAACACATTTACCTCCTAAAAGAGATTTTCCAGACTCTGGAGTGTTTGAGATGTCAAGCAATGATCCCATAGACAAGGAATGTTCTGCTGAAGGACGTTTTCGAGGTGGAAATGGTGAAATGTCCGTTTCTCTGGTTATCTGTGCCAATGTATCTTTCAATCTGCGTTTCTTGCGGTTACTACTTGGTGTATTCAATGAAAGCATCGATACAGACTTTTTGAGAGCTGGGCTTTCATGCTACAAACACAAAAAGATATATTCTGAGGCAGTCCTATATTATTGCAATTATAAATCAGTCAAATTAATCAATGATCCCTTAGACCACTTTCACACAGCAGAAAATTGGTCATCAGTAAAAAATAAAAAAAAATAAATAAAAAAATAAAAAAAATCTGGGAAAAGCCCTTTAAATTGTTAATTAGGCTATATCATCAGGTATTTAAAAAGGTAGGATGA
Source organism: Bufo bufo (assembly GCF_905171765.1). Classification (NCBI taxonomy): domain Eukaryota; kingdom Metazoa; phylum Chordata; class Amphibia; order Anura; family Bufonidae; genus Bufo; species Bufo bufo. Next base: position 202,004,855 of record NC_053392.1, on the reverse strand, counting down.
TCTGATCACACGTAAAACACAACTTATATAATACATGTGGCAAGATGGTCACAGAGGGAGAGAAAAGGAGAGAGACAGAAAGAGAGAACACTGTAAATTACCTTTTCGAAGAGATACATGGTTTCTCCAGCTCTGGCATCCATCTGTATACTTCCCCAAAACCACTGAGGAGAAAAACACAATTTAATAAAAACAGCAGACTACAGTCTTGCAGCTGTTATTACGAGGCCACAGCGTATCCTACTCACCTCTTGCTTCACAACATATAATTTTTTTGGAGGCTCAAAAGGCAACTCTTTGACAGAATTTTCTTCAACAACTAGATGAGTGCATGTTTCATCCCCAACTGGTAAAAACTGTCCCCCTAAAGTAAAAGGGAAAATATTACACAATTGAATATAAACATTGGGTTTATTTAAACAATCCACTTCTAACTTTAGGTCTGCAAAAAATAAATCCCTGAAAAACGGACTGCTTCCGTGTGCACTGCGTTTTATTCCCAGTCCCATCAATAGAAAGGGCCACTCTCATACACAGAAAAGGACATGGTGTAAATAGCCCTAATGGGTAGACTGAAGAAAAATACGGTTGACTGTATGAAAACCTTGGGAGTGGTTTTTCATACAGCAGCCACATAATGAAGGAGCAGCGGCCAAACACAGCTAGGCCATGCAGGCAAGTAGGGAGTTAAGTGTCCTTACCGTACGTTAACGGTCGTGCATTCTTCCAGCAAACTGCTAGGAGTTACCACTTTTGTCAATAATAGTCATCTGTGTAGCCCTGCTTCTCAGGGGCTAGCACTTTGCGGTGTGTGAAAACAGTCTCACTAGCTTTTAAAATAAATCTAAAGAACACAGGCTCTATCTAAATAAACTGAAAACAAGTGCTGCTTATATCAGTCTATTATAAAGCAAGATCTTGTTTCAAATGGATACTAATCACATACATAAATTCAATTTCTACGTACCTTGCATTACTGTCATTTCTTCCATGCTGACCCGGTCCTCATCTGAAAATCCGAGAAAACTTAATACGCAGTCCTGAAATGGCGAGACCTTGAACTCACTTTTGAACTCCTCTTCTGTTGCACTGAACTCTCTGAAGAAATTCAAGTCACAACCATTAGAAATTTGTAAAGGGACAAAACCATATCCTGATTTTTCAAAATGGTCTACAAACCATCTAAAGCTGACCGACTCTGCCGCTTGGATTCTGTCATTGTTCTGCATGCCAGAAATCACAGGAAAGGCTCAGCCAACCACTGGCCTTAGAGGGGTTTATAGCATTTGGCTGAGCGGGCTTTTCTGGTAACTTCTAGCATGTCCAACAGAGATAGGAATTGGAGAGCGGCAGAAGAGGATCGGCGACAGCAAGGATCCGTTTTAGGTTTTCAAGATCCTCTGAAACCAATGCCAAACCTAGTAATGCTTTATACAACAGCACCTGGAAGTAAAAAGAATTGCTCTCTTCGGAGCGCATAGCTGAACCCTTCCGCTCCCTCATTTCAGCAACTCTTGGGACCCACTGATAAAAACTTCACGTCCCTATGGTATATATGAAGTTTGTGAAAATGATTGCCCTTTTAATGTCAGTGGAGAATAAATAATGCTTGTGCTTTTAAGTCTGCTAGTGATAGTAAGCAATCAAATCCAGTGACAAAACACTGGGCAGTACACACACCTTTATAAATTAAAAAGAAAAAGTTCTAATTAGATAAAATCTGGAATGTGGATTGTTCTAATACTTTAGAAGTAAAAATACCCTCATGATCTGCAGAACATAAACCGGATAAATTAAGGCTTATCCAGGATTTTTACACTGGTGGACCATCTACTGTTCTGAAGCTCCAGTGCCAGGACTACAAAGCTTCCTCCACTCTGTAGAGGACAGAATAATTATTGCAGAGCTGTTCCTACTGAATTCAATGGGCGCAGGGCAGCAGTTATTTCCAGTGCTGGAACTACTGCCAGGAATCCAAACAAATACTCAGGGCTCCAGATGGCGACCAAAATGGTCGCCAATGCGACTTAGAATTGCTAAATGGCGACAAGGCTTTGTAGTCTTGTCGCCATTTGCACCTAGACCCTCCGCTGCTCTGCCTCTTACACACGAGGAACTGACATGGCACACGCTGCTGTCAGCGCGTGCCATGTTCTTCTCAACAGCACAGGGTAGAAGGAGGCAGTTCCTCCCCCCTGTACCGCTGCTGCCACCAATGGGCTGATAGAAGCGAGGAGGAGGGGAGGGACTGTGGCCACTGCACCACCAATGAATATAGTTTATGCCTGAACACTAACGCAGGCTGCGCTGCAGGTGCCGGCCATATCCCATACCCGGCACCCAGCCTCTATGACTGCGCGCTGGGTATGGGATATGGCCGGCACCCGCAGCGCAGCCTGCGTTTGTATTTAGGCATAAACTATATTCATAGTAGAACCGCAACCCCCCCCCCCCCCCCCCCGTATTATAAAGTAGAAGCATTGGTGGCGCAGTGCGCCCCCCCCCCCCCCAGTATTATAACTATTATAATTATTGGTGGCAGTAGCCACAGGGTCCCCTCCCCCCATTCTCAAGTTCAGGTTATCTAAGAATGCTGTTATGGATTCAGCTACCACAGACCATCAGTTATGGTCCGTGGTAGCGGAACCCATAACGGAATTCTTAGATAACCTGAACCTTCTACGCCGAACATGAAACACAAGTTGTCTCATCCCTACTGATGACCTATCCTAAGGATACGATATCAGTATCCTGGAGAACCCCTATAAAAAAAAGGATTGTCAAGTGACCTGTACCATCTATGCGGACGTCTACTGCAAGTCCTAAAATAGCTTTGAGAAACCACATGGGTAAAGATGCAAACAGCCAAAGAGGCTAGTTCACATTCAATTTGCCCAAGTAGGCAAAGTAACAGGTTCCCACATTGTGTAGTCAGATTGCACATTTAAAAGGGGTTGTCACATTTCACAGTGAGATGGGACTAAGCGGTGGTCGGGATGGCCGGAGTTACACAAATGGCTGATGCTCCACTGTTTCTAAGACTCCCATAGCAGCGAATGGGAGCTTCGTAAACAGCAAAGTCTGCTGTGCTACGCTGTTTGCATAGTTCCCATGCATTGCTATGGGAGTCACAGCAAAACTGTTTCCGTAACACAATCTCCTCTGGCCAGCACCTAGTCCGATCTTGGCCATGGAAAGTGCGTGATGAGAAGAGCTCTACAATAATGCAATAAATGCATTCATAAACATTTATTCTGGCACTACATACAGTTCTGACGTTCATGTCAAATGCACTAAAAATGAATAAAAAATAATGAAGATTATTTGCACTACTCCAATACTCACAAATCATTCCTTTTTTCCCATGCTTTTAATATCCAGTCGGCCTTCATGATGGGAGTCCCAAGGCTGACTGCAACCTGTGGGAAAATGTATACATATCCATGATCTGCTCATATACAAATTACATTAAAATCAAACTGATATATACAATATCACAAACCACTGGTAGATGGATGTGCATATACTTGGCCAGTTCGTATTGAAATATAATATAGGTCTTGAAACTCCAAATTACCTCATCACAGTCACTTCAATGTATTAATTCCACTGACAATATATTTATATTGAATTGGATGTCTTTAGTCTCTTTTGTAAAACTTTATTTTTTTTGTAATTTTTAATAAATTGTTAGAGGACTCATTTGATGAAGACATTGATAATTATTTGTAGTTAATATCTGTAGCCATCAATTCATTTATAGTTAATATAACAAATATAACATAATGTTTAAAATCTCTGCTAATTTAATTGAAAATGAAAAACTAAAAAGACCCTTTACTGAGGACTTAGATGAAGCACCTTTAGCAGCCTGCAGTCTTCTTGGGTATAATGCCACATGGTTTGCATTCCTGCATTTGGGAATTTTCTGCCATTCTTCTCTGCAGATCCTCTCAAGAGCCGTCAGGTTGGATGGGGACCTTTGGTGGACAGCCATTTTCAGGTCTCTCTAGAGATATTAGATTGGGCTCAAGTAACCGTTCTTGGCTGGGAAACTCAAGGACATTCACATAGTTGTCCTTATGCCACTCCTATATTGTCTTGGCTGTGTGCTTACGGTCTTTATCTTGTTGGAAGGTGAACCTTTGGCCCAGTCTGAGGTCCTGAGCAATCTGGATCAGGTTTTCATAAAGAGCATCTGTACTTTGCGCCTTTCAGCTTCCAATCAACCCTAACCGGTTTCCCTATCCAGCCACTGAAAAACAACCCCACAGGACGATGCTGCCACCACCACCATGTTTCTCTGTAGGGATGGTATTGGGCAGGCTCCCCCCAGACACTATGCTTAGAACTGAGGCCAAAAAGTTAAATCTTGGGTTCTTGAGACAGTTGTCGCAAAGTCACTCCTGTGTGGTCTTTGTTGTGCGCTTGGAATCATTGCCTTGTTGCAGCCTAGGCTTTAATTAAAGGGGTTGTCAGCTTTTTACTATTGTTCACCTATACTTGCCGCAGAAATGGCAGTGGTGAGCAGTGTTATTACAACTATGGCGTTCCCATTCACCTCTATGGGATTGCTCCATCTGTTCAAGTGAGTAGGACAGAGCCCTCCTATAGAAGACAATCGGAACACCATAATTGTAATTACACTGTTCACCACTGCAATTGCTGCGGCAAGGAGATAAACAGAGCAGAGAAGGCAGCGCTCGTAAGATCGCTGCCTTCTCTTCAAACAGCTGATCGTCGGGAGCGCTGGTAGTCAGACCCCCATGATCTGATAGTGATGAACTATCCTGAATATAGGTTATCAATAGTAAAAAAAACGGACAACCCCCTTAAAGGGGTATTCCCATCTTAGACAATGGGGGCATATCGCTAGGATATACCCCCATTGTCTGATAGGTGGCTGGAGGACCCCAGATTTCCCAGGGTCCGCCCACCACCAAGCGCTAATCCCTGCCTCTCCCATAGAAGTGAATAGGATTGTGCCGCGCATGCGCGGCCCATGCTCCCATTCATTTCTATGGGGCAGATGGCAATAGCAGAGCCAGCGCTCTGCTATTTTTGGCAGCCCCATAGAAATGAATGGAGGGCAGCTGCGCATGCGCCCTCCTTCACTTTCGGGGCTCCGTTCTCGATATAGGTGCGGGTCCCAGCAGTAGGACCCGCACCTATAAGACAATGGGGGCATATCCTAGCGATATGCCCCCATTGTCTGAGATGAGAAAACCCCTTTAAGAATATATCTCTGTACTTTGCTCCATTCAGCTTTTCCTCAAACCTGACCGGTTTCCCCATCCAGTCACTGAAAAACATCACCACAGCATGATGCCACCAAGCTTTACTGTAGAGATGGCATTTGGCAGTGCCTGGTTTCCTCCAGACATGACACTTAGAATTGAGGCCAAAAAGATTAACCTTGGTTTCATCAGGCCAGAGTCCTTTTGGGATGCTTTTCTGCAAACTTTAGGTGGGCTTTCATGCATCTTTTACTGAGGGAAGGGTTTTTTCTGACCAGTGACCACTGTCATAAAGCTCTGATTGGTGGAGTGCTGCAATGATTGTTGACCTTCCATACAGGTGAAATTAAAATATTGTGCAAAGTTGATTTATTTCAGTAATGCAACTTAAAAGGTGAAACTAATATATGAGACTCATTACATGCAAAGCGAGATATTTCAAGCCTTTGTTATAATTTGGATGATTATGGCTTACAGCTTATGAAACCCCAAAGTCACAATCTCAGGTACCCTTTGCTCAGGGGGTATGGATTGATTAGCTGACTAGAGGGTGACACTGAGCCTTTTCACAATATTCAAATTTTAAGTTGCATTAATGCAGATCCTTTTATGTCACATTACTGAAATAAATGAACTTTTGCACGATATTCACATTTTTCGAGTTTCACCTGTATGCATACAGGATCTCTGGAGCTCAGCTAGGGTGACCATTGGGCTCTGTGTCCATTCTCTTACTCAGACTCTTCAACCCCGATTATTTAGTTTGGCGAGGCAGCCAGCTGTAGGTTGTTCCAAACTTATTCCATTTACAAAATAAATGGGAACTTTCAAAGCAGCTGAAACTTCTTTGTACCCTTCTCCAGATCTGTGCCTCCACACAATCCTGTTTCTGAGCTCTACAGACAGTTCTATTCTCCTCATGGCTTGGTTTTTACTTTGATATACATAGCTAGCTGTGAAACCTTATCATATAGACAGAACTGTATTCTTTACAAATTATGTCCAAATCAACTGAATTTACCACAGGTGGACTCCAGTCAAAGTGTAGAAACATCTCAAAGATGATTAAGAGAAATTTCTAGTGTCATAGCGAGTGGTCTAAATACTTATTTCCATGCATAATTTAACTTTTACCTTTTAAATAAATCTGCACAAATTTCAAAAATTCTGTTTTCACTTTGTCATTATGGGGTTATGAGAGCAGATTGGTGGGGAAAACTTGATTTTTTCTTTATCTTAGCACAAGGGTGATGTGAAGCCCAGAGAGTCTCATGCACAAGTCCTATGATTAGAATGGGGCCTGTACACGCCTGTTTGTGTGTCTCTGCCTCGGCAAATATACTGCCCTTGTTACGGCAACATAAAAAAATTGTGAAGGAGAAAATAATTGTGACATTTTACAGTCAGTAAGCATCAAAAAGGAATACAGTAAATGTAATTTCAAATAAAAACAGGGCATCGCCAACCAAAAATGAGAAGAGACTTTTGGTAAAAAAGAAGGATCAGGAGAAATCACCACCCGATCTTCCAGGATTACCAAGTAGGGAGGGTCAACAGAGAGAGCAACGATCTCACTCACCCTCCTTGCCGAGGTAATGGCCAGAAGGAACGCAAGTTTAAAAGGGAGAGCATCTTTGGGGAGATCAATAGGCTCAAAAGGATCTGAAGTAAGAGCTGAGAGTACCACATTTAAATCCCAAAGAGGAACTCTACTTTTACAGACCGGGGACAACTTGAATACTGCTGTCACAAACCTCTTAACCTAAGGATGTTCGGCTAACCTAAACTTAAAGCGCTTAAAGCTGAAACCTGGACCTTTGAAGTGCTAGGCCCAAGCTTTTTCTTTCATCCCTCTCGTAAAAAATCTAATACAAGCGGAATGTCAGGAAAAGCTAACACTTCCACAGGTCTATTGGAGAATCTGTAAATGGCCTTCCAAACTCCAAGATAGATATCAGAAGTGACCTTTTTTTCGACTGGCCAACAGCGTTAACCACATCCTCAGAGAGACCTCTTTTCTTTAAAATCTCCCTTTCAACAACCAGGTAGTCAGGTGCAGATTCCTCACCTCTGGGTGAAAGATAGGAGCTTCTGTCTCAGGGTCCTAAGACTCCAGAAGCACCCAGGGGTTCGCTATCGACATCTTGCAGAGCCAGGAAAACCAAAATTCTTCTCAGCCAAAAGGGGGCTATAACTATCACTGTGGCTCCCTCTTCTCTGATTTGAGAACCCTTGGTATCAAGTTTAGGAGGGGAAAGGCATAAAAGAAGGTCCTGTCGCCAGGATTGGGCCAAAGAGTCCACTGCTCTCAGATGCTCCCCTGGAGATAGAGAAAAGAAGGTCTCTACCTTTCTGTTTGACCTGGTGGCAAAAAGATCTATTTTCGGAATCCCCCATAATGCTGTGTTTAGATGATGACTGCTGATTAAGTCCGCTTTCACATTGTCTGAACCTCTTCTTAGATGTACCACAAAAAGAGATAATAGAAAAGCTTCTGCTAGACTGAAAATTTGATGAGTGAGACCCATGAGGCCCAGAGCCCTTGTACCTCCCTGCAGATTGATATAGGCCACCGCTGTTGTATTGCCCGAGTAAACTCTCACATTTCTGCCTTTGATAACCGGGAGACTCCGTGCTAAGGCTATCCTGATCGCATTCAATTCCATGAAATTGTGTGACTGGGCTAGAGAATTGCTGTCCCAGACCCCCTGCAACAGAAGGGACCCCACATGGGCTCCCCAACCAGATGGGCTTGCATCTGTGGTCAAAGTGAGAACAGCCTTCCTGAGCCGTTAGCTGGCGCAAGCGTATTAATTAACTGTGATGCCGTACCAGGCATGGACATCGCAGTGCGCATGCGCCGGATCTCGGCGAGAGAAGTAGTAAGAAGATGGGCTGGCAAAGGGAAAGACTGGGCTGGGCACTTGCGAGCCTTCATTTGCATATCCTACTAAGATGATTTTTGACAGTTTTATAAGTCCACGATTGCTTATAAAGGTAACGTTTTTATCAACTGTAATGCTGCTAGAAAGCTATGGGAAGGGTTAAAAAGTTGAAACTGATGACAGACTCCCTTAATTATCATTATCGTTATCGTCTGAATATTTTTGATATCGGCCAACCCTAGATAACACCCACTCTCCTACTTCCAAACCAGAAAGTATATCACCATCACTGGAGGGAGAATCTTTAGCTGCAGAAGTACTGGGGCGGCTTTCAATCAAACCGCTAACTGACTGACATCTTCACGGATCATCTGCTTAATGCTGCCTATCAGAGACTGAGCCATCTCCTCCATTAACTTGCTGATACACACTTGGCATAGGGGTTTTGCCCAGGCAGAAGGTAGCTTCTTTTTACACACAGCACATCCCCTTTCTTTTGCTCTGGAGGTCTTCCTGGAAGACTCCTTTGACACTGTTGTGCTTTTTCATAAGTGTAAACAGTTATATCTACTTATTTTAGTTATAATGGGTATTCATTGCCTTTAAGAGCAATGTTGATTTATATTCACTGTTTTGTATGGATTTTCATGTAGGCCAAAGTAAGTCCATGAGAAGATTACTGTGCTGTTCAAGAGCTAGTGTTATAGTAACAATATATTATACATTTAGAAAGTTAGAAGATACACCGCACCTGCAGATTCTGAGGCTTCATTGTTTTTCATATCTGAACATGAATTTCACAGTGTGAGAATTGTCTAGATGTTCCTCAAAGTATACATTCATGTATCAAAGTTTGTTCCTCGGCCCTGAGACAAGGCCTCTAGACGTCAGAGGTGTAGTAGTGAAAATATCAGGCATGTACGAGTTAACCCTTAATGGTACGATGCCTATTGCTTATACAACAGTGCCACCTAGATATGAGCAGTTAATACTACATCAGTAGCAAAAGTGCATTCTGGGTAGTATTATGACGTCATGCTCCTTATCAATGCCCACGCCCACCCAACAATGATTGGAAGTTCCAAACTCGGAGGGCGTGTTCATCTGATAAGTTTTGGGTTAAGAAACCAGTTACCAAAAAAAAGGAGGAAAGAAAAAAAACAAAGAAACATTTGGATTATAGATCTCTGGAGAATCATTTGGATTATCGGGAAAAACTCTTGAGAGCTGGCTGCCCCAAGACTCTGCACATCACTTGACCCTTGGGTAATGTATATTTTTGTTTTATGTAGTATTGATCTAAATTAATTGGCTTGATACTTAGTCAGATACCCGCTCATTTGCGGACGTGTAAAGTTAGTTGCCACATCAGTATTTTCTCTGATTTCAGTTACAATGCATATAACTGAATAAAGGGGATAATATTGGAGAAACTCTGTTGGGAATCTTCGTATTCCCTAGTTTGACATCCAGCCAATAATTTATAAGTTTTGTTGCAATACTACCATTATCTGAGTTTGGTCATCAATTTTGGTGGAGCAAGGGCTCGTATCTGTCATCTTCTTGATTGAGTTTTCCGCATAATCCATTGATTGTATATCTCTATCACAAATTTAAAGCTGTATTGCATAATATTCTTGTGTTGGTTGAGTATTGTTTTGTTGGCATCATATAGTGGTGAATTCTGGGTACTGCATATCATTGTATATTATTGAAATTTACGTTGATCAATTTTTGATTGTATATTAAACTATTGTATAATAAACCATTTATATTTTTGCATAGACGCTTGTACCCTGTTTTACTGATTGCACAAAATAATCAGGTTCTTGATCGAACTCGTTTGGAGATGATTATGTCCATCTCCCGGATCAATATCGTTTGCATAATTTTTCTTTTGATCCGCTAAATTTTATTTTTATTTTTTTTAAATCTTTATATAAAGCATTTGCTTTATATACCCGACAACACCTAAGCACAAAACATGACCCCATGAGCACATACCATGAAAAAAAACATGCAGGGGTATAACCCCTCTCACCCCACAGTGGTACCGGTGTATCATTGGTGGTTTCAGCGTGCTGAGCCTGCTCCATGCTCCTACAACAAACACAAGCCAGAATGGAGGAACTGCCATGTTTTCCCCACTCGGCATGGCAGTGAGCCGGCTGGGCTTTTCTTGGCGCGCGCAAGCCGGCTCCCTCCCCTCCCAGTCCGCAGTGTCAGCTTCCTCCCACCGCCGCAACCTGAAAGTAAAGGAATCCAGAACGCGGGCCGGCCGAACATGCGAACACAGCCGCAGAGGTTTGCAGGAGCCCAGGAAGGCCGAAACCCCCCAGGACCTGGGAAGGAGAACGGAAGGGGTAGGGAGAGAGAAGGGAGCCCAGACTTCTGCAGCAGCTCCCAAAGGAGTCTTATGCCGCACGGGGTAACCCTCCTCACACTAAGACATAGCCAAGGCCCCCGCAGCTCCTTATTAAACTCTATCCAGCGGATCTGATTCCCACCTGCCCCTTAGGACAGGAAACAGAACTGGAAGTAGAGGGGATGATCCCTCTTTTAAAAGGCAGTTCTAGTTTCTGTGTCCTGTCCTGAGGAGGTGGAGGCGGTCTCTCCAGGGGTGCTGTCAAACGCGAAAGAAAAAAAGTGTCGGTCTATGTGCAGTTCCGCGATCCTGGCCACCAAAGAGGCAAGTGGTTTTTTTCCTGTAGTGTGCAAGCACAACCACCTCTACTAGATTGCAGGGTTGTCGTAATCATGGAAATGAGAAGTGGATACTGAAATGGAAAAATAAATAAAGCCAAAAGAGGGAATATGAACAATTCTCTGACACCTTAGAAAGCTACTTGATGTAAATCATAGTGAAGGTCATCTTCTTACCAGTGACTATTTGTCACCGATTCTGATCCTCAGCTCATGTGACTGAAACTGACTCTCCAACTGAGGGACATTTATCAAGACTAGCATTCCCATACATCAGTCTTGATCCCTCTGTGTCGGAGTGAGATGCACCGAATTTAGGGGTATGCCTCTTAACAAATCAGGTCCATCTCTGCCCTGGGGTGTGCCAGATACTAAAGTCTACGCCAGACTTCAGCTATAATTTTCGCCACTTTCTACCAAAATTTATAGTAAAAGCGGGGGCAGCGCAAAGTCCCACCACCATTCTCAGCACCTCAGAAAAGTGCAGAGAAGCTTAAAAATTTGAAAATTATGGTCCACATATTACATGTGCCATAAATTGTGACTTTTTTACGCCATGCCGTAGTGCGTTTGATAAATGTCCCTTACTGTGTCAGTTGGAGAGTCAGCGACAGTCACATGACACAGCTGAGGATCAGGAATGATAACTCAAATTGTCGCCAGCAAGAAGATTGCGGTTACTATTTACAACAGCAGTTTTAATCCGGCGATCCTCTGACTATTTGCTGGGTTGCGGCTGGATCTCTGCTGGTCCCCATAACAGTTAATGAGGGAGATAGGCATTCAGGCAGCGTCCGGCAATACCAGATCCAGAGAGCTCCAGCAGGCTGTTCCCAGTACCCTTTGAATACTAGTATGAAACTAGCCTAATAGATTAGATAAAAAGGGGAGCTTTCATATGAAATTCATAGGAATAAAAAGAGAAACTGACTTCCTGTCCACCGTGGCAGTCAAAGTGTCAGTGACACAGCTGAGGACCAGAACAATGTGGGTAACTCAGAAATGTATATTACCAAATGATCCACTAACCCAGAAGTTAATTCAATTTGTTCCAATAGCCTGCTGGCTATAATTCCCGTTTCTGGTCCTATTAAAAAATAACTTTTATTTGTCTTTTAATAACTATATTCCAACACAGAAAAAACACACACTTTTAAAAGATATATGGAGGACCTGGACCTGTGGGCTCCGTATCTATATCCTCCAAGAGGATTATTATATTGTTCAAGGACTTGCTCTTTCCCACATATGTATCGCACGTAGGCTACTAATGTCCAGCCCATGTAATTGCGCTTGGGTATCTATAGGTGTCGCCTATTGCCAGGTCATTGACCCGTAATACCGCACTTGCTGATTATTATTTTTTGGGGTTAACCTATATGATATGTCCTATACTGCCTATTTACAGGCTACTTGTCATATTTGTACTCTGGCCCTCAGGGGGATGCGGCGTCTGCAGATCGCCTTTCCCTATCCATTCTCAGCCCTACCAATTAGTTAAAATTGCTAAAGACACAGCTCCCCACAGGGGCCATTAATTATGTTTTTTTTTTTTGTTTTTTGTTTTTTTTTTTACACACACTTTTGTCGCAGATTTGGTCGCAAAGGAGATTCGCAGCCGAATCTGCGACTTCTCTACTCACGCCACTTTTCTAAGGTGGTGGAAAAAGGGGCGGGCCCATCTCATTTATCATTTTCTACATCTGTTTTTGGCATAGAAAATTACTTAAATCTACGAGAGCAAGGTTGCTGGTGTAGATTTAAGCAAGGCGCCTCTACATGACATAGGAGCATTAAGTGCCAGCAGACATGGACTAAGAAAGTCGTTGAAATCGCCGGTCTTAGTAAGTGTCCCCCTAAGGGTACTTCTACACTTGCGTTTTTCTTTTCCGGCAGGGAGTTCCGTCCTAGCATGCCATGGTTTTATCTCCGGCCCAAAAAACTGAAGACTTGCTTGAATGCCGGATCCGGCATTTCTTTTCCATAGGAATGTATTAGTCCTTCCTTCCGGTCTGTGCATCTGGATCTGTTTTGATGTATTTCAATACATTTTTCAGACTGATCAGGATCCTGATCAGTCTTACAAATGCCATCAGTTAGCATACGTTTGGCCGGATCCGGCAGGCAGTTCCGGCGACAGAACAGCTTGCCGGATCACTCTGCCGCAAGTGTAAAAGTAGCCTAAGTATCCTTCATCAAAATACAACCATTCAACAGGATAGGTAAAAATAAACATACCCTAAATTTATCTCCATGAGTAGAACTGGCAATAAGATGTGTCACTTTAGAGCTGAAGTCTTTTCGTATGGTTCCTCCCATGTGGTGGACTAACGTCACTAGTTTCACCTAAACCCAAAAACAATGCAGATTATAACACCTACATGATTTTTTTTTTTTAGGTCACACCACATAGACCGTCCCCCAATAAAGACAAAACTAAATTAGGGTCATGAAACCAACCACTTTAAAGGGGTATTCCCATTACAGACAATGAGTGCATATCGCTAAGATATGCCCTCATTGTCCGATAGATGCGTGTCCCACCTCTGGGACCCGCACTTACAAAGAGGACGGAGAGGGGAAAAGAAACGGACGGCGCACTGCGCATGCGCAGCCGCCCTCCATTCATTTCTATGGGGCTGCTGAAAATAGCCGAGCGCTGGCTCGGCCATTTCCATCTGCCCCATAGAAATGAATGGGAGCAGGGGCTGCGCGTGCGCGGTGTGCTCCCATTCACTTCTATGGGAGCAGCGCTTAGTGGTGCCACAGCTCTCCCCGCTCCGTTCTCATAGGTGTGGGTCTCAGAGGTGGGATCCGCACCCATTAGACAATGGGGGTATATCCTAGCGATTTGCCCCCATTGTCTGTGATGGGAATACCAGTTTAACTTTCTAATGTACTTTATATACCTGCAATGTTTGTATTGCAAAACCAAAACTCTGGTCGCATGTCCACTGTGCCACATAGGTCTTCTGCCAACGTTACATCCATCGCCAAGCTCATCTCTCTTCCGAGTGCGGGAGAGAATCTGAGCGCATTACCACCTAACTTATTTGGATGGGCCACCTAACTGAATCCTGCCCACAGCCCTGGCGCATACACACAAAGGATCTGTGGCACTGTATGCACCAGCACTGGGGGGCTGGAGTCTGAAATGGAAGAGAGCTCCGAGACTGACGTGATGTTGGAGGAAGTGCTATGGGGAAAACTCCTTTAAAGGAAAATAACCTTAAGACGGTTTTTCTTACATCATGCAAAAATGACATTTCTAGTTCATCTAAGCACACAATGTTAGACAATTCTTACCAGTTCTTCCTTTTTTCTGAACCCAGTAAAGCACAGGACTAGATTCAACATGCTTGCACAGTACAGAGGTCGGGACGTGAATGGCAATGGCTAAATGAAGAAAAGAAATTCTAAGATAACAGTTCATACCACAAGATTATAACCGGCAGATACGGCTTATGTTGGTAGTAAGTTATGGTTCAGCAGTCTAAAATCTCTGATCTCCGTAACAGCTGTACTCTGCAGAAAATACATTGCCATGTCAATCCTACAGCTCAACAGGAAAAAAACACTACATACAAAAGAATCATGGGGCTTAGTATATCGCACTGTATTAAACTGTACCTCTCCTTTTTGTGCACAGTACAAGATGATCGGCGGGCCCAGCACTCTGCAGTCAGCTTTATACAGGTATCGAAAGGAGGGGTGCTGGAAATCTGATATAACAAATACGTTCTCGAACTCCGGTGCATCTGCTTCTGCATATTCTTCCACAGACTCAGTTGTGACGTAAGGATGCTTGATTTCCTGTTTTATGTCCATGAGAGATGGGAGTTAAAACAGTTACACAAATATTTAAAATACAATGGGGATCTGGATCAAAGGAAAAGTAGAACAGTTGCCCAATAATAACCAATTCTGATTCCATCAGATTTACATCTTATACCCCAGTCTTGATCTTGTGTGCACTGGAGTGAGGTGCGCCCATTTCATTTAGCAGTGCAGGCCTCTTGATACATTTGATGCATCTATGGCCCTCCATGTGCCAGAACGTTAAATCTATGCCAGCTATGCGCTAGGCATAAAACTTTGAGCTCAAATTTGCACCAGATCGTAGTGCAAGTTAGTGAATCTGCCGGGCTGCAAGAGGCCATGCCCCCTACTGCCAAGCCCAGCTCATTTACAAGAAGAGAGCCAAGTGCAAAGAAAGTCACAATTGCACAAAAATGCTGTTTTCCAACGTTCACAACACTGCTCACACAAAAATGGTGACAATGGTTTGATAAATTCCCTTCAATTTGTGCCACTGCCAAAAAAGATATTTGCTGCATTTGTTTAATAAAAAAAATAAAAAAAAGTAGTATTATTTTTATTATATAATAATAATTTAAAAAAAAAAAAAAAAAAAAAAAAAAAAAAACACACCCCAACGAGACCAAAATGTTAAATAAATCCTGTTTACACACAGGTCCCTGACATGCGTACCGGCACTGTGCTGGGAACATGGCCGCTGTTGGAGCGATTCCATGCATCAGACTCCTCTATTCACCAACACTGGAGACAGACAAGGAAACTAGCGCATGCACAGTCTGTCCCCAGTGTAAGTGAATGGAAGCCGCTGATAGACTGAATCCTCCAACAGCGCCCGGCACGCAGGTCAGGGGACCTGTGTGTACACATGATTTATTCATATCACACTATCGGACATCAGTACTGAGAGTTTAATAAAGCTTATTACTAGCTGCAGCCATGTGCAGATATAAAATATAAACCGGCCAACCTTTTAATGTAAATTCCTCCATCTTGGCAATCTTGACTCCCCGAGATTTAACATCGGGCTTACTTCATGTTAGGCTAGGTTCACATCACGTTTTTGCCATCTGTTTAACGTATACGTTAACGGATGCCTCAGACATAGTGGCCTCCGTTCCCCATAGAGTTCCATATATGTTCTTTTTACCTGGCTCAGCAGGATAGAAAAGTGTGGTGTGCCAAGCTTTTGTATCCCCCCCCAAGCGTATACGTTAAACGGATGGCAAAAATGTGACGTGAACCTACCCTTACACTACCTATCTGGTCAATGCAGCTAAACTCCTGAAGGTTGAACAGACCTCCGATTAAAGCATTTGCTACTCAATGATTTCTTCCATTTTTGCCAATTTGGCACATTTAAAGGTTTCCTATCATCCAAATTAGTATAACTTAAGATAAACAATACAGCTCTTAAAGGGTACATGTCATGAGCAATCTCACGATGCAGGACTGGCTCAACCTAATGTAACCATACTTGTTATTCAGAGATCCAATGCTGCATTACTGGCAAGTTTAAGTGCACTGAGGGCAGGTTAGTGCACCTTAGCTCTGCCGCTTTCCTTAGGCAGCTCCTCCCTTTTCTTGACAGGACCAGACTCCTGTATCAACATTGAGCCTGGCCTGTCAAACAAGGAGAGGGAGGGGCTGCCAGAAGAAAGCTGCAGGGCTCGTGTTCACCAAAAGGCTTGGGCCTGCCTTTGGTGCATTACAATTCTGCTATATTGATGACCTATCCTGAGGATAGGTCAATATCAGATCGGTGGCGGCCCCCCGGTCAGCTGTTTGAAGAGAATGCACCGCTCGTGTCAGCTGTTTACCCGCTAGTCATCTACATTGCAGCGGCGAGCAGGTGAGATTACTGCTCCGACATCCCATTCAGTTTGATAGGAGGAGTGGAGTAGTAATTACATCTCACCGCTGCAATGTCAACAACAAGCGGTTAGCAGAGAAGAGAACACCGCATTGATGCAGGAGGTCATCAGTATAGCAGAAGAGGAGAACCCCTTTAACAGCTCATTTACAGGATGGCTACATTAGGCTGAGCCAGCCAGATTTCTGATGATAGATGCCCTTTAAATGATCATTCCATTTATTGAAGATAAAGATTTTTTCATAACATATTAGCCGCATTAAAAAGTAATTTCCCCGCTAAACATAATAACTGGCAGTGTCACCCTTGGCAGCAACAACCGCAATCAAACATCTGTGATAACTTGTGATGAGTCTGACATCGCGGTGGAGGAATTTGGCAGCGTCTTCATTGCAGAACTGTATTAATTCTGCTACATTGGGGGTTGAAGCAAGAACTGCCTGTTTAAGGTCTAACCACAGCATCTGAATGTATTTTGAGCTATTCAGACCTGGACTTGCTGGTGTGCTTTGGATCATTGTTCTGCTGCTTAACCCAACTACACTTGAGTTTTAGGTCACAAACTGACAGGCGGACATTTCTCTTCATGATTTTCTGATAAGAGAGCACAATTCATGGTTTCATCAGTTATATCAAGTTGTCCAGGTCCTCCAGCCCATCACACTACCATCAGGTTTGATTATTGGTATGATGTTCTTATACTAGAACGTGATGTTAGAGTTATGCTTTCTTCCAAAAAACTCCGCCTTTGACTCATCAGTCCAAAGATTACCCCAAATGTCCTGGGAGTCATCTAGATGGGTGTTCTTTTTAGTTAGCTGTGGTTCGCGCCTTGCAAGTCATGGTTGCCATTTTTCTTAGTGTCCACTGACTGAAACAAGCAAGGCCTGCAGTTCTTGTAGCCTGCTTCACATTGCTAGACTGGTTCTATTTAAGGTGATGCTTAGACTCAACAGGTCTGGCTGCAAGAACTGCTAAGTGTGGCTTGGAACTGAATCATATTGTCAATAGAGTTTAATGGTATTTTCAAGAGTTAATCCACTTGTTACATGCAGTCGGGATCAATAGCAAATCGGTGAGGGTCTAACACCCGGCACCATTGATCAACTGTTCCCAGTAGCCACTGGCACTTTGAATGCAGTCGGAAGCACAGCTCCATTCAAAGTGTAGTGGCCATGCTGGGTAACTGCAGATCAGCTCCCGCTACCCACTGAGCCGATATTTATGACCTATCCGAGTCTAGGTTATCAAGACCATTAACCTGGAAAACCACTTTAAAAAGGGGTTGTCCAGGCTTTTTACTATTGATGACCTGTCCTCAGAATAGGTCATCAATATAATATTGGCGGAGTCCGACACCCAGCACGCTCGCCGATCAGCTGTTTGAGGAGATGGCTTGTTCAGTGCGCACGTGCCATCTCCTTTCTCCCTTCCTGCTCACCGCTGTAGGTCTATAGCAAAGCTGCAGCAGAGCAGGGAGAGAGAAGGGAGACGGCACATGTGCCTTGCACGAGCCATCTCCTCAAACAGCTGATCGGCGGGGGTGCTGGGTGTCGGACTCAGTCAATCTTATATTGATGACCTAGCCTGAGGACAGGTCATCAATAGTAAAAAGCAAACAACACCTTTAAATGGCAAATACTTTTCACAGGAGTATATCGTTGGTGCTTTTGCCACTGGATTAACCCTTCAGATGCCCCCATTGAAAGATAATCTACTAAATTAAATAAAAATAAGACAAAGTCTTAATATGACCATGGGAAATTATACACATAAATCCAGATAGTGACGACAACATGACAACTCTGACTTAAAGGGGTACTCTGGTCAGATTAAGTTATCCCCTATCCACAGGATAGTACAGCTGAGGGGAGATCTAATTACTATGTATAAATATATCAGGGGTCAGTACAGAGATCTCTCCCATCATCTATTTATCTCCCGGACTGACTGACGAGGGGACATCCTCTGCGTCTGGAGGAAAGAAGGTTTGTACACAAACGTAGAAGAGGATTCTTTACGGTAAGAGCAGTGAGACTATGGAACTCTCTCTTGGGAATAATTTAGCAGTAATACTGAAGTAGTGGAAGGTGTGTCCCCCATTTCCCCTGAAGATCTGAGGCTTCACTTAGTGCAAGCAATAAGTTACATGTACGTAGAGTTCAGATTACTGTGGTTAATATGGGAAAGGAAATATAGTATAGTAAAAAATATAAAAGGCCCAGGTTTTTGAGAAATATTTTAAAACAATTTGTGCTAAAGGGGTTGCCCAGTATTTGAGATTGACAGTCTCTCCTCAAGATGGGCCATCTGTATCAAGTTGAAAGGGGTCCAAAACCATGCACCACCAGCAGTCCACTGTTCAGAAGTAGCTACGATCAAGGGGCGATTTGTGTTGGACAGTGTGATCACATATTGATGGGCTATCCTACAGATAGGCCATCCAAATAAAAATACTGGGCAACCCCTTTAAAAAAAGGAGACTTTTGTATTACTTACCAGTAAAGTCTCTTTCTCGCTCTTCCTTGGGGGACACAGGAAACCATGGGTATAGCTCTGCTCCCTAGGAGGCGTGACACTAAGTGAAAGCTGTAAGCCCCTCCTCCATCAGCTATACCCTTCAGCCTGGAGAAGAGACTGCCAGTTGCGTGTCCAAGTAGTGAAAGATAACCACCAACCGGAAAAAAGAACTGTCGAGCCCCAACGGGGGCAACCAAGCCGGAACCACAACTGTAACCCAAATGAAGGGCGGGTGCTGTGTCCCCCAAGGAAGAGCGAGAAAGAGACTTTACTGGTAAGTAATACAAAAGTCTCCTTTTCTCGCCCATATTCCTTGGGGGACACAGGAAACCATGGGACGTTCCAGAGCAGTCCCAGAAGGGAGGGACCAGAACAAACTAGACCAACACCAGAGGCCTCAATCAACTGCCGCCTGCAACACCAGACGGCCTAAAGCAGCGTCAGCCGACGCATGAGTATGCACCCTGTAGAACTTGGTGAAGGTGTGCAAGGAGGACCAAGTGGCCGCCTTGCAAATCTGCTCCGTAGAAGCCCGATTCCTCTGAGCCCAGGAAGCCCCAACCGCTCTAGTGGAGTGAGCGGTAACACCGAGGGGCGGAACCTTGCCCTTGGCGAGATAAGCCTCAGTAACAGCCATCTTGACAAAACGGGCGATAGCAACTTTGGATGCCGCCATCCCTCTGCGCGACCCCTCCGGAACCACAAAGAGCGAGTCAGTACGCCTGAAAGAGCTGGTTACCTCCAGGTAAACCTTGAGCGCCCTGACAACGTCCAGGCGATGAAGCTTCCTCTCCCGCGGGTGGGAAGGGGAAGGACACAAAGAGGGGAGAACGATGTCCTCGTTCAGATGAAAGGCGGAGACCACCTTAGGAAGGAAGGAAGGGACCGGACGAAGAACTACCTTGTCCTGGTGGAACACTAGGAAAGGTTCCAGATAGGAGAGTGCAGCCAATTCGGACACCCTCCGAAGAGAGGTGACGGCTACCAGGAAAATAACCTTGCAGGACAGAAGTCGCAAGGAAACCGTCCGCAGAGGCTCGAAAGGAGAAGCCTGGAGCGCTGAGAGAACCAGGTTCAGGTCCCAGGGCGGTACGGGGGAACCGCGTGAGCCACGCCCTGAAGGAAGGTCTTGACAGGACCAAGGGGGGCCAGTGAGCGCTGAAACAAAATGGACAGCGCAGACACCTGACCCTTCAAAGAACTAAGGCCCAGACCTTGGGCAAGTCCGCTCTGCAGGAAGGACAAAAAGGTGGGGAGGGAAAAGCGGAGCGGAGGAATCCCCAGATCGGCACAGAACCCCAAATAGGTCCTCCAGGTCCTATAATAGATCCTAGAAGAGGACGGCTTACGGGCGCGGATCATGGTGCGGACGACGTCCGCAGAAAAACCCCTACGTGTCAGGACGGTGGTCTCAACAACCACGCCGTCAAACGTAGGGACCTTAAACGCGGGTGGAAGATTGGTCCCTGAGAGAGAAGATCTTCCCTGGCGGGCAGCGGCCAGGGCGCGTCTGCCAGGAGCAGCATGAGGTCGGCATACCAAGACCGGCGGGGCCAGTCCGGAGCGATCAGAATCACCGAGACGCCTTCCGCTGCGATCTTCCGAAGGACCTTGGGCAGGAGTGGGATGGGAGGGAATATGTATGGACGCGCGAAGCCTCGCCAAGGAAGAACGAGGGCGTCGGCTCCGCAGGCTCCCGGATCCCTGGCCCTGGACAGATAGGCGGGGACCTTGTGATTGAATTTGGAGGCCATGAGGTCCACGTCCGGTATGCCCCAACGAAGGCAAATGGCCTCGAACACCTCCGGGTGAAGAGACCACTCGCCGGGGTCGACGGTGGTGCGACTGAGGAAGTCCGCCGCCCAATTGTCCACCCCTGGAATAAAAATTGCAGATAGGGCCGGGACGTGGGCTTCCGCCCAACGGAGAATGCTGGTGACCTCCTGCATTGCTGCGAGTGCCCCCCTGGTGGTTTATGTACGCCACGGCCGTGGCGTTGTCCGATTGCACACGAACTGGATGACCCTTCAGCAGATGAGTCCAGTGTCGCAGAGACAGAAGGGCCGCTCTCAGCTCCAGGACATTGATCGAGAGTTTGGACTCCGATGGAGACCAAATGCCCTGGACGGATCGGGGAGGAAACACGCCTCCCCAGCCCAAGAGACTGGCATCGGTTGTAACCACCAACCAGTTGAGCGGCAGAAAGGACCTGCCCAGAAGAGGGGACTGCAACCACCAGCGGAGAGATGACCGCACCGGAGGCGATAGATGGAAGGGATGATCCAGAGACTCCGGCGATTTGTCCCAGGAGGAGAGGATCGCCCGTTGGAGAGGGCGGGAGTGAAACTGCGCAAATGGGATCGCCTCGAAGCAGGCAACCATCTGCCCCAAGACCCGCATGCAGAAGCGGAAGGACGGTCGACGGTGGAGAAGGAGACCCCGAATCGCCCGACGGAGGGTCAGTCGTTTTTCCGAGGGAAGACGTACCTCCGCCGCTTCCGTGTCTAAAAGCATTCCCAGGAAGACCAGTTGTCTGGCGGGAGGAAGGGAGGACTTGGGGAAGTTGATGACCCAACCGAATCTCGCCAGAGTCTCTAGAGTGAGATCCACGCTGGCAACCGCTTGGGAAAGGGACGGAGCCTTGATGAGGATATCGTCCAAGTACGGTAGCAGAAAAACACCCCTGGAACGGAGTAAGGCCAAAACCGGGGCCAGGACCTTGGTGAACACCCGGGGGGCTGTTGCCAGCCCAAAGGGAAGGGCGACAAACTGGAAGTGGAGGTCCCCCACGGCGAATCGGAGGAAGCGATGGTGACACCGGGCTACCGGAACATGGAGGTAGGCATCCTGTATATCGATGGAAGACATGAAATCTCCCTGCTCCAGGGAAGCCACCGCGGAACGGAGGGACTCCATCCGAAACCGTCGAAGGAGGAGAAAACGGTTGAGCTTTTTGAGGTCCAAAATGGGCCGCACCGAACCTCCCTTCTTGGGAACTACAAAGAGGTTCGAATAGAACCCTTGGAACCTTTCCTCTAGAGGAACGGGGGTAATCACCCCCCTGTCCAGTAAGGCTTGAACAGCCGCGGAGAACGCAGCCGCGCTTTTCGGGTCCCGCGGGGGGCGGGAGCGAAAGAACCGATCTGGAGGGAAGGACGCAAATTCGATTTTGTATCCTGAGGACACAATTTCGAGAGCCCAGGCGTCGGAGACGTGAGCCATCCAGATGTCCCTGAAAAGGAGGAGCCGGCCCCCCACCCGGGTGGGTGGGGGCGCGCCTTCAGGCAGAGGACTGCTTTGCTGCGGGTGTGCGGGCAGCCTGCGGCCTGCGCCAGGAGGGCTGCGCCCGAAAAAACGGCTTCCTACGCTTATCCTGGGGAGGGGCCGAAGCGGCAGCTGCGGGGGGAGCCCCAGAGGTCCTGCGGGAGGACCGAAAACGAGACGCACCGGGGCGTCCGCGGGGGGCGCCCCTGGCTTGGGGTTGAGGAAGATGGGTGCTTTTACCACCCGTGGCCTCCGAAATAAGCTCGTCTAGGCGGACCCCGAAAAGGCGGGAACCCGCAAACGGTAGCCCCGCCAAGGAACGTTTGGAGGCAGCGTCTGCTTTCCAAACCTTCAGCCAGAGCTCCCTCCTGACGGAAACCGCCAGGGCGGAGGAGCGTGCAATAAGGGCTCCCGCATCAAGGGAGGCCTCACAAACAAAATTCCCGGCCCGAATAATAAGCTGGGCCAAGGAACGTAGGTCCTGGATGGGGACGTCCGAGTCCAACTCCTGTTCCAGCTGCGCACCCCAAGCAGAGATTGCTTTACCTGCCCAAGCAGAGGCAAAAACCGGTCTGAGAGCAGAACCGGAGGCAGCAAAAATGCCCTTGGAAAGGGTCTCCATGCGACGGTCCTCCGCTGACTGAAGAGAGGACCCGTCGGGAACAGGGATGGCCGTGTTCTTTGACAGACGGGCCACAGGGGGGGTCCACCTTGGGTGGGGACGACCAGGTGGCCACGACATCGGCTGGAAAAGGATAGCAAATGTCCAGCTTCTTGGGATTGACAAAACGGGCGTCCGGGCGAGCCCAAGCCTTAGACACCACGGAGGAGAAATCAGAGTGGATTGGAAAGACTTTTGAGGCCTGCCTGGGTCTGATAAAGGAGACGCTAGCTGCGTCAGAGCTAGGGGGGTCATCTTGCACCTTAAAGGTGTCACGAATATCCGAGATGAGTTGACCCATCGCTGAGGCTAGCTTGGACGGCAGGGCCGAGTCCATTTCCAAATCTGAAACCGCCAATTCACCTTCAGAGAGCGAATCCTTTGGAGAGGAGAGGCTCGTCTGAGTGCGCACGCGTGGCGGGGAGAGGGAGGCATCCGAGGAGGAGGCTCGCTCTACTCTAATACGCTTCTGAGAGTGCCTAGCTCGGGAGGGGTCACTAAGAAGGGGTGAACCCGCTGCAGCGGCAGAAGCGGTGGACCCGGAGGGCGCGACAGTAAGAGTGGCATCCTGCGGGGTAGGCGGCCTGTCTATTAGGCGGCCCACGACATGAGTGAGGCTTTCCACGGCCTGGGACAGGGATCTAGCCCAGTCAGGCGGGTCAGAGGAAGCAGGGAGCGACACAGCGGGCGACTGAGGCTGCGGTGGAACTCGGCATGCAGGACAGTGCGGATCAGACTGCCCCCGGGGAAAGGGTTCCCTACAAGCAGTACAGGCATGGTACCAAGGCTTGGCGGGTGCAGAAGGGTCTGACATGGTGGAAAAAATGTTGCCTTAAAGTGGGAGACCCCAGGGCAAAAGGAACGGGGATTACACCCAACAACAGTACTGGTGGCACGGAGGGGGTTAACAGTCCTACCAGACCCAGATGATGCAAGCGGCAGCAGCAAGGGGAGCAGACTGAAGGAGGCTGTGGAGGAGAGGCAGCAGGCACGGGGATGAATAGCTTCAGGATCGGACGCAGAGAGGATTCCACGCAGCACTATGCGATGTGGAGCCCGACGAAACCGGAAGTAGCGGAGCGCTGTGAAGCTCCGCCCACCCCTTGCCGCGCTGAAAGAGACGCAGAGCCGCGCGCGGCAAAATGATTTTAACCCCCGAGGTGGATGAGTGCCGGCCAGATGAAATGGCGCCGTTCGCGCCAAGAAAACGGCCCCCGCCGCGCCTGATGTGGCAGACGGCCTCCTGCATACAGCCGTCCCCTGAAGGCAGAGTTCGTGCCCTGCCGCTAAATAAAGGATTTTGCCCAGATAAAGTCCCCCCCAAATGATACCCGGTAAGGTTGCCGGTACGATATGCCCATGGGGGGGGGGGGGGGGGCTGGATGTAGCAGCGGTGGGAGGAAGGGGAGGCTGGAGCAGCCACTCTCACCATACGCTGTCTTCGCCCTCAATCCATCCAGCAGGGTCGCCCCTTCAGCTACTGGCACCGCAGTGGCAGGAAGCCGGGGGAGGGACTTGGCGTGCGGGCGACCCTTGAGCTGGCGGGACGCAGGGGAGCAAGGCTGCCCTGGTCCACCTTGTCTTCTGTGGGGGAGGCGGCAGTGCGGAATTACCGGCACTGGCGCAACTCAACCCCGGGAGAAACAGAGGGGTCTAATGCGCCTCTGTTGTCCCTGTAAGTAGAAAAAAATCGAATTAAAACAAAAAACGCAAAAATAAAAATTATAGGAAAACAACCCTGCATAAGCAGGGGGTGTCTTGCCTCCTTGGACACTAAGCAAAAACTGGCAGTCTCTTCTCCAGGCTGAAGGGTATAGCTGATGGAGGAGGGGCTTACAGCTTTCACTTAGTGTCACACCTCCTAGGGAGCAGAGCTATACCCATGGTTTCCTGTGTCCCCCAAGGAATATGGGCGAGAAAAAAGGAGTCCACAGGAATCCTGCAAAATTTATAGAACTAGAATACCTCAGGAGGCATGTAACATTTCTCTTACACACACACTAATTATATTTCTATATATTTATATATTCCAGAAAAATGAATAGCACTCCAATAGGTCATAAGAAAATAACTCCTTTAATCACCCGTGGCGTGTGGATCGTGTGCCTCATCCCTTGGGTATGTTAGCATCTTCGGTCTTTTCGCTCCTCCCCTTACACTTTATTTTGGTTTTACATTTGTCATGGTCAACACTGGAGATGGTGTTTATTATTACGGATCATAGGTTTTGACATATGGACATCAGATTATAACTTATATCACAATGATTGTACGACCATGGCTTCACTATGTAATTTTTAGTTTGCAATGTATATTTGATGTATTTTTTTCTCATTGTTATGTATGCTAATTTTGTCAACACCCACTGATTTGATTGGGTCACATGATGATTATGTGTGCTGTTTTACACACATACATATATATATATATATATATATATATATATTACACACACACACACACACACATACATATATACACACACACACACACACACCACATGTATATGTTCTCTTGAAAAAGGCTCTAGCATTGAGCCGAAACGTTGCACCGCACGGGTGATTAAAGGAGTTATTTTCTTATGACCTATTGGAGTGCCGTTCATTTTTCTGGACTATAATTGGGGTAAGAAGCCTATTCCCTCAAGGACGTGCACCCAGACTCGCTTATTAGCCTGTGCCGCCATTTTTTGTTGATATACACTGCTCAAAAAAATAAAGGGAACACAAAAATAACACATCCTAGATCTGAATTAATTAAATATTCTTCTGAAATACTATGTTCTTTACATAGTTGAATGTGCTGACAACAAAATCACACAAAAATTTAAAAATGGAAATCAAATTTTTAACCCATGGAGGTCTGGATTTGGAGTCACACTTAAAATTAAAGTGGAAAAACACACTACAGGCTGATCCAACTTTGATGTAATGTCCTTAAAACAAGTCAAAATGAGGCTCAGTAGTGTGTGTGGCCTCCACGTGCCTGTATGACCTCCCTACAACACCTGTGCATGCTCCTGATGAGGTGGCGGACGGTCTCCTGAGGGATCTTCTCCTAGACCTGGACTAAAGCATCTGCCAACTCCTGGACAGTCTGTGGTGCAACGTGACGTTGGTGGATAGAGCGAGACATGATGTCCCAGATGTGCTCAATTGGATTCAGGTCTGGGGAACAGGCGGGCCAGTCCATAGCATCAATGCCTTCGTCTTGCAGGAACTGCTGACACACTCCAGCCACATGAGGTCTAGCATTGTCTTGCATTAGGAGGAACCCAGGGCCAACCGCACCAGCATATGGTCTCACAAGGGGTCTGAGGATCTCATCTCGGTACCTAATGGCAGTCAGGCTACCTCTGGCGAGCACATGGAGGGCTGTGCGGCCCTCCAAAGAAATGCCACCCCACACCATTACTGACCCAATGCCAAAACGGTCATGCTGGAGGATGTTGCAGGCAGCAGAATGTTCTCCACGGCGTCTCCAGACTCTGTCACGTCTGTCACATGTGCTCAGTGTGAACCTGCTTTCATCTGTGAAGAGCACAGGGCGCCAATTTGCCAATCTTGGTGTTCTCTGGCAAATGCCAAACGTCCTGCATGGTGTTGGGCTGTAAGCACAACCCCCACCTGTGGACGTCGGGCCCTCATATCACCCTCATGGAGTCTGTTTCTGACCGTTTGAGCAGACACATGCACATTTGTGGCCTGCTGGAGGTCATTTTGCAGGGCTCTGGCAGTGCTCCTTCTGTTCCTCCTCGCACAAAGGCGGAGGTAGCGGTCCTGCTGCTGGGTTGTTGCCCTCCTACAGCCACCTCCACGTCTCCTGATGTACTGGCCTGTCTCCTGGTAGCGCCTCCATGCTCTGGACACTACGTTCACAGACACAGCAAACCTTCTTGCCACAGTTCGCATTGATGTGCCATCCTGGATAAGCTGCACTACCTGAGCCACTTGTGTGGGTTGTAGACTCCGTCTCATGCTACCACTAGAGTGAAAGCACCGCCAGCATTCAAAAGTGACCAAAACATCAGCCAGGAAGCATAGGAACTGAGAAGTGGTCTGTGGTTACCACCTGCAGAACCACTCCTTTATTGGGGGTGTCTTGCTAATTGCCTATAATTTCCACCTGTTGTCTATCCCATTTGCACAACAGCATGTGAAATTGATTGTCACTCAGTGTTGCTTCCTAAGTGGACAGTTTGATTTCACAGAAGTGTGATTGACTTGGAGTTACATTGTGTTGTTTAAGTGTTCCCTTTATCTTTTTGAGCAGTATATATATATATATATATATATATATATATATATATATATATATATATATACACACACACACACACACACGCATATACCTATATTTTGCTTCACAAAATGACACAGCTTCAAAAAAGCCAGCACATTTTACAATTAGGCTGGGTTCAGACGAGCGGATGCCGTGCGTGGCATCCGCGCCGTGAAAGAGTGCCAAGACCCGATGCAGACTGCAGAGGCACGGAGCATTAACATGACTGATAATGCTCCGTGCCTCTCTGTGACCTCTTTACTACGAAATCACAATGACAACTTTATCTCACTGTGATTTCGTAGTAAAGAGGTCACAGAGAGGCACGGAGCATTATCAGTCATGTTAATGCTCCGTGCCTTTGCAGTCTGCATCGGGTCTTGGCACTCTTTCACGGAGCGGATGCCACGCACGGCATCCGCTCGTGTGAACCCAGCCTTACTTAGCCACAACACTTTACAAAACTTGTCTTGGATGTCAGAAGCATATAAAAACACAACTAGCACAAACCACGCACTCCATTTCCTATATAGGACAGGATTCTGGTACGTTTTCCTGAATAAATATCCCCCATTGAGTCTCATTTATTAAAACTCTAACATACAAACGACTTTTTGCAAGTAGTAATCAAATCTCAGCTTTTCTGCTCTTGAAAAATAAAAGCTGTGATTGGAGGCTATTGGCCATAATTGAAGGCAAAATCTGTACCAGATCCTTCACTTACCATACGCAGATTATAATACCATCACCTTTGGGCCATCTTTCAGGGTACGTTCAAGCAACGGATTTTGTCAGTGCTAAAATTCACTGCATATCCCAGAACAGAAACTGCTGCAGTTTCTGCCATGGTTTTTCATTTTGGATGGTGCGGTCCCACTCGCGGAGTAGCTTCATTGGATGGAGCTAAACCACAGTCAGGATCCCACTGCGGCTACTGCTCCAAAAATGGACATGTAAAAACCACACGTGAAAAGCCCTCGGCCGCATGATCTGCAATGCGGCTTCCGATTGAAAACAATGGGAGCTGGTTTCAGAGCAGATTCGGCACAGTTTTCAGCGTGAATACACACTGAAACCAGTGCCAAAAATCTGTTGTGTGAACTCACCCTTAGGCCCCAAATACAACTACCTCTGCACCCCCAACACAACCAGCTTTGATAAATGAAGCCCAATGGATTTTGGTCTAATTCCTAATAACTGAGCAATAGAAATACATATCTGTACCAAACAAGATAAAAAAAAATAAAACCAATCAACCAATCTAAGGGTGAAGAAAAAAAAAATGAGAAAAAAAAAAAAAAAAAAAAAAAAGATCTCTCACCACGTGTAAGAACCTAGATTAATTAACCCAATTAATGGAGAAGCCCAGAAGCAAAATCTCGGCCACGTGTTAAAGATTGAAGTGATAAAGCAAACAGACGTCTTCAAAGTGACATGTTAGTGGTGCACTTTAAGAGCCAGTGGTGAGGGGCTGCATGCAAGACCAGCTGGTATGAATAGATAACCATACCATATTCACAATACTTTTTATAAATGATTCTCTGGATTTCTCACGACAGTATTCCCTTATCTTTATAACAGGAACTTCCATTAGTTTAACTGTCTGTGGAAAGGAAGGTTCAGAGAATATTACAAATGCAACATATATGAATTTCCAAACAAGAATGGGAGTGAATGGATTACCCGACATACCTCGAGAGCTTTTACTAAAGCGTCATTTCTTCCCGCATCCTGAACTAGAACCACTCTGGTCTCTACCTGCGGCATGTCTTCTGCAAGCAGGAAGAAATAACGTGTGAGTAAAATACAAGTATACTCGGCCAAGTTCTTGTCTCGGCAATACCGCCCCATTATTAAGGGGTTTTCAAGGACTTGCGTGTCCGCAGAATAAGGCCTCATGCACACAACCTTATCAGTTTTGTAGTCCGCAAATCACGGATCCAGTCCATGTGCCATCTGCATTTTTCTGGGGGGACCCGTTGACTTGAGGGTCAGCAGTTCACATTTTGTGGACATATTCTATCTTTTAAACAAAGGACATATGGATGTGGAAAGCACACAGATTATCCATGTGCTTTCCACATCTGTATATCAATTCCAGAAAAAGATATAATATGTCTTATACTTGGCCACACAACGCGGAGCATGCACGCATTAAGTACATGTAAAGTGCAGTGCTAACCGTGCCAATACAGTGCGTCTCTGCAAGCTCATAAGCAATGGAGCTAGCTGCTAGACCTGGCTAAGGTATGTCCAGGTCTGCTATATACTGGTAGGAGATTTATAGACAAATATAGGTTTTAGACCGGGTCTCGGCTCTCTAGGACGTACCGTTTCCCCACAAATGCAAATATGACACCATCACATGACCTACGTTAGCCAATAGAAGCCTGCAGGTCTTTCTCCTCATAACCCAACTGTCATACACACTGTCACATGACCCTTATCAGCCAATAGAAGCTCGCAGGTCCTTAGTCTCCACATACACACAGTTTTACTCCAGGTTTCTATAACAACCCAGCCATTTTTCTTCACTACTGTAGGTCAGCATTAAAAGGGCCAGGGCGCTGTGGAGGTCACAGTTGAGGGGACGATTGCTATAGAGGCCACTGTTAAGGGGGCAGGGTGTTGTGAAAATCACTCTTAAAGAGATGGGGTACTGTGGAGGTTAAAGGGCCAATGCAGGCAAAGGGTCACTGTGTTGACAGAGACAAGAGGCGCACCATAGGGTGAAAACATCCCAAAAAAATAATGTTACACCGAGAAAATGGAGGCTCACTTTATATGGTTCTGCTAGAATAGGCACAAAACTATTGTAGGCTTTTTTAAATGCAAAAAACAGTTGTCCGATATGCTGCCAAGGTGGATTGAGGCAGAGGTGCCCAAACTCCCAAAAGCACAAGTACAGCTTCAGGTTTGTTCACTTTTTCTGGTGCAAGAAACCATAAACAACCGGCATAGGAAAGGATCTTTTATTTTCTTAATTAAAAATAAAATGAAAAGAAATGCAAATAAAAAAAACAGCGTTTCGGGGATCTGCAGGTCCCCTTCATTAGGTTAGGATTGCAATCCTAACCTGATGCAGAGGACCTGCTAATCCCCGAAACGCTGTTTTTTTATTTGCATTTCTTTTCATTTTATTTTAAACTAAGAAAATAAAAGAAGATCCTTTCCTATGCCGGTTGTTTATGGTTTCTTGCACCAGAAAAGGTAAAAAAAAAAAAAAACTAATGAAGGGGCGGCTGCTGTGGAGGTCACTGTTAAGGGGGTGGGATGCTGTGGAGGTCAGTGTTAAAGGGGTAGATTGATGTAGAGGCCACTGTTAGGCCCCTTTCACACGGGCGAGTATTCCGCGCGGATGCGATGCGTGAGGTGAACGCATTGCACCCGCACTGAATACAGACCCATTCATTTCTATGGGGGGGGCTGTTCAGATGAGCGGTGATTTTCACCCATCACTTATGCGTTGCGTGAAAATCGCAGCATGCTCTATATTCTGCGTTTTTCACGCAACGCAGGCCCCATAGAGGTGAATGGGGTTGCGTGAAAATCGCAAGCAAGTACGGATGCGGTGCGATTTTCACACACGGTTGCTAGGAGACCCGATCATTATTATTTTCCCTTATAACATGGTTATAAGGGAAAATAATAGCATTCTGAATACAGAATGCAAAGTAAAATAGGGCTGGAGGGGTTAAAAAAAATATATAATTTAACTCACCTTAGTCCACTTGATCACGATGACGACATCTCCTTCTGTCTCCTTTGTTGAATAGGACCTGTGGTGAGCATTAAATACAGTTACAGGACCTTTGATGATGTCACTCTGGTCATCACATGGTACGTCACATGATCTTTTACCATGGTGATGGATCATGTGATGACCAGAGTGACGTCATCAAAGGTCCTGTAACTGTATTTAATGCTCACCACAGGTCCTGTTCAACAAAGGAGACAGAAGGAGATGCGGGGCCGCGATCAAGTGGAGTAAGGGGAGTTAAATTATTATTATTATTTTTTTAACCCCTTCAGCGATGTTTTACTTTGCATTCTGTATTCCAAATGCTATTATTTTCCCTTATAACCATGTTATAAAGGGAAAATAATACAATCTACAGAACACCGATCCCAAGCCCGAACTTCTGTGAAGAAGTTCGGGTTTGGGTACCAAACATGCACAATTTTTCTCACATGAGTGCAAAACGCATTACAATGTTTTGCACTCGCGCGGAAAAATCGCGGGTGTTCCCGCAACGCACCCGCACATTTTCTCGCAAAGGGGCGGGATGCTGTGGAGGTCACAGTTAAGTGGGCGAGTTATTGTGGAAATCACTGTTAATGAGACGGGGTACTGTGGAGGTCACCAATAAAGGGACAGCCACTGTGGAGGTGACTGTTAAGGGAGCAGCGGTCTGTTGAGGCAACTATTAAAAGGGGCAGCGAGGTACAGTGGAGGTCACTGTTGAGAGCGGAGTACTGTAGCAGTCACTGTTAAAAAGAGCAGTAGCTGTGGAGGTCTCTGTTAAGGGGGCCAGGAATGGTGGAGGTCACAGTTAAAGGGCTTCTGTCACCCCACTAAAGTCTTTTTTTTTGCCTACTTATAATCCCTATACTGCGATATATCAATACATAATGTTATTAATCATTTTGGTTCAGTAGATAATTCAAAAAACTGACTTATCATATGCAAATTACTTATCTACCAGCAAGTAGGGCGGCTACTTGCTGGAAACAGCCGCATCCTCCTCTCATAAATACGCCCCCTCCTAATGTTGATTGACAGGGCCAGCGAACGCACTCGTTCTCTGGCTGGCCCTATCTGCATTCAAATACCTGTCTTCAGTCGGCGCAGGCGCACTGAGGGGAGGACACTCGCTCGGCCGCTCCATCCTCAATGCGCCTGCGCCGGGTGAAGATTTGACGTCATCGGCGCAGGCGCATTGAGGATGGAGCGGCCGAGCGAGCTTCCTCCCCTCAGTGCGCCTGCGCCGACTGAAGACAGGTACGGCGCAGGTGCCAGAATTTGAATGCAGACAGGGCCAGCCAGAGAACGAGCGCGTTCGCTGGCCCTGTCAATCAACATGAGGAGGGGGCGTATTTATGAGAGGAGGATGCGGCTGCTACCAGCAAGTAGCCGCCCTACTTGCTGGTAGACAGGTAATTTGCATATGATAAGTCAGTTTTTTTAATTATCTACTGAACCAAAATGATTAATAACATTATGTATTGATATATCGCAGTATAGGGATTATAAGTAGGCAAAAAAAAAAAAAAAAATGACTTTAGTGGGGTGACAGAAGCCCTTTAAGGGGACTGTAACCTATGGTCACTGTTAGGGGGGCGGGCCCCTGTGGAGGTCACTGTCAAGGGGGTGGGGTGCTGTGGAACTCACTGTTAAAGGGGCAGGCTGCTGTGCGATTTTTAGGAGGCGGGGCTATTGGGGTGGGGGCTGTGGATGTTTCTGTTAAGGGGGCGCGGTACTGTAGATGTCACTGTTACGGGGGATACTGTCGATATCATTTAACGACACACACACAAACATTAAATGAAATAGATGAAATATACCCATGTGAAGCCAGGTCCTTCTGCTAATTTTAAAGAGGACCTTTCACTAGAATAAAACATCTAAACTAACTATACAGACATGGAGAGCGGCGCCCGGTATAGGCTCCGGCAGCGCTCAGCTCATAGCCTGAGAGGCTTTTTTTTTTCTCTCAGGCTATGAGCTGAGCGCTGCGATTGCCCAGCACTACAGCATAAGAGAAGGAGACGCCGGCAGGTTCCCCTCGTGGAGCCTAACTATGAAGATACCGGAGCCTATACCGGGCGAACGGAGCGGAGCCCAGGTATAACAGTAAGTGCAGGGGGATCCCTGGGCGCCGCTCTACATGTCTGTATAGTTTAGATGTTTTATTCTGGTGAAAGGTCCTCTTTAAGTTAAAAAAAAAAAAAAAAAAAAAAGAAGGATAGGCATATTTATTGTAGTACTTTACCATCAACGTCTGCCGAGCCTGTAAAGAGATTTTCTTTTGAAGTCTCTGCAATTCTGGATTCGAAAACAGAAGAGTCGGCGAGTAGACTCCTGCCACCGGCAGGTACCAGGACACTGCTGTCAGTCATGATGGTAAATCAGCAACCTATGAAGTAAGAGACAAGTAACCTGAGTGCACTCAATTCACAAGGAATCTGTGAATAGGTTTATATTGGGGCAGCATAGAGTAGTAAGACACCCTGATTCCAGTGCTGGGTCATTTAATGGATGTCTTGAGAAGGCCAGAGTTCTCTCCATGGAGTTCTCTCGCTTCGAGTCCTTGATATTCATGAGCAGCGGAGCCTCCCCACTCTCCTGCCACTGACTGACAGCTATATCCCCTACACCAGAGATCAGGAATCTTCAGCACTCCAGCTGCTGTGAAACTATCACTCCCAGCATGCAAACATGCTCAGCTGTTCTTCCCATAGAAGTGAACTGAGCCCTCTGGGAGTTGTAGTTTCAAAACACCTGGAGTGTCGGAGGTTGCTGATCCCTGCCTTACGCTGAGCATAGCCAAAATGCTCCCAATGAATGGTGGGTGGGCTGGCAGCTCATGAACATTGAGGTCTCCAGTGCTAGGCTCGGCTGCAGCTGATAATAGCACGATATACCCAGAAACTACAGCAAAGCACCAAGTTAGCGACCCTTCTTTGTCCTCAGTTTAAGAGTCATTCTGCTGTAACCTTAAAGGGGTTTTCTGGGATTTTAATATTGATGGCCTATCCTCAGGATAGGTCATCAATATCAGATCGACAGGGGTCCGACATCGCAGCGGTGAGCAGTGTAATTACAAGCCGTCCTAGTCACTTCAATGGGACGGCTCCATCCTATACCCTAGAATACTACAGAGCCATCCCACTGAAGTGAATGTGACGGCTTGTAATTACACTGCTCACCGCTGCAAGGTCGATGGCGAGCAGGTAAACAATGAAGGGAAGGCATCGTGAGGGTGTCGGACCCCCTCCCATCTGATATTAATGACCTATCCTGAGGACAGGTGATCAATATTAAAATCCCAGAAAACCCTCTTTAAGACATAAGATACTCATGATCATATATAAAGAAACAAGAGAAAAAAAGACATCTGAAAACTTACACTAAATATTGGAGTCCGTTCCCGTCAGTAACTCAGTACTTTAAACCAGCTAGTTCTCTTGAAAGCGCATTTTATGGGTTATTCCTAATAGAAAAGAGTCACATTGTAAATATTTGTATAGAATGTGCAGTGACCCTTACGAATCAAAATTTAAAAGGGTTTTCCAAGACTTTAGAACGGATGACGTATCCTCTGTATAGGTCCATGATACACACTTGCTTGGCGGTTCTCAGAACTCCACAGAAATGAACGGAGTATGCTGAGAGTCGTAGTTTTACCACAGCTGGAGTGCCGGAGGTTAGTCATCACTGGTATAGGTTATTCATATCTGATCATGGGGGTCCGACACTAATCAGCTGCACACCAAACACAGCACTGTACATAGTATAGCGGCTGTGCTTGGCATCGCGCTTAGGCCCAATCACATGAATGCGGCTGAGCTGCGCCTAGGCCATCCGACACACGAATACGTCACTACTCAGCCTAGGAAAAGCAGAGAGAAGGCAGCGGCGCTCACAGGTCTTCTCAAACAGCTGATTGGCGGGGGACTCAAGAGTTACCCCCCACTGATCAGATACTATTGACCTATCCTGAGGATTATTCATCAGTTCTAAAGTCTCCGAAAACTCCTTTAAAAAGAGGAGCCGTTGCGCTCTGGTTCACAGAGTAGCGGTGATCGCATTAATTTCTATGGGACTGTCGCTGCTTTGTGATCCTGGCCTGACCAGTGTCGCCGTGTACCCATACTCTTAGGCTCAGTTCAGACCTGAGCGTTTTACAGCGCGTTCCTACGCGCTGTAAAACGCTCAACAAGGAGAAACCAATGCTTCCCTATGGGAATGGTTCTCACTTGGGCGTTTTACAGCGCGTACGATCGCGCTGTAAAACGCCCGACGCTCAAACAAGTACAGGAGCGTTTTTTTGAGCGCTTGTCGCGCGTTCCCGTACATAGACTTTCGGGAACGCGCGACACTGTGTGTACGCTTGTCTCTGTATGCGCGATTGTAAACGCCCGTACAATCGCGCATACAGAGCGCTCCTTTCAGAACGCTCAGGTCTGAACTGAGCCTTAAGGTAAGTTCACAAGAGACTTTAGGCTGCATTTCTGCAGCATGAAACAACAAATCGGCAAGTATTGCATGCGGTTGTTATTCCGGAAAAGCCAGCAGATTTCACCCTCTCCATTGGAAAGGGTGAAATCTGCAAGAGAAATCAGCTGTATAAATGGACATGCTGCAAATATCAAATCCGCAATACCGGCGCTTTTCTGCTGCTTTTTTTTTTTTTTTTTACGCAGAATGCGGACAAGAATTCTGAAATTCTAATCCACTTTGCTGGTACTGTACAACGCGTAAATCCGCCACTATTCAGTCACAAATGACCCTGGTCTCTGCTCTAGTGGTCATGATCCTACATACAGCTGATAAGATATCCCTCTCTGTGTGCAGCAACGGCTGGTAGTGTGCCAGAAATGCTCACTAGCAACATCCCCCAGCCGGCCGCCCTCTCTGCACTTTGACTTCACCTTCTTCCTACAGCCGTTCTAGAGAAATCGTTGTTTTCATCCATATGTAAATTAGGGCTTAAAGGGGTTGTCCGAACTTTTACTATTGATGACCCATCCCCCGATCGGAGTGCGCACATGCAGTCTCCTGTATCTATTCCTGTTCACCGCTGCTGTCTATGGCAAAGACCAGGAAGAGAGAAGGGAGAGGGCATGTGCGTGCAGTCTCCTCGTACAGCCGATTGGCGGACTCCCACCAATCTGATATTGATGACCTATCCTGAGGACAGGTCATTAATAGTAAAAGCCCTGGACAACCTCTTTAAAGAAGTCCTCCGCTTTTTCTATAGTTATGACCTATCCTCAGACAGGGGCCTGAATGCTGCCACCCCCACTGATTAGATGTGTTCACTTCTGTTTAGCAGCTCGCCATTGACATTGCTGCAGGGAGCAGGTGTAATTCCAGCTCCTCCATCCCATTTGCTTCATTAGGAAGGCTCCCTCCCACTCAAAGTGAATGGCATGCTGGAGATGTAATTACACCTGCTCGTGGATGCAATGTTGATGGCGAGCTGCTAAACACAAGAGCACACTCAGTGGGGGTGGCAGCAGTCGAGTCCCCGCCAATCTTCCTGGTCAGTTCATCAATACAGCAAAAGCGCAGAACCCCTTTAAAGAGGACCTTTCATGGGTTTGTAGTGAGTGAGATAAATATCTGTACCTGCTGATGCTGCCACCCTGCCCCGTTATAGCCCCCCCGCAAATTTCACGCTCAGTATATTAATACTGAGTATTCTCCCCTGGCTGTAGCGCTGTCCAATCATAGTGCAGAGCGTCACAGCCAGGGAGCTGGAGGTTTTTTCTACAGCCAGGGGAGAAGGAGACGCCCACAGAGAAAGTGCGTCTCCTCCCCATTGCTCCAATGCTCAGTATTAGTATACTGAGCGCAAAATTTGCGGGTGGCCATAATGGGGCTCAGGAGCGCTATTTTAAAAAACCAGGCAGGGTGGCAGCATCAGATATTTCTCTCACTTACTACAAACTAGGCCTGCACAATATATCGCCAAAGCAATCGCAATTAATCGCCATATCGCAATCGCCAATTGGCCGACCCAAAAATGCTGCAATTGTACTACCATATTTTTTGCTTTATAAGACTAACTTTTTTTCCCCCCCAAAAGTGGGGGGGGGGGGGGGGGAATGGCAGTGCGTCTTATAAAGCGATGGTTGACACTGATGTATCGCCGGCCGCTTCTGTTGCACAGTGCGCGGAGGGAGGAGGGGCAGGAGGCAAGTCGTTATTTTAATGAACAAATGTTCTTCTATTTATTCTGTTTATCTGTTCTGTGCAGTGCTATTAAGAAAATGGCAAGTTTTGTATTTTGCTGTAATGCAAATATATTATTTAATTTAGTAAAAGATGTTTTATTTTGAAAAACACTGGGCATTTCAGTTCTTGAGTTACGCATAACTACATGTCAGCATTATCAGCAATTTCTGTGTGCTTTTGCCTTGAAAAACCAAGCAAACAGACCTCTAGCACAATTCCCTTAAAATATCGCATCGCACATAGTTATCGCAATTTTTAGGGCCCTAATTGCAATCGCACAAAATTCCCATATCGTGCAGCCCTACTACAAACCCATGAAAGGTCCTCTTTCAGTGCACCAAAGGCAGGCCCAAGGCACTAGGAGCACTTTAGTCATTTTGTCTGATCCTTCCCATCCCCCAACCTTTTGTTCTCTCGGGAGATAAGCTGCCGCCAGTGGCTTTCCACCTTCTTCCACCTGCTCACACCGAGCTGAACATGTACGTGTACGGGGGAGCCGGGAGAGATAGCCGCCAGTCTAAATGTCTATGGCCACCCCTAGGGCATATCATTTCTAGATGGGTTTCTTCAGCACTTGCGTTGAGGTTTATGATGCAATTTACCACATAAAGAGTAATAGTATCCCAGTATTATCTCCGACCCCGCCTGTTGGACAAGAAGCCACCGCAGAGAAACTGCCGCATTCACATTCAAGTTTATAACGCTGCACGTGCATTTAATAAGGAAAAAACAGCATCTCAGGATTATGGAGGAGGGAGCAATGGCTGATCTCCTCGGACAGAAGAATTCTTTCCATATTTCTCACAGTTTGGACAGGAGCGGAGCTGGTTAAGGGCTTGCTGATCTCTGCTGTATTCTTCATTACTGTGGAGGAAGGTCCGGGTAATGGGTGTTAGGTTTCTAAGCTCCTGATGCTGTATGTGACATGGTCAGCGCCCGCCGGGCACTGACTACACTGATATTATCCGACGTCTTCTCATGCAGCTACTCCACACTTTACCTATGAAATCAGCAAGCACGGGTAAATCCTTTTGGGTTTTGCAAAGTTGCGGCAAAAACACTGCGACGACTGAAGAAAAAAAAAAAAATAAAAAAAAAAAAAAAAATCACAGCAAAAATGTTCATGTGTAATCCCCTCATTCTCACCAAGATGACAGACGTTGTCACACCTGCATGCCAAGACAATGGCACATTGTACTGTAATTACATGCCAATGGTGTTAGAGCAGCGCTGTCTCTAGGGTTACACAGAAAACAACAGTCAACGCGCCCGACTCCCACATAGCCGGGGGCTAAGCAGCCAACAAACCACTGCACGCTTTCCAGGAAAACCGTAAAGGGAGGGTGTTAAAGGGGTTGTCCAGTCATTTAAAAGGCATTGGGGGTCATTTACTAAGACCAGCTGTTGTACACCTTCTTAGATTTCCCCCTGCGCTGCCATAAGAGTCAGCCAATTTATGTCGTGCATCTGGAGAGGAAAACCAGTCCAATGCGAGGGGAGTTGTTTTTCACCAACATTTAAATTAAAAGGGGTTGTCTAACTTTGGCAAATGGTATCACGCATTACAGCCATGCTCAACCTGCGGCCCTCCAGCTGTTGCAAAACTACAACTCCCAGCATGCCTGAACAGCCTACAGCTATCAGCCTACAGCAGGGCATTGTGGGAGTTGTAGTTTTACAACAGCTGGAGGGCCGCAGGTTGAGCATGCCTGACGTAGATAAAGCTAATACAGGCCACTTACTAATGTATAGTGATTGTCTATATTGGTTCCTTTGCTGGCTGGATTCATTTTTCTATCACATTATACACAGTTTCCATGGTTACGGCCACCCTGCAATCCAGCATCCTTGCACAATATAGGAAAAAACACCAGCCTATGTGAACTCCCTCGGTCCCGGCCACCAGAGTCTAGGGCTTTTTCCTACTGTGTGTAAGCACGACCACCGCTGATGGATTACAGGCTGGTCGAAACAATGGAAACGAGCAGTGTAAAATGTGATGAAAAATGAATGAAGCCATCAAAGGAGACAATACGGACAATAACAATACATTAGTAAGTGCCTTGTATTAAAGGGGTTGTGCACTTTAATTTAACTGATGATCTATCCTCTGGATAGATCAGCTTCTGATCGGCGGGGGTCCGGCACCCGGGACTCCCGCCGATCAGCTGTTTGACAAGGCATGGCGCTCCAGCAGCGCCGCGGCCTTCTCACTGTTTACCGCCGGCCCACTGACATCACGACTAGTATCAACTAGCGTGGGCACGGCTAAGCTCCATTCAAGTGAACAGAGCTTAGCCCCATCCACGCTACTAGTCGTGACGTCAGTGGGCCGGCGGTAAACAGTGAGAAGGTCTCGGCGCTGCTGGAGCGCCGCTGCCTTTTCTAACAGCTGATCAGCGGGGGTCCTGGGTGTCAGACCCCTCGCCAATCAGAAGCTGATGATCTATCCAGAGGATAGATCATCAGTTAAATGAAAGTGCAGAACCCCTTTAACTTCCTCTACATGATAAATGCTATTTTCTGAAATGAGACAATCCCTTTTAAAGGGGTTGTCTCATCATGGACAATGGGTGCATATGTCTTATGCGCTGGGACCCGCACCTATATCGAGAATGGAGCCCCGCAAGGTGGTGGCTGAAGGACTCCGCTCTGGCCACCACCAAGCCAGCTCCCCATAAAAGTGCATGGGAGCATACCGCGCATGCACGGCCCCATTCTTCTATGGGGCCGACGGAAATAGCAGAGCCAGCACTTGGCTATTTTTGTCTGCCCCATGGAAAATTAATGGAGGGCGGCTGTGCATGCGCCCTACTTCACTTGCGGGGCTCCGTTCTCGATATTGGTGCGGGTCCAAGCGGTGGGAGCCGCACCTATAAGACAATGGGGCCATATCCTAGCGATATGCCCCCATTGTCCATGATGAGACAACCCCTTTAAGCATAGATATTAGTACATTTGCCCCTGCCACTACCAGGTGGCAAACAGCGCAAAAACGCCCGTGTGACAAAATATTGTTGCATAGGTGCTCAAACACCCCAAAAAAGGGGTTTAGCGGTTTTTGTTTTTTTTATGCCTAAAAACAGGTGTAGGGCACTTTGTAAATGACCCCTGCGGTCTGATAGTGACAACCAATCTCCAGGTGGCCAGGCACAGCACATGACTTGTGGTCAACATGCATGTCACCGCTGTGGGCCAACCAATGGCCTTAGAGATCACTTGCCATTTCTGACATATTACCCATTATCATGGACTTGCCCTCTGCGGTGACTGGGGGTGCTGATGGGACGTCACAACTGCAGTCCAGCACCCATCATAAAATAAGAAAATCTCATTTATTTATTTTTCCTGTTGCTTAATGTGTATGGCACAAAATATTCCACAGCGCTTGCCAGGTTTGAGTCCTTTTTATCAATGAATGGAAACATTGTTTGCTAGAGTTGTATCTAATCCTCTGAGCACAGACTACATCCACAGCGCAGCCCATCTCCTATTATTCATTTGCTATGAAACAATCTAAGTAAATGCATCAGCATTGTATGGGCTGCCTACCACACGGCAAACTCACCTGGGAAGTATATTTATTAAAAGAGTTGTCCAAGTTATTTTTGCTGATGACCTCTCCTCAGGATAGGTCATCAATATCAGATGGGCAGGGGTCCGAATAGCTGCACCCCCGCCGATCAGCTGGTGGAAGAGTAGATCGTGCTCCATGCGAGCGCTGCCTTCCCTTCATGGTTTACCTGCTCGCCGTCGACATCGCAGCTATCGACTATTTTTGTATTCGAGTATTCTATAGATTAATCCAACGATTAAAGGGAACCTGTCATCACCTTTATGCTGTCCATACTAACGGCAGAATAAAGTATAAGTTAAAAGCAAGTGGTTGCGGAGAACCAACATCACAATCATTGCAGACTGGGCCTGGAAAAGAGTCCCGGCCTCCTGAGAAGAGTCCTGGTTATTCATGACTTCCTGCTCTCCCGCCCACCTGCTGATGACTGACCGTCTTCTACCTAGTTTTCTCCCTTTCTCTCTAGGAGAGAACTGCCAATCATCAGCAGATGGGCGAGAGAGCAGGAGATTATGGATAACCAGGACTCTTCTCAGGTAGATGTGACTCTTTCCAAGGCCCAGTCTGTAATGATTATGATGCTGGTTCTCAGTAACCACTTACTATTAGCTCATGAGTGACACACCGCTGACATCAGCATTTCTGTTACTATTTTATGCTGCCCTCAGTGAGGTCAGAATAAAGCTGATGACAGGTTCCCTTTAATCGAGTGCTCTAATAACAAAAAAATAATTAATTAAAAGAACGTTTTTCTTTATAAAAACTCATCAGCACCCCCCCCCCCCCCCCCTAGTGCCATCAGGTTCCCCCCTCGTGCCACCAACCTGCCCCCTCCTAGCCATGTCCCCAGCAGCACTTACCTTTCCTGTTGGGGCGCCGCTCCACAGCTCTTCCATCTTCTTCTCCGCACGCTGCACTTTCGTCCTGACGTCACACAGCGGTGGGTCACAGTGCACGGAAGCGCGCACTATGACCTGCCGATGTGTCAGGATACAGTACAGCGCGGTGCGGCTGGCGGGTGACCATGGAGTGGCGAGTAATAGCAAGCGCTTCACTCCCGCTGCGTGGTCACATGACACAAACGAATCCTCGATGCCAAAAAAAATCTGCATTAAGAATTTTTTTGTCGAATTACTCGATTCAATCAAGTACTCATTTCAGCCCTAACCACAGCGGTGCAATTACAGGAAGCCGTCTCTTTCGCTTCTATGAGATGGCAGTGCTCAAATGCAGCACGTCTTTCTCTTCAACCAGCTGAGCGGCGGGGGTGCCAGGTGTCAGACCCCCACCCATCTACTATACATGACCTATCCCTCTGCACAGGTCATCAACCAAAATAGCTTGGACAACCCCATCATTCTCGGTCCCTGGCCTCCACACAGCACACTTCCCCATCTCGGGCCAATGTGCTATGAGGCAATTCATCGGTCTGCATATTATTAGGGAACGGTCACACCGTCAGGTTTCCTGATGCCGTTTTGGAAGCCAAAACCAGAAGTGAATTTCTCTCTGTTTATGACCCACTCCTGATTTTGGCTTTGAAGACTTCATGCAGAAACCTGACCGTGAAGCCGCACCCTTATACGACCAATTAGCTGCGGGGCTGCGTGCCATAAATTAGTAGCGTTGTACAATACCAGCAAAGAGGATGAGAATTTCTGAATCAATTTTTGCGGCAGAAACGCAGCAAAAAAAAAAAAAAACGCGGATTTTTCTATGTTTGAACCCAGCCTCAGAGTGTGGGGAATAAAACAACGCACTTCAAAGGAAACTCACACAAACCCAGCGCAAGATGTCAAACCCAGGACCCCAGAGCTGCACAGACAGCGCTAACCAAGGGGCCGCCAAAGTCACGTCACTAGGACGCTGCTGCAGATCACGAGAAGGAAGAGAATGGGGTCCTTTCACCATCTTTCCCGCAGAGGAGCGCTCCAGTTAAAGGAATTATCCAGGGTTTTATACTGATAAGTATGTGATCAGTGGGGGTCCGACATTCCCGGGCAATCAGCTGCTTACAAGATGGCGCCATCCACTGGATAGTGGCGGTACTTGGCATCACAGCTCAGCCCTATTCACATGACATCACTGGGCTAGGAAGAGGTGCTCACTGGTGCTCCGCTTCATCTTCAAACAGCCAATCAGCAGGGGTGCCGGTGGTCGGACCACCAGCGATCTTATATAGCCATGAGTATAAAACACTGGGAATGAGGGTGCTGTGATTCACTGCACAGTGATGCCTCTGTGACCACCAGATCAGGGGCCCCCAAGATGAGGAAGCCATGACTTAGAGATATGCCATCATTTCCTATAGTATATATTTAAAAAAAATAATAATAATTTTCATTGAGCTTAGATTTTCAGCCTCCTACCTAGAGAAAAAAAAAATCACCACACATTTAAAGCAAGCAGAGGTCTTAGAAAAAAAAAAAAAAAAAAAAAAAGTGTGACCTAGCGACAGCAGAGTTGATAAGCCTTTCCCATGCACTGCCAGTAGCAGTGGAGGAGACTGACAGGTGTGTGACAAGTGCGGGCAGCCCGAGGACACAGTGCCGCGCACACGGCTAGACCCTGCAGGGACCAGTACTCACCCACTGCTCCTAGTACCAGCGAGTCAGAAAGCCACCCGCAATATGCTGACACGTAAATCGTTACCCGTCAGAGGTGTGCGGCCCCGGGAGCACACTACGGCCGGCAGGTGCCACTTATCCACCAGCGGCCATCAACCGTATTCAAAACTCGAGCCAAACCATAAGCCCTCCTCTGATTGGCGGCAGGAATGCAAGTTGTTAGCTTGTCTCTCATTGGGTAAAACAGGACGTGACAGAGGCATACGCGTTGTATGATTGGCTGCGACGTTGCCTCCTGGCGTCAGGGGGTTAACGTCATTCAGATTCTGATTGGTCAGTCATAGGTTTGAACGATTGGATGATAACGGACTCGGTGAAAGAATACGTTCTCTGAAGGGCGGGGCCTGTCTGGTGACGTAATGAATAAAGCGCCCAATGATTGGCGGACACTGTTTACATTCTCCTACAGTCTGGAGTGATTTCTGTCTGTCCGGAAGGGAGCATGCCCTGATAGGCTGGGGGTTGTAGTGCCGCAGCAGCTG
This sequence comes from Bufo bufo, assembly GCF_905171765.1. Taxonomy (NCBI): domain Eukaryota; kingdom Metazoa; phylum Chordata; class Amphibia; order Anura; family Bufonidae; genus Bufo; species Bufo bufo. Next base: position 201,960,968 of record NC_053392.1, on the reverse strand, counting down.
TAGGGTAGACAGCGGGTGAAGACAGCAGTGTTGCCTCCCTGTAGGAGACTAATAAGGGTACTTTCACACTTGCGTTTTTCTTTTCCGGCATAGATTTCTGTCCTAGGAGCTCTATACCGGAAAAGAACTGATCAGGCATATCCCCATGCATTCTGAATGGAGAGTAAGGGCTCTTTCTCACTTGCGGCAGGACGGATCCGACAGGCTGTTCACCATGTCGGATCCGTCCTGCATGTCCAACTTTTTAGTCCGGCGGCTTTCGCCGTGCTGCGCCCATTATAGTCAATGGGGACGGAGCGGCAGCACAGCGAAATAGCGGAAGGACGGATCCGACATGGTGAACAGCTTGTCGGATCCGTCCTGCCGCAAGTGTGAAAGAGCCCTAATCCGTTCAGGATGTCTTAAGTTCAGTTGTTTTGACTGATCAGGCAAAAGAGAAAACCGCAGCATGCTACGGTTTTATCTCTCGCGAAAAAAACTGAAGACTTGCCTGAATGCCTGATCCGGCATTTTTCCCCATAGGAATGTATTAGTGCCGGATCCGTCTGTCAGCATGACAAGCGGAGAGACGGATCCGTTCTTGCAATGCATTTGTGAGACGGACCCGGATCCGTCTCACAAATGCTTTCAGTCAGCGGGCAGTTCCGACGATGGAACTGCCCGTCAGATCACACTGCCGCAAGTGTGAAAGTAGCCTTGCGTTTTTCTTTTCCGGCACTGAGTTCCGTCCTAGGGGCTCTATACCGGAAAAGAACTGATCTGGCATATCCCTATGTATTCTGAATGGAGAGTAATCCGTTCAGGATGTCTTCAGTTCAGTCTTTTTGACTGATCAGGATGAAGATAATACCGCAGCATGCTACGGTTTTATCTTCGGCCAAAAAAAACGAACACTTGCCTGAATGCCGAATCCGGCATTTTTTTCCATAGGAATGTATTAGTGCCGGATCTGTCCTTACTGTCTGCACATGTGCAGACCGAAAAAAATCGAAACGGATCAGTTTGTCCATATGACAGACAGATCCATTCTTGCTATGCATTTGTGAGACGGATCCGTCTACAAATGCTTTCCGTTTGCATGCAGATTGCTGGATCCGGCAGGCAGTTCCGGCGATGCAACTGCCTCCCGGATCACTCTGCCGCAAGTGTGAAAGTAGCCTTACTTTCCTTCTGTATCACTGGGGTCTATTTCTATAGTGAGTCTGGATCTCATCTAAACCAGGGATTTGAGACAATTCGGGCAAAATTTAGTTTTAGTATAAAGCAAATAAAACCTTTGCTGTAAATGAAAACATTGAGGTTTCTGTACCCTAAAAAGACAGCAGTAATGTAAAGAAAAGTGACAGGGCAGGCCCACCGGCATGTTCTGTCCGGGAAGGCGAGGATCGTAAGGCCGGCGTTGCTTGACTGCCCTGAACCCATGGCGTTATGTGCGTACAGTAAATCACTACAATGTGGTCAGTTCTGCTCAGCAGATCCGCGCAGTGTGTAGACAGCCGTCGCCGGTATTCAATGGAGCTAAGGCGCGAACAGGTCCGTGGCGTCCAAAGTAAACAACCACAGCAGGAACCGCTGCGAACCAGCCCTTATGGGTTTGAGTTCTTTCTCCTCTCCGATCCTGTGTTCCCCAGAGGTGTATGATGGGCAGTAACTTATCTCAATCTCTCGACTGAGACAGTCTCGTGGGTTTCAGCTACAGATCTCCCCATGCCAGTCCTACACATTGGTATCCTCCTCCCTGCACCATCAAAGTCCCAGAAAACCCTTTTAATGCCTCATTCACACATCAGTGTTCGGTCAGTGATTTTGAGCCAAAACCAGGTGCGGCTCTAAATACAGAACAGGAGCAGATCTTTCCCTTATACCTTATGTCTGTGGAGGCTCCAGTCCTGGTTTTGGGGTCACAATCACTGGTGGAAATCACTGACCAAACACTGATGTGTGAATGAGGCTTAAAGCACCGGAAGAAAGACTTTTACTATGAATCATAGTGATCTGAGCGGATGAAATACAAATAGGTTCCACGGAAGTTTGAGAATGTCAGATTTCTACATCCAGATGATGCTGATGTACTTACAAACGTTTGTGTTTATCAATAATCCCACCCTCATGTATGCCCCAAATATGCCTGGAATGCCATTTATGGGTGGGGTTTACATAAGCCCCACCCATTTTGGGACAGGGCTAACGTTTTGCCTGGAGTGCATCAATCCTGGCAAATCCAGGACTGCTGGCAACTATGGGGGTCATTTACGAACAGATATACGCCACGTTTTGGCATATATCTGTTGCAGATTACGGTGCAAAGGTTATTTGCGCCACAATCGACGACTTTGTCCCCTTTTCCACAGCTCACACTAGGTCTTAAAATGGGGCATGTGGCGTGGGCCGGGGAAAGAGCGGCCCGCAGGCCTCTCTCATTTATCATTTTCTACACCTGTTTTAGGCGTAGAAAATGGTCTAAATCTACACCAGCAAGGGAGCTGCCGTACATTTAGACAAGTGTCTAAAGGTGCCTCTACATAACATAGGCGGATGAACCGCCAGCGCAGGAGGGACGTACACCGGGATCTAAATCGCCAGTCTTCATAAATCTCCCCCTATGTCTTTACAGGACCACAAGCCTTTCTTTCCCCATGGGCAGACTGGCCATAGACCCTACAGGGAAATTTCCCCCCGATGGGCCGATGCCTAGAGGGCCACCCAAGCCTTCCTCTTGGCCGCCATCCTGGTACATAAAGATCTGATGCTCTCAGCATTAAAGGGGTCTGAACCCGGACATATCCCCTTCTTCTCCCAGACAGCCCCTCTGAGATGAGCAGCTCCGACGTACTCCCTTGCCCTGAGCTGGATCGCGCAGGGAAAGGCTTTTTTGTTTACAATGGCACACTGCCAGGCGGAGGCTTCTGCCCAGCAGCGTCCCCGATGATGTCACCGGCTCTGATGGGTGGGCTTTAGCACATTTCCTCTCTTTGTGCAGTTTATGTCACAATCTGCAACGGACTGGCCATAGACCATACAGGGAAATTTACCTGGGGGACATCCGAGCCCTCCTCACAGTACATAATGATCTGATATGTGGCTGACAACTTAACGGGACGTTCTGTGTGGATGTTATAACTGTGCTGTCTCTTCTTTTTGGTCTTCAATACAATGGTCATTGTAACCAGGGGCGGACTGGGAATTTATAGTGGCTCTGGAAAAAAATAAATAAAAGTGGCCCCAATGTTGTAGGCGGATCCAAACTGACAGAAGGTGGGGCGACACAAATAGAATCTGCATTAGTAGGCAGGGCCAGCAATGCCATAGTGCAGCACAGAATAACGCCTCAGCAGAACCATATACCACAGTGCAGCCCAAAATACGGTTGCCCTTGCCACGGTATTAACCCCTTAGGGACTTAGGACGTACCGATACGCCATGTTTGCCGAGTCCTTAAAGACTCAGGAAGTTTAAAAGTAGATTGCGGCAGGGGTTAATAGGAACAGGATGCCCGCTTAAATCATTCAGTGGGCATCCTGTCACAACGCCGGGGGGGCAACGCCGCAAACCACAGGTCAATTCAGACCTGCGGTTTGCGACTTTTACCTGCGGTTGCGGCGACGGGCGGTGCCATCGGGTCCCCATGCGGCTGTGGGGGGGACCCGAGGGCATGGAAGGCAGCGCGATGTCTAAGGAAGGCATCGCGCTGCCTTCCGGTGACGAGCCTGTGAGATCCAGCCCCCTGGATCTCACAGGCCGGAAGCTGTATGAGTAATACACACAGTATTACTCATACAGCCAATGCATTCCAATACAGAAGTATTAGAATGCATTGTAAAGGATTAGATCCCCAAAACTTGAAGTCCCAAAGTGGGACAAAAAATAAAGGGAAAAATAAAGTTTACAAAATAAAGTTTTCCCCCAAAAAAATTTAAAGTTTCAAGTAAAAATAAACAAAAACGTGATTTTCCCCAAATAAAGTGAAAAAAAATAGGGGAAAAAAAATAAGTATACATATTTGGTATCGCTGCGTCCGTATCGACCGGCTCTATAAAAATATCACATGACCTAACCCCTCAGATGAACACCGTAAAAAATAAAAACTGTGCTAAATAAACAATTTTTTTGTCACCTTACATCACAAAAAGTGTAATAGCAAGCGATCAAAAAGTCACATGCACCCCAAAATAGTGCCAATAAAACCGTCATCTCATCCCGCAAAAATCATACCCTACCCAAGGTAATCGCCCAAAAACTGAAAAAATTATGGCTCTCAGACTATGGAAACACTAAAACTTTTGCTTCAAAAAAGAAATCATTGTGTAAAACTTACATAAATAAAAAAAAGTATACATATTAGGTATCACCGCATCCGTGACAACCTGGTCTATAAAAATATCACATGATCTAACCTGTCAGATGAATATTGTAAATAACAAAAAATAAAAACGGTGCCAAAACAGCTATTTCTTGTCATTTGCCTCACAAAAAGTGTAATATAGAGCAACCAAAAATCATATATATCCTAAACTAGTACCAACAATACTGCCACCTTATCCCGTAGTTTCTAAAATGGGGCGACTTTTTTGCAGTTTCTACTCTAGGGGTGCATCAGGGGGATTTGTAAAATCAGTTTTGAATACCTTGATGGGTGTAGTTTCTTAGATGGGGTCACTTTTATGGAGTTTCTACTCTAGGGTTGCATCAGGGGGGCTTCAAATGGGACATGGTGTCAAAAAAAAACAGTCCAGCAAAATCTGCCTTCCAAAAACCGTATGGCATTCCTTTCCTTCTGCGCCCTGCCGTGTGCCTGTACAGTAGTTTACGACCACATATGGGGTGTTTCTGTAAACTACAGAATCAGGGCCATAAATATTGAGTTTGGTTTGGCTGTTAACCCTTGCTTTGTAACTGGAAAAAAATTATTAAAATGGAAAATCTGCCAAAAAAGTGAAATTTTTAAATTGTATCTCTATTTTCCATTAATTCTTGTGGAACACCTAAGGGGTTAACGACGTTTGTAAAATCACTTTTGAATACCTTGAGGGGGGTAGTTTATAGAATGGGGTCATTTTTGGGCGGTTTCTACAGGGAGTGCAGAATTATTAGGCAAGTTGTATTTTTGAGGATTAATTTTATTATTGAACAACAACCATGTTCTCAATGAACCCAAAAAACTCATTAATATCAAAGCTGAATATTTTTGGAAGTAGTTTTCAGTTTGTTTTTAGCTTTAGCTATTTTAGGGGGATATCTGTGTGTGCAGGTGACTATTACTGTGCATAATTATTAGGCAACTTAACAAAAAACAAATATATACCCATTTCAATTATTTATTTTTACCAGTGAAACCAATATAACATCTCAACATTCACAAATATACATTTCTGACATTCAAAAACAAAACAAAAACAAATCAGTGACCAATATAGCCACCTTTCTTTGCAAGGACACTCAAAAGCCTGCCATCCATGGATTCTGTCAGTGTTTTGATCTGTTCACCATCAACATTGCGTGCAGCAGCAACCACAGCCTCCCAGACACTGTTCAGAGAGGTGTATTGTTTTCCCTCCTTGTAAATCTCACATTTGATGATGGACCACAGGTTCTCAATGGGGTTCAGATCAGGTGAACAAGGAGGCCATGTCATTAGATTTTCTTCTTTTATACCCTTTCTTGCCAGCCACGCTGTGGAGTACTTGGACGCGTGTGATGGAGCATTGTCCTGCATGAAAATCATGTTTTTCTTGAAGGATGCAGACTTCTTCCTGTACCACTGCTTGAAGAAGGTGTCTTCCAGAAACTGGCAGTAGGACTGGGAGTTGAGCTTGACTCCATCCTCAACCCGAAAAGGCCCCACAAGCTCATCTTTGATGATACCAGCCCAAACCAGTACTCCACCTCCACCTTGCTGGAGTCTGAGTCGGACTGGAGCTCTCTGCCCTTTACCAATCCAGCCACGGGCCCATCCATCTGGCCCATCAAGACTCACTCTCATTTCATCAGTCCATAAAACCTTAGAAAAATCAGTCTTGAGATATTTCTTGGCCCAGTCTTGACGTTTCAGCTTGTGTGTCTTGTTCAGTGGTGGTCATCTTTCAGCCTTTCTTACCTTGGCCATGTCTCTGAGTATTGCACACCTTGTGCTTTTGGGCACTCCAGTGATGTTGCAGCTCTGAAATATGGCCAAACTGGTGGCAAGTGGCATCTTGGCAGCTGCACGCTTGACTTTTCTCAGTTCATGGGCAGTTATTTTGCGCCTTGGTTTTTCCACACGCTTCTTGCGACCCTGTTGACTATTTTGAATGAAACGCTTGATTGTTCGATGATCACGCTTCAGAAGCTTTGCAATTTTAAGAGTGCTGCATCCCTCTGCAAGATATCTCACTATTTTTGACTTTTCTGAGCCTGTCAAGTCCTTCTTTTGACCCATTTTGCCAAAGGAAAGGAAGTTGCCTAATAATTATGCACACCTAATATAGGGTGTTGATGTCATTAGACCACACCCCTTCTCATTACAGAGATGCACATCACCTAATATGCTTAATTGGTAGTAGGCTTTCGAGCCTATACAGCTTGGAGTAAGACAACATGCATAAAGAGGATGATGTGGCCAAAATACTCATTTGCCTAATAATTCTGCACGCAGTGTATTATGTAAGCCTAGTAAAGTGACTTCAAGATTTGCTTCTAAACTTCTAAGCCTTGTAACATCCCCAAAAAGTAAAATATCATTCCCAAAATGATCCAAACATGAAGTAGACATATGGGGAATGTAAAGTAATAACTATTTTTGGAGGTATTACTATGTATTATAGAAGTAGAGAAATTGAAAAATTTGCAATTCTTTACACATTATTGGTAAATTTGGTATTTGTTTTATAAATAAAAATGATTTTTTTTTAACTTCATTTTACCAGTGTCATGAAGTACAATATGTGGCGGAAAAAACAATCTCAGAATGGCCTGGATAAGTCAAAGCGTTTTAAAGTTATCAGCACTTAAAGTGACACTGGTCAGATTTGCAAAAAATGGTCAAGTCCGTAAGGTGAAATAGGGTCGAGTCCTTAAGGGGTTAAGCTGCATCACCATCCTGAGAATGGCAATACCGTTGAATTCAGGAGGGCACCTGTACAGAAGTACCTGATGCTCCTACATTAAAGAGGCTCTGTCACCTGTTTCCAGTATACCGTGCTAGATGTATAGTGAGGTGGGGCTCCAAACGCTGATCACAAACAGACCTTTATTTCCCTTATTTCAGGTCCGATCAAACTGCAAAACCCACTTTTACGAATATGCTAATGAGCAACCGGAGCACTGGGAGGCGTGCTTATTGCTTCTGAGCACCGCATCTCCGACGCCCTCCTATATGTGATAAGAACGCCCCCCATTCATTTGATTGACAGCACTAGACTCACTGATCTAGTGCTGAGATCCCGCGCGTGCGCACTCCAACGCTGTCAATCAAATGAATGGGGGGCGTTCTTATCACATACAGGAGGGCGTCGGCGGTGCGGTGCTCAGAAGCATGCCACCCAGTGCTACGGTTGCTCATTAGCATATTTTTACAAGTGGATTTTAGGCTCCATTCACACGTCCGTGGTGTGTTGCGGACCAGCAAATTGCGGGTCTGCAACACACCCGCCCGTCACCCCCATTGAAATGCCTATTCTTGTCCGCAAGCTGCGGACAAGAATAGGACATGCTCTATCTTTTTGCGGAGCTGCGGACCCAAAGATCGGGGCCGCATCCATTCAGTCCCCATAGAGAATGAATGGGTCCGCACCCTTTCTGCAAAATTGCGGAAAGGATGCGGACCCATTTTGCTGACGTGTGAATGGAGCCTTACAGTGTGATCGGACCTGAAATAAGGGACATAAAGGTCTGTTTGTGATCAGCGTTTGGAGCCCCACCTCACTATATACAGTTGCAAGAAAAAGTATGTGAACCCTTTGGAATGATATGGATTTCTGCACAAATTGGTCATAAAATGTGATCTGATCTTCATCTAAGTCACAACAATAGACAATCACAGTCTGCTTAAACTAATAACACACAAAGAATTAAATGTTACCATGTTTTTATTGAACACACCATGTAAACATTCACAGTGCAGGTGGAAAAAGTATGTGAACCCTTGGATTTAATAACTGGTTGAACCTCCTTTGGCAGCAATAACTTCAACCAAACGTTTCCTGTAGTTGCAGATCAGACGTGCACAATGGTCAGGAGCAGTGCTTTAAGTGGGCCAAAAGAGGTGCCGGTACTCTATTAGGCGCCGGTGCTCCCCCCCCCTGCACATCAGACCCCCCCATCACACACATATATATTAGTTCCTCTATGTACCAGTACAGTACCCCCCCCACCACCGCACATTCGTTCCTCTCTGTACCAGTACCCCCCTGCACATCAGACCCCCCCCCCACTCATCACACACACACACATTAATTCCTCTCTGTACCAGTACCCCCCCAGGGGGGTAGGGGGGTACTGGTACAGAGAGGAATTAATGTGTGTGTGTGTGTGATGAGGGGGGGGTCTGATGTGCAGGGGGGTACTGGTTCAGAGAGGAACGAATGTGCGGTGGTGGGGGGGGGGGGGGGTACTGGTACATAGAGGAACTAATATATATGTGTGTGATGGGGGGTCTGATGTGCAGAGGGGTACTGGTACAGAGAGGCACTAATGTGTGGTGGTGGTGGGGGGGGGGGGGACTGGTAAAGAGAGGAACTAATGTGTGTGATGAGGGGGGGGGGGGTCTGATGTGCAGGGGGGTACTGGTACAGAGAGGAACGAATGTGCGGTGGTGGGGGGGGGGTCCTGGTACATAGAGGAACTAATATATATGTGTGTGATGGGGGAAGTCTGATGTGCAGGGGCCCCCTACACATCAGACCCACCCATCAGACACATATATATTAGTTCCTCTATGTACCAGTACCCCCCCCCCCCCCCCACCACCGCACATTCGTTCCTCTCTGTACCAGTACCCCCCTGCACATCAGACCCCCCCCCCCCTCATCACACACATTAATTCCTCTCTGTACCAGTCCCCCCCTGCCAGGGGGGGGGGGGGTACTGGTACAGAGAGGAACTAATGTGTGTGGGGGGAGGGGGGGTGCCTGTCACTCACCAGTACTCTTCAGAAGTTGGATTCCAAAGCAAAGTCGATGTTCTTTGCTGCACCGTCCGACTCCTGACTCCAAGGAGGACCAGTCACTGGTCGCCGCACTGATCGCTCCTCAGTCACAGGCGCGCGGGAAGGAGTTGACGTCACCTAACGTGAGGTCAACTCCCTGCCTGCGCCAGCCTGAGCCGTACTCTGCAACGACCCGCCCCCCTCCACTAGCTGCCCAGCCAACGACATTAGGGAGGAGATACTGCCAGCTCTCCGCTGCGCTCCGGTACCGGAAACCCACGTACTGGGCGCACGGAGAGGTGCTGGTACTCTCCAGGGCAATTTTTGGAAGTGGCGGTACTGAGTACCGCCGCGTTCCGGCCCACTTCAAGCACTGGTCAGGAGTAATTCTTTAAACAAAATCGAATCTTTTTCTTCTGCAACCTGTATATAAGGCTACTTTCACACTGGCGCTTTGGCTTTCCGTTTGTGATATCCGTTCAGGGCTCTCACAATCGGTCCAAAACGGATCAGTTTTGCCCTAATGCATTCTGAATGGAAAAGGATCCGCTCAGAATGCATCAGTTTGACTCCGTTCAGTCTCCATTTCGCTCTGGAGGCGGACACCAAAACGCCTGACGATGCGGAGGCCATTGACACACAATGTAAGTCAATGGGGACGGATCCGTTTTCTCTGATACAATCTGGCACAATAGAAAACGGATCCGACCTCCATTGACTTTCAATGGAGTTTATGACGGATCCGTCTTGGCTATTATACAGATAATACAAACGGATCCGTTCTGAACGGACGCATGTGGTTCTATTATCTGAACGGATCCGTCTGTGCAGATCCATGACGGATCCGCACCAATCGCGAGTGTGAAAGTCGCCTAATTGTACCTGAAGCTGCTCAATTAATAATCTTCTGTCACACAAGAGGGCCAAAAATGACCATTTCCTAGAGAATAAACGCGTGAGAAAGCAGTATACAGTGCAAAGTGAAGAATATTCCCTGGAGAACCCTTATGGAAATTCTTTCAAGAGAATTGTATCTATCTGGTGGAAATGGCTGCATGGCTGTGGTGAGGCTATAGCTGTAGGTTGCTGTGGCTGCGTCTTCTTCCCTGTAGTGTACACAGCGTCCTGTCCTGTCACGGCTTCTCCCAGACGTCATGGGCGGAGCCCCGTCCTCCGGACCACGCCCCAGTACTAAGCGGATCAGCCACGGGGTGGCGCTGCGGAGCACTTCTGTCACAAGGACGTGACACGGGGCTGTGTGACTTGCTGTTTGCGGCCTCTGATTGGTTCCTGGTGTCCTCAATGAAACCAACACAAAGTTGTGCAGTGAGAGCTCCCCGCCGGCAGGATGAGGACCGTGCCCGTCCTGCTCGCCGCACTGACCGCGCTCACTGCCTACTATGTGTACACCCCGCTGCCCAGCACCCTGGCCGAGCCCTGGAAGCTCATGCTGCTCGATGCCACCTTCAGACTGGCGCAGGACCTGGTGAGTACGTTGCATTGTCTGCGTCCTATAGGGAGCAGCTGGAACTGGCAGGGTCCTCCATGGCTGCCAGGAATTAGGTCACATTGCAGGGCTGGGATGAGTGTCCAGCACTAGACAAAGGCACCCGGCTGTCACTGGTGGTGCCTGTGTGCCCAGTCCATGTGCCAGGCAGGAAGTGCTTGTCCAGGGGCCACTCAGCTTTTCTGGTGCAGTTTTGGAAGCCAAAATCAGGATCAGAAAAGGAGAGAAAGTGAAAGGGCGGATAGGGCTGCTTTTTAAATTCACTCCTGAGTTTAGCGTTAAAGTTTTCCGGTAATGAGATCCGTCATAGGGTCTCAATACCAGAAAAAAAAACGCTTCCGTTTTGTCCCCGTTCATTGTCAATGGGGACAAAACTGAACTGAACGGAACGCTCCAAAATGCATTCCGTTACGTTCCCAGACCGGAGAGCAAACCGCAACATGTGGTATTTTGCTTTCTGTCCTGGGATGCGGAGCAAGACTGACCCGGCATGACCTCCAATGCAAGTCAATGGGGACGGATCTGTTTTCTCTGCCACAATATAAAACGAATCCGTCCCCCATTGACTTTCAATGGAGTTCATGACGGATCCGTCTTGGGTATATTAAAGATAATACAACCGGATCCGTTCATAATGGATGCAGATGGTTGTATTATCAGTAACGGAAGGGTTTTTGCTGAACTCTGCTGGATCCAGTAAAAACGCTGGTGTGAAAGTAGCCTTACTAATGCTTGTGAAGAACCCGTGGCAGGGCTTTCAGGAGCTTTTTTCAGCTTTTTTTTGTTCTATTTCTCCCAGGCTTTCCATGGTGTTTTTGCAGCGCTGACTGTTCACCCATTAGCCTGACTGCCAGTAAACTCTGCACACAGCAGTTTCTTCATCTTCTAGAACGTCTACATTGTGTAGGGTTATGCAATCCCCCAGAAGGGATCCCTGCTAATTCCGACACCTATGTCCCACTTGCAGCAGCCTTTGTGATCCATCCTGAAATATAAGCTGATCTTCTTTACCTCTTTATGTGATAGACCGGCTTCTCATAACTAGTGGGAATTCCTTCTGACCCTTGTGTCCTCACGCCGCACAAGAATGCCAGACTTCGTGTACATGTGACCTTTCCCCTACTTCTTGCACACTCACCAAATATCTTACACTTGGAGTTCTCCAACTGCTGAAAGTGGTCACAGGACATTAGGACATGCAGCGTGCCCTGAGCTAAAATAGCCTGGCACTCTTATTGTATGTCAAGATGCCTGTATGAGTACCAACCAGAATGCCCTCACAGTGCTCCAGACTAAAAAAAATACCTAGTAGCCATTGGCTCCTGAACTGAAAAATTTAGGAGCCAAATTCAATTTTTAGTCGCTAAATCGAAACCGAATCAAAATTTTGATATCGTGACAACACTACGGCGATCAGATCGGGGTAGGGTTGTTTCAATACCAAAATTTTGATTCGCTTTCGTCACCATAAAAAAGTAGTGCGATACTCAATACTGCGCAAAAAAAAAAGCTGTGTGCATTTCGCATTTTATGAAACGTTCGGCCCATAATAGAACAGTCCTATCCTATTTTTTGGGGTGACAAGGTGACTAAAAAATGGCAAATGCTCACCGCATAGGAGATATTTTTTAATAATTTAATAGTTTGGACTTTTCGGACGCAGCGCTATGTAATATGTTTATTTATTTATTGTTTATATATTTTATATGTCAAATTGGGAAAGGGGGGATTTAAACTAGGGGTGCACCGAAATGAAAATTCTGGTCCGAAACCGAAAATTCTGGATGCCCTTGACCGAAAACCGAAACCAAAACTGCCTTTTTGCCCAAATACTTTTAAAATACTTTTTTTTAAATGATTTTATTAATAATTCTTTTTCATGAATTTAATAAATCATATTATATATGGAGAGGGGGATCTGTGGGTGGCTCTGTTATGGAGAGGGGGATCTGTGGGTGGCGCTGTTATGGAGAGGGGGATCTGTGGGTGGCTCTGTTATGGAGGGGGGATCTGTGGGTGGCTCTGTTATGGAGAGGGGGATCTGTGGGTGGCGCTGTTATGGAGAGGGGGATCTGTGGGTGGAGCTGTTATGGAGAGGGGGATCTGTGGGTGGCTCTGTTATGGAGAGGGGGATCTGTGGGTGGCGCTGTTATGGAGGGGGGGATCTGTGGGTGGCGCTGTTATGGAGAGGGGGATCTGTGGGTGGCGCTGTTATGGAGGGGGGGATCTGTGGGTGGCTCTGTTATGGAGGGGGGATCTGTGGGTGGCTCTGTTATGGAGAGGGGGATCTGTGGGTGGCTCTTTTATGGAGAGGGGGATCTGTGGGTGGCTCTGTTATGGAGGGGGGATCTGTGGGTGGCTCTGTTATGGAGAGGGGGATCTGTGGGTGGCGCTGTTATGGAGAGGGGGATCTGTGGGTGGCTCTGTTATGGAGGGGGGATCTGTGGGTGGCTCTGTTATGGAGAGGGGGATCTGTGGGTGGAGCTGTTATGGAGAGGGGGATCTGTGGGTGGCTCTGTTATGGAGAGGGGGATCTGTGGGTGGAGCTGTTATGGAGAGGGGGATCTGTGGGTGGCTCTGTTATGGAGAGGGGGATCTGTGGGTGGCGCTGTTATGGAGGGGGGGATCTGTGGGTGGCGCTGTTATGGAGAGGGGGATCTGTGGGTGGCTCTGTTATGGAGGGGGGATCTGTGGGTGGAGCTGTTATGGAGAGGGGGATCTGTGGGTGGCTCTGTTATGGAGAGGGGGATCTGTGGGTGGCGCTGTTATGGAGGGGGGGATCTGTGGGTGGCTCTGTTATGGAGGGGGGGATCTGTGGGTGGCGCTGTTATGGAGAGGGGGATCTGTGGGTGGCGCTGTTATGGAGGGGGGGATCTGTGGGTGGCTCTGTTATGGAGGGGGGATCTGTGGGTGGCTCTGTTATGGAGAGGGGGATCTGTGGGTGGCTCTGTTATGGAGAGGGGGATCTGTGGGTGGCTCTGTTATGGAGGGGGGATCTGTGGGTGGCTCTGTTATGGAGAGGGGGATCTGTGGGTGGCGCTGTTATGGAGAGGGGGATCTGTGGGTGGCTCTGTTATGGAGGGGGGATCTGTGGGTGGCTCTGTTATGGAGAGGGGGATCTGTGGGTGGCTCTGTTATGGAGGGGGGATCTGTGGGTGGCTCTGTTATGGAGAGGGGGATCTGTGGGTGGCGCTGTTATGGAGAGGGGGATCTGTGGGTGGCTCTGTTATGGAGAGGGGGATCTGTGGGTGGCGCTGTTATGGAGGGGGGGATCTGTGGGTGGCTCTGTTATGGAGAGGGGGATCTGTGGGTGGCGCTGTTATGGAGAGGGGGATCTGTGGGTGGCTCTGTTATGGAGGGGGGATCTGTGGGTGGCTCTGTTATGGAGAGGGGGATCTGTGGGTGGCTCTGTTATGGAGGGGGGATCTGTGGGTGGCTCTGTTATGGAGAGGGGGATCTGTGGGTGGCGCTGTTATGGAGAGGGGGATCTGTGGGTGGCTCTGTTATGGAGAGGGGGATCTGTGGGTGGCGCTGTTATGGAGGGGGGGATCTGTGGGTGGCTCTGTTATGGAGAGGGGGATCTGTGGGTGGCTCTGTTATGGAGAGGGGGATCTGTGGGTGGCGCTGTTATGGAGGGGGTGATCTGTGGGTGGCTCTGTTATGGAGAGGGGGATCTGTGGGTGGCGCTGTTATGGAGGGGGATCTGTGGGTGGCTCTGTTATGGAGAGGGGGATCTGTGGGTGGCTCTGTTATGGAGAGGGGGATCTGTGGGTGGCGCTGTTATGGAGAGGGGGATCTGTGGGTGGCGCTGTTATGGAGGAGGGGATATGTGCACTGTTATGGGCATAACAGTGCACAGATCCCCCCTCCCCATAGCAGTGCCATAGACCGATCCCCCTACCCATAACAGCCCCGGCCCTGCTGCTCACAGCAGACTAATCACTCACTGCATCTTTATTTTACCTTACAATCGTGACGCTCCAGTAACAACAACTCTGCAGGCAGAGCGGAGGGCGGCATAACGTCACTTACTCACGTGACGCACCTGCTCCGCCCATTTTATGAATGAAGGAGGCGGAGCAGGCGCGTCACGTGAGTAAGTGACGTTACGCCGCCCTCCGCTCTGCCTGCAGAGATGTTACTGGAGCGTCACGATTGTAAGGTAAAATAAAGATGCAGTGACTTAAAGTAAACCGCCCGCCCGCAGATGGTGAGCTACTTGGTGGGTGACAAATCCCACACCCCATATTTTCGGCCGATATGTAACAATATCGGCCGAAATGGATTAGGTACATTTTCGACCGATATTTTCGGCTGCCGGAATTTCGGTGCACCCCTAATTTAAACTTAATATTTTAGGGTACTTTCACACTAGCGTCACAGGGGCTCTATACCGGAAAAGAAAATGATAAAAAGATACAAGACGGATCCGTCTGTCCGCATGACAAGCGGAAAGATGGATTCGTTCTTGCAATGCATTTGTGATCAAATGCTTTCAGTCACATCCAGATCGGCGGATCCGGCAGGCAGTTCTGACGACGGAACTGCCCGCCGGATCACACTGCCGCAAGTGTGAAAGTAGCTTTAGTGTTTGTGTGGTGTTTTTTTTGTTTGTTTTTTACTTACTATTAGCCCCCTTAGGGGCTGGAACCCTTGTCCTATTCACCCTTAGGCCCCTTTCACATGGGCGAGATTTCCGCGCGGATGCAATGCGTGAGGTGAACGCATTGCACCCGCACTGAATCCGGACCCATTCACTTCTATGGGGCTGTGCACATGAGCGGTGATTTTCACGCATCACTTGTGCGTTGCGTGAAAATCGCAGCATACTCTATGTTGTTTCTTTTTTCATGCAACGCAGGCCCCATAGAAGTTAATTAATTCGCCTCCTCCAATTGATCGCGTAGCAGCCGGTCTCCTGTTCTTTCTTCAGGACCTGTCAAAGGACCTGTGGTGACATCACTGTGCTCATCACATGGTACATTACATGATCCATCACCATGGTAATAGACCATGTGATGAGCTCAGTGACATCACCACAGGTCCTGAAGAAAGAACAGGAGATCGGCAGCTACGCGATCAATTGGAGGAGGTGAGTTAATTTAAAAAAAAAAAAATTTTTAACCCTCATTGGCACTGCCCACTGCGCCACCAATGTTTATTATACTGGGGTGTTGGGGGAGGGGCGCACTGCGCCACCGATGAAGATAACTGACCTGTTAATACAAATACAGGAGGCGGGTGCCGGAATCAAATAGCCAAATAAATAGAAAATCCACAGCACTCCTCAGTTTTGATGAAAAAGCCGGTTACTTTATTGGTAACAGCAGCATAGGGATAGCAACGTTTCAACCATCTCTGGTCTTTCTCAAGCTATGAAATCATATCGTGAAAGGCACCTTTCACTATATGAATTTTTTAAAAAAATAAGGGGTGCAGAACCCCTTTAAGTTGAAGGTACCTTCTTGGAAGTTGGGTTCAAGGTTTATTGGTCCATATAAGATCTCTGCCATTATTAACTTCTTTAAAAATTCATAATGTTTTCCACAAATCATTGCTAAAGAGATATGTCGAACCTGCTGAACTGTCCTCCTTGCCTCCCTCTCCACTCCTGGTGAACGGTAATCTTTAATTTCTGATCGCCAGGATAGTGGACTCACAAATTCCCTATAGATCCCTTCAGTACCTCGTTCACTGGAACGGTACGGTCCAGACGAGAGTATGTGGGTTCCAGCGGCCAACTTTAATGCTAGTCGCCTTGTGAAAGCCTTTCACAGGGCCCATCCGGATAAGGTCGGTCCTGGGTGTCCGGAGGTCACCCTTAGAAGGGCGGGGGCGGGTACTGTCACAGTCACTCCAGTGACAGAGGTTAGAAGATCTGAGAGACTGGCTGCAAGTTAGGTTATCTGTCAGCCTATCTGTTTTCACTTGTTGCAGTGTTGTTGTTGGTAATGACCACACCTCTTGTCTCAGGTGTAGCTTGTGGTCATTACTGCTCCTCTATTTAGTCTGGACTCACACTTCATACCTTGCGATTGATATTCTCTGCCTGGAGTTGGAAGAGCTGGTGTGTGGTCCTCATCTGAGTTCCTGCTCATTCATTTTCTATTGACGAGAAGTGTACTTCTCTTGGTATTTTGTTGCTCCCATTTGCTCGTTATTTACTAGGCCTCAGGGAGAAGCTGGCTCGTTTATTTGGGAAGGAACCAGTAGTCTCAGACCCTGTCACTAATCCTAGGGCTTTTCAGGGTTACTATGGCCTAGGTTTATGGTGTATGAATATTCCCACCTTCAGGGTCTATTCATACTGACAGGAGTCAGGGCTAGGTTTAGGGTTTCCTTAGGTGGTCACCATGTCCCTTTCCCTAGTCTTCAGGCCAAGTTCCTGGTAATTTCCCTTCTGTTTTCATTCTGGTGTTCCTCCCCTCCCTCTACACTGTGACACCCAGCTCAACATGTCGAAAAATGGTAGTAAAGGCCCGCTCCGCCAGTCACTGGCCGCAGTGGTGAGCAGCCTGAGCCAGTGATTGGCCGAGCAGACGTTTCCTGACATGAGCCAGGAGGTGGAAGTGGAGAGCAGCGGGGATCGCTACACCATTAAGGTGGTGTATGGCTTATTTATGTTTCACGTTTTGTGTTCTTTTTTATGCATATTGCAGATCCACAAAATATGGATGCGGTCACATTGAAAAAATGTCTAATTTGCTGTAATTTGCTGCTCAGCGGCACAGATGTCATCTCTGCTGTCTGCATTTTTGTGACCACGTAGAAATGAATGAGTCCAAAAATACAGTCATGTGAATGCACCGTTAAAAGAATTGTGCAATCTGTTCTGTTACTTCAACCAATGAGACATTTTGTAAGCCTTTTTTTTTTTTGTTTAGCTCATTTGAGTCATCTTGACATTTTACATTTCCATTTACTTTTTATTTTACTGTGAAACTCTTAAAAATATATTTCATAAAAATTTTGATAATTTCTCAATGTTGCTACTATCAGTATAGTACATGTGGGTTGAGTCCGGGTATTAGTGGTTCATTGTGGGTTCTTCTAATTTTGTGGTATTCTTTATTTACTGAACTTTATGTCTAAAGGTCCCTTTAGATGGGACAATTCAGCAGTCAGGTGTCAGGAAGGAAGTGTTCCTTCCCTGCAATCACCTGCTCCTCAGTGGAGGAGACTGCTGCAGTTACATGCAGTGATCACCCCCACAGTATGGGGAGGAGCGATCACTAATGCCATCACTCGTCCCCTTACATACTAGTTGTTTGTGGTGTTTAGATGGCAGGATCTGCGGCAGGCAAACAATGATTTAGGTGTCATCACAAATGATTCCAATACCCGACCAACAAGTGTTTTGCTCGTTTATCGGGTAATTGCCAGCACTTTTACAGCGGCAGATAATCGCTAGCAAGTGTTGTTATTAGGGGTGCACCGAAATTCCGGCAGCCGAAAATATCGGCCGAAAATGTACCTAATCCATTTCGGCCGATATTGTTACATATCGGCCGAAAATATGGGGTGTGGGATTTGTCGCTCACCATCTGCGGGCGGGCGGTTTACTTTGAGTCACGCATCTTTATTTTACCTTACAATCGTGACGCTCCAGTAACAACTCTGCAGGCAGAGCGGAGGGCGGCGTAACGTCACTTACTCACGTGACGCGCCTGCTCCGCCTCCTTTATTTATAAAGTGGGCGGAGCAGGTGCGTCACGTGAGTAAGTGACGTTACGCCGCCCTCCGCTCTGCCTGCACAGTTGTTACTGGAGCGTCACGATTGTAAGGTAAAATAAAGATGCAGTGAGTGATACTGTGAGTAGCAGGGCCGGGGCTGTTATGGGTAGGGGGATCGGTCTATGGCACTGCTATGGGGAGGGGGGATCTGTGCACATATCCCCCCTCCATAACAGCGCCACCCACAGATCCCCCTCTCCATAACAGCGCCACCCACAGATCCCCCTCTCCATAACAGCGCCACCCACAGATCCCCCTCTCCATAACAGCGCCACCCACCGATCCCCCTCTCCATAACAGAGCCACCCACAGATCCCCCCCTCCATAACAGAGCCACCCACAGATCCCCCCCTCCATAACAGCGCCACCCACAGATCCCCCCCTCCATAACAGCGCCACCCACAGATCCCCCCCTCCATAACAGCGCCACCCACAGATCCCTCTCTCCATAACAGCGCCACCCACAGATCCCCCTCTCCATAACAGAGCCACCCACAGATCCCCCTCTCCATAACAGTGCCACCCACAGATCCCCCTCTCCATAACAGAGCCACCCACAGATCCCCCCCTCCATAACAGAGCCACCCACAGATCCCCCCCTCCATAACAGAGCCACCCACAGATCCCCCTCTCCATAACAGCGCCACCCACAGATCCCCCTCTCCATAACAGCGCCACCCACAGATCCTCCTCTCCATATATAATATGATTTATTAAATTCATGAAAAAGAATTATTAATAAAATCATTAAAAAAAAAGTATTTTAAAAGTATTTGGGCAAAAAGGCAGTTTCGGTTTTCGGTCAAGGGCATCCAGAATTTTCGGTTTCGGTTTCGGACCAGAATTTTCATTTCGGTGCACCCCTAGTTGTTATGAACGCTCATTAGCGATTATCTGGTGGATTCTCGGCCTGTGTAAAGGGCCCTTAAGAATAATGAATAAAATGACATATCACCAAACCTGCAATAATCAGGGCTGTGAAGTCAAAGTCATGGAGTCAGAGTCCGTTCTGGGTGAAGTTGGTGTTGGACTGTCGGTAGATATGTGTGGACTCCATCTCTGGCTTCAAAATAAATTAAATTAAATGGCACAGTCATGCTTATAACCATCATAGAACTATACAAATGTGTCCATATACAATAAACTATTGTTGTAAACCTTTGTATCATTTATTGTCTTTATTTTTGCAGTGCAACTTTGCCCATTATGTGGGTCTCGGTCACCACTTGCGAGTCCTAAATTTTGTGTCCGGCTACTTTGACAAGTTGGATCCAGCATCATCTCCCCAATTACAAGTCACAGACACTGTTTTTGATGGCGTGGAGGTCAGAATATTTGAACCCAAGAAGAAGCTGCCTGGTTCATTACAGCGGAGCGTCATCTATGTTCATGGTGGAGGATGGGCTCTTGGAAGTGCAAGTATGTTTTTATCCTGAAGATAGAGGACTTTGTCAGGGCCTGTTCGTAAGACAGGCCATCACTACCACCAATCGGCTGTGTCGCAGTAGCTCCAGCGCTGGGACCACACAACTCCAGGGCCCTGATTTATCATACATTCACACCAGAATTCTGGCTTTAAAAAGTTGCAAAATATGGCTTTTGCGACTTTTTTGCACTCGCTTGCGCAAAATTTAAGTGATTGCTTAAAAATTTGCAACTTTTTTTCACTACTCACTACAGTTTTGTAATATGGGTGGAAAAGTGTGTGTGGTGAGCTATGTTAAAGAATGTCACTCCAGATTTATCATTGCGACTTTTTTAAAAGTCGCAATCTCACTCCAGGAGGAGGGTGGAGTAGGAAAACTGGAGGAGCTTCTCTAGACAGAAGTGTTAGGTTTAAGGACAAGCCACATTTATCAAACAACATCCAGGATTATAACAAATTACAGAAGGCGCATCAAGGGTAACATGCAGATATGGGGAGTCTCCAAGTTTGCATATTGGAACACATTAGGGTGTATTCATATGACCATAGTTTTGGTCCGCATCTGATCTGTATTTTTTGCGGATAGGATGTGGACCCATTCATTTCAAGGGGTCCGGAAAAAAAAAAACGCGGACAGCACACCGTGTGCTGTCCACATCCGTATGTCTGTTGCATAGCCCCACAAAAAGGATAGATATTAGATCATGTCCTATTCTTGTCCGTATTAAGGTCAAGTTTAGGCATTGTTACAATGGATCCGCAAAAAAAAACAGGCCACATGGAGGTCATCCGTATGTATTTTGCGGTCGGCAAAAAATGGATCCGCAAAAAATACGGATGACGTCCGTGTGCATTCCGTATTTTGCAGAACGGAACAGTTGGCCCCTAATAGAACAGTCCTATCCGTGTCCGTAATGCAGACAATAATAGGACATGTTCTATTTTTTTGTTGAACGGAAATACGGAAACGGAATGCACACGGAGTAACTTCCTTTTTTTTTTGCGGACCCATTGAAATTAATGGTTCTGTAAACGGTCCGCAAAAAAACGGAACGGACACGGAAAGAAAACACGTTCGTGTGCATGAGCCCTTAATAAAATATATTAGGGTGCATTCACATGACCATATGTATTTTGCATCCAGCCCCCAAGGAATGCCTTTACCCACTTCACAGATAATGTGACCACTGATGAAGGTCCAACTTGTCCGGTCAGAAATATTCTGTTATTGATATCTACCACTGGGCAAATGGATGATGCAGATTATGTAAAATAAAGCTATACAGTGCCTCAATACTTCATCACTCATATGTATTTTGCAGTCCCCAATGCATGGAACGGGCGGCACGCATTCGTGTGCATGAGCCTTAAAACGAATATTCGTAATGTGTCAGGTGTTTCAAAACATTTTAGTGAATTTCACGGAGGTAAAATAACTTCCTTAAAAATTTTTGGCATAGAAAGGGTAAAACCCTTATGCTGAATTCATGCTTTCTCACAGGACTCCGTTTCCGTAGAGATGTCTTAACGTTTTATTAGAGGGGTTGTCTCATCATAGACAATAGGGGCATATTGCTAGCATATGCCCTCATTGTCTTATAGGTGTGGGACCGCTGAGACCCGCACCTATATAGAGAACGGGTCCCCGAAAGTGAAGGTGGGCGCACTGCACATGCGCAGCCGCCCTCTATTCATTTTCTATGGGACCAGCGAAAATAGCCGAGCGCTGGCTCAGCTATTTCCGTCGAGCCCATAGAAGTGAATGGGAGCGGTGGCCTTTCATGCGCAGTGCGCTCCCATTCACTTCTATGGGGAGCCGGCTTGGTGGTGGCCGGACCGTCCATTCCAGCGGTGGGATCCGCACCTATAAGACAATGGGGGCATATCCTAGCGATATGCCCCCATTGTCTATGATGAAACAACCCCTTTAAGTATGGCATATATGCATTAAAGATAAGAGGGAGGAAGGGAAAAAGGAAAGAAAAAAATATATTTTTATCTCATAACACCATATAATATTCATAGATGTATTCAGTTTTATTTCAGCTTTCTCCCTGTTACTGCCTATTATTCAAAGTGAATGCCACTCCTCATGTCTGCATGTTACCATGTGATTATGGATTATTGGTGATCACTTGCCTATATATTCCATGCCTGGATTATATTAATTTATGTCTATCAGTAAGACCATTGCTATGGTTGAAACGCGTCAGCCCAGATCATGATTTGTATCTTTTAAAGTGAACAGTTGTCAATAAAGAAGATATGATTTTCCTTGCTGGATCCACCACCTTCTCTTCCAAGTGTAAACAACATCAATCTGGCCCTGTCAAAGTGCAGAGGGCGCAGCAGTTGCAGAAGAGAGCAGAGCCTCTAGGTGTAACGGCCACGCCCCC
Organism: Bufo bufo; assembly: GCF_905171765.1. NCBI lineage: Eukaryota > Metazoa > Chordata > Amphibia > Anura > Bufonidae > Bufo > Bufo bufo. The sequence continues at coordinate 201,938,784 of NC_053392.1, read as the reverse complement.
GTTGCTCCTTGAGGCTCATTTGCATATATTAAAACATAATTTTTCTCAGCAATGTGCGCACATATGAACATGGGACCAACACAGATGTCTTCAGCTGCCAAGCGCACAGTTTTATAGATACAAATTTGCTGTCAGATGCCCTTTAAGACAAAAAAGAAAACTGAGCTGTCAATCACATGTGTATTGTATGCCATCTGTATCCATCTCAACCAACTTTCCAAATCCCCCATACAGGTGCTGTGAGCCTAAGGCCCCTTGCAGACGAGCGTGTCCGGATGCGTCCTGGTGCATTGCGGCAAACCCGCGCGAGTAGGTACGCAATTGCAGTCAGTTTTGACTGTGATTGCGTTCCGTTGTACAGTTGTTATCGCGCGGGTGCAATGCGTTTTGCACGCGCGTGATAAAAAACTGAATGTGGTACCCAGACCCGAACTTCTTCACAGAAGTTCAGGTTTGGGTTCAAGGTTGTGTAGATTGTATTATTTTCCCTTATAACATGGTTATAAGGGAAAATAATAGCATTCTGAATACAGAATGCATAGTACAATAGGGCTGGAGGGGTTAAAAAATTTTTTTTTTTAACTCACCTTAATCCTCTTGTTCGCGCAGCCGGCATCTCTTCTGTCTTCTTTTGTGAGGAATAGGCCCTTTGATGACATCACTGCGCTCATCACATCGTCCGTCACATGATCTTTTACCATGGTGATGGATCATGTGACGGACCATGTGATGAGCGTAGTGACGTCATCAAAGGTCCTATTCCTCACAAAAGAAGACAGAAGAGATGATGGCTGCGCGAACAAGAGGATTAAGGTGAGTTAAATTATTATTATTATTATTTTTTTAACCCCTCCAGCCCTATTGTGCTATGCATTCTGTATTCAGAATGCTATTATTTTCCCTTATAGATTTCCTTATTTCCATATTGATTATATTACTTATTATATATGTTTTAGAAGCAAGATCCTACGACAGCCTGTGCCGAAGAATTGCCGAAGATGTGAATGCAGTTGTTGTTTCTATTGAGTAAGTTTAACCCATGACCTTCTGGTTTCATTCTTCAGGATGGAGCACCTTTAGGGCTGTTTCCCATGGCCAAGTCCATTGCAGGATGTGTGAGCGTGATCCTCCGTTCTAGACTTGTAGGAGCACATGGCATTATCATGATTTATAATGCTGTGTGCCACTGCTTCAACTTACTTCTACGGGATCATACTGGCAGCTTTAGGTCACTATAATTCTGTAAAAGTAAAGACATGCAGAGGTACAGAGCATTATAAACCATGATAATGCCGTGCGTTCCTGCAAATCCAGAACGGAGGATCACGCTCACACACGGATCCTGCAATGGACTCGTCCATGGGAAATCAGTGGCCTAATGAATGCATTTCTGCTCCCACACCTACTATTGAAATGTGGTCCGCCCTGTTAGATTTCATCTCAAGTGTGAAATCAATGTTTGGTTAGTGAACTGTGACAAATTGAAGGAAGATCTGTAATATGAGCTTGATGTTTGTTTTCTTTAGATTTATCCAAAGGTCTTTATTTTTGTTGTAGATGAAGCTGGATTTAGATGTAGATTGTGCATTCTTTGCACCCATGGGGGGCAGTTATCAAAGACTGGCATTTTACATGTTTTTTTTTAAAGGGTTTCTGTCATGAGAAATAACGTTATGTAGCTGACTGACATCAGCGATGTGCTAATGTCAGCAGTACATAACTGTGTGCTTTATAACTGCCTGCCTGCCGCCGTTCCATCAAAATAAAGACTTTTATAATATGCTAATGAGCCTCTAGGTGCTAGTGGGGCGTGGCTGCAGCACCTAGAGGCTCCGTCTTCTCACCCTTTGGCACGCCCATGTACAGTTGATTGGCGTCCTAGTTCTCCTCTGTGCCCGTAAAATCCAGCGCCTGCGCTGTCCCGTTTAGTATTCGGCGCAGTGAGTGAAGGATGCTCTTCTGCTGCCGGCTTCTTCACTGCGCCAACGCCGAATACTAAACGGGACAGCGCCAGATTTTACGGGCACAGAGGAGAACTAGGACGTCAATCAACTGGACATGGGCATGCCAAAGGGTGAGAAGACTGAGCCTCTAGGTGCTGCAGCAACGCCCCACTAGCACCTAGAGGCTCATTAGCATATTATTAAAAAAGTCTTTATTTTGAGGGAACGGCGGCAGGCAGGCAGTTATTAGTCACACAGTTATGTTCTGCTGACATTAGCACACCGCTAATGTCAGCCAGCTACATAACGATTTTTCTGATGACAGAAACCCTTTAAATCTCCAGCGCTGACAGAGGATGCGACTATAGCGCTGCTGTATGTTTCTCTGTCTACATTTGTCCCTAAAAACAGGTGCAAATGAAGATAAAGGCGGCTGACCAGCGAGCACCACCCACTCCCTAGCCTCGACACCCCCCATTTTCAGAAACTCATGAGTGCAGCGCAGAAACACAAAACTTGTCACTAGTGTCGTTCAAAAAGTTACAAACACACATTTTGTGACTTTCTCCACCACTTATCTGCCGCAGGCAGATTATAACTCTCCCCCATAGTCCTTAATCTGTGGTGCTCAAGTACATAAAGGGGTTATCCGAGAGTATAAACTGCCCCCCATATGCCAGGCCCCTCACACTGAATATACTTACCTGGCTCCCCGCTACCTGTGCCGCTCCTGGTTCCCGCACCGCTGCTGGTTCTCCCGGTGGACGGATGAAAACTTCGGGGGGGGGGGGGGGGGGGAAGCATCTGAAGTCAATTCGCATAATACTTCGTTTGAATACTGTACATAGCATGCGCTCCGTACAGTATTAGAATGTATTGGCTACTATGAGCCGAAGTTATTACTTTGCAAAGTCTCCTGAGACTTTGCATAATAACTTCATAAATCAACTTCTACTGTAAAAAAAAAACATTTTTCCAAACTCTGTTCGGTTCCAAGGTACCAGTTTTAGGTGACTTCTGCTTCCCTTCATACGGTAAGATCAGGATATCCTAGAGTGGGTGCAGCTGAGCTGATTATATTGGTTTTTATGATACAGAGCAGGATTTCCAAATAGATAGAAGAGTAAATCCTGACAGGACTCCTAGTGAGAGTCATGATTACCCCACCCACACACAGGGTGATAGAAAGGTTTTCCTGCATCAGTCTGTGTACACAGAAGGCTGTCAGTCACCCTGTGTGAGCGAGATATTTAGGACTCTCACCGTCTCCTAGGAGTCCAAGATTTACTCTGCTGTTTATTAGGAAAAACCGCTCCAAATCATAAGAACAGCAGAGTAAATCCTGACAGGACTCCTAGGAGGGACAGTGAGAGTCCTAAATATCTCGCTCACACACAGTGATTGACAGCTTTCTGTGTACACACCCTGATTCAGGGAATCTGACAATCATCCTGTGTGGGTAGCATAATCTGGACTCTCACTGTGTCTTCTAGGAGTCCTGTCCTAAAAAATTCTTCACCATGTGTTTATATCACAGAGCTAAGCAGGAAAAATCACCTCAGAGGTTCCCTTTAAAACAGCTGCGTTTTTCTAAGAATGTACAATTCCTTTAACAGTACAGGTGAGGTAATCACATAACTGCTGCATGTTAATGGGCTGTATAGCAGTATGTGCCAAAATTACAAAATGTCTCTGACATAACTTCCTGCTATGAAGCTTTTGGCTAAAACTGCACCTCACAGACTTCCTTCTGCTGTCTGATCTGTAGACAGCTCTCCGTAATGCAGCAGGAAATAGCATTTTTGAAATCTGAGATTTGTAAATTAGCTGTTAAACAAACTCAGGCTGGGAATGTTGCAATGCCACTGCCACAGAGGCCCCCTAGAAATGGAAGATGGGTTACTGTAGGTTCTGGTAGACTGAGAGTTGTTGATAGAAGACATGTCCCACAGTCTGTGGCTCTCCATAATTCATTTGCAGCACTTTCAGAGCGCAAGAGCCACATGGAGGATGGCTCAGGCACAGTGGGTGAGGAACAATCATCTCCTATGCCTAAGGTATGCAAGACTGCAGCCAAAGACAAAAAGGATAAGGTGAGGACTGATAGTAAGCAGCTGTTGGTGGGCGATTCTATCATAAGAGGTGTGAAGTTTGAGGAGACTGGTGTTGTGAGATGTCTCCCTGGTGCTACCGCTAGCAGGGATAGACGACGGATCCTTAATATTGTTAAGCAAGCAGGAAAGGGAGGTGGATGTTATTGTCCATCTTGGGACAATGATCTGGCTTGCAATGAGGTTTCAAAGGTGAGGGAAGCGTTTCACACACTTGGTAATGATATACGGGAGGTTGCATCGACTGTTTCATTCTCTGCAGTTTTGCCTGTACATAACCTTCAGCATGACAGGCAGATGCGCATTAAGGAATTCAATGTATGGCTTGGTGAATGATGTCTGAACCAAGGGTTTGGCTTTATGTCTCATGTTAGCTCTAGTTGGAACAGAAAAGAGCTGTACAAGAAAGATGGTTTGCATCTTTCTCTAAAGGGAACGAATGTCCTCAGTGAACAATTCAAAGTATTTGTTAAGGAGCATTTAAGCTAGGAAAGGGGGGCAAAAGAGTGATAATCCAGCAGTCCGACTGCCCCCCGGAACAATGCCAGAAGATGCCAGTAGCACATAGGTTAAAAAATGACAAGCTCAGAGTCTTGTGTACAAATGTTCGCAGTTTAGGGAATAAGATCAATGAACTTGAGTCTATAATGGCATCTGATAATATAGATTGAGTGGCTGTTACTGAGACATGGTTCAATGAGAGTAATGACTGGGATATAACAATACCAGGGTTCTCTCTATATAGGAAAGACAGAGAAGGCAAAAAGGGGGAGGGGTGGCCCTGTGTGTGAAAGATAGCATAACATCTAATCTAATACAAGTTAGCGAGACCAATTTAGAGTCAGTTTGGGTTACATTGCAGCTTGATAATCATAAGGTAACTCGTGTTGGTGTGATATATAGACCACCTGGCCAAGTCAAAGAATTAGATGATCTACTACTTGAAGAAATTGCTAAAATGACATTGAAAGGGGAAGTTATCATTATGGGAGACTTTAATCTTCCTGATGTAAAATGGAAAACCAAAATAGCTAGTTCTGCCAGGAGTACAGATATTCTAAATTCCCTACTGGGATTATCTCTACAGCAAGTAGTTGAGGAGCCAACCCGGAAGGAGGCCATTTTAGATTTAGTATTCACAAATGGGAATTTGGTATATGATATTACTGTAGGGGAAATCTTGGGATCTAGTGATCACCAGTCAGTGTTGTTTACTATAAGTACAGTGACTGAGTTACCTCACACAAAAACAAAAGTTTTAGATTTTAGAACAACTGACTTTTCTAAAATTAGATTAGTGGTATACGAGTCCCTATCAGACTGGAACAGTTTCAATGGAGTCCAGGAGAAATGGGACTACTTAAAAGTGGCACTATTGAAGGCAACAGATAATTGCATTAGGCTTGTCAGTAAAAGCAAATAAAAGGAAGAGACCACTGTGGTACTCGGCAGAAGTAGACAAAATGATTAAAAACAAAAAGATAGCATTTAGTAATTATATAAAAATAAAAAAAAACGAGGATGACAGGGAAATTTATAATATTAGGCAGAAAGAGGCAAAACAAGTTATAAGAGCTTCTAAAGCATAGGCAGAAGAGAAATTAGCTCAGTCAGTGAAAAAAGGTGATAAGACATTCTTCAGATACATAAATTAAAAAAGGAAATTAAAACAAGGAATTACCAAATTAAAAACAAAAGAAGGAAGGTATATGGAAGAAGATAAAGAACTAACTGACTGCCTCAATGAATACTTCTGTTCAGTTTTTACAAAAGAAAATGAAGGAAAAGGACCTCAGTTAGGGAGGAAGACTAATGAATCTTTTGATGCATGTGTCTTTACAGAGGAAGAGGTTCTTAGGGTACTTTCACACTTGCGGCAGGACGGATCCGACAGGCTGTTCACCATGCCGGATCCGTCCTTCCGCTATTTCGCCGGACCGCCGCTCCGTCCCCATTGACTATAATGGGGGCGGAGCTCCGGCGCAGCAGGACGAGAGCCGCCGGACTAAAAAGTCGGACATGCAGGACTTTTATAGTCAATGGGGACGGAGCGGCCATTTGGCCCATCTAGTCTGCTCAATATACTGAATACTATGAATAGCCCCTGGCCCTATCTTATATGAAGGATGGCCTTATGCCTATCCCATGCATGCTTAAACTCCTTCACTGTATTTGCAGCTACCACTTCTGCAGGAAGGCTATTCCATGCATCCACTACTCTCTCAGTAAAGTAATACTTCCTGATATTACTTTTAAACCTTTGCCCCTCTAATTTAAAAGATGCACCACAAAACCAGACAAAGTGACCTCAATGCCTCACTAGGTGACCACATAGACAGGGCACATGGAATATCCCCAGGTCAGGTGCATAGCTCTTGCACCCAATAAGCTGGAGACAGACTGGCCCCCCCAAACCCACAGCTCACAGGTGTATAAAGAGCAGGATAACAAGGTCATCTGACACCTAACAGACACACGCAGACCATTAACCCCACCAGAACGGAGACAACAGGGAGGGAAAGTTCACACCCAGACTGCCGCAACTACGCGTAGGTCATGGCAACTAGCCTACACGGAATCCACCGTAGCCAGTATGCCAGCGCTACAAATGTGAGCAACACGGCAACCCGTGCCAGTGAACCACACTGACATTCACATTAAGTAATTTTAACATCATGTGTTAAGGATTAAAACTCCTGTAATTGTTTTGGTGATTGCATGTGGCAAATGAAGAAATAATTTGCTTGGCTTATCCTCTTATTAAAACAATTGATGTTCACAGAAATGTGTCCGGAAGGCACTGACATGGGATTATACATAATTTTGGGTTCTGAAACGTCATCAACATTGAAGGTAGAAAACTGTTTTCACATTATATTGAATGAGTTTTCAATATCTGACATGATAGGCTATTCTTAAAAAGGTTGTCTAGAGTGAATGAAAAATACTTTTAAACCAGCTCACAATGGGGTACAAAAATAATAATTAAAAAATATAACTTTCCTCAATGATTCGCAGCTGCCCCTGTTTCGGACATTCCCAGGTCCCTGCTGCTGTATGCTTCCTAAACTCTTCTAACATACGGAAAATACCCACTCAGCTAATCAGTGGCAGAGGCTAAGGTCAGAGGTCACTGAGAGGCCTTTTCTGTGTCAGCAAGGGGCTGCAAGCAGTGTCCGAGCGGGGAAGACAGGGGATCGGTGAGGGAAGTATACTTTTTCATTATTATTATTTTTGTATCTCATTGGGAGCTGGTTTAAAGGTACATTTTATTTGCAGGACAACTCTATTAATAAATAAACTTTTATTCTTTGTATAAATGAGCATTAATCACTGCGAAAGCTGCACCACAATGATCTGCAACTGACAACACTGGCTAATCCCTCAGGCTGATGTTAAGAACTGAGACTTTAGCCAATGAATTCCAGTCAGGAACACATCGGAGCCCTTTTGCACCACCGTCAAGGTATCTCAGCGTGGCATGGGTTCCTACCACTAGACCACCTACGGAGTGTGAACACGGTCTGAGAGGTGCTAAGATACAACTTACAGCCAAGCTCCCACCTACCTCCATAGTGAGATCACTCAGGCAGTGGGAGAGATGATAAGGCTGTAAGCCCCCCTATAACAGGCCATGTGACACAGGCTACCAGGTGCAACAGAAGGCTACCAGCAGTACGCAATGGCACATTCTAAGCATATCAAGAAAAATAACTGAAATAAAGTGGCCTAAATGGGAGGAAATGCTCAAAAACCCCAAACACTGTGGCGTGTTTATAACCGGGGGAGCAATTCCTCCGCATGTGATCCGTTGCTAACGGCCATCCCCAGCAAAAATGCATACAATGGAGGATGTCGGCAGCGGACCACATGTACCACAATGGCATCCTACACAAGATGGGATAACGTGTGGATGCAAATATAAAAATACACAAATCACAGTGTTGTCAGTTACATATCATTGTGGTGCACCTTTCGCAGTGATTTATGTATTTTTATATTTGCATTCCTGTGACAGGACTCTAATGGCGGCGCTCAAACTGACACAGCACACCATAATAACGGCGCGCTGCTGTAGGCGGTCTGAGCGGCGTGTGGTGCACCCTGTATTTATTGGCCGCCGCAATTGTGGGCAGTACCGGCGGAGTGTAGGACAGCGCTGTAGCTGTGGGCTGTTCAGGAGGCCTGAGGTGCGATGTGTTTTTATTGGCTGCCGGCGCGCTAATGTGGGCGGTACCTGCGGCGTGTGGGGCGGCTTTGATGTTACCGCGCTGTTGCTGTGGGCGGTTCAGGAGCCCTGAGGTGCGTCGTGTTTCTATTGGCCGGCAGCACGCTGATGTGGGAAGTCCGGACGGCTGTGTGGTGCTCTGCGATTCCATTGGCCGGCGCATGCGCAATTAACTTGGCGCATGCGCAATTAACTTGGCGCATCGCGCATTCGCATTTAACTCAACACATCACGCATGCGCACTTAACTTCGGCACACATGCACAGACACAGCGTAGGCACAGAGGGATTTTAATATGTAGGATTCCTGTCTAATACCATATTTAAACAGTGTGAACTCAGGCCAGATTTCTCACAGTGGCTGATGCTGGAGCACCTTTAGACTGCCTAGTCTCTTTTTATACCACCTATCCCTTACATTACACTTTTATGCCAAAATTTTGGCACGATTTTAGCGCACATTGTTGCCTCCTAAGACACACTCCTTCAATCAAGCCTTCTGCCAATTTCTTCCCTTTGTCTGGACAAGGCATGTGCGCCAGTTTTTGCTACAAATTCCTTCAGAATTCTAGCGTATTTTGGTAAATGTGCCCCCCTATTGAGAGTTAAAGGGTTTTTCCTATTACAGGAATACAATGATAAGTGTTCTGCTTTACTTATGGCCTATACTTCTGTCTGTTTTATTTGTAGGTACAGGCTGGTACCAAATGTTCATTTTCCAGAGCAAATAAATGATGTGTATGCAGCCACCAAATACTTTACGCAACCAGAGGTTCTCGCCAAGTATTCCGTTGATCCAGAAAGGATTGCAATTTCTGGAGACAGTGCTGGAGGAAACCTAGTAGCTGCGGTGTGTCAACAGGTAACACATGCATACTTGGGTAGCTTCCCTTATTGCATACTTTGTTAAAGGGGTTGTCTGGGAATTCAGCAGTGCTGACCCATCCTCGAGAGTATATAGAAAGATGTTGAGGACAGCAGGTTTTCCATAAAAATTGTCTTTTAAGGGCTCATGCACACGACTGTATGCCCTCCGAGACATACGGTCCGTGAGCGGGCCATATGTCCCAGAGCGGCATACATTGTGCGCACGGGGGCGCACAGCATCATAGGTTACTTTGATGCTGTGCGCATCGGGCCGCCCGCCGGGCTATTGTCCCGCACTCATAATATCATATGTAGTCCCGCAGGCGGCCCGATGCGCACAGCATCAAAGTAACCTATGATGCTGTGCGCACGATGTATGCCGCACCGAGACATATGGCTCGGAGGGCATACGGTCTTGTGCATGAGCCCTTATTCTGAAAACACCATATAGCATACTTGCAATATCTGGGCTCTCGTGTACGGCCTTTGTCAAGCAACGAAGCATAAGTAACTCATGTAATATACACACACAATAAGGGAACACATGATGGCATAATAAGTAAAGCTTTCAGAATGCAAACATCTGTGATGGATCCACTCTCATCATCCTCCTTGACTTTCTAAAGCCGAATTAACACGGAGAAATTGTCGGGCTGATTATCGTGAACAAACATTAGTACAAACGCTTGTTCCAGATTATTGACTCGTGTAAATATGCCGCAGATCACCTGATGAATGAGCGAAACGCAGGAAAAGTCATGGTTATTCATGAGTTCCTCTTCTCCCCGACCGCCAGTTCTGTCTTCCGTAAAAGACTGCCATTCATCAGCAGGTAGGCGAGGAGAGCAGAAGCTCATGAATAAGGGCTCATGCATACGACCATATGTAATTTGCAATCCACAAAACACAAAAAAACGGATGACATCTATGTGACATCTGCGTTGCATCAGGTTTTTTTTTGCGGATCCATTGTAACAATGCATGTCCTTGTCCACAAAACGGACAAGAATAAGACATGTTCTGTTTTTTGGCGGAACGGACATATGGACACGGAATGCACATATAGTCATTTCCGTTTTTTTCCAGCCCCATTGAAGTGAATGGTTCGGAAGAGGCTCATTTGCATATAGCAGAACATCATTTTTCTCAGCAATGCAGACACAGATGAACATGGGAACAACACAGATGACTTCAGCTGCTAAGTGGACATGTAACAGGTCAGGCCGGGTTCACTGTTTATTTTTCCGTTCTTTGGATCTGCAGGACTTTTTTTTCCATCTAAAATAACGGAAATGTCTAAACGGATGCCAAATGTGCATAACTGAGCATAATGGTGCCTAAAATACACAGTCCGTTAATTTCTTTATTTTGCTGTTTTTTTTACGGATCAGAAAAATAAACTGTGATGGAAACCCAGCCTAAGGCCTCCTGCACACGACCGTATGGCTTTTTCAGTATTTAACGGTCCATTTTTCACTGATCCGTTGTTCCGTTTTTTTAGTGTTTCCGCTTTCGTTCCGTTTTGCTGTTCCGTTTTTCTGTTTGGTTTCCGTTTTTTGATCCATTTTTTGCAGATCGCCAACGGAAACGGAAGCATACAATAATGTTTAAACAGTAAGTACATAAAAAAAATTGGGCTGGGCAAAATATTTTTAATGGATGGTTCCACAAAAACAGAACGGATACGGATGCGGATGCGTTTTTTTTGCAGACCCATTGACATGGAGCCACGGATCGTTATTTGCGGGCAATAATAGGACATGTTCTATGTTTGAACGGAAATACGGAAGGCATACAGAGTACCTTCCATTTTTTTTGCAGATCCATTGAAATGAATGGTTCCGTATACGGAACGCAAAAAACGGAACGTAAACGTGTGCGGAAGGCCTAAGCCAGTTTCATAGGTACAAATCTGCTGACAGATGGCCTTTAAAGGGTTTCTATCACTTGGTATGACATAATTAGCTGTCAGACACTAGCGATCCGCTAGTGTCTGTTCTGGCCAACCATCCTACTATAATCACTTGTGGGCAGCGGTTTTGCTAAAAAACTAACTTTTATAAATATGCTAATGAGCCTCTAGGTGCTATGTGGGCGTCATTAGCACCTAGAGGCTCCGTCTACCTTCATACACAGCGGCCGCCCAGCGCGTCCCTCCAGCCCGCCCATGTCCTCCTCCGTGTGACGCAGCGGCCGAATTCTCGCGCATGCGCCGTGCGCGGCTGTATTCGGCGCATTTGAGATGTCTGAGCTCGGAGCGGTCAGACATTCAATGCGCATGCGCGGATGTATTCGGCGCATGCGCATTGAATGTCTGAACGCTCCGAGCTCACATCTCAAATGCGCCGAATACAGCCGTGCACGGCGCATGCGCGAGAATTCGGCCGCTGCGTCACACGGAGGAGGACATGGGCGGGCTGGAGGGACGCGCTGGGCGGCGGCTGTGTATGAAGGTAGACGGAGCCTCTAGGTGCTAATGACGCCCACATAGCACCTAGAGGCTCATTAGCATATTTATAAAAGTTAGTTTTTTAGCAAAACCGCTGCCCCACAAGTGATTATAGTAGGATGGTTGGCCAGAGCAGACACTAGCGGATCGCTAGTGTCTGACAGCTAATTATGTCATACCAAGTGATAGAAACCCTTTAAGTCTTTCTGCAGGAAAGGAAACATGGGGGGAGATCTTTCACCTGCGTTGCACCAGAAAAGTGGTTTAACAAGTCGCAAGTTGTTTGCGACTTTTTAAATGCGTATATATATTTTTTTAAAAGTCACAAGTGCCTGTTTTTTCACCACTTTTCCAAAAAAGGGGCATGGTAAAGGCAGAAAAGGGGTGTGGAGAACGACGGAGAAGAATTTATCTTCATATACGACAGCTTTATGGTGCAAATGAAGTCAGGAATCTACTGCTGCTCTGAGCGGTCGTAGATTTCTGTGTAGGATGCGCCTAATTTACGATGAGGCCTGTGCCTTGTCATAAATGTGGTGCTTCCTCCAGCAGCACAGGGGATATCAAGACAAGCGGAGAAAGCGCCTGGCTTGATAAATGTCCCTCATACTGCCTTATATTGACATGTATGGCTGAGGTACAGCTAAGGCTGGATCCGCTCAGATAATACAACCGTCTGCATCCGTTCAGAACGGATCCGTTTGTATTATCTGTATAATAGCCAAGACGGATCCGTCATGAACACCATTGAAAGTCAATGGAGGACGGATCCGTTTTCTATTGTGCCAGAGAAAACGGATCTGTCCCCATTGACTTACATTGACTGCTATGAAATTATTTTTCTAAGCCCCCAAAAGCAGGCATAGATTAGTGGGTTAAAGCATCACCAGCGTGTCCGCCATGAGGAGGCACAGTGGTCAAGCGTAAAGCAGCTCCATGTCACTCAGTAGGAAGTATGGAAATAGCTAAAGTATATATGTACTTTTGCCATATTTCTGTCATGGATAATTTTGGTGGATGTTCACAAATATTTGCCCTTTTTTCTGTTACACCAGAGTAACAGATTTTTGACTGATGTTCATCCCACCTCTGGCCACTAAGGGGCGCTGTTGGATTAGCACACGGTGCTCATGGAAATGTGCCTTTTTACACAAGTGCCCAGAAGGATTCTAAAAACAGTGACAAACAAAATCCTTATGATATGGACCAAGTCTCTGCAGGGCTTAAAGGGGCTCTCCTATTTGGACATTTATGGCACATTGATTCCTCTGGGAGCAAGGGGCCTGCCGCCCTGCTGTGAATGGAGAGGACACTGTGCATGTGAGTCTTTGTCCATTCACTGCTGTGGGACTTCTGAAAATAGCTGGCTGTGCTCATTCCTCTATTTTTACAAGCTCCATAGCAGTGAATGGAGAAGTCCTCTCCATTTGTGGTAGGGCCCCTTTCTTGAGATAGGAGTGGGAACCACACCAATTGGACATATGTGGCACATCTCAACGATTGTGCCATAAATGTCCAGATGTGAAAACCCCTTTTAAGAAAAATATTTTTAGTAATTTTTGAATAATTCTAGTTGAGTTTGCTTCTCATTAATTTCGTATGCACATAAACCACTTTAACCTGATATAGACTTGAGTGTGCTTATGTTATTTTTAATGAATATCTTATTATGCAGTATATGTATTAAAGTTTCTGGGTAAACTTGCTTTTCTGCTTCAGAGTACAATGGGGGAGATTTATCAAACTGGTGTAAACTGAAGTAAGGAGCTGTGAAAAATGAAAGGTGGAATCTGATTGGTTGCTACGGGCAACTAAGCCAGTTTTACTTTACACCAGTTTCATACACTTCCCTAATGTCTAAAATATCTTTCACACAGGACCTGAAATCTTTCTTGACATGTCTGATTTAGTAAAAACAGTTCTGGGGCATCATTTGGTACTCAGCATTGTGATATTCCTCTGTTATTCCTCTTGTGAATGTTGGCAATGGGCATCACTATTGTCCTTGACAACAGGGTCTGATGCTGTCTATGCTGATTGGACCATGTCAGACTGTGTAGGGCAGGGGTACATGCAGCCTACAGTGCCATTCTGTATGGTGCCCCAACCATAAGGCTGACACTACAAGGCCTCATGCACACGACCGTTGTGTGCATCCGTGGCCGTTGTGCCGTTTTCCGTTTTTTTTTCGCGGACCCATTGACTTTCAACGGGTCCGTGGAAAAATCGGAAAATGCACCGTTTTGCAGCCGCATCCGTGATCCGTGTTGTCCGTCAAAAAAATATGACCTGTCCTTTTTTTTTGACGGACAACGGTTCACGGACCCATTCAAGTCAATGGGTCCGTGAAAGAACACGAATGCACACAAGATTGGCATCCGCGTCCTTGATCTGTGGCCGTAGGTTACTTCTGAAGATCCGTCTGTATGAAAGCTTTTTCAGAGCTGAGTTTTCACTTCGTGAAAACTCAAATCCGACAGTATATTCTAACACAGAGGCGTTCCCATAGTGATGGGGACGCTTCTAGTTAGAATATACTGAGAACTGTGAACATGACTGCTGCCTGGCAGCACCCGATCTCTTACAGGGGCTGTGATCCGCACAATGAACCCCTCAGGTGCTGCACCTGAAGGGGTTAATTGTGCATATCATAGCCCCCTATAAGAGATCAGGGGCTGCCAGGCAGCAGGGGGCAGACCCCCCTCCCTCCCTCCCCAGTTTTAATTTCATTGGTGGCCAGTGCGGCCCCCCCCCCTCCCTCTATTGTATTATTTTCATTGGTGGCACAGTGTGCGCCCCCGCCCCCTATTGTATTATTTTCATTGGTGGCACAGTGTGCGCCCCCCCTCCCTCACTCCCTCTATTGTATTATCATTGGTGGCCAGTGTGCGCCCCCCCCCCCGGCCCCCCCTCTATTGTATTAATATCATTGGTGGCCAGTGTGCGGTCAATGGGGGACGGATCCGTTTGAAATTGCACCATATTGTGTCAACGTCAAACGGATCCGTCCCCATTGACTTACATTGTAATTCAGGACAGATCCGTTTGGCTCCGCACGGCCAGGCGGACACCAAAATGACTTTTTTTTTTTCATGTCCATGGATCCTCCAAAAATCAAGGAAGACCCACGGACGAAAAAACGGTCACGGATCACGGAAAAACGGAACCCCATTTTGCGGACCGTGAAAAAATACTGTCGTGTGCATAAGGCCTTATGGGAGTGTACTATACGTTTAAAGGGAATATGTCATCAGAAAATAACCTACAATATCTCACAAAACTGAGTACACCCCTGACATTTTTGTAAATATTTTATTATATCTTTTCATCTGACAACACTGAAGATATGACACTGATACAATGTAAAGTAGTCAGTGTACAACTTGTATAACAGTGTACATTTGGTGTGTCCTCAAAGTAACTCAGCACACAGCCATTAATGTCTAAACTGCTGGCAACAAAAGTGACTACACCCCTAAGTGAAAATGGGCAAATTGTGCCCAATTACCCGGTTTCCTTCCCTGGTGTCATGTGACTCGTTAGTGTTACAAGGTCTCAGTTGTGAATGGGGAGCAGGTGTGTTAAATTTGGTATTATCGCTCTCACACTCTCTCATACTGGTCACTGGAAGTTCAACATGGCTCCTCATGGCAAAGAACTCTCTGCGGATCTGAAAAAAAATTGCTGCTCTACGTAAAGATGGCCTAGGCTATAAGAAGATTGCCAAAACCCTGAAACTGAGCTGCAGCATGGTGGCCAAGACCATACAGTGGTTTAACAAGAAAGGTTCCACTCAGAACAGGCCTCGCCATGGTCGAGCAAAGAAGTTGAGTGCACGTGCTCAGCGTCATATCCAGAGGTTGTCTTTTCAAAATAGACATATGAAAAGGCTGTAGACTTTAAAGGGGTCGATGGTCAGCCTGTCAGTGCTCAAACCATACGCCGCACACTGCATCAAATTGGTCTGCATGGCTGTCGTCCCGGAAGGAAGCCTCCTCTAAAGATGATGCACAAGAAAGCCTACAAACAGTTTGCTGAAGACAAGAAGACTAAGGACATGGATTACTGGAACCATGTCCTGTGGTCTGATGAGACCAAGATAAACTTATTTGGTTTAGATGGTATCAAGCGTGTGTGGTGGAAACAAGGTGAGGAGTACAAAGACAAGTGTGCCTTGCCTACAGTCAAGCATGGTGGTGAGAGTGCTATGATTTGGGGCTGCATGAGTGTTGCTGGGGAGCTACAGTTCATTGAGGGAACCATGAATACCAACATGTACTGTGACATACTGAAGCAGAGCATGATCCCCTCCCTTTGGAAACTAGGCCGCAGGGCAGTATTCCAACATGATACAAACCCCTAACACACCTCCAAGATGACCAATGCCTTGCTAAAGAAACTGAGGGTAAAGGTGCTGGACTGGCCAAGCATGTCTCCAGACCTAAACCCTGTTGAGCATCTGTGGGGCATCCTCAAACTAAAGTGGAGGAGCACAAAGTCTCTAAAATCCACCAGCTCCGTGTTGTCATCATGGAGGAGTGGAAGAGGATTCCAGTGGCAACCTGTGAAGCTCTAGTGAACTCCATGCCCAAGAGAATTAAGGCAGTGCTGGAAAATAATGGTGGCCACACAAAATACTTTGGACACAATTTGGCCATTTTTTCACTTAGGGGTGTAGTCACTTTTGTTGCCAGCGGTTTAGACATGATTGGCTGTGTGCTGAGTTATTTTGAGGGCACACCAAATTTATACTGTTATTCAAGCTGTATACTGACTACTAAAAAGGGGTGTACTCACTTTTGTGAAATACTGTGTATTGTTTAAATCATGTTTTATATTAAACATATTTTGAAAGAATTTTTGATGATATTGTTAATTTTCCATGTCAATATTTATATAACCATAAAATCCTGCAGTAATCGCACTGGCCACTAAGCCTCATAATAGGCACCACTTCTTGGTCTGTACATTCAGTTATCTGCTTATCATTACAGGCAGGATAAGGGCTTATGCACACGAACGTATTTTATTTCTGTGTCCGTTCCGTTTTTTTTTTTGCGGCCCATATGCAGAACCATTCACTTCAATGGGGCCATAAAAAAATGGAAATTACTCTATGTCCGTATGTCTACATGGCCGTTCCGCAAAAAATAGAACGTGTCCTATTATTGTCTGTATTACGGATAAGGACAGGACTGTTCTATTAGGGGCCGGTACTTCTGTTCTGCAAAATGCACTCGGGCGGTATCTGTGTTTTGTGGATCCGTAATTTGCTTATCAGCTCCCTCTTGACCTCTGCACATGTCTCATAGAAGTCAGTGAGTCTCCTCCAGACTATTGTGTTTATGACCCATGGTGGCTGCTGTAAAGCATATCTCTAAGGCCTCTTTCACACGAGCGTGTCCGGATAAGGTCCGGATGCGTTGCGGCAAACCCGCGCGAGTAGGTACCCAATTGCAGTCAGTTGTGACTGCGATTGCGTTCCGTTGTTCAGTTTTTATCGCGCGGGTGCAATGCGTTTTGCACGCGCGTGATAAAAAACTGACTGTGGTACCCATGGTTATAAGGGAAAATAATAGCATTCTGAATACAGAATTCTAAGTAAAATAGGGCTGGAGGGGTTAAAAATAAAAATAAAAATTAACTCACCTTAATCCACTTGTTCGCGCAGCCGGCATCTCTTCTGTCTTCATCTGTGAGGAATAGGACCTTTGATGACGTCACTGCGCTCATCACATCATCCGTCACATGATCTTTTACCATGGTGATGGATCATGTGATGAGCGTAGTGACGTCATCAAAAGTCCTATTCCTCACAGATGAAGACAGAAGAGATGCTGGCTGCACGAACAAGTGGATTAAGGTGAGTTACATTTTTTATTTTATTTTTTTAACCCCTCTAGCCCTATTGTAGTATGCATTCTGTATTCAGAATGCTATTATTTTCCCTTATAAAGAAAATAATAATCGTCTCCTAGCAACCGTGCGTGAAAATCGCACCACATCCGCACGTGAAAATGCGCCCTGTTATAGCCTCCCGCAAATTTCGCGCTCAGTATATTAATACTGAGCATCGGAGCACTGGGGAGGAGACGCACTTTCTCTGTGGGCGTCTCCTTCTCCCCTGGATGTAGCACTTCCTAATCGCAGCGCAGAGCGTCACAGCCAGGAAGGTTTTTTCTCTCTGGCTGTGACGCTCTGTGCTGCGATTGGACAGCGCTACAGCCAGGGGTGAAGGAGACGCCCACAGAGAAAGACTGCATCTCCTCCCCATTGCGGGGGGGCTATAACGGGGCGCAGGAGCGCTATTTTAACAAAACAGGCAGGGTGGAAGCATCAGCGGGGGATACCCCGCAGGTACAGATATTTATCTCACTTACTACAAACCCATGAAAGGTCCTCTTTTTAAGTGAGGTCCAGGATATCAATACCACATGATACTTATGTTATTCTTCCTTTCTGTTTGCTTTTTATATAGTTTACAGAAGACAAGACGCTAACAACAAAATTGAAACTACAAGCTCTGATTTATCCTGTGCTCCAGATGTTGGATTTCAACACACCCTCCTACCAGCAAAATATGAACATGCCAATAGTTTCTCGTTATGTCATGATAAAGTTCTGGCTAGACTACTTAAATGGGAGCCATTCCTTTGCCCATGCCATAATGGTTAATAATCACACGTCTTTAGATGTAAGTGAAGCAGTTGCACTTCGACAGCTTTTGAAGTGGGATGCATTGTTGCCTTCGTCCTTCAAAAAGAACTACAAGCCTCTAATCCAAAATACAGGTAACCCCCATATTGTTCAGGAGGTACCTGCTTTATTTGACACCAGGGCATCTCCATTGATTGCACAGAAGGAGACCCTTCAGAAGCTTCCAAAGACCTATATCTTAACCTGTGAACATGATGTCTTGAGGGATGACGGAACCCTGTACGCAAAGCGACTGGAGGAAGCAGGTGTTGACGTCACTCATGACCATTATGAAGATGGCTTTCACGGCTGCATGATCTTTGCTACCTGGCCAACGTATTTTACAGCTGGTGCCAGGACAAGAGATGGCTATGTCAAATGGCTTAAAGAGAACCTTTAATTCAAATTTTAATCAGATTTACAAAGACTACTAAGCCAGGTCAGAAAAAAATCTAAGATTTTATAACGCTTTCCTTACAGTTCTGAAGTACTTTCCTCCGACAACTAAAAGGTAGAATGCTTCTCTGTATTTAAAGTACCTTATACACTTCAATTTAGGGTACTTTCACACTTGCGGCAGAGAGATCCGGCAACTGCCTGCCGGATACGGCAAAACGTATGCCAACTGATGGCATTAGTAAGACTGATCAGGATCCTTATCAGTCTTAAAAATGCCTGATCAGTCTAAAAAAAGCATTGAAATGCTGGATCCGTCTTTCCGGTGTCATCCGGCAAAACGGATCCGGCATTTATTTTTTTTCACCTTTTTTTCAGTCTGCGCATGCGCAGACCGGAAGGGCGGGTCCGGCATTCCGGTATTCTGAATGCCGGATTCGGCACTAATACATTCCTATGGGAAAAAATGCCGGATCCGTCATTCAGGCAAGTCTTCAGTTTTTTCGCGGGAGATAAAACCGTAGCATGCTACGGTTTTCTCTTTTGCCTGATCAGTCAAAATGACTGAACTGAAGACATCCTGATGCATCGTGAACGGATTACTCTCAATTCAGAATGCATGGGGATAAAACTGTTCAGTTCTTTTCCGGTATAGAGCCCCTAGGACGGAACTCAATGCCGGAAAAGAAAAACGCTAGTGTGAAAGTACCCTTATTACAGCAGAACTGGAATTTTACTATAACCGCTTTAGTCACCACTGTTTTACTAGTTTAGAGGCCTTTCTCATGTCCGCAGTGTTTTGCGGATCCGCAAAACACCGGGCCGGCACCCCAATAAAGATGCCTATTCTTGTCCACAGCTGCGGACTGTGTGCTGTCCGCATCTTTTCTGTCCCTATTGGAAATGAATGGGTCCGCACCAATTATGCGGAATGGATCCGGACCCAAAGTGGAACCTAATCTTGATAATATCTTGAAATCTTTTATGTTGGCCTTAGGCCTCATTCACAATGGCATGTGTTGACTATGCACTGCCCATATTGAGTAGTTGCGTGCTATGGAGCCCCTGCTGTTCTATGGAGGTGGTTACAGGTCTGGTCTTCCCACACATACATTGTAATACACTGTGTGTTATATGGCATGCAGTAGAAGCTGTTTCCTCAGCATCTTGGAGGGAACATGGTGCATTATACAGCATGCCTATAAAACTGAAATATGCACAGTTCCATATCCCAGATTTGGTTTTGTGAACCAAAATTCACACAAAAGTGTTAATGAGTCCTTAAGGTGGTCATGTCTGTAAGAGTAAGGTCATCTTCAACATCCGCCTGTTTAGTTCTCAAGGGAGATAAACCGCCACCACCAGAGTTGTCAGGCAGTGACTTAAAGGTGTTTTCTGAGATTTTTATACTGATGACCTATGCTCTGGATAGGTCACCAGTACCTGATCCGTGGGGGTCCAACACCAGATACCCCTGCCGATCAGCTGTTTGAGAAGGCAGTGGTGCTCACAGTAGTGACATGTTCATGTGTGATGGGACCTAAGCGCAGTTCAGCTCATTTGAAGTGAATGGGGCTGAGCTGTGATACCAAGCACAGCCGCTATACAATATACGGCGCTGTACTTGGTGAACATGGAGAAGGAGCACCAGTGCCTTATCAAACAGCTGATCGGCGGGGGTTCTGGGTGTCAGTCCTTTGTACGGATTTCACTTTTTCAATGCAAGGGTGAAATGTGCCGGAAATCTGCACCAAATATTTGTGCGGAATTTCTGCAAGACGGCCTGCAGGTAGTCTCGTGGTGCTTTCAAGATTGAATTGTTTTGTCTGCAAGCACATGGATTTCTGTGAGTACCGTTCAGATGAATGGAACTGATTTTGAGTTGCAGAAATTTCCCTCGTGTGGAGACTAGACTTGAGCAAATTTTAATTTAAAATAGGAATCCGAAGTGGGCTTTGGTACTGGCTGGTATCTCGGTACCAAAGCCCACTTTGGATTACGTTTTTTTTTAAAATGTTTTTAAAGACGCACATATGAATACCATAGTAATTCACCGAAGTCTTGTGCAATTTCGGGCGATATGAAGTTTGGCTCCACGAAGCCAATACATTTTTTGATGCTGTATGGAAACATAATTAATAAAAACAAAAGTTTTTCAACGAATCGACTTTGGTTCTATAATCCGAAGCTCAATTTGCTCAAACCTAGTGGAGCCACCCTTAGGCCCCTTTCACACGGGCAAATATTCCGCGCGGATGCGATGCGTGAGTTGAACACATTGCACCCGCACTGAATACCGACCCATTCATTTCTATGGGGCTGTTCAGATGAGCGGTGATTTTCACGCATCACTTGTGCGTTGCGTGAAAATCGCAGCATGCTCTATATTCTGCATTTTTCACACAACGCATGCCCCATAGAAGTAAATGGGGTTGCGTGAAAATCGCAAGCATCCGCAAGTAAGTGCGGATGCGGTGCGATTTTCACACACGGTTGCTAGGAGACGATCGGGATGGAGACCCGATCATTATTATTTTCCCTTATAACATGGTTATAAGGGAAAATAATAGCATTCTGAATACAGAATGCATAGTAAAATAGCGCTGGAGGGGTTAAAAAAAAATTAAAAAAAATTTAACTCACCTTAATCCACTTGCTCGCGCTGCCGGCATCTCGTCTGTCTCCTTCTTTGCTGAACAGGACCTGTGGTGAGCATTAAGTACAGGACCTGTGGTGACGTCACTCCGGTCATCACATGATCCATCACATGATCTTTTACCATGGTGATGGGTCATGTGATGGATCATGTGATGACCGGAGTTATAAGGGAAAATAATACAATCTACAGAACACCGATCCCAAGCCCGAACTTCTGTGAAGAAGTTCGCGTTTGGGTACCAAACATGCGCGATTTTTCTCACGCGAGTGCAAAACGCATTACAATGTTTTGCACTCGCGCTGAAAAATCGCTGGTGTTCCCGTAACGCACCCGCACATTTTCCTGCAACGCCCGTGTGAAAGAGGCTTTAGGCTAACTGCACACATTGTAGATTTGTATGCAGAAAATCCAGACTAAAACCGCATAAAAACTGCCCAGAAATCCAGATTTTCTGTTGACAACCCCATTGAGGTCTATGGGGAAAACCACTATATATAAGGGGCAGAATCACACAAACAATTGACGTAGCTGTGGATTTTAAAATCTGCATAGAAAGTATATAATGTACGTAAAATTTGTCTAATCTCATTTAATTTGCTGGTACTGTATCACGCAGGGTTTTTTCCTTGTATGATCTGCAAAGTGTGCTGGAAGCCTTTGGCCCCTTTCATACAAGCAAGCTTTTCGCGCAGGTGCGATGCGTGAAGTGAACGCATAGCACCCGCACTGAATCCTGACCCATACTTTTCAACGGGTATGTGTACATGAGCGTTTTTTTTCACGCATTATTTCTGCATTGAGTGAAAATCGCAGCATGTTCTATATTCAGCGTTTTTTCACACAGCCCTGGCCCCATAGAAGTGAATAGGGCTTCAGTGAAAACGGATTGCACCCGCGCGGAAAAAAACTGAACAACTGGACGCAATCGCAGACAAAACTGACTGAATTTTCTTGCAAAATGGTGCAAGCTTCACAGAACGCATCCTGAGCCAATCCGTATGGTTCATGTGAAAGAGGCCAAAGGGCAGTAGAAGGGATAATACATGATTTATCATCATATACTTTTTCACTGTCTAAGGGCTTATGCACAGGAACGTGTGCGGCCCGTGCCCTTATGGCAGCCCTTTCGTTTGAATGGGTCTGCAAGATATGGAGCGGAAGCAGTACGGATTGCTTCCGTGGGGTTTCTCTAGGTAGAACCTTTTCTATATTTTTGTGGTTCAGACTGAATCTTGCAGATTGCAGACCCATTCCAGTGAATGGTTTCCGTGCATTGCGGACTGCAGTATGGGATGCATGAACCCTACGTGAGTTTTAGTCCATCCCATGGCAGTCGGACTGTACTTTCTGCAGTTTTTTTGCTCTTAATCTGCAACTATAGAAATAATAGCCGCTGTACTGATTTTGTGGATTCTTTGCACTAACCTCTACTGACCCTTATTGTTTTAAAAGTGAAAGGAAACTGTGTCTCTGGCCCTTGTCCAGGAGCTTGTGTACTCTCACTTCAGAGGTTTGAGATCTCTGTAAGCTACAGTATATGCAAATGTTGTTACCTCTTGCAAACGAAATCAATGCACTTCTCTGCTATGTTTCACAATAGGACAGTGTTGGTAGAAACACCACGTAGTATTTAGGGGTAGATACGTATGTGTGCTGTGTGTGGGTTTATAGAATATTTCTTTATGTTATGCTGCATTATAGTAACATCAGAGCCAAAGGGATCTGTCGAAATCTGGGTTTAGTAGTGGGCATGCTTTATTTGTTATTTTCATCATTGATTGTGACATGTACGATTTATGTGCTATTATTTACTTGCAGTATCAATTGAAGAAATAACAATATAATGCACAGTTGCTTTTTTGCGTCAAAGTGAAGCTCTATGGGGTCACGCACTGACAAAGATTAGCCGCATCTTCCGGCAGCAATGTCGGCTTTAAAAATAAACTAAAAAGACTGTCAAAAAATGACCCCTTAGTTTGGTGCTAGGGCACATGGATGGCATGGAGTCTGCGAGCCGAGAAAAGCAGCGGCTCCCGCTCTGACCTATATATTCATTATATACGCGGCCATTTACCTAATAACTCACGATTTAAGGGTACCTACAGTATATATTGTGGTTTTTGATGCGGCGTTTTTATGCAGTTTTTTGCTGTTTAGCCCCATTGAAGTCTATGAGGAAAACCACTCTACAGAAGGTGAGGAATCGCACAAACAATTGACGTGCTGTGGATTTTAAACTCCACACAACAGATCAATTATTGCACCTAAGAAAAAATGCAAAGTGTACATGAGATTTATCAGATCATTCACTTTAGGGCTCGTTCACACGACCGTAGTGTTTTGCGAATCCGCAAAATACGGATACCGGCCCGTGTGTTTCGCAATTTGCGGACCGCACATGGCCACCACTATTATAGAAAATGCCAATTCTTGTCTGCAATTGCGGACAAGAATAGGACGTGCCCTATATTTTTTGTGGGGCCGCAGAACGGAACTACGGATGCGGACATGAAGGGTCCACACCCGTTCCACGAAATTGCGGAACGGATGAGGGCTCATTCATACGGTCGTGTGAATGAGCCCTTACACTGCAGTTTTTCCTGCACGAAATGCACTCAGAAAAAAACCCACATGATCCGCATCGTGGGCAGCCACCTGCCCACATTGTGGAATTCACGCGGTTTCCTGTGTGGAAAGACAGCAGCATAGTACAGTACCAACGAAGTGTATGATATTATATTAAACAAATCTCATGTGCACTTTGCGGATTGTTTCCATTTGGAAATACTCAGCATGTCAATTATGTTTGTCGTTTTAGCTGCAGATTTCATCTTTTGAATTAGAAATTGTGGATTTTGCGGATATACTGCAGAAACGCACATAAATCGGCACTACAAATCATATATTCGTTCAGCGGCACTAGTGTGCAGGCGGCCTAACACTGCATTCCCTTGCAGTGCACGCTGACTGACCAACTCCCATATTATTAGGTCATCAGTATCTGACCGTGGGGTTCCGACCCCTGCCAATCAGCCTTTTGCAGTAGTGCCGCGGCCTTCTCCTTGCTCACCAAGCACAGCACCGTACCGTGTACAGCGGCTGTGCTCCTTTTACTTCAATGGGGCTTAGCTGCGCCATGTGACCAATGAACGTGACATCACGTGTCCTAGGAAAAGCTGTGAGAAGGCCGCAGTGCTACATCAAGCGCCGCTACCAACTCAAACAGCTTATCGGTGGGGATCCTGGATTTCGGACCCTCACGGATCAGATAATAATGACCTATCCAGAGGGTAAAAAGATCTCGAAAAACCTATTTAACCACACTCCCCTCAGTCACCCACACAAACTTTTCAGAAGTGGCAAGCACGGCAGGTGGCGTGCGCCATAACTTTTAACTTGCTTTTTACCAAAATTTGAATAGCCTTCTTCCTGTTGTTTTGAAGCTTCTCACTTGCTTCATGATCTCTGCTGATTGTCAGAAAAACATTCTTGTTTGCATTCAGAGTGAAAAGCTGTACAGACCTGATACCGCAGCTGGGCGTTTGCCACTGTTGTATCCGATCTAGGCAATCTTCCATGAGCTGTACAGCATGCATTCCAGGACAGGAGAGAAAGTATATAACTTGCATCAGATTACTCAGATTGATATACTGAACCATCTGCTGGGAAATAGTAGGTGTATGCGTCATTTTCAGTCACGTTTTTTCTTAATGGCTACCATTTTGTATTTGGGCCCAAAATTCGGTTAAAATCACGATCAGCGTCAGCGTTAATAATTCTGTTATACTGTTCCGTCATAACAGGATTATGACGGAATATAACGGAATGCAAAACGGAACCGTTATTTGTGCCCATAGAAATGTATTAGAACGTAGAAAAACTGAATTCCTCCTAAAGCGTTCCGTTTTGCATTCCGTCCTAAAATTCAGTTGTAACCCTGTTATAACTAAACACTTTTATCATTCTGACTCTATACAACCACTAGAGGGCACTGGATTTTGTGAAAGAACTATATGGGTGCTGTCACAATGTTTTTGTTGGTGTTTTTTGGCTTCTGAAAATGGTTTGAAATTAGTGTTTTTGTTTTTTGGGTGAGTTTTAAAGCTACACAACATTTATTTCAGGCTTTTTTTGTTTCCTTATAGTCTTTGGGAAAAATGCCACACCCAGAACCAGCTGCAATAAAAAAAATAATAGCTAGGAAATAGTTGTATAATGCTACTACAAAAAAACTGTTTGTGGCGCATTTTTATAATTTTTGTTTGCTCCAAAGAAAAATGCCACAAGAAAATGCGAGGTTTTTAAAAAAAAGACAAAGTGTGAAATCACCCTCAATGTGAATATTCTTAAATTAACCCTTAAAGATAACTTCAGTCTATAAGGGTTGTCCATGACTTATTTTATTTGTTTTAAATTACAAGGACCCACTCAGCGGGACCTGTGAAGGGAGTTATACTTACCTGCTACCTGCCGCTCTGTTCTGGCTCTGCGGGTCTCAGTCTTCCCTACACATCCAGTCCACGTGTAAATTTCCTGCTCAGATCAAGTCACGTGTTCCCCTTGCATCCAATGACTGGCCTCAGCAGTGACGTGTCTCTAAGTGGCACGCCATTGCTGGGTCACATACTGCTTCGGGACACATCAATGCTGAGGCCAGTCATCGGCTGCTGTGGCTAATGTTGCACCATCCGTGCAAGAAGTTTACAAACGTGTATTGGAAATGAAGTATAGACACACCAATACCCACAGAGCCGGAACCAAGCAGTAGGTAGCCTGTTCCCTTCACAGGTCCACTGGAAGTGTGGGGAATAAAAAAAATATATATGTGCAATTTTGGAGTAGCTCTTGTTTGATTTATGTAAAAAATGTAATTATTGAATTAAGGGACACGAAGAGGTAGATTTACATGCTGCACATTTGGGGAGGAAATCTGCACCAAATCTAGAATAAATTTAAAGGGGTTGTCCCGTTCAGAGCTAAACCTGGACATATCCCCATTTTTACCCAGGAAGCCTCCCTGATATGAGCATCGGAGTATTTCATGCTTCGATGCTCTCCCTGGCCCTGCACTGGATCGTGCAGGGCAAAGGCTGTTTGTTTATATTTGTACACTGTTAGGCGAAGGCTTACACCTAGTTGTGTTCCTGGTTACGTCACTGGCTCTGATCGGCGGGCTTTAGCGCTGTCCTAGCTGTTTTACAGAGCAAAGGAGAGCATCGAATGCTCCAATGCTCATGTCAGAGGGGCTGCCTGGATGAAAACAGTGCTTTCTGGGGTTCCGTGCTTCCGCACCGCAAAAAGATGGAACTTGCTCTATCTTTTTGCGGAATGGAAGGATCGCGGACCCATTCAAGTGAATGGGTGTGCAATCCCCATGCGCCTGCCCCACTGACCGTGCCCGTGCATTGCGGACCGCAATTTGCGGTCCACAGCACTGGCTTCAAAAGTTCGTGTGAACGAGCCCTAAGGATGTGGTTTTCTCTGTATTTGATAGCATGCGACAAACAAAAAATAATTGCATTATGTTGTACTCCATTTGGATTTCACCCTTTATATTAAAGGGCTACTCTAGGACTAATATATTGATGAACTATGGTCATCAGTATGAGATTGGCAAGGTCCCAACTCCCTGCCGATCAGCTGTTTTCAGGAGCTCTGGCTCCTGAACGACATAGCTCCATACTGTGTAGAGCCCGTGGCTGGTTACTACAGTACTACTCCCAATCTGTGGCATGTGAACCTAACTTTCCTCTCTTTTTTTTTTTTATTTTTTTTTAATAAACCCATCTAATCTTCCTTTCATACCCTTGTCCTGTAGCATCATTATTTTATTACACAGAAGACTATTTGTGCGCCTTGACAAACGAATGGATGGTATTTTATGGCCTATACAGTGTATGAAAGCCTTCTCTCAATTTGCTATGAACGTGTGAGACCACTGAATACAATGATGCCACTAGTTCATAGTGATAACCTGGCTCATTCTCACAATGCTGTTCTCTCATGTGTAGGCGACATCATAAACCACTCCTTCCAGTAGGAAACTAGGAACATGACTTCCACCATATAGTACTATGTATGGCAGTTAAAGTGTAACTCCAGCTAAAATGAGGTGGCAAATGCGCTGTTTCTCCTCGCTAGTCGGGTTCATAGAAAATCTCTGGGCCCCATGTAGCAAAACTATCTGATTTAAAAGACTCTCTCTGTTGCCCTTAGCAACTAGTCTGTCCGCTTAAATTTTTCTAGAGCAATTTAAGAAATGAAAGCTGAGCTCTGGTTGCTATTGGCAACAAAGGCAGCCATACTATCAGATTGTCCTGATAACTGAGGCCTTATGAGCCTGTGTCTTTAGCTAGAGAAGAGAGACCATGTTTGGCCAAGCACTTCGGCCACCCTGCGTCAGCCATCGTTGGGGGTCTCATTAGCCAGACCCCACCGATCAAAACCTCTATAAGATCAAAATGTCACTATAAGATGTTAAAATGTTTTTTTTTAATGACCATTACATTTTAATACTGTACGTAAATTAGTGTTATATTCTTGTTTGTGTCATGATTCACGCCTAATGTTCTACTGGTCATGAATATCATACTTCATAAAAATTGCCTTATTGTACTTTCCACCAACCTATCAATGTCGGCATACAATTAATGAATATTTCAGATTGTAAACCAAAAATAAACAATACATTGAATGTGAGACAATTTCATGGACTCTTTCTATCATTTGCATGCCATTTTATGATCTATGTATTAAAATTGACATTTGGGACTGACCCAAGGGTAGATGTGGGGAGAGGAGGCCATTGCTGCTCTTTGATACGACCAGTGTTATCCACATTCAGATTTCCAGTCCAGCAGGTTTCAGCCAGTGAGGTTGTCTACACAAATATGGCCGATACCCATTCCGGTTGGTAGCTTGAGAATGCACAATATATCAGCTATCAAGTCACAGTTGTTTCCTTTACAAGGTTTCAGAGCTGTAAGGAATTCAGATTGTCTGCTGCTGTCCTTCAAATGTTCCAAAGTGAAAACTGTTATGTCTGCTCATGGGCCGCTACTTTATCAGATTACTCAGTTGTAAAGTGGGTGAGACGACATTGGGTATAAACAGTATGAGGCCTCATACCAATGGCAAATGGCAGATCCATTTATACAGGGAAATTTACTCGAAAGAGACCACGAAGATTCAGTTGCAACTTCATTATGATACAGCAAGGTGAAGCAAAAAAATACTACATACCTTGACGTATGTGTCATTTATTGCACTATATGCTATACTGGAAGTGATCTTTTTCTACCAGACGCCTTTTGACGCAGTGCTCCATGTTCCTGAATTTCACTTAAACTCTTCCACAGTGCTAGGCTTGTTCCCATAGACTTTTCCTTTGAGCATATCCCAAAGAATGAAGTCTGGTGGTGTCAGATCCGGTCACTGTAGTAGCCATACCCCTTTGAAATTACCCTTTTGCTGAAAAGGACTCCATTTCTGCCATGCTCCTTGCTGATGTGTGACATGTTGCTCCATCTTAGCCTTCCGCTAATTCACAACCATGATTCTAGAACTGTTCAAAAATGTTCAAGTACATATCTGTGTTCACGGTGGAGTCAAAGAATACTGTACACCACCACCCTGATGAGAAGTCTGGTGACTGAGGGAATAGGTACGGGGGTAAACACACAGAAGCTGCAATCTTGCGACGGCTGTCTGGCGCCTACCTCATCATTCCAGCTTGTTCAGGTTGCTTCGTCCTAGCTAGAGTTATTACAGAATATTTGAGGCCTCTTTTGAGTGAATCTGCCTGGACGTCGCTGAAACACTGTCATATGGTGCTATTCCCTAGAACAGAGTTCCTCAACTCCAGTCCTCAGGGCCCACCTACCGGTCATGTTTTCAAGATTTCCTTAGTATTGAGCAAGTGATATAATTCTTGTCAGTGCATCAGGACTTACCACAGGTATTCATTCTGTGGGATATTCTCAAATCATGACCGGTAGGTGGTCCCTGAGGACCGGAGTTGAGGAACACTGCCCTAGAAGCTGCTTCTACAGAGCATACCTAGTGTGGCATCTGACGTAAGATGGCACAATTCTCTGAAAACAGAGGAATACAGCAATACAGTGTGGTCCCAGAGACTTTTCGGGGACAGCATATTACAGCTGTGTCCAAGAGAGTTGTTCGTGCTAAAGCATCGGGTTCTTTGCTCCAATTTAAGAAAAACTTTAAAAAGCTTTAGCATGCTCTTTAACATTCACTGAAATGCCACATCTGGGAAAATGTGCTGCATGAAAAAAATCTTGTATCTTACAATATGGAGAATCATTTTTATGATATATTTACTGTACTTCTAACTTCAAAAGCATTAAAGTGGCTGTCCATCTTCGGGAGTCATGGAAGCAGCGTAGCTTGTTCTGCTATGATATTTGTGTAGCTCCCATTCACTACAATGGGAGTTATGGAAACAGCAGCCCGCTCAGCCTGGCCACCTACGGCCGACGCATAGTTCCCTCCCGCCTTGTAAACTTCAAGTTGGGCAACTGCTTTAATGCATTAAAAAATTTCACAGTACTGTACACACTATCTTTGTGCGAGTTTCACGCTTGCCTATACTTTCACCGCAGAAAGAGGGAGAGGTGCTTTTTATATGGGTTTTTTTTTCTAGGTGTAATACTGTTCTCTGCCAGAAGATGGCAGCTGTTCAGTTGGTGGACAGTTTACACTTGTCAGTATTTTGAACAATGTCATAAGTCGTTGTTTTTTTTTTTTTTTCTTGTTTTTTTAGCTCCTGTTTTGTCTGACACTGAAATAATGAGATTATTGGTTATCACTAACCTTACATGACCTATATTTAGTATGTTATTTTCATGTCTTCTTATATGCTACAATACAATGAGTCATGGAACCTCATGAGGACACGTGGAACTATACCTTAAGTAAGTCACATTGTCCTAATAATTCCTTGTGTTAAAAAGTAATTCCAAGTCTGGGCTATCACATAAGACAGTTGTGGCACAAGGATGCCATCACTAATAGAAAAGACTGGGAATATGGGGGAAATTTACCAAGACTGGCATTTTCTTCGCCAGTTTATATATCCCATGTACCGCCAGAAAAGGCACCTTAAATGCTGGCATAGATTTCAGTCATCTCCAATCAAAACTGGTGTAAAAGATAAATCTGCTGGGTCCACTACCCCTTTTAAGAAAATGCAAAGGCATAGAAGTGGCACTTACACAAAAAGTTTTGTGCGTTTGCTGGCTTTTTTTTTTGCGCAATTTTTTTAGGCATATGGTGAAGATACGGTAAATCTTTTTTATGCTATAAATGGAGACGTTTTAAAAGGGTTAAAGCCTTACTTTAAGCATATTTGCAAATGGTCCCATGGACCGATAATTGTCTCTTGATTTACACTTGTGGATGTTAAGGCTACTTTCACACTTGCGTTCGGAGCGGATCCGTCTGGTGTCTGCACAGACGGATCCGCTCCTATAATGCAAACGATGGTGTCCATTCAGAACGGATCCGTCTGCATTATATTTCATAAAAAAATCTAAGTGTGAAAGTTGGTCAGACGGATCCGTCCAGACTTTGCATTGAAAGTCAATGGGGGACGGATACGTTTGAAATTGCACCATATTGTGTCAACTTCAAACGGATCCGTCCCCATTGACTTACATTCTAAGTCTGGACGGATCCGTTTGCCTCCGCACGGCCAGGCGGACACCCGGACGCTGCAAGCTGCGTTCAGGTGTCCGCCTGCTGAGCGGAACGGAGGCCAGACTGAGGCATTCTGAGCGGATCCGCGTCCACTCAGAATGCATTGGGGCTCTACGGATCCGTTCGGGGCCGCTTGTGAGCCCCTTCAAACGGAACTCACAAGCGGAACCCCGAACGCAAGTGTGAAAGTAGCCTAACCTGTATAAAACAGAACGTCTATTATCTTTAATAAAATGTTGCTACTCAAGACTAACGTTTAAAATTCTCAGCTGTGTCTGTGAACTTGTTGCTACAGTTGGGATCACTGGTAATAACACTACAGGGTTGGCTAGAGGCTCTCATATGTTCCCTACCTAACTGTCTCCTCTCCTTTTTCCCATGGTTAGTACCGTTGAATTGTGCTGACACTGTTTCTCTCGCAGTGTGCTTGAACTGGCAGTCTCGGGAGCACACACTCTTATCAGGCCTCCCTGTCTGAAGTACACTGCATAATAGTCGCTGGTTGCTGACCACAGACACACGCTGTCTAAAATACACACTCTATCACACTCTGCCCCCCGACATGTTTCGCCAAACACTTGGCGTCCTCAGGGGTTCGGGCATTCTGCTAGTGAACCTCCCTCTGGTGGCCTCATCTTCTGATTGGATACATATGAGAGCCTCTAGCCAACCCTGTAGTGTTATTACGAGTGATCACAACTGTAGCAACAAGTTCACAGACACAGCTGAGATTTTAAACGTTAGTCTTGAGTAGCAACATTTTATTATTAAAGATAATAAACGTTATGTTTTATACAGGTTAACATCCACGAGACAATTATTGGTCCATGTGACCATTTGTCTCAACACGTAGTGATGGGTCAGCTTTGAACATTAATAAAAGCCTTACTTTATACCCCTCATTCTGTTAGTTAGAAGGCATTCTTCCAGGAATTCGAAAATGGGATATGACTAGATAGTATGACACAAAGTCTGTCCATTATAGCCTTATGTGAACCCAGCCTAGTTCCTCCTGGTTCAGTGTCGAAATCTCCACCTCATATCTAGAGCTGTAGTGCATTGTCAGCAATTCCTTAATATGTTATTATTGTGTATATTGGTACCTTCACAAGCAGGAGCAAAACTGACAGCAAGCCAGGGGTGGTGGAGGAAGTGTGTTCCAAGATGTATTAGTCACAAATGATGAATTTGCCAAACCTAATTCTTGATAAAAAAAATGCATCAACAGTGAGATCAAAGATCTTCCCAACTACCCCCTTAAAGGGGTTGTCCACTTTTTTATAATGATGACCTATCCACAGGATAGGTCATCAGTATCAGATCAGCGTGGGCCCAACTGCCGGCACCCCCATGATCAGCTGTTTGAAGAGAATGCAGCGCTCGTATAAGCGCCATGTTATCTTCCCTGTCGACATTTCAGCGGCGAGCAGGTGTAATAACAACTCGGCTGTCCCCATTCACTTCAATGGAACAACTCCTTCCTATACAAGTATGAGTGCTGCGTTCTCTTCTAACAGATGATCAGCAGGGGTGTCCGCAGCCAGCCCCCCGCTGATCCGATATTGATGGATATATTGAGGATAGGTCATCAATATAAAAAAAGCAGACAACCCCTTTAAGGCTTGTTTCACAAACCTTTTTTATGTAAAATACCATGTTTTTCATGGTGTTTTGAACAGCATTTTAGTTTTTCATTATTTAGGTCCAGTGAGGTGTTACTGTGAAATCTATACTGCAATGTAAAAGGTACTACATACCATGGGGGAAATGTAATAATCAAAATGCACCAGTATTTTGGCGTAATTTGTGCATAAATCTGGCACACATACCATACACCACATTTATTAAAGGGATTGTCCCATCATGCCGTTCCCATGGTAAGATGGGACTAAGCGCCTGCCCTAGATGGACTTGCTTACAGAAACTGAGCAGGTCGACGTTCCGCTGTTTCCGTAACTCCCATTGTAGTGAATGGGACTTGTTCTGCTACACTGTTTTCATACCTCCCATTCACTACAATGGGAATTACGGAAACAGCGGAAGGGCGGCCCACTCAGCTTTTTCTCTAAGCCTAGACATCTTTTTCACCTCGTCTGACAAGGGAGTTTTGCTTAGAAAGAAAGCCACACAGACAGGGGCCATGGCTCAAGATGTGACTGTGTGCCAATTTTTTTATTTTTTTATTCAAGCACAATGTAAGCCAACTCGTAGGTGGTATAAATTTACACTAGACAGCTTTGTCATCCAGCATCCGTTGCTGTGATAAATCTGGCATATCTTTCAACGGTCTAGTCTAGGTTACAGTCTAAATTTAAAGGAAGTGTGTCACCAAAAATCTTTATCTGCCAGTTAAAACCAAATAAAGCATACCTTTTTTTTTTTTCTAATCTTGCCTGAGCTGTTCTTAGCATTTAGAAAGTATTAAAGGGGTTGTGCAGCCTGTTTGTATTGATGACCTATCCTCAGACACAATAGTAACGAGGGGGCCTGATTGATTTTTATGGGAGAATTTTCTAGACCTGCTCTGTGACCTGTGCAAAGGTCATTGTACAAGGAAAGAATAGATAAGCTCTGACAATCACCTATTGTGAATGGTGGATCCTATCTTATCTATACACAGAGGTGATAGCACTACAGGCAGAATTAGAATGACAGATAAGTAGGTAACAGCAGTAAAGTGATCTCTACAGAGCAAGAAAAGGGGACAATTATTAGACTTCCGTTTTTTTTGCGTTCCGTATACGGAACCGATCATTTCAATGGGTCTGCAAAAAAAACGGAATGTACTCCGTATGCATTCCGTTTCCGTATTTCCTTTTTTTCTTTCCGTTCAAAGATAGAACATGTCCTATTATTGCCCGCAAATCACGTTCCATGGCTCCATTCAAGTCAATGGGGCCGTAAAAAAACGGAACGGATAAGGAATGCATCCGTATGTCTTCCGTATCCGTTCCGTTTTTGCGGAACCGTCTATTGAAAATGTTATGCCCAGCCCAATTTTTCTATGTAATTACTGTATATGCCATGTTTCCGTTTGCGATCCGCAAACAACGGATCACAAACAGAAAAACCGAACGGCAAAACGGAAACTCTACTGAAACAAAAAATGGAAAAACGAATCAGTTTAAAACAGACCGCAAAATACAGAAAAAGCCATACGGTCGTGTGCAAGAGGCCTTAGTGCGAAATTATTAGCCAGTGCAAAAACTGCAGGATTTTATGATTTTTGTGTATATATACAGTAGATATTGACATGGAAACAATAAAAATAATATGAAAAATTATTTTAAAAATGTTACACATAAAAAACTGGATTTAAACAATAGGTTATTTTCTGATTGCACATTCTCTTTAGGACAGAGTTCGTAAATCTGCATTTTTTTTTTTTTTTTTAAAGCAACATGCTATGGGTATGGTTTTTGCTACCTTTACTTTAGAACTTGAAAAATGCTGTACAAAACAAGTACAAAATGATGCACAATAAACCATGCCACTAAGGCTTCGTTCACATAAGCGTTCAGCCTTTCCATTCTCCTACTCCGTTATAGGAGCAGGAAAAACGGAAAGGACAGATTCGACACATAACTGAGCCGAACTGAGCCTACGGACCCCGAAAATGATTATATATAAAACATGTTCTATTTTTTGGCGGTGCGGAGGCACGGAGAAAAATCCCACAGAAGCGCTTCGAAGTGTTTACGTGGGCTTCCGCTCCGTATCTTGTGGAATGTGGACCCATTCAAGTGATACGGAGCACACACTTCCGTTGCCCGTATATTGCAGACTCGCTGTTTGCAGGCCACAATACGGGCACGGGCCGCACACATTCGTGTGCATGAGCCCTTCTCAAGAGAAATCCTGGGATGGAAGTGCTGATCATACTTGCTTTGCACAAAAATCCACATCTACTGGATGTCCTCAAATCCACATGGGTTTTTCCCCGGATGTGCATGCAGTTTGGTGAAATCCTGTTCTAATGCACCAAATTGCAACTAATCCGCAGGAAATCCGCGGGCTTTAGAACATCTTCTAAGGGCTCTTTCACACTTGCGTTATTGTCTTCCGGCATAGAGTTCCGTCGTCGGGGCTCTATGCCGGAAGAATCCTGATCAGGATTATCCTAATGCATTCTGAATGGAGAGTAATCCGTTCAGGATGCATCAGGATGTCTTCAGTTCCGGTACGGAACGTTTTTTGGCCGGAGAAAATACCGCAGCATGCTGCGCTTTTTGCTCCGGCCAAAAATCCTGAAGACTTGCCGCAAGGCCGGATCCGGGATCAATGCCCATTGAAAGGCATTGATCCGGATCCGGCCTTAAGCTAAACGTCGTTTCGGCGCATTGCCGCATCCGACATTTAGCTTTTTCTGAATAGTTACCATGGCTGCCGGGACGCTAAAGTCCTGGCAGCCATGGTAAAGTGTAGTGGGGAGCGGGGAGCAGTGTACTTACCGTCCGTGCGGGTCCCCGGGCGCTCCAGAGTGACGTCAGGGCGCCCCAAGCGCATGGATCACGTGATCACATGGATCACGTCATCCATGCGCATGGGGCGCTCTGACGTCATTCTGGAGCGCCCGGGGAGCCGCACGGACTGTAAGTATACCGCTCCCCCGCTCCCCGCTCCTACTATGGCAACCAGGACTTTAATAGCGTCCTGGGTGCCATAGTAACACTGAAAGCATTTGGAAGACGGTTCCGTCTTCAAATGCTTTCAGTACACTTGCGTTGTTACGGATCCGGCAGGCACCTCCGGCAACGGAAGTGCATGCCGGATCCCAACAACGCAAGTGTGAAAGAGGCCTAATAGATCAAAAATTAAGTGAAAACATATTCTCAGCTGCTGTCCTGTAGACACCATCAGCCTAGTACACTGGTGGCGAACCTATGGCACTCTCTGTGGGCACCACTACCCTGGAAAAAGTCTATGGTGTACCAATAGGCCCTAAACTTTTCCTGCCATTCATCAGCGCAGGGCGCACTATGAACAGCACAGACAGCGCATTGACTGTAGGCAGGTATTATAGCTAAATGATAAAGTACATGGAAGATATACTGTGTGGACTCTCATTGCAGTCCTTGGTGACCATGTGGCGCCAGGGGTGGTGTGGAGTGGGCCCGGCGTGCATGCTGGTAACTGCTTTCCCTGGATATAATGGAGGCCATTTTGGCACCGAAAATGACGGAAATTCAGGCGGATACAGCATGTAAGTGGAACCTACACTTTCTGAATTTTATGATAGCCGCTATGGCACATAACAGGTATATTTAGTGTTAGGAACCCGTCTAACTAGAGATTGCCTTGACGTTCGGCAGACGGGCTCAAATAATTTTGTACAAAATGATTTGCCAAGTATCTCTAACTTATTAGTTCAACATTTGATATTATGATGCAATTTTGTACCTTATTTGGTTTGCAGTGAGCTGTTGCATTGCATGTTTTGTTTTACAGTGTTGTTCTCAGCCATAGCAACGTGCCCCTGCGCTTTGGGATGTGCTGACTGACCCCCTTTTTCTTTGCAGTTAGTACGTGGAAGATATACTGTATTGGACTGTTAAATTGCCGTGTTGGCACTTTGCGATAAATAAGTGGGTTTTGGGTTGCAGTTTGGGCACTCGGTCTGTGAAAACTTCGCCATCACTGGCCTAGCACATGCAGCAGGTTATTGAATAGAGTAAGTATAGCCAAAGTGGCTGTCAGCATATTCCATCAGTCTCTTTGTTCACTCCGGTTACATAATTTTTTCCTATAGATAAGAGATGTGTGTGTGTGTGTGTGTGTGTGTGTATATATATATATATATATATATATATATATATATAGCAAATGACGAGGCAGCACTTCCAGCTTTTGGTGACAGGGTGACGACCCCAAAACTTTATTCCCAGCAACGTTTCGGCCTACTCAGTGAGGCCTTTGTCAAGCTATACAACAGTGCTTACTATTGGGTATATATACCCACAAATCATTACACACTCAGTGCAATCAGTGAAAACACATGTTAACAATAGGGTCACATGATCATCCATAACAGCATCATCACATGACATTCAGTGTCTAATACATGTTAGTGTCAAAACAATATTAACCATATACACGATCTATAAAACAAATCAACAGTGATCATTGTACAGTCTGTATTCAATTCATGTATACATTACTATACAACAAAAGTGTCCCTCAGGTACAACATCCAATGTCATAAGTGAAGTGCAGACGTGCTCTGTGCATTAAGGGTTAAAATTCCTTATTAGTTATGCAGCTGCATCATATCAAAAGTTAAAATTTAGTGGAGCTTACCGCCCATGGACCCCCCGAGTCAGCCATCGCTGGCGTCCCCCCATCTGCAATGCGCATGCGCCGGGCCAGACGTCTCTCACCCACCTCCCCACGCAGCCACGTCACCACGCACACTCCCTGGAATGCACCGTCACCCAGTGGAGCGCACCGCAGGCGCAGCAGCGGAGGGAGGAGGGCAAGGACATGTGACACGGCCGCACTAGCACCGCATCAAGGGGGCGTGTCAGTGGCCATGGTAACACAGGGTAAATATCCCAGTGCGGCGTACGGCGGGGGCATCCAGACGAACACATCGTGCACACTAGTTATATCAGTCTTCATCTCAGTGTGTAGGGGGGCCAAGGGACGGCGACATACAGCACCCGGTTCCCTGACCAGACATGCCCATTGCGCCCGCTTCAGCCATCCCCCACACTAAGATACAAACTAGTGCTGCTCCAATGGGACAAACCCTTCCCATCTACATGCACTTAACAGTGGTGTGCCAAAACAGTGCCATCTGGCATCCAGGTTCAAGGCCAGTACCATGGCATCCAATACCACCTTCGTGATAGTGCAGATCAGGACAAAGTATCATAGTATGCACCATGTGACTCGTCCAAAAGCACACCCGCCATATCCGCCAGTTCTTCATACGATGGTCACTGCTTCGCTAGCGTACTCAGGGGGTCCACACGCGGCTTCATCCAAAAAAATAGACAAAGGGTCATTAAGCTTGTCCAAAGAATCTCTGAAACAAACGAAAGATGTGTGAAAATACGGAACATACAATAGGTTCAAAATTAGCACTGTTGTATATCCTCCTCACCAGACAAGACAATTCAGACCCCCCACGTTCGATAAGCCAATTACACACTCTCTATCCACATAATTCCCATCTACATTCTGCAGTAAGGCCGTTAGGCTTAAGTGAGCGTAACTTATGGATCCACATAATCTCACGCTGCTTCAACAATCGTTCCCTGTTACCTCCCCTTTTAAGTGGAAGAATGTGATCTATCACCCTAAACTTAAGGTCCTTTTCTCTGTGCCCAGCTTCTACAAAGTGCTTAGGCACAGGGAGATCCCTCCGTTTTTGACGAATAGAATATCTATGGTAGTTCATTATCGTCTTCACGTCACAAGTAGTTTCCCCAACGTAAAAAAAGGTTGCAGGGGCAAGACAGAAGATAGACGACAAATGAACTATCACATGTTAGGAAGTGTCGTATTTCAAACTGCGTGTTTGATACTGGGTGCGTGAATTTCTCCCCTTTCAGCATATAACTACAATTCACACAGTTCAAGCACGGATAGCATCCATACTTTCTGCGACCTAAATAGGTCTGGACAGAGGCCCTGTCTCCAGCTACCTCTGCTCTGACCAGTTTGTCTCTCAGGCTGTCAGTTCTCCTATATGACATTAAGGGGGGTACAGCAAATTCTTTCACATTGCCAAAGTTACTATTCAGTATAGGCCAATATTTCTTGATGACACCTGCTATCTGGTAGCTACCCTCAGTATAGGTAGAAATAAACGGTACTCTAACTTGGTTGTTGACTCTCTTGGGGCCCTTAGGCTCCAGATCGTCCAAATGTCTCTGGACCAATTTTTTGGGGTACCCTCTATTTGTGAATTTGTCAGCCGTCTCTGATAATCTCTTACTCCGTAATTGTGGATCTTTCACAATCCGCTGTACTCGGAGAAACTGACTCCGTGGCAGTGATTTCACCATGGACCGCGGATGGCAGCTCTCAAACCTCAGTAGTTTGTTGCAGTCTGTCGGCTTAGTGAACAGGTCAGTCACTAGTCCGGTATCCTGCTTCTTAACCATAGTGTCCAAAAATTTAACCTGCTCGGTGGAGTGCGTCAGAGTAAATTGGATCTCAGGATCCATTGTGTTCAAAAATTCATGGAACCTCGCCAACTCATTCTCAGTGCCGTCCCAGATGACAAAAACATCATCTATGTATCTCCACCACCCCAGCACATGGCTGAAGTGGTGGGACACATAGACGCGTTCAGCCTCCAGGCCCGACATGAAAATGTTGGCGTAGGTCGGCGCCATATTCGAACCCATTGCGGTTCCTCGCAATTGAAGGTAGTAGCCATCTTGAAAAGCAAAATAATTGTATCTGAGCACTACACCGAGCAGGTCAATTATGAACTCTTTACATTCATTAGTGTACTGTGTTGGAACCAGACACTTTCTAACTGCCTCCACACCCCTATCATGATTGATAGAGGTGTAGAGGCTAACCACATCAAAAGATGCTAGTATAGTACTCGACGTCACTTCCACGAGTGCAATTCTGTCCAGGAAATCACTTGTGTCCCGTATATATGATTTAGCTGAAACAGCAAACTGCCGGAGGATCTTATCTAAAAAGATCGCTAAATTGGAGAACACAGACTCCCTCCCGGAGACAATAGGTCTCCCCGGGGGGTTCTGTATACTCTTGTGGATTTTCAGTAACACGTATATCAATGGTGTCTTAGGGTGGGCAACCAGTAAAAAATTATACAGAGACTCATCAATCAGACCTCCTATCTTAGCTCTGTCTAATACCCTGGTGATGATTTTGATCACCTCAAATTTGGGGTCATGATTAAGCCGTCTATATATTAGAGCGTCCCCCAGTTGTCTCTGAATCTCAGAGATGTACCATTTGGTGTCCATTACAACAACGGCTCCCCCCTTATCGGCGGGCTTCACTGTGAGGGACCCGTTGCTGCATAGTTCACCCAAGGCCTGTATCTCTGCAGACGTCATATTTGGATGTCTGAGACCACTAGTTTGCAAAGAACCCTTTAAACCTTCAATGTCTGTCCTCACTGCATTGATATACGTGTCTATAGCTGGACATTTTATCTGTGGCGTGAAGTTGCTCTTAGCATGTAATCCAGCACTGCGAAGAGAGAGTTCACAACCATGTACATTATCACTACTAGTCGACTGTTTATTAGCTTCAGAGAACCACACCTTCAATTTGATGTTTCTAAAAAACTTCTGTAGGTCAACTTCAAGTTGAAACCAGTCTATACCAACTGAGGGGCAATAAGATAGACCTTTGGACAGGAGATCAGTCTGTGCAACTGTCAGTACATTGGAAGATATATTTACCACCACTGATTTCTTTTCCTCGTGGGCCGGCTCCTTGCTGTACGTTGATCTTTTTCTCCATCTGTACTGTCTTTGTCCCCATCGTCTGGTCCTTTTGGATCCAGGGTTGGGCCTAAAAAACGATCATCTCGCTGTTGCTCGACTTGCGTGAATCCCACTTCCGCAGCTGGTGCCATTCTATTCGTGAAATTGTTGCTGTTTTTCTTGGTGTTGTTAGTATTACCATAGAAAGGTTGACGTAGTCAATGGAGTATATTCAGACCAAGGTCTTGTTACCAGTGGGGTACCTCAGGGATCTGTTCTGGGACCCATATTGTTTAATATCTTTATCAGCGAAATTGCAGAAGGCCTCGATGGTAAGGTGTGTCTTTTTGCTGATGACACAAAGATTTGTAACAGGGTTGATGTTCCTGGAGGGATACACCAAATGGAAAAGGATTTAGGAAAACTAGAGGAATGGTCAAAAATCTGGCAACTAAAATTTAATGTGGATAAGTGCAAAATAATGCACCTGGGGCGTAAAAACCCAAGAGCAGAATATAAAATCAGTGATACAGTCCTAACCTCAGTATCTGAGGAAAGGGATTTAGGGGTCATTATTTCAGAAGACTTAAAGGTAGGCAGACAATGTCATAGAGCAGCAGGAAATGCTAGCAGAATGCTTGGGTGTATAGGGAGAGGCATTACTAGTAGAAAGAGGGAGGTGCTCATGCCGCTCTACAGAGCACTAGTGAGACCTCATTTGGAGTATTGTGCTCAGTACTGGACACCATATCTCCAGAAGGATATTGATACTTTGGAGAGAGTTCAGAGAAGAGCTACTACACTAGTACATGGATTGCAGGATAAAACTTACCAGGAAAGATTAAAGGACCTTAACATGTATAGCTTGGAAGAAAGACGAGACAGAGGGGATATGATAGAAACTTTTAAATAAATAAAGGGAATCAACAAGGTAAAAGAGGAGAGAATATTTAAAAGAAGAAAAACTGCTACAAGAGGACATAGTTTTAAATTAGAGGGGCAAAGGTTTAAAAGTAATATCAGGAAGTATTACTTTACTGAGAGAGTAGTGGATGCATGGAATAGCCTTCCTGCAGAAGTGGTAGCTGCAAATAAAGTGAAGGAGTTTAAGCATGCATGGGATAGGCATAAAGCCATCCTTCATATAAGATAGGGCCAGGGGCTATCCATAGTACTCAGTATATTGGGCAGACTAGATGGGCCAAATGGTTCTTATCTGCCGACACATTCTATGTTTCTATGTTTCTAGTGGTCTCAGACATCCAAATATGACGTCTGCAGAGATACAGGCCTTGGGTTAACTATGCAGCAACGGGTCCCTCACGGTGAAGCCCGCCGATAAGGGGGGAGCCGTTGTTGTAATGGACACCAAATGGTACATCTCTGAGATTCAGAGACAACTGGGGGACGCTCTAATATATAGACGGCTTAATCATGACCCCAAATTTGAGGTGATCAAAATCATCACCAGGGTATTAGACAGAGCTAAGATAGGAGGTCTGATTGATGAGTCTCTGTATAATTTTTTACTGGTTGCCCACCCTAAGACACCATTGATATACGTGTTACCGAAAATCCACAAGAGTATACAGAACCCCCCGGGGAGACCTATTGTCTCCGGGAGGGAGTCTGTGTTCTCCAATTTAGCGATCTTTTTAGATAAGATCCTCCGGCAGTTTGCTGTTTCAGCTAAATCATATATACGGGACACAAGTGATTTCCTGGACAGAATTGCACTCGTGGAAGTGACGTCGAGTACTATACTAGCATCTTTTGATGTGGTTAGCCTCTACACCTCTATCAATCATGATAGGGGTGTGGAGGCAGTTAGAAAGTGTCTGGTTCCAACACAGTACACTAATGAATGTAAAGAGTTCATAATTGACCTGTTCGGTGTAGTGCTCAGATACAATTATTTTGCTTTTCAAGATGGCTACTACCTTCAATTGCGAGGAACCCCAATGGGTTCGAATATGGCGCCGACCTACTCCAACATTTTCATGTCGGGCCTGGAGGCTGAACGCGTCTATGTGTCCCACCACTTCAGAGGTAGCTGGAGACAGGGCCTCTGTCCAGACCTATATAGGTCACAGAAAGTATGGATGCTATCCGTGCTTGAACTGCGTGAATTGTAGTTATATGCTGAAAGGGGAGAAATTCACGCACCCAGTATCAAACACGCAGTTTGAAATACGACACTTCCTAACATGTGATAGTTCATTTGTCGTCTATCTTCTGTCTTGCCCCTGCAACCTTTTTTTACGTTGGGGAAACTACTTGTGACGTGAAGACGATAATGAACTACCATAGATATTCTATTCGTCAAAAACGGAGGGATCTCACTGTGCCTAAGCATTTTGTTGAAGCTGGGCACAGAGAAAAGGACCTTAAGTTTAGGGTGATTGATCACATTCCTCCACTTAAAAGGGGAGGTAACAGGGAAAGATTGTTGAAGCAGCGTGAGATTATGTGGATCCATAAGTTACGCTCACTTAAGCCTAACGGCCTTACTGCAGAATGTAGATGGGAATTATGTGGATAGAGAGTGTGTAGTTGGCTTATCGAACGTGGGGGGTCTGAATTGTCTTGTCTGGTGAGGAGGATATACAACAGTGCTAATTTTGAACCTATTGTATGTTCCGTATTTTTCACACATCTTTCGTTTGTTTCAGAGATTCTTTGGACAAGCTTAATGACCCTTTGTCTATTTTTTTGGATGAAGCCGCGTGTGGACCCCCTGAGTACGCTAGCGAAGCAGTGACCATCGTATGAAGAACTGGCGGATATGGCGGGTGTGCTTTTGGACGAGTCACATGGTGCATACTATGATACTTTGTCCTGATCTGCACTATCACGAAGGTGGTATTGGATGCCATGGTACTGGCCTTGAACCTGGATGCCAGATGGCACTGTTTTGGCACACCACTGTTAAGTGCATGTAGATGGGAAGGGTTTGTCCCATTGGAGCAGCACTAGTTTGTATCTTAGTGTGGGGGATGGCTGAAGCGGGCGCCATGGGCATGTCTGGTCATGGAACCGGGTGCTGTATGTCGCCGTCCCTTGGCCCCCCTACACACTGAGATGAAGACTGATATAACTAGTGTGCACGATGTGTTCGTCTGGATGCCCCCGCCGTACGCCGCACTGGGATATTTACCCTGTGTTACCATGGCCACTGACACGCCCCCTTGATGCGGTGCTAGTGCGGCCGTGTCACATGTCTTTGCCCTCCTCCCTCCGCTGCTGCGCCTGCGGTGCGCTCCACTGGGTGACGGTGCATTCCAGGGAGTGTGCGTGGTGACGTGGCTGCGTGGGGAGGTGGGTGAGAGACGTCTGGCCCGGCGCATGCGCATTGCAGATGGGAGGACGCCAGCGCTGGCTGACTTTGCGGGTCCATGGGCGGTAAGCTCCACTAAATTTTAACTTTTGATATGATGCAGCTGCATCACTAATAAGGAATTTTAACCCTTAATGCACAGAGCACGTCTGCACTTCACTTATGACATTGGATGTTGTACCTGAGGGACACTTTTGTTGTATAGTAAACTGTAATGTATACATGAATTGAATACAGACTGTACAATGATCACTGTTGATTTGTTTTATAGATCGTGTATATGGTTAATATTGTTTTGACACTAACATGTATTAGACACTGAATGTCATGTGATGATGCTGTTATGGATGATCATGTGACCCTATTGTTAACATGTGTTTTCACTGATTGCACTGAGTGT
Source organism: Bufo bufo (assembly GCF_905171765.1). Taxonomy (NCBI): domain Eukaryota; kingdom Metazoa; phylum Chordata; class Amphibia; order Anura; family Bufonidae; genus Bufo; species Bufo bufo. The sequence continues at coordinate 201,894,557 of NC_053392.1, read as the reverse complement.
GTAATGATTTGTGGGTATATATACCCAATAGTAAGCACTGTTGTATAGCTTGACAAAGGCCTCATTGAGCAGGCCGAAACGTTGCTGGGAATAAAGTTTTGGGGTCGTCACCCTGTCACCAAAACCTGGAAGTGCTGCCTCGTTATTTGAAAAGTACGTATCGTGGAGGAGAAGCCGACCTCTGTGAGGAATTGCACCCAGTGCACGTGGTCTGACTGTGCTGCTGCGGTATTTGTGATTTTATATATATATATATATATATATATATACATATACACAGTATGTATGTATGTATACAGAATGTATGGAGTTGGGCTGCAATGTAATTTCGTCATGGTTTTTTTTTTGTTTTGTTTTTTCGATGACTTGTCTATCTGGATTCTTGTCAAATGGTATTGTGCTTAGAGGAAGATTGCGCTGAGATTATTTCTTCAAGCAATATCCATGCACTCCTATTTGGCAGCACAGCCAGGGTACTTATTGATTTGGCTTGTTCTGGGCTACAGTGTGCCATGACTTTGCACGTATAAATCTGCAATGCTTTTCTTCTCTTCTTTTTAAGAGCTGTAAATGAAAACGCATACACTGTTGTATTCACAATCCCTGCCTATAAAGCCCAATGTGGCAGCTTTGATGCTGCAAAATCAGTGTCGGTGAATAGGGTATGCCACAGCAAAATTTGCGGCAGGTTTTATGGTATGCTCCAAAACAAACATTTTCACAAAGTGTAGACACAAGGGCTTGGGTGATTAATTGGAAAAAAAAAACGAAACTGAAATGCAGTCTGATCGGCATAGTTTTGCGCCCTTGTCAATTATTCTGCTCTACTGAGTCTCCCCTGATCTTTAGATGTTTGTGTCAGGCTCCTCCAAAGGGGTGCACCCAGCCTTTCTTCTGCCTGAGTTTAAAATTTAAACGGCACCTCCCTCCCCACGCCAAATTCTCAACCTAACCCCTTCCCTCCAGGCCTACAGTTAGAAACATACTGTACTTGCAAAACATTACATACAGCACTACAAAACATACGGTGTAACACAGCACCATATACCTCTTACATTCAATGATCTCTCCTCTGATATACACATTCTCTTTCCTCATTTCCTCCATTCAGACCAGACCGCCATGATGATTTCTTTCAGCCATCTCTTCTTTCTGCAGACTTTTAACACACATCTTTCCATCATCCTCTCAACTTCTGAACACTCCATCCTGCCACCCCCAATTTTGTGCCCACTGTGCTCCCCAATACTATACTGCAGGAACAGATAATTCCCCTGGAAATACTAATACCACACACACATAGTGCCTCCTTAAATAATTATTACCACACAGTGCCCTCAAAAATAACCGCCCAGCAAATAGTGCCCCTGACACTAATAGTGTTCTTAACATAGTGCCAGGGTGCCCCCCACAGTAATAGCGCTCCCCAAAGTACTACCAATAGTTATTATTCTCTGCCAGGGTGCACATGTTGTTAACAGTGCCCCCAATAGTAATAATGTCCCCAGAAATAAAAATGCCCTCAGTAACCATGTTCCCCATAGTCTTCCAGTCAAATCTGCATAACTAATCATATGCTAAATAGTTGCAAGTCTAATTTATGTATGAGATAGCCAAGATGATTGTCTATAAAATGATGGTAGTCTCACATTCAAAGCTCTAGTGCAGGCATGCTCAACCTGCGGCCCTCCAGCTGTTGCAAAACTACAACTCCCATAATTCCCGGACAGCCTACATCTATCAGCCTACAGCAGGGCATGGTGGGAGTTGTAGTTTTACAACAGCTGGAGGGCCACAGGTTGAGCATCCCTGCTCTAGTGGATGGTGAAATATGGAGCCTGAAAGTCAAAAATTCAAAACATACAGTCAGGTCCATAAATATTGGGACATCGACACAATTCTAACATTTTTGGCTCTATACACCACCACAATGGATTTGAAATGAAACGAACAAGATGTGCTTTAACTGCAGACTGTCAGCTTTAATTTGAGTGTATTTATATCCAAATCAGGTGAACGGTGTAGGAATTACAACAGTTTGCATATGTGCCTCCCACTTGTTAAGGGACCAAGAGTAATGGGACAATTGGCTTCATCTCAGCTGTTCCATGGCCAGGTGTGTGTTATTCCCTCATTATCCCAATTACAATGAGTAGATAAAAGGTCCAGAGTTCATTACAAGTGTGCTATTTGCATTTGGAATCTGTTGCTGTCAACTCTCAAGATGAGATCCAAAGAGCTGTCACTATCAGTGAAGCAAGCCATCATTAGGCTGAAAAAAACAAAACAAACCCATCAGAGAGATAGCAAAATCATTAGGCATGGCCAAAACAACTGTTTGGAACATTCTTAAAAAGAAGGAACGCACCGGTGAGCTCAGCAACACAAAAAGACACGGTAGACCACGGAAAACAACTGTGGTGGATGACGAAGAATTCTTTCCCTGGTTAAGAAAACACCCTTCACAACAGTTGGCCAGATCAAGAACACGCTCCAGGAGGTAGGTGTATGTGTGTCAAAGTCAACAATCAAGAGAAGACTTCACCAGAGTGAATACAGAGGGTTCACCACAAGATGTAAACCATTGGTGAGCCTCAAAAACAGGAAGGCCAGATTAGAGTTTGCCAAACGACATCTAAAAAAGCCTTCACAGTTCTGGAACAACATCCTATGGACAGATGAGACCTAGAGTTGAGCGGACACCTGGATGTTCGGGTTCGGCCGAACTTCACAAAAAAGTTAGAGTTTGGGACCCGAACTTGACCCCAAACCTGAACCCCATTGAAGTCAATGGGGACCCGAACTTTGGAGCACTAAAATGGCTGTAAAAATGTCATGGAAAGGGCTAGAGGGCTGCAAATGGCATCAAAATATGGTTAAGAGCATGGCAAGTGCTCTGCAAACAAATGTGGATAGGGAAATGACTTTAAATAACATAAAATACGTAAAAATAAAAAATTATAATCTTGATCTAGGAGGACGGGGTTCATATGGAATAGGAGGTTGAGGAGGCAGTGGATGTGGCGGTGTAGGAAGAGGGGGTAGCCTACACTGCTTTTTGGTTTTAAATTTATTTATATTTTTTTAAATTAGGGTACACCCCAAAACATTGGGAAATATAACCTGTGATAACTCCCTCCAGTCGTGCTAAACACACGTTCAGACAATACACTGGCTGCAGGGCAGGCCAGAACCTCCAAGATGTAAAGGGCAAGCTCAGACCATGTGCCCAATTTGGAGACCCAGAAGTTGCAGGGGGCAGACCCATCAGTCAGTTCGTGTAAGCGTGTGCAAACATACTGCCCCACCATGTTGCACGTCCCTGTGATGTTCAAGATCCAATTGGATATCTGCTATCAACTTTCGATGTTCTTTTCTGCGCCTACCATGTTGATCACGGTTAGCGGCGAATCAGGGTTCCACGCCGGAGAGGGAGCGTGAGAAAGAGAGACCACATCCAAGGGAGGTCAATGGCTGCAATGTGATTGAGCGGAAATGATGGACAAGTTATTAAAGCAGAAAAATTGAAGGAAAGGAGGGGGCGCGCGGCAATTACCCACTCCCGACTCGGGGAGGTAGTGACGATAAATAACAATACAGGACTCTTAAGATGCCCTGTTATTGGAATGATTAATAAAAAATTATAGGGAATGTCACTGGGGTATTTTGGATTTGGAAATGTTAGTCAGGAGAGGCCCTGCTGCCGCTTTGTTGACTCTAGATAACTTCTGCCTGATCGCACGTCCCCGTGAGGTCCACGATCCATTTGGATATCTTCTCTATCAACTTTCGATGTTCTTTTCTGAGCCTACCATGTTGATCATGGTTATCGGCGAATCAGGGTTCCACGCCGGAGAGGGAGCGTGAGAAAGGGATACCACATCCCCAGGACTGTGACTGTGACGAGGGGACATCCTCTGCGTTTGGAGGAAAGAAGGTTTGTACACAAACATAGAAAAGGATTCTTTACGGTAAGAGCAGTGAGACTATGGAACTCTCTGCCTGAGGAGGTGGTGATGGTGAGTACAATAAAGGAGTTCAAGAGGGGCCTGGATGTATTTCTGGAGTGTAATAATATTACAGGATATAGCTACTAGAAAGGGGTCGTTGATCCAGGGAGATATTCTGATTGCCTGATTGGAGTCGGGAAGGAATTTTTTATTCCCCTAAAGTGAGGAAAATTGGCTTCTACCTCACAGTTTTTTTTTTGCCTTCCTCTGGATCAACTTGCAGGATGACAGGCCGAACTGGATGGACAAATGTCTTTTTTCGGCCTTATGTACTATGTTACTATGTTACTATGTTACGACGTACTGTGGGACAGCCATCACCATAAGGCTTTTAAAACTCTCCGTCTCCACCAGACGGAATGACAGCATTTCAAAGGACAGCAATTTTGAAATGCTGGCATTCAGGGCCAGGGATCGCAGGTGGGTAGGGGGGTACTTCCTCTTCCGCTCCAGTTTTTGGGAGATGGAGAGCTGAACGCTTCCGTAGGACATTGTGGAGATGCTTGGTGACCCAGGTGGTGGTGTTGCTGGCAGATTCTCTGTTTGCGGGGTGGCAGGTGCCACTGTCACTCCAGAGGTGGATGAAGAGGCCGAGACTGCAGCAGAAGAGGAAGCAGGAGGAGCCAGAGACCTTTCTTTGTTTTTGAGGTGCCTACTCCACTGCAGCTCGTGCTTTGCACTTAGATGCCTGGTCATGCAGGTTGTGCTCAAGTTGAGAACGTTTATGCCTCGCTTCAGGCTCTGATTGCACAGCGTGCAAACCACTCGTGGCTTGTCGTCAGCACATTGTCTGAAGAACTGCCACGCCAGGGAACTCCTTGGAGCTGGCTTTGGTGTGCTCGGTCCCTTGCTGCGGTGGGCAGTAGCAGATGTACTGTCTAGGGGATGGCTGCTCCGCTTTTGCACCCTGCTCCCTCTTCGGCTGTGCTGGTGGCTCTGTGCGAACACCGCCTCTTCCTCCGTACTACACAGGTCACTCGCATGACCTTGAGTCCATGTGGGGTCGAGGACCTCATCGTTCTCCACATCATCTTCCACCCAATCTTCACCCCTGCCCTCCTTGTCGGTCTGCACACTTTAGAAAAAGCGACAGCAGTTGGCACCTGTGATTTGTCATCATCCGAGACGTGCTGCGATGGTCCTCCCTTGTACTCATCTTGAAACATAAATGGTTGGGCATCGGTGCACTCAATCTCTTCCACTTCTGGGGCAGGGCTAGGTGGATGGCCATCGGAAACCCTGCTAGCAGAGTCATCAAAAGGCAGAAGAGACTGCTGCATGACTTGGGGCTCAGACTGCTTGGCTGATTTGCAAGGGGGTGAGTTGAAAGACTGATGGACATCGGCTGCAGGTGCCAACTTTGATCTTTCAGCAGGAGACTGGGTGGGAGACAATATGAAGGAACTGGAGGCACTGTCAGTAACCCAATCTACTATCGCCTGTACTTGTTCTGGCCTCACCATTCGTAGAGCTGCATTAGGCCCGACCAAATACCGCTGAAGGTTCTGTTGCCTACTCACACCTGAGGAAGGTGTTTAACTTGTGCGTGTAGCTGGCACAGATCGACCACGTCCTCTCCCTGCAACAGGAGCTCCACCAGCAGCACCATGACCGGGGCCACATCCTTTATTTGATGCTCTCATATTTCTCAAATTTAGGATCTTGCCCAAAATTGGTGTTTTTTTTATAACAGAATAGAACAATAGTATCTAATGCGTGTATCTCACATTGACAGATGCAGCAAAGGCTGCAAAATTAAGTTTTTTGCCCTAAATAGGTGTTTTTTTAATAGCAGAATAGAACAACAGTATCTAAAGCGTGTATCTTACACGTACAGATGCAGACAAGGCCGCAAATTAAGTATTTTGCCCAAAATGGGTGTTTATTTAATATCAGAATAGCACAGAAGTATCTAAAGCGTGTATCTCACACTGACAGATGCATTCAAGGCTGCAAATTAATGATTTTGCCCAAAAAGGATGTTTTTTTAATACCAGAATATGACAGCAGTATATAACGCTTGAATTTCACACGTACAGATGCAGACAAGGCCGCAAATTAACGATTTTACCCAAAAAGGATGTTTTTTTAATACCAGAATATGACCAGAATATACCAGAATATGACAGTTTTTTAAAACCCAGAAAATTATTGCTGTATTTCTAGCTTAAATTGCACACTGACTAATGCAGCAGAGGCCCCAGATGGAGGGTATTGCCAAAAATGTTTTTTTTTTTTAAACCCATAAAAGTATTTTAAGCTTGTTTTAACAATAACAGATGCAACAAAGGCTGCAATATTAAGTACTTTGCCCAAAAAGGGTGTTTTTTTAATAACAGTATATGACAGCAGTATTTAACACTTGAATTTCACACGTACAGATGCAGACAAGGCTGCAAATGAAGTATTCTGCCCAAAATGGGTGTTTTTTTTTATACCAGAATAGCAAAGCAGCTTCTAAAGCGTGTATCTCACACTGACAGATGCAGACAAGGCCGCAAATTAAGTACTTTGCCCCAAAATGTTTTTTTTTTAATAACAGAATATGACAGCAGTATATAATGCTTGAATTTCACACGTACAGATGCAGACAAGGCCGCAAATTGAGTATTTTGCCCAAAATGGGTGGGGTTTTTTATACCAGAATAGCAAAGCAGCTTCTAAAGCGTGTATCTCACACTGACAGATGCAGAAAAGGCTGCAAATTAAGTATTTTGCCCAAAATGGGTGTTTTTTTTAAAACCCAGACAATTATAGCTGTATTTCTAGCTTAAATTGCACACTGATAATGCGGCAGAGGCCCATGATGGAGGGTTTTGCCAAAAATGGGTGTTTTTTAAAACCCAGGAAATTATAGAAGTATTTCAAGCTTGTTTTTAACAATCACAGATGCAGTAAAGGCTGCAATATTAAGTACTTTGCCCAAAATGGGTGTTTTTTTTAGTAACAGAATATGACAGTAGTATATACCGCTTGAATTTCACACTGACAGATGCAGCAAGGGCTGTAAAATTTAGTATTTTGCCCAAAAAGGGTGTTTTTTAAAGCCCAGAAAATTATTGCTGTATTTCTAGCTTAAATTGCACACTGACAAATGCTTCAAAGGCACCAGATGTAGGATATTGCCAAAAATGGCAGTTTTTTTTAAACCCAGATTGTTATTGCAGTATTTCAAGCTTGGATTTGAATGTCACAAATCCCTGAGCTTGCATAAAATTGCCGCCGCCGCCCACCTAGCTAACAGACGGATAAAAGTTATTTTTCTGTGTCACTGGGCTCAGGGCAGGGTAAAAAGATTGTGCACTGCACCCACAAAACTAAATCTAGGTAGATCGCTGAGTTAACAAACACTTCTGATTAAAGATTCTTTCCTATTCTCTCCCTCACAGCAGCAGCATCCTCTCCCTACACTAATAACAGCAGAGTGACGTGCAGCGAAACATGACTCCAGCTTATATAGAGGATGGGTCACATGCTGCTCTGGCCAATCACAGCTATGCCATTAGTAGGCATGGCTGTGATGGCTTCTAAGGGCACAAAGTTAAACGCTTGTTGATTGGCTGTTCTTCAGCCTTTCAAAAAGCGCCATAAAATAGCCGAACACCGTACCCGAACCCGAACTTTTACTGAAATGTTCGGGTTCGGGTCTGGGGTCCAAAAATCCTAAAATTCGGTACGAACCCAAACTTTACAGTTCGGGTGCGCTTAACCCTAATGAGACCAAGATCAACTTGTACCAGAGTGATGGGAAGAGAAGAGTATGCAGAAGGAAAGGAACTGCTCATGATCCTAAGCATACCACCTCATCAGTGAAGCATGGTGGTGGTAGTGTCATGGGGTGGTCATGTATGGCTGCCAATGGAACTGGTTCTCTTGTATTTATTGATGATGTGACTGCTGACAAAAGCAGCAGGATGAATTCTGAAGTGTTTTGGGCAATATTATCTGCTCATATTTAGCCAAATGCTTCAGAACTTATTGGACGGCGCTTCACAGTGCAGATGGACAATGACCCAAAGCATACTGCAAAAGCAACCAAAGAGTTTTTTAATGGAAAGAAGTGGAATGTTATGCAATGGCCAAGTCAATCACCTGACCTGAATCCGATTAAGCATGCATTTCACTTGCTGAAGACAAAACTGAAGGGAAAATGCCCCAAGAACAAGCAGGAACTGAAGACAGTTGCAGTAGAGGCCTGGCAGAGCATCACCAGGGATGAAACCCAAGGTCTGGTGATGTCTCTGCGTTCCAGACTTCAGGCTGTAATTGACTGCAAAGGATTTGCAACCAAGTATTAAAAAATGAAAGTTTGATTTATGATTATCATTCTGTCCCATTACTTTTGGCCCCTTAACAGTGGGAGGCACATATGCAAACTGTTGTGATTCCTACACCGTTCACCTGATTTGGATGTAAATACCCTCAAATTAAAGCTGACAGTCTGCAGTTAAAGCACATCTTGTTCGATTCATTTCAAATCATTGTGGTGGTGTAAAGAGCCAAAAATGTTAGAATTGCGTTGATGTCCCAATATTTATGGACCTGACTGTATGTGTGGTGTTTTTATTATTTCCAGTATTTTTAACACTAAATACAGTTAAAAAATCTGTAAAAAAAAAAGTGCTTACATTGTAAAGTTTATGAAGTATAAAAATAAAATACATTTACACGAAACTGACACAGTTATAGAACTCTAAAACTTTGCATAATTTAAAGGGAGTCTCTCACCAAATTTTCACCAGTAATGGCCAGCAGAACATTGCACAATTGCATGCTCGATATACCTTTATATTGTTTCAATCTGTTGTGAATGTCCTGGAAAAGCATTTTTAATCATATGGAAAACAGTTCTAAAGTGCCCAGGGGGACGGTTCAGAAGTTCAGAACACAGCACCCGCACAAGATTTGTGGAGGCATCTCAGAGACGTTAGGGGAGAGGAGGAGGATGCCAGTCACAGCTTATGGGAGGAACAAGCAGCTGGAAGCGCTGTATGAGCATGACTTTGATGGAGAGGGGAGGAAACCTTAGCAGCTTAGGAGAGGTACACAGCGTGGGGATGGGCGATGGGCTTAGTAATCTTGAAAACTAAAGCCTGCTTCCTGGGCACTTTACAGCCATTTTCTGTATGGTTAAAACTAATTTTCCAGGACATTCACTACAGACTGAATCGATATAAAGGTATGCCTAGCATGCTTGGGCAACGTTCTGCTGGCCATTGCTGATAGTTTAAAGAGGTTTTCCCAGATTTTTTTTTTTACTGATGACCTAGGCTCTGGATAGGTTATCAGTATCTGGTGGAATTCCAACACCTGGGATTCCCACTGATCAGCTGTTGGAGAAGGCCGCAGCCTTCTTTCTGCTTTTCCTAGGCCGAGTGACGACACGTTCATCAGTAACATGTCCTAGGCGCAATCAATAAGCTGCGATACCAAGCACAGCCGCTATACAATGTACGGCGCTGTGCTTGGTGAGCTGCGAGAAGGCAGCGGCACTCACGGGAGCGCTGCTGCCTTCTCAAAAAGCTAATTGGCGGGGTACCGGATGTCGAACCTCCACTTATCAGATACCGATTACCTATCCAGAGATCATCAGAAAATAATCTCGGAAAGCCCTTTTAATGGGTGAAACTTTGGTGACAGCAACCCTTTAACTGAAAAGGGTTCTGGATAACACACTGCCTTATCTCGGAGAGTAGGAATGACGATTGACAGGAAGTCATTGAATATTTCATCATTTCCAGTTAAACCTGAACAAGAAGTTTGACCTTACAGTAAGAGGTATGTGTTGGAATGGTTATACAAGCTGTACACTGACTACTTTACAGTGTATTAAAATGCCAAATCTTCAGTGTTGTCCCACAAAAGATATAATAAAATATTTACAAAAATGTGAGGGGTGTACTCACTTTTGTGAGATACTGTAAGAAGCCAGTAACTATAGGACAGTTTGTTTGACATCTGAAGCAGTAAAAATAATGCAACTCCTGAAAGAGAATAATTGTCCACCTAAAAACCAACAACAGTTTGGCTTAACTAAGGACAGATTATGTCAAACTAATCTTATTGACTTCTTTGACGCTGTCACTAAAGTGTTGAATAAAGGTGGATATCACCTACCTGGATTTCAACTAATTCTTTGATTCAGTGTCATATAGATAAGTTATTGAATGGGCAGCATGGTCGCTCAGTGGTTAGCACTGGTGCCTTGCAGCGCTGGGGTCCTAGGTTAGAATCCGACCAAGGAGAACATCTGCATGGAGTTTGTATTTTCTCCCCGTGTTTGCGTGGGTTTCCTCCTGGTTCTCCGGTTTCCTCCCACACTCCAAAGACATACTGATAGGGACCTTAGATTGTGAGCCTCATTGGGGACAGTTGGATGCTAATGTCTGTAAAGCGCTGCGGAATCTAGTGGGGCTATATAAGTGCATAAAATAAATAAATAAAAGCATATGTATTAATCAATGTTTCCAGAACCTGCCAGGTACTAATTATTAATGTGGAAGAGGGTATACTGGCTCTGGATAGCTCATGGATTCTGAGTAGTTTAAAAGTTAGTACCATTGTGTTGTTGATGGTGTGTATTCCGAGTAGACACCAGTTACATACTATGGACCATAAGATTCTGTTCTGGGTCCATGTACTTTCAAATATGGTTGAAAGTGACATAGGAAAAGTTTTACAAAAAAGAGCAGCAGCACTTTATAGGGCAATTGCCAGGGGTACCCTCTTCCTGTGGGTCTGCTCATTACTGTGACTAAATTTTGCATGCAGAAGAAGGTACTCATGAGTCTCACATTCTGTATTGTACGGTATGGTGTATTGTCCTGAATAAAAGGCTGGTATGGTCTTGTAACATATTGATGTTTTAACACTTAATAAGAACCTTTTAGCAATAGACTGGTATCCACTGCAGTTTTTCAGCAAAAAGTGCAGTAAAGAAAGCCTTCATTTTCCCCATGTTCTTCTTCTGCAAAGGTTTGATTGATGCACCTGGGAAGAAGGATCCTTTGAGTATTGTATTTCTGTGGTAGCCAAGATGTCACAGCCAGACAGCTGAGAAGCTCTGACAGGAGCCTTTCAGATCCTCCTCCTTGAATTTCTTTGTTTTGGTTGAGTTCCTCATCTCGTTAGTCTATCTCAGCTGTCATGCAGTTGGACTGATTGCTGCCCTTTAAGTTCCTCCCCAGAATGCAGTAGTGTGCGGCTTATACAACTTCCTGGAGTGTGTGTGCATGCTGTTCCTAGTTCTCAGTCCACAGTCCCCAGTCGTCTGCAAGATAAGTGCTGTTTATGTATTTATGATTTTCTGTTTTCTGGATCCAGGTGACCCTGACTCCCTCCGTGTCTGTGTAGGGAGCCGGTGGTCGTATCCCCCCACTATTGTAGGGTCTTCAGGTGTAAGATAGTCGAGGTACGTGGATATGCGCCCATCCACCTTTGGGGTGGTCGCATAGGCTGAGCAATAAGGGAGAGCGGCAGGTCTCATGCAGGGGTCTCCCTTTTGTTCCTTAGTTGTGGATCCAGTGAGTCATTGTTTATATTGTATTGTCTTGTTTCCTGTACACCATCCGTGACATTATAAGCCGCCAAAACCGTCTCAAGCATGGATCCGGTTTCACTTTTGGCTGAACGCCTCCAGGGTCTTTCATTGGAGGTAGCTGATCTCCGTAGGATTTTTTCTCAGTTTCAAGTGACCGGTTCAGCTTGCGTTCATGGAGTTTGTGCTGAGCCTAAGATCTCGCTCCCGGATACGTTCTCTGGGGGTAGTGAGAATTTTGTGCGTTTTAAAGAGGCTTGCAAACTCCATTTTCGCCTTCTTCCCCATTCCTCTGGTGATGAAGAACGGAGGGTGGGGATCATTGTATCGCTGCTCAGGGGTAACGCTCAGTCTTGGGCCTTTTCGCTACCGGAGGGGGCACGGCCCCTCCGCTCAGTGGATGAATTCTTTTTAGCCCTGGGTCAGATATATGATGATCCGGATCGTATTGCTCTGGCTGAGTCTAAACTACGTCTGTTATTCCAGGGTAAGCAATCCGCAGAGATATACTGCTCAGAATTTCGGAGATGGGCAGCTGATACTGGTTGGAATGATGCTGCACTCCGAAGTCAATTTTGCCAGGGTCTTTCAGAGGAATTGAAAGATGCATTTGCCTTTCATGAGAGGCCAATCTCCCTGGACTCTGCTATGTCTCAGGCCGTTCGTATTGACAGGCGTCTTAGTGAGAGAGGAGAGATCTCTCCTTCCTGTCATACTCAGTCCCGGGACAGTGCAGCGGTCTCATTCTGTGCGCAGGGGTCTCAGTCACTGTCAGCCCCTTCTGAGCAGGAACCCATGCAGCTGGGGTTGATTGCCTCAGACAATAGAAGATTCAGCCCGCATGGGAGGGTTTGTTTTTGTTGTGGAGGTATAAATCATTTGTCCCTCTAGGAGATTCAGGCAGTTTTCTGGGAGTAATAAAGAGACAAAAAGGAAAAAATCTTTTAAAAATGTTCCGTCTGTTACTATTGGCAGGGTTGAGGCGGAAATTGAAGGTTTTCCGTTTGCTTGTAGTTCCCGTTTTGTCCTACCTGCTAGGGTGGCGCTAGAGAGCAAGAGCATTTTTTGTGAGATTTTTGTGGATAGTGGAGCAGCTGTCAATCTCATTGATAATCAATTTGCAATAACTCATGGTTTCCAGGTATGCACTTTGGGAAAGTATATTCCTGTTTTTGCTATTGATTCCGCTCCACTTTCTCAAAAATCATTAAAGGGCATAGTTCACAATATCCGTTTAATTGTGAGTGATGCTCATGTTGAGGATGTGTCATGTTTCGTCCTTAGCGGTTTGCCTACTCCTCTAGTGTTGGGACTACCCTGGCTCACTAAACATAACCCCACCATTGATTGGCAAGCGAGGCAAATAAATGGTTGGAGTGACTTTTGCAGAGAGAATTGCCTCATAACATCTGTTTCTGAGGTTTCTACTAAGACTGTACCACCTTTCCTCTCTGAATTTTCGGATGTCTTCTCTGAGAGTGGAGTTCAGGATTTGCCTCCGCACAGGGAGTATGATTGCCCTATTAATCTCATCCCAGGCGCCAAGCTGCCTAAATCTCGTTTATACAATCTCTCCCAACCTGAGAGGGTCACTATGCGTGCTTATATCTCTGAGAGTCTGAGAAAAGGACACATACGACCCTCAAAGTCACCTGTTGCCGCTGGCTTTTTCTTTGTTAAGAAAAAAGATGGTTCTTTAAGACCTTGTCTGGATTTCAGGGAGCTGAACAGTATCACTATTCGTGACTCTTATCCGCTTCCTCTGATCCCGGACCTGTTTAACCAGGTTGTTGGGGCTAAAGTCTTTTCCAAATTAGACCTAAGAGGGGCATACAACTTGGTCAGGGTCAGAGAAGGAGACGAATGGAAGACGGCTTTCAATACCCCTGAGGGCCATTTTGAGAATTTGGTTATGCCTTTTGGTTTGATGAATGCCCCAGCCGTTTTTCAGCATTTCGTGAACAGCATTTTTATCATTTAATGGGAAAATTTGTATTAGTGTATTTGGATGACATTTTGATTTTTTCTCCTGATTTCAAGACTCATAAGGAACACTTACGTCAGGTCTTGCTCATTCTGCGGGAGAATAAATTATACGCAAAACTGGAAAAATGTGTGTTTGCAGTTCCAGAAATTAAATTTCTGGGGTTTCTTCTCTCCGCTTCTGGTTTTCGCATGGACCCCGAGAAGGTCCGCGCTGTGCTTGAGTGGGAGCTTCCTGAGAATCAGAAGGCGCTGATGCGTTTTTTGGGCTTTGCCAATTATTACAGGAAATTTATTTTGAATTATTCCTCTGTTGTTAAACCACTCACTGATATGACCAGAAAGGGGGTAGATTTTTCTTCCTGGTCGGTAGAGGCGCGTAAGGCCTTTTCTAATATCAAGGAGAGTTTTGCTTCCGCTCCCATCCCGGTACAACCTGATATTTCGTTACCCTTCATAGTTGAGGTTGATGCTTCTGAGGTAGGGGTGGGTGCGGTCTTGTCTCAGGGTTCCTCTCCTGCCAAATGGCAACCGTGTGCCTTTTTCTCAAAGAAACTCTCCTCCGCAGAGAGAAATTATGATGTGGGAGATAGGGAATTGTTGGCCATCAAGTTGGCTTTTGAGGAATGGCGCCATTGGCTAGAGGGAGCCAGACACCCTATTACCGTGTTTACTGACCATAAAAATCTGGCCTACTTGGAGTCAGCCAAGCGTCTGAACCCGAGACAGGCCAGATGGTCTTTGTTCTTTTCAAGGTTTAATTTTGTTGTCACGTTCCGCCCTGGGGTTAAGAATGTGAAGGCAGATGCCCTGTCACGTTGTTTTCCGGGAGGTGGGAATTTTGAAGACCCTGGTCCTATTTTGGCTGAAGGTGTGGTGGTCTCTGCTCTTTTTCCTGAATTGGAGGCAGAGGTGCAGGCAGCCCAGTCAGAAGCTCCTGATCTTTGTCCTCCTGGGAGGTTGTTTGTGCCTCTCGCTTTGAGACACAAGATTTTTAAAGAACACCACGATACGGTCCTTGCTGGGCACCCGGGGGCAAGAGCCACACTGGATCTCATCGCTCGGAGATTCTGGTGGCCTGCGCTTCGTAAGTCGGTTGAGGGTTTTGTGGCAGCTTGCGAGACTTGCGCTCGTGCCAAAGTCCCTCATTCACGGCCATCAGGTCCTCTCCTCCCTTTGCTCATTCCTTCCCGTCCTTGGACACATCTGTCCATGGACTTCATAACGGACTTGCCTCGTTCCTCGGGGAAGACTGTGATTCTGGTGGTGGTGGACCGTTTTAGCAAAATGGTGCATTTTATCCCTTTTCCTGGTTTGCCCAATGCTAAGACGCTGGCGCAGGCATTTATTGACCACATTGTCAAATTGCATCGTATTCCTTCAGACATAGTCTCTGATAGGGGCACGCAGTTTGTTTCCAGATTCTGGAAGGCTTTCTGTTCTCGCTTGGGGGTTCGGTTGTCATTCTCTTCTGCTTTCCACCCGCAGTCGAATGGCCAGACGGAGCGCGTCAATCAGAATCTGGAGACATATCTGCGCTGTTTTGTGGCGGAGAATCAGGAGGATTGGTGTTCTTTTTTGTCCCTTGCTGAGTTTGCTTTAAATAACTGTCGTCAGGAGTCCTCTGATAAGTCACCATTTTTTGGTGCATATGGGTTTCATCCGCAATTTGGGACTTTCTCGGGAGAGGGGTCTTCTGGTTTACCTGATGAGGACAGATTCTCCTCGTCTTTGTCATCTATTTGGCAAAAGATTCAGGATAATCTAAAGAGCATGAGTGAGAGATATAAGCGTGTGGCAGATAAGAGACGTGTGCCTGGTCCGGACCTGAATGTTGGTGATCTGGTGTGGTTGTCTACCAAGAATATCAAATTGAAGGTTCCCTCCTGGAAGTTGGGTCCTAGGTTTATTGGGCCTTACAAGATCCTGTCTGTCATCAATCCTGTTGCCTAGCGTCTTGATCTTCCTCAGACTTGGAAGATCCATAATGTTTTTCATAAGTCCTTATTGAAACCTTATGTTCAACCTATTGTACCCTCGCCTTTGCCTCCTCCTCCGATTATGGTTGATGGAAATCTTGAATTTCAGGTCTCTAGGATTGTGGATTCTCGTCTTGTCCTCGGTTCCCTCCACCTCGTTCATTGGGAGGGTTATGGTCCTGAGGAGAGGATGTGGGTCCCAGTGACGGACATTAAGGCCTCTCGTCTCATCAGGGCTTTCCATAGGTCCCATCCTGAGAAGGTGGGCTCTGAGTGTCCGGAGTCCACTCATAGAGGGAGGGGTACTGTCACAGCCAGACAGCTGAGAAGCTCTGACAGGAGCCTTTCAGATCCTCCTCCTTGAATTTCTTTGTTTTGGTTGAGTTCCTCATCTCGTTAGTCTATCTCAGCTGTCATGCAGTTTGACTGATTGCTGCCCTTTAAGTTCCTCCCCAGAATGCAGTAGTGTGCGGCTTATACAACTTCCTGGAGTGTGTGTGCATGCTGTTCCTAGTTCTCAGTCCACAGTCCCCAGTCGTCTGCAAGATAAGTGCTCTTTATGTATTTATGATTTTCTGTTTTCTGGATCCAGGTGACCCTGACTCCCTCCGTGTCTGTGTAGGGAGCCGGTGGTCGTATCCCCTCACTATTGTAGGGTCTTCAGGTGTAAGATAGTCGAGGTACGTGGATATGCGCCCATCCACCTTTGGGGTGGTCGCATAGGCTGAGCAATAAGGGAGAGCGGCAGGTCTCATGCAGGGGTCTCCCTTTTGTTCCTTAGTTGTGGATCCAGTGAGTCATTGTTTATATTGTATTGTCTTGTTTCCTGTACACCATCCGTGACACAAGACTTCAGAAGAGAAGGATTTATGGTTCTAATGCATGGCAGCTTCAAAGTGAGTCCACACTACGGCCAGACAGTATGGAAAGTAAGACAGATGCTCAGCTGTATAGCTAGAGGTATTACCAATAAAAAGAGGGAGATTGCAATCCCGCTGTATGGAGCTCTAGTGAGACCACATCAGGAGTACTCTTTGGTTCTGGACACCTCAACTACAAAAAGACTTTGACAAAATAGAACCAAAGACTGGCCTCAAAAATGGTGGAAGTTCTAAGTGAAAACTTAGCAAAAGAGGCCTCCAAAAAACACTTTTTGAAGATCCCTTGGTTTGAGCACTCAAGCCCCTGTGTCTCTGTTTCCGGTCCCCAGCGTCCATATTCAAATAACTACTAAGCACACTAGAAGGTCAACATGAGAACAAGGGGCCACAATCTGAAATTAAGGAGGGAAAAGACCAGAAACAAGACTAGATAAACCTTGTGATCTTTTTCTGCCGTTATTCTCCTGTGTTTCTGTGTATGAGGATTTATGACAATGTTATTTTCCAAAAAAAGTATAATACATTATAACACTGTGTATGGTAGATGTGACTCTGTGTATGGTAGAGTACTGAGGTGTGTGTATAATTCACCGAGAAAGCTCAGATGAGTGAGGTAGAAAGAATTAAGGAAAGCTGTATTGTTTCAGCAAAGTGTAGTTTGCTGAGGCATTTTTGTTTAAGTTATTTCATGGGCCTGGATTTTTGTGGAATGGTGGTTAGGTTGGTATACAGTAGGGACCTGCCATTCCCTCCCACTCTAGTACAGCTTTTTCCCCTAGTCTGAGATAAACCCAAGTGTAGCTGCTGGGCTCATTGCTGTGGGGATAAAGACAAGGCTGAAAGCTTCATTCAGAGTCGGAGCCTTGAATCTGGTAGACCTGTCTCCTGTGAAGACCAGGAAAAGTAAAAACTTTACAGGGCAAAAAAGGCAAATGTAAAACAATGTTAATATTTGCCTGCAGACTGAAGAATTGAGGGGTTGGAGTACTGCCATGAACCTTACACAGAGGACAAACACTTTGACTCATGCTGACTGTAGTGGATCTAGACATAAATTAATGTCTGCAACAACTCAATCCACTTCTCCATAATAAAATATTTTTCCCAGGACTAGCACCACATTTATTACGTAGCCATTAACATATAAAAAAATTTTTTTTTCTGATCTTGTAGAATATTCATGTCTACAAGTGTCCATGCACAGAATAATTAATGATAAAGGAGTTTTCCAGGATCAGCATATCAATGGCCTATCTTAGGATAGACTATCAATATCAGATAGGTGGGAGTCCAACTGTATATACTCGCTTGATCAGATGTTAGAAGGGACCATGTCCTTTATTGCTTACCTTTTCCCATTTACCTGCCAATTGACCTGCTGCAGTGCCAATAAGTAGATGGTATACAGGTAGATGGACAGAGAAAAACATTGAAGAGATGCCTGCATGAGAGCGATGGCCCCTTCACACAGCTTTTCCTAAGGATTAATATGTTGTTCCTGGAAAACACCTTAAACAACTTTAAAGCCTACATTAATTTCATGAATATTGGTGTAACTTTCATATATTTGGCATGTGGGTAATGTTGACCAGTTAAAAAAAAATATACTGTACTTATTTTCAGAGGCTGATAGAAACCTGGGCTATGGAATTCCCATCTAACTATCGAATTCCCATCTAGACCATGACCCCAACACTACTAACCAGTACTGCTCATTTCAATATGCCTACCTAGAACGTGTGCAATGTAACAAGGGGTTGTCAGAATGGCTAATACCTTAGAAGTTTCCATATTGTACTTCAGCAGCACAACATAAGGTTTAATCTGCTTCTTTCCCCACTAATACAGAAGAGCAAAACAATTTGTCAATTATGCATACAATTACAGAACTCCAATAATGTCCCACAGACACCGAAAACGGATGTGTTTTTGCCCTTCTTTCCCTAGGAGGAAGGTGGGTTTGATCTCCTTGTGACATACCAGGGGCTTCCCTGGCTTAGCCTGCCTCCTGTTGCTTCTCTGTTGGCAGGTAGGACAGGGCTATCCTGTTTCATTACCAGAATTTTTTTCTAGCCTGCTGCCAGCTCTGTTTTATTGGTGGAATACTTTGGCCTAGCTGCCACAGATCCTGTCTGTCGAAAGCAGCATCCTGTTTCTGCCGCATATCTGCTTCAGCTCTCTGGCTTCCGGGTCAAGTACCATCTTAGTGCTCCTGGGTGCTGCTACCACTACTTTCAGTCTGTCAGGAGTGTGACATAGTTTTGGTTGTCCTGCCTTACTTCTGCTACTTTGCACGGGGTGTTGGGTTCGAATTGCAGCTGAATTGTGTGTCCTTCCCCTGAGTCAGCTTCATCAACTTCATCTGAATTGCAAATCCTATCCAAATGTGAACTAAACTTGGACTCTTCATCTTCTGATGCTGGTCTACCGGATTATTATTTGCTTTATAAATACAAACCTGTGCATCTGATTAACCATTGGCCCCTTTGCAATATTTATTTTTTTACTTACTGGTTACCTGTCCCTGCCCCTGTCATCATCAGTAAAAAAATTTCATAGTGTTTCTGCCCCACTGGTTTATTACAGGGACGCTGCTCCTGAAAATGGTACCTGTGCACTGTTTTGGCAGCTCTGGCTCCTCTAGCTAGATTACATTATAAAAATGTCTCCATTCACAAACCCCATCTTGTCGGCAATGCACTCCCTTCTTGTTTTCTACTGCGCAGACACACATTCAGTGTTTGGTATCTGCGCAGTAGAAACCAGTTGTACCTCCAGTGTGCTCTTCCCGCAGCTGCCTTGATAATCAAGTGTGCATACTAGCATTGTCTGTTCAGGTGGCTGACATTCTCTCTATTTTATTTTTTTATTTTTTTTAAGGCCACATCATGTTTGCCCTTTCAGCTGCTGCTACAGGATTTCATAAAAATTGATTGGGTTAAGTCTGAAAGGCTGATTTTGGTTCCAGGTTTAAGTCAATCTATAACCTGAATCCAAAAGCTTTTTATGAGAGTTTATTCTACAACTTCTTCGATCTGCAGAGCTTCCCTGACTACTGTTCCTGTTGCCAGCCTTGAGAATCTGGCTTTTGCACTTGTCTACAGATCTTCAGGATGGAGTTTACAGAGAGGGGAATCTTAAATGCATTCTTGACATCAGGTTGGCTGCTGACATTTTGGCTGATGCTCCACTGGATTCTCTCAGGCTCAGCTCTAAAATCTGGGCCTTGCAGATGGGCCTTGTGGTTAGAGGAGTGGTCAGGGGACATGTCTTCCTGATCAATTTTCAAAAGTCTCAACTATGTCTGGCTGTTTGGTGCAAGTTTCTGGGGTTCTCAGTAGATTGGGTTTTAATGTTTCTCATTCGGTCCAGCTAGAGAGCTCACAAAGTCATGCCAGAATTCAGTGGCCTCTGCTGTAGCCATTGTGTCTGTATTCAAGCAATGATGAGAGTTCTAGGCCTGAAGAACTTCGTCTCTGTATGAAGTCCCCTGGGCCAGGGCCTACATCAGAAGTCTTCAGATGGAGATTCTCCAGCAGTGGGACAGATTGACAGCCAGTCTTGATCATCATATCTCTCTTTTATGCAAAACAATACAGTATCTAAGTTGGTGGCTGCAAATAGAATCTGCAGAGGGATATTCCTATGTCTGCCTCCCCAAATTCTCTCGATGGCATATGCGCCCAGCATAGGCTGGAGGGCTCACCTAGCAGATCGTTGGATTTAGCAAAAGTGGTCTCCGACAGAGTCCTTCCTGTTGTCCAATCGCTGGGAAATGTGGGCCATTCACTTGGCGCTCCTCCATTTCGAGGACCATTTGCGAGGTCTTGAGTTCTAGTACAGTCAAACAATTTGGTTTCAGTTTTCTACATTAACAAATAGGGCAGGACCAGGTCAACTTTTCTGTCTGTGGAGTGCCGTCTGATCATGGGATGGGTGGAAACTTACCTTCAAGATCTCAAAATCATTCAGGGGTTATACTAATTGGAAGATGGACTGGCTCAATAGGGATTTCCTTATCCAGCTAGAGAGGAGTCTTCATTAGGAAGTTAAGTTTTCCTTCAGGTCTGCAACCGCTTTGGCTTTCTGGAAATAGATGTCATGGTGACGAGGGAAGATGACTAGGTTTGTTCCCTGTACAGGAACGGTCATCCAGACATCCTGGATGGGCTATCCATCTCCTGGAGAGTTTCCATTGATCATGAAAGTACTCAAGAAGATCATAGAAAATCAAGCGGCAGTGATAGCCATCCTGATGTTTTCACCCCGCCAGGCTTGGTTTCTCGCATTAAATCTTTCAAAAGGACTCTTCTAGAAGAATCCTCCTCTGGGAAAATCCTCCTTCCCCAGATTTATTGATCCAGAATTTTCCAGTTTGTTGGCCTGGAAAATGATCAGAGCTCCTTACAGAACATAGGTTTAGATAAATGATGTGGTTCAGAAGACTTCCACCTAACAAAGTCTTTGGTTAGATTATTAGTTATTTTCTGCCTGGTGTAAGCAGCACAACTCTGCTTGACCCACTGTTCCAGAGGTTCTGACATTCCTTAAAGAAGGTTTTTCCAAAGGCATCAACTTTAATACTTTGAAGGTCTATTTTTCAGCCATAAACTTATTTTGTAATGAGAGATTCTGTAATCATTATTTAATTAAAGGGGTTGTTTCACGTCAGCAAATAGCATTTACTATGTTGATAAAGTAAATACAAGCCACTTACCAATGTGTTGTGATTGTCCATATTGCTTCCTTTGCTGGCTTGATTAATTGTTTATTGCATTATACACTGCTTATTTCCATGGTTACGACCACCCTGCCAAATCCAGCAGTGGTGGTCGTGCTTGCACACTATAGCAAAAAGCCTGAGCTTAAGCGTGCTCCCGCAGTCCTGGTCACCAGAAAGGCCAGAGCTTTTTCCTATAATGTGCAAGCATGGCCACCACTGCTGGAGTGCAGTGTAGTCATAACTATGGAAATAAGCAGTGTATAATGCGATGGAAAAATGAATCAAGCCAGCAAAGGAGGCAATAAGGACAATCACAATACATTAGTATTTGCCTTGTGTTAACTTTCTCTACATGATAAATGTCACTTGCTAAAGTGAAACAACCCTTAAAGAGTTTTTTTAGAGCTGTCAAGATCCTGCATCTTCCCATCAAGTCATGTGTTCAATCCTGGAACTTGCCTACTGTTTTAGAGGGACTTTTGCAACCACTGTTCGAGCCACTGGTGGACGTAGTGTTCCCTACTTTAAAGACGCTGTTACTGATGGCTAACCTTCAAATTTCTCAACTCTGCCTTATCAGGCATCCCCCTGGTTTCCCTCCTAAAGTTCCATCTTCTGTGTCTTTAGAGGAAGAGGTTTACCTTCAAAGCTTCTATCTAGATCTGTGGAGGAAGCTTAATTTCGTAGATGTTGAGAGCAGTCCTGATGTATCTGGAAAAGACATAGGGGGGAATTTATCATGAGGGGTGTGAGGAATATGGATTAATATTTACTGTCAGCCATGTCCTCACACCCCCATTTGCTGACAGATAGCAGAGGTAGTGAACTCCACAGTAGGGCCCTGCTTCAAAGCCCCAGCCCTGGCTGTCATTTGATTCACCTTTTGGCCTGTTCATCAGTGTACATGCAAAATAAGTTTCCACCTCCCAGCCATCTGAGTGTCAGCTGGCAAGGAAGAAAGCCCCAGGGGTCCAGGCTTCAAGGAGGCCCCAGGTGGAGAAGGTCACACCTCAGTCAACCAGCTTGGAGCCAAGCTAAATCCTGCAGGAAAACCCCCAGCAGGAGATATCAGCCCTTGCCCAGGATCAATGATATCTCCCAGACATGTTGGCACCTACCTTTCATAAGGAATTATGAATCGCCTGGCCATCGCAGGCGCAAACCGGATACATATTTGTGCCCCGGTGTCCACGAGGTACGTGCACATGGTCTTCGTTTAATGGGGTGAGGTCAGGGAAGAGAGATATCCATATCTCCCCATAGAAACAACATAACAGTACCAGGTTTGGACTCTACTTGTAGCCGGAACCCAGGCAGGTCCGTTGGTCCCAGAACCATCTCCCTGTGACCCTCTGGTCTGGAGCTATGAACCCTAAGGGGTTTTGTGGGTCATTTGCTGCCAGCCCAGAAGAGGGGGAGTGGACCCCTCCCTGAGGCCAGGAGAGGAGGGGTCGGCTACAGGTTAAAAGGCTTCTGCCAGCAAGCGGGCGGGTCTTTCTCTGAAGAAGGGTCACATCTTGTAATGTGTTTAGAGGGACCCAGGAACTAGCTCAGATCAAGGCCCTTCATGTGGACTGCAGCAAAGAACACCTCACCACCAAAAGGAACTTTCATCTACCCGGTAACTGACTTTTACACTGCTTAACCCTGTTATACCCATATAATCTGTATCTGTAACCTCAGACAACTGTATATGCTCTCTGTGTATATTGTGTTAAATCTAGTGTGCCCTTATGGCGATTAAATATATAATTTAATCTCGTGCTATCTTGTATCTCGATCACGAATCCCCACGTCCGTGTTTTGCCCTAGTTATAAGCTACCGCGGGTTGGTTTCTCACCCTATATAATACAGTTAGTGGACCGGGCTTATATCAAACGAGAAGCTGGTGGCAGATTTCCCGGGCTGAGACAGCGCTGTTTTCACTGCGGCAGTGAAAAGGCTCTCTCAGCTTGTTGCCTCTCTGGGCCGGCGTGGACAGGAGGTGTGTGTGTAAACTGTACCAAGCGGATCTTACCTGCTCCTCTGGAGGGCGTAACGTCATGTTTTTGGTAACCAGGGACAATACCGCGTCTCGTGAGCTCGACGTAGTTGACGTCAAGCGGGCACGAGGTGTGGTATTCGTCACAAGGGGAAAATCTGAAGTCAGTTTTGCTTGGGTCTGCATTGAAGTACTTTATGCCACATTTATCAAATGTCTCATGTTACTTGATAAATTTGTCTTATACTTAAACCTAACACTTTTGTCTAGAGACACTACTCCAGTTTTCATACTCCACCCTCCTCCTGGAGTGAGATTGCAACTTTTTTGCGACTTAAAAAGTCTCAATGATAAATCTGGAGTTAAACTCATTAACATAGCTAACCAAACCCCCCATTTTCCACTCACAAAACTGGAGTGGTGTAAAAATGCAAAATGCCGCAAAATTTTGCTCAATCTCTTAAATGTTGCTAAAAGCGATTGCAAAAAGTTACAAAAGCCCTATTTTTGCAACTTTTTGATGTCAGAATTCTGGAGTAAAGGTATGATAAATCAGGGCCTTAAAGTTTTCTTCAAGCGGGTGCTCTGTTCCTCCAGTTCTAATAAGGGTAAGTGCTATCTCTAAGTCCTACACAGTTATGAAATTACCATACTCCACCAGACCTGCTTCAACTTCCTGGGCAGAATTGGCTCATGTTTCCTTTGACCAGATTTGCCAAGTGGCCATGTGGTTTTCTTCCTGCATGTTTGATAGACACTATAGACTTCAGGCTGCAGACAAGTGTTGGAAGTGGCATCTACTTAATTTTGTGCTGCTGAAGGACAAAATTTAAAATTTACTCACCAAAATTTCTTCTTTCCAAGAGTCCTGAAGCAAGACATTTTTCCCACCCATTAAACTTTATTGCTGCATACTTACACATCTGTTTTCTTCGTCTGGGGGACTTTGTGGGAGTTCCTTATTTGTCTAATTATGTATTCATCATTAATTAATTGTTTTGTTCGTCTGTCCTAATAGGGGAAGAAGTGGGTTAACCCTTATGTTGTGTTGCTTCAAGCCTTTTCCCCATCAATACTTTGGTTTAAAATACATATTTCCCTTACGTCCTACCAGCAGCACAGATGGGAGTTAACTGCCCCTGTGGACTGGTAGGACCGGCGGAATTTTTAATGAGCCCAAGAACCAATAAACAATCTTCAGCTCCCTGAAAGGGAGGAGATCGCCCCCCAGCCCACCGTGTTTTTTTCTGTCCTTTGGACAGGTGGACTGGCGTGTCGCTCCCCCTTCAGGGAGCTGAAGAGTGCTGAGGGGGCTCTCTTGTTTTTATCTAAAGAAAAATCGCCCCTTTGTTGCCTTTTGCCTTTATTTTAGGCTTAATCGCGGCTATATTTGAAACAGGGTACCGTCGGGGGGGAGTGGCTTCCCTCCCCTCTTCTTCCGCCTGGATTTCGGCGTCTCAGCGGTGTCCCGTTCTTTTTCTCGCCGCATGTGTGCGGCGCCGTGGCCGCCGCCATCTTCCCGAGGTGACGCGCAGGTGCGCTACGTCACTTCCGTTTTTTTCCTATCTCCGATGCGGTGGGGTTTTTCTTCTCACCGCTCGGTTGTTTTCCTCCTAAGGACATCCTGAACTGTCAGGATAGATTAGGGAGACATATAGGTTTAAACTGAGCCTGGAATAAGGCTCTATTGCTTCTCTGGGCTTTGTTCCCTCGAGGTCCAGCCCAGGGGGCGGGGCTTTCCTTTTTTAATCGCCCAGAGCCGGTCATTCAGTGCTCTGGTTGCATCGCTTTGACAAGTTAGCTCCAGAGTTCCCTGTGCTTGGATATATTGCTTAGATATATTGCTTTGCTTGGGTATTTTCTTCCAGCTCTATTTGCTTCAAGTGCTGGTGGGTGCCCGTATGGTCTCTCTTTCACCTCCACCAGGTGTTTGTAGGTGTTATGACCTGTCTTTTTTTCTTTACAGTGATGGCTTTCCCTAGGGATTCTGATCAACAGCGGAAGTCCGGGGCTAAAAGAAAGCACTTGGCCTGTTACGATTGTAACACACCCTTGGACGACAACTGCCCTTACTCAAGGTGTGAAGGTTGTCGCACACAGGCATCCACGGAACCCACGATGCAGGAGATGTTCCAGTGGACGAAAACCTACGTGGATGATTCCATAAAGGGAGTGGTGCGCCTGCTTAATGAGAGGCTACCAGGATCCTCCCAGACTCCCATGGAAGTGGCTGCACCAGTCGAGAGGCCTACCCCCTGTTCGGTGGGGTCATCTTCCGAGGAAGAAGAATTAACTTCTTGTTTTTTTCCTCCAGAGTAAACACAGAAGTTGCTGAAGTCCATCAGGTCGGGGGACCAGGATGTTGACATGGGGGAGTCCTCCGATCCCGCCGGACGGACACAGCGTGTCTTTAGAGCGGATGAGACCCTTCTCTCTGTGATGCGCACAGAGTGGAGAAAGCCTGAAAAAGGTCCAGTTCTCACCAGGAAATTCAAGCTGATGTACCCAATGGCTAAACCCTTGGTGGAATCGTGGGGTTCCGTTCCCAAGGTGGACATGGCAATAGCCAAGTTGTCCAGGCGCACTCTAGTCCCTGAAGACGATGGGTCTAGTCTGCAGGACCCTCTAGACCGGAGGGCAGAGTGCACCCTTGGAAGGGGTTACGCGGCGGCCGCTGCCTTCGCATCAACATCTGTTGCGGCCACTGAAGTAGCCTCCTTCCTACGCTCCAAACTGAATCAGATCCAGACAGACGTGGACCAGAGCGTTTCCAGAGATGACATCTTGACCGCCTTCAAGTCAGTCAATCTGGCTATGGATTTTTTGTGTGATTCCACCCAGATGCAATTGAAACTGGCAGCCAAAACAATGGCTCTGGTTTCAGCTGCCCGCAGACCACTATGGCTGAAGCCATGGAATGCGGACAACGCGTCCAAATTTAATTTGTGTGGGCTCCCCTTTGAGCCGGATAGGCTGTTCGGGTCCGAATTGGACAAGATTATGGAGGGACTCTCCGACAAAAAAGGGAAGAGTCTCCCCCAGCAGCCCTTTCGGGGACGCCCCAGACAGGACCAAAAAGGCGGAGGCCGTTCAGGGCAGCAGGCTAGGTGCAGAGATTGGGGGGGGCCGTCTCGTAGATCCTCGAGACGCCCCCGCAAACCCACCAAGGAGGCGAAACCCTCCTGACTATGGGCCTCCCCGAGGCTCTTGGTTAAGCCCTGCTGCCCCTGCAGTATCTCCTCTAGGTTTTCCCGTACCCCTCCCCCAGATTCCCGTGGGGGGCCGTCTCTCCCACTTCAAAGACATTTGGGCCCAGCAGATTGCAGACCCCTGGGTTCAGGGTATAGTTTCTGCCGGTTACTGGGTAGATCTCATCTCCCTCCCCCCAGAGAGATTCATCGCCACGCGAAACTTCGGGTCTGCCAAACAAAAGATCCTAGAGTCTTACATTCAGGACTATATCTCCAAGGGAGCTCTAGAGGAGGTGCCGGCAGGGGAGAGAGGCCTAGGGATTTATTCTCCAGTGTTCCTGGTTCCCAAGAAGACGGGAGATCTTCGGATGATCATCGACTTGAGATTCCTCAATCGATTTGTAAGGAAAACCAGGTTTCGGATGGAAACCATAAGGTCAGTCAGCCATATCCTCAATCCCGGGGACGTCATGGCTACTCTGGACCTCAAGGATGCTTACCTTCACATCCCGATCCATTCCGCCTCCCGGAAGTTCCTCAGGATCGCGGTCCAGATTTCAGGGGTTCGCAGGCACTTTCAGTTCGCCGCGCTTCCCTTCGGAATCTCTTCTGCCCCTCTTATCTTCACCAAGGTGGGGGTGTCGGTGGTGGCAGTTTTGAGACTTCAAGGACTGACTATTATTCCTTATCTGGACGATTGGCTTTTCATAGCCTCTTCAGTTCCGATCCTTACCTATCATCTTCAGATCGCAATCTCCTTTCTTCTCCGCCTGGGCTGGATTATCAACTGGCAGAAGTCGAATGTGAGCCCATCGACTTCAATCCATTATTTAGGATTCGTGGTCGACTCTGTGGAGATGTCCCTCCAGTTGACTCTAGAAAGGAGAGCAAGGATTCAGGACCTGGCAAGGGTCCTTTTTGTCCCTCGTCGAGTCTCTATCCGGACTCTCATGAAGATGCTGGGGCTCATGTCAGTGGCTGCGGACGCGGTCCCTTGGGCGCTATGGCACCTCCGTCCCCTTCAGTCGGAGGTCTTACACTTATGGAACGGCAGCCCTGCGGGGCTAGATTCCCTGTGCTCCCTGTCCGGTCAAACCCGGAATTCCCTCAGATGGTGGTTCCAGCTACCAGCAGGGAAGTCTATGACTCCACCAGCTTGGCTCATATTGACTACAGTCCCTTGTAGGCTGGGGGCGCTCACCTGGACGGATCCCCAGTACAGGGATCTTGGTCTCCTCTGGAGCGGCGTCTCTCTTCCAATCTTCGCGAGATGCGAGCTATCCGGCTAGCCCTCCTTCACTTTGCCCCTCAGATCCGGGCAAAGCAGTGAAAGTCCAGTCAGACAATATGACTGCGGTTCTCTATATAAACAAGCAGGGAGGCACAAGATCATTGCCCCTTCTTTCAGAGATCGGGGTAATTCTTCGGTTGGCAGAGACGAACCTTTCCCATCTATCTGCCACTCATATTCGATGCTCCCTCAATATGATAGCGGACCGCTTAAGTCGAGGATTACCGACCATGGAGTGGTCTCTGCACCCGGAGATCTTCAGGCAGTTAGTTCACAGATGGGGTATGCCAGAGGTGGATCTCATGGCGACCAGATTCAACGCCAAGGTGCTGAGGTTCTGTTCCCTGTACAGGGAAGACAACCCCCTGGCGATAGATGCTCTGTCGATACCGTGGAGGTTCAGGCTGGTTTACATCTTCCCTCCGTTTTCCATGATACCGAGGGTATTGACGAAAATCCGTCAGGATCAGGCCTCGGTAATTGCCATCATACCGTTCTGGCCCAGGAGATCCTGGTTTCCCCAGTTCATTCAGATAAGTCGGGGACAATACTGGAGACTCCCCCCGGAGCAGACCCTGGTGTCGTGGGACACTCACCTCTGCCCAGATCTGCACAGGTTCAACCTGACAGCCTGGAGGTTGATCAGTCCCTTCCCAACATAGAAGGGCTTTCCGAGTCGGTCCTGAGAACTTTGTCGCATTCCAGAGCAGAGTCTACGAAGAATGCCTACTCCAGGATCATGAGAATCTTCATGTCATGGTGTGATTCCAAACAGGTGGCATCTGCAGATCCGCCCCTTCCTGCGATATTGCAATTCCTTCAAGATGGATTAGATAAAGGTCTTTCTCCAGCTACCTTGAGGGTACAGATTTGTGCCATCTCGGCCTGTCTTAACAGGCCACATTCTCGGGACCCACTCATCAAACGCTTCCTGAAGGGAGCTGAAAGACTAAAGCCTACTATACTGAAACCTATTCCCCAGTGGGATCTTTCAGTAGTGCTCAGGGGGCTAGCATCTCCCCCCTTCGAGCCATTGGAGGAGGTGGAATTCAGATTTTTGACCTTAAAGATGGTTTTTCTTCTGGCTGTAGCTTCAGCCAAAAG
Source organism: Bufo bufo (assembly GCF_905171765.1). Classification (NCBI taxonomy): domain Eukaryota; kingdom Metazoa; phylum Chordata; class Amphibia; order Anura; family Bufonidae; genus Bufo; species Bufo bufo. The sequence goes on along the minus strand of NC_053392.1, from coordinate 201,865,876 downwards.
GATCTCTGAATTGCAGGCTTTTTCTGCAATTCACCCTTACATCATTTTCTTGCAGGACAGAGTACTCCTGAAGTTTTTACCCTACTTCAGGCCTAAGGATCCAACCTTCCAAAATATTAACCAGGTAATCTCTTTACCAGTTTTGTTTTCAGCCTCCTCCTCTGATACTCCAGCTAGAGACCCGCTGGATATTTCAAGGTGCCTCCAGGTCTATGTGGATAGATCCAGAGAGTTCAGGATAGATGAGAATCTCCTCATCCTGTTTGCCGGTAAGTCTAAAGGCCGTAAAGCGTCTAAAGCTACCATTAGTCGCTGGATCAAGGAAGCCATTAGGAAGGCTTTCGTCTCCCAATCTCTAGATCCTCCGGAGTTTGTGAGAGCCCATTCTACTAGGGCTGTCTCCACCTCTGTTGCGGAGAGAAGACTTCTCCTCTTAGAGTTGATCTGTAAGGCGGCTTCCTGGAGTTCTGAGTCAACTTTCATCTCCCATTATAGGATAGATGCTAGGATGGCAGAGTTTTCGGCTTTCGGGCAGACAGTTCTTAGTTCTGCCAGGCATGAGGACCCTCCCTAGGAGATTCTTCTTGCTATCTCCCCATCTGTGCTGCTGGTAGGACGTAAGGGATTCGTTAATTTCTAACGATAATTTGTTTTCCCTTAGTCCTAACAGCAGCACACAAATATCCCACCCTAAATACATTATTCTTGTTAAAAACACGGTGGGCTGGGGGGCGATCTCCTCCCTTTCAGGGAGCTGAAGATCGTTTATTGGTTCTTGGGCTCATTAAAAATTCCGCCGGTCCTACCAGTCCACAGGGGCAGTTAACCCCCATCTGTGCTGCTGTTAGGACGAAGGGAAAACAAATTATCGTTAGAAATTAACGATTTGCAGTAGCAGGTTACTTAACATCTTCAGACAAAACATGTAGACCTCCACTGATTTGATATTGATTACCTATCCTGAGGATGTCATCAATATCTACAGGATGGAAAACCCCTTTCAAGGAGTTGTATTAGATTTAAAACCCTTAGTTGTATACATCAGAAAACAGCTCCACTGTTTTCTATGGTTTGTTTCTGTATCGCTGCTTGGTCACATAATTAATTACAATGCAAGACACATCCCATGGACAAATTTGGCACTGTTGAAGGAAGAAGCCATGTTTTTTAATCTCATACAATTCCTTTAAAGAGGTTCTCTGGTCATTTCAGCTAATCTGTAGTTGTTACTAACCTGCATGTCCCGAATGGAAGTGGCCACATCCAGCCAGAACCCGGCAGAAGTGTCTGTTAGGCGCGGTTGTCTAAAACAGACATTTTCCATACATCTGCATGATAAAAAACAATTGTTGACATACTTATTTCACTGTGAGATACACTACATTTGAATATGTTGAATCTATAGAAGACAACAGGTTTTAATGACTTACTCTACATTAGGTTGCAAATATTCAAACTTCCTTGATCCAAATTCTTGAGTAATCCTTTAGTTATAAGGTACGGTACCTCATATATGTTGACTCATGTCTCAATCCTTTAATTTGGAAATAGGTTAATGGGTCATCATCATTAAAAGATTCCTTCCCAAATTATTTATATGCAGTGTCCTGCAAATGACAGAAGAAAATATTTCCCTTTCAGTTTCTCGGGCAACTCCCTATTGCTATTGTTAGAATCTGCACAAACAACTCGAGCACCCAAGTTTCAATATCTTTATTCTTGGCATCGCAGGCAGAGAATATGAATACTGTGGGCACAATACTGATACTGTAGTAAAATATCTAATTAAGTGGCAACACCATTGTGTAAGGTTGCATGGTTATATGGTTATCTGGAAATGATCTCATCATAGCCTGAAGTATAGCAAGAGTGATGAAGAATATGGTATGTGGATGGCCAATTATCTTGATTTCACACAACCAGTTTTATGTGTGGTGAAAGGGCCTATAGCGGATGTTTATACTGTAAATTATCACTTTTAATAACCTATTAAGATGGATGGACAGCATGGTAGCTCAGTGGTTAACACTAGTGTTGAGAGAAGCAGAATTCAGTCTGCAACAAAAACAAATCTCGTTGCGTTTTGAGGTAATGAATCCGTTTTTCCTAAAATGGCGGCTGCACGTGTTACAAAGTGAAAGGAAGAAGCCCCGGAACGCAAGATCAACCATAATGCCATGCAGCCAGCTAATCCGCAGGTAGCCATCCCCTGTGATGTCACAGCCTTCTGAGCAGTTACAGGCCAGCCCAGAATGGGATGAGAGGTCCACTGCAAACTCCTTTCAGTGTGCAATTACTGATGATAAGAGTCGGTGGGAGCACATGTTGCGAGATGTCAGGGATGTGATGGAGAGTCCCAATCCAACATTACTTTTCCCATAAAGCTGTACCAGCCCTGCACACATTGAGCAGAAGGTGGGCCTATCCTTGGGCCTCTCTGTGTCTGGTAGAATTCATGCCAGCGCTGACGTATGGAGTTGTAACTGTGGTCAAGGACAATATATGTAGTTTACAGCCCACTGGGAAAATGTGGTTCCGACCCAGGCACACCAGCAACTTGGCCAGGTGATGGCAATGCCGCCTCCGAGTTGTAATGCTGGAATTTCTGTGCAGATGTCCTCCTCTGCCTCCTCATCCTCCACCTTGTCCTCACCCTCCAATTTAGGAACAGTTCACAGTGGTCCTCCAGCATATCACCTATGCAAAGCTAGGTGTTGTCATGCGGTTCTGCACTTTGTCAGCCTTGGCGAACTGAGCCACACCAGGTAGGAACTGCTCGGCGTCATCAATAAAGAAATTGAACACTGTCTGTTTCCTCACCAACTGGAGGTAGGAACCATGGTTACTGATAATTGGAAGAGCATTTTGTCTGCACTGCATCAGGGAGGGCTGACTGTTGCCCCCTGCATGGCGTACGTCTTTAGTCTGGTTCTCACCCAGTTACTGAAGTCTTCCACCCAACTGCAAGACATCTTGAAAATGTTAAGGAAACTATACATGCATTTTAGCCACTCTTACCGTGCAAAACACACCCTCCTTCAGCTGTAGAGGTAAAATGCTCTTGCTCAACTTTGCCTGATATGTGACATTTCCACCTGTTGGAACGCAATGCTCCGTATGTTAGACTGCATGTACAAGGAGAGGTAGGCGGTCAATGATTTCTTAATTCTGCAAAAGTACAGGCCTACTCCCCAGTGTAACTTCCACGTTAGACAGTGGCAGCTCATGTGTGACACGTGCCATTTGCTCAGGCCATTTGAGGAGGCCACTTTATTTGTCAGTCCGCAGAACTACGGGATGAATGATGTCATTCCACTCCTTCACATTCTGGAGGGGATGCTGACAAATCTCATTGTGGAGGGGACAGAAGACGTAGTGCCTACATCTCATGGCCACCTGAGGCCTGAGGAGGACGAACTGGCAGAGGAGGAGGAGGACACAAACGCCCTGGAATTTTATCCACAATTAGGTGGTTTATCTGCCCAAGCAACAGGTGTGGAGCATGATGAGCTGGAGGGTGACGATGCAGCTGAGGCAGTTGACCCTGACAGATCGTGGCAGTATGCAGTGGAGATGGAGACAAGGAGGCCCTCTGAGTCCATTGAGCAAATGGCCAGATGCATGCTTTCTCATTTGTGTAGTGACAGTCACATTGTAAGGAATCAGCATAGGTATAACTACTGGCTATTCACATTGTTAGACCCTCTCAGAAGATCTAAAAAATTAGGACATTTTTTAGGCCTTCTGAAAGGGATGCAAAAATTGACTACTATAGAGACCACGATGGTCTGACCAGGGGGACTCTCTGCGCTCTCGCTCCACTGCCATGACTAGAAGGGGGGGTGCAGTAACAGCACCAGCTACATAAGCAGTAGTCTCTGATGAGAATTTTTCTTCAGCTGCCTTCTGAAGAAACCACTCAGCAGCAGTGGAACATGCAGCAGAACCTCAACCAGCAGGTGGTGGCATACTTGGATCATGGGTGACATGGTGCAGTCCATGATTCCCTGGACTACTGGGCATGCAAACTTGAAGTATGGCCGCAAGTGGCCGAGTTTGCCCTGGGCATGCTTTATTGCCTGGTCAGCAGTGTGATATAAAAGTGGGTGTTCAGTATAGCGGGAGGGCCTTTCCACCCAAAATGTTTAGAGACTAACCTTGATAAAGATGTATCAAGCATGGATCAACCAGGATTTCCACACACTGGTGCCTGAAGCAACAGAATAGATCATTCTGCCACTAATGATGATACTATAGTGTGCTGCCACCCTGAAAGATTGTGTAAAATGGACCTTTACTTCTGGCTATGTGTTACTGACACCATTCTGATGCTGCCACACGTGTGATACCATCCGCTACCTCTAATGTCATTCCTACAATGGGACTTCTTGGCCTACTAATATATACATGTTACATTTTTACAAGGGTATGCATACCACTGGCCTTTGCTGCTGTTGTTAGGTTACGCACTACTGCGATCTGCCACCATCTTGTGCTGTATACAACTGCTGCTGCCACCATCCCCACTGTCATGGGGCCACTATTGTCACTGTTACCTCCACTGCTGTTCACCCCACTCCATATTCTGTTATGGGGCCACTATTGTCCCTGTTTGGCCGTGTTCACATCACTGCTCATTTTTCCATTAATATGATTAGATAGAAGAACAGAAAAGACTGTTTCACACAGTCAGTATTTGATCAGTATTTGTAAATGAAAAGCAGGACTGGGTCCAAAACACTGAAGAGATGCAAATATTGCCATTACATTTTATCTCTGTATCTTTGCTGGCTTTACTTCTTCCAAATCATCATGCAAAGTCTCCATGTCCTAGAAAAGTCAGCAAGATGCAGAGAGAGGAGGAGCTGGATGTTCCTGATGACATATTCTCTTTGATATAAGATGATGTGGAAAAGGAGGAAAAGCAGATGGCAGAAGAAGGGCTCCCACCTGTAGGGCAGGAGAGCGTTGGGGTTGGAGAAGTAATGCCATATGCATTACTTTTCTGTCTGCACCGGCACTCTATACCATTATAGCTGTGTAGGACAACACCTTTTTAGGTACAGACGATTACCAGCGCTACATCTGTGTTATCAGTCCCCTGATGATTTCGATTACCTCCAAGGAAACGCATCGGGTCAATTTCTTTTCACCTACTAGTGTCCCCCTGCTGTACACCCTGATGAAGCTGGGCAGTCGCAAGATTAAAAGGGACAAACAGGGAATCCTAGTAAGGTGTGAGGGACTGCTCAGACGGGTCTCCGTTGTCAGGGTGAGCACTCTGCTCCCTGGGCGTAAAGATTAGCTCAGGCCAAGTGCGTTCACTTATTATTTATTTGGCTATTTTAATGGATGTATTAAAAGTTAAGTATTAACAAGGAGGCCACCTACCATATCTGTTCCTTTGTCCTATGCACCCTAATAGAGATCTATTAGGGTGAATGAGATTTTGACACGCTCCTTACTAAGCTGTGTCTCGTGCACAGCGCAGCAAAGAGGTTACCATGGCAGCCATGGTAAGCTTCTGAAGCGTCCTGAACCCCAGCGATTTCACAGCTTGGTCTCCGATCAGAAGGCAGCGGGATCCCCATACCTCTGCCTTAACTCACAGATGCCGCAATTAGGGTTGATCGTGTCATCTGATGGGTTAAATGACAGGGTTAAATGGCAGGATCGCCATTCCCAGTGATTGTGGCCAGGTGTCTTCTGTTCGATACAGCAGGCACCCACCGCGTATGGAGCGGACTCACTGCAGCAGTTGGATCCATACAGTCGATCAGCCACCATGATGTACAGGTATATCGGATTCATAGCGATTCATGGCAAATAAATTTGTAATGAATTTAATTTCTTGGCAAACTTCGGCGAATCGGCCAAATCAAATTTTTTAAAACTTTGCTCATCTCTAGTTAACATCTCATCTCTAGTTAACACTGATGCCTTGCCGAGGTGTGGTCTTGGCTTTAAATCTGGCTAAAGCTGTCTCACCATCTCCTGGGAGAATGGCATCTACTTTCCCCCTGCCACTCTGTTCCAGCATTGAGGTGATCACTGGCATGACTCATGCCAATACCCAAGTGCTTCAATCTTCCTAAAGACCCTTCCCTGATGTCTGTATGCCAACACAATAAGGTCTTTTTAGGGGGTTTTTTTCTGCAAAGTTGTGTTTGTACTGTTTGATATCAAACTTTGTTTGCTGCCTATTCTGACCTGTCTACTGATAAATACCAAATTCCACCTTCCTCAACCCATGCACCAACTGATTACAATTCCTGTCGATCACCTTGAGACCACACTTCAATAACTTCAGCCTATCTGTATGCTAGCTGTTGCTAACAGAAACTACAATGGGAGAAGCAACATGGGAAAGTCCATAACCCTTTGAGGAATGCACAAACCTTTAGACTCTATCTCCTAGTTTAGCATAGAATCATTGATAGGTATCTAATGGGTATGATGGCTTTAGACTCCACAATTATGAGTTTCATATTAAAAGTGCTGCTTACCCTCTGTGAACAGCAACCAATACAAAACCATGAACAATGTGCATGCTACAGTTCTAGACTACAGCTCACCTGATAATAGTGTGATTCATCTGCGCTGTATGAACAGGACTTCTGTTCAAGAAACATTCCTGGCAAAACCAATGCAGTACGGTATATTATCTCTATTGTAGGACCGGAGGGCAGTGCATGACTCACCGATCCAAAGCACATAGTAAATAGACATCATACACCCGCTTTAGGGCCAGCAGTAAGTATGACACAGAGTATCATTTTTTTGGCGTGTTCCTTTAAGGTCAGAAATCCAATGTCTGTGTTTACACGCCATGCTGAGTGTGCAGGAAATGTTTACAGGCAGCACATTGTTTTTCCACATGCTTCCACAGGAAACATTGACTCTTCTAAACTCCATCCACTGATCCTTTCATGACCGATTCCGTGAAAAATGTCAGATAGGGATTTTTCTTGAAAGAAGAGGATTTGAAATAGTTAATGTAGACAAAGAAATGTAGACTATTCTAGCTCCTAAATCAAGACCAGTCCAGCAGGTTTCTACCAGAAAGTGCATACCGTGGAAAAGGCAACTTTATTTACTAAGTTTTTCTGTGCCAGACTGCTACTACTTCCTTATTTGCTTTGTTCAGTGCACCACAAGAATAACCTATTCACTTATAACTTGGAAAAAAAAAACACTGTGGATTTCTTGTATTTCCTCCATCACAGGCTTCAGAGCTGAAATCTCTCAATGGTAACCAGCCGAATTTTGAATGCTGCTTTGGGCTATCATAGAGGCTGTAACTTAGGTGCAAATGATGCAAGGTAGTTTTCACTTTTTATGAAGATTCTTTACTGCACATAATCTGTGAATTAGCTTTCAGAAGTGAACAAATGCTCTTGAGTTCCCTGGAAGGTCTAGCAAAAATGATGCAGATTTTTTTCAACAATCTTCCCAAAATGATTTGGATATTGTGTTTATGCTGCTTTTTCTACAGCATTTCAAGATTATACATACCATCTGTTAACCACAATGACCTCTCCTTTGACCAGTTCCCGACCACCCGTTGACTAAATAGGTCCGGAAGGTTGTCCTTCATCCCTGCAGGGACATTTTAAAATTACCTTGCAGAGATCACAAACTAATCATGCAGTTGAAGGAGCAGGAGTCTGCTGGCTCCCCATAGAGAAGACAGGGATGGTTTTCTACCATCTCTGCTTTCTCAATTGCTCAGGGATCAATGTGCTGGAGGCAGCTATGCAGTGCGTTTGTACAGCCCTATACAACCTCTCTGAGGACTGTAGTCCCTGTGTAACTAGGACTAAAGTGTCAGCTCCAGCAACAGGAGAAATCAACAATAAATAAAAAACATGTAACGTTAAATGCCCCCCAAAGGTTTTGTATGACCATGAAGTGCACAAAGTGTAAATGAAAAAATAAATAAAGTCAAAATGTAAAAAATTTTAAGAAACAAAAATTATATATATATATATAAAAAAATATATATACGCCATAGCTTCTAGATTCGCCCCAGGAGACAATAACCCATACATCCCATATATCACAAAGGCCATTATGGAAAGGGGACATAATTAGAAAAAAATATTTTAGTTGCATGTTGTGCTATCAACAAACAAGTATTTAAAAAAAAAGATGCCGTAATCAGCTTTGATTGCGGCATCTGATGGGTTAAATGGCAGGATCGCCATTCCCTGTCATTGTGACCGGGTGTCTGCTGTATGATACAGCAGGCACCCACCGCGTATGGAGCGGACTCACTGCAGCAGTCTGCTCCATACAGTCCATCAGCCACTATGATGTACAGGTATATCAGATTCATGGCAAATTAATTTGTAATTAATCAAATTTCTTGGCAAACTTCGGTGAATCGGCCAAATCGAAGTTTTCAAAACTTCGCTTGTCTCTAGTTAACACTGATGCCTTGCAGAGGTGTGGTCTTGGCTTTGAATCTAACTTAAGCTGTCTCAATCCACCATCTCCTGGGTGAATGGCATCTACTTTCCCCCTGCCACTCTGTTCCAGCATTGAGGTGATCACTGGCCAATATCCAAGTCCTTCAATCTTCCTAAAGACCCTTTCCTGATGTCTGTATGCCGACACAATACGGTCTTTTTAGTTTTTTTTCTGCAAAGTTGAGTTTGTTCTGTTTGATATCAATCTTGGTTTCTTGACCAATGTTCTATTTTTTTTGCAGTGCAGGTGCACAGACCAAAATCCCACAGAAGCATTTTGTAGCTCTTCCATGGGCATCCGATGGGTGCCTCTGCTCTGTCCTTGTGGAACCATTCAAGTCAATGGGTCCGCATCCCATGATTCTGACTGCACAGGGCTGGTGCCTGTATATTATGGACCCATATATGTGGGCCACAATACAGGCATAGGGCACACACGTTAGTATGTATGAGCGCTTAAAAAATCCTGCCGGTCTGCATAAGACTCTTTATTCGTGCAGCCACAGGAGCTGGGAGCCAGTTGTTAGAGACGGCAGACGTCCCCATACAGTAGGCAGAGGTAGTTTACCACCGTCCCTACCTTCTGCATCACATAAATGCCTTCTCAGCCAATCAGTGTTAAAAGAGGACCAGGCAGAGGACCACAGCAGATAACATCTGCCCCCCCCACCCCCCCCTGCAGCAGTAAACTAACAATGGGTTGCCTATCTATATAAGAGTTTTCTCTCTATGCGCCGACTGATACAGAAGGACAATATTTTTCAATGATATAGTACTGCCAAAATGAAATAGAAAAATACAGTTTAGCAATACACTGTCACGACCATGGTTCAACCACAGGTGAGGGCCGCTAGTATGTTGTCTCACTTGTGGTTGCTGCTGGCAACATGTAGTTAATTCGCAGTTTAGCAGCCTGAGCTGGTGCTGGGCAGCTTGCTGCAATGTGCATGCGATTGCACCTGGCAACCTATCTTTGTTAGGTGTGTCTTTTGTATGTCTGGTGTGCACAGGGTTTTAGTTATGTGTGCACTTTCTCCTTTAAGTGGCTGTCTTCCCTTCCCTGGTGTGAGAAGGGTTAATTCCCTTCTGTGTGTGTGAACACTGGGTGTGTCTGTGGCTACTTGGGCCTATATAGCCTCTGCTGAGAGCAGTAGTCAGAGGGGTACTTCAGCCATGGTCTGCTGGAGTCATCCTCCTACTTTATACCATCTGCCAGTGAGGGCCACCCTTGTGGTCATAAATGTTGTTATGTGATGTTAAGTTTATGTTTATGTGGTGTCTGTTATTAGTGCAGCTATGGTTCTGGCTTCCTGTGTGTTTATGTGTGCTGTGTCTTTTTATGTCTGTGTGTGGACTTCAGCACTTGTGTCCAGGGATCCAATAAGTGTGTCTGTGGCAGGTAGGGGTGGAAGTCTTTCACTCTCCTGCCATATCCATAGTCTGTTTATGTTTATATCCCCTTGCAGCTCGGCCAGTTTAGACTCCTGTTTCTCCGCATCCAGGAGGAACAGATGGTCTACCCAGCTCCTAGTTCAGGGATCGGCGGAGGGTGAGTAGGGATCCGAGGTTCCGGAGCATGAGCCCTCCTATCATCAAGGTCGGCTCATGCAGCTAGGAGTCAGGGTTAGATTAGGGATGCGATAGGAGGTGACCTGCTCCCTAATTCTGTTGTCCTGGCCGAGCAGCGACTAACATCTCGTGGCATCGCACGGCTGAGGGTTTTCCCCATCCTCAGCCGTGACATACACACATTCTCCTTGTGTGAAGTCAGGTTGTCTGAGTTTGGAAAAATGGGGATTCAAGTGAATGTGGCTGGGCTGCACTGCAGATACATTGCAAGAGTGGAGCTATTTCTGGGAAGAAAAAGTAGATCAGTTTTTTTTGTAATCTCTGATGACCCTTTTAGGACATCCATTTTTTTGACTACTTCATTTCTAATCCCCTCTCCCTCTCATAAGAAAGAAAGGTTCAGTGACATCTCTAGACTTATATCTTTGTTAAATTTACTTGCTCTCAGATTACGTCCCTTGCTTCTCATACTTATAGATCCTGATCAAGTAAGATTTGTTCCCCAAAGAGAAGGAAAATATATCACTTATGAATTCCTATACCTAATCTACTTAGTGTAATGGAATAAAGGCCATTTTCCTATGCACTGATGCTGAAAAAGTATTCAGCGTGTACCATGGGCCTTTATGCGATTTGCCCTCCTAAAATTCCATATACCCATTCAGTTGGCAGACTCAAAGTTCTCTAAGTATTCCAACCCGTCAGCTAGAGTAGTAGTAAACAACACCTCCTCTACCATTTTCAAAATGTGGAATAGATCCTGGCTTTCTCCTCTTCGTTTGTACTTACTATTGAGACTCTTTTACAAACCATCAGACAATCTCCTTATAAGCCCCAATTGCAGTGGCAGGATGCAGAAACTCACAGCTCTGCCTCATTTGCACCTTCTTTTTGATAAACTCAATAAAATTATACGTTTTTTTAAATATCTCCTTTTGATTTGTCGCCCATTATCTATCCAATATCTTGGTATTCAAATAGTGGCTAATATAGACTTCCTATAGAATTTAAATTACTTACGATTACTAGACGATGTTACCTGAATAATGGATAGTTGGTATGTTCCATTCACTTTGTGGATAGAGAGAAACCAATTTAGTAAAATGTATTATCCTTCCTAAAATAATTTTGGGGTCATTTATCAAACTGGTGTAAAGTAGTCGCTATGGGCAACTAAGCCAGTTCTACTTTACACCAGTTTGATAAATGACCCCATATATATTTTTCAAGCTTTAGCAATAAAACTGCCAGCAACTTTTTTTTTATCCTTAAAGGGGTATTATCAACACGCCGTTTCATACTTACCTGCTCCCGGCGCGCTGTCCACTTCCTGGTTTCGGCACTCGGCAGGGGGCGGGCTCCATCTTGATTGAAGTCTTCTCCCGGCCGGGCCGCGCGCTGGACTGAACGCGCATGCCGAGGCCGCGCATGCGCCCTGGTGACTTCTTCCTGGCAATTATACTACACTGCGTGCAGAATTATTAGGCAAATGAGTATTTTGACCACATCATCCTCTTTATGCATGTTGTCTTACTCCAAGCTGTATAGGCTCGAAAGCCTACTATCAATTAAGCATATTAGGTGATGTGCATCTCTGTAATGAGAAGGGGTGTGGTCTAATGACATCAACACCCTATATTAGGTGTGCATAATTATTTCCTTTGGCAAAATGGGTCAAAAGAAGGATTTGACAGGCTCAGAAAAGTCAAAAATAGTGAGATATCTTGCAGAGGGATGCAGCACTCTTAAAATTGCAAAGCTTCTGAAGCGTGATCATCGAACAATCAAGCGTTTCATTCAAAATAGTCAACAGGGTCGCAAGAAGCGTGTGGAAAAACCAAGGCGCAAAATAACTGCCCATGAACTGAGAAAAGTCAAGCGTGCAGCTGCCAAGATGCCACTTGCCACCAGTTTGGCCATATTTCAGAGCTGCAACATCACTGGAGTGCCCAAAAGCACAAGGTGTGCAATACTCAGAGACATGGCCAAGGTAAGAAAGGCTGAAAGACGACCACCACTGAACAAGACACACAAGCTGAAACTTCAAGACTGGGCCAAGAAATATCTCAAGACTGATTTTTCTAAGGTTTTATGGACTGATGAAAGGAGAGTGAGTCTTGATGGGCCAGATGGATGGGCCCGTGGCTGGATTGGTAAAGGGAAGAGAGCTCCAGTCCGACTCAGACGCCAGCAAGGTGGAGGTGGAGTACTGGTTTGGGCTGGTATCATCAAAGATGAGCTTGTGGGGCCTTTTCGGGTTGAGGATGGAGTCAAGCTCAACTCCCAGTCCTACTGCCAGTTTCTGGAAGACACCTTCTTCAAGCAGTGGTACAGGAAGAAGTCTGCATCCTTCAAGAAAAACATGATTTTCATGCAGGACAATGCTCCATCACACGCGTCCAAGTACTCCACAGCGTGGCTGGCAAGAAAGGGTATAAAAGAAGAAAATCTAATGACATGGCCTCCTTGTTCACCTGATCTGAACCCCATTGAGAACCTGTGGTCCATCATCAAATGTGAGATTTACAAGGAGGGAAAACAGTACACCTCTCTGAACAGTGTCTGGGAGGCTGTGGTTTCTGCTGCACGCAATGTTGATGGTGAACAGATCAAAACACTGACAGAATCCATGGATGGCAGGCTTTTGAGTGTCCTTGCAAAGAAAGGTGGCTATATTGGTCACTGATTTGTTTTTGTTTTGTTTTTGAATGTCAGAAATGTATATTTGTGAATGTTGAGATGTTATATTGGTTTCACTGGTGAAAATAAATAATTGAAATGGGTATATATTTGTTTTTTGTTAAGTTGCCTAATAATTATGCACAGTAATAGTCACCTGCACACACAGATATCCCCCTAAAATAGCTAAAACTAAAAACAAACTAAAAACTACTTCCAAAAATATTCAGCTTTGATATTAATGAGTTTTTTGGGTTCATTGAGAACATGGTTGTTGTTCAATAATAAAATTAATCCTCAAAAATACAACTTGCCTAATAATTCTGCACTCCCTGTATACTGGCCAGGAAGAAATTACCATAGCGCATGCGCGACCTCAGCGTGCGCTTTCGGGACTGCGCGCGGCCAGCCGGGAGAAGAGAAGAAGACGTCTGCGCAAGCGCGGCCACAGCGATTCCTGAGAAGAGCGGTGGCCGTAACCAGGGGAGACGGAAGACAACAGTCAGGTAAGTATATCTTTATTTTCTTCTAAGGGGTGGGAATTAGTTAATTAAATATATTTAGAAAAATTATCACTGTTAAATCATTAACAGATTTAACAGTGATCATTAAGATGAGAATACCCCTTTAAGGAAACAAATTTATAAATTTATATGGCAATCCAGGCACGCCAGAATTGCTTTCCAATATCTAACCAGACCAGAAGACAAAGGCAGTATTGCTCTACCCAATTTCGACATTTACCAAAATACTGTACTTCTTAAAGGGGTTGTTCAGGGGATAGGATAGGTCATCAATATCTGATTGGTGTCAGACTGCCATTCGAGCGCTACTTCCTCTTCATTACACTGCCCGTCGTCTCGGAAAAAAATGTAATTACAAGTACTCACTCCATTCACTTGAGTACTTGTAATCACACTACACTGCCGCTCCAGAGGAGACAATGTGCATGCAGCGCTGCCTCGTCTTCAAAGAGCTGATTCGCAGGGGTGCCAGTTGTCAGACCCCCAACGATCAGATATTGATGACCTATCCTGAGGATAGGTCATCATTATAAAACCCCTGCACAACCCCTTTAATAGAGGAGTGGATTGAAAACTATCTCCCCATAACCTGTGAACATTGAGGACACTTAAGTGACAGGATCACTTTGTTTGCTAATAGTTCATAATACCTTAAATCCTAAAATTTCCACTCCATGTAATCCATTAACTCGAGCTACGTATTCTTTATGGGTATTGACCCATAAACAGAAACCAACAGGACAAGAGCTCCCCTCACTTTTACAGACATAATTTATCCCTTTCTTGATATGTAATAAAGTACTAATATCCCTGAAGGAAATTCATTAAAAGTCCTGCTTATGACAGGCCACCATCATGGTTTGAAAAACTCTGCTTTTGAAAGAACAAATACCCTCTTAAAGTAACTTCTTTAGTGTATAACCATTTGACAAGCCCTCCAATACAAAAATCTGATGGTTTGAATTGTCTCAAAGCTTGGGAAAAAGATTTACATCTAACGTTTACACCTTCTCAAATGTCTTCACTTCTTGCAGCACTAAAAACGATATCTAGATGTATTAGAATAAGAGAGAATGGTACCTTACCCCAGAAAAAATATCCCATATAGACCTATCCTAACCTTTTGGAAATGTGGAGAACCTGGAGCAACCTATCTTGATATATGGTGGTCCTGACCTGTTGTGCAGCCTTTTTGGAAAGGCTTTCTCGATAAAACAAAAGGTGTTTTTAACATTGGTTTCGCTTGTAGCGACCCAACTGGTCCTCCTCCTTTTTTCAAAAATCTATTTTTTACAGGAAACGTGACTTTGGCCAGACATTTGTTGGCAGCAGCTCGCCTTCTCATTTCTAATTCATGGCGGCTGGATAACACAATATCCCTGACAAAATGGACCCAAAAGGTAGATTGGAAGAACTAGCCCATTGGGAACACTAAAAGCTTGAAAATGTTCTATAAAATGTGACACCCTTGGGCCACATATAAAGGCTTCTAATGCTGCTCTTGGACTTCTCTTTCCTCCGTAACTGCTTAAAAGGTTTCTTTTTCTCTAATTTAGCAACCTGCTGTAGTGACGCCTTCGATTTACCAATGCGATTTTCTTGCTGTTCCTTCTTTCCCTTACCCCCTGTTGAGATGGTGAGAAGTTTTTAGACCACTTTTCATCTTATGGCCAAGTTTGAAAATACAGGCAGACTTCTATATACATATATTGGTAGAACTATATATACATAATAGGCTACCCCCTAACAATTGGAATCTAATAATTGTGATGTGAAAATCTAAACATCTATAGTTGTCTCCTATACCTACAAATCAGGGTTGCCAACCAGAATTTTTTTTCTCGACAACCTCTCCCAAAATCACAAACAGCTAATATTTTTTATGGACATATGGGAAAACCATAATAACTGAATATTATAAGTAATACATGTCCACAGCTTAATATACCGATGAGAACTTATTATCAGCATTTACTGTGAGCTGTAAAATGATGATAATTACCACCAAAATAATCTAGTCAAGAACCACCAGCCTCAAAAAAATCTGACACATCAGTTTTTTTTCACAGACTCAGGAAAGTTGCCTATTTTTACAGACTGTCCAGAAATTTCTGGACGGTTGGCAACCCTGCTACAAATAGATATACATGTGATCCAACCTGCTGTACTTTACCTTGTTTATGTACCTCTGACTGATGGTTGACATTTCTGCCTTGTTTTCGCTTTTTAAATTCTCAATAAAAATAAAAGAAAGGTTTAATAGGCCCAAAGTAATAAGCTTCATCCCAGATGGAATTTCTATATCGCCACCAAAATATGAAAACTATGGAGAAGATTTATCAAACTGGTGTAAAGTAGAACTCTATTAGTTGCCTATAGCAACCAATCACCTTTCATTTTTCACAGCTCCTTTGGAAAATGAACGGTGGAATCTGATTGGTTGGTACACCAGTTTGATAAATCTTCCCCTATGTTTCTGTGTATTGATCTAAGTAATATCTAGTAAGACAAAGATATTCTATACAAGTAGTGGGGAAATATTAGATGTCATAGCTCTTAACACTGGTCAAGGCAAGTTTTTGCAGCCATAGCTTTGCTTGCATTTGGCTGACAAAATTCAAAGTGTGTCTAGTCAGGTCACCAAAGAGATTTTTGCAATCTCTATTTTAGTTCATCAATCGTGGCCCTGTCGCTGTAGCCAAATATGACTGCATTCCTGAATTTCCTGCATTATGAGAGCTACAATAAGGAATTAAACCAATAAAAAAGGTTGAAATCTAAATGTAGAAAGGATCAATGTTATGTTCCAAGGTGTGTACTTGGCTCCTAATGATATCTCTGGTCAGTTAACCTTTGTTAACATTCATTATCTTTCCTTTTGCAGTAACATGAATGCTTTCATTTCTTACGATTGACTCCTGGAGTTTCATTTTCTTGTAAACCTGCAACCAAACACTGGTGGAAATGCCAGGCAACCCTGCCAGGCGTCATTACTGCTTGTTATTTATGTATATGGTAGGTAAAACTGAACTGGTATATGATCTAATAGTTAAAGGGGGAATGTTGAAAAATGGCTTATTAGAAGGTATTATAATGTGATACAAACTTCAGCACTCCATCGATTTGATGAATTCAGTGCATTTTGTTATTTGTTAGAAGGTATTGAGGTAATCAGTCAGGTCCCACAATTAGCTATGAATGACCCTCTACTCTGGAGCCCATCGGTGAATGCATAGGTACAGTGTAATGTTTCATTGTAAATAAACATTATCACCCTATCATAAATAACCACACTGTCACTAATTATTAAAGGGGGACCTGTTACCTTGAAAATGCAGACAACATGTTATAGAGCAGGAGGAGCTGAGCAGATTGATATATGTTAATGGAAATGACGCAGCAAATTTTGTATTTTACCCATTTAAATCTCTGCTCATTCTGAGCTTAGGAGTCTTGTCGGGGTCCTACTCAGTAAATGATAGCCTGCAATGTATGTGTGTGTATAAAGGGATACCTGTTAATCAGTGATAAAATCACTCGCATAACTTCTAAGCTCAGAATGAGCAGAGATTTAAATGATTAAATTACAAGTTTTTCTGAATCTTTTCCATAATAAACTATACATCAATCTACTCAACCCCTCCTGCTCTATAACATGTCTGCACATTGTACTGCATTTTCATGGTGACAGGTTCCCTTTACCTCAAACTGCACAGCTGAGAGACCCAGCACCAACTATGCTGGACCAGGATCTTTGGTGCCCACCATATTTCCTCTTGCACCCTTCAGCTCTTGGTCAATGCGAGTCTTCCTTTGGCTGCCCAGGTCTGTCTGATGGGTACCTGCTCCTCAGTATGTGTGCCACACTGAAGAAAACCCCTGCCATAAACCTGTGGTTTACTTGGCTCATAAGCACAATCTCACCATACATGAGAACACATATGATAACCTGACAAGGATTTAGAGGGTGGGCCTTAAAGGGGTTGTCTCATCTCAGACAATGGGGGCTAGGATATGCCCTCATTGTCTGATAGGTGACATTGGGTCCCGCACATATGATGAGAATAGAGCCCTGAAAGTGGTGGATTGTGCATGCGCAGCCGCCCTCCATTCATTTCTATGGAGCCGCTGAAAATAACTGACGCTGGTTCAGCCATTTCCGTTTGGGCCCATAGAAGTGAATTGGAGCAGTGGCCAGTCATGCACAGTGCTCTCCCATTCACTTCTACAGGGAGAGCACTTGGTCATGGCCAGACCAGAGACCTACAGCCACGACTTTACGGGGCTCCGTTTAAGGGCATATTGCTAGGATATGCCCCCAATGTCTGGTAGGTGCGGGTCCCACCACTGGGACCCACACCTATCCCCTAAATGTAGCACCGCAAAGTAGTGGCTGGAGGACTCCGGTCCGAACACCACCAAGCACTCTCCCTATAAAAGTGAATGGGAGTGCACTGCGCATGACCGCCCACCACTCCCATTCACTTCTTTGGGCCCGACGGAAATAGCGCCAGAGTTTGGCTGATTTCAGTGACCCATAGAAATGGAGGGCGGCTGCGCACTCCACCTCTTTCGGGGCTCCATTCTTGATGAAGGTGTAGGTCCGCTAGGATCTACACCTGTCAGACAATGGGGGAATATCTTAACAATATGCCCCCATTGTCTCAGATGAGACAACCCCTTTAACCTCTTCAGGACACATGACGTAGGCATGTTGTCCTGGTACTTAAGGACACATGACGTACCTGGTGGGCGGTGATCGGAACCCGGTGCCTGCTCAAATCATTGAGCATGCACTTCGGTTAAATGCGCGGGGGTGTCCCTTTGACCCCCCCCCCCCCCCGTGTCGGTGATCGCCGCCAAAAAAGCAGGTCAATTCAGACCTGCGGTTTGCGGCGTTTACCTGGTCCGGCGGCGGCTGTGGTGCCATCAGGTCCCCATGGGGCTGTAGGGGGGACCCAATGGCATGGAAGGCAGCGCGATGCCTTTCTGAGGCATCTGCACTGCCTTCCTGTGACGTGCCTGTGAGATCCAGCCCCCTGGATCTCACAGGCCGGAAGCTGTATGAGTAATACTCACTGTATTACTCATACAGCCAATGCATTTCAATACAGAAGTATTGGAATGCATTGTAAAGGATTAGACCCCAAAAAGTTCAAGTCCCAAAGTGGGACAAAAAATAATAGTGAAAAAAAAAGTTGGAAAAATAAAGTTTTCCCCCCAAAAAAATGTAAAGTTTCAAGTAAAAATAAACAAAAACGTAATTTTCCCCAAATAAAGTAAAAAAAAAAATCTAAAAAATAGGGGGGAAAAAAAAGTATACATATTAGGTATCGCCGCGTCCGTATCGACCGGCTCTATAAAAATATCACATGACCTAACCCCTCAGATGAACACCGTAAAAAAAATTAAATAAAAACTGTGCTAAATAAACAATTTTCTGTCACCTTGCATCACAAAAAGTGTAATAGCAAGCGATCAAAAAGTCACACGCACCCCAAAATAGTGGCAATAAAACCTGGAACGCCTAGCACCCCGACCGGGTACCTCCGTCGATAGATGCTCCTAGTGCTTCCAGAGGACTCCAAGCACTCCACTTGACACCGTCAGCACTGCAGACCCCACGAACCGCCGAAGCTTGGTGGAGGTCTCGCTGTCTCCTACCCACCCTGGACCTACGACAAGGCTCCAGGCTCCAGTGGGTGAACCTCTCCTAAATCCAGAGACAGGAACCAGGAGCAAGCTCTTACAAGAGTGTAGTTATTCCATCCCCCAAACATGAGCCAAGACTTCATGAAGGTATAAAACAGGAACTCCTTTATTGAGGGCTACCCGCCCGTATTTATGCAGGTCCCCATCTGGTGGACACGCCCCTAGTGGACCAGAAGGAAGACTGCGACACAGGACAGATATGCAGCAACTCAGGATACACAGACACAACACATCCCCACAATGCATCATGGTTTCCTCCTCTCTGCCCTGGAGACACCCGAGGAGTAATCCAATTATCTCTCAAGACAAAGGGAAATCGCCAATACACATGTGGAGACAGCAGGACAGAAATCACCACCCAAACACACAATGTCACACCCCCACAGCAAACACAGACATTTAACATAGCCCCAGATAGCTCAAGTCTGAGTGCATATCATTAGGTGAATGGCACTCAGAATACACAAATACAATACAATTAGCTATCTGGGTACCCTCACATAACAAAATACAATTGCAAAGACAGATTTAAGCTGTGCGGCCGGTCTGTCTGCTACTTTAAAGTTAGTATGGGCCATAATCCTGAGGCAAGAGGCTGATAAACAGGTCTCTCCAAAACCCAGTGGCGAGGTTGGTTTCGCCACAAAACCACAATCTCATCCCGCAAAAATCATACCCTACCAAAGGTAATCGCCCAAAACTGAAAAAATTATGGCTCTCAGACTATGGAAACACTAAAACATGATTTTTTTTTTGTTTCAAAAAAGAAATCATTGTGTAAAACTTACATAAATAAAAAAAAGTTTACATATTAGGTATCAATTTGCTTCAGGGACCCTTTGGACCCGGGAGATAAGTATTTAAGTTCAAATAGCCTAAGGCTAATAGATTCCCGTTTCTGGTCGGATTTAAAACATAACGTTTATTTCATTTTATTAAGACTAGTTTAAGTTGGGAAGAAAGAAAAAGATTTAAAAATTGAAGTGCTGGTGAACTCTGCGGCTGGGGATATAGGTTGCTTCACCTATATACACTGCCTGCCCGAATGTAACTATCCGTATTGTGGGAATTATTTCAACAGATTATTCTCAGATCTCTGTTTTCCGGCTATTTATCCTGCTAGCTGGGATCTTAAATCTGTATCTCTATATGTCACATTCGGGGGGGCAGTATGTCTATTAAAATAATATAAGAAAAATAATAATGCAGAAGGAAGAAAAAGACCAATCCTTAACCACAGTCACCTGTAGTCATAGAAAGAGAAAATTAAAAATAAATGATAGATGAAAGATGCATCTGTGGACTGAATACTGCAAGACTACTGAATATTAACAGTAGGATTGAAATCATACTAGTGAATATATTGATACACCCTGTATGACAGTTGTCTTTAAAATCATGAGAAAAAATATATTAGAAAATGGACTGACCATTTATATGGAGATAGATCATTGAGAAATCAAAGAATAATATAGCAGGATGAAAAAATCACACTGGTGGAGAGAATAAGATGTGTATATATTCACCCTGTAGATTTGCAGATACCTACCTTTTGTATTAACAACTGGGATTCGAGACATGCGCAATGAGAGAGGTGCCTTTAAATGATGAAGAAAATATATAGAATAAATGTGGGTAAAAAAAAAGTCCCTGCGCATGCTCCCCCCTCCCTGCTCTAAAGGCTGGGCCGGAGACTGAGTTGTAACTCATGAGCAGTGACATCTCCCTTACGAATTAATCTTCTAAGATATAGCGCATGCGCACCCACTTAGACTCTCGGAGACTAATCGGTAGGTAAGCGCAACTGGAGATATTCGACCCATAGGACATGCGCAGAAGTAATTTACGATCTTAAACAAAACTAAAAGTTCTTGCGCAAGCGCATGGACTTTAAAGATACTGGTGACACGCAAGCTTGACGAATCAGTGCTGACTGGGGTGATTGGTCAGATTGTATTATCATCACATGAGCGCCGGACACTGATTGGACATCCGATGAGGAAAGACCCACCCACGGTAGTTAAAAACACTGACTCAGATGGCGCTCGTGTTGACAGTAGCTCCATTTCCCCTGAAGACGCCACATCTGTGGCGAAACATGCAATCTAGTTTTTAGGTTAAGTGTGGTTAAAACTTAGTGACCGCACTTGGTGTACTGCAGACACCTCGTGCAAAACACACGAGTGGCAGGGTGCTATACTAGATTACAAACAAAGTCAACTTAGGGATAGGAAAAACTTAATAGACATACTGCCCCCCCGAATGTGACATATAGAGATACAGATTTAAGATCCCAGCTAGCAGGATAAATAGCCGGAAAGCGGAGATCTGAGAATAATCTGTTTAAATAATTCCCACGATACGGTTAGTTACATTCGGGCGGGCAGTGTATATAGGCAGGGGCGTAGCTAGAAATGACTGGGCCCCATAGCAAAAAAAAATTATGCCCCCCCCCCCTTTAAATAATGCAGCTGCGCCTGCCAGGCTTGAGCAGGTACTGTATATGTGTGAATATGGATTAGGGAAGATACTGAGATCTGCCTGTACCTCACTGTGAGGTACAGCCGGATCTCAGCATCTTCCCTATTCACACATATACCTGCTCAAGCCTGGCAGGCGCAGCTGCATTATTTAATAGTGTGGTGTGGTAATGGTTAATGGCATTTTGGCGAAGAAACAGCCACCTGGGCTACTTTCACATTTGCGGCAGTGTGATCCGGCAGGCTAACCGACGCAGTCCGCTCCATCCATTGTCTCAGCATCTGCTGTGTATGGGGCAGGCTCACCGCCGCAGTCCGCTCCATCCATTGTCTCAGCATCTGCTGTGTATGGGGTAGGCTCATCGCCGCAGTCCGCTCCATCCATTGTCTCAGCACCTGCTGTGTATGGGGCAGGCTCACCGCCGCAGTCCGCTCCATCCATTGTCTCAGCACCTGCTGTGTATGGGGTAGGCTCACCGCCGCAGTCCGCTCCATCCATTGTCTCAGCACCTGCTGTGTATGGGGTAGGCTCACCGCCGCAGTCCGCTCCATCCATTGTCACAGCACCTTTCAAGATTTGCTTCTAAACTTCTAAGCCTTGTAACATCCCCAAAAAATAAAATATCATTCCCAAAATGATCCAAACATGAAGTAGACATATGGGCAATGTAAAGTAATAACTATTTTTGGAGGTATTACTATGTATTATAGAAGTAGAGAAATTGAAACTTGTAAATTTGCCATTTTTAACAAATTTCTGGTAAATTTGGTATTTTTTTTTTATAAATAATTTTTATTTTTTTTTACTTCACTTTACCAGTGTCATGAAGTACAATATGTGATGAAAAAACAATCTCAGAATGGCCCGGATAAGTCAAAGCGTTTTAAAGTTATCACCACTTAAAGTGACACTGGTCAGATTTGCAAAAAATGGCCTGGTCTTTAAGGTGAAATAAGGCTGTGTCCCAAAGAGGTTAAAGGGACACCAAACCCTGAAAAACAAGAAAAAAAAAAGCATAACATCACTAGGAAAGTTGCAAATTGATGCAGGAAGCAGTTTGAGGCTACTTTCACACCTGCATTCAGGTGTCCGCTCGTGAGCTCCGTTTGAAGGGGCTCACAAGCGGCCCTGAACGCAGCCGTCCGGCCCTAATGCATTCTCAGAGGAGCTATCAGCTGCAGGGAAACAAGTGAGAGGTGGAACATATAAAGAGCCACCTGACTGATAATGGGCAACATCTGTGAAAGGGTGGGTTGGAAACCTGCCAGCAACAATGAAAACAATAGAGATCTGTCAGATAGACTCCTGAGTCTTCCATCTATCTGAACTTCTAAGATCTCTCCCAGGGCCGGCAGTGACAGCTGGGTAATAACTTGTACAGAGATGAAATGGAAGCTACACTTCTGTATATACTATATCCTTAACTATAATATCAGGACAACTACTATATATGTATACCTCCACATGCTGAAAGGCAAATCTGCACAGTTATTTAGTGAAGGGAGGACTAGGCAGATTAGCTATTCAGCTGTGTGTTCTATGGCTTCCACTGTTACCAAATCTATTATGTACTATTGCTAACTAAAATGGCATGTAGACAAAAATTATGCAGTCTAAAGCAACCCCCCTTCTCCTAAACCTTCGGGGCTCACATGCACTAGCATCCGAGGAAGGGTAGGGTTGAGGGAGGGGGAGAAGACATGGCTGCAGTCATGACAATAATGCACTGATTTTCTAGTTTATTTGTCATGGTCACAAGACACATAAGAAGAATATGTTATGTTTTGTTAGTTGTTCTTTTTTTCCTTGTTTGGATTCTGGGTTTAGTGGCCCTTTAAATCCCACTTTACTTCACACTTTTATTTCTCTCTTTAATAACTACTCATAATTTTCCCACGTATTACATCTCCTCTTATATTACCAACAATGCTCCATGCATCCTCGCAATGCCCATATAACCAGCACCATTTTCCTCCATGGCGTTTACCAAGGGGGAACTCAGCACTAGAAGACAACAATTTTGTCTACCGTATATAGCAAGCAATTGCTTTCTCTACAACATGATGATGTTCTAATGTATGCTGCTTGGCGAGCAAGAGTTTGATTACTATTTGACAACTACAATATTGTTTTATCTTCATTGTCCCAATATTTGTCAGTTTACTTAAACCATAATGATCTGTTACTACAGATGCTATACATCCTTGTGAAGAGGTGACATACCATTGCAGGGTTCTCTGATGGTGAGTAAAGTACAAATGCATTTCAGGGTTGAATTGACAGTAGACTATGTAGTTGTGTTTCACAATGTTGCATGCATTTCCTAGAAACAAGGTCAAAACATGATTTGTTCCAATCTCATTCCAGCAACAATCCCTGCAGATAAATACAGATACAGCAAAATCCTTGTGTTTACTCAAAGGTGGCACATTGCCACAAAGTTAAATAAATCTGTACTCAGTCATTTTGGGTCAATTTATGTCTGAAGGTTTGAAGCAGCTAGAAAGAAGTGTGCTGGAGTCATGAAAGACCTGTGCTTCTATGTCATGATATGCCGATGGTAAATATATAGGTAAAAAAAAGTACATTCACAGTAGTATTGTTCATTATCAATTTCCAAGTGTTAAAGGTCCCTTTACACAGGCCAACTCAGCAGGCAATTGTCAGGAATATTGGGTAGGTATTTTTCTGGGTGCAAGGCAGGAAAGCAAGTGTTAATGGTCAGCAGATGATAGAGTCAGTAACCAGGTGATTAAGTATCAATAGATAAGCTTCCCTTTACTGAATTGCTGAATGGGAGTAGTAGTACACCCGACAGTAACAAGGCACAGTTCAAAAGCAAATGACACGGTTCAATCCCTCCCCAATAGCAATGTATGAACAATGAAAAGAATGGATGTTGTAGTTCTCCTCTCTATCTCTCTCTAAAGTCCCTCTGCAGAACCATAGACATGCAATAAGGTCCTTGTTGAATGTTTCTGCATTTCCTGGACTTAAGTGTGCAGATATAGAATATGGCTGGCCAAACCGTCTCAAAGTGTGAAAGGGTGTATTAGCAATGTTTCCTCTCATAGCAGCAAAGTCTCTCGTGAGTCTCGTCCCATAAACCTGCACAATACCTTGCTGTCTGACTCCAATGCATGGCTTTGAGGGTCCTAAACCTTCGAATTTTCTTCTCTCTGGAGCATGTTGATGGTAAAGTTGCTTCCTTAACTGTAGATGTCTCAGAGATGAAAATTCTCTGAACTTGGACCAAGGTCTGATGAACTTTCACATGTAAGTCTTCACTGTAGCACAGCTAGAACTCAACTGCATTGCCTCTAACCAGGGGTAGACCTAGATCCATCTCAGTTGGCAACCTAACAAAATGAGCCAAAGTGTTAACTATTAATTGTCCATATACTGCTATTAGGTACACAAACACAACAAATCACAACATTTAACTCATAATCTGATATTACAGAAATTAATCTTTTTCTGTAAGCCTACTGGAATTGCATATGCTGTTAATAAGTCTCTAATATAGAAACACACCCAAATCCTTCTCAACAAGTGACTCTTCTGCTTTTACTTGCCTTGGACATTTTGCATGTTGGTTATGAATTTTCAGGTACATAACTTTACATTTATCTACATTGAATTGCATTTGCCATTGAAATGCCAAAAAGTCAGCTTGTATTTAATGAGCATTTTCCATAGACTTCACAGTACTACTTGGTATCATCTTCAAATACATGGCTATTGATCCCATCCTCTATATCATTAATAAATAAATAATAGAGGACCCAGCACAGAACCTTGGGGTACACCACTTATAACCCGGAACCTTTTAGAATAGGAATCATTGACCACTGTCCTTTCTATTCAATTACACTGTCCTTTCTATTCAATTACAAACTATATTTTCTAAGCCTCTAGATTTTATTGTACCTATTAAGCACCTGTGAAGGACAATATCAAATGCTTTGCAAAGTTCAAAAACACTATGCACAGCCACTCTTTGTCCAGGCTTCAATTCACCTCTTCATATAAACCAATAAGGTTAGACAAATTCCATCCTTGGTAAATGTGTGCTGAATATCACTTATAATATTACTGTATTTACTTTACTCTTGTATGTTACATAGTTACATACTTTATACGGTTGAAAAAAAAAACATAAGTCCATCAAGTTCAACCAAAGGATAGGTAGGGACGCGAATCCCAGAAGGAAGTGAGACTCAGATTGCTACATGTTTTCATAAGCATTAATGTTGTTTACTTTTAAGAATTCATCTAAACCTTTTTAAAACTGTCCACTCTTCCTGCTGTGACCACGTCCTGAGGAAGTCTATTCCACAGATTCACAGTTCTTACAGTAAAGAAGCTTTGACGCTTCTGGAGACTGAATTTTTTCTTCTCCAGTCGGAGGCAGTGCCCCATTATCTTTTGAGGGCATTTTACATGTAACAGTTTTTCACCCTATTTTTTATATGGCTTATTTATTTGTATAGGTTAATCATGTCCCCCCTTAGACATCTCTTCTCAAGACTAAATAAATTCAATTATTTTAATATTTCTTCATACCCCTTATCAGTTTAGTCGCTCTCCTCTGTATTTTTTCCAGCTGCAGTTTATACCTTTCTATGGACTGGTGCCCAGAACTAAACTGCATATTCCAGATGAGGCCGCACCAACGCTTTGTAAAGTGGTAATATTACATCCCTGCCCCGGGAGTCCATGCCTTGTTTTTTGTTTGTTTTTTCCAAAATTGTTTTATTTGTTTCACCATTTCACAAAAAATATAAGACTTTGATTACAAATTCAATACAAAGGTGATACATAGTTTTATCATTTCCATATACAAAATGAAAACTAGTACAGCACACCCTAAGCCACCCCTGTAGGATTTTTTCAGGTATTACTGATATATTCAGTGTCTTCTCCCATTTTTTGAAGAGAACCTGAGCCGAAGCTTTATTGCCTGATTCACGTAACACCCTATAAATGTGCGATATAGAAAGCCTGGCTTTATCAGCTCCTAAAGAGAAGATCAAAGAATTACCTGCACACTCACCCGTGACATCCCTCAACCTTTCCCTACAGAAAAGATATACTTGTTGAAAGGGGAGCATGTGGGATTTGTCCAGATTATATTTTTGAGATAATTCCGGAAAGGTAAAGTATCTTTTTTCCGCTATATGGAGAAGGTCAAGCAAAGTTTTTATACCTTCTAACTTCCATGCCCGAAACATCTTATTCGAAACCCCTTGTGGGAATTCAGGGTGTTGCCAGAGCCTTATTACCCTGGAGGCTAAAAAAGGTTTCTTAGCTAGTTTGCGTGTCTCCTTCCAAGCTATCATCGTATCACGTAATATAAGCAAATGTTTCAGGGGCGGTGGCAAGACATGTCTCCTAGTGTGAAGTAAATTTATTAGTGGCCAGGGGTGGGCCAACTGTGACTCCAAATCAATGTTGGAGAAATGGCCAGTCTCGTGTATCCAATCTAAACCATGCCTAAGAAGACATGCCAAATTATAAATACTAACATTTGGTACATTCAGACCACCCAACTCCCTTGGTAACATTAATTTTGTCAAGGCGATGCGAGGCTTCCTATTTGACCACAGAAATTTAATAAATACTGATTGTAGGTCACTGACATCGGAGTGCTTTAAAAGTAATGGAACCGTTTGTAGGGGGTATAGTAGTCTGGGGAAGCATACCATTTTCAGTAGATGACTCCTGCCTGACAGGGACAACGGGAGACTCTGCCACCTACCAAGGTCGCTTTTAATTTTTCTAAACAAGGGGAGGTAATTTAGATTATAGAGGGATGAAGGAGACTTTCCTATATTTATTCCCAAGTAGGTGATCTGGGAATCACTAACCCTAATACCCTCACACGAATCGGGAAGTACTCCTTTGGTGTTTAGTGGCTTGAGCGGCATCAGAACACATTTATCTTGATTTATTTTAAAGCCTGATACTGGCCCAAAAGAGTCTAGGAGGCTCAAAACTTTCTCCATGTCTTCCAAAGGGTCGGCCATAAACAACAAAACATCGTCTGCAAAAAGAGACGTATATATTTCTCTCTTACCCACTTTAATTCCTCTAAAAACGTCTCCCCCTTCCAACATACGAGCCAGCGGTTCTAATGTTAGGTTAAACAATAGCGGGGAGAGCGGGCAACCCTGACGTGTTCCCATGCATAATGGGAAAGAAGAAGATAGAAAACCTGGAATTGCTATCCTCGCCTTAGGAGATGTATAAAGCGCCGAAATGAATGTATGAACTGGGCCACTGAAACCCATTCTATTCAAGATCTCATCTAACCAATCCCACCTGACGTTGTCAAAAGCCTTCTCCGCGTCTATCGCTAAAAGCGACGGATGCGGAGAGGGACAAGTGTTCCACTGAACTGCATCTAACACCGTCAATACTTTTCTAATATTGGCAACAGCAGCTCTACCCTTAACAAATCCAGACTGAGAAGGAGACACCAAACCCGGTGTGGCAAAACCAACCTCGCCACTGGGTTTTGGAGGGGCCTGGCTGCTGGCCTCTTGCCCCAGGATTATGGGCCCTCTCATCAGCCAGGCCTCATTTGTTCACAAAGGACTTGAACTAACTTGAACTCCTGGTCTAGATCGTGGCATTGTGGGATGTTAAATGTCTGTGTATTGAAAAGGGTTGTGACATTGTATGTTTAAATGGTGATTTCTGTTCTGTTGTCCCCACATGTGTATTGGTGATTTCCCTTTGTCTTGAGAGATAATTGGATTACTCCTCGGGTGTCTCCAGGGCAGAGAGGT
This sequence comes from Bufo bufo, assembly GCF_905171765.1. Taxonomy (NCBI): domain Eukaryota; kingdom Metazoa; phylum Chordata; class Amphibia; order Anura; family Bufonidae; genus Bufo; species Bufo bufo. The sequence continues at coordinate 201,837,646 of NC_053392.1, read as the reverse complement.
GGAAACCATGATGCATTGTGGGGATGTATTGTCCCAGTGTATCCTGCAGTGCTGCATATCTGTCCTGTGTCCCAGTCTTCCTTCTGGTCCCCTAGGGGCATGTACACCAGATGGGCTTGGTTGTTTTATACCTCCCTGTGGGCGAACCTGTATTTGCAACAACTGTAATAAAAACCAGGCTGGGTGTGCCAGCACGTCAGACCACTGCTTGACCCTCAACACAGAGCCTTGTCTCATTATTGGGGGGATCCACTGTATGCTGTTAGAGACTGATTGCCAGGAGTGTAAGCTGATTCCTGTTCGTCTGCTAGCAGCTATTCGTGAGGTCCCAGTTTGGAGTGCTATTTTGTATCCAGTTCGGGAGTTTGGTGTTCTGCAGTAGCTGTGCCTGTCTCTCAGAAAGGGGCATATCGCCTAAACGGTTTTTAACCTCTTGTCTGCTGAAACGGTCCGTTACACCCGGCATAAAAGAAGAGAGCCTGTCCGCCATAATCTTCGCCACTAGTTTAAGGTCCACGTTGATTTAAGCTATGGGGCGATATGAAGAAGGATTCAAGACATCCTTCCCTGGCTTGGGGATTAACTTGATATATGCTAAATTATCTGTCGATGACAACGGAGAACCCGTCAGTATTCCATTGAATACCGCCGCTAGTGGACTTTTTAGTTCGTATCCTAACATCCTGAAAAATTCTCCTGTATATCCGTCAGGACCCGGAGCCTTATGTAAATGTAGACCTTTAAAGGGAGTCTGTCACCACATTTGGGCATATTAGACTGATCAAATAGTGTTATATGTGCCACCCAGAACTTAAAAACGGTACCTTTGATGTATGTAACGGAGTTTTCTTTTAGCTGAAAATGAACTTTAAAGATTATGTAAATGAGCCCTCTCAAGTGCCCAGGGCGGCGTCTCAATCTTCCGAGCCCCAGGCAGCACCTCCTCAACGGCTCATAACCCTGCCCTCCGTGTGCCTCTGCCCGCCCGTTTACTCTCCTCCTCTCTCCTTTTCCACTGCAGCTGCGCGGTTAAATTAGTAGCGGGCGCATGCGCAATGCGATGCCCGCTCCTGGCAGGGCATCGCAATACCTACTGCGCATGTGCCCGCTACGAATTTGACCGCGCAGCTGCAGTGGAAAAGGACAGAGGAGGGGAGTAAACGGGCGGGCAGAGGCACACGGAGGGCGGGGTTATGAGCCATTGAGGAGGTGCTGCCTGGGGCTCGGAGGATTGAGACGCCGCCCTGGGCACTTGAGAGGGCTCATTTACATAATCTTTAAAGTTCATTTTCAGCTAAAAGAAAACTCCATTACATACATCAAAGGTACCGTTTTTAAGTTCTGGTTGGCACATATAACACTATTTGATCAGTCTAATATGCCCAAATGTGGTGACAGACTCCCTTTAATGGCTGCACAGACCTCATCTTCAGATATTGGGGAATTCAGTGTGTCCAGCTGAGTTGCTGTAAGAGTAGGCAGCTTTATACACCTGGAGAGAAAGGATGACAATGGGGCCTTGGGATCCGGATCCCTGTACAGATCTTTATAGTAATCTCCCAGGATGGAAACTATTTCCTCAGGTTTACTATGTATAACACCCCCAGCATCAGCTATTTTTAGAATATGGTTCTGACGCCTAGAGTTTTTAATGAGGTTGGCCAACATTTTCCCAGACTTATTTCCTCCCCTAAAATACCTATTTTCTAAATTGATTAATTTTTCTTCCATACCATAGCTCGTATTCCCTTTTAGCCAGGTGCCACGTCTCCTTATTTTGTGAAGTCATGCTTGTTTGGTATGCTGTGTAAGCATTTCGCAGGGAGGAACTAAGTTCCTGGAGTCGGTCAGAATTTTTTTTCTTTAGACCCCTTACATAAGCTATTATCCTACCCCTAAGAACGGCCTTAGCTGTGTCCCAGAATAACGACGGATTCTCAACGCTGGACATGTTATCTCCCCTATACTCCAAGTACCACCCTCTAAGAACCTCACTAAAGTTTCCATCATTATATAAGTAAGAGGGAAACCTCCAGATGATATCCTGGCCCTTTGGCTGAATCTCAGAAATCACCACAGAAATCGGGCTATGATCCGATATCACCATGTCATGAATTTTCGGATCCATCACTCTCGGCTTCAGGGAGTCCGAGACTAGAAAGTAATCGATCCTGGACCAGGAATCATGCAGAGGTGAAAAAAAAGTAAAGTCCCTATCATCTGGGTTGGCGAACCTCCATATATCTGTCAAGGCTGTATCCCTCAAGAAGGGCTCAAGCATTTTGTCATGGATATGGGGAAGATCCGAACATCTAGTTACACGCCTCCTATCTTCCATCGTATTGACTACCGTATTCAGATCACCTCCAACTAATTGTTTAGACACCTGGTCCCTATTTAGTCTGATCGCCAGTTCAGCGAAAAAGCGCTTGTTATCACCATTGGGGCCATATACGTTGTGTAATTTAATTTCTCCCGAGTTTGTGTTTAGATGTAATGTACACCAGCGCCCTGAATCATCTGAATCAACCCCAAGGATGTCATAGGCTAAACTTTTGTGCAATAGGAACAGTACCCCTGCTTTGTGCTGTACTGCTTGAGAGCCCACCACCTTTCCTACCCATGACTTTTCCATGCGGCTAAAATCACTTTCTAACAAGTGGGTCTCTTGTAGCATTGCAATATCAGCCCTTAAATGCTTTAACCGTTTTAGAATCATATTACGCTTTTGCGGGGAGCGCAACCCTTTAACGTTCCACGACACAATTTTCATAATCGTAAAAAGGATAGAAAGATCCCTTTGAGACAGCTATCTGCATGTGACTAACATAAACCCCATAATAAGGCCCTTTACCCTCCCACCAACCCTCCATATTATAACAAACCATAGTGAACAAAAACATACCCAGAGCAAGGCGCAACATATAACTACCTAGTGCTTCCTTCACAGCTCTTATCGACTTCATTTTTTTCCACACGTGGCGTCAGGCAAAGAACTACTGTAAGTACTCCCTAACCCCAGAAAAACAGTTGAGAAAAATATAAAATAAAAATAATAAGGCATAGATAATTAGAGCACAAAGATCTGTCCCCTCATATCTTTCTTTCTTAGCAGCATTAATTCCAAATTTCCCTAGTAAAGAGAGTGACCCCATACAATAACTGCAAGATTTCCTCACTTTACAGTTTGTCAGCACCTCTTGAAAGTCGCTTGGTGAACCTGCTAGAATCTTCAGCGATTTTTCCTAGAACGTAGTCCATCCTGCTGGTCTGTATCCAGAGACGGATCTTCTTGCATATTTTTAAGTTCCGTTGGCCTCGCGTTACATGACCTATTTTCCCGTCTAAGTCAGCCGCGACTTTTTCAGGTGAGGTGTACGTCTTGCTGGAGCCAACAAGTTTAAAGACTCTCAAGGTGGCCGGATAAATTAGGGCGAATTTGACTCCCCCACGATGAAGCTGGGTGCATAAGGGGGAGAAAGCTTTGCGCTTCTTCGTGACCTCCACAGAATAGTCCCCGAACATAAGAACTTTCATTCCCCTTAGTGTGACGGGTTCTTTGCAGGCTTTAAAAGCCTTGAAGATTGCTTCTTTATCTGTGTAGTCTAAATAACGCATGACTACTTGCCTTGGTCTGTTCGGCTGATTATCAATAGCCGGGCGGGGAGGGCCCACTCTGTGAGCGCGCTCCACTTTGCAGCGTCTCGCTATCCCCAGGGCCTGAGGCAATTCCAGCTCACAGATGTTAAACAAGTCCCCCTGGGGTATGGATTCCTGGAGACCCACTAACCGTAAGTTGTTGCGCCGGGATCTATTCTCCAAATCATCCATCTTTTCCCATAAGCGCTTGTTTTCAGCTAAGGCTGATTGGAGCTTTTGGAGAATCGACTCCGTAGTGTCCTCCAATACTTGTATGCGCCTTCCGCTTCCTCCAGTCGGGTCTCGTGCTGCTGGACTGCCTCCTGCAACTGTTGCATAACATTGGCGACCGACGACGCTAAAGTCTCCCGCAAATCCGGGGCTAATTGTGTGGCTACTTCCACCGCCAGCTCCTTGTAGTCGATTTGTGGTGAAACACTTGTGCTTCCCGGCGGTTCAGCTGCCGACACCGCCTCAGGTACATTAGGCGCCATTATTGAAGCAGCCTGTTCCTCAGGCCGCGAGGGAGAAGCCGCTCTGCCTTTTGTTTTCTTGCCCATGTTGGTCAGAAACCGATCCATACGTTATGGTCGGTAAGTAAAGTAATTGATTCTTCCGATTCCCAACGGTACATGGGCAATATGAATCTGTTTGTGTCTCAACTGCTACGGAGCTCCTGTGCCTCGCGTCTTCACATGTCGGCGCCGGAACCGGAAGTCCGTGCCTTGTTTAATGCATAACAATATCCTGGTAGCCTTAGAAGCAGCTGATTGACATTGTATGTTATTTAATCTACCATCTACAAGGACACCCAAATCCTTCTCTATATGTGACTCTCCCAATGTTACATCACCTAGGACATATGAAGCACAGAGATTATTACTACCAAGATGCATAACTTTAAATTTATCCACATTGACCCTCATCTGCCAAGTTGATGCCCAATCACTCAGAGTGTTAAAGTCAGCTTGTAGTTTATGGACATCTTCCATGGATCCCGTCCTCGATATCATGAATAATAAATAAATTAAATAATAGAGAACCCATCACTGAACCTTTGGGTATACCACTTATAACCTGGGACCATTCTGAATAGGAATAATTGACCACAACTCTCTGGACACAGTCCTTCAGCCAGTTCTAAATCCAATTACAAACTATACTTTCCAAGCCTATAGACCTTACTTTACCTATTAAACGTCTATGAGGGACAATATCAAAAGCCTTTGCAATATCCAGAAACACTACATCCACAGCCGTCCCTCTGTCCAGGCTACTACCTCCTCATAAAAACAAATCGGGTTAGTCTGACAACTTCTGTCCTTGGTCAACCTATGTTGGTTATCGCTTATAATATTATTTACAGTCACATACTCCTGTATATAGTCCCTTAAGAGGCCTTCAAACATTTTTCCCAAAGCAAAAACGAACTGGTCTAAAATTACCTAGATCCTTTTTTGAATATGGGCACCACATTTGCCTTGCGCCAGTCACTTGGCACTGTACCAGTACCTAGAGAATCTTTACAAATTATAAACAGCGGCACAGCAATGACTGAACTGAGCTCTCTAAGAACTCTTGGGTGTAATCCATCTGGACCCGGAGCCTTGTTCACATTTACCTTATTTATCTTGGACTATATCTACAGTTAGCCAATTGAGTATATTACTGGATGTACTAACAGCCCCAGCACCACAGATACCAGCTCATTTCTCTTCTTTTGTATATACAGAGCTAAAAAAAAACATTTAGTAACTCTGCCTTTTCCTTATCTTCAGTGACTACCCTCCATTACCATTATTTAGGAGACCTACCTGCTCGGACCTTGGTTTTTTAGCATTTATATATTTAAAGCATTTTGGGGGATTTGTTTTGCTCTCTTTTGCCACCTGCTGTTCCTTTTGTATTTTTGCAAATTTTATCCACTTTTTACAGATTTTATTAAGCCCTTTATAATCTTCAAATGCTACAGCTGACCCCTCAGTTTTGTATTTTTTAAATGCCCTTTTATTGCCCTTTTTAGCCTTTTTAAAATTCAGTGTCTTTGCTCTGCCTGACAGTTTGCTTCTTATAGTTTAGGGGAAATGTAATTATATTGTGGTCACTATTACCTAGTGTTCCTCGAACAGTAACATTTCCAACAAGTTCTGCATTATTAGAAATTACCAGATCCAACAGAGCATTGCCCCTAGTGGGAGCTTCTACAAACTGGCCCATAAAGTGGTCCTGCAGCAAATTGAGGAATTTTTTCCCCTTTGCGGATCTCCTCCGGATCTCCTCTGTGATGTTAGGGGGTCTATAGAATACACCAAGTATTATTTTTTTAGGGTTTATATCCCTTTGAACTTCCACCCATAAGGTTTCCACATCCTCACCATCCTCACCCACAATTGCTTCTTTCACACTTGTCTTCAGATCACTCCTCACATACAGGCACACGCCACCGCCTTTTCTATTGACCCTGTCTTTCTTAAATAGTGTAAAACCCTCAATATTTACAGTCCAACCATGTCTCAGCCACACAACTACATCTATGTGTTCTTCTAATACCATAGCCTCCAGCTCCCCCATTTTACTAGCTAGACTTCTGGCATTTGTGAAAATACATTTTAAATTACTGTTACCTGTAAGTGAATATCTGGAATCTAGACTATCTACCCCCTTATTAGTATGAACCCCCACCCTCCCCCCAGATCCTAGTTTTAAAGCTCCTCCAGCCATCTAACCATTTTTACCCCAGGGCAGTTGCACCCTCCCCATTGAGGTCCAGCCCGTCCCTACTGTAGAGCCTGTAAACGACAGAGAAGTCGGCCCAGTTCTCCATGATCCCAAACCCTTCGTTCCTGCACCAGCTTCAGAGTCACTTATTTATCTCCCTAAGCTACTGTTGTCTCTCTAGTGACGCTCGTGGCACTGGTAGTATTTCTGAATACACTACCTTGGAGGTCCTGGACTTGAGCTTCTTTCCTAGTTCCCTAAAATCATTTTTAAGAACCTTCCATCTCCCCCTGACTTTGTCATTGGTGCCAATGTGTACCATGACCACCAGGTCTTTCCCAGCCCCACCCAGCAATCTGTCAATCCGATCCGCAATATGCCGAACCTGAGCACCTGGAAGACAACACACTGTTCGGCATTCACGGTCTCGGCGACAGATGACCCTGTCTTTCCTCCTAATAATAGAGTCCCCTACCACCAGCATCTGTCTAACCTTTGTGCACTCCTTTTCCCATTCCTCCTTCAGTGGTCATCCTCCTGGTTGCTAGGAGAAACGCCCTGCTGCAGTGTTGCTGGCCCTGGGCTTTCATCCCTAATATCAGCCAAACCGGCATATTTACTAGGGCGTTCCAGCTCAGGACTAGCCTCCCTGGTACTTTTCCCTCTACCCCTTCTTCCTACATTAACCCAACTGCTGACCTGATAGTCCTGATCTTGCCCTTCTCCTCCACCTACATTTCACTGACTGTAATTTTAAATTCATTGGTCTATAAATTCCATGGGGAAAACCTAGAGCACTTTTTGATAATAGACACATTTGCCTTCTGCCAGTTGCTTGGTACAAAGTCAGTCGCTAGAGAATCTCAGATTATAGAAAGCGGCAAAGCAATAACTATTCTTTAAGAACTCTATGGTGTTATCCACCTGGACCCAGAGCTTTGTTGACCTTTAGCTTGGACCAGATGTATTATCTTTTATTCATTTGGAGCTTAGCTGCAGTAACCCAGCACAGCCACAAAACTTTGAATGGAGCTCTGCTTCCTATTCCATTAAAAGTGCTAGCTCCAGCCCTGGAGTGTTAAAGGAACAGCTAACTGGTGGGGTGTTGGGTGCTCACCAATCATGTATTAAAAGGGTTGTCCGCTTTATTTATATTGATGACCTATCTTCAGGATAGGTAATCAATATCGGAGAAGGCAGCGCTTGTAAGAGCATGGCCTTCTCTTGATGACCTTACCTGTGAATAAGTCATCAGTATAAATAAAGCGAACAACCCCTTTAATCACCTATCCTGGGAATAGGTCAGCAATATTAGAATCCTGGAAACCCTTAAATAGCATTATTTTTGGCTTAAAAGCATTTCATATTAAGGTTTTATTAAAAATGTGAAATGATTTGTTTGCTACAGCTTCTATGAAGTAAACTGCAAGCTGCAGAATGCCATTCACAGTGAAATCCATCAGAGATCTTGTGTGACAGCTCTGTCTACAGCCACCTCTCTTTCTCTCGCCTACAATCTTCTATGTTGATTTGTGACTATATCCTGAGTATAATGTAATTGTATACACTCCTAATTTTAGCTTGGAAACTACGTATGTGAGACACTCACCAAACCTGCTCTGTGGGAATGACACCTAAGAATGCTAAATACTGTATGTGTATATAGCAAAAATATTCTGTGTTTTTTCCAGTTTGAACATGGCAATGAGTGTAAGCATGGAGTGGTAGAAGGAAAAGTCATCTTATAAGAAAAACCGTATTGGGTGCACAGATAAAAGGGTGATAACAAGTCTGTACTATGATAAGAATAAAAATCAAACATCTTCCTTCTTTGTTTCCTCTCACACCCTTTGGTGTCTTACCTTTATATCTGCATTTCCATGACACAGAACATGGAGACATGTAGAAATACATATCTGAAACAAGCTTGTCTCCTGAATAGTGATGGCCAGTTTGCAGTGTTCGCCGACGAACACATGCGATCTGCCATCTTTATTCCCAAGTCCGGCGATGCAGAGGTAAGTCCTTACCGGTGCCTGCGCCGCGAGCCGGTCTGAAACACATGAGGTCACCGGGAGCAGGCAGTTCTGATTACAGCCCGATGAAGGCAAGGACTTACCTCTGCATCGCCGGTCTTGGGAATAAAGATGGCAGATCGCATGTGTTCGTCTGCGAACACTGCGAACTGGCCATCACTGCTCCTGAACTCAGTAAACCAATAAAAAGCTTACCCTTGGTTTCTGCATTGGTTACTAATAAAAAGTGGTTTAATTGCTATGTAAGTCACAATTATAGATGACCTCAATCTAAATAAACTAATAACACACAGATAGATGTACCATTTATGTAATGTATTAAGAACATTAAGTAAACTTCCACAGCGCAGTGCAGAGGGAAAAAGTGAACCCTTGACTTTAATAACCTGTAGGGGCCCCCTTTAGTAGCAATCACCTCCACCAAATGTTTGTCTGTAGCTGCAAAGAACATTTGCACAATATTGAGGATGAATGTTGAACCATTCCTCCCTGTAAATGTGTTTCAGTTCATATATACTTCTGGAATGAATCACGGAAGAAAAAATAAATAAAACATCCTGCACGTTATGATAATTAATGTTGCAGGAGCAACACACTATATGTGCTGGGTCTGCGCTCCTGAACATAAATGCATAACGGCATAGGCAGGTTTAACGTAGGACCCGCCTAAACTGAGACCACCTTGTCGCTTGGTAGGTGGGCTTAGATGTGTTTTGATCAAAATGTATTGACCAAGTGTCTCAGATTTTATCAATAGAGTGAGGGCTTAGTCCATATGTTATGCTTGCAGCTATTATTATAGTGCATTATTTTCTGTGATTATACTTCTGGAATGCCTTGCACGCCCAGCCTTCTTCAGGTCATACCTTAGCATCTTAATAGGGTTAAAGTCAGGACTTTTTCACCTATTTTCTATTTGGATGACATGTTGGCTTTGGCTCATTGTGTTGTTGCATCACCCAACATGTCTCCATCTTGAGGTCATGGACTGCTGCCTTTACATCTTCCTGCAAAATGTTTTAATAGAGTTCATTGTGTCCCTCAATGACTGCAAGGCACCTAGGTTATGAAGTAGCAAAATGGACCCAAACCATGATGCTCCTCACACATTACTTCACAGTTTGGATAAGGTTTTGGTGATAGCCAGGGGTGCACCACTAATGAGGCCAGATGAGGCAATCGCCTCAGGCAGCACCAGGTAGGGGCAAGAGGGGGGCAGGCGAAGGGTCATGGGCTGAAGAGAAAGGGTTAGGTTAAGAAATTTGCATTGGGAAGGGGGGCGCCATTGCAGTACGCAGCCTTGCAGGGTATTGCGATGTGAGGTCACGGTTACTTAGGCAAATGAGGGTTACTCACAGTTTGTAGGGAGACCCTGGGCAAGCGTACAGCAGTGATGAAGAGGCTGGCACAGGAGACCTCTGGGGCACTCTCTGTGTATAGGGACCAGGCCTGATGGTAGATGAGGTGCCCTGGGTGTTGCAGGTGTTTAATGTGCCTAGGGCAAGGTCCCTTTAAGGTTCGTGCTGTAACAGTGGCACACCGGTTGATGATAGTGGTAATAAGTGAGGAACACGTTGTTGTGGTGAACCAAACTTTCTTTACTGGAAAACGGTTAACTTTGTACAGTCTTTTGTAAGGCCTCTTTCACACTTGCGTTGTTGGGATCCGGCATGCACTTCCGTTGCCAGAGGTGCCTGCCGGATCCGTAACAACGCAAGTGTACTGAAAGCATTTGAAGACGGAACCGTCTTCCAAATGCTTTCAGTGTTACTATGGCACCCAGGACGCTATTAAAGTCCTGGTTGCCATAGTAGGAGCGGGGAGCGGGGGAGCGGTATACTTACAGTCCGTGCGGCTCCCCGGGCGCTCCAGAATGACGTCAGAGCGCCCCATGCGCATGGATGACGTGATCCATGTGATCACGTGATCCATGCGCTTGGGGCGCCCTGACGTCACTCTGGAGCGCCCGGGGAGCCGCACGGACGGTAAGTATGCTGCTCCCCTGCTCCCCGCTACACTTACCATGGCTGTCAGGACTTTAGCGTCCCGGCAGCCATGGTAACTATTCAGAAAAAGCTAAACGTCGGGTCCGGCAATGCGCCGAAACGACGTTTAGCTTAAGGCCGGATCCGGATCAATGCCTTTCAATGGGCATTGATCCCGGATCCGGCCTTGCGGCAAGTCTTCAGGATTTTTGGCCGGAGCAAAAAGCGCAGCATGCTGCGGTATTTTCTCCTGCCAAAAAACGTTCCGTACCGGAACTGAAGACATCCTGATGCATCCTGAACGGATTACTCTCCATTCAGAATGCATTAGGATAATCCTGATCAGTATTCTTCCGGCATAGAGTCCCGACGACGGAACTCTATGCCGGAAGACAATAACGCAAGTGTGAAAGAGCCCTAAGTTCAGTTCCATATAGCAGGATCACATCACAAGCAGGCTTTTACATAAATGGCAGGCAACAATGTTCTTTGAAAGATACTCAGAGGGTTAAACACACTCACAGATCAGGCTGTACCTTCTCCTCAGAAATACTGTACACTGTTCCTCAGAACTCCTGTCTGTCTTTATCCCAAGGCCCGGATGCCCTAATGCTGGCTTTATCCTTGGTATAAAACTTCCTCTCGTATATAGCCTTGCTTTAAGTATATCTCCTTCTGCCCTTCAGCTTACTTGTCTAGCTGGTATGCTGGCTCTGCTCTGCTTGTGGGAACTTGGCTTCTCAGGAGGCAACTCTTCCCCTGGTGATAATCTTCCGAGCTAACTCTGGCTCAATATCTTCAGGCAGGCTGATCTTCACACTCACTAGCCTCCTGGTATCAACTAGAAATCTGGGCTGTCTAGTTGCATGTCAGAGCCTGCACTTCAGCCCCACTCTGGCTAAAGTGTCTTCTGGCCTCTGACTCTACACTCCACAGACTCTAGACTGCTCCTCCCTGTCTGGGTCTAGCTATATATACTAGAGGTTCCCTAGCTCCCTCTAGTGCCTAGGATGTTGAACTACACCCTAATAGGCCTGCTACACATGTCACAGGAAAATACACATAAATACATATTAAAATGCATTAAAATGTACTGTGAAATACACTGCCACTGTCCCACAGGAGGTGGAGAACAACGTGGCCAAATTGACCCTTGTGTAGTGCCCACATTTACCTAATGGGACACTACATCATTTTAGTTTTCGCCTCAGGCAGCAAAAAGGCTAGGTGCACGCCTGGTGACAGCCTGCAGTGTTCTCTTTCCTCCAAACATAGTGTTGTGCATTTGTGCTAATAAGTTCCCCTTTTGCTTCATCCAGTCCATAGAACATGGTCTCAAAAACATTGTGGAACATTCAGGTGGTCTCAGACAAACTTTCGGTGACCTTCATTGTTTGTTTTGGACAGCATCTTTGTGCTGTTTCTCCATGATGCTATATTTGGAGGAATAAGAACATTGCACACCATCGCCAAAACCTCAAGGTACTGAGGCATGACCTGAAGAAGGTTGTGCATGCAAGGCATCCCAGGAATATTGATGAACTGAAATACATTTAGGCTTATTGCATATGAATGTGTGCTCTCCGTGGCCGTATTGCGGACCGCATTTGCGGATCCGCAATACATGGGAACCGTTCCGTGTGCATTCCGCATCACAGATGCGGACCCATTCACTTCAATGTGTCCGCAAATCCGGAGGTGCGGAACGGAACCCTACGTCCCATACTTCCATTCCGCAAAAAGATAGAACATGTCCTATCTTTTTGTGGAATGGCCGGCTCGCGGACCCATTAAAGAGAATAGGTCCACGATCCGCTGCGGCTGCCCCATGGTGGGTGTTCGTGCATTGCGGCCCGCAATGTTCGGGTGCAAGAGGCCTTACAGGGAGGAATGGTTCCTCATCAACATTGTGAAAATCTTCTTTTCAGCTACAGGAAACATGTGGTGGAAGTGATTGCTGCTAAAGGGGAATCTTCCTTTTTTTTTCTCCCTGCATGGGGAAGCTTACTTATAAAAGACATGAACAGTACAACTGCTTTGTGTGTTATTAGTTTTGTTACATTGTATATCTATCTAATTGTGACTTAGATAACATTCGGATTACATTTTATTGGTGGTTATTGCAGAAATCTCGGTAATTCCAAAGGGTTCACTTGCAACAGTTGAATAAGGGTAGGTTCACATCTGGGGCAAAATTTCAGTTTTCTGTTCCACCATAATGACAAAAAAACAGAAACTTCAGATGGCTAAAAAAGAGACTGTCACACTTCAGGTATGAATACTGGCATTGTGCTGGACAAAATACTGCTACATGCATTATACCTCAAGGTAAAAGTTTTGGTGTGAGTTAGATATCTAGGAGATGGAACATTTTAAACTTCACTTCTTTAAAGGGGTTGTCCAGGATCAGAGGTGAACCCGGACATATCTCCATTTTCACCCTGGCAGCCCCCCTGACATGAGCATCGGAGCAGTTCATGCTCCGATGCTCTCCTTTGCCCTGCGCTAAATCGCGCAGGGCAAAGGCATTTTTGGGAAATCCGGTGACGTACCGGGGCTCTCCATGGGGCTGCCAGGAAGCCTGGTGACGTCACCGGCACTGATGGGTGGGCTTTAGTGCTGCCCTAGCCAGTAAAACAGTTGGGCAGCGCTAAAGCCCGCCCATCTGAGCCGGTGACGTCACCAAACACACTGCCGGGCGGAACCCTTCGCCCGGCAGTGTGTTTTTGTAAACAAAAGAGCCCTTACCCTGCGCGATTGAGCGCAGGGCAAGGGAGCGCATCGGAGCATGAGATGCTCCTGTCAGGTGGGCTGCCTGGGTGAAAATAAGGGTATGTCCGGGTTCAGCTCTGAACCCAGACAACCCCTTTAAGACATTTTTATAATGGCAGAATTAAAGTACTTCCTGTATTATTATGGTAGAGCTCTACCTCACCACGTTTTTCTACCTCTTTCATGCAGTTTAGTTGCTTTTAAAAGAAGAAAGTCTGGTACCATGTTAGCCAGTAGAAATGGTGTTACACGGCAAGCTTTTGAGACAATTTAGGTCTCATTAGGCATAATTTAATGTTAGAAACCTAAGTTTTTCTCGAAACCTTTCAATTTAACATCATTGCTTCAATTTTTGTCAGCCATAAAAAGGTATCAAGACACTTACTCTGTTTTCTCCTAATGAGAGCAATAAACCACTTGTTTTTAAGAAATTTGTTGCATTACTAGTGAAAACCACAGTTTCTCTCGTGTCATGTGCAGAAAATGTTTGGCTAAGAAAGGAAAAAGGAAAATCCAGCTGATCTAGCGAGTTTAAATTTCACTTCCTTTATGATACAGAACAAAACTTCCAAACTTTGGAAATTCAATATACCATACATATACTTATTGTGCCAGGTCAGAAACGTACTAAATGATACAGATAAAACATACACTTTAGGTGCCAAAATACTACACAGCTTATACCATGTTAAGGGTACGGTCACACAGTCAGGTTTCCTGATGCAGTTTTGGAAGCCAAAACCAGGAGTCAATTAAATAAAAAGAGGGGAAGCCATATCTGTATTTTATATTTCTCTCCTTTTATGAACTATTCCTGATTATTGGCTTCCAAAATTGCATCAGGAAACCTGACTGTGTGGCTGTACCTTAAGGCAAGGCGAATATTTGTCACACCAATGTCACACGACATTTATTGTCATGATAGTCTATGGTGTGTCACATGCTGCGACTGCGACACAACAGTCGCAAAAAATCCATCCAAGCTGGATTTTTGTGCGACTGTCGCGTCGCAGTGTGACATGAATGTCACCTTGTAGCCCTAGCCTAAGAGCTACCTTGCAGCCAAAAGAGGGACTTGCTCTCTCTTCTGCATCTGGATGAAAGCATACGTATATACTAGAGCACTGGCTGCAGTCGTCAGTGAGTTTTCATCTGAATTGCAGGGTACATTACATAAATATGGATGGAGATGATTCTGCATAAAGATATTTTTGCAAACATTGAAAGAGAATGGGTGCAGAAATGAACAAATCAGCAATTAAGGGGGCATTTATAATTTGCAGTTGTTTTGATGTCAGTATTAAAGGGGTTGTCCAGGTTCAGACAACCCAGACCCGGACATGGTGACAGGTTCTCTCCAATACTTTTTCTTTTATGATACACTCCTGGTTTTAGTTTTCAAAACTGCATCAAGAAACCTGAATTTGTGGCTATGCCCTATGTCTGAAGGCAGGATGGCCGCTGATGCCGGGCAGTACATGCACAGTGTGTACAGCCACTTGACCATTCAATTTCAAGCAAGTTCTATTTAAAGGCATTTTTCCCATTTTAGTTCATTTCTCTTTCTTTTGGAGGGTATTTTAGTGTTCTGCTGTCTGATCTTTATTGACATGACCTGTATAGACTCCAACTAGCTTGACACTCTTTCCTGTCCTTTGTCATCTGATGCTGGCTTATTGGACCATATTCCTACTCATTCCATTAATCCACAATACTCCATCCTAGATATGCCAGACTTCTCTTACTTACTCCACAGTACTGCCCCCTGAATCAGTCTGACTACAGTTAGCAATTGCTCTATCCGAACCTGAAAATATATCTCCTACGTAGCGGGCTAAAATGTATGGAGTCTGCTGAGGCCTTGAAAATCTTACTGCAAATAACATGAGACTTGCTTCGTCTCGCGTTTATGATGTGACACTAAGGTTAGGCGCATATAAATTATATAAAAATCTCATTAATCAGCTTTGGATTTTGAAACAGTAATTTATGCGCATAACCGAAGTGTAACGTCGTAGACAAGAGACGAAGGAAGTCTTACTTTATTAGCAACAAGATTTTCAAGGCCGAGCAGAGCCCATACATTTTAATGCGCTGTGGAGGGGATATTGTAAACAAAGTTTTCAAACGAATCGAGTTCGCATAGAGCAATCCGAACCCGATTCGCTCACAAGTAACCAACTTTGGCTTCCCTGTCTGCTTAAAGGGGTTTTCCCATGCATGACATGTATAGCGAATGACAATTTCTTTCTAACAAACTTAGAACCAGTCCTGTACCTCACATGGATCCATAGATCTCCCCATTCATTGCTCTAATTGCTCTACTAGATTTATATCAAGCTGGCAGCTCAGGAAGTGTGTCCTTTCTCGTGGGGCATGTCCTTTCTCATGGGACGTGTCCTTCTAACAGAAGAAAGGGCTGGTGGCAGATAAAAGATGGAACTTAGCAGATACATTATATTGATTAACTCAGTAGCTATAATACAATTCGAATTACATCCAATTACAAAAGTATTTAGACCCATGTTTTGGTATGAATTATGTTGAATATGATAAAAAGTAAAACCCTACTTGGCATTCTCACCTTCTTCAGGCTCTGCTGTCTGCCGAGACAGGACTTTAACAAGAACTGGGTTTTTCCATGCACCCCCATGCTTGAGGTTATCAACCAGCAACTGCAAATTGCTATGTCCAAACTCCAATAATATGTCTTGGGAATCCTTACAAATAATATAAAAAAAACACCACTCTTAGTAACAAATTCCAAAGAACAAAAGTGCAAAAAACATAACATTGGTCATTATTACAGAGTTGAGAATAGATGGGTCAGGACTTAGCGCGGGTGCTATGCGTTCACTTCACGCATTTCACCCGTGTGGAAAACTCGCTTGTGTGAAAGGGGCCTTAGGCTCAAGTCAAGACAAAACTTTAACTTTGTGTACCTGAACATTCACATGTAGACTTGCACTTGTGTTTTGAATAATCGCTTCACATAATCCAATCAGGGTATCTTCACAAGTGGCTGATTTGTTGCAGAAATTACTGTGACTCCCCCATTCATCTGAATGTAGAAATCCAAATGCTTGCTGCTTAAACAACTCTATTTAGATAAATCATACTCATTTTTACTTGCAGAATTGTCTACCATCTGTGAATATACTCTTAAGGTACCCATATACATAACGAACGATCGTTTAAGCCGATCGATGACAAACCATTATTGTTAATACATGGAGGTATTTGCACTGATACACATTATAAGGGGGTATTTTTTGTACTGGTACACATTATAGGGATATTTTTTGTACTGGCACACATTATAGGGATATTTTTTGTACTGGCACACATTATAAGGGGGTATTTTTGTACTAGCAGACATTAGGGGGTATTTTTCTACTGGCACATATTATGAGGAGAATTATTACTACTGGGGCTATGGAGAACACGATTACTAGTATGAGCACAATGGGCGCATTATTACTATTAGGGGCACTATTAATACTATGCACTCTAGGAGAAAATTATTTATATTGGTGGAACTTTGGGAGCACTATTACTCTGGGTCCCCTTGGCACAGTATCAGTTTAGCACAATTATTTTGGGGAACATTATGTTTACACTATTAGAGTCAGAGACACTATTTTGCTAGTCGCGGTTATTTCTTAGTTCACTGTGATCCAATAGATATTGAAGGAGGCACTATATGTGTGGTATTAGTATTTTTAGGGGGGATGTTTCTTCAGTATAGTATTGGGGAGCACAGAGGGCACAGTATTGGGGGTGGCAGTATGGGGTGTTCAGGGGGTGGGAGGATGATAAAAAAGTAGGAAACAGATGTCTGTTTGTCAAACTGTGCAGAGACAAGAGATGGCTTAAAGAAATCATCATAGTGGTCTGCTCAGAATGGGGAAGATAAGGAAAGAGAATGTCTACATCAGAGGAGACATCACTGGATGTAAGAGGTATGTGGCACTGTATTACCCTGTATGTTTTGTAGTGCTGAATGTAATGATTTCTAAGTATGGGCTGGAGCAAAAGGGTAAGGTTAAGAATTTGGGATGGGAAGGCCATTCAGCTGCCCTGTCCCTTGGCACAAAGCACTGAGGGAAGGGGGGCGCAAGCTGAACTCTTGCATCAGGGCCCAAGAGACTTTGGCTACGCCCCTTAGTGAGCTACTAGGTGGGTGACCGTGGTATGAGAAATATAAGGCAGATACTTGGGCCAAAGTCTACCTTGCATGTAAAGTTTATTTGCTGGGCAGTAAAATTATTTTGTAGACCAGTCATACAGTTTTGATGGATAGGCATTAGCCCAAGCACTTGAATACTATTTTGTATTTATGTTTTCCTTTTGGCAAAAAGTGTTTAGTTTAGCAGTGTGGTGTTGATGGGTAGAAATACACAGCCCCCTTGATCCAAGCCTAGACCAGTCTGGGGTCAGATATATCTATAATCAAAGTACTCCTCAGTTTGTTCTGAGGTCTGATGGGGGGATATTATAAGGGCCACCAGCATGGAGCAGAGACTTGATGTCCAAGGCCCTGCAGTTATAAGGACCCTGAACATCACCGTCCCTACTCAATACAGGTGTCCATTAAAATAAAAAATTATCAGACTGAACAGTACAGTACTTTTTCATGGGAGTGTCCCTTAAACTGGTCTATGAGATGATGGGGCTTATTAAAAATTACAGCACCCCCGAGCAAACAGCTGATTTTACTAATGGTAACCATGACCAGCCAGACATTTACCTGGACAGGGAATATGTTTTATTACATCGTGAACATTTAGACGAATTACCTGCCATGTAATACAGTGACAGCTTGAGTAGCCAGAACTCATGTGGCACATGGACAGTTGTTGTCACCATGAGGGTACTACAGGCTGCGGTCGTGTACCGCGTGGCCTATTGGGCCCCAGCTGACTCTTATTTAACTTAGGGAGAGTTCACATCACCGTTATTTTTCCATTAGAACAGAAGAAAAAAACAGGAACCCGCAAACAAAAAAACGGTTATGCACATTTGGCAACCATTTGAGCCATTTCCATCTAAGATCTGTTTTTTTTAGATGGAAAAAAAAAGTACTGCATGCAGCCCTTGTACAGAATTAGGCCTCATGCACACGACCGTTTTTTTTAAGGGCCGCAAAAAAAGGGATCCGTAGGTCCGTGATCCGTGACCGTTTTTTCGTCCGTGGGTCTTCCTTGATTTTTGGAGGATCCATGGACATGAAAAAAAAGTCGTTTTGGTGTCTGCCTGGCCGTGCGGAGCCAAACGGATCCGTCCTGACTTACAATGCAAGTCAATGGGAACGGATCGGTTTGACGTTGACACAATATGGTGCAATTGCAAACAGATCCATCCCCCATTGACTTTCAATGTAAAGTCAGGAGTCCCTATTATATCATAGGATCAGAGTTTTCTCCAATCCGATGGTATATTTTAACTTGAAGCGTCCCCATCACCATGGGAACGCCTCTATGTTAGAATATACCATCGGATTTGAGTTAGATCGTGAAAACTCATATCCAACAGTATATTCTAACACAGAGGCGTTCCCATAGTGATGGGGACGCTTCAAGTTAGAATATACTACGAACTGTGTACATGACTGCCCCCTGCTGCCTGGCAGCACCCGATCTCTTACAGGGGGCTGTGATCCGCACAATTAACCCCTCAGGTGCTGCATCTGAGGGGTTAATTGTGAGTATCATAGCCCCCTGTAAGAGATCAGGTGCTGCCAGGCAGGAGGGGGCACACGCCCCTCCCTCCCCAGTTTTAAATTTATTGGTGGCCAGTGGGCCCCCCCCCCTCCCCTGTAGTACTGTCCATTCATTGGTGGCCAGTGAGCCCCCCTCCCTCCCCTGTAGTACTGTCCATTCATTGGTGGCCAGTGGTCCCCCCCTCCCTCCCCCTCCTAATTAAAATCCCCCCCCTATCATTGGTGGCAGCGGAGAGTTCCGATCGGAGTCCCAGTTTAATGGCTGGGGCTCCGATCGGTAACCATGGCAACCAGGACGCTACTGCAGTCCTGGTTGCCATGGTTACTTAGCAATTTTTAGAAGCATTATACTTACCTGCGAGCTGCGATGTCTGTGACCGTCCGGGAGCTCCTCCTACTGGTAAGTGAAATTTAAAACTGGGGAGGGAGGGGGGGGGTGCCCCCTCCTGCCTGGCAGCACCTGATCTCTTACAGGGGGCTATGATACGCACAATTAACCCCTCAGGTGAGGCACCTGAGGGGTTAATTGTGCGGATCACAGCCCCCTGTAAGAGATAGGGTGCTGCCAGGCAGCAGGGGGCAGTCATGTACACAGTTCAAAGTATATTCTAACTTGAAGCGTCCCCATCACTATGGGAATGCCTCTGTGTTAGAATATACTGTCGGATCTGAGTTTTCACTGATCAAACACTGACCAAACACTGAGGCCTCATTCATATTTCCGTTTTTCACTGACGTGTGCTGTCCGCATTTTCCACGGACAGCACACGTACCCACTGATTTAGTTGAGTCTGTTCACATTTCAGTATTTTATTACTGACCGTGGGTTAGTAAAAAAAAATCACAGGAACATGCACTACTTTGATCTGTGATGCGGACCAAGTACGCCTATTGAAGTCTATGGGTCCGTGAAAATCACTGACACACATCCGTGTTGTGTCCGTGTTGCGTACGTTTTTCACTGAAATTTATTATCAGCTGAGCAACGTCAGTGAATTAAGGATGACACACGGATGGTAAAAACGGACGCACGGACCAACCACGGATCCTTCACGGACAGCTTCACAGATGAAACACGTACGCTTTTTTTTAGGGACATGACAAGGAAATGTGAACGAGGCCTGACTGTGTGAAAGCGGTCATATGCTGGGGTTATGCGGCAGCATGAAGATTGTGATGTTGCATTGCGACATTGCATCTGATGATTGGCAAGGGGGGGTCAGGCGACACACCACCTGCCGCAACAGGGAAGCGACAGTCACAAGCAAAAAGTCCAACACTTGAATTTTTGGTTGCAAGTCGCATACGACTATACCATTATAGACCACAATGCAAGTTGACTTTCTGTCGTGCAACACATGTTGCTGTGTAGCCTTAGGCCCCTTGCAGACGAGCGTAAGCGGATTAGGTCTGGATGTGTTGCGAATGCGTTCAGTGAAAAATGCGCGATTTCGCAAGCATTGTCATTCAGTTTAGTATGCGATCGCGTTCAGTTCAGTTTTTAATGCATTTTGCACGCGCGTGATAAAAAACTGAAGGTATACAAACAACATCTCTTAGCAACCATCCGTGAAAAACGCATCGCATCCGCACTTGCTTGCGGATGCTTTGCGATTTTCATGCAGCCCCATTCACTTCTATGGGGCCAGCATTGCATGAAAATCGCAGAATATAGAACATGCTGCGATTTTCACTCAACGCACAAGTAATGCGTGAAAACCAACGCTCATGTACACAGCCCCATTGAAATGAATGTTTGCATCACGCATTGCACCCACACGGAATACTTGCTCGTGTGAAAGGGGCCTTAGGCTACATGCCTAAGGCCTCATGCACACGACCATATTTTGTTTCCTTGTCCGTTCTGTTTTTTTTGCTGATAGGATGCAGACCCATTCATTTTAATGGGTCCGCATAAAATGCGGACAGCGCACCATGTCCTGTCCGCATCAGTATGTCCGTTCCGTAGCCCCGCAAAAAAAATTGTGCATGTCCTATTTTTTTCTAGTTTGCGGACAAGGATAGGCATTATTACCAATGGATCCACAAAAATAACGGATCGTCAAAAAAAATGGATCGTCATCCGTTTTTTTTGCGGACTGCAAAACACATACGGTCGTGTGCATGAGGCCTAAGACAGTGAAAAACGAACCTGTGATGTACTTTTTTTTATCCGCCATCAACCGTCTGTTTTAAGACCAATGGTAGTCTATGGGGTCAGTGAAAAAAAAAGGACGTCAAAAAAATAGAACATGCCCGTTTTTCACTGTCCAACTGCCCACTTACAATTGAATGGGTCTGTTTTTAATGTCCATTTCTCAGAAAGGCATCAGTGAAAAAAACGTCCGATAAAAATGGACAGTTTTTTTTCACTGTCGTGTGCATGTAGCCTTCGGGCTCATACACACAAATGTATTTTCTTTCTGTGTCCATTCCGTTTTCTTTGCGGACCGTATGCAGAACCATTCATTTTAATAGAACAGCAAAAAAAAAAAAAAAAAACGGAAGTTACTCCGTGTGCATTCTGTTTCCGTATTTGCGTACCGTAAAAAAAAATAGAACATGTCCTATTATTGTCCGCATTAAGGACAAGGATAGTACTGTTCTATCAGGGGCCAGCTGTTCCGTTCCGCAAAATACGGAATGCACACGGGCGTCATCCGTATTTTTTGAAGAACTGTTTTTTGCATACCGCAAAATACATACGTGTGCATGAGCCCTCATTCAGATACTCATATTGAAAGTTGTAAAAGTTTTACAAACTTCTCCAAGGTCTTTTCCCCCGGATTTACACTGCAGGATAACAGGTTCAACTTCATGGACGTGTGTTATCAACCCTTCGGTCAATAATAATAATAAAAGAAAACTGTGTCGTAAACTCAACCTAAATGCTTCAAAACAAGATTGCAAAAGACTGAGAGCCTGTGAGCGTGCTCCTCCCTCCCTATAGAAGGCGCAGCGTGCAGGGCGCCTCTCCACTCTGGCAGCAGTCCTCCTACCACCAGCATGAACTCTGCCGCAGGAGCCCACATTCTCCCTCTGGCTGGACTTGTCCTTTTCCTATTGCTGCTTCAGTCTGTATTTTTTGCAGTTACATATATTTACTTCAGAAATGAAATCAAACAGGTATGCTGCATTTTCTTCATCTTCTGAAGCTTTCCAGACTGAAGCTCTCCTCCCAGCTGGAGTGATACATACAGTATATACCGTATACTCCCCATCCTCTGTATATATACTGTATGTGCCGTCCTCTCCTGTCTACTCTTACTCTGCTCTCGGGATAAGGGAAATAAATCTGGGTGGATTTACTTCTTGCACACTGGTTCGGATTTCTTTCTTCTTCCAGTTTAGATGCTTTGTGCTGGCTTTATATCGCAGCGCTGCTCCACGTTAAAGCATATCCTACAGGTTAGAACTCTGGCTAATTTCCCAGAAAACACAAGTTTTTTCTTTCTTCAGGATTTGGAACTGCTCCCAGTGCGAAGTATAACGTTTGGCATAAATATGACTTATCTTTTCTTATTCTGCATGTATAAGCTATGTGAATTTGTCATTTGGGTCTGTCCCTGGTCTGCATGCAAATAATATTCTAGGGGAAGCTAACGCGCAGCCCTATTTAGGGGTCAGCTAGACGGTGACATGTAATGTTTGTCAATGGTGTCACAATGCGACATACTGCGACAAAAAAATCGGATTTTATGCGTGCAACTTTTACTCCATTAACGTTAATGTAAGTTGCAAGTGACTCACCTGCGACTTGCTGCGTTTCCATAAAATACTCATGCGACGACAAGTTGCATATTTTTGTGCTGCGCGACTTTTCTGTCGTGTAGCCGAACCCTTAACGTCACAGACTGACAAATGTAACTCTGCTGTACCTGACACACTCAGCTCAGCTGTATCAGTAGCTCGTCCTATCCCATGCAGAAATGTGATATTGTGCTGTTCAGTTGTGGGTGCTGTGGTCTTTACATGAAAAGCATAGTGGGTGACCACATCCACTAAGAATTTTTGTAATGTTTTTGACCAGATGACCGAGCCCTAATGATGTTGAGTGCGGTCCCTCAGCAGGAGGCGCAGGGACTATGGGTTTTGTGCTCTGTTTGTTCACAGGAATGCAGTCAAGTTGAATGTACACAGCTTGTTGTTAGAGGCTACAGTAGGCACGTAGGTGTGTGCACGTAAACAAGCACAACCGCGTCGAAACTAGGAACTGATATATAGTGCAATGTATTATATGGATAATAGGGAGGGCAAAAGGGACAAATGCCCTTTGGGCCGCTATCATACTCCTCAGAATGATTCTCTGATGTTTATCTTGAAAATCCATGACCTGATCCCTGTTATCTGTACAGTGTATAGCGCTATTATTTAAGGTGGGTTTGGACGGGCCGATGGAGCGGCCGATTGTCGGGACTGCTCGTTCAGTGATGCCGTGATCTCCTTCACAGTATGACTATAGCGATCCTTCGTCCCCATACAGAACCATTGTTTCTGGGCATCAGATCGCCGTTCAGACAGCACAATCTACTGCCCAGAAACTACGATCGGCGGTGGTGCCTGCACGAACGACAGGATCACCCAATGAACAAGCGTTTTGCTCGTTCACTGGGTGATCAGTGACACAATTAAAACCTGTGAGCGTCTGTTCCCGATAAGCTGGACAATTATTGGTTTGTCTAAATCCACTTTTAGGCAGGGTATCTCAGTATTATTAGGGCACTAGATTATATTACTATCTACTTTCATCCTGGATTTTTTAAATTTATTTTTCCAAAAAGACCTTGATGAGGTCCTAGCTGTGTGGGCTGAAATTTTGTAAATGTAACTTTTTTTAAGGTTAAGGTACAAAGCAGTATGACTAACTGCAAAAAGATAATACAAAGTATACGAGGCAGTGTTCTTGGACGCTGGTAGTGTTTACATGCAACGTGCACGCTAGCTAGATAAATAATCCATGAGACTGCAGAGTACTTTGACCATATTACCTTGACCATAGTTCATACCTGCAGTATAACCTGAGAGTCATTGCACACTATTGAGCAGATTACATTATATACTTTATGCCTCTTGGCAGTTCCCTGCAGGAAAACACAGAGACCATATACCACTTACCGCCAAAATAGGAACATAACATGAATGTAAAAAATGTATTTCAAGGAAGACTTCCTTGAACTGTTTCTAAAGAAACCTTCTTAGCTCAAAGCACATACAAACTTTTATATGGCATTTCCCACAAACCACCAGCTCTAACTGGTAAATCATTTTACTAGTATATGATTTTTACTAGTTTCACTCAAGTTTTGTGGCTTTTTTGTGGCATATTTTTCCCACTTTTTTAATCGCCCCAATGTTACTTTAAAGTCTACAGGGAATTATGAATTTCACTGCAAAGTGTTTTTCGTGTCGTATTTGTGTGTTTTTAGCATTTTTGGCATCTTTGTCCAAATGCAGCATAATCTAGATATGGTGACTTTTTATGTGTTTTTCCCTAAGTGTACTACCGCGCTACACTTGGGCAATAGTACCGCATGGCCGTTTGATCCACAACTGCATCCTATTAACTCATTACAACTGCATTGCTGCTTCAGTCTTCATTTTTAATGGTCGTGTAGTTTTGTGGATTACCCCTCAGCCATTAAAAGGGGTTGTCCTATCTCGCCATTTCCTCAGCAAGATGGGACTGAGCTCCTTTAAAGAAACAGCCAAGTGGGCTGGCACTCTGCTTTAACTGTAACCCCATTTGTAGGGAATGGGAGCTACAATAGGTAACCCCATTAAAGTGAATAGGTCCGCGATCCGATGCGGCCGCAGGTCAGCCGCATCGGATCGCGGACCCATTCACTTTAATGGGTCCGCGATCCGCCCGTTCCGCAAAAAGATAGGACATGTTCTATCTTTTTGCGGAACGGAAGTACGGGACGCAACCCCACGGAAGCACTCCGTAGTGCTTCCGAAGGGTCCCGTTCCGTGCAGCCGTTCCGCTATTTCGGATTTGTGGACCAATTGAAGCGAATGGGTCCGCATCCGTGATGCGGAATGCACACAGAACTGTGGCCGTGTATTGCGGCCCGCAATTTCCGGGCTGCAATACGGCCACGGATCACACACGTTCGTGTGAACTAGGCCTTAGGGGCAATTTCTTTTTTATTATTGGATTGTACTTATTTTAAGCTAAAAACCATTTTTTCAATTGGTCTTTATTAAAAATATGTAATCCTTTTTTGTGTACAGGGCTGAGATACTCTACTAGCTGCCTGTGGATTTTCTCTCTTTTCCGACATCTGGGGAGAAGACGGACTCCTTATCTCTGATATTATAAACACTCATTAAAGCTCAATCCTTATCGTACTGATTAGAATGTGGCTTATTTAAGTGTTTATGACCTCTTAGTAGTTTAGAGATAAGATTAGATGACCCGGACAAAGTGAAAGTACCAGTCGCACAGTTAGAAAAACAGTTAACCCTCTGTGACAGAACAGCTCAATATTTTTTTAATTAAAGCCAATTGAAAAAAAAAAATCTGTAAAATGCAATCATCAACAAAAATTGCCCCTGAAGATGTACAAAATAGGATTTTGTGCTCTGTGTTGAAGCAGCAATGAGGCTAGTCACACTTTTCACGCTAATTATTAATTTGCCGTAAATCTGAAACTGAAGCAATGTCACTTTTAGAAATTATCCAAACCCTGTGCTTGACCTTGGGAGTGTCTGGATCTCATCCTGTTTTATTTCTTTTTCAAGGAAACTGAGCCTAGTCGGACAATGAAAGATGACAAATAACGTTAGCTTGCAGGCATCCACTGCAGCGGGAGATCCCTTATGAACTTTTATGGACTATACATTGTGGTCTGCACGTTATATGACTCACAATTACAGCAGAAATTTCTGTCTGGATTTTCATCAAAACATCAGCAATAACATCACAAAGTTACAAGCAAATGTGATTTTAATTCACTGTAGCTGTAGTGGATTTATTTAAAAACCTGCAGCGATGTACCATAGAATGTGAAACCTCATGCACATAGGGTGGTGCAGATTTTATAGCATACTGCAGATTTTGCTATCCACAGCATGTCCTAAATGTCACGGATATTTTCCAGCCCTTTGCAATGCAAAGGATCATATGCAAGGCTCAATTCGGGGCAAAATAACATTTCAGTGGATAGTCAGGTATATCTACTGCAGAAAATTATGGCCAGAACAGGACATAACCTAAAAGGGGCCTCTAGCTTTGAAGCTCTATTTTAATAGAAAATTTGCACAACAGTCAAAATACCCAAATTCCCCTTCCCTGCCCTGTGGGGGGCTGTTTCTGTCATTGTGTCTTGTTCAGCCAATGGGCATTTGCAGCAGGTTGTGTCAGCACAACCGCTTGTTATAGTCTTGAGAAAAATATTTGCAATAGTATACATTACAGACCAAAGGCAAATAGTGCCACCAATACCACACATCAAAAACAGCATTCCCTTGTAAATGCATGATTTGCTGCAGTACTGTTTGCAGTCTTGTAGTAAAGAAAACAGTTTTAGGAACATTGTCCTATAACCATGTACTGTATATGGAGACTGTGTTGCGGTAGTACATGTATAACCCACAATCACTGTGTATACAATACATGCAATTTTCAATCCTGCAGTTTTCCCAGATTAAAGTGATACATAAAAACTGGAAGAAAACATGATATAAAAGGTCACAAATGTCTGATGAATGGCAGCGCATAACCATATAGACCATGTTATGTCAATGAGAAGGACTGTGAAAAACATGACAAAAAAGGTCACGAAGCACAAGAAACATTCAACATTCTTTTAATTACTCATGTGCATGGACAGGATGAGTCCACAGAGCAGCAGGACTTGATCTTCCTAGGCCCCTTTCACACGGGCGAGTATTCCGCGCGGGTGCAATGCGTGAGTTGAACGCATTGCACCCGCACTGAATCAGGACCCATTCATTTCTATGGGGCTGTTCGCATGAGCGGTGATTTTCACGCATCACTTGTGCGTTGCGTGAAAATCGCAGCAAGCTCTATTTTGTGCGTTTTTCACGCAACGCAGGCCCCATAGAAGTGAATGGGGTTGCGTGAAAATCGCAAGCAAGCAAGTGCGGATGCGGTGCGATTTTCACGCACGGTTGCTAGGAGACGATCGGGATGAAGACCCGATCATTATTATTTTCCCTTATAACATGGTTATAGGGGAAAATAATAGCATTCTGAATACAGAATGCATAGTAAAATAGCGCTGGAGGGGTTAAAAAATAATAAAAAATAATTTAACTCACCTTAATCCACTTGCTCGCGCAGCCCGGCTTCTCTTCTGTCTTCATCTTAGCTGTGTGCAGGAAAAGAACCTGTGGTGACGTCACTCCGGTCATCACATGATCCATCACCATGGTAAAAGATCATGTGACGGACCATGTGATGACCGGAGTGACGTCACCACAGGTCCTTTTCCTGTACACAGCAAAAAAGAAGACAGAAGAGATGCCGACTGTGCGAGCAAGTGGATTAAGGTGAGTTAAAATTTTTATTTTATTTTTTTAACCCCTCCAGCCTTATTTTACTATGCATTCTGTATTCAGAATGCTATTATTTTCCCTTATAACCATGTTATAAGGGAAAATAATACAATCTACAGAACACCGATCCCAAGCCTGAACTTCTGTGAAGAAGTTCGGGTTTGGGTACCAAACATGCGCGATTTTTCTCATGCGAGTGCAAAACGCATTACAATGTTTTGCACTCGCGCGGAAAAATCGTGCATGTTCCCGCAACGCACCCGGATCTTTTCCCGCAATGCCCGTGTGAAAGAGGCCTTAGTGGCCCCACCCCAGCTCTTGCCCATAGAGGGGGTCATAATAGAGCAGAGAAAGGCAACCTCGGGCACTCGAACTGTTGTGAAACTACAACTCCCATCATGCATACTTGCTCTGCTCTTCTAAGAACTCACATAGAAATGAATGGAGCATGCTGGGAATTAAAGTTTCACAACAGCTGGAGTGCCGAAGGTTGCTGATCCCTGTGATACCTCTAATGAAAAAGAGTTCCTGCTGATAAAAAGGAGAATGTAGGTTGGTCAAACATTGGATAATTATTATTATTATAATTTTTTTTAGTAATAGTTTTTCTGAGTTGCACTGAAATTCTAGTGAGGTTCTGATAAAGGGGTCATAAAATAAGCGCTATCTATAGCTTAATCTGTATTATGCGCCATAAAAGTGGAAATTCGCTTTAAATAGAAAATATTTCCTGGTAAACATTTTCAGGAAGTAAACCTTGTATGAAAGCTGTAGAACAGCCCAGTTCTATTATTGTCAACCTACCCTACAGGGAAATTGCACAAAGTAAATGCAACACACTCTTTCAAAGAGTCTGGGAATTCCTCCTCATTAAAATAAACTAAGCGTTAACAGATTTTTGCTATTGTTATCTTTAAACTAGCCCAAAAAGAGATGGCCTCTACCTAAGAACTAAGAGTAAAGTGTTCTTTACTTTACCCCTAAACACCTGAGACAGAAGGACTTCTTAGGCCTTATGCACACGACCGTTTTGTTTTTTGCGGTCCGCATACCGCTGATCCGCAAAAAACAGAAGACGCACGTGTGCCTTCTGCAATTTGTGGAATGGAACAGACGGCCCATTGTAGAAATGCCTATTCTTGTCCGCAAAACGGACAAGAATAGGACATGTTATTTTTTTTTTGCGGGGCTAGGGAACAGAGCAACACGGTGTGCTGTCCGCATCTTTTTCGGCCCCATTGAAGTGAATGGGTCCGCATCTGCGGCTCGAATGCAGACAAAAACAACGGTTGTGTGCATGAGGCCTTAGTTGCCTACCTTGGAGACAACTGCCAATCATCAGCAGATGGGCGGGGAGACTGGAAGCTCATGAATAACCAGGACTCTTCTCAGGCAGCCGTGACTCTTCTCCATGCCCGGGCTGCAATGATTATGATGCTGGTTCTTGGCAGCCACGCACTTTTAGCCCATGAGTGACACACCGCTGAAACCAACGTTTATGTCACTACTTCATTCTGCTGTCAGGGAGGTCAGCTTACAGTTGGTGACAGGTTCCCTTTAAATGTCTCACCGTGAAGCTTTAGCTTGTAATTCCTTCTGTGCTATGTTTGGCTAAGGTTTATTCCCAGAGCTCTGAACAAAATCAGGTCAAGGCTTAGTTGAAAATTAAGTGATAAAAAATATTTTTTGAAATCCCATGTCTCATCCTTCTTTCATGCAGTTATGTCCTTTGCTGCATAAATAGAAGGTAGGAGGAGAAGTTATTATCCTGCTTTCGTAATGTCACAATTGAACAACTCCCCCCATCATTCCTTGTTTCAACTGTTTAGAAGACTATAGATTAGTATGAAGCACCAGGCTTGTCTGACGTATTCCAGATGGACATCTACCGTATACCAGATTGTACAGGCAAAGATGCAAGTGAACATCTCAGAGAGTAGCATTGGAGTGGTTGAGGGTTGTGACAGATTGCGATGCAGATCTGAGAGATGATTAGCATCCTCTGGGGAACAAAGTGCCATGAGAGTTTATGGACTGACAGTTACTTCAATCAGAGCAACTGAAGACAGTGACGGGTTTGGGCTGATGGTAGAGAACTTTACAGTTGGATTTTGCTTTGTTAGAAACCTACATATTGTGTTGAGCTATTCTCCTACAAAGCCAATTTTTCAGACACTAAATTGCGTGGAAGAAGCCCATGTGATTTGGATGATCTCAGACTTCATCCAGATGTTTCCCTAGCTTTATTTCATGTGCGGTTAAAAAGTTGACTCAGCAAAGTAAGAAGGAACAGATTTTAACAATAACTGTGGTTATGTAATATACCAGGGACCGGCAACCTCCGGCACCTCAGCTGTTCTAAAACTACAACTTCAAATGGATTTATAAGAACAAATGAGAAAATGTGCATGCTGGGAGTTGTAGCTTTGCAGCAGCTAGAGTGCCAATGGTTATTAAAGGGGATGTCTCATCATAGAAAATGGGGGCATGTCGCTAGGATATGCCCCCATTGTCTTATAGGTGCGGGTCCCACCGCTGTGACCCGCACCTATATCGAGAACGGAGCCCGGCAAGGTGGTGGCTGGAGGACTCCAGTCCAGCCACCACCAAGCCGGCTCCCCATAGAAGTGAATGGGAGCGTACCGCAGTGCTCGGCTATTTTCGCCGGCCCCATAGAAAATGAATGAAGGGGTTCTGCGCATGCGCAGTGCGCCCTCCTTCACTTTCGGGGCTCCGTTCTCGATATCGATGCGGGTCCCAGCGGTGGGACCCGCACTTATAAGACAATGGGGGCATATACTAGCGATATGCCCCCATTGTCCATGATGAGACAACCCCTTTAACTCCTGTAGCAGACTGTTGGGCCCCTTCCCATGGCTCCCTGTGCTTGAGGGCTATTAGTTTAGGATACTTTCATATTAGACATACTGATAGGGAACTTAGATTGTGAGCCCCATTGGGGACAGCTTGATGCTAATGTCTATAAACCGCTGCAGAATATGTCAGCGCTATATAAGTGTATAAAATAAAAAATTATATTGTCCACAGAAAAAAAAACTGAATTTCCTAAGGCCTCATGCACACGACTGTATTTTTTGAAGATAACACGCTGACCAATTAATTTGCAGCCATGCACACATTGTTTTTTTGTTGTTGTTGCCTTTCCCCTAATAACAGAATACGTCCTATTCTTGTCCTTTCTTCTTTTGATGGGAGTGAGATATCCACTATTTAGTGAACCCATTGGTTGTGGGTCGAAATATGAACATGACCGTGTCCATGAATCCTAAACATAATCCCAACTCTGTATTTCGATCATTCTGCTGCCTGCTCCTTCTCCTTCCAAATCGACAGCACTGCAGGGATTGTTAAAGATAGCAACACCCTTTGGAGGAAAGCAGGGGCACTGGAGATGTGTATATGGGCCACTGGGAGTACAGACGGCCAAGGTGGAAGAGTGCTGATGGATTGAATGGTACCGCACTTTGTTTCTGGTGTATTCTGAGTTACATTGTAAGCTTCAACTTTCTCCAATATGTATTTTTTTCTAGATGAATGAGAACTACATAAGAAACAATGTTGCCTGCTTGGTGGGAGATGACTTCAGCTATGTATTTCAAGCCGCAAACCTCCACAGTGCTGATGACAAGAATGAACCATGTAGAGAAGTGAGGAAACAAGTCCAGCGTGTTATCAGAATGGTAAATTCTTCTGAAATTGCTGTGCATTAATATTTCTTTCAGTACAGTCCATGCTAAGGCCTTTTTTTAATCCTTGGCGTAATTTTCATAATTTCTGATTTTTTCCTTTTAGATTTTGGAGGAAAAGTATGGACATGAAATAACATCATTGATTAAAGGTATCTTTTTCCACCATCAGTTTTTTTTTTTCTTCTTCA
Organism: Bufo bufo; assembly: GCF_905171765.1. NCBI lineage: Eukaryota > Metazoa > Chordata > Amphibia > Anura > Bufonidae > Bufo > Bufo bufo. The sequence goes on along the minus strand of NC_053392.1, from coordinate 201,806,353 downwards.
CCTTAGTACTTGATATTGGGGAGTGATCCATATGCTCATGTATGAAAGTTGGAGGCCTCTTACTTCTAATAGATGAGTGCATTGGATCACTCTGTTTAATTCCACCATTAAGCCTCAGTCACACGTCAGTGTTTCGGTCAGTGATTTCAATCAGTGATTATGAGCCGGAACCAGGATTGGAGCCTCCACAGACATAAGGTATAAGGGAAAGATCTGCACCTGTTCTGTGTTTAGAGCCGCACCCGGTTTTGGCTCAAAATCACTGATGGAAATCACTGACCAAACACAGACGTGTGAATGAGACATTACCCTTTGGCCTCCTGCACATGATCGTATGGCTTTTTCATTATTTTGCGGTCCGTTTTTTCATGGATCCGTTTTTCCGTTTTTTTTTTCAGTAGTGTTTCCGCTTCCGTCCCGTTTCTCTGTTTGGTTTCCGCTTGTGATCTGTTTTTTGCGGATCGGAAACGGAAGCATACAATAATGTTTAAACAGTAAGTACATAAAAAATTGGGCTGGGCATAAAATTTTCAATAGATGGTTTTGCAATGCATTCAGTTTTTTTTGCGGAACCATTGACTTGAATGGAGCCACGGAACATAATTTGCGGGCAATAATAGGACATGTTCTATCTTTGAACGGAACGGAAATACGGAAATGGAAGGCATACGGAGTACCTTCTGTTTTTTTGGCGGATCCATTGAAATGAATGGTTCCGTATACGGAACACAAAAAAAAGGAACGTAAACGGAAAAAAAAATACATTTGTGTGCAGGAGGCCTTTATCACACACATACTGTTTGCTGTGAAAGCCTTGCTGGCCAAGCTTTGTGGTCAAGCCTTAAGGGTAAGGCCACACAGTCAGGTTTCCTGATGCAGTTTTGGAAGCCAAAATCAGGAGTGGATCATAAAAGAAGATAAAGCATAGAGGACGCATCTTTTTTTAATTTCACTCCTGGTTTTGGCTTTCAAAACTTCATGCAGAAGCGTGACTGGGTGGCCGTACCCTTAGGGTTGCCAGATCGCGTGGCCTTACATAGGTTGGTTATTGAGTAGTTCTCACTTCTCACCATAAGTGATCCCGGTTGCATGTAGTGACAAAAGAATAATCAATGTTCTGCTATTCATAACCAAAGTCCAAAGCTTCACTGTTTGCATTTAACGATACATTGACATATGAAAAGGTAAACACTTTCTTACTTAAAGCAATATTTCATGTCACTCCGTGGTCAGCCTCTTCTGTTAGTTTCATGTTTGTTCAGGTTGGTCTTTATTAATATCTTAAAGGACCTTTCTGCAGAAGTACATAGAGCACTGTGCACAAAGTTCGAGGCAATAACATACAATGTCTTTGTAATGACACAGTTTTCTATTTAGTTGACTATTTCATTTTAAACACTACCACATCTAGAACTGTATTTTCATGCACTGCACAGCAGGAGCGTTGCTAGGTCGCTAGGTCCCTGATGTTTTGTCCCAGGCCCCGAATTTCCTTCCTGCCTGTTAGATATAACTGTATTGCAGTCCTCAGGACGGCAATGCAATTGATTCTAATGCACTGCAAGAGCTGAAGGACCTCTGATGATATCACAGGTCATGTGATCAGTTCTAAATACAGTAGCTGAAAAGGACCTGCGATGATGTCACCATCATGTGACCAGTGCAGGAGAGGATGGCTCAACAGTGAAGAGAAGCCCTAGGAAGAGGCTGAGGTGAGATCTGCTACATGAGGAGAGGTAAGTGAAGGGAGAGGCAAAGCAATGCTGGGAGTTGTAGTTATTTAACTGGGACTGTATGTTAGGGCTGAAGGGAGGGAAGTTATTTACATGGGACAGTGAGGTGGAGTGATGTTAATTACATGGGACTAAAATTTGGAAGTGGCTGGGGTAGGGTGATGTTATTTACATGGGACTGTATGTTGAGGGGTAATGTTGTTCATATGGAACTGAATGTTGAAGGCAGCTATGGGAGGGAGTGATATTATATACATGGGATTGAATGTTAAGGGGTAATGTTAATTACATGGGACTGTATGTTGAAGGCGGCTGGGGAGGGGGTGATGTTATTTACATGGGACTGTATGTTGAAGGTGGCTGGGGAGGGGGTGATGTTATTTACATGGGACTGTATATTGGAAGGGGCAGGAGAGATGGTGTGATGTTATTTATATGGGACTGTATTTTAGAGGGGGCTTTAGATAGAGAGGGATGTTATTTACATGGGACTGTATATTGGAGGGGTTGGAGAGATGGTGTGATGGTATTTATATGGGACTCTATGGCGGAAGGAGGGAAATAGTGTTATTTACATGGGACTGTATGGCGGAGGTGCTGAGGAATTATAATTTCTGGGGACACTAAACGGAGAAATATAACTACAGGGGGCATTGCAGGCGGCATTATAAATACTTGGGGCGCTTCAGGGTGAGCATTAGAACAGTAATGGGTGATATAAATACTGGGGGCACTGTGGGGATATTTTAAATCCAGGGGACATTAGGCGTTCTTATTACTACTGGGGGCTCTAGGAGGGATCCGCATTATTTCTACTAAGAGCACTATGGGGGCCTTATTACTTCTGGGGGCTCTATATGAGTGACTTATAGATCTGCCTTATTTCTACTAAGAGCACTGTGGGGGTCCTTATTACTACTGAAGGTCTCTAGAGAGCTTTATTACCACTGGGGGGACAATAGGGGGCCATTTCTACTGGGGGCTCTGTGAGAGTATTATTAATACTGGAGGGCTCTTCTACTAATGGAGGCACTCTTGTGGAGCATTATCGCTGTTGGGTCCAGTAGGGGGCAGTATTACTAATGAGAGCATTCTAGAAGGGAATTACTATTGGTGGGACTATGAGGATTACTGTTACTATGGGGGGCACTCATTTTTTCTTCAGGATAGTATTTGGGGGTAGAGAAAAGTAAGGAAGCTAAGATGTCCGTGTGTCACACTCTGCAGAGACGAGGCGGCTGAGAGAAGTGTCCGGTCCGAATGGAGAAGATGATGATATCAGAGGAGACATCACCAGGGAGGCCCTGTATGTGAGAGGTACGTGCTGCTGTATAGCAAGTACAGCAAAATGTATTCAGTGCTAGTGTTTGCGGGGGAAGGGATGCGGTTGTTCAACTTAGAGAATTGGGCCATATGCATTGGTGCTTGGGCCCCGGATCTTTTGAGACCCTAGCAACGCCCCTGCTGCACAGCAAACAGAGCTGTCTAGTTCTGGTGCCAACTTCCAGCTCCAGAGCTACTACAGAACAGCGATCAGCAAGGATGTGGATGTCAGACCCCACCAATCAAGTACTGAGGATAGGCCATCAATATTAAAATACCCCTTTAAAGAACATCTATCAGCAGATTTGTGTCTATGAAACTGGCTGACCTGTTGCATGTGCGCTTGGCAGCTGAGGGCATCTGTGGTTGTCCCATATTCATATGGTCTGCACTGCTGAGATAAATTATGTTTTGTTAAATTACGTTTTGTTATATGCAAATTAGCCTCTAGGTGCAATGGGGGTGTTGCTGTTACACACAGAGGCTCAATTGCAGAGAGAGCAGAGCCTCTAGGTGTAACGGCAACACCCCCATTGCTCCTAGAAGCCCATTTGCATACATTAAAACATCATTTTAATGTAGTAACATGGGACCAACACAGATGTCTTCAGCTGCCAAGTGCACATGTAACAGGTCAGACAGTTTCTTAGGTACAAATCTGCTGACAGATGCCCTTTAACGCCTTTACAGACTAAAATGCAAAAAAAAAGTTTGTAGATAGGTGATAAATATATCAGCACTGTTGACGTTAGATGTTCCCGTTAAAACCATAATGCGAGAATACACATTAGGGCCCATTCACATGACCGTATCTTTCTGTCTGCATCTGTTATGCAATTTTGCAGATTGGATGCGGACCCATTAATTTCCATGTGGCTGCAAAATATGCAGACAGGACACTGTGTGCTGTCCACATCCATATGTCCATTCCGGAAAAAATGAAAAAAAAAAATAGAAAATGTCCTATGCTTGTTCATATTTGCGGACAAGAATAGGCATTTCTATCATGGAGAAGGATGCTCCGTTCCACAAAATACAGAAGGCACATGGCCACTATCCATGTTTTGTGGATCCGCAATATACAAACTGCAAAAACAGTTTCAGTTGTGTGAATGAGGCCTTACAGTTTCAGCAAATAAAAGCTATCTACTATATAATGAAGTTCTACCCGTTTCCATTTCTCCTCTGCTTACAGTCACCTTCTAGGGAATAGAAACCTGTCTTGATCATGTGATGATCTGGTACATTGCAAGACATGGCTCTGATTACTGTACAGTAAAGTCATGCACATGATCAGGAAAGCTTTGCTTGCCTTTAAGGTTCCTATTGAATGACTGCAAGTAGAGATGTTGAATACCTACAGAGAAATGGTAACATTTTTCATTATACCCAGAATAAATTGTATTTGCTGAAATTGCAATACCCTTTAAATCAGGCTTGTAAAAGTAAATCACTGCTAAACTAGGCAGAGCGTACAGTATAATTATTTGTCCTACTTTTCTACCGCCCTTGTGAATTATTACTGAGAAAGATGTGAACCACAGCTGTGGATGACTCACACTGGCACCATGCTTATACATGTGCCATATCTCTATCATCCCTTCCAAAGAATGAATCTTACTCAGTGAATTGGCTGATTTGAGCAAAGTTTGACTTATATGAATGCAGATGAAGTGTCCTCCTAAGTGTCTGGCAGCAGCTTATTCCCCCTCTCTATAGAAATAAACATTCTCACTCCGCCAACCCCGGCAGGCATGTTTATGGGGGAGCTAGGAGCCTTCCTCCAGTGTCCACGTCTATCTCAAGGGAATGGTGAACATTACCTTCTTGACATTTTTATCATAGTTGCATTCCATAGGAGACCACGTTGCTTAAACATTAGAAGTAATTACAAACCTAAAGGGGTTGTGCCAAATATAAAGTTTTCCCCTATCCACGGGGTCTTAGAGCTGGGATCTCCACTGATCTCGAAGAATGGAGGCCCATGCTCTCTTCCTGATGAAGTGCAGCATGTGTCCTGCCCAGGGCATGTGTCCTGCCCAGGGCATGTGTCCTGCCCAGGCAGCATGTGTCCTGCCCAGGGGAGTAGCTATAGGGGAAGCAGCTGCTTTGGGGCCTCACCTCAGAAGGGGCACATCCAGGAGGAGGACTAAAAGATTTTATTGTCAGGGCCCCCTCAACACTATTATACTATGACATTATATACAGTGACACTGTAGGAAACGGACGGAGTGGCTGCTGGGCCTCCTCTGACTAGCCACAGGATTGAAGGTTACGAAGAAAATGTTTGTAGGGGGGAGGTGTCCCGTTCAAAAAAATTTTGTGGGGCCAAGTCATTTACGGTTACGCCACTGGTCTAGCCGCTCCATTCTCTATAGGACTGCAGGAGATAGCCGGGTACAGCGCTCACCCATTTCTGGCAGTCTCGTAGAGAATGAATGGAGCAGTAGGGTGCATGCTCAGCCTGCCGCTCCATCAGGATGTGAACATGAGACCCCCGTTCTCCAGATCGGTGGGGGTCCCAGCAGTCAGACCCCTACCGATCAGTAAATTATCCCCCATCCTCTGGACTTAGCACAACGCTTTTACATGGGCCAATGATTGGGCAGATGAACATTCATAAGAACACTTGTTCCCGGTCATTACCCAGTGTTCATTTGTCAGCTGATTGGATCTTCTATTGCTCATGGGCAGGACACCTTCCTGCATAAACAGAGGATGTACTACACGGAGGACGAACAATCACACTTTCTATCGACTGGTGTGAAGGCTCTTTAAATGAGCGTTCCCCGACTTATCGTGATTGACGCTTGTTATGGCCCCGCATTGGGCCATGTAAAACCACCTTTACTAAAGCATAACCCTCCCTGTTGCACCAGAGCTTTGTTACAGTCTGCATGTATATGTATTGTACATAATATTTCTTATCTAAATGTGCTCTTTCTTCTTCCAGAAAAGGTTTCAGATATTCTCCCAGTCTCAGTTGCTGAGAAACAAGTTTACACTGGTCCGATGATTGCTGCCCATGTCACTGGAAGCCATAAGAAAACCATGCCTGCTGTAAAAAGTATGATTCAAGATTTTATTAATAAGATGGCAACAGTATAGAAATGCCAATAATGATATTAGGATGGGATGAGGTGGAGCTTTAAAAATAAGAATAATAAAATGCTGAATATTTTTATTTATACAGGTTTAACCTAAAGCAGAAAATGCAAAATCATGTTTTCTCTATTATTTAAAGGCTACTCACACTTTTGCAACCATTTGTTTTATTTCTCACTATCAATAGAACAAATATCCTACATTTTTAGGTATACAGGCTATATGCAGGCCGGTGCGTTTCCATGGTTACAGAATACATTTTGACATTTTTGTGTATGTTTCGTGTATTTTGATCCTGGAGTCATGTTTTACTCCCTTCTATTTTCTCCTTATTAGTAACTATTTGCAATCCCCATGTAATAACAATTCTGGAGCATCTATTCTTACAAGTCTGTTGTGCCATTGCTAGAAGTTTACAAAAAAATTGCCAGCCATCTGCAGTAAAGGTACTGCTGGGTGTTACCAGTAGCGGGTGTGTCTGACTGTCCAATCAGTGCTGCTGGTGTCAGTCAGTGCAGGGACACCCCCCCAACTGGTAACACCCATCCCTTCCTTTACTGCACACTGCTGGCAATTCACTCATAACTTCTAGCAGGAATAATACAGGAATGGCACATTATAGAGTCATAAGATTAGATGATCCAGAATTGTTATTACATGGAGAATGCATGTAGTCACTACAACAGACATGTCAGGAGAGGTGACAGGTCCTCTTTAACCACCTGCGGACCGCTGTACGCACAGACGCGTCCTGGAGGTGGTTGATTGATTCCGAGTGGACGCGCCGACGCGCCCTCTCGCGATGGCCGAGATTTCCTGTGAACGCGCGCACAGGAACGGAAGGTAAGAAAGTGGATCTCCAGCCTGCCAGCGGCGATCGTTCGCTGGCAGGCTGGAGATGTGATTTTTTTAACCCCTAACAGGTATATTAGACGCTGTTTTGATAACAGCGTCTAATATACCTGCTACCTGGTCCTCTGGTGGTCCCCTTTGTTTGGATCGACCACCAGAGGACACAGATAGCTCAGTAATATGTTGCACCAAGCACCACACTACACTACACCCCCCCCCCCCCGGTCACTTATTAACCCCTTATTCACCCTTGATCTTGATCACCCCTGATCACCCCATATAGACTCCCTGATCACCCCCCTGTCATTGATTACCCCCCTGTCATTGATCACACCCCTGTAAAGCTCCATTCAGACGTCCGCATGATTTTTACGGATCCACTGATAGATGGATCGGATCCGCAAAACGCACACGGACGTCTGAATGGAGCCTTACAGGGGCATGATCAATGACTGTGGTGATCACCCCATATAGACTCCCTGATCACCCCCCTGTCATTGATCACCCCCCTGTAAAGCTCCATTCAGACGTCCGCATGATTTTTACGGATCCACTGATAGATGGATCGGATCCGCAAAACGCACACGGACGTCTGAATGGAGCCTTACAGGGGCATGATCAATGACTGTGGTGATCACCCCATATAGACTCCCTGATCACCCCCCTGTCATTGATTACCCCCCTGTCATTGATCACCCCCCTGTAAAGCTCCATTCAGACGTCCGCATGATTTTTACGGATCCACTGATAGATGGATCGGATCCGCAAAACGCACACGGACGTCTGAATGGAGCCTTACAGGGGCATGATCAATGACTGTGGTGATCACCCCATATAGACTCCCTGATCACCCCCCTGTCATTGATTACCCCCCTGTCATTGATCACCCCCCTGTAAAGCTCCATTCAGACGTCCGCATGATTTTTACGGATCCACTGATAGATGGATCGGATCCGCAAAACGCACACGGACGTCTGAATGGAGCCTTACAGGGGCATGATCAATGACTGTGGTGATCACCCCATATAGACTCCCTGATCACCCCCCTGTCATTGATTACCCCCCTGTCATTGATCACACCCCTGTAAAGCTCCATTCAGACGTCCGCATGATTTTTACGGATCCACTGATAGATGGATCGGATCCGCAAAACGCACACGGACGTCTGAATGGAACCTTACAGGGGCATGATCAATGACTGTGGTGATCACCCCATATAGACTCCCTGATCACCCCCCTGTCATTGATTACCCCCCTGTCATTGATCAACCCTCTGTAAAGCTCCATTCAGACGTCCGCATGATTTTTACGGATCCACTGATAGATGGATCGGATCCGCAAAACGCACACGGACGTCTGAATGGAGCCTTACAGGGGCATGATCAATGACTGTGGTGATCACCCCATATAGACTCCCTGATCACCCCCCTGTCATTGATTACCACCCTGTCATTGATCACCCCCCTGTAAAGCTCCATTCAGATGTCCGCATGATTTTTACGGATCCACTGATAGATGGATCGGATCCGCAAAACGCACACGGACGTCTGAATGGAGCCTTACAGGGGCGTGATCAATGACTGGTGATCACCCCATATAGACTCTCTGATCACCCCCCTGTCATTGATTACCCCCCTGTCATTGATCACACCCCTGTCATTGATCACCCCCCCTGTCATTGATCACCCCTCTGTAAGGCTCCATTCAGACATTTTTTTGGCCCAAGTTAGCGGAAATTTATTTATTTTTCTTACAAAGTCTCATATTCCACTAACTTGCGTCAAAAAATTAAATCTCACATGAACTCACCATACCCCTCACGGAATCCAAATGCGTAAAACTTTTTAGACATTTATATTCCAGACTTCTTCTCACGCTTTAGGGCCCCTAGAATGCCAGGGCAGTATAAATACCCCACATGTGACCCCATTTCGGAAAGAAGACACCCCCAGGTATTCCGTGAGGGGCATATTGAGTCCATGAAAGATTGAAATTTTTGTCCCAAGTTAGCGGAAAGGGAGACTTTGTGAGAAAAAAATAAATAAAATCAATTTCCGCTAACTTGTGCCAAAAAAAATAAATTTCTATGAACTCGCCATGCCCCTCATTGAATACCTTGGGGTGTCTTCTTTCCAAAATGGGGTCACATGTGGGGTATTTATACTGCCCTGGCATTCTAGGGGCCCTAAAGCGTGAAAAGAAGTCTGGGATCCAAATGTCTAAAAATGCCCTCATAAAAGGAATGTGGGCCCCTTTGCGCATTTAGGCTGCAAAAAAGTGTCACACATCTGGTATCGCCGTACTCAGGAGAAGTTGGGGAATGTGTTTTGGGGTGTCATTTTACATATACCCATGCTGGGTGAGAGAAATATCTTGGCAAAAGACAACTTTTCCCATTTTTTTATACAAAGTTGGCATTTGACCAAGATATTTATCCCACCCAGCATGGGTATATGTAAAATGACACCCCAAAACACATTCCCCAACTTCTCCCGAGTACGGAGATACCACACGTGTGGCACTTTTTTGCAGCCTAGGTGGGCAAAGGGGCCCACATTCCAAAGAGCACCTTTCGGATTTCACAGGTCATTTACCTACTTACCACACATTAGGGCCCCTGGAAAATGCCAGGGCAGTATAACTACCCCACAAGTGACCCCATTTTGGAAAGAAGACACCCCAAGGTATTCCGTGAGGGGCATGGCGAGTTCCTAGAATTTTTTATTTTTTGTCACAAGTTAGTGGAAAATGATGATTTTTTATTTTATTTATTTTTTTCTTACAAAGTCTCATATTCCACTAACTTGTGACAAAAAATAAAAACTTCCATGAACTCACTATGCCCATCAGCGAATACCTTGGGGTGTCTTCTTTCCAAAATGGGGTCACTTGTGGGCTAGTTATACTGCCGTGGCATATTAGGGGCCCAAATGTGTGGTAAGGAGTTTGAAATCAAATTCTGTAAAAAATGACCAGTGAAATCCGAAAGGTGCTCTTTGGAATATGGGCCCCTTTGCCCACCTAGGCTGCAAAAAAGTGTCACACATCTGGTATCTCTGTATTCAGGAGAAGTTGAGGAATGTGTTTTGGGGTGTCCTTTTACATATACCCATGCTGGGTGAGATAAATATCTTGGTCAAATGCCAACTTTGTATAGAAAAATGGGAAAAGTTGTCTTTTGCCAAGATATTTCTCTCACCCAGCATGGGTATATGTAAAATGACACCCCAAAACACATTCCCCAACTTCTCCCGAGTACGGAGATACCACATGTGTGGCACTTTTTTGCAGCCTAGGTGGGCAAAGGGGCCCACATTCCAAAGAGCACCTTTCGGATTTCACAGGTCATTTACCTACTTACCACACATTAGGGCCCCTGGAAAATGCCAGGGCAGTATAACTACCCCACAAGTGACCCCATTTTGGAAAGAAGACACCCCAAGGTATTCCCGTGAGGGGCATGGCGAGTTCCTAGAATTTTTATTTTTTTGTCACAAGTTAGTGGAAAATGATGATTTTTTATTTTATTTATTTTTTTCTTACAAAGTCTCATATTCCACTAACTTGTGACAAAAAATAAAAACTTCCATGAACTCACTATGCCCATCAGCGAATACCTTGGGGTGTCTTCTTTCCAAAATGGGGTCACTTGTGGGGTAGTTATACTGCCGTGGCAAATTAGGGGCCCAAATGTGTGGTAAGGAGTTTGAAATCAAATTCTGTAAAAAATGACCAGTGAAATCCGAAAGGTGCTCTTTGGAATATGGGCCCCTTTACCCACCTAGGCTGCAAAAAAGTGTCACACATCTGGTATCTCTGTATTCAGGAGAAGTTGAGGAATGTGTTTTGGGGTGTCCTTTTACATATACCCATGCTGGGTGAGATAAATATCTTGGTCAAATGCCAACTTTGTATAGAAAAATGGGAAAAGTTGTCTTTTGCCAAGATATTTCTCTCACCCAGCATGGGTATATGTAAAATGACACCCCAAAACACATTCCCCAACTTCTCCCGAGTACGGAGATACCACATGTGTGGCACTTTTTTGCAGCCTAGGTGGGCAAAGGGGCCCACATTCCAAAGAGCACCTTTCGGATTTCACAGGTCATTTACCTACTTACCACACATTAGGGCCCCTGGAAAATGCCAGGGCAGTATAACTACCCCACAAGTGACCCCATTTTGGAAAGAAGACACCCCAAGGTATTCCGTGAGGGGCATGGCGAGTTCCTAGAATTTTTTAATTTTTTGTCACAAGTTAGTGGAAAATGATGATTTTTTTTTTTTTTTCTTACAAAGTCTCATATTCCACTAACTTGTGACAAAAAATAAAAACTTCCATGAACTCACTATGCCCATCAGCGAATACCTTGGGGTGTCTTCTTTCCAAAATGGGGTCACTTGTGGGGTAGTTATACTGCCCTGGCATTCTAGGGGCCCAAATGTGTGGTAAGGAGTTTGAAATCAAATTCTGTAAAAAATGACCAGTGAAATCCGAAAGGTGCTCTTTGGAATATGGGCCCCTTTGCCCACCTAGGCTGCAAAAAAGTGTCACACATCTGGTATCTCCGTACTCAGGAGAAGTTGGGGAATGTGTTTTGGGGTGTCATTTTACATATACCCATGCTGGATGAGAGAAATATCTTGGCAAAAGACAACTTTTCCAATTTTTTTATACAAAGTTGGCATTTGACCAAGATATTTATCTCACCCAGCATGGGTATATGTAAAAAGACACCCCAAAACACATTCCTCAACTTCTCCTGAATACAGAGATACCAGATGTGTGACACTTTTTTGCAGCCTAGGTGGGCAAAGGGGCCCATATTCCAAAGAGCACCATTCGGATTTCACTGGTCATTTTTTACAGAATTTGATTTCAAACTCCTTACCACACATTTGGGCCCCTAGAATGCCAGGGCAGTATAACTACCCCACAAGTGACCCCATTTTGGAAAGAAGAGACCCCAAGGTATTTCGTGATGGGCATAGTGAGTTCATAGAACTTTTTATTTTTTGTCACAAGTTAGTGGAATATGAGACTTTGTAAGAAAAAAAAAAATCATAATTTTCCGCTAACTTGTGACAAAAAATAAAAAGTTCTATGAACTCACTATGCCCATCAGCGAATACCTTAGGGTGTGTACTTTCCGAAATGGGGTCATTTGTGGGGTGTTTGTACTGTCTGGGCATTGTAGAACCTCAGGAAACATGACAGGTGCTCAGAAAGTCAGAGCTGCTTCAAAAAGCGGAAATTCACATTTTTGTACCATAGTTTGTAAACGCTATAACTTTTACCCAAACCATATTTTTTTTACCCAAACATTTTTTTTTTATCAAAGACATGTAGAACAATAAATTTAGAGCAAAATTTATATATGGATCTCGTTTTTTTTTGCAAAATTTTACAACTGAAAGTGAAAAATGTCATTTTTTTGCAAAAAAATCGTTAAATTTCGATTAATAACAAAAAAAGTAAAAATGTCAGCAGCAATGAAATACCACCAAATGAAAGCTCTATTAGTGAGAAGAAAAGGAGGTAAAATTCATTTGGGTGGTAAGTTGCATGACCGATCAATAAACGGTGAAAGTAGTGTAGGTCAGAAGTGTAAAAAGTGGCCTGGTCTTTCAGGGTGTTTAAGCACTGGGGGCTGAGGTGGTTAATCCAGACTGTTTAATAGGTTCCCTATTTTTCTGCTGTTTTCTTAGATGCACTAAATCAATAAAAAATTTTTTTGCAAAAGTGCACATATACTTAAATGGCTTTTCCGAAATATTTTTATTGGTGACCTATCCTCTGGCTAAGGCCTCATGCACACAACCGTAGTTATGGTCCGCATCCGAGCCGCAGTTTTTGCATCTTGGATGCGGACCCATTCACTTCAATGGGGCCGCAAAAGATGCAGACAGCACTCCGTGTGCTGTCCGCATCCGTTGCTCCTTTCCGAGGCCCCACAAAAAAATATAGCATGTCCTATTCTTGTCCGTTTTGCGGACAAAAATAGGCATTTCTGCAATGGGCCGCCCGTTCCGTTCCGCAAATTGCGGAAGGCACACGGGCGCTTCCGTTTTTTTGCGGACCGCAAAAAAAACGGCACGGTCGTGTGCATGAGGCCAAAGTCATCAGTATCTGATTGGTGGGGTCCGACACCGGGGACAGCTGTTTGAGAAGACACAGGTGCTGGCAGTAGTGCCGCAGCCTTCTCTCAGCTTTCCCTAGACCAGGCATGCTCAACCTGCGGCCCTCCAGCTGTTGCAAAACTACAACTCCCAGCATGCCCAAACAGCCTACAGCTATCAGCCTACAGCATGGCATTGTGGGAGTTGTAGTTTTACAACAGCTGGAGGGCCGCAGGTTGAGCATGCCTGCACTAGACCATGTGACGTCACCTTCATCAGTCACATGCCCGGATACGCTCTGAACGGATCCAAACGTCTGCATTATAGGAGCGGATCCGTCTGTGCAGACACCAGACGGATCCTCTCTGAACGCAAGTGTGAAAGTAGCCTTAAAGATAAGGTTAAACAACTAGCCATCTGGTTTAGATATTTTATCTCTTGGACTGCCGTAGCGTAATCATAAACATGAATCCACTCTAGCTAATATATATCATGCATATGTAAAATAAATACTGTAGAAGTCGTGGGTACATAATACGGCTGGTATGATTGCAGATAAGCAGATTTCACAATGCTGAGCTGACCTTAATCTTCCTAAGAAATGAAATTCTTTTGCTCCATGACTCATTGCATGCAAACAGCGTAAAGAGCCCTTTCCACAGGCCAAGAATCCCCCAGATAATCGCTAACAAGCGGTCAGAGGAACACTCATTAGCGATTATCTGGTAGCGTAAAAAGGTGTCGCCGATTACCCAATGAAACACTCTGCTGCAGGGAAACAACGAGTCTGTATGGAGACGAGTGATGGCATTAGTGATCACTCCTCCCCATACTGTGGAGGAGATCACCACATGTAATTTCACTGCTCTCCTCTACTGATAAGCAGGCGATTGTCACGAAGGAACGCTTCCTTCCCGACAGTCGCCTGCTGTATCACATCCTGTGAGCGCCTCAGCCTTCTCTGTGATCATCAAGCACAGCGCCGTATATTGTATAGTGGCTGTGCTTGGTATCACACTCGCTAAGCTGTGCCTAGGCCACATGACAGATGGATGCGTCGTCACTGGCCTAGGGTGTCGGACCCCCACTGGTCAGGTACTGATGACCTATCCTGAGGGTAGGTTTTCAGTATTAAAATCCCAGAAAACCCCTTTAAGTGAATGCAGATATCCTGTTTTCTTTTTGCTACTGGTTTCAAAGTTTAATTTATAGTTTAAAGGGTTGTTCCTATCTGGACATTTTGTGGCATATTGACAGGGTATGCTATAAATGTCTGCTAGGCGCAGGTCCCACTTCTAGGACCTACAACTATCTTCAGTACAGCACCCCGTCTTGCATGGCTCTTTCCATTCGATACTATGGGAGTTTCAAAGTTGACTAAGCATGGGAGGTCCTGCATCTATTGGATATTTATGGCATATGCTGTGGCTATGCCATACATTTCCAGATGAGAATACCTCTTTAAGGTAAGTTATGAGATTTTCTTCTCATAACAAACGCCAGTTGATTACAATGGTTGGGGGGGAGGGGGGTGAACAATCAATCATCAATGCACTGCACTTTACCACTGAACATCATTTGAAGTGGTCATTTTTTGACCGCCTAAAGGATGTGATCAGCTGATTTATGAACATAGGCTTGTATGTTGGCTGCCATGTTTAGGCTGCACATCCATAATGTGGCAGGATGCGCATGCGGCTCACCGCTAATTACCAGACCGCACATGTACATGCTTTTTGTTTCAAGCACAGGTGCAGCATGGCAACTAATAGTGAGCTGCATGTGAATGCTGCTGCAAGGGCACCTCGTGTATGGGCACCCCTATATTGGGCCGTGATTGGGAATGAGCTTTCAAATAAGAGCTTATTGGGCCCGATCATTGGCCTATGTAAAAGGGCCTTCAAGGGAATTTCTAGGTATATTAACTGATAAGGAAAGAGTCAAACTTACCTACTTCCCACTGCTCCCGTCTAGCACGCTGGCTCCCATTTCTCCACCTTCTGGTCCATGGCTTGTTCCTTTCTGCTCGAGGCATAGGCATGGCCACATGCACCGCTGCAGCAAATGACTAGCTTCAGCAGTGATGATTTCCCAAGTGACACCATAGCTATGGTTTCCACCTCACTGGTAAACCACCAGCTTAGACCAGTGTCAGTATTTAGTTCGACATACAGTACAGACCAAAAGTTTGGACACACCTTCTCATTCAAAGAGTTTTCTTTATTTTCATGACTATGAAGGCATCAAAACTATGAATTAACACATGTGGAATTATATACATAACAAACAAGTGTGAAACAACTAAATAATATGTCATATTCTAGGTTCTTCAAAGTAGCCACCTTTTGCTTTGATTACTGCTTTGCACACTCTTGGCATTCTCTTGATGAGCTTCAAGGGGTAGTCCCCTGAAATGGTCTTCCAACAGTCTTGAAGGAGTTCCCAGAGATGCTTAGCACTTGTTGGCCCTTTTGCCTTCACTCTGCGGTCCAGCTCACCCCAAACCATCTCGATTGGGTTCAGGTCCGGTGACTGTGGAGGCCAGGTCATCTGGCGCAGCAACCCATCACTCTCCTTCATGGTCAAATAGCCCTTACTTTCAAAGTTTTCCCTATTTTTCGGCTGACTGACTGACCTTCATTTCTTAAAGTAATGATGGCCACTCGTTTTTCTTTACTTAGCTGCTTTTTTCTTGCCATAATACAAATTCTAACAGTCTATTCAGTAGGACTATCAGCTGTGTATCCACCTGACTTCTCCTCAATGCCACTTATTAAACCTGACAGGGCACACCTGTGAAGTGAAAACCATTTCAGGGGACTACCTCTTGAAGCTCATCAAGAGAATGCCAAGAGTGTGCAAAGCAGTAATCAAAGCAAAAGGTGGCTACTTTGAAGAACCTAGAATATGACATATTTTCAGTTGTTTCACACTTGTTTGTTATGTATATAATTCCACATGTGTTAATTCATAATTTTGATGCCTTCAGTGTGAATCTACAATTTTCATAGTCATGAAAATAAAGAAAACTCTTTGAATTAGAAGGTGTGTCCAAACTTTTGGTCTGTACTGTATGTATAATGTATTCACATGTATAATGTACCGGTGTCTACAGATACAACTCTCTATATATCAGTACAGTCTATGGGTGTCTTTTAAGAGGCTAAAAGCGGAAACATGTTTTAGTAACTGCAAAATAAAGCACAAAATAAATTACAATAATCACAAAACTGTCCATTATAGGGGGAGAACAATAAAAATAATGGAAGTGGCATCTCTATCAAATGACGAAAATGAATTTCACCTGACGGACCACATTTGCTATCAAACGGTTGCCACCTGACGGACCGCATTGACTATAAAACGATCGCCACCTGACGGACCCCACTGATTATAAAAAGGACGCCACCTGACGGATCACACTGACTATAAAATGACCTCCACCTGACAGACTGCAATGACTGAAATAGAATCTGTTTTCAATTAGAAACCCCCACATTTTACCAGACAAGAAAATGCAGCATGCTGAGATATTCTGTCCTGTGTTTTAGATGGCATCTACAATGGAAGCTCCTGACGCATCCTCCAATACAGATGTAGACGAAACCTAACATGGCCTTCTGGGCATGTGATCAGTTACCCCATCAGCCCAAGCATACTTGCTCTCTGTCACATATGGGGTCTTTTTCAGAAAAGGAATGGGAAGATGAGTGTTTTCACATCTAATCCCCACACCAAACACTCAACACGGGGTGCACACGCTGCAGTAATGGTGACCATCACTGGAGAAAACGATTGATACATTTCTGACAGATGGAGAAGGTTTCCGTCAGAGTAGACATTTTCTCTCGCTGACTGTCACCATAAACCATCGTCTTCTACTAGTTTTACAGAACACGGTTTAGGGGCAGCAGTTTTCACACCTCTGTGGTTATTTGCTTCACCATTAGAGCTCATTCAATTATACCTGTTCACACATGAAGCCAGGGCGGCATGTTATATTAAAAACAACCTGAACAATTAGTTTTTTATGTTTTTTAAAAAGGTGCAAATCTCAAAATATGATCAAACCATTGATGTCAATGCCCCATGTTAAGCCAAACCCCCAAAACATGCCATTTTTAACCGTGTAAATTTGGATGGTATTTTGTGTTGGCAAAGGTGTCAACCCTAACCATAGTCTAGATATAAGCTAAGATGTTCCATACAGTTGCAATTGCAACTATTGTAAGAAGTTTCCTTCTCCTTGGGTGCACTGGGGAATAGGGTCCTACGCTTTTCTCATATTTTAAAAGTATCTCCTTCTGAAATGTATACAGTGGATATAAAAAGTCTAAACACCCCTGTTAAAATGTCAGGTTTCTGTGCTGTAAAACAATGAGACAAAGATAAATCATTTCAGAACTTTTTCCACCTTTAATGTGACCTATAAACTGTACAACTCAATTGAAAAACAAACTGAAATCTTTTAGGTGGAGGGAAGAAAAATAAATAAAAAGAAAATAATGTGGTTGCATAAGTGTGCACACCCTCTTATAACTGGGGATGTAGCTGTGTTCAGAATTAAGCAATCACATTCAAAATCTCGTTAAATAGGAGTCAGCATACACCTGCCATCATTTAAAGTGCCTCTGATTAACCCCAAATAAGGTTCAGCTGCTCTAGTTGGTCTTTCCTGAAATTTTCTTAGTCGCATCCCACAGCAAAAGTCATGGTCCACAGAGAGCTTCCAAAGCATCAGAGGGATCTCATTGTTAAAAGGTATCAGTCAGGAGAAGGGTACAAAAGAATTTCCAAGGCATTAGATATACCATGGAACACAGTGAAGACAGTCATCATCAAGTGAAGAAAATATGGCACAACAGTGACATTGCCAAGAACTAGACATCCCTCCAGAATGTATGAAAAGACGAGAAGAAAACTGGTCTGGGAGGCTACCAAGAGGCCTACAGCAACATTAAAGGAGCTGCAGGAATATCTGGCAAGTACTGGCTGTATGGTACATGTGACAACAATCTCCTGTATTCTTCATAAGTCTGGACTATGGGGTAGAGTGGCAAGACGAAAGCCTTTTCTTACGAAGAAAAACATCCAAACCAGGCTACATTTTGCAAAAACACATCTAAAGTCTCCCAAAAGCTTATGGGAAAAGGTATTATGGTCTGATGAAACAAAGGTTGGACTTTTTGGCCATAATTCCATGGCCCAAAAACAACACTGCACATCACCAAAAGAACACCATACCCACAGTGAAGCATGGTGGTGGCAGCATCATGCCAAGGGGCTGTTTTTCTTCAGCTGGAACTGGGGCCTTAGTTAAGCTAGAGAGAATTATGAACAGTTCCAAATACCAATGAATATTGGCACAAAACCTTCAGGCTTCTGCTAGAAAGCTGAACATGAAGAGGAACTTCATCTTTCAGCATGACAACGACCCAAAGCATACATTCAAATCAACAAAGGAATGGCTTCACCAGAAGAAGATTAACATTTTGGAATGGCCCAGCCAGAGCCCAGACCTGAATCAGATTGAAAATCTGTGGGGTGATCTGAAGAAGGCTGTGCACAGGAGATGCCCTCGCAAACTGACAGATTTGGAGTGTTTTTGCAAAGAAGGGTGGCCAAATCTTGCCAAGACAAAATGTGCCATGCTGATAGACTCATACCCCAAAAGACTGAGTGCTGTAAAAAAATCTAAAGGTGCTTCAACAAAGTATTAGTTTAAGGGTGCGCACACTTATGCAATCATATTATTTTATTTTTAGATTTTTTCTTCCCTCTACCTAAAAGATTTCAGTTTGTTTTTCAATTGAGTTGTACAGTTTTTAGGTCACATTAAAGGTGGAAAAAGTTCTGAAATGATTTATTTTTATCTATTTTTTTTAGATTACAGAAACCTGACATTTTAACAGGGGTGTGTAGACTTTTTATATACACTGTAATTCTCAATAAAATGTCTTGTACATGTCCTACCTTTTAATACCTAAAAAGATTATACTGGGTACACATAGCAAGCTTTTAAAAGCAGATATGTCATGCTATAAGTATATTTTTAGTAGTTTGTGGGCAAAGAATGCAAAGTTTATTGTCTTCCTTATGAAGCTTATACTATTAAGTCCATTTTCTGCCAGAGCCCCCCTAATGTCACTGGACTTGGGAAGGGAAGCATACTTACCTGCTCCATGCCTCTGGATTACGGCTTCTTCAATCCTCCCTCTGCTGCTACCTCGTTCTGCTCTCTGCGCGTTAAAACCCTGTTTGACATGAGCTACATGGCCACTGCAACTAATAAGTGGCTGTAGAGGTGAGATGCCCCCCATGTTTCATGTCACTGGGCCACATGACACATGGGGGACAGTTACCATTGCAGCCAGTGGCTGCAGCAGCCATGTGACCCACGTCAAAAGGATGTTGATATGCATAGACCCGAGTGAGACAACGTCGTTCAGGGACTAAAGAAACCAGTACCCAGCAGCAAGAAGCACGTAGGTATTCTTCCCTCTGCAAGTCTGGTGATGTAGGTGAGTCTAACATAAAGGCTCTGTCACCCCCGAATCCCCTGCAGCAAACAGCAAACCCCATAACTGTATATGGGCAGGTTTCTAGTAATTGCCTAGGGTGGCATCTTGAGAATTGTTGCACTTAGTTCTCACAATAGTCCTTTACAATGCACAAAAGTTAGTCTTGTTGGAATCACTTTGCCTGTAGTATTTTCCTTTCTGCATCAATGTTTTACAAGAATACGAACCACTAACACATATGTCCCTTTTTCCTCAACAGTGTTCTCAAATGTGCACCACAATGGGCATAAAATAACTGAATGGTCTAATAACACCCTTGCAGGCATGAACAGCATCAAAGTGCAGAATGGAGAACTGGTCATTGCAAAACCTGGCTTTTATTATATCTATTCCCAGACATATTTCCGTCACCAGGATGATGAAGGGAAAGTGAAACAACTAGTGCAACACATTTATAAAATGACAAGCTACCGAGATCCCATAGCGCTAATGAAAAATGTTAAGACTACTTGTTGGTCAAAAAGTGCAGAATATGGACTTCATTCAATTTATCAAGGCGGAGTGTTCAAACTAAATGAAAATGATCGGTTGTTTGTCACTGTAAGTGATAAAAATATCCTTGACATGGATGAAAAAGCAACTTTTTTTGGTGCGTTCCTAGTATTCTAAAGGTGCAGTGAAGAAACTGAATAATTTTGCAAATACATCAAGAGAATTAAGCATCAAGTTCAAAAACATTTAGTTGAATATCTTCACATGTTGCTTCCAAGGCGTCTATATAACAGACATATGAAACACACTTATATAAGAACTGTGACTATAGGAAGCAACTGGAGGAAACTTGCACCATACATATTTGATTTGAGGTCCCATGCCATGTCTAAATTGATAGGAGACTCGTATCACTGCTTTAAAGGAACACTAAATCTAGAAATGAATGTTTGAGGGTAGTCGGAGATAGACTTGCTCACACTATTTGTTAGTCTGTAGGATCTCCTCCATGATTCTAAAAAAAACTGTTCTGTGGAAATCTTGCAGAGAACACAGGTGTAAATCTCCTCCAGATCCCTCAATGTTTGGCTAGCAGGCGGTGGCAAGAGCAGAGTGCAGTGTTCTTGTTCAACAGTTGCTGACTAAGGGGAAGGCATCTGCTGCAGCCAGCTGCCTTATAGCCCGACAAGAGATTGTGAGAAGGAGGAGGGGAGAAATGACTAATCTCCTTGGTCTTAGATTTATTTACATATCAAGGAAAAATCCCAATAATTCATTTTTTAGGCATTCTCTGTGTTTAGTGTTCATTTAAATATAGGGAACGAACTAGATAACAAGTTCATAATATTTCAGTATACTGTAGTACAGATATGTCCTTCCTTACCTTTTCTCTTTGTGCATGTTATAAGGTGCGTGGTGTGAGATGACTAGTTTAAAAAAACAACAACATGATTTTGTGATACTGTGTCAAGAGACATGGCCATCCACTTTTGAGAAATTTAGGGTCTTGGATAATTCAAGAAAAGGTAAGGGTAGACAAATCTGTATGTTCAATTCCCTTTAAAGGGTCATTCGTTGGTAACTGAATGATATGGAATGAATCCAAAATGTTTTGGTTCTGCTGCTAACACCTCAGTATTTTCATGCATTTTTTCCTCAATCTTGTAGCATCTAGGAATACACATCAGACATGATGTAAATTGTAGCCAATATGTCAGTAGCATTCATCAACAAGAACAGCTTGTAATTTTTGAGGCAACAAGACAACCTACCAAGGTTTCAGGTTGTCTTGGACATGCAGATTGGTGTCCAGTGTTGTCCATATCATATTACAGCCATGTTGCCTGATAACCTACACAGAAAAAATCTACTAAATGTGACCTGTGTAGCAAGAGTACAAACTCAACAGGTAGACTGTAGTTTACTATGACATACTTCTTCTCATGTAGCACACAGAATAGGCTTCGTCCCATGCTGATCCTAAATTTAATGGGGTTTCCTATCTCTTTTTTTCATGTTCAAAATGGGAATAACCAGAGTGAGGGTTAGCCAGGAGTGATTGGTTTACGGAAATGGCTGAGCAGTCGGAACTCTTATAGCAGTGAAGCAAGCTACTCAAACAGCACAACAAAGCAAGCTAACCTATCATCCTTACATCCTGAGATATAGAAACAGTGTTATCTGCTGTGTTACACTGTTTATGTAGTTTCGATTCACTGCTATGGAAGTTACAGAAACAGCCACAGTGCTAGCCACTTGGATGTTTCCATAATTAAGGATTCCCCCAGCCCTTTTAAGGGAGAGCATACATAGTGTGCTCTTGGTAAGTAGAAACTGAATTTTATTGTTTTATGGTATTTTCCATTGTTAATAACAGAGATGCGGTCTAGTCAATGGATCCACCTTCTCATGGGGATAAATGTGAACAAGGTGAGGTTGTACAAAAATAAACAACCACCTTTAGGCCGGGTTTCCAAGATATGCCTTAGATGCGGCAGCTGCCTATAGCCGAGGCCCCTTCCACAATTTTGAAGGTAATACTTCTATTAACCTGCAGATTTGTGCACCACTGAGTTGCTTCCACGTTGTGGAAACCCAGCCTTATTGATAGACCATGTGGTAACTTGAAGTAAGCAGCTGATGACATGAGAACTCAAATTAGTAAGATGTTAGTGAGAGCTGGGCATTGAAGGTGCCTTTTTTCTAGTCAAGGACTCAAGGTGAATATTGCCAAATTGTGGTTCTATACATCCTTTGAGATGTTGAAATCCCACAGAAGAAAAATTGTGGCATGTTCTATTAGATGTCATATAAGGCTGTGTTTACATCTGTGGTATTATTTCCATTGTCCTGCTCTGTTATAGTTGCAAAAAAAATGAATATAGTGGAAGCACCGGATCTTTCAAATGATACATAAAACGGCATCCAACAAACCCAAATGGTTATAAGACGGTCCATCAGGTTTCCATCAAGGAGCTTGGCATTTTACAGTCTAGTATCCAGTATGCTGTCTGGCATTTTGACTGTTTTGTGTGAACACAACCTTACAGAACTATCCTCCCCTAGAAGCATTGCTTCTAAGAGAGAAGATTTAAATAATACAGCGCTATTAAGAAGGCTGTGCCTTTCATATGGCTTTTAACCACATCTTACAGTATAGTATTTCTATAGAAATGAGACTAAATGGCTTATATTAAGCATGTATATACTGTACAGTTTTCATACGATTCACAAGTGTCTGTAGAATTGATTTTAGATCTTTGATCAAACAGAAGGAAAAAAAATTGTATATCATTAATAGATTAAAATATTCACATGTATCAATATGTCATGTAAAGACATGCCATGATCAGGCCTACCAATAAGGGAAAAACCACTGAAATGAAAATCAATATAAATATTAACATTAATTATTACATTTTGTAGCCATACACTAGCTTTCTTTATAGTCATATGGGATACTTTTTCTAATTTTGGCTAATAAACTGAAAATTTAAAAGTTTATGTCATGCTAAATGTATACTCAGTTGTACATAACTCTATGGATAGGATAAGTCTTGCTTAAAATCTTTTCACATTTTGTGATCTGCTCGCTACAGTTTTTAGAAAATCAATTTTTTATTTTCAATATATGTTTTGTACATAAAGTAAATAAAAGACAAAGAAACAATGTATTTGTATTTTACTACAAATCTATTGGAGAATCTTGTTTTAACAAATAAAAAAAATCTTGTGATATACTGAAGACCAAAAATGGCTTGGCTGTATAGAGGTTAAAGAAGTAGTAATTTATACAAGCACATTTTCCAAAAATAATTCAATCCGAAATAAGCTCTAGGATTTCCTCAAAAGTCCAGTGTAATGCTAATGGATGGGGTTTCAAATTTCCATCTTAATTACAGGAGCAATAAATAGAGGGTCTCTTGCAGTTGCTCTCTTGGAATATATGGAAATACTGCTTTAAAAATATAAAGAAGTAAGTACGGTCACTAAGGGGCCTTAGGCTGAAGTCCTCCGTGCAGCAGAGAGTGGGGACTCGCCTCTCACATGAGAGCAGCGCTCCTGTTCTAACAGCCCAAGCCGGCAGTACCGGTTTGGACCTGGTGTAGGCCCGAAGCCTTCCTTGAGTGTTCCCCAATATAAGAAGAGAGAAGGGGAATAAACCCCAAAAAAGAGTGTTAGTCGCAGATTCCTTTTGGATAAAATCCAAAAGGGTCTTGGAATAACTGCACTGCGCCAAAGGTAAGGAGAAAGAAACTACAAGTGTTTGAGCAAATGGTGGGAGGCTGCCAGTAGTGGCTGAATATGCGGCAGAAGCTGCTGCATATAGCAATAGGTAAAGAACAGAAAAAGAGAAAACACCAGCCACAGCGGGGGCGCCAATCACCTAGATGAGGTTAATGGAAATAAGGTGAAATAGAAGATTTCCAAAGGAAGTTGTCTAAAACGTTATGGCATAAAACCAGTTGGTGTAAAAAGCATATATAAAAAGTAGAAAATGAAAAAAAAAAAAAAGATATATACACTGCTCAAAAAAATTAAGGGAACACAAAAATAACACATCCTAGATCTGAATTAATTAAATATTCTTCTGAAATACTTTGTTCTCTACATAGTTGAATGTGCTGACAACAAAATCACACAAAAATTTAAAAATGGAAATCAAATTTTTCAACCCATGGAGGTCTGGATTTGGAGTCACACTCAAAATTAAAGTGGAAAAACACACTACAGGCTGATCCAACTTTGATGTAATGTCCTTAAAACAAGTCAAAATGAGGCTCAGTAGTGTGTGTGTGGCCTCCACGTGCCTGTATGACCTCCCTACAACGCCTGTGCATGCTCCTGATGAGGTGGCGGACAGTCTCCTGAGGGATCTCCTCCCAGACCTGGACTAAAGAATCTGCCAACTCCTGGACAGTCTGTGGTGCAACGTGACGTTGGTGGATAGAGCGAGACATGATGTCCCAGATGTGCTCAATTGGATTCAGGTCTGGGGAACGGGCGGGCCAGTCCATAGCATCAATGCCTTCGTCTTGCAGGAACTGCTGACACACTCCAGCCACATGAGGTCTAGCATTGTCTTGCATTAGGAGGAACCCAGGGCCAACCACACCAGCATATGGTCTCACAAGGGGTCTGAGGATCTCATCTCGGTACCTAATGGCAGTCAGGCTACCTCTGGCGAGCACATGGAGGGCTGTGCGGCTCTCCAAAGAAATGTCAACCCACACCATTACTGACCCAATGCCAAACCGGTCATGCTGGAGGATGTTGCAGGCAGCAGAACGTTCTCCACGGCGTCTCAAGACTCTGTCACGTCTGTCACATGTGCTCAGTGTGAACCTGCTTTCATCTGTGAAGAGCACAGGGCGCCAGTGGCGAATTTGCCAATCTTGGTGTTCTCTGGCAAATGCCAAACGTCCTGCACGGTGTTGGGCTGTAAGCACAACCCCCACCTGTGGACGTCGGGCCCTCATATCACCCTCATGGAGTCTGTTTCTGACTGTTTGAGCAGACACATGCACATTTGTGGTCTGCTGGAGGTCATTTTGCAGGGCTCTGGCAGTGCTCCTCCTGTTCCTCCTTGCACAAAGGCGGAGGTAGCGGTCCTGCTGCTGGGTTGTTGCCCTCCTACGGCCTCCTCCACGTCTCCTGATGTACTGGCCTGTCTCCTGGTAGCGCCTCCATGCTCTGGACACTACGCTGAAAGACACAGCAAACCTTCTTGCCACAGCTCGCATTGATGTGCCATCCTGGATAAGCTGCACTACCTGAGCCACTTGTGTGGGTTGTAGACTCCGTCTCATGCTACCACTAGAGTGAAAGCACCGCCAGCATTCAAAAGTGACCAAAACATCAGCCAGGAAGCATAGGAACTGAGAAGTGGTCTGTAGTCACCACCTTCAGAACCACTCCTTTATTGGGGGTGTCTTGCTAATTGCCTATAATGTCCACCGGTTGTCTATTCCATTTGCACAACAGCATGTGAAATTGATTGTCACTCAGTTTTGCTTCCTAAGTGGACAGTTTGATTTCACAGAAGTGTGATTGACTTGGAGTTACATTGTGTTGTTTAAGTGTTCCCTTTATTTTTTTGAGCAGTGTATATATACACTGCTCAAAAAAATAAAGGGAACACTTAAACAACACAATGTAACTCCAAGTCAATCACACTTCTGTGAAATCAAATTGTCCACTTAGGAAGCAACACTGAGTGACAATCAATTTCACATGCTGTTGTGCAAATGGGATAGACAACAGGTGGAAATTATAGGCAATTAGCAAGACACCCCCAATAAAGGAGTGGTTCTGCAGGTGGTGATCACAGACCACTTCTCAGTTCCTATGCTTCCTGGCTGATGTTTTGGTCACTTTTGAATGCTGGTGGTGCTTTCACTCTAGTGGTAGCATGAGACGGAGTCTACAACCCACACAAGTGTCTCTGGTAGTACAGCTTATCCAGGATGGCACATCAATGCGAACTGTGGCAAGAAGGTTTGCTGTGTCTGTCAGCGTAGTGTCCAGAGCATGGAGGCGCTACCAGGAGACAGGCCAGTACATCAGGAGATGTGGAGGAGGCCGTAGGAGGGCAACAACCGAGCAGCAGGACCGCTACCTCCGCCTTTGTGCAAGGAGGAACAGGAGGAACACTGCCAGAGCCCTGCAAAATGACCTCCAGCAGGCCACAAATGTGCATGTGTCTGCTCAAACGGTCAGAAACAGACTCCATGAGGGTGATATGAGGGCCCGACGTCCACAGGTGGGGGTTGTGCTTACAGCCCAACACCGTGCAGGACGTTTGGCATTTGCCAGAGAACACCAAGATTGGCAAATTCGCCACTGGCGCCCTGTGCTCTACACAGATGAAAGCAGGTTCACACTGAGCACATGTGACAGACGTGACAGAGTCTGGAGACGCAGTGGAGAACGTTCTGCTGCCTGCAACATCCTCCAGCATGACTGGTTTGGCATTGGGTCAGTAATGGTGTGGGGTGGCATTTCTTTGGAGGGCCGCACAGCCCTCCATGTGCTCGCCAGAAGTAGCCTGACTGCCATTAGGTACCGAGATGAGATCCTCAGACCCCTTGTGAGACCATATGCTGGTGCGGTTGGCCCTGGGTTCCTCCTAATGCAAGACAATGCTAGACCTCATGTGGCTGGAGTGTGTCAGCAGTTCCTGCAAGACGAAGGCATTGATGCTATGGACTGGCCGGCCCGTTCCCCAGACCTGAATTCAATTGAGCACATCTGGGACATCATGTCTCGCTCTATCCACCAACGTCACATTGCACCACAGACTGTCCAGGAGTTGGCAGATTCTTTAGTCCAGGTCTGGGAGGAGATCCCTCAGGAGACCACCTCATCAGGAGCATGCACAGGCGTTGTAGGGAGGTCATACAGGCACGTGGAGGCCACACACACACTACTGAGCCTCATTTAGACTTGTTTTAAGGACATTACATCAAAGTTGGATCAGCCTGTAGTGTGTTTTTCCACTTTAATTTTGAGTGTGACTCCAAATCCAGACCTCCATGGGTTGAAAAATTTGATTTCCATTTTTTAATTTTTGTGTGATTTTGTTGTCAGCATATTCAACTATGTAAAGAACAAAGTATTGCAGAAGAATATTTAATTAACTCAGATCTAGGATGTGTTATTTTTGTGTTCCCTTTATTTTTTTGAGCAGTGTATATGTATATATATATATATATATATATATATAAAAGCATACATAAAAAGTAGAAATCGAATATATATATATATATATATATATATATATATACAGTCATGTGAAAAAATTAGGACACCCTTTGAAAGCATGTGGTTTTTTGTAACATTTTTAATAAATGGTTATTTCATCTCCGTTTCAACAATACAGAGAGATTAAAGTAATCCAACTAAACAAAGAAAACTGAAGAAAAGTCTTTTCAAGATCTTCTGTAAATGTCATTCTACAAAAATGCCTATTCTAACTGAGGAAAAAGATAGGACACCCTCACATGTATTCCCTCTTAAATTGGCTCAGATCTCACACAGGTATATCACACCAGGTGCACATAATTAGTAGATCATTACTCTGCATGTTGAATGAGGCTTGCCCTATTTAAACCTCAGACATTTAGTTTGGTGTGCTCCTGACTGTTGAAGTGAGAGTGAGCACCATGGTGAGAGCAAAAGAGCTGTCAGAGGACTTCAGAAAAAAGATTGTAGCAGCCTATGAGTCTGGGAAGAGATTTAAAAAGATCTCAAAAGATTTTGAAATCAGCCATTCCACTGTCCGGAAGATAGTCTACAAGTGGAGGGCTTTCAAAACAACTGCCAACATGCCCAGGACTGGTCGCCCCAGCAAGTTCACCCCAAGAGCAGACCGCAAGATGCTAAAAGAGGTATCCAAAAACCCTAAAGTGTCATCTCGAGAACTACAGCAGGCTCTGGCTACTGTTGATGTAGAAGTACATGCCTCTACAATCAGAAAGAGACTGTACAAGTTTAACTTGCATGGGAGGTGTGCAAGGAGGAAACCTTTGCTTTCCAAGAGAAACATCGAGGCCAGACTGACATTTGCCAGCGATAAAGTTGACAAAGACCAGGACTTCTGGAATAATGTTCTTTGGACAGATGAGTCCAAAATTGAATTATTTGGACACAACAGCAGAGGACATGTTTGGCGTAAACCAAACACAGCATTCCAAGAAAAGAACCTCATACCAACTGTGAAGCATGGAGGTGGAAGTGTCATGGTTTGGGGCTGCTTTGCTGCAGCAGGACCTGGTCAGCTCACCATCATAGAATCCACGATGAATTCTACTGTGTATCAGAAGGTGCTTGAAGAACATGTGAGACCATCAGTTAGAAAATTAAAGCTGAAGCGGAACTGGACCATGCAACATGACAATGACCCAAAACATACTAGTAAATCAACCAAAGATTGGCTGAAAAAGAAGAAATGGAGAGTCCTGGAATGGCCAAGTCAAAGTCCAGATTTGAATCCCATTGAGATGCTGTGGGGTGACTTGAAAAGGGCTGTACGTGCAAGAAACCCCTCAAACATCTCACAGCTGAAAAAGTTCTGCATTGAGGAGTGGGGTAAAATTTCCTCAGACCGATGTCGAAGACTGGTAGATGGCTACAAGAACCGTCTCACTGCAGTTATTTCAGCCAAAGGAGGTAACACTCGCTATTAGGGGCAAGGGTGTCCTATCTTTTTCCTCAGTTAGAATAGGCATTTTTGTAGAATGACATTTACAGAAGATCTTGAAAAGACTTTTCTTCAGTTTTCTTTGTTTAGTCGGATTACTTTAATCTCTCTGTATTGTTGAAACGGAGATGAAATAACCATTTATTAAAAATGTTACAAAAAACCACATGCTTTCAAAGGGTGTCCTAATTTTTTCACAAGACTGTATATATATATATGTATGTATGTAACTCACTTCACTGGGGAGGTAGTCCATGGGATAAACTCAAGACACCCATAGGCTTACACTCCCCTGCCAGGATCGCTTGTAGAATCTTAGGAAGAACCGCAGTCCCACAGAAGGTACTTCTGGAAAATTCCCTTTTTTGGTATCAAGGCTCAACGCGTTTCGGGGGTTTCTTGAACAGGAGAAATCAGTATACATATACAATAAAATCATAAGCATATAAAAGTGTGCAGTTTATATATCTTATATACCTCTGTGTAGTATGTGCCAGCTTGAAACATGCACATGGAGAGGCGGAAAGGGGGAAATTACGTCACTTCCGGTTTCAGGAGACATGCGTTCCACAGTGGAACGCACGTCCATTTCTAGGTGGCTAGCATAATTTTTTTATACCGTAAATTGCAGAGCTATTTCTCTTATTTAGGTAATTACTGAAAACTAGGCATATGTCCATCGTCAAAGGATGGGGAGATGAGGAGGATAGGGGAGGATATGTTCTAGCATGGCCGAGACCGGAAGTCCGCGACTTCCGGTTATTCGCCATGGAACGCATACATGGAACGCAAGGGCCGGCCCACGTGACTTCCCGTTCCGGTGGGAAAAAAAGCAGTGGCCGAATGTTGGAAAATATGCCCGCCTCTTGCTCTGGGGCGTGCACTACAAGGACCGATAGTTACGATGGGGACGGGAGTGGCATAGCATCTGTATATGTAGAGGAGTATGGAACATAGAAGAACATAGAAAAAAAATATATAGAGATATATATGTTGTACTTAAATACTGGATTATGTTAAGATGAAGCACACCAATAATCTAATAATAATAATAAAATATAATAAAATAAAATGAATGAAGAAATAATCATAAATAATGCGTTCCTAGCATATAGTCATATATGATACAAGTATCTACCCCTAAAATATATAATATATATAACCATTCAGTGGTCACATATATCTGCAGATCCACATAATATAAAAAGTAACATAGTAAAATAGTATATAAGGCCGAAAAAATACATCTGTCCATCCAGTTTGGCCTGTTATCCAGGTTGATCCAGAGGAAGGCAAAACAAAAAACTATGAGGTAGAAGCCAATTTTCCCCACTTAAGGGGAAAAAAATGTCCTTCCTGACTCCTATCAGAATAACTCCCTGGATTAACGACCCCCCTCTAGTAGCTATAGCCTGTAATATTATTTTACTTCAGAAATACATCCAGCCTCTTGAACTCTTTTAGTGAACTCACCATCACCACCTCCTCAGGCAGAGAGTTCCATAGTCTCACTGCTCTTACCGTAAAGAATCCTCTTCTATGTTTGTGTACAACCCTTCTTTCCTCCAGATGCAGAGGATGTCCCCTCGTCACAGTCACAGTCCTGGGGATAAATAGATGATGGGAGAGATCTCTGTACTGACCCCTGATATATTTATACATAGTTATTAGATCTCACGTCAGTCGTCTTTTTTCTAAAGGGAATAACCCTAATGCTGATAATCTTTCAGGGTACTGTAATCCACCCATTCCAGTTATTAATTTAGTTGCCCTCCTCTGTGCCCTCTCCAGCTCTGATATGTCTGCCTTGTTCACAGGAGCCCAGAACTGCACACAGTACTCCATGTGTGGTCTGACTAGTAATTTGTAAAGTGGTAGGACTATGTTCTCATCACGGGCATCTATGCCCCTTTTGATGCAACCCATTATCTTATTGGCCTTGGCAGCAGCTGCCTGACACTGGTTTTTACTGCTTAGTTTGCTGTTCACTAACATTCCTAGGTCCTTTTCCATGTCAGTGTTACCCAGTGTTTTACCATTTAGTATGTACTGGTGACTTGCATTATTCCTTCCCATGTGCATAAATTCACATTTGTCAGTGTTAAACCTCATCTGCCACTTATCTGCCCAATCCTCCAATCTATCCAGATCCCTCTGTAGCAGTATACTGTCCTCTTCCGTGTCAATTACTTTACACAGTTTAGTGTCATCTGCAAAAATTGTTATTTTTCTGTGCAAGCCTTGTACAAGATCATTAATAAATATATTAAAGAGAATAGGGCCCAATACTGACCCCTGAGGTACTCCACTAGTGACCGAGACCCAATCTGAGTGTGTACCGTTAATAACCACCCTCTGTTTTCTATCATTGAGCCAGTTACTTATCCACATACAGACATTTTCTCCCAGTCCAAGCATTCTCATTTTATATACTAACCTTTTATGCGGTACAGTGACAAATTCTTTGGAGAAGTCCAGATATACAACATCCATTGATTTGCCGCTGTCTAGAACATACCTCCTCATAGAAACTGATTAAATTAGTTTGACATGACCGATCCCTCATGAAGCCATGCTGATATGGCGTTATTTGCTTATTTTCATTGACGTACTCCAAGATAGCATCTCTTATAAAACCTTCAAACAGTTTACCCACGACAGATGTTAAACTTACCGGCCTATAGTTTCCGGGCTCTGATTTTGTACTCTTTTTGAATATTGGCACCACATTTGCTATGCGCCAATCCTGTGAAACACTCCCTGTCAGTATAGAGTCCTTAAATAACAAGTATGTTGTAAAATGTACAGTATAAAAGATATATGATAATGAATGATGTATAAAACATATATAATGACAACACATAAAAAAGTATATGTAAAATATATATATACATACGTGTATACAGCACATCAAACGTTATATAATAAAGTGATGCATATAAAAGTAACAACTTAAAGGGAAACTGTCACCAGTTTTATGGTGTCCTAACTAAGGGCAACATAAATAAGTGACTGATTCTCTTAGCAAAATTCTGGGTCACTTTCTTTCATTGACCCAGTCAATCTGCCAACATATTGTATTGAAAAGTTCCAGCTGATAATGAGTCATGAATATTTATGAGCTCCTGACTCTCCCCACCTACCTGCTGCTGATTGACAGTTATTTTCAATATGAATCAGCAGCAGGTGGGCAGGGGAGTGGCTATAGCTCTGAATTAAATAAACGCTGGACTCAATGACATCACGCTGGACTCAAATCAGCTCATTAGCATGCGGCATGTGGCATCTTTGTGTGTATATTATGAGGTAACCATCTGTCACACCAGTAAGTGAATACATCTAAGGCACTTTTTAGTAGTTAATGATTGTATATAATTAGTTAGATTATAACCAAATATCCACATGACAGGTTCCCTTTAAGATAAAATTGCCATAATGTTGCTAGATAGACGAAGAGACAAAATTATAAAACCAGGAATAGTTCCTGAGAAATGGATGGTACACTATGGGAATTGCACATTTTGGGGGGTAGGGAATGCACACTATGGGGGGTATGAATGGTATATGTGTTTTATACTGATAATACCCATTTAGTTGGTGTATTCCAAGGACTCATTGAGTCTGAACGGAGATAAAGTATTGAGGCGGTAGATCTAATACATTTCTTTTCTACAAAGAGATTGGTAAGAATTTGGGATCCACTCAAGGGGAGTCACTTTTAGGGCAGAAGGGTCGCTATCATGGCAGATAGAGAAATGTCGGGAGACACTGTGCGTTAGAACTTTGCGTCTAATATTAGAACGGTGTTCGTTCATTCTTTCGATCAGAGTCTGGTTCTGCCAACGTATTGTAGGTTGCATGGGCATTGCAGTAGATAAATTATGTTACTTGTCCCGCAGCCCACCTCGTGTTTCATTCGAAGAGGAACTTATAATTTCTTTTACATTATGCAGTATGATAGAGCAACATTTGCATCTTTTGATATTGCATCTGCATCTGGTTTCTTTTCTCAGTGATAACTTTGGGCAAGATGGTGCGATCATATTCTTAAGTGTTTGTGCTCATCGGTAAGTAATCACAGGAAAACGGGGTAGTTATTTTTTAAGTATCGGGTCTTTTAGAAGTACCCCCCAGTGTTTCGTTAATATTTGTCTAATAGTTGTATATTTAGAGTTATATCTTGTTATGAGGCTCACTTAGGAATCTGTTGTAGTTTTTTCTTGCTAGATTCTTTTGGGGTTGCTTCATTTCGGTTTTAAGGCTTTTTTTTGGCTTTCGCTCAGGGTTCTCTTAATGGATTATTTTATAAGTTTCTTAGGATACCCCTTTTCTCTGAACTGATCTGTGAGGGTCTTGAGTTGCTGCTTTAAAGTATGATCTTCAGAGCAGTTTCTTCTGACCCTCTTCATTTGGTTAAAAGGGATATTCTTTAACCATTTATGGTGGTGGCAACTTCTGTAGTCTAGGTAGCTGTTAGCATCCACCTTCTTAAAATGGGTTTTTGTAATGATTTTATCCTGTAGTAAAGTTAGATGTATATCTAAAAAGATGGCCTCTGTGGGGCTATATTCTAGACTAAACGCAAGTCCCCAGTTGTTGGTATTTAGTGTTCCTATAAAAAAACAAAAGTATTTCTACATCCCCTTCCCAAATAAAGACAATATCATCAATGTATCTGCGATAGAGTCTAATATTTGGGTGGGAGAGTAAACCAAATCTGTCCTCAAAGAGTCCCATGAAAAGATTCATCGCGATGCCCTTCTCTTGAATGTAAAAGACCTACGGTAATTAAAAGCAAAATAGTTGTGACGTAAAATGAATTAGACGGCTTTGAGGATGAAATCTTTCTGGGATACGGGCATGGAGGAGTCTGTTTGTAAAAAATAGTTAAACGCTAGTAGCCCTACGTCGTGTTTAATATTACTATATAAAGAAGACACGTTTAGAGTGACCCAAAAAAAAACGTCCTCCCACTGGACAGGGTCCAAAATATTTATAAGGTGGGCAGTATCTTTCAAATAGGAAGGTAGTTGGATGACTTATTTTTGAAGGAATTTATCGACATAAACTGACAAATTACATGTGAGGGATCCAATCCCAGATATGATGGGTCTCCCTGGGGGTTTATCTAGGGATTTGTGGATTTTGGGTAAAAAGTAGAAACGGCCACTCAGCCACTGCTTTTTTCCCCACCGGAACCAGAAGTCACGTGGGCCGGCCCTTGCGATCCATGTATGCGTTCCACGGCGAATAACCGGAAGTCGCGGACTTCCGGTCTCGGGCGT
Organism: Bufo bufo; assembly: GCF_905171765.1. Lineage (NCBI taxonomy): Eukaryota > Metazoa > Chordata > Amphibia > Anura > Bufonidae > Bufo > Bufo bufo. The sequence goes on along the minus strand of NC_053392.1, from coordinate 201,772,221 downwards.
GCTAGAACATCTGCTCCCCTATCCTCCTCATCTCCCCATCCCTCGACGATGGACATATGCCTAGTTTTTATTAATTACCTAAATAAGAGAAATAGCTCTGCAATTTATTAACAAATTATGCTAGCCACCTAGAAATGGACGTGCGTTCCACTGTGGAACGCAAGTTTCCCGAAACTAGAAGTGACGTAATTTCCCCCTTTCCGCCTCTCCATGTGCATGTTTCAAGCTGGCACACACTACACAGAGGTATATAGGACCTATATATCCTACACAATTTTATATGCTTTGGATTTTTTTGTATATGTATATTGATTGCTCTCGAAGAAGGGCTACCTGTTCCAGAAACCCCTGAAACACGTTGAGCCTTGATACCAATAAAGGGAATTTTCCAAAAGTACCTTCTGTGGGACTGCGGTTCTTTCTAAGATTCTACAAGCGATCCTGGCAGTGGAGTGTAAGCCTATGGGTGTCTTGAGTTTATCCCATGGACTACCTCCCCAGTGAAGTGAGTTACATATACATATATATATATATATATATATATATATATATATATATATATATACAGGGAGTGCAGAATTATTAGGCAAGTTGTATTTTTGAGGATTAATTTTATTATTGAACAACAACCATGTTCTCAATGAACCCAAAAAACTCATTAATATCAAAGCTGAATATTTTTGGAAGTAGTTTTTAGTTTGTTTTTAGTTTTAGCTGTTTTAGGGGGATATCTGTGTGTGCAGGTGACTATTACTGTGCATAATTATTAGGCAACTTAACAAAAAACTAATATATACCCATTTCAATTATTTATTTTTACCAGTGAAACCAATATAACATCTCAACATTCACAAATATACATTTCTGACATTCAAAAACAAAACAAAAACAAATCAGTGACCAATATAGCCACCTTTCTTTGCAAGGACACTTAAAAGCCTGCCATCCATGGATTCTGTCAGTGTTTTGATCTGTTCACCATCAACATTGCGTGCAGCAGCAACCACAGCCTCCCAAACACTGTTCAGAGAGGTGTACTGTTTTCCCTCCTTGTAAATCTCACATTTGATGATGGACCACAGGTTCTCAATGGGGTTCAGATCAGGTGAACAAGGAGGCCATGTCATTAGATTTTCTTCTTTTATACCCTTTCTTGCCAGCCACGCTGTGGAGTACTTGGACGCGTGTGATGGAGCATTGTCCTGCATGAAAATCATGTTTTTCTTGAAGGATGCAATCTTCTTCCTGTACCACTGCTTGAAGAAGGTGTCTTCCAGAAACTGGCAGTAGGACTGGGAGTTGAGCTTGACTCCATCCTCAACCCGAAAAGGCCCCACAAGCTCATCTTTGATGATACCAGCCCAAACCAGTACTCCACCTCCACCTTGCTGGCGTCTGAGTCGGACTGGAGCTCTCTGCCCTTTACCAATCCAGCCACGGGCCCATCCATCTGGCCCATCAAGACTCACTCTCATTTCATCAGTCCATAAAACCTTAGAAAAATCAGTCTTGAGATATTTCTTGGCCCAGTCTTGAAGTTTCAGCTTGTGTGTCTTGTTCAGTGGTGGTCGTCTTTCAGCCTTTCTTACCCTGGCCATGTCTCTGAGTATTGCACACCTTGTGCTTTTGGGCACTCCAGTGATGTTGCAGCTCTGAAATATGGCCAAACTGGTGGCAAGTGGCATCTTGGCAGCTGCACGCTTGACTTTTCTCAGTTCATGGGCAGTTATTTTGCGCCTTGGTTTTTCCACACGCTTCTTGCGACCCTGTTGACTATTTTGAATGAAACGCTTGATTGTTCGATGATCACGCTTCAGAAGCTTTGCAATTTTAAGAGTGCTGCATCCCTCTGCAAGATATCCCACTATTTTTGACTTTTCTGAGCCTGTCAAGTCCTTCTTTTGACCCATTTTGCCAAAGGAAAGGAAGTTGCCTAATAATTATGCACACCTAATATAGGGTGTTGATGTCATTAGACCACACCCCTTCTCATTACAGAGATGCACATCACCTAATATGCTTAATTGGTAGTAGGCTTTCGAGCCTATACAGCTTGGAGTAAGACAACATGCATAAAGAGGATGATGTGGTCAAAATACTCATTTGCCTAATAATTCTGCACGCAGTGTATATATATTCGATTTCTACTTTTTTCCTTTGGAAATCTTCTTCTATTTCACCTTATTTCTATTAACCTCATCTAGGTGATTTGCGCCCCCACTGTGGCTGGTGTTTTCTCTTTTTCTGTTCTTTACCTATTGAGCGTTCCCTAGCAGGCTTGGTCAATGTCAGTAAATGCAATGTACTGTAGCAGAGATGGCTAACCTCCGGCACTCCAGCTGTGGAGAAACTACAACTCCCAGCATGCTACATTCATTTCTATGGAGTTCTGAGAACAGCCAAGCAAGTGTACATCTTGGGAGTCATAGTTTTACCACAGGCTGAAGTGCCGGAGGTTAGCCATCACAGCACTATAGGGATAGTGTACTGTATATTAAAAGCAATTAAAAAAATTCCTATTATAGTCCCCTTGCAGAACTATTAAGTGGTTAAAAAAAGCTAAAAAAGAAATGTATTAAATAAAAAAATTCCAATTAAAAAGATTTAAAATACGCTTTCAATTTAAAAAAATTGCAAAATCAAAATCTCCCCCACATGTTTGGTATCGCTGCATCAGTATTGACCTGCACTACACAAATATCATGTAAATTATCCCCTATGGTGAACGCTGAAAAAAAAAAAGACAGAATTGCTGATTTATTCTTAGTCGCCATTATTTACCCCAAAATAATACCAATGAAAACTACACGTCATCAAACAAAAATCAAGCCCCACACAACTCCATAGAAACAAAAATAAAAAAGTTATGGGTCTTGGGATGCGGCGATGCAAAAAGATTTGGGGTTTTATTGCACAAAAGTAGTAAAACGTAAAGAAAAACTATATTTATTTGGTATCATTGTAATCATAATGACCCAGAGAATAAATATGTTATGATATTTATGTCAAAAAATGAACACTGCTAAATTTATAATGTAGAAACTCAGTGGCAGTATTGCTGTTTTTTCAAATCTCCCTCCCAGATAGAGTTAATAAAAGTTAATCAGAAAGTTATGTGTATCCCAAAATAGCCATTAAAAACTACAACTTGTCCTGCAAAAAACAAGCCCTCATAAAGCTATATAGACAGAAAAATAAAATGGTTATAGCTCTTGGAAGGCAACGATGAAAAAAGGAAGAAAAATGCTTGGTTAGTAAGGCCTAAAGCAGGTCACTAAGAGGTTAATATTAAAATTCAATACACCCTTATACTTACTATTGTGATGTTTCTAATTCAAAAGGTTGGCCACGTCAGAAGAATATTTCTGAAATGTCCATACAGTGCATTTTGTGAGACAGTAAGCTCACAGCGATGAATGGAAAGGAAAGTGGCCACATGAGGAAACAGCCGCAGACGGGGAGATTTATAGCAAAACACGAGCTCAGGTGATATAAAAACATGCCGCGAGTTTGTGCCACAGCATAAACAGTATGGCCATTTTGGAAATATTCTTCTGAAATGACCAACCCTTTTAAGGGACCTCTGTGAGAAACAAATGTATTTGTAAGTGGATGTCCACATAATGTATTCATTATTAGGATCTTGTTGCCTTGTTCAAAATTTGTTAGCTGTAAGAACATTAGACGCACTACAGACTGTGCATTTGTTTTAGCATTCTCTAGGTATGACGTCTTTTCAGGCAGTTTTCCAAAGGCAAAAACTGAAAACTCAGAATCAGCTAAATAAATGTCTCTATCTCTTCCCTACCCTCCTATCTCAACTATTCTCTCTCTCTCTCTGTCCTCTTCTCTCCTTTCTCTCCTCTCCATACATCTCCTCTCTCACCTCCTCTATCCCATCTTGCCTCTCTCCTCTTCTCCTCTTATCTTCCCTTTCTCTCTCCTCTCTTTAGCTCTCTTCTCTCCTCTATCCCATCTCTCCTCTCATCCTATGTATTTTCTCTTCTCTCCTTTCTACCTTCTCTTCTCTTTCTTTCCTCTCTCCCTTCTTTCCTCTCTCCCTTCTTTCCTCTCTCCCTTCTTTCCTCTCTCCTCTCTTATCCATTGCCTTTCCTGCTCTTTTGTCATTCTTTCCTTCATCTCTCCAATACTTTCTATTCTTCTCTCTCCGTTTACTCATGCCCCCACTATCTCACTCTTTCTTGTGCGCTCCTTTTCTCTCCTCCTCATTCCCTTTCGCACTCTCCTATGATTTATTTCACTCACATTTTTTCACTCTCTCTCCTAGTCCTCTCATTCTCTTCCTTCTCAGTCCCTCACACTCTTGTTTCATTCTTCTCCTCTCTCCCTTATTCTCAGGCTTTATTCACATATATGTTGTAGGCTCTGTACCAAATGATATCAGATTTGATGGGAGGAATAACACTACATGCAGCCCCAATGAATTCCAACGGGGTCCATTGGGTGACAGTTGTATCCATCATTCCATGGATCCAGCACTGTGTTGTGACTTCCATTTTAAACCAAACCCTGAAGCCATACTGCTGACCTTCATTCCCTCTTTTTCACTCTCTTTCTATACAATACAAATCTGGTATTAAATAAATATAGGCCATTTTTAATACAAAAAAAAGCTATATGTCATATGTAAAAAATTACCTAAAAAATAACAGTAGATGTGACATTTTGCCTGTTTATCTTTAAATTTTCCTATAGCATAAGAAGAAAACTTTAAGAAAATAAAAGAAAAAAAGATTAAAGGCACTGCAAATCAAACCAGGACATAGCAGCCACAAATAAACCAGCTACGAGAAGCACACATGTACAACGGTGGGCAGCAAAGAGGTCAAGAGGCCATAGACATAGTCAGAAGTGGCGTCTTTTATTACCCTTATCAGCAGGCAAAGTAAAACAATAAAAACTCACAAGAGGTAAAAATATATCAACATTAATGTTAATAATTCTCTCCTCTTGTTAGCTTTGCCCCCTGCATGCTTACATTATTATAACTGGAATTGCTGCTATAAATTGGTATAGTCCCATGACAACAATTGGTTTTGTAATTTACAGTGGGGGAAATAATTATTTGACCCCTCACTGATTTTGTAAGTTTGTCCAATGACAAAGAAATGAAAAGTCTCAGAACAGTATCATTTCAATGGTAGGTTTATTGTAACAGTGGCAGATAGCACATCAAAAGGAAAATCGAAAAAATAACTTTAAATAAAAGATAGCAACTGATTTGCATTTCATTGAGTGAAATAAGTATTTGAACCCCTACCAACCATTAAGAGTTCTGGCTCCCACAGAGTGGTTAGACACTTCTACTCAATTAGTCACCCTCATTAAGGACACCTGTCTTAACTAGTCACCTGTATAAAAGACACCTGTCCACAGAATCAATCAATCAAGCAGACTCCAAACTCTCCAACATGGGAAAGACCAAAGAGCTGTCCAAGGATGTCAGAGACAAAATTGTAGACCTGCACAAGGCTGGAATGGGCTACAAAACCATTAGCAAGAAGCTGGGAGAGAAGGTGACAACTGTTGGTGCGATTGTTCGAAAATGGAAGGAGCACAAAATGACCATCAATCGACCTCGCTCTGGGGCTCCACGCAAGATCTCACCTCGTGGGGTGTCAATGGTTCTGAGAAAGGTGAAAAAGCATGCTAGAACTACACGGGAGGAGTTAGTTAATGACCTCAAATTAGCAGGGACCACAGTCACCAAGAAAACCATTGGAAACACATTACACCGCAATGGATTAAAATCCTGCAGGGCTCGCAAGGTCCCCCTGCTCAGGAAGGCACATGTGCAGGCCCGTCTGAAGTTTGCCAATGAACACCTGAATGATTCAGAGAGTGACTGGGAGAAGGTGCTGTGGTCTGATGAGACCAAAATAGAGCTCTTTGGCATTAACTCAACTCGCTGTGTTTGGAGGAAGAAAAATGCTGCCTATGACCCCCAAAACACCGTCCCCACCGTCAAGCATGGGGGTGGAAACATTTTGCTTTGGGGGTGTTTTTCTGCTAAGGGCACAGGACAACTTATTCGCATAAACGGGAAAATGGACGGAGCCATGTATCGTGAAATCCTGAGCGACAACCTCCTTCCCTTTGCCAGGAAACTGAAAATGGGTCGTGGATGGGTGTTCCAGCACGACAATGACCCATAACATACAGCAAAGGCAACAAAGGAGTGGCTCAAGAAGAAGCACATTAAGGTCATGGAGTGGCCTAGTCAGTCTCCGGACCTTAATCCAATCGAAAACCTATGGAGGGAGCTCAAGCTCAGAGTTGCACAGAGACAGCCTCGAAACCTTAGGGATTTAGAGATGATCTGCAAAGAGGAGTGGACCAACATTCCTCCTAAAATGTGCGCAAACTTGGTCATCAATTACAAGAAACGTTTGACCTCTGTGCTTGCAAACAAGGGTTTTTCCACCAAGTATTAAGTCTTTTTTTGTTAGAGGGTTCAAATACTTATTTCACTCAATGAAATGCAAATCAGTTGCTATCTTTTATTTAAAGTTATTTTTTCGATTTTCCTTTTGATGTGCTATCTGCCACTGTTACAATAAACCTACCATTGAAATGATACTGTTCTGAGACTTTTCATTTCTTTGTCATTGGACAAACTTACAAAATCAGTGAGGGGTCAAATAATTATTTCCCCCACTGTATATAATAAGAACTTTACATACAACAAAGATACAAACCGGATTCCAAAAAAGTTGGGACACTATACAAATCGTGAATAAAAACTGAATGCAATGATGTGGAGGTGCCAACTTCTAATATTTTATTCGGAATAGAACTTAAATCACGGAACAAAAGTTTAAACTGAGAAAATGTACCATTTTAAGGGAAAAATATGTTGAATCAGAATTTCATGGTGTCAACAAATCCCCAAAAAGTTGTGACAAGGCCATTTTCACCACTGTGTGGCATCTCCCCTTCTTCTTACAACACTCAACAGACATCTGTGGACCGAGGAGACCAGTTTCTCAAGTTTAGAAATAGGAATGCTCTCCCATTCTTGTCTAATACAGGCCTCTAACTGTTCAATCGTCTTGGGCCTTCTTTGTTGCACCTTCCTCTTTATGATGCGCCAAATGTTCTCTATAGGTGAAAGATCTGGACTGCAGACTGGCCATTTCAGTACCCGGATCCTTCTCCTACGCAGCCATGATGTTGTGATTGATGCAGAATGTGGTCTGGCATTATCTTGTTGAAAAATGCAGGGTCTTCCCTGAAAGAGATGACGTCTGGATGGGAGCATATGTTGTTCTAGAACCTGAATATATATTTCTGCATTGATGGTGCCTTTCCAGACATGCAAGCTGCCCATGCCACACGCACTCATGCAACCCCATACCATCAGAGATGCAGGCTTCTGAACTGAGTGTTGATAACAACTTGGGTTGTCCTTGTCCTCTTTGGTCCGGATGACATGGCGTCCCAGATTTCCAAAAAGAACTTCGAATCGTGACTCGTCTGACCACAGAACAGTCTTCCATTTTGCCACACTCCATTTTTAATTATCCCTGGCCCAGTGAAAACGCCTGAGCTTGTGGATCTTGCTTAGAAATGGCTTCTTCTTTGCACTGTAGAGTTTCAGCTGGCAACGGCGGATGGCACGGTGGATTGTGTTCACTGACAATGGTTTCTGGAAGTATTCCTGAGCCCATTCTGTGATTTCCTTTACAGTAGCATTCCTGTTTGTGGTGCAGTGTCGTTTAAGGGCCCAGAGATCACAGGCATCATGTATGGTTTTACGGCCTTGACCCTTACGCACAGAGATTGTTCCAGATTCTCTGAATCTTCAGATGTTATTATGCACAGTTGATGATGATAGATGCAAAGTCTTTGCAATTTTTCGCTGGGTAACACCTTTCTGATATTGCTCCACTATCTTTCTGCGCAACATTGTGGGAATTGGTGATCCTTAACCCATCTTGGCTTCTGAGAGACACTGCCACTCTGAGAAGCTCTTTTTATACCCAATCATGTTGCCAATTGACCTAATTAGTGTTAATTGGTCTTCCAGCTCTTCGTTATGCTCAAATTTACTTTTTCCAGCCTCTTATTGCTACTTGTCCCAACTTTTTGGGGATTTGTTGACACCGTGAAAATTGGAATCAACGTATTTTTCCTTTAAAATGATACATTTACTCGGATTAAACGTTTGATCGGTCATCTACGTTCTATTACAAATAAAATATTGACATTTGCCATCTCCACATCATTGCATTCAGTTTTTATTCACAATTTGTTTAGTGTCCCAACTTTTTTGGAATCCGGTTTGTAATATACCACCTAAATAAGGCCTGGGTTGCTGGGCAATTAGTCAAGTGGTACATATTCATTTATATAATCTGAACCACTAAAGGACTTCCTACAACAAATTTGTCCTGGGGAATGAAAATATAAAAATAAAAAAATCTCAGTAGTTCTCCAGTTTGGACAGCCTCTTTTCATTGGCACAGCCTATTATTGGGGCACACTGGCAGAGAGTAATCCGACACATGGGTTAATGGACCTGAACTAGTTATAAAGTATATGACCCAGTATATGACAGAAGGGGACAACTCAATGACTTATACATACTAATGGTTGCATTTTACTGTTTAAGGTGGAATTTCTCCTTAGCCCTAGCTGAACGTACGAATGTTGCCTCATGTAGTGGTATACATGACATCAATGTCTTCATATAGTGTTAGGGTAAATTCATAACACTTTTGGTTTTAATGTCCAGTGGGACCATTTGAAATAACGCTGTGGCTGTGGGATCCGAATGTATCCCAGCCAACCATATGCCAAAAACGACAACCTTCTGGTATCCTAAGTGGCTAATAAAGTCTATGGCCACATTGGAATATACATCAGGAGAATTTCCTGCCACATACATTAGTAGTGCACCACAGGTATGGTGTGAATTCAGCCTTAGATATTGTCATCTGACATTTAATGGTCTGGAATCCTTGCTACATATTTCAGAATCTGGCAAAAAAAAATTAAACACTAAAGTGGAGCAACAGCATGATGGATGGTGTACAATACCAAAATAAGCATTACTCACCTGTTTCTTCACCCGCCAATCCAACTTCTAGCCTTCCCTTCTCTTTGTTTACAGGGCTGCAACACTGATGTGGACAACATGGGACCACTGAAGCCAATCACTGCTAAGGCCACGTGCTGTTGGTGTGACATCAGTGCTGCAGCCCTGTAAACACAGACTGGTGGGGAGAAAGGGAACAGCAGTGCTACAGCAGTGGATGATTCAACAGGTACTTCATTCCATCCCCTGGCCCACTTTTTGATAATCTCGGACAACCCCTTTAAATATGGTCCAGACTCAACACAAAGCTAAAGAACACCAGCCTATCAGTTCAGGTTGAGCATTACAAGTGTTGCATGGTGACTATGGGAATTGGGATGAAATACATTGAGGGGAATTTATCAAGCCTTCACTCCAGAATACAACTTTTTGGGCCTTAGGCTACTTTCACACTGGTGTTTTGGCTTTCCGTTTCTGAGATCCGTCATGGGCTCTCACAAGCGGTCCAAAACGGATCAGTTTTGCCCTAATGCATTCTGAATGGAAAAGGATCCGCTCAGAATGCATCAGTTTTGCCTCTGTTCAGTCTCCATTCCGCTCTGGAGGCGGACACCAAAACGCAGCTTACAGCATTTGGTGTCCGTCTGATGAAACTGAGCCAAATGGATCCGTCCTGGCACACAATGTAAGTCAATAGGGATGGATCCGTTTTCACTGACACAATAGAAAACGGATTAGTCTCCCATTGACTTTCAATGGAGTTCATGACGGATCCGTCTTGGCTATGTTACAGATAATACAAACAGATCTATTCATGACGGATGCATGCGGTTGTATTACTGTAACGGATCCGTTTTTGCAGATCCATGACAGATCAGCCCAAAACGCGAGTGTGAAAGTAGCCTTATTTACACAAACATTTTACAGCATTTTGTATTATACTTTAAAATGGTTGAAAAAGTAGGTGGAGTTAGCTGATTTAAGCCAAATTAATCAACTCAACTTTTTAAAAAGTCACAAAAATTGTCACAACCTTATTTTATTAAAGGTGTGGTGTAGATAGCGAAGCGGCATCTCAAGACAGAAGGGGTTGTCTCAAATGGCATTTATCATGTAGAGAAAGTTAATACTAATGTACTGTGATTGTCCATATTGCTTCCTTTGCTGGCTGGATTGTTTCCAGGGGTTATGACCACCCTACAATGCAGATACAAGTGATGTATAATGCGACTGAAAAATGAATCCAGCCAGCAATGGAAGCAATATGGACAATCACAATACATTAGTAAGTGCCTTGTATTAACCTTGTCTGCATAATAAACGCCATTTGCTGAAGTGAGACAACCCCTTTTAAAGATGCACCACATTTATCAAACATTGTGCGATGTTTGATAAATTTGGCGCAATTTAGGTCACAGAAGACTCCTGGAAAACGGACTTTCTCTCCTGATAAATCTCTCCTATTGACTTTATTAGACATCACCTCACAAACCACATACAGATTTGTGTATGAGCTTCAGAGAGCAGCAAGATATTATGTAGCGACTGATGTTGGATGTGACATTTACTTGTGATTATGAATGCCTCATATCTAATAGGATGTAAAACGTGAAGATGAACCATTTCAGAAATAGGTAGATGAGCCTTTTCTATTTACGTGCTGTGTGGGTGTAATACTGTGCAGAGTGTGGGGGTAATGCCATAGGTGACAGGCTCATTTCAACCTTCTGCATCTTTGTGACGCAGCTGGCAAGGGGGTAAACCTGTGGGATATGGTAGATCCAGTTTATATTAACCAGTAGTTTATATGAATACGCTGACGTGTTTCGTCATCCTTAGGATATCTCCTGGTCTCATTGTAAATGCTGTATACACGCTAGGGCAAATAGTAATGGAATCAATCATTGTTGGAACCGGTAAATAACAGATAGCAAGCTGCAAAATCAAACCTACAAGATCGCTGCTGCCCTGGTGGCCATGTGGGGGCCATCGTGCTGGCTGTGTGATATAACTAATGTTTTTTCCTCAAATGGCTATGACTAATGAGCAGGAATGGATTTCTGGTCACACTGCTAGGTTTCACCGGTGACATTGCTATGCTCTGCCCATTTGCACTATTAAGTCCCACCCCGTTGGTCTACTAGGCCCATCACTCATCTTTGTATTGTCCGCATTTCTGCTCTACAGCCAGGAAGAGCCCCTCTATCCCCTGTGCAGGCGGTATGTCCATCCCTTTAGATGCTTTTTTTTCAGCCAACCACTTGTGGCCAGCAGTGACCTCCTCTGAGACCCAAAGCATTTGCTTGGTGGTAAAATATGCTGCTGCCAATGTGGAGAAGAGAAGGAGAGCTGACCCTTGTGCGTGTCTTTCCTTTACCCCGTCATATGTCCTCTCTCTTGTGTTTGCTATCAAGAGAGTGCCTGTGGAGAAGGGTTTGCAACACCCATGAGGAGCAGTGGTGGTGCCAACTTGAGGGCCCTAGCAATGGCAGGGTCTGCAACCACTAAATGTAAATCTTTGTCATTGAATATTGCAGTGACTGTGTGTCTCCCCTTCAAGGTTCCATCCTTCTCATATTTAACTTTGTTTCCTTCAGTTTCCTGGATGTGAACTGGAGTTGATCATTTCCTGTTCACACACAATGGCGTCAGTGACTACTGCAGTTTTGAGGTCATCATACATCTGTACGTCTGGTGCTTTTATGACAGGGTGGTCGTAACCATGGAAACGAGCAGTGGTTAATGTGATGGAAAAATGAATCCAGCCAGCAGTAAGTGCTTTGTATTCACTTTCTCTACATGACAAATGCTACTTGCTGAAGTGACACAACCCCTTTAATATTCAATGGGAAAAACTGCAGGTGGGCTTTGCCAATAAAAAGGCACAGCTCATGCAGAGTGCCTCTCCCCTCTTCATTGGCATCTGCCGCTCCTTCAAAATCTCCCTTAATTGCGGCCAGATACCCTCCCCAATGACCTTTCTTGTGCTCAATGTGCAATTGATAAGCAGTGTGCTGTTACTTGTAGTTCTATGTGTTACATTGTGTTTCAGCCAAGGTAGCGTGCACCTGCGTCCTCATATTAACCGCCTCCGAACCGCCTAACGTAGGATCGCGTTCCGGAGGCGGCAGCCCTGCGCTGAGTCACGCATATACGCGTCATCTCGCGAGACGCGAGATTTCGCTCAAAGCCGGCCCGCGCATGCGCATCGCGGGCCGGCAAAAGTTAGAGGGGGGTCAGGTCATCAGCTTGCCAGCCAATGATCGTCGCTGGCAAGCTGATGATTTTTAAAAAATCAAATGAAAAGCCAGATAACACATTATATTTGTAAATATGATGTGTTAAATGGCTTGTCTGCTCCTCTGCTGGTCCTTTTCGTCGGTTGGATCCAGCAGAGGAGCAGACATCACAGTGAGTAGCACCAAACACTACACCTTAGCCCCAGATCACCCCCATCACCCGAATTAACCCCTTGATCACCCCTTGATCGCCCCTGTCAATCACCTAGTGAAAGGAAAAAACTGATCAATGTAAACTGTCACTTTTTTTTTTCACTGGTATCGACTGATAGGTTTTAGGATAGTTTAGGCCCCTTGGTTAGGTAGTTTAGCGTCAGTTAGCGCCCAGCCCACCGCACCGCAGTCACTGATTCGCTGATTAGCGTATCGCTAATCAGCATTTGTACTTTTATAGTATCTGTAAGTGATCAAAACTGATCACAGTCAGATCTATAATTGTATTAGTGTCACCTTAGCTCGCCCTCCACCCAAAACGCAGTGTTTGCCCGATCAGGACTGATCGGTCGCCCCTACGTGCGTTCACCCACGCCCGCCCCGCCGCAGTGACAAAAATTATTATATTTTTTGATCACTGCACAATCACTTTCCAAGCGCTGCGGCGATAAAAAAATCAGTTTTGATATTTTTTATCAATCGCAGCGGCCTCTGGTACTTCGCTAGCCTCCCCTTTGTAAGACAGGCTTGCTTTTTTTCTTGGGTAGTCTCAGGGAATACCCCTAAATTTAGTAGTCCAAATGTCAAACAGGGGGTATTCTTCTGAAGAGGCCTACAGTCTTCTGACCCAGTCGGATGAGGAATGGGAACACTCATCTGACGAATCTAGCGGGTCAGAATATGAACCTGTAGAGAGCAGTGGCAGTCTGACCCAAAGTTCGGACAAGGAGGTTGAGGTCCCTGATAGCACCAGGTGTACCCGGCCCCGTGTCGCTAGACCACAGGTTGTGCAGGATCCGTTTCAAGGGCAGCAGAGTGGGGCTGGCGCTGTCGGATCACGTGGTGAGGCATACACCAGCAGCGCAGCCCTCCCTGGACCTAGTACCAGCACTGCCGTACAACATGGTGAAGTGGCGAGCACCAGAAGGGCAGTTGAAGCTGGTACGGTGGCACGTGCAATAGTTACCCCGTCGCAGCCACCGCAAAGACAGGCCCATAGAGCCCCTAGAGTCCCTGACGTGCTGGCAAACCCTGATTGGCAGTCACCAACTTCAGCCGCACCTGTAGTTCCCCCTTTCACCGCCCAGTCTGGAGTTCGGGTTGAGACAGCTCAGATCGGTTCGGCCCTGGGATTTTTTGAGCTGTTCTTGACTGCGGAGCTCTTGGACTTAGTCGTGGCAGAAACAAATCGGTATGCCACACAATTTATATCCGCCAACCCGGGAAGCTATAATGCCCAGCCTTTCCGGTGGAAACCAGTCCAAGTTTCCGAAATTAAAATTTTTCTGGGCCTTCTCCTGAACATGGGTCTAACCAAAAAGCATGAATTGCGGTCATATTGGTCCACGAACCCGATTCATCACATGCCCATGTTCTCTGCTGCTATGTCCAGGGCACGTTTTGAGACCATCCTGCGTTTCCTGCACTTTAGCGACAACAGCACCTCCCGTCCCAGATGCCACCCAGCTTTTGACCGGCTCCACAAAATTCGGCCCCTGATAGACCACTTCAACCAGAAATTTGCAGATTTGTATACCCCCGAGCAAAACATCTGCGTAGACGAGTCCCTAATACATTTTACCGGGCGCCTTGGCTTCAAACAATACATCCCAAGCAAGGTATGGGGTCAAATTGTATAAGCTCTGTGAAAGGGCCACAGGCTATACCCACAAATTTCGGATCTATGAGGGAAAAGATCAGACCCTGGAGCCGGTCGGTTGCCCTGACTACCTGGGGAGCAGTGGGAAGACAGTCTGGGACTTGGTGTCACCCTTATTTGGCAAGGGGTACCATCTTTATGTGGACAATTTTTACACAAGTGTGCCCCTCTTCAGGCATTTGTTCCTAGAACAGATTGGCTGCTGTGGCGGCACCGTGCGACCTAGTCGCCGGGGCTTCCCCCAATGGCTCGTTACCACCCGTCTTGCAAGGGGGGAGGGGGCTGCCTTGTGTAACGAAGAACTACTCGCGGTGAAATGGAGAGACAAGTGTGACGTTTACATGCTCTCCTCCATTCACGCAGACACGACAATACAAATTGAAAGGGAAACCTGTGTCATTGAAAAGCCCCTCTCAGTCCACGACTATAATGCGCTCAGGGGAGGGGTGGACTTCAATGACCAGATGTTGGCTCCCTATTTAGTTTCCCGACGCACCAGACGCTGGTATAAGAAGGTGTCTGTATATTTGATTCAATTGGCGATGTACAATAGTTTTGTTCTCTACAGTAAGGCTGGGAGAACGGGATCCTTCCTCAAATTTCAGGAAGAGATCATCGCAAACTTCCTGTATCCAGGAGGTTCCGTGGCCCCATCCACCAGTGTAGTTAGCCGTCTACACGAGCGACATTTCCCCAGTGTCGTTCCTGGTACCTCAACCCAACCGTCACCCCGAAAAAGATGTTGTGTCTGTAGCAGGAGTGGAATAAGGCGTGACACCCGCTATTTCTGTCCTGACTGCCCTGACCACCCTGCCCTATGCTTTGGAGAGTGTTTCCGGAAGTACCACACACAGGTACACTTAGCATAGGGATTGCATCTCACAGGACAGGTACACAGGGCTATTAGGGCCCTTTTACTCACAGCTGCTGCAAACCTCTCCTTTCACTTGGGATAAAGTGCATAATGTACTTCGCCACATCTTTGGGCGATTTGCGCTTTGCACATTGTCCCATGGGGAAGGAGAGGTTTGTCCTATAAAGGTAAAAAAAAAAAAAAAAAATCACCGGTAAGCAAAAAAGTTAACGTTCAGTTCAAAAGTTTATATGTTCTGTTCAAAAGTTATTATAAAGTTAATAAATTTATTGCGTTGCGGCCGGGTTTTTTATTTTTTGTTTTGTTTTTTTTACCTTCCATGTGGACCAACCGATCAACTAGCTGCAGCACTGATGTGCATTCTGACAGAAGCATTGCGCTGCTGTCAGATTACACAAAAGTCAGTGTATGCGGCGCTGCAAGACGAGATTTCTCCTCTGCAGTAAAAGATACGTTTGCCGAGGCATATGAGCTGAGGAGGCGGCGGTGTTCATATACTTTGGCAAACACTTTGTATATAAAAATAAATAAATCCCGGCAATGATTTATTCATCCACATCGATTGATGTGAATGGAGAAATCGGGTTTGCCAGGGCATACGAGCTAAGTAGGTATGGATGTTGGGCGGAGCTCCTATGTCCTGGCAGACGCCTTTCCCCTCCTTTTTTTTTTTTTGGCAGAGATTTTTCCATCCACATTGATCGATGCAAATGAAGAAATCTGTGCCGTTCATTTTTTCTTTCAGCCCAGAGGCTGAACGAAAAAAAAAATATCTCATTACCCGTATGCTCAATATAAGGAGAATAGCAGAAACTCCTAATGCTGGCCATACATGTAATGATTGCGGAGACCCTCAAATGCCAGGGCAGTACAAACACCCCACAAATGACCCCATTTTGGAAAGAAGACACCCCAAGGTATTCACTGAGGGGCATATTGAGTCCATGAAAGATTGAATTTTTTGTCCCAAGTTAGCGGAAAGAGAGACTTTGTGAGAAAAAAAAAAAAAAAAATCAATTTCCGCTAACTTGTGCCAAAAAAAAAAAAAATTCTATGAACTCGCCATGCCCCTCATTGAATACCTTGGGGTGTCTTCTTTCCAAAATGGGGTCACATGTGGGGTATTTATACTGCCCTGGCATTTTAGGGGCCCCAAAGCGTGAGAAGTCTGGTATCCAAATGTCTAAAAATGCCCTCCTAAAAGGAATGTGGGGCCCTTTGCGCATCTAGGCTGCAAAAAAGTGTCACACATGTGGTATCTCCGTACTCAGGAGAAGTTGGGCAATGTGTTTTGGGGTGTCATTTTACATATACCCATGCTGGGTGAGATAAATATCTTGGTCAAATGCCAACTTTGCATAAAAAAATGGGAAAAGTTGTCTTTTGCCAAGATATTTCTCTCACCCAGCATAGGTATATGTAAAATCACACCCCAAAACACATTGCCCAACTTCTCCTAAATACGGAGATACCACATGTGTGACACTTTTTTGCAGCCTAGGTGGGCAAAGGGGCCCACATTCCAAAGAGCACCTTTCGGATTTCACCGGCCATTTTTTACAGATTTTGATTTCAAACTACTTACCACACATTAGGGCCCCTAGAATGCCAGGGCAGTATAACTACCCCACAAGTGACCCCATTTTGGAAAGAAGACACCCCAAGGTATTCCGTGAGGGGCATGGCGAGTTCCTAGAATTTTTTATTTTTTGTCACAAGTTAGCGGAAAATGATGATTTTTTTTTTTTTTCTTACAAAGTCTCATATTCCACTAACTTGTGACAAAAAATAAAAACTTCCATGAACTCACTATGCCCATCAGCGAATACCTTGGAGTGTCTTCTTTCCAAAATGGGGTCACTTGTGGGGTAGTTATACTGCCCTGGCATTCTAGGGGCCCTAATGTGTGGTAAGTAGTTTGAAATCAAAATCTGTAAAAAATGGCCGGTGAAATCCGAAAGGTGCTCTTTGGAATGTGGGCCCCTTTGCCCACCTAGGCTGCAAAAAAGTGTCACACATGTGGTATCTCCGTACTCAGGAGAAGTTGGGCAATGTGTTTTGGGGTGTCATTTTACATATACCCATGCTGGGTGAGATAAATATCTTGGTCAAATGCCAACTTTGTATAAAAAAAAATGGGAAAAGTTGTCTTTTGCCAAGATATTTCTCTCACCCAGCATGGGTATATGTAAAATGACACCCCAAAACACATTGCCCAACTTCTCCTGAGTACGGAGATACCACATGTGTGACACTTTTTTGCAGCCTAGGTGGGCAAAGGGGCCCACATTCCAAAGAGCACCTTTCGGATTTCACCGGCCATTTTTTACAGATTTTGATTTCAAACTACTTACCACACATTAGGGCCCCTAGAATGCCAGAGCAGTGTAACTACCCCACAAGTGACCCCATTTTGGAAAGAAGACACCCCAAGGTATTCGCTGATGGGCATAGTGAGTTCATGGAAGTTTTTATTTTTTGTCACAAGTTAGTGGAATATGAGACTTTGTAAGAAAAAAAAAAAAAAATCATCATTTTCCGCTAACTTGTGACAAAAAATAAAAAATTCTAGGAACTCGCCATGCCCCTCACGGAATACCTTGGGGTGTCTTCTTTCCAAAATGGGGTCACTTGTGGGGTAGTTATACTGCCCTGGCATTCTTGGGGCCCTAATGTGTGGTAAGTAGTTTGAAATCAAAATCTGTAAAAAATGGCCGGTGAAATCCGAAAGGTGCTCTTTGGAATGTGGGCCCCTTTGCCCACCTAGGCTGCAAAAAAGTGTCACACATGTGGTATCTCCGTACTCAGGAGAAGTTGGGCAATGTGTTTTGGGGTGTCATTTTACATATACTCATGCTGGGTGAGATAAATATCTTGGTCAAATGCCAACTTTGTATAAAAAAATGGGAAAAGTTGTCTTTTGCCAAGATATTTCTCTCACCCAGCATGGGTATATGTAAAATGACACCCCAAAACTACTTACCACACATTAGGGCCCCTAGAATGCCAGAGCAGTATAACTACCCCACAAGTGACCCCATTTTGGAAAGAAGACACCCCAAGGTATTCGCTGAAGGGCATAGTGAGTTCATGGAAGTTTTTATTTTTTGTTAGTGGAATATGAGACTTTGTAAGAAAAAAAAAAAAGAAAAAATCTGCATTTTCCGCTAACTTGTGACAAAAAATAAAAAGTTCTATGAACTCACTATGCACATCAGCGAATACCTTAGGGTGTCTACTTTCCGAAATGGGGTCATTTGTGGGGTGTTTGTACTGTCTGGCCATTGTAGAACCTCAGGAAACATGACAGGTGCTCAGAAAGTCAGAGCTGCTTCAAAAAGCGGAAATTCACATTTTTGTACCATAGTTTGTAAACACTATAACTTTTACCCAAACCATTTTATTTTACCCAAACATTTTTTTTTTATCAAAGACATAAAGATTAATAAATTTAGAGAAAAATTTATATATGGATGTCGTTTTTTTTGCAAAATTTTGCAAAAAAATCGTTAAATTTCGATTAATAACAAAAAAAGTAGCAATGGAATACCACCAAATTAAAGCTCTATTAGTGAGAAGAAAAGGAGGTAAAATTCATTTGGGTGGTAAGTTGCATGACCGAGCAATAAACGGTGAAAGTAGGTCAGAAGTGTAAAAAGTGGCCTGGTCATTAAGGGTGTTTAAGGTAGGGGGGCTGAAGTGGTTAAGGGTACTTTCACACTAGCGTTATTCTTTTCCGGTATTGAAATCCGGTAAAGGATCTCAATACCGGAAAAAACGCATCAGTTTTGCCCCAATGCATTCTGAATGGAAAGCAATCCGTTCAGTATGCATCAGGATGTCTTCCGTTCCGTCCCTTGTACGGTATTTGACCAGACAAAATACTGCAGCATGCTGCGGGTTTTTTTCCGGCCAAAATCCCAGAACAATACCGCACTCCGTAGAGATGTATTAATGCCGGATCCGGTACCAAGTGTTCTAGAAATTACCCATGGCCAGTTTTCCAGTCTGCGCATGCGCAGTGCTTTCTAGCTGTAAAATAAATAAATACCGGATCCATTATTCCGGATGATACCGGAAAGACAGATCCGGTATTTCAATGCAAAAGTCTATTGGATCCAGAAAAAAAAAATATCCGTTTGCATACGGATTTCTGGATCTGGCAGGCAGTTCCAGCAACGCTAGTGGGAAAGTACCCTTAGACATTATGGAGGTGCTGCTTCATTTATTTTTTCTTTCCATTTTATTTTTATTTATTTATTTATTTTCCCTTTCTTGTGCCCAGTCTTCTGTTATTTACTTATTTACACACAATCTGGTTCTGTAGTTTTACCCTTTAGGCCAGGGCACCAGGAGCACGTGCCAGTGGTTGACATTTTTTTTGAAACAATGATATATTACCTGGAAATCATGGCTGCTTCCCTGTCTGTTCAAAGTAACGGAAGTCAGAGTAAGGGCTGTTTCACACGAGCGAGTCCATTGCGGGAATCACGCTCCGTATGTGTGTGATCCTCCGCTCTGGACTTGCAGAAGCGCACAGCATTATCATGATTTATAATGCTATGTGTCTCTGCATGGACTTTTTTCCACAGAATCAGTGACATAAAGATGCCAGTATGATTCTGTAGAAATAAGGTCAAGCAGAGGCACATAGGATCAGAAATCATGATAATGCCGTGCGCTCCTGCAAGTCCAGAGCGGAGGATCACTCTCACACATGGAGCGTGATTCCTGCAATGGACTCGCTCGCGTGAAACAGCCCTAAGGCTACTTTCACACTCACGTTTTGGGTGGATCCGTCATGGATCTGCAAAAACTGATCTGTTACAATAATAGAACCGCATGCATCTGTCATGAACAGATCCGTTTGTATCTGTAACATAGCCAAGACGGATCCGTCATGAACTCCATTGAAAGTCAATAGGAGACGGATCCATTTTCTATTGTGTCAGATTGTGTCCAAGAAAACGGATCCGTCCCCATTGACTTACATTGTGTGCCAGGACGGGTCAATTTGGCTCAGTTTTGTCAGACGGACACCAAAACGCTGCAGGCAACGTTTGGTGTCCACCTAGTTTACTATCACATATTACTTTTATACACATATTGACACATATTTCCATCCACACTTAATATATACCTATATAATGATGAGGTATATAATGCATGAGTTTTATTCTTATAGGTAATATTTAGTTACTATAATCATGTTATATTTTGATACACAGTTTTTATGAAAAATCATGTATGTACAATATATTGTGATACAGACTCACATCTATATTGTCTCTGTTTATACCTAGTCTTTATATTTTTATTATGAGATATTTTATCCATACATATATTTATGAAATGATTGGTGATTATAATTTTTTTTTAGAATTATTGAGTATATTTATATTATTATTTTTTAGTTACGTTATTATAAATTATTGTGGAGCAGGTAACAGAAGTATATATATGTGGTCTGTAGTTAACATTTTTTAATGCTCTATATCTACTCAATCATGCCTATGTAACATCATGCCCAATGATATCTTTATAATAATATGCTCTGTCGCACATGCACTTTATTATTCCTTGCTGCTATATAATGTAATACTATGCGCGGACTACCACTTCCTGATGCGCGCCCGTATCCTAGAAGCGGTGTGATGTAGGCGGTCACGTGACTGGCCATCACGTGTCCACTGTGCACTTTCGGTTGGACACGGGCGGCGCAGGTTTTATGACAGATCCAGACGCACCTCACGAAGCTATTCAAACAACGGGGTATGCTTGATTTATTATTCTAATAGCTTGATCTTGATTGGCGAGTTCTGCACTTAAATAGAGCACATTCTCAAGGAGAGCCGCGCCCCCAGAGGAAGGTGTTGCCGAAAGGTGCGTCGGGGTGTGTGGTTCTCCTGAGGTAATTACTCTACTTATGGGTATGTAAGGATTATTTCTATCCGCTAACTGTTCACTCTTTCAGTGAGCGGTCTAGACCAGGCATGCTCAACCTGCGGCCCTCCAGCTGTTGCAAAACTACAACTTTCAGCATTCTCGGACAGCCTACAATTATCAGCCTACAGCAGGGCATTGTGGGAGTTGTAGTTTTACAACAGCTGGAGGGCCGCAGGTTGGGCATGCCTGCACTAGTGCATCAGATCGATAGATACAGGTTCTAATAATTTTATATTAATTGATCAAGATCTGTTTGCTATTACTGGGCAGCTAAGTAGTGTATAGTTATTGACTCCCCACTATGTTTTGTGTATTGTTACAATATCCCTCAGGCAAATACCGCACTTTTTTAAATGTATTTTCTCTCTATTTTTATCATGTTATGTATATGTATTTAATAAAGATTATTGTCATTTTTCAAGCTATTTGAGACTCAGTGGTTTTTGTGTAGGTTTGCTCGATTTGCATTGAGTTGGCTCCTGTTTGAGAGGATTAGATGTTGCCCATCACATTGTTTGGGCTTTGGTTCTATGTAACCTATATACATTGACCAAATAGTGGTAGATACCAATTTTCCACATGCGCTCTGCAGGCTATATAACTAAATGTACTACAGCTGTAGCAGTGACTTACAGGTGACGTCCTTTCTGCTTAAAATCGTCCACTTTCTGCAATGTTTGACAGAAGCACATTGCAAGGAATGTGTATGGGTACGAGTGATCGCAGTAGCCCAAGTCCTAAAAGATCTGGCAAGTCTGACAATCCTGTCCTGCTGACGTCTAGAAGAGATTCTGTGTCAGTCACTGTTACGTGGGCGATGTGACGTCATTCATGACTATTTGTCATGTGTATTTTATGAACATGCTACAGTGTGTACACTGCGGGTATCCGTTTTTCAGTTGCACTGTAGTTGTCTTTACCGCAAAAAATGGCACAGTCATGTGCATGTAGCCTTATGAGGGCATTGTGGCTGTTTTTGTCATGGGACGCAGTGACTATACAGTTATGTAGGCACAAGGCAGTGGGAAGGAGGAGGCAGTTTAAAGATTATATGAGGATATAAGAATTCCAAGAATATAGTGCCCTTTGAGCACAACAGTTCTTTACAGTCTATGGGTAATCCAGAACAGTTTAGCTCTAGTGTGAAACTAGCCTTATCTAGATGCATTTCTGTTTCCTAAAATGTCATACGAGTCCCTATCAGATTGGAACAGTTTCATTGGAGTCCAGGAGAAATGGGACTACTTAAAAATGGCACTATTGAAGGCAACAGAAAATTGCATTAGGCTTGTCAGTAAAAGCAAAAAAAGGAAGAGACCACTGTGGTACTCAGCAGAAGTGGCCAAAATCCTTAAAAACAAAAAGATAGCATTTAGGAATTATAAAAAAAACAAAAAACGAGGATGACAGGCAAATTTATAAGATTAGGCAGAGAGAAGCCAAACAAGTTATAAGAGCTTCTAAAGCAGAGGCAGAAGAGAAATTAGCTCAGTCAGGGAAAAAAGGCGATAAGGCATTCTTCAGATACATAAATGAAAAAAGGAAACTAAAACAAGGAATTACCAAATTAAAAACAAAAGAAGGAAGGTGTATGGAAGAAGATAAAGAACTAGCGGACTGCCTCAATGAATACTTCTGTTCAGTTTTTACAAAGGAAAATGAAGGAAAAGGACCTCAGTTAGGAAAGAAGACTAATGAATCTTTTGATGCATGTGTCTTTACAGAGGAAGAGGTTCTAAGTCAGCTGTCTAAAATTAATACAAATAAGTCACAGGGGCCTGATGGGATACACCCAAAGCTATTAAAAGAGCTCGGCGGCGAACTAGCAAAACCATTAACAGATTTATTTAACCAATCACTGGCAACAGGAGTCGTCCCAGAAGATTGGAAATTAGCAAATGTTGTGCCCATTCACAAGAAAGGTAGTAGGGAGGAATCGGGCAACTATAGGCCAGTAAGCCTGACAGCAATAGTGGGTAAATTAATGGAAACCATACTTAAGGAGAGGATTGTGGAACATCTAAAATCCCATGGATTGAAAGATGAAAAACAGCATAGGTTTACTTCAGGGAGATCATGTCAAACTAATCTTTATTGATTTTTTTGATTGGGTGACTAAAATAATAGATGGAGGAGGTGCAGTAGACATCGCTTATCTAGACTTTAGTAAGGCTTTTGATACTGTCCCACATAGAAGGCTTATCAATAAATTGCAGTCTTTGGGCTTGGACTCCCATATTGTTGAATGGATTAGGCAGTGGCTGAGGGACAGACAACAGAGGGTCGTAGTCAATGGAGTATATTCAGACCAAGGTCTTGTTACCAGTGGGGTACCTCAGGGATCTTTTCTGGGACCAATATTGTTTAAAATCTTTATCATCGAAATTGCAGAAGGCCTCGATGGTAAGGTGTGTCTTTTTGCTGATGACACATAGATTTGTAACAGGGTTGATGTTCCTGGAGGGATACACCAACTGGAAAAGGATTTAGGAAAACTAGAGGAATGGTCAAAAATCTGGCAACTAAAATTTTATGTTGATAAGTGCAAGATAATGCACCTGGGGCGTAAAAACCCAAGAGCAGAATATAAAATCAGTGATACAGTCCTGACCTCAGTATCTGAGGAAAGGGATTTAGGGGTCGTTATTTCAGACGACTTAAAGGTAGGCAGACAATGTCATAGAGCAGCAGGAAATGCTAGCAGAATGCTCGGGTGTATAGGGAGAGGCATTACCAGTAGAAAGAGGGAGGTGCTCATGCCGCTCTACAGAGCACTAGTGAGACCTCATTTAGAGTATTGTGCTCAGTACTGGAGACCATATCTCCAGAAGGATATTGATACTTTGGAGAGAGTTCAGAGAAGAGCTACTAAACTGGTACAAGGATTGCAGGATAAAACTTTCCAGGAAAGATTAAAGGACCTTAACATGTATAGCTTGGAAGAAAGACGAGGCAGAGGGGATATGATAGAAACTTTTAAATACATAAAGGGAATCAACAAGGTAAAAGAGGAGAGAATATTTAAAAGAAGAAAAACTGCTACAAGAGGACATAGTTTTAAATTAGAGGGGCAAAGGTTTAAAAGTAATATCAGGAAGTATTACTTTACTGAGAGAGTAGTGGATGCATGGAATAGCCTTCCTGCAGAAGTGGTAGCTGCAAATACAGTGGAGGAGTTTAAGCATGCATGGGATAGGCAGAAGGCTATTCTTCATATAAGATAGGGCCAGGGACTATTAATAGGATTCAGATATATTGGGCAGACTAGATGGGCAAAATGGTTCTAATCTGCCGACACATTCTATGCTTTCACAGCTGCATTACGCAGGTATAAGGCTCTGTGGTTCTTACTTTGGCATGCACGTTGTTAGATTTACCACTAGAGGGCATCAGAATGTAAGCCTTCAACTTCAAGACAAAAATACATTCTGCTGAAAGGGTTTATATTACACGGCCCACACATCTGTTAGATACAATCCGCCAGCTTAGGGCTTTAATACGACCGGCGTCTAAAACGCCGGTCTTAATAAATGTGCCCCATAGCCTTTATTAGATTTATTTAAAAATACCAGTAAGTGCCTTAAAATAATATTAGGACTTATAGGCACTGGAATAAAGGAAATTGATGTCCCTATTCGTCCTTATTATAAACAGAATGACCTCTCACTAACTATCATAACTAACTGACTGACTTTGGGGTGGTGGTTATCTATCTTCATGTCAGGGACAACCCAGGGTGACTAGGAGGTTCCTGTCACGGGATCCCCCCTATTGGGGCAGCCATACCATTTTTTAAGCCAGGCCTATATAATAGGGATGAATAGAGACTTCAATTTCTTTTATTGCAGTGCCTATAAGTCCTAAAATTATTTCAAGGCACTTCCTGGTATTTTTTTAGATAAAACTAATGAAGGTTATGTTTTAATGGTGATGGTCTGTAATACAAGCCTTCAGCTACAGTAAGGATGGCACAAAGAAAGTCTGTAGTCTGCTTTCTGTATGTAAACTGTAGACTGTAGTGAATGATGTGTTTTTTTTATCAATAGGTTACACTTTGATTTCTCTTTAGCTGCCCTTCTCCAACTTCACATGGACATCTTTGGGGGCATTTTTCCCCCACTAAATTGTATGTATAAAAATGACATCCCTGCAGAAGACAAATGGTTGAAAATAGTTAATACAACCTAACAAAAAATGTCTGCAAAAATGCCCCCAAAGGTTTTCTTCGCCTTAACTATTGTATAATGCAGTTCTGCAATTTTCTAATATACTGTGCACTTCAATTCCTCATTACCGTATCAAGATCTATGCTAGAATTATTGTGACCTCATTTTCCTCACAGCTGTGGGTTTGCTACAATTGCAACCAGTCCAGGGAATCCTCTGTGAGCTAAACACATCGGCAGCACAAATATATTTTCTGTTCTGACGGTTTTCTACAATAAAACTCTAAGTAGTTATTAGTTTAGAATTCAGGCTTAAAGAGTAGCCTAGATATAACTGTAGCAAACACTCAGCATTGAGCAGCATGGGACTATGGTTGTCTGGCACAATTAAAGAATTTTTTTTTTGAGGGCCCACTATCTAGCTATACAGAGCCATAAGTGACACATCAACTCCAAAGCCAGTTTATGGCTGCAGTGGAGCATGTGACCATGCTAATGCACCACCGGATGTAAAAAGTCCCAGCAGTAGAGGACCAGAGCGTCGGGAGCAGGTAAATATGAATCTTCTATTTACAGAGGCAGGCTGTGGGCAGTACAGAAAAAGTCTTTATTCCCGGAGAGCCCCTTTAAATACTGGTGACTCATGCTTCAGTCAGCATAATCTGTTTATCATAATCAAAACACAGTCAAGGACCTTGTGGAGGTAAGATGTTGATTGTAATTTACATGGTGTGATTAAACTGCCTTGAGAGAGATTGTATCACCACCCTGCCTGCTGATAAAGGTAGGTGCATGGTTATACTTATGCATCTACCATGCTAAGGTGACCACATCTTTGAGTGATAACAACATATATAGTCTGAATGATTCATGTTCTGGTCCCGGTTTTCCTGTTCCATTTGTTTATTTATTTTCAAAGCTCAATAAAAATAAACAGTGAAAAAAAAAGTTGTCACATAAAAAATATTCAAAATTTTTCAAAACAGCAGCTGAATACTTTTGTAATAGCAAATAATAAAAAAATTAGTATAGCAAGTGAATTATTAAAATAAATGTATCTGTATATCACCTGCTGTTTGTTCTTTTCCTTATTTTACTATCCACCTCAGTAAGTTCACTGAGGTGGTTGCACATGCTCAGTTCCATCCTTCAGCTGCCACCAGCCATATCTACTTTTAGAAGCTTTGATAGTTACAGGAAGAGAGTTGCATCAGAAAGGACACAGCCCCTGAGCTGGGAGACAGCTGCAGCTGAAAGGATACCGCCCCTGAGCCGTGAAAGAGAGAAAGCTGCAGCAGAAAGGACACGGCCCCTGAGCTGGGAGACAGCTGCAGCTGAAAGGATACCGTCCCTGAGCTGGGAGACAGCTGCAGCTGAAAGGACACGGCCCCTGAGCTGGGAGACAGCTGCAGCTGAAAGGATACCGCCCCTGAGCCGTGAAAGAGAGAAAGCTGCAGCAGAAAGGACACGGCCCCTGAGCTGGGAGACAGCTGCAGCTGAAAGGACACAGCCCCTGAGCTGTGAAAGAGAGAAAGCTGCAGCAGAAAGGACACATCCCCTAAGCTGCCAGCTTGAAATAAATCTAACAGAACAATTGAAGCAATGAATGTGGAGATCTCTGGATCCATGTGAGGTACAGGGCTGGTTCTAGCTTTGTTAGAAAGAGATTGTCATGTACTATACGATGTCTGATTTTCAGTTTTTGTCAGTATTCACGTTATTAGCAAATCGAATTCACTGGGACACTTTACAATAAAGCAAAAAAGATAACAGCATGCATACAGGTGAAGAAGTCCTCATATGCGCTGGAAGTGTTAATATCAGCTATTTTGTCACCTGCACAGTTGCTATCATCTCCATTTTTGTATTGATATTTTTTGACTTGTGCTGCAGCCAACTGGAGTTTACACTGTTTTTGGCAGTCCTATAGCGGGGAATGGAACGGTGGCTGCTCTGGCTCTGCACACTCTCCATTGATCTCTTTTATGGGATTTCCAAAAACAGACGAGCATGTGCAGAAGTGGGATGTGCACTTATCTGACATTGATGGCATATCCTAGCAATATGCCATCAATGTCTGAGATGAGAATATCTATTTAATATCCATGACTCTTTGTACAGTAATTGCAAGCTAATGGTGGTCTGCTTCCAAGAGAAGATGAGAAAAGATAACCTCTCCATCAGAGGAGAGATCACAGGATGTGAGAGGCATGTGGAGCTGTATTCTCCTGTATGTGTGTTAGTGCTTTATGTCATGTTAATCCACTAGGATCGGCCCTGTACTACTCGATATATGGATTGATAAAATAACATCTCATTGTAGGTGACATTATCAATACATAAAATAGTTTACTAGATAAGAAATCACGTTTGTTGTTTCCATGCATTCTGGGTCTGTTGACATTTTTGTTATGCAATTTGCTTTTCTCTAAATTGCTTCTCGGTTTTTATCATGAATATTACATGCGGCAGCTGGTCCTGGGTGCATAAAATAATATTCACGTGTCATAAGCTTTGTAAGCAAACATTTACTTACAGTTCTAAGACATCAACCAAATTGTACAGCTGCTTCTGTCTATGAATGAAGGTGACAGACAAATCGGTCCATTTGCTACATTGTGATAACATTTGGCACATTCACGGGCAATGCATTTTTAAATATTGAGCCACATTTATCAAGGAGCCCAGTTGGTTATGTAACAGAAAAACAATCAGGACCTTCATGTGAATAGAATCATTGCAAGATCTGTGGAGCAGAAGCACAACCAGATCTAGTGATTGGTCTCACCAGTGATCAAACAGTTAGCACCTATCCTGTGGATAGATGATGAATGATTAAATATTACTGGGGGGAAACTGCTTTAACCCCTTGATTAGTGTTGAGCGAACTTGTGTTTTAAGTTCGGCGTCTAAAGTTCGAGTTCAGGTTATCGAAGTATCCCGTTATGGATTCCAAATTCCGTTATGATCCATGGTAGCGGAATCCGTAAGGGGATACTTCGATAACCCGAACCCGAACTTTAGATGCCGAACTTAAAACACAAGTTCGCTCAACACTACCCTTGATGTATTTTCCCTCATAATCACATACTTGTACATAATTGACACTGCGCGGGCACAGGAGCTGTACCTATGCGATCATGAATGAAGCCTGGCTGTGAAAGACCATGGCATTTAACCCCTTATATGCCATGGTCAATAGTGGCCATGACATCTAAAGGGTTTGGCAGAGTGATGAGTTCTTATGATAGCTAGGGACCTAACAACAGCTTTAAGGTCAACCTTCTTAGTACTCTTAGTAGACCAGAGGAAGTACCTATTACTATCTCAACATTTTGGATACCTGAGAATCTCATCCATATGAGCATGTTGGACATCCAATTCCAAAACCATGGGTATTAATATAGAGTTGAGCCCCCCTTTTGTGGCTATAACAACTTTCCCCATTATGAGATGGCTATTCTTAACAGGTCAGGCTCACAAATGTTGTTACCTGTCACTGCAAAAATGTTCAGTGGGGTTGAAGTTGGATTTTGTGTCGACCAATCAAGTTCCTCCACACCAAAAAGGCCTTCCCGAAACCGTTGACACAAATCTGGAAGCACACTATTATCTAAAATGTATGCTGTAGCCTGTAGCATTAATAATGCTCTTTTATTGGAAAAGAGACATCTAGCTGAAACTCTGAACAACAGCCCCATACCATTACCTGCCCATCATCAACATTTACAGTAGAGACTATGCATTCTGGTAGTGTTCTCCAGGAATCCACAAGAACTAGATGCATTCAATACATTGCCAAATTGCAAAATGTGATCCAGCTTTCCACTGTTCCATAACCACTGGTGGCAAGCTTCATACCACTCCAGCTGACAAATGGCATTACAAACAGGTGTATCAGATTTGTATGACAATGCTCAACCATGGAAACCCATTTAGTAACTCCTGGCACACAGTTCTTATGCAGAAGTTCGGAACTCTGTAGTGTATGATGAAATAGAGGATAGGCGATTGTTGCACACCATTGAGCACACTGTGAAGAGATTACACTGCTGTGTGCTTGATTTAATACACTTGCTTGCATTGGGTGTGGATGGAACACCTGAACTCAATAATTATGAGGGATGTTCACATGCTTTTGGCCCTAGAGCTGATTGGATCTCCACTGTATAGATCCATGAGATATAAACTGGAGACAACAACACAATACGTTCCTTTTAGCTGGGGCATTTCTCATGAACTTCACATGATTATGCTGCTGAAGGACTTTTTTATTACTTGTATTTAATAGAAGGAGCTTCTTGCTACACTACAAATGGGGTGGATAAAGACATTCATTATATTGAAATAATTTTTTATTATTATTATTTTAACAAAACAATAAAAAATGAAGCTTGAGCAGTACATAATCACTGGGCGTCCAATGTGGGTGGGCCTGCTGGGTCTTAGCCCCCCTTTCAGGACAGCCTATACAACTGGCAACCATTAAATTCATAATTACTCAGTGTCCTCCAGAGTGAGAGCTGCTAGTTTGCATAACCTACCATACATGTACAGTACAGTTACAGGTCAAGCTCAGTAACTGAGACATAACAACCCATACTATTAAAATAAAACCTTTTTTATCTTACACAATTAAATGTTGTAAAAAAAGCTAAGAAAACAATACCAGTATAGGTGTTTTTTGTACACCTCCAAAAAAGTAATAAAAAGTGATCAGAAAGTCATGTGTTTCAGCTTCCTGAAACAGTTCATGAAATCTAGTCAATATGCTATGTACACACCAAATCAAGCCCTCTTACGTCTACATTAATTGAAAAATAAAAAATGTTATGTCTTTTGAAATGAAAAAAAAAAAACTAAAAATGACTGCGTCCTAAAGGTCAAAGGGTTGCTGAACTTTAATTAAAAACTTTTGATATGTCATAGCGATATATCAAGGGTTTTGATCAGTGGGGGTCTGACCGAACTAGGAGAGAAGTGCTCACACAGAGCATTCTCTTTCCTTGGTGCAGGAGGCGGAATCGAGATGGGCCTATAGACTTTTTAGTAAGCTATGATGTATAAAAAGTTCTATAAAAATTCAGTGACCCTTTAAAGGGTTAATCATGGTACATGTTTTTGTTATTGGACTGAAATGCCCAGTATATTATTTCTTTCTAGTAGAAGTTTCCATATTTTATTTTCATAACAGGATCATAAACCTGTCCTTATCACTGCAATATATACGGGTTCATTTGTGCGTTTGGCAAAATGCCTGGAAAAATCTTGGATACTATTGCTATGTGAATACTATTACATCTGCATCTTTTTGTGGACTCATTGACTTCAATGGGTCTGTGGACCTGTCCCAGTATAGGACATGTTCTATAATTTGCGTAAAGGGCATATGGCTGCAGACAGCACACGGTCATGGGATCGAGGCCTTATTGTTCCGTATCCTAAAAAAAAGCGATCCAAAAAAAGCTTTGACTGTCTGCTAGGGTTTCTAAATACCTACTTTTATGGAGACACCTGGAATTTCCACATGCAAAATGCCCATTTTGCTGAGTGGAGGAGCAGAGGAGTTCAGACGGCTCGCCATCTTATGCACCTGCAGTTCTATAGGTGGTACACTCCAGATGAATTGACTTCGATATATAAGTTAAGTCCCAATAATTGGCTTCAGTTTTATCAGCTTAGATCTTTTCTTTTAGCCCGTTTGATTGACGTCAGTCATGAAGTAGTCCACAATGATATGGAGTGGCTACTGGTGTTACATTCTACAATTTTTTGGGTCTCTGGGATTTATTCTTTTCTTAGAAAGTAGCTGTTTGGTCATCAC
This sequence comes from Bufo bufo, assembly GCF_905171765.1. Taxonomy (NCBI): domain Eukaryota; kingdom Metazoa; phylum Chordata; class Amphibia; order Anura; family Bufonidae; genus Bufo; species Bufo bufo. Next base: position 201,741,239 of record NC_053392.1, on the reverse strand, counting down.
TAGGTATCGGGTGGGCAGCCCAGTTTGGGATAGATAATGCAGGATCTAAAATCCTTAAAGGGTGGATTCTAGTTCTCAGACATTTTTCAAGTGAAGTCTGGAGAGATGTATTTTCGTATTATGCACAAAGCAATTTATGCCTTTGATGTTCCTTGGTCAGCCATTTATTTAATAGCTAAACAATATCTTTTACAGCTTAGGTTACAGCCCACTTCTCTTACAATGGACGGGGTGGTGAGCCGTCTAAAAACCCTAATGATATTAGAAAGGCTACATGTGGAGAAACATAAAAACAGGCTTTGTTTGTTAGAAAATTGACATAAGGAGTTAGTCCATCGTATGTCTTCATTCACACTCACAGGTTGGTATCTTACTAGGAAATGCCGGGGTACTTTGGGTACTTTATTACTTCCAGGCTGACTACTTACGGAGGGTTGATGGGGCTGTATAAGTAGCTTGTGCTGAATGGTGTCATGCAATGATGGACCTGCTTTTGGGGTAATATTGATAATTGTATCCGAGACAGTTGTATTATTGTTTCTTTGTGAGTGTTTTTGACCTCATAGTCGATTTGGTGTGTTTTTATAGTGTATGAAAATTAATAAAAATATGAATAAAAAAAAAACACACTGCAAAAGATTTACCAATTCTGTAAGCAGTTTTTTTTGCACAGTGGCTAAGGATGGATAATAAACTTGGTTGGCTTTGCCCAAGTTCACATTTTATTTATTTGGTCAGTTATTTCCATCAGTTATTCGGAGCCAAAACCAAGTGCGGGTCAAAACCACAGAACAGGAGCAAATCTTTCCATTATACCTTATCTCTGAGGAGGCTTCACTACTGGTTTTGGCTCACTATAACTGATGGAAATAACTGACCAAATAACTGAAGTGTGAACTCGTATACACTTTTTTCTAAAACTAGATGTGCTGAATTGAGTCAATTTGTGCCACATTTTGGAGCATTTTTTAACATCATCTCAGTGATCTCACATGAGTAAATGTGGGCCACAAATTTATTTCTGAGATTCTGTGGACAATAATCGACCATGTGACCAGACTGTCAAACAGCATGTTGTGGTTTGTGGTGCCACAAGGGTGACAGTTTAAACAAGCAGCAGTGTAAAGCTCACCCTATATAGTATTGTGAAAAAGTTCTTGTCCCTCACCTGATGTCTTCTGTTTTTGCTAATTTGTCTCAAATGTTTCAGATCATCTAATTTATAATCAGATAGGTCATCTTTTTAACATCAGCGGGGGTCCAAGTCCAAATACCTCCACTGATCTGCTGTTTCAGGGAGCCACTGAGCTCACAGAAGCTCTGGTGAGTGATGCATGCTCCCAGCAGCTTTCCAAGGACAGCGCCGTACATTGTATAGTGGCGGTGCTTGGTAATGCAGCTCAGGCCAGAGTCGTGTAGAGTGGCCTACAATGTCTCTGTAGATGTTGTATGCATGTGTCACGGTGCTTCTACCTGGATATCCTTGGATCCCAGACGTGGTGTAGTCCGAAGCAAGTGCAAAGGGGGTGGTTAATTTGGATGATGAATGAATAATTGAGTCCAGACTTTGTATTAAAGTTGAACACAGCTTTACTTGGCATAAACGGTAATCCAAACGATTTCCAGACTTTATCTTGGTCATCAACAGGTATTGGCTTAACTCTGGCAGGCAAACACTTCTGCAAAAATCTCAGCTCTGCTATGCTGTAGCTTTCTCAGCTCTGCTATACTAGCTGGGTTAAATAGGAAACTCTCCTCTTCTGCTGGAACTTGACTTAGCTGTCTGTAGTCTGTCTCTTACTTTAATACTAGGAAGTTCTTCCTGGCTTCAAGCTCTCTTAGCTTAGGGTTAAGGCAATGCAAGACCAGGAGGGGACAAGCAACCATATAGACTTTACAGGCAGGGCCTGTGGGACTAGCAGAGCGAGCAGACAGAGCTCTGCTGGCCAACACACAACCTCTCCCTGAGGAGAGTAGACTAGACTGACCAACACTGACTAAACTCCTTCCTCTCTAAAGAGGGCTGGAATAGAACTAGAAGATTCCTCTCCAGAGAAACTAGCTCTGCACAGATTTGCTGCCATCTGGTGGTGAACCAGGCACATTACACTTGAACATTATTTTATAAGGATATGGCAATAAATATTTATATGATGACACAGGATTTACCAATAAAGATAGTGGGGGTACAAAAGAGGTGGAAATGCCACTCTGGGTCATTAAATGTACAGTGATGCTACTAGGGAGAGGCTGCGGCGCTCATGGCCTCTTCTAACAGCCGATTGGTGGGGGTTCCGATTGTCGCACCCCCGCAGATCTAATACTGATGACCTATCCTGAAGATAAGTCATAAATATCTTTTCTTGGATAATTCCTTTAGAGTCCATTCACACATCCGCAAAATGTATCCGGATCCATTCCGCAACGTTCCGGAACGGTTTCGGACCCATTCATTTTCAATGGGGCCGGAAAAGATGCGGACAGCACACAGTGTGCTGTCCGCATCCACACTTCTGTTCCGCATCCGCACTTACATTCCGCAAAAAATAGAACATGTCCTATTCTTGTCCACAGACATGGACAAGAAAAGGCATTTCTATTAAAGTGCCGGCCATGTGAGGTCCGCAAAATGCGGAATGCACATGCCCAGTGTCCGTGTTTTGCGGATCGCAAAACACTTGCGAACATGTGAATGGACCCTAAGTAATGTTTAGATTCAAAAGGGTCTATCAATATGGGTATGACCACACTGCGCAGGCTGCAGCGGGCGCTAACTAAAACTAATAAATACCGCACAGTTCATTGGGTCTGTATTGTTAATGGTCATGCGGGATTGAAGTTGCCGTGCGGCCATTAACAATACAGATCCACTGCACAATGTGGTCTTCATTACATTATACACACAGTTTTTCCAGTGGTTTTAATCTGTTCTTCACTGCCTATCTAATATACACTGCTCAAAAAAATAAAGGGAACACTTAAACAACACAATGTAACTCCAAGTCAATCACACTTCTGCAAAATCAAACTGTCCACTTAGGAAGCAACACTGAGTGACAATCAATTTCACATGCTGTTGTGCAAATGGGATAGACAACAGGTGGAAATTATAGGCAATTAGCAAGACACCCCCAATAAAGGAGTGGTTCTGCAGGTGGTGAACACAGACCACTTCTCAGTTCCTATGCTTCCTGGCTGATGTTTTGGTCACTTTTGAATGCTGGCGGTGCTTTCACTCTAGTGGTAGCATGAGACATGAGTCTACAACCCACACAAGTGGCTCAGGTAGTGCAGCTTATCCAGGATGGCACATCAATGCGAGCTATGGCAAGAAGGTTTGCTGTGTCTATCAGCGTAGTGTCCAGAGCATGGAGGCGCTACCAGGAGACAGGCCAGTACATCAGGAGACGTGGAGGAGGCCGTAGGAGGGCAACAACCCAGCAGCAGGACCGCTACCTCCGCCTTTGTGCAAGGAGGAACAGGAGGAGCACTGCCAGAGTCCTGCAAAATGACCTTCAGCAGGCCACAAATGTGCATGTGTCTGCTCAAACGGTAAGAAACAGACTCCATGAGGGTGATATGAGGGCCCGACGTCCACAGGTGGGGGTTGTGCTTACAGCCCAACACCGTGCAGGACGGTTGGCATTTGCCAGAGAACACCAAGATTGGCAAATTCGCCACTGGCGCCCTGTGCTCTTCACAGATGAATGCAGGTTCACACTGAGCACATGTGTGCAGAATATAAAATCAGTGAGCAGAATATAAAATCAGTGATACAGTCCTAACCTCAGTATCTGAGGAAAGGGATTTAGGGGTCATTATTTCAGAAGACTTAAAGGTAGGCAGACAATGTCATAGAGCAGCAGGAAATGCTAGCAGAATGCTTGGGTGTATAGCAAGAGGAATTACTAGTAGAAAGAGGGAGGTGCTCATGCCACTCTACAGAGCACTAGTGAGACCTCATTTGGAGTATTGTGCTCAGTACTGGAGACCATATCTCCAGAAGGATATTGATACTTTGGAGAGAGTTCAGAGAAGAGCTACTAAACTGGTACATGGATTGCAGGATAAAACTTACCAGGAAAGATTAAAGGACCTTAACATGTATAGCTTGGAAGAAAGACGAGACAGAGGGGATATGATAGAAACTTTTAAATACATAAAGGGAATCAACAAGGTAAAAGAGGAAAGAATATTTAAAAGAAGAAAAACTGCTACAAGAGGACATAGTTTTAAATTAGAGGGGCAAAGGTTTAAAAGTAATATCAGGAAGTAATACTTTACTGAGAGAGTAGTGGATGCATGGAATAGCCTTCCTGCAGAAGTGGCAGCTGCAAATACAGTGGAGGAGTTTAAGCATGCATGGGATAGGCATAAGGCCATCCTTCATATAAGATAGGGCCAGGGGCTATCCATAGTATTTAGTATATTGGGCAGACTAGATGGGCCAAATGGTTCTTATCTGCCGACACATTCTATGTTTCTATGTGACAGACGTGACAGAGTCTGGAGACGCCGTGGAGAACGTTCTGCTGCCTGCAACATCCTCCAGCATGACCGGTTTGGCATTGGCCTCTAGGTGCTATGTGGGCGTTGATTCAGCACCTAGAGGCTCCGTCTACTAACCATTTATTCCGCCCAGGTCCTCCGTCTAGCCCGTCCCGCTCCTCTTGAGTGACATCCAAGTTCGCAGCATTGCTGACGAAATCCTGCGTCTGCGCCGTCCACTTCTTTATTCTGCGCAGGCGCAGTGAGTGAATGACGCACTCCTGGTGCCGGCTTCTTCACTGTGACGTAGTCGGCGCACAGTGAGGAAGCCGGCACCAGGAGCATGTCATTCACTCACTGAGCCTGCGCCGAATACAGAAGTGGACGGCGCAGGCTGTGGAGGTCACTGTTAAAGGGGCGGTGTACTGTAGATGTCACTGTTATGGTGGATACTCTCGATATCTTTTAACGACACACACAAACATTAAATTAAATACATGAATTATACCCGTGCGAAGCCGGGTCCTTCTGCTAGTGGACTATAAACATCCAGGTGGTCTACATTCATCTCTGCAAGGATGTTCCTGAATATAATTGCGAAGATAGCAGGTACAGGAGCCAGGAGCCCATTATTAGAAACATAGTAACATAGTACATAAGGCCGAAAAAAGACATTTGTCCATCCAGTTCGGCCTGTCATCCTGCAAGTTGATCCAGAGGAAGGCAAAAAAAAAACCTGTGAGGTAGAAGCCAATTTTCCCCACTTTAGGGGAATAAAAAATTCCTTCCCGACTCCAATCAGTCAATCAGAATAACTCCCTGGATCAACGACCCCTCTCTAGTAGCTATAGCCTGTAATATTATTACGCTCCAGAAATACATCCAGGCCCCTCTTGAATTCCTTTATTGTACTCACCATCATCACCTCCTCAGGCAGAGAGTTCCATAGTCTCACTGCTCTTACCGTAAAGAATCTGAGCTCCCACAGAAACTTCTTTTTTGCTGTCCCTGCCTTTCCCATTGGTATATACACAGCACTCAATGAGCGATGTGTATAAAGATCAACAATGCTTCTTCCTGCTCTGGTCCCAGCGATCATGCGGTCTCCAGGTCCTGCATGAGCTGCTCAGTCTTAGTACAGTACCCCAGTGGGGCTCTGCAAAAAGTTAACTATTATTACAGCACTTAACCTACTGCACTGCAAGGCGGGGCAGGATCATGCCAGTAAGGCCTCTTTCACACGACCGTATGGCTTTTTCAGTGTTTTGCGGGCTGTTTTTTCCAGATCCGTTGTGTTTCTGTTTCGGTTCAATTTTTCCGTTCCGTTTTTCCATATGGCATATACAGTATACAGTAATTACATAGAAAAAATTGGGCTGGGCATAACATTTTCAACAGAAGGTTCCGCAAAAAACGGAACGGATACGGAAGACATACGGATGCATTTCCGTATGTGTTCCGTTTGAATGGAGCCACGGAACGTGATTTGCGGGCAATAATAGGACATGTTCTATCTTTTAACGGAACTGAAAACGGAAATAAGGAAATGGAATGTATACAGAACAGAAAAAACGGCCCTTAAACGGGAAAAAAAACGGTTGTCTGAAAGAGGCCTAAGGAACAGACTGTTTATGGCAAGGAACCTTCTGTGGGGGGCATATAATACTCAAGCACCTGGCACACTTTGACACAGACTGGCCATTTGTGTCTTCATCTGCATGCCTCGGGAATTGCAGTTTTAGGCCTCTTTCACACTTGCGTTGTCCGGATCCGGCGTGTACTCCACTTGCCGGAATTACACGCCGGATCCGGAAAAACGCAAGTGTACTGAAAGCATTTGAAGACGGAACCGTCTTCCAAATGCGTTCAGTGTTACTATGGCACCCAGGACGCTATTAAAGTCCTGGTTGCCATAGTAGGAGCGGGGAGCGGGGGAGCGGTATACTTACAGTCCGTGCGGCTCCCGGGGCGCTCCAGAATGACGTCAGAGCGCCCCATGCGCATGGATGACGTGTCCAATGCGATCACATGATCCATGCGCTTGGGGCGCCCTGACGTCACTCTGGAGCGCCCCGGGAGCCGCACGGATGGTAAGTATGCTGCTCCCCGCTCCCCACTACACTTTACCATGGCTGCCAGGACTTTAGCGTCCCGGCAGCCATGGTAACCACTCTGAAAAAGCTAAATGTCGGCTCCGGCAATGCGCCGAAACGACGTTTAGCTTAAGGCCGGATCCGGATCAATGCCTTTCAATGGGCATTAATTCCGGATCCGGCCTTGCGGCAAGTGTTACGGATTTTTGGCCGGAGCAAAAAGCTGAAGACATCCTGATGCATCCTGAACGGATTTCTCTCCATTCAGAATGCATTAGGATAATCCTGATCAGGATTCTTCCGGCATAGAGCCCCGACGACGGAACTCTATGCCGGAAGACAAGAACGCAGGTGTGAAAGAGCCCTTAGTTATATAGTTTCATAGTTAGTAGGGTTGAAAAAAAGACCAATGGTTCAACCAATGGACAGGTGGGGATATGAATTTTAGAAAAAGAGTGAGATCCAGATTTCTACACATTTTCATAAGCATTAATGTAATTTACTTTTAGGAATTCATCAAGACTTTTTTTTTTTTTAACTATCCACTGTTCCTGCTGTGACTATGTCCTGAGGTAGTTTATTCCACAGATTCACAGTTCTTCCAGTAAAGAAGCCTTGACGCCTCTGGAGAGGATTTAACATGGAACAGCTTTTTACCATTTTTTTTTTGTACGGCCCATTTGTACATTTCTATAGATTAATCATTTACCCCTTAGACGTCTCTTCTCAAGACCAAAAATGTAATTATTTTAATCTTTCTTCATAACTAAGACCCCCCATACCCCTTATCAGTTTAGTTAGTCTCCTCTGCACTTTTTCCAGCTCCAGGGCATCCTTTCTATGGACTGGTGCCCAGAACTGAACTGCATATTGCAGATGAGACCACACCAACGCTTTGCAAAGTGGTAATATTACATCCATGCAGACTCGAACTGGCCCACAGGGGTACAGGTGAATCCCCCGGTGGGCCCCTGATCAAGGCCTCCCACCCCCTACACAAGTGGCACATAACACAGTAGAGTTACTGCACTACATACATATATTCAGTGTACAGCACCTTAACCAGCCTATGTTCATATTAAAAACTTGTTAAATTATTTATTATATTTGAATGTATCCGTACTGTGGGCCCCCAAAATAAATTTTACTGGTGGACTCTAGTTACCCCAGTCCGACACCGCATCCATGCCTCGTTTAATATATGACAATATCCTGGTAGCCTTAGAAGCAGATTAACATTGTATGCTGTTATTTAATCTACTATCTACAAGGACACCCACATCCTTCTCTATAAGTGACTCTCCCAGTGTTACATCACCTAGGACATATGAAGCATGGAGATTATTACTACCCAGATGCATAACTTTACATTTATCCACATTAAACCTCATTTGCCAAGTGGATGCGCAAACACTCAGAGTGTCCAAGTCAGCTTGTAGTTTATGGACATCTTCCATAGTCTGTACAGTACTACATAGCTTAGTGTCATCTGCAAAATTAGAAACAGTGCTAATTAATCCTATCCTCAATAGTATTAATAAATAAATTAAAAGTGTTGTCCCATGAAAAATATTCTATGGTTTTCAAAGCAGTACCTGGATCTGAATACTTTTGTAATTGCATGTACTTAAAAATTTTGCATAGCCACTAGGTTATTTAATAAAATGTATTTGTATAGCGCCACCTGCAGCTTGTGTTTTTTCTTATTTCTTTGACCTGCTCACTGAGAAGGCCGCACATGCTCAGTTTCATCCTTCAACTGCCTCCTGAGCTGTAATAGGGAGAGCTGAGACACGCCTCCTGAGCTGTGATAGGGAGAGCTGAGACACGCCCCCTGAGCTGCAGCAGAAAAGACACTCCCCTTAAGCTGCCAGTTTGACATAAATCTAGCAGAGCAATGAATGGGGAGATCTCTGGATCCATGTGAGGTACAGGGATGGTTCTGGCTTTGCAAAAAAGAGGTTGTCACGTACTATAGGATGTCTGATTTTCATTTGTTTTTTATTAATCATGGGATAACCCCTTTAAATAATAGGGACCTAGCACTGAACCTTGGGGTACACCACTTATAACCCGGGACCATTCAGAATAGGACTCATTGACCACAATTCTCTGGACACGGTCCTTCAGCCAGTTTTAAATCTAACTACAAACTATACTTTTTAAGCCTATAGACCTTATTTAACCTATTAAACATCTTTGAGGGACAGTATCAAATGCCTTTGCAAAATCCAAAAACACTACATCCACAGCCGCCCCTCTGTCCAAGCTACTAATCACCTACTCATAAAAACAAATCAGGTTAGTCTGACAACTTCTGTCCTTGGTTATCACTTATACAGGAGTATGTGACTGTTAATAATATCATATGTATAGTCCGTTAAGAGGCCTTCAAACATTTTCCCACAACAGAACTTAAACTTTCTGATCTAATTACCTGTCGAGGATCTAGAGCCCTTTTTGAATAGCAGAATGCTAACAGCCCTGGTGCCAACAATATCAGCTACATTCTCTTCTTTCCTATATACAGAGCAAAGAAAAAGTAGTAACTCAGCCTTTTCCTTATCTTCAGTGACTATTCCCCTTTACCATTATTTAGGAGACCTGCCTGCTCTGAATTTTGGGGATTTGCTTTGCTCTCTTTCGCCACCTTCATTTTGAATTTTTGCAGATTTTATATCTATTTTTACAGATTTTATTAAGCCCCTTGTAAATGTCAAAGTCTACAGCTGACCCTTCAGATTTGTATCTATTAAATGTCCTTTTTATCATTTATTGCCCTTTTACTGTAGCTATGAGCCATGTTGGATTTATTTTTACTGGTTTATACTTGTTACCTATAGGAATACATTTTGCAGTGTAATTGCCCTAAATTTAAAGCTCTCCCATTTATCTTTTATACTATTATGTGACAATAGATATTCCCAGTCTATGCCCTGAAATGCCTGTAAATGAGTTCGTTTTTTATAGTGTAGGGGGAATATAATTATATTGTGGTCACGATTACCTAGTGTTTCATGAACAGTAACATTTCCAACAAGCTTAGAAATTACTACATCCAACAGAGCATCACGATCAGCAGTGTGCACGTTCCATCTCCCATCTCTCTTCCTGTTCACTGCTGCCAGTCTTGATCCCTCTGCGCTGAAGTAAGATAGGCCTAATTTATTAACAGGTAGATGCCGCTCTATAAATTTGGTGCAGTCCATGTGCCAGAAACTCAAATCTACGCCAGTTTCTGGGATAAGTTATAGTAAATCTAGTGGGCTTTGATAGTCCCACCCTTTTTATCACCAAGAAGTGGTAAGAAGCTCATAAAGTCTCAAATTATGGCGCATCCCCTGACGAAGCCGCAGGCAGCGGCGATATGCGTGGGGCTCCGTTTCTTCCACCTCAGCTGATATGTGAGACTTGTACCCACTGCAAGTAACAACTTGTACATTTTCAATATTATTCTCTGCTGCAATAACTATTAAATTTGTTGTTGCACTTTATTTTTTTTTTAGATAACTAGTACCAGACATTTTTGATGTCATATAGAACTGTTGTATCCACATTTTCCGCTTGCACCTTACATGCATCGGCCACTTTAGAGATTTATTTATTCTCTGTCTGATTTCTGTACTTGGTATCTTGTCTTACTGAGATACATTACCCTATTAGGGCCAGATTGTGCGGAAGGAGGGAAGTGGAGCTTAGTTAATCATTTTTACCCTACACCTCCCATGTAACATTGTTTTTAATGGTTTAAAAAAAAAATTGTGATCATGTTGGACATTAATAAATTATGAGATTTAATCATATGATTTCATGGTCTGCGCCATTTCTTTTATGTGCTCTTTCTTATAATGGGTTAAATAATGGAGCAAATACACCGTGCACATTAATGTGCAACCTTTTTATGCGTAATAGCCTTGATAGATGCTCCTCTCTGTGTCATTTTCTACATGTCTCATTTTATGATCTCTGCTTACTATTGAACATGGAGTTTGAGCTTCAGGCAGCATGTTATAGAGGAGGTTGATGTAGTTTTATGGGAAAAGATTCTGTGAAATTTGTAATTTATACATTTATATTCCTGCTCGTTCTGGGCTTTCAAGTCAAGGAGACGTCCTATCAGTGACTGACAGCTCTCTCTGCATACACAGTCATGGAGGGAAGGCTGTCAATCACTGATAGGACCATCTCCTGGACTTCAAAGCTGCAGATTATTTTCATTTTTATGGTGACAGGTTCCCTTTAAAGGGGTTTTCTGAGTGTTCAGGATAGGTAATCAGCATCTGATTGGTTGGGGTCTGACACCCGTCAGCACTGCTAATCAGCGGTTTGAGGAGACCACAGCGTTCCAGTGAGCGCTGCAGCCTTCTGATAGGTTACCCTAGACCAGATACTAATGCTCTGTCCTGAGGATAGGTCATCAGAATTAAACACTTGGAAAACCGCTTTAAATGATCATGTACCTCACAGGAACACCTTACATGTACTGTATCATGAATATGTAACACAGGAAAGGCTTCTGCTTTGTGCCATTGACCATTGATACTTTCAGCAGAGAATCAGCATTTTCCTGGTCTGTTGCTCATATACAGTATATATCATTTTTGTCTGCTCCTGTCCTAACCATAGAAATGGTTCATATATGCAATCTTGTTAATGTTCAGTCACCTACTGCAGTGCCTGTCTTTTATAACCAAATATCAGGCATGTAATAAATATAATAAATGCATGTGTATAGTATAAAATACAATGTAGCAGCTAATAACATCAGCATATCAGATCAGTGTATTTTCTACACAAGCTTCTGCAACCTGCGCAGGCTGGGAGTTCCTAGAGCTCAGGAACCTGAAAGCAAGCATACAGAATTATAGTACATGGGAGGGAGAAGGGGCGTGCTGAGGATCTGAGGTCCGCTCTCCAGCTTCTTCATGCAAGTCTAGCTGCTGGGATACAGTATAATCTTCAATACCCAGCAAGGGAAAGATCAGACCTGACCATTCTCTTCTCCCATTCTCTTTCCAGATTTCTGTGGCGCTTGTACAGGACTAGACCCTCTAAGAAGAATGCCAGAGGAATTGTTTTATTTGGACATGATATTCAAGAAAACATTTATTTCAGTTATTTTTTTCAGAAATTCTACCATGAACTGGGGTGCAGACCTCAGTTGATCCTTGACTGAAGCCTACACAGATGTCCTCAGTACCTATTGGTTTGGGCCATGGAAGATCAACCTGTTGAAGGTAATGATGTCTATACTCTACCTGCTTCTTCAAAATTGCACTTGTACATTGATGTGGTCCTTTGCTACTGCCATACCTGAATTTCTCTAAAGGTCAGCACAATTCTCCAGTGGAAATGAAGAAGTGTCATATGCTTGTTCTGAAGTTTCATGGTGAGAACGTCCCACAACTTTATTTATGGCCAGGTGAGAACCATGCCCAGTGAAAGCTTTTCAGACAATATAACCAAGGATTACTACAATAATTACACCTGGCCAGAAGACCCCTTGTATCTTTTCCCAGTCCCAGTTCTTACAGTAATAACTGTGGTTTGTGTTCTTCTGTTTATTATTGGGATATTTGGTAATATCATGACCATGCTAGTAGTGTCCAAGTACAAGGATATGAAAACTACAACAAACCTCTATCTCTCCAGCATGGCATTCTCAGACCTCCTAATCTTTCTCTGTATGCCACTTGATTTGTACAAGCTCTGGCAATATAAACCCTGGAATTTTGGAAGCCTCCTCTGCAAGCTGTTTCAGTTCATCAGTGAAAGTTGCACTTACTCCACAATTCTAAACATCACAGCCCTAAGTGTGGAGAGATATTTTGCCATCTGTTTTCCTTTAAAAGCTAAGGTAGTCATCACCAAGGGAAGAGTGAAATTTGTCATCTTTGTTCTTTGGGCAGTATCTTTTGTTAGCGCAGGACCTATTTTTGTCTTGGTCGGTGTTGAACATGAAAATGGGACCAACCCTCTAGAAACAAATGAATGTAAAGCTACCGAGTATGCAGTTAAGTCTGGGCTCCTCACTATCATGGTGTGGACATCAAGTGTTTTTTTCTTCTTGCCTGTCTTCTGCCTCACTGTCCTGTACAGCCTTATTGGAAGGAAACTGTGGAGAAGGAAGACTGACTCTTTAGGACCAAGTATCTCTCACAGGGACAAGAATAACAAACAGACTGTCAAAATGCTAGGTAGGAAAGCCATTCTTGATATTTATGTATTGTGCTTTCTACCATTCTCTTAGATTCCTCTAACAGTATTTATATTGTATTTATTTGTTTTTGAGTATTTTATGACTTTTTGGTTGTATTCATATACTTTGGAATATGAAATGATATATCATTATCAATGAAGTCATCTTTATCTCACCTCTTAATGCTTATTAGCAATTTCATAACCAGTGACTCATAATAGCTCTCTTTATGCTATCTATCTATCTATCTATCTATCTATCTATCTATCTATCTATTTTAAGGTCTAGTATTTATGGTATTTAGCTTTGTGTCTAGTTACTTATGTACCTATAATCTTCAAATCCGTTTTTTGGCGGTCTTTTATATTGTGTTTTATGCATTCTGCATTGTAAATAGCAGTTCAATCACTTTGTCTGCTTTTTTATCTTTAATTTTGGTGTTTTTTATGCATCGTTTGTCCAATTGTTTTTGCAAGTTCTGTTGAAAAGCCTATAGATAAAAAATGCCTAAAAGCTCTCCATATTTAGAAGGTGCTGAGTTGTGCAAGAAACATCACTGTCCCTAAAGCGCAACTAAAAAGTAACAAACCAAAACACCCTGTAGGTAGATCTCTCATTATTTTGCTATAGATTTTTATCTGACCACTATGTTTTAGAGCCTTAGGGTAGGTTCACAGTTTTTTTAAGGAGTTTTTGAGGCAGATTGTCCTTCAAGTTTTTCATCCAATATCAGAAGGGAATTCAAAAGGAATTGGAAATATAAAGGAATGACTTAGACCTCTCCTTTCTGTGGGATCCACTTCTGGCTTTGGTTGGCAAACCTGCCTCAAAACCTCCTCTAAGGCTCTAAAACATAGTGGTAAATGTCTATAGCAAAATATTTTTGAGGTCTACCTACAGGGTGTTTTGGTTTGTGGCCAATTTGACACTGCAAAATGCTATGTGTCAATCTGGCCAAAAGTAGCCATCTGGTTCATTTTGTTGTCAAAATGACTATAAGACCACACTGCTAAAGTGCTAGGGTTAATAAAACAGAAAATCTTTTCTCTTTTGAAGAAAGATGTTTAGCTGAGGTTTCCATGGTAAGTAGTAACTGGGCTCCCCGCCATTCAGTGAGCTTTCATCTTATTAGCAGCCTGTGGCTCCTCAAAGTAAATCATTTTTGCTTAGTACATTGGTTGCCCCTGCACCAAAGGAATAATAAAACTAAATATACTTTACATTCAAATTTGTGTTTGCACATGAAACTATAAGACACGTAGGCTCCTATGGGACAAATAGCTAAGGCTGAGTTCACATCAGCGTTCAGCCTTTCCGTTCTCCTACTCCGTTATATCGGAAAACGGAAAGGACAGATTCGGCACATAACTGAGCCGAACGGAGCCTACGGGCCCCATAAACTATAATGGGGTCCATTAGGTTTCCGTCCAGAGGAAGATTTTTGAAGCGGAGATAAAAATCCTGCATGCACTATTTTTGTCTCATCTGCAAAATCATCTTCTAAGGGTAAACCTAACGGACCCCATTATAGTCTATGGGGCCCGTAGGCTCCGTTCGGCTCAGTTATGTGCCAAATCCGTTTTCCTGCTCCTATAATGGAGTAGGAGAACGGAAAGGCTGAACGCTGATGTGAACTCAGCCTAAACTGTGTTAGAGCCATGTAAACTTATTTTGTGTAGTAAACCAGTATAAAACGTGAAGCTAATGAGAATATACACTTCATAGCTACTATGAACACAATCACAGGAAATCCCTACATGGAGGTCATGCATTGTAGTCAGTTATTTATTGCATACTCCTGCCCCATAGCTTGTAGGCTCAGATAAACTATCGCTTAATGATAAGTACCTGCTCTTATTAAAGAAAATGAATTGTCTTATGATGTTAAACTCTTGTTTTATCAATTGATATGCAATTTGAAGTTATATACTCTACTTTTTAAAACACAAACATTATCTAGGTATAATTTGTAGTACTATTAAAGGGATTTTCCAGGCTCCTGATACTGACGACCTATCTTCAGTATAGGTTATTAATGTCTGATGAGTGGGGGTCCAACACCTTGCACCCCCCACAATCAACTGTTCCCTGCAGCCTGCAGTGCTGGAACTAGCTCTTTGAATGGAGAAGGTAGCACAGCTCCATTCAGAGTGCAGTGGCCGTGCTGGGTTACTGCAGCTTATTTCCTATTGAAGTGAATGGGAGCTGAGCTGCAGTAACCCAGCACGGCCACTGCACTCTGAACTGAGCTGTTCTTCCTCTTCCATTCAAAGTGCTAGTTCCAGCATCGTAGACTGCAGGGAACATCTGATCGGCATGGGTGCGGAGTGTCAGAGCCAAACAAATAGGTAATTCATATCCAATCCTGAGGATAGGTCATCAGTATCAGGAGAGTGGAAAACTCATTTGATCCAAGTCTTCCTCATTCATTACTATAATGCCAGAACCAGAGCAGAGACTGACACTGGCACTGTAATAAAGAGGGAGTGGATTTATATCTGACTGGGACTTTGGACACTGCAATAGTGGCCATTAGCGGTAGTAGCCCAACATTAGAAACTCAGGGGTACATTCACACGACAGTAAAAAAAAGGTCAGTTAGGCTACTTTCACACCTGCGTTCAGGTGTCCGCTCGTGAGCTCCGTTTGAAGGGGCTCACGAGCGGCCCCGAACGCAGCCGTTCAGCTCTAATGCATTCTCAGTGGAGGCGGATCCGCTGAGAATGCATCCGCCTGCCAGCGCTCAGCCTCCGCTCCGCTCAGTGAGCGGACACCTGAACGCTGCTTGCAGCGTTCGGGTGTCCGCCTGGCCGCGCGGAGGCGAGCGGATCCGTCCAGACTTATAATGGAAGTCAATGGGGACGGATCCGCTTGAAGATGACACCATATGGCTCAATCTTCAAGCGGATCCGTTCCCCATTGACTTCCAATGTAAAGTCTGAACGGATCTGCTCAGGCTACTTTCAGACTTAGAAAATTTTCTAAGTTATAATGCAGACGGATCCGTTCTGAACGGATGCAAACGTCTGCATTATAGGAGCGGATAAACTGTCAGTTTTTCATGGCCATTTTGCATCAATTTGTGCATCCATTTTTTCACCCATTTCTAATGTCTGTTTTCTGTCCATTTTTAATATCCATTAAAATATATATGTTAAAATGGATGAATTTTATTGGGTTTTTTAAGGCCCAACACAGTGCCTCTAGTATAAATAATGCCCCCACAGTGCCCCCAGCACATATAATGGCTCCCATACAATGCCCCTAGTCTAAATAATGGCCCTGTACAGTGCATCCAGTTTAAATAATGCTCCAGTACAGTACCCCCAGTTTAAAGAGGACCTTTCATGGTTTTTTATATATTCTAGATAAATACCTTTACTTGCGGGGTACCCCCCACTGATGCTGCCACCCTTCTTGTTTTTTTTTTAAATATCACTCCTGCGCCCCACTGTGCCCCCCTGTAGTTTTCCCGCTCAGTATGTTAATATTGAGCATCGGTACAGGGAGGAGGAGAAACCAGGGTTTCTCAATGGGCGTCTCCTTCTCCCTGGCTGTGCCGCGATCCGATCACAGCTGAGAGCGTCACAGACAGGGAGAAGGTGAGGTTTTTTTTTTTCTCCCTGGCTGTGACGCTCTCAGCTCTGAATGGATCGCGGCATAGTCAGGGAGAAGGAGACGCCCATTGAGAAACCCTGGCGCCTCCTTCTCCCTGTACCGATGCTCAGTATTAACATACTGAGCTAGAAAACTACAGGGAGGCACAGCGGGGCGCATATTTAATAACAACGATATTTAAAAACAACAGGCAGGGTGGCAGCATCAGCAGGAGGTCCCCCGCAGGTAAAGGTATTTATCTAGAATAAATAAAAACCATGAAAGGTCCTCTTTAAATAATGCCCCCATACAGTGCCCCCAGTCCATAAACTGGCAACCCTGTCACCCAGTAACCCCTGTTAGCGCCAACAAATTGAAAAAAAACAAAAAACAGACACGTCACCTGAACATGCTGGAAGCATCAGATATTGCTGCCTCCTGTGATGAGGGAGTGCTCCCAGGGCGTCTGTGCTGAGGTATTTTTTTTACGTAGTATACCCGTTTTTAATGGCAGTTAGACGGGTGCACTTCAGTTTAAAAAGCCGTTGAAAACAGGCCCATTGATTTCAAAACAGCCAAAAAGAGGGCATGTCCTATTTTTTGGTGGCTGCTATTAACTGGCAGTTGAAAAAACGGTCATGTGAATAGCTCAATAGACTGCTATGGTTCAGAAAAGTGCTGTGTGATGGCTGTAAAAAATATGGCCACCACACATCCGTTTTCCACTGTCATGTGAATGCACCCTTAGAAATGAATATACACTGTACCAATTAAGGGTATTTGCATTTTGCAAATCCGAAACATATTGTTCTAGAAGATCTGCAGCAGAAATGAGAAGCTTAAACTTGAATTTATAGCATGGGTCTGCCACAGATGTGTTCTGGGTAGATGACCCTATTGTCATTCAATGGGACTAGTCTTCATTGGTTCTGTGTAAAACAAGTGCTGTGCTACTCATTTCTGCTGCTAAAATACGGGGAAGCCCCATTTTCAGGCATGGGATGCATCATTTCATCAGATTTCACAAGGATTATTTCATGCTGAAGACCTAACAGAAATGTTTTTAAATAACAACGTAAAGGTAGAGTGGCCAGACGTCTGGCTTTAGGCTAGTCCGGTTTCCGGTCCTCCGTCCAGCACAAGGCCTGGACAGATACTGGGGGCCCTCCTTTTCTGTAGGTCCACACTCTGAGCGTGATCTGCAGCCACAAACTGATTGTCCCAAGCTTTGTCTCACCCCCAGCAGCGGTCGGTCGTGTCACTCTGACTGACTGAGGGTGAGAGAAGCACTCCGAGCCCCCGCGCAGCTGATCTTTAGGTCTTCCCGTTCTTTTGCCGGCACCGTTACAGGGATGTGGCTTAGCGGAGTTAGGGCGTGGCTTGTTTGGGTGAAAAAAGTGGCCACCAGCACATCTCTATGTGTAAACAAAGGATGTTCTGCTGACAGAATGCAATTCGAATTTGGACAAACGATCGTACCAGCGATCGCTCATCCACCATTTGCATCAGCCAATGTGAAGACCTTTTAAACGATCGCCAAACGATTTATTGTATCATCATACTCGCACACTGAACTGTAAATGACCACAGCGGCCAGATGTTGAACTGTGGTGAATAGGACTTTGTGAATTGACAGGGTTTTCAGGACATGCTGCCCATTGAACACTGTTGAAGGCCGTTTAGCCCCATGGCTGTGTCCTGTTTGTCACAATTCTGTCACATTTTTCCACAGGGACGTCAAAAACGTTACCATTGAAAACCATCTTTTACATATAGTACCCTGCAGTTTGCCATAGATTTATGAAAATTATTGAGAAGACAAATTGTCTTCGCTGCCCAGAGCAATCACAGCAAAGCTTTCATTTTTCAAGAGCACTATAACAAATGAAAGCTGCGTGCTGATTGGTTGCTATGGGCAACAAAGAGAGTTTCTCTTTTAGAGACAGCTTCATAAATCTCTGTTCCAAGAAAATGTTAGTAAATGGTTTTATAAAACAAATCAGGATCAGAACAAAAGTTTGATAAAAACAGCATTTATTTATTGCATGGTTGCAGCATAAAAACCTTGTGTGAATACACCCTAGAAGTCCGACATATATCGGAGTATAGTTATTTAAAGGGGCCCTAAACTTCTATAAGTTAGGCCTCATGCATACAAGTGTATATGAGATCTATATCACACAGATTCGGAATATTGCGCTAATGCATTTCAGTGGATCCATGCACATTACCATATCAATTACAGTGGACAATATATGCAGAGTCAGAATGAAAAGCCCAGTTATTTCCATTACATGTCCTGTATTGGCCTGAGCATTGAAAACAGGGTTTAGATCGGTGATATTGAACATCCTTTAGAACAAAATGGCCTGTAATTCAGTTGCACTTAATATGCACGTCCTCAGGTTGTTGAGTCAAAAGAGAGAATTATTAATATGTATGTATACCTATGAATCTTTTTGTTCTGGTTGACATGGCTACAGCCATGGACATGTGAAACCAGTACATGTAACTATTAAAGAATTTTCCGGGACTTATATTGAGGATATCAATATCTAAGTCATCAATATCAGCTAGAGTCCGACACTCGTTACCCCCACCAATCAACTGGAAACTATAGAGTAGACGGAAGTCTCCGACCACTGTGTAGATTCCAGTGCCAGCGCACTGAAGATTGACTCCCATTCACATGAATGGGAACTGAGCGCCAGTACTTTGGCACAGCCACTACACAGTGGACAGAGCCTTTTGCGTTCAGCTTGTTCACTTTATAGTTTCTGGCTCTGGTGTCTGTCAGAAATAACTTACCTGTAGGGGGCGCGGAGTGTCAGATCCTCACCAAGCTGATATTGGCGCTTTATCCTGTGGATCAGACATTAATATTAAAATACTGAAAAACCCCTTTGAAGCTTTGCCTCCTAGATACTGTAGACTAATCAATTATAATACAGTTAGAGTTTTGTAGTTTAGCAAGCATGCACAAGACAAAGAATAATAAAACACACCAATGTGTACATGTATAACTGCTACAATAAAAGTTGTAGAGGAGTTCCACTTTATAAAACAGCTACATTTATAAAAAAAAATTATAATAAAAAATATTTAGCAAAAATATTTCATATTGTCCACAGAAATGACTTATTGGCAGAGCTTTAGTATTTTGCCATTTAAAATTATTAAGATTGTTTTGCAGGGTCAGAAAGTGCTTAAAAAGACTGTTAATTTCATCTTCTGGGTTTGAAAACCTTCCATTCACACGTCCGTGTCCGTGCTCAAATCTGTGAGCAGGTGGTCAGTGATGCACCCGCGAAGCTGTCCGTGAAGGATCCGTGTTGGGTCCGTGTGTCCGTTTTTTGCTGTCCGTGTTGCATCCGTCTTTCACTGACACTGCACAGCTGAAAAATAATTTTCACATCTCTGCTTAATGATCCGTAAAACATGGATGCAACACTGATGGCATCCGTGTTTTTCACGGACCCATAGACTATAATGGATGTGAGGGATCCGTGAACACGGATAAAATAGAGCATGCCTCCGTGCTAAAAACACTGACCCACGGACCGTGCTAAAACACTAATGTCTGAATACACATATAAAAAAGAATAGGGACATGTGCTGTCCGCGGAGAACACGCGAAACACTGACGTGTGAATGAGGCTTAACCCCCCTTCCTGACTAGGCGCATTTTCTGTCCTTTTAGTGCCTGGGTCTTTGAAAGCCATAACTTTTTTTCCCGTTTGGTTGTGTAAATAATTTTTGCTCCATTTTTCAGTGATAATATTTTATTTTATCATGGGTAGGAGAGGGGCTAGATTCGGGGTTGAGGAGTATGGTGGCATATTTTTTTTTATATATATATTTTATTTTACACTTTGTGTCCCACATAAGGTCATTTAAGACCTCTGGGGGAATTTAACTGTACATTTAATTTATTGCAGCTTTTTTTGGTCCTTCACTGCTTGTCAATGAAGGACCAAAGTCTGTGCGGTAGCATGACAGTATGGCTGAGAAGACTTCTTCTGCAGGGGAAGTAAGAAGAGATGGTCTTGTCAGCTGCCAGGGGGAGAAGTATATTGATCCTGTCCAGATTGTGAACACATGAAAGCAAAAAAATAACAATAAATGATTTATGGTTTATGTTAATGATTTTTGGGATAACGCCTTTAATTGAACCTGCCGTTAATATACGTTTTGTATCTTTTTCAGCTGTGGTGGTGTTTGCCTTCATCCTCTGCTGGTTACCATTTCATGTGGCACGCTACCTGTTCTCGAAATCCTTTGAAGCTGGATCCTGGGAAATAGCTCTGATCAGTCAGTATTGTAACCTGGTATCTTTTGTGCTTTTCTACTTGAGTGCTGCCATCAACCCCATTCTATACAACATCATGTCCAAAAAATACCGTGCAGCAGCCTGCAGACTATTCCGACTAAAGAAAGTTCACAGAAAAGCACCTTACGCTATGAATGATGAAAGTTCACCTGCTTGGACAGAATCCTACGTCAGCTCATGACAGGAAACATCTGCACAAGGAAAATGTGACCTGCTTTTTGCCTGACTACACTGAAGCCATACTATTCCAGAAAATACCTTGTAGAATCCATAAATTGTGCTGTATTTCATTGTAACACAATAGTATCTCAGGATTTAAATGCTATCTACAGTGTATGTGTGATGGGAAGGCTGGCCAGTGCTTTGCACCAGGGAAAAACTTTAATATCCATTCCTATTTTTAGAGTTATTTTTTTCCTCAGTGACAGCGATATTTTTTGTATTGGTTTGTAACGGGTGCTCAAGGCAATATGGTTCTCATGTGGGACTTTCATAAGTTCATACAGTATTTATTAAGCTATAGCCTACTGTATGTGTCTGAAGTACTGCCATGAACTATCAGTTTTCTGTAATACATTTGACTTTTTCATGCACTTCCTGTGGCTTGGTGTCCAAAGAATAATGGTCCTCAGTACAGTATAAAGTTTTAATGTTGTGTGATAACAGAGAGGACAATAAAATCTCTTGGAAAACCTGTTATTGTGGTTATTGTTCAGCTTTCAAAAATTAGTGTTATTATCTTGTCTCCAAAATCAGATCTCTGAGTCATTTCATTTATATTGAATAGTCGCATGCAGTGCACTGATGCACTACTTACATAATAGGCGACTTACTGATGAAAGATATTCATCATATGCAGCCAAATAAATGCAAAGCGGAGGCATCCGTAAGCAACAAGCACACAACTCGAGATCAACTCATTCCCAGTTCAGAATTTACATTTAAAAGGGTTTTCAGTGACGGCCTAAGCATGGCGCAGTCCCATTCAATACCAAGCACAAATGCTGTCAAATGGACGACGCTGTCGCTATGCTTGGTAAGCTGCGGCCAGGGGTGCACCACCAATGAGGCCAGGTGAGAAGAGCGCCTCAGTCAGCACCAGGTAGGGTCAAGAGAGGGGCAGCGGAAGGGCCATGGGCAATGACGGATTTCATTGTGGCAAAGGGGTTAGGCTAAGAAATTAACATGGGGGGGGCATTTCAGGTTTTGCCTCAGGCAGCAAAAAGGCTAGGTGCACCCCTGACTGTGGCGCTCACCGCAGCTCCTGTGAGTGCCGCAGCTTCCTTAAAAAGCTGATCGGCGGGGGTGCCAGTAAATTAGACCCCGCCTGAGGATAGGCCATCAATATGAAAATCCCAGAGAACCCCCTTAAAAAAAATTCTTAAATGTCTCTTAGGCTTCTTTCACTTGTGCATTCTGGCAAGCTGTTCGGCAGAGAATGCTGGGAATCGCCCGGACAAAAAACCTTTGCGTGCAACATTTTTTTGTCTGGCTGGATCCCAGCATATTTGCAGGGTAGTGGCCGGATCTCCGTCGGACCCAATATGGTCAATGGTGCCAGTGGGCATTCCGGTAATATTCAGCAATGCCAGATCAGGAGAACTCTGGCAGGCTGTTCCCTCACTCTGCAATTCCCTGTTCTTTTACTAGGTGAATGTTGCAAGCATGGCTAATGGGAACCTAGAGCAAGGAGACAGTAGAGAAACCAATTCTTTGTGACTTTCCTGCTGCACGTCAGTAGGCTACAGATTGTTTAATAGCAGTCTGTAGCTTAATGCCAACATGCAAATAAGATATGCATCAGATGGAAAGCCGTCAATCCAACATCACCGGAACTGTTCATATAAATGATCCCCCCAGCAACATGAGAGACAAAGCTGTTCGATCAGGTAGACACTTAAAAACATAAAAAGCTTCTGCAAAGTGGCAAATCATTTTCAACTGTTTACGGCAGATCACATTTTCAGAAGACAAAGGGGAACATTTATCATCTCCCTTGTGCATGAAAAGTGGCGTTAAAAAGTCGCAAGCCCCGATTTTGTTGCACCCTTGAAAGGGCTAGATATATAACTAGGTCTGCATGAGAATTATTTCTTGGAATATTAGGGGCTTGAGTAGGGGTATAAAGAGAGTGGCGGTGTTTGATGTAATACACAGATCCCTACCTGCTATAATTTGCTTGCAAGAGACACACCTGATAGGTGACACTATAAATGGGCTGTCTAGGCCATGGATACAATACTCGTTCCACTCAGTTTATTCATCATATGCTAGAGGTGTGAGCGTATTAATACATCGTGATATAGATATTAAAATAGGGAAAACAGTGATAGATGAGGAAGGTCGATATGTTCTGATCGATTGTCTACTGGAGGGAAGACCATGAATATTAGCAAATGTCTATATACCGCCACCCGTTAAAATGGAGGTTTTATTAAAAATCCACGATTTTGCGCTTAAAGTAGGAGATAAACCACTTTTAGTAATGGGTGATTTTAATAATGTTATGGATAGTAAAATAGAAAGATGTAGAGTCGGTAATACACAAATTTTCTCCTCTGGTTCTAAGTTAAAAAACATCACAGAAGAAATGGGTTGGATTGATATATGGAGGGTAATGCACCCTAAAGCAAAAAAATATTCATGTTTTTCAAAGACTCATAGGAGTTTATCACAGATAGATTTAGTGTTCACTAATAACAAAGGATCGTTTGAGATTGAACAGGTTAAATATGGACAGCGTGGGATTTCGGACCACAATCCTATTATTCTAAGTTTAAACACGATAAAAAACAACAACAAGTGGGATACACATAAATATAGGGTGGATAAATATATTGGGAGTACACAATAGGATTTTGAAAGAGATAATGGAGTTTTTTTTATTTAAATGAGGGGTCAGCGGTAAGTAATATAGTTTGGGAGGCTGCAAAGGCCTATATTAGAGGGATATTTATAAAATATACAGCAATATATAAGAAGAAAATAAGGAAAAAAATAATGGATTTGGAAAAAGAGGCAGAAAAATATGAAAAAAAGTATATTGAAAACCCCATAGATATCAACTATGAAGAGTGGATAGAGAAAGTGTCGAAACTGAAAGATGAGCGGATTTTAGTGGCGGAACAACAAAAAGAAAATTATGTGAGAGATAATTATATTCACGCTCATATTCCGGGTAAAAAGCTGGCAGCTTTGGTACCGACCCAGAAAAAAAGAAATAACTATATCCATGGGTTGGTAGATAAAACAGGACACAAAATTAGCGAACAAGCAGCCAAATTAGAACTGCTTAAAGAATATTTTGAAGATATATATAGTAGCAAGATAAATAAGAACTTGACCCAAATACAACAGTTTTTGGAGAGAATTAGCATATCTAAGTTAACAACAGAGCAATGTGAAACTTTGGAAGCCCCTTTAGAAGTGGATAAAGTACTCTCTGGGATTACAAAGAATAAAGCCCCAGGTATAGACGGTATTCCATTCGAAGTCTATGCTCAATATAGGCAGATATTAATGCCAAAATCGTTGGAGATGTGGGAGGGGGAGAGGACGATGGGGAAATTGCCGGAATCATCAAGGGAAGCCTTGATTACACTGATTTTAAAACCTGAGAAAGATCTGGCTTTTCCGGATTCGTATCGCCGCATCTCATGAATTAATACCGATAATAAAATATTGGCTAAGATATTGGCAGCCAGACTTAGAGGTGTGGTCCGGGGACTTGTTCATGAGGATCAGACGGGATTTATGGCAGGTAAAACTACAACTGACAATATAATGCGATATTTTGTGAACACCCAGCTTGAACCCGCAAATTGCGGTGAACGATTGATTGTTACTATAGACGCCTCAAAGGCGTTTGATACTATAGAATGGCCCTACTTGATTACAGTATTGATGAAGATGGGATTTTGTGACAATTTTATATCATGGGTAAGATTGTTATACACTGAAATCTCAGCAAAAGTGATATTAAATGGGGAATACTCTGACAGCTTAAACATCTGCAGGGTTGTCCCCTCTCCCCTCTGCTGTTTGCTATAGCTATAGAGCCGTTAGCTGATATGATCAGACAAGATGAAGAAATTGTGGGGTTCAGGTTTGGAGAATATGAGGAAAAAATTGCATTGTATGCAGACGATATTATGCTGTTTGTAAGTTCTTATAGATCGCTAGTGAAGATTTTTCAGGTTTTTGACCACTATGGTAACTATGCTGGGCTCAAAATAAATTGGTCTAAATCAGCCTGTATCCCGCTTGATCCTCTGAATGACTTCATACCAGGAGCATTGGAAATTAAGAAGATTAACAAACCCGTCGAGTATCTGGGTATTCAAATAACTTCAAATCCCAAGGACTATATTCAGTTGAATGTGGCCCCTAAAATACAAGAAATTAGGAAGAAAATAGGCGTATGGAAAAGATTATATGTCTCGATGGCAGGAAGGATCTCTCTGATTAAAATGTGCCTACTACCCTCCCTGAACTATATACTATGGAACTCTCCGGTAATAATCCCCAAAAAAACATTTAAAACAATAGCTAGTCTCTTAACGGATTTTATATGGAGAGGGAAAAAACCAAGGATAAAAGCACCAATACTTTACATCCAAGAGAGGGAGGGCGGTTTATCCGTCCCAGATCTGGAACTCTATTTTGTTGAGATCTGGAATGGGGCTGAGCTGCTCCTAGGCCACGTGACACATGAACTAAGAAAAGCAAAAGCGTAACAGCCTTCTCAAACAGCTGATCGGTGCCCCTTTAATAACTGGAAAACACTGTTATACACTTAATAATTGTATGAAATCTAGGAATCTGTCCTCAGAAAATATTAGAAAATCTCTATATGTATGTCCTAAAAATGCAAAGAATCATGTACAAGTCTAAATGGGAATAAAAGAAAAGTTTGAAAAAGTGTAGCTGCTATTTTCAGTGCTGCCTTAACCCCTTAAGGACCGGGCTCATTTTCACCTTAAGGACCAGGCCATTTTTTGGAAATCTGACCAGTGTCACTTTAAGTGCTAATAACTTTAAAACGCTTTGACTTATCCAGGCCATTCTGAGATTGTTTTTTCGTCACATATTGTACTTCATGACACTGGTAAAATGAAGTAAAAAAAATTATTTTTTTTGCACAAAAAAATACCAAATTTACCAAAAATTTGGAAAAATTTGCAAATTTCAAAGTTTCAGTTTCTCTACTTCTGTAATACATAGTAATACCCCAAAAAATTGTGATGACTTTACATTCCCCATATGTCTACTTCATGCTTGAATTATTTTGGGAATGATATTTTATTTTTTGGGGATGTTATAAGGCTTAGAAGTTTAGAAGCAAATCTTGAAATTTTTTCTAAATTTACAAAAACTCAATTTTTAAGGACCAGTTCAGGTCTGAAGTCACTTTGCGAGGCTTACATAATAGAAACCACCCAAAAATGACCCCATCTAAGAAACTACACCCCTCAAGGTATTCAAAACTGATTTTGCATACATTGTTAACCCTTTAGGTGTTGCACAAGAGTTATTGGCAAATGGGGAGGAAATTTGAGAATTTCATTTTTTTGTCTAATTTTTTATTTTAACCCATTTTTTCCACTAACAAAGCAATGGTTAACAGCCAAACAAGACTGTATCTTTATTGCCCTGACTCTGCCGTTTACAGAAACACCCAATATGTGGCCGTAAACTACTGTACGGCCACACAACGGGGCGTAGAGTGAAAGGTGCGCCGTTTGGTTTTTGGAAGGCTGATTTTTATGGACTGGTTTATTTACACCATGTCCCATTTGAAGCCCCCTGATGCACCCCTAGAGTAGAAACTCCCTAAAAGTGACCCCATCTAAGAAACTACACCCCTCAAGGTATTCAAAACTGATTTTACATACGTCATTAACCCTTTAGGTGTTGCACAAGAGTTATTGGCAAATGGAGATGAAATTTGAGAATTTCATTTTTTTGCCTAATTTTCAATTTTAACCCATTTTTTCCACTAACAAAGCAAGGGTTAACAGCCAAACAAGACTGTATCTTTATTGCCCTGACTCTGCTGTTCACAGAAACACCCCATATGTGGCCGTAAACTACTGTATGGCCACACAGCGGGGCGTAGAGTAAAAGGTGCGCCGTTTGGTTTTTGGAGGGCTAATTTTGCTGGACTGTTTTTTTTACACCATGTCCCATTTGAAGCCCCCCTGATGCACCCCTAGAGTAGAAACTCCATAAAAGTGACCCCATCTAAGAAACTACACCCCTCAAGGTATTCAAAACTGATTTTACAAACTTTGTTAACCCTTTAGGTGTTGTACAAGATTTAATGGAAAATAGAGACACAATTTCAAAATTTCACATTTTTGGCAGATTTTCCATTTTAATATTTTTTTCCAGTTACAAAGCAAGGGTTAACAGCCAAACAAAACTCATTATTTATGGCCCTGATTCTGTAGTTTACAGAAGCACCCCATATGTGGTCGTAAACCGCTGTACGGGCACACGGCAGGGCGCAGAAGGAAAGGAATGCCATACGGTTTTTGGAAGGCAGGTCTTGCTGGACTGTTTTTTTTTACACCATGTCCCATTTGAAGCCCCCCTGATGCACCTCTAGAGTAGAAACTCCATAAAAGTGACCCCATCTAAGAAACTACACCCCTCAAGGTATTCAAAACTGATTTTACAAACGTTGTTAACCCTTTAGGTGTTCCACAAGAATTAATGGAAAATAGAGATTCAATTTCAAAATTTCACTTTTTCGGCAGATTTTCCATTTTAATATTTTTTTTCCAGTAACAAAGCAAGGGTTAACAGCCAAACAAAACTCTTTATTTATGGCCCTGATTCTGTAGTTTACAGAAACACCCCATATGTGGTCGTAAACTGCTGTACGGGCACACGGCAGGGCGCAGAAGGAAAGGAACACCATATGGTTTCTGGAAGGCAGATTTTGCTGGATTGTTTTTAGACACCATGTCCCATTTAAAGCCCCCTGATGCACCCCTAGGTTAGAAACTCCAAAAAAGTGGCCCCATTTTGGAAACTACGGGATAAGGTGGCAGTTTTGTTGGTACTATTTTAGGGTACATATGATTTTTGGTTGCTCTATATTACACTTTTTTGTGAGGCAAAGTAACAAAAAATTGAAATTCAGAAATTTCATCTCCATTTGCCATTAACTCTTGTGGAACACTTAAAGGGTTAACAAAGTTTGTAAAATCAGTTTTGAATACCTTGAGGGGTGTAGTTTCCAAAATGGGGTCATTTTTTGGAGTTTATACTCTAGGGGTGCATCGGGGGGGCTTCAAATGGGACATGGTGTCAAAAAACCAGTCCAGCAAAAACTGCCTTCCAAAAACCATATGGCGCTCCTTTCCTTCTGCGCCCTGCCGTGTGGCCATACAGCAGTTTACGACCACATATGGGTCATTTCTATAAACTAAAGAATCAGGGCAATAAATAGTTAGTTTTGTTTGGCTGTTAACCCTTGCTTTGTTATGGGAAAAAATGAATTAAAATGGAAAATTTGCCAAAAAATAGCTGTTTTGGCACTGTTTTTATTTTTTATTATTTACAACGTTCATCTGACAGGTTAGATCATGTGCTATTTTTATAGAGCAGGTTCTTACGGACGTGACGATACCTAATATGTATACTTTTTTA
The DNA here is from genome assembly GCF_905171765.1 of Bufo bufo. NCBI lineage: Eukaryota > Metazoa > Chordata > Amphibia > Anura > Bufonidae > Bufo > Bufo bufo. Next base: position 201,712,873 of record NC_053392.1, on the reverse strand, counting down.
TTTATTTAGGTTTTACACAATAATATCATTTTTGACACAAAAAAAAAACATGTTTTAGTGTCTCCATAGTCTGAGAGCCATAGTTTTTTCAGTTTTTTGGCGATTGTCTCAGGTTGGGTATCATTTTTGCGGGATGAGATGACGGTTAGATTGGTACTATTTTGGGGTGCATATGACTTTTTGATCGCTTGCTATTACACTTTTTGTGATGTAAGGTAACAAAAAAATAGCTTTTTTGACACCGTTTTTATTTAATTTTTTTAACAGTGTTCACCTGAGGGGTTAGGTCATGTGGTATTTTTATAGATCAGGTTCTTACGGACATGGCAATACCTAATATGTCTACCTTTTTATAATTTATCAGGGTTTTACACAATAATATCATTTTTGAAACAAAAAAAATCATGTTTTGGTAATTCTCAGAGAAACATAGAATGTGTCGGCAGATAAGAACCATTTGGCCCATCTAGTCTGCCCAATATATCTGAATCCTATGAATAGTCCCTGGCCCTATCTTATATGAAGGATAGCCTTATGCCTATCCCATGCATGCTTAAACCCCTTCACTGTATTTGCAGCTACCACTTCTGCAGGAAGGCTATTCCATGCATCCACTACTCTCTCAGTAAAGTAATACTTCCTTATATTACTTTTAAACCCTCTAATTTAAAACTGTGTCCTCTTGTGGTAGTTTTTCTTCTTTTAAATATGCTCTCCTTCTTTACCGAGTTGATTCCCTTTATGTATTTAAAAGTTTCTATCATATCCCCTCTGTCTCTTCTTTCTTCCAAGCTATACATATTAAGGTCCTTTAACCTTTCCTGGTAAGTTTTATCCTGCAATCCATGTACTAGTTTAGTAGCTCTTCTCTGAACTCTCTCTAGAGTATCTATATCCTTCTGGAGATATGGCCTCCAGTACTGCGCACAATACTCCAAGTGAGGTCTCACCAGTGTTCTGTACAGCGGCATAAGCACTTCACTCTTTCTACTGCTTATACCTCTCCCTATACATCCAAGCATTCTGCTGGCATTTCGTGCTGCTCTATTACATTGTCTTCCCACCTTTAAGTCTTCTGAAATAATTACTCCTAAATCCCTTTCCTCAGATACTGAGGTCAGGACTGTGTCAAATATTTGCAGCGGTTTGCAGCGATCGCCGACATGGGGGGGGGGGGGGGGGGTCACAGGACCCCCCTCGGCATTGACCCAAGGTGCCCGGCTGTGTGTGACAGCCGGGATCTCAGCGCTGTCACCATGTCTGCAGACATGGTGACAGTTAAATGCCATGACGTGTATACTCATCATGGCACGCTAAGTAGCAGTGCTCCATGACGAGTATACTCGTCATAGGTCGGGAATATTTTCACACTATCTCCTTCTCTGATCGCTTCCCTGACAGGAATTGGGGCGATCAGAGAAGGAGAAGCACATAGTCCCTCCCTAACCCCCCCTTACCTGCCCCGATGCGCTGCGATTGGTCCCTCTGCAGTAATGGACCAATCACAGCGATCGCGGGCGGGTCAGAGCGCCTATACAGTTCCTGCCGGCTTCTCTGGTTGCCTAGCAACCCCAGCACGCCGGCTTCACTGAAGCTTCAGCGCTTCGCTCCCTGCGCTGACACAGAAAGCTGATCACGTACATGCACGTGGGGATGCGGTGAGGCACCACATTCCCCCACGTACATGTACGTGATGTTGCGTGAAGGGGTTAAAGGGTTGTCTGGAAAGAAATAACTTTTCACAGGTGCCCACAGCCTTCCTCTGCCATGGCTCCCATGTGTCTATCTTACAGTTCTTGGCTTGTTTCCTTCCTCATCTGCAGCTACAGCATAAAATGGCCACAGGGAGAGAAAGGCGCTCATAGGGTGAGTATGTCAAATCAACAGTTTCCTCCAGAGAAAGGCGGGTTTCGTTAAACTCACCTGTTTTGGTTGCACCAATATTGGGCGCAACCACAATGAAGGCCAACTGGGAAAAGTAGCTGGTTGGTGCTGCCAATTGAGTCCAGAATCTCCTTAGGCGGGTGCCAGACCACCAGCCGAGTAAGCAATTGTACTGAAGCTCCACTGGACCAAGAAAGTCAAGTGGGCTTATGTACAGGAAGCGCAGGATCACAACCAGGTGTTGAATGTCAAATATTTATTAGAAGACAACGCATTTCGGGGTTCAGCTGACCCCTTTTTCAAGTCTAAAAGAAGGTATAAACTAACGTAATATACTAATAGAAAATCATAAATAATAATTATATAAAAGATAAATAATATAAAAGATAGAATATAAAAATAGGCACAAATAAATAATATTAAATGATAAATAAATCTATATATATACACATATCTCTATATGTCAATAGAAAAATAATTTACCAATGCAAGAACAATCCTTAGATATCTGTAAAGAATAAATCAAGGCAACTGGACTTACTGTAGATTTCTTGAAAACGTTTCACTCGTTCTTCCAACAAGCTTTCTCAATTCTGAAAGCTCGTTGGAGGAACGAGTGAAACGTTTTCAAGAAATCTACAGTACGTCCAGTTGCCTTGATTTATTCTTTACAGATATACCATGACCTGGATAAATGAGAACCTTCACAGACAATCCTTAGATAGCTAGATCAATAAATAAATGGATTAATGCATGATTAAGATGAACTTACAGATCCATAAAATAAAATAAATTAGTTCCTGCTATTATAAGATAGCGGATAAAACTAATACTTGAATAAACAATTAAAATGCACTTTAGTTGAAAGTTATATATAATATTTCATATAAATGCAGAAATAATGCTTATATACACTAACCTAAAGGATTATTAGGAACACCATACTAATACGGTGTTGGACCCCCTTTTGCCTTCAGAATTGCCTTAATTCTACGTGGCATTGATTCAACAAGGTGCTGATAGCATTCTTTAGAAATGTTGGCCCATATTGATAGGATAGCATCTTGCAGTTGATGGAGATTTGAGGGATGCACATCCAGGGCATGAAGCTCCCATTCCACCACATCCCAAAGATGCTCTATTGGGTTGAGATCTGGTGATGTGGGGGCCATTTTAGTTCAGTGAACTCATTGTCATGTTCAAGAAACCAATTTGAAATGATTCGAGCTTTGTGACATGGTGCATTATCCTGCTGGAAGTAGCCATCAGAGAATGGGTACATGGTGGTCATAAAGGGATGGACATGGTCAGAAACAATGCTCAGGTAGCCCGTGGCATTTAAATGATGCCCAATTGGCACTAAGGGGCCTAAAGTGTGCCCAGAAAACATCCCCCACACCATTACACCACTACCATCAGCCTGCACAGTGGTAACAAGGCATGATGGATACATGTTCTCATTCTGTTGACGCCAAATTCGGACTCTACCATTTGAATGTCTCAACAGAAATCGAGACTCATCAGACCAGGCAACATTTTTCCAGTCTTCAACAGTCCAATTTTGGTGAGCTCGTGCAAATTGTAGCCTCTTTTTCCTATTTGTAGTGGAAATGAGTGGTACCCGGTGGGGTCTTCTGCTGTTATAGCCCATCCGCCTCAAGGTTGTGCGTGTTGTGGCTTCACAAATGCTTTGCTGCATACCTCAGTTGTAACGAGTGGTTATTTCAGTCAACGTTGCTCTTCTATCAGCTTGAATCAGTCGGCCCATTCTCCTCTGACCTCTAGCATCAACAAGGCATTTTCGCCCACAGGACTGCCGCATACTGGATGTTTTTCCCTTTTCACACCATTCTTTGTAAACCCTAGAAATGGTTGTGCGCGAAAATCCCAGTAACTGAGCAGATTGTGAAATACTCAGACCGGCCCGTCTGGCACCAACAACCATGCCACGCTCAAAATTGCTTAAATCACCTTTCTTTCCCATTCTGACATTCAGTTTGGAGTTCAGGAGATTGTCTTGACCAGGACCACCCCCCTAAATGCATTGAAGCAACTGCCATGTGATTGGTTGACTAGATAAATGCATTAATGAGAAATAGAACAGGTGTTCCTAATAATTCTTTAGGTGAGTGTAGTTGTATGCAAAATCAATTACCGTATTTTTCGCCCTATAAGACGCACCGGCCCATAAGACGCACCTAGGTTTTTGGGGAGGAAAATAAGAAAAAAAAATTTTTTAACCAAAAGGTGTGCTTTTGGTGGGTTTGGAACTAATGGTGGTCTGTGGATGACGGACACTGTTATGGGGGGATCTGTGGATGACGGACACTGTTATGGGGGGATCTGTGGATGACGGACACTGTTATGGGGGGATCTGTGGATGACGGACACTGTTATGGGGGGATCTGTGGATGACGGACACTGTTATGGGGGGATCTGTGGATGACGGACACTTATGGGGGGGATCTGTGGATGACGGACACTTATGGGGGGGATCTGTGGATGACGGACACTTATGGGGGGGATCTGTGGATGACGGACACTTATGGGGGGGATCTGTGGATTATGGACACTTATGGGGGGGGATCTGTGGATGACGGACACTTATGGGGGGATCTGTGGATGACGGACACTTATGGGGGGATCTGTGGATGACAGACACTTATGGGGGATCTGTGGATGACGGACACTTATGGGGGGATCTGTGGATGACGGACACTTATGGGGGATCTGTGGATGACGGACACTTATGGGGGGATCTGTGGATGACGGACACTGTTACAGGGGGGGATCTGTGACTGGCACTGGTATATATGTGCCATCCACAGACCCCCCCCACCCCATAACAGTGCCATCCACAGTGCCCCCCCAGCCCATAACAGTGCCATCCACAGACCCCCACCCCTTAACTGTGCCATCCACAGATTCCGTGTGCCCCCCCCCCCGCCGCATACAAATATAAAATATATTATTGAATTAAAAGTTATTAAACATGCCCCCCTCACTCCTAATAGTACCGTATATCCGAATTTCTTCTGTATAATGCCGGCAGGCGGGCCGGGCGGCCGGCGCGTCCCTCAGTGACGTCACTTGTCTGCGCCGCCTGCTTCATTCATAAAGGAGGCGGCGCAGGCACGTGACATCAGGGAGTTACGCTGCCGCCCGCCCGTCCTGCCTGCCGGCATTATACAGAAGAAATTCGCATATACGGTACTATTAGGAGTGAGGGGGGCATGTTTAATAACTTTTAATTCAATAATACATTTTATATTAGTATACCGGAGCGGTGGGGCGGGGCTATAGTACAGTGACCGCACCGCCCCACCGCTATTGCCGGCCCCCAGCTCCTCCTCCCAGTCCCTCCCTCCCCCGCTCCGTACATCGCATCCAGCAATGTAAAACTGCCAGCATTCGCCCCATAAGACGCAGGGGCATTTTCCTCCCATTTTTGGGGAGGAAAAAGTGCGTCTTATGGGGCGAAAAATACGGTAATTCTTGCTATTAGAGAATAGCGGATAAAACTAATGGTTGAGTGAGCTATTAGAGTGCACTTTGGTTAAAAATTGTATACAGATATTTGATATAAGTGCAGAAAAAATCCGGGAATGATTGTATGCTCAATTGTATATCTATGTGTGAACCTATGTTTCAGGGATGCAGGTGAAAATGCTGACTGGAATGAAAGGGGGATATGATAAATATATGAATAAATAGAAGAAGACCAACCACTATGCTCACTCAGCGTTCCTGGGTCCCGCCCCCTCTGCATCTTTAAACCTCCACCAACAGCGCGCACTGCGAGCGCACAGTGATACAGACGCCACACGTGCCGGCAGCGTACGGCTGTGATCGTGGTACTCTCTCTGCAGCCCCACAGGTAATCGGGTCTATCTTCGGCCCCCTGGCATGAACCTTTAATGTTCCTATAAACCCATAGTGGTCGGTCTGACTTTCTTGGTCCAGTGGAGCTTCAGTACAATTGCTTACTCGGCTGGCGGTCTGGCACTCGCCTAAGGAGATTCTGTACTCAATTGGCAGCACCAACCAGCTACTTTTCCCAGTTAGCCTTCATTGTGGTTGCGCCCAATATTGGTGCAACCAAAACAGGTGAGTTTAACGAAACCCGCCTTTCTCTGGAGGAAACAGTTGATTTGACATACTTACCCTATGAATGCCTTTCTCTCCCTGTGGCCATTTTATACTGTATTGCCCTGAGTCTCAGGTAAAGAGCTTTTTAATTGACTCTGAGATACGGCGGCTCTAGGCTTCATCTGGTGAACGCACCTAAGAAGAATCAGAATCCATGGATTATTGCGAACATCGCCTACTTGAAAGGCAACGACTAACACACGTTTGGACTTCAAACGAAACCAATATTCAGACTCCTAGAGAGTCAGAGAATCATGATCCGAACCAACGAGGAATCAGCTCAAAAGAATTGGCAGATATGTTTTTCCAGCTTGAATCCAGCCTTAAGGAGGAGATACAACACCACCTTGACTGGATCCTGTTGGATGTCTATCTTAGGGAATCTTTGGTCCCTCGTGGACTTAGACTAAGATTTGAAAGCCCTTTCAAGAACGACACGACTTTCACAAGGGACTGGGACAATTACATGCTTGAATGTGGTAGAGGTATGTTGACACGCCTATGTGCCAAGAGTGAGTCATTGTGCAAGACTCTTAAAGATGATATTCACACAGATGCCATCCGGCTTTACGAACACCGAACACATACTGAATACACTAAGTACAATAGACTCATCATGAGCAGATTATTGCACCATGAGCGAGACATCATCAATAAGAAATCCACCAAACTTAATAGAGATAGGTCTGACTTCTCTAATAACAATATCAAATTCTGGCTGAACAACAAAAGTCCCCATAAACCTGTCTCTACAAAACAGCCACCACAGAATTCCACCGCACACGTGGGGCCTAATACCACCCGGCAGTACGACAAACCCCATACTTAACATTCACGTACTATTACGATAAAACACAGCCACCAGTCGGGCGCAATATCCAGACGACCCAGTTCCTCTTCTATTACACAATCTATCATTTCTCGGCCGCGTATTCCTCCTCTCTCCCCACCGCCAGTCATCAAACCAAAACTCATTGAGAACTCCAGCAGGAATTCACCCATTGAACCAGTTACACCTCTCAAACTCCCTCTGTCAGTTCGGAGTACTGACACCACAACTCCGACACCATGTCCTTTTTCCACTACCAATGGACACAATTCTGGTACCCCAGTATGGTTCACTCCACCATCCATACCCCCTACTCTGAGTTCCCCACCCACAATTCCTCTGGATCTCCCCTTAGGTTGTCCCCTCAACTTACCACCCACTTCATTTAATGTCCTCTCCAACTCATCTGACTCACGGAGAACCAACTCTTCCATACTTGAAGATTCACTACTCACAGTCCACAATGCAAGCATTTTGGATGAGTCGCACAAGTCCCCAGACCTTACCATTAACAACTTTGTGTCTTTTTTACCGCTTCCCGGGGCCCTGACCCCGCAAGCGACTTATGTGATAAGACAACCGTCAGGGACCACGCCAATAATCACCAACTTCTTCAAGCCCGCACCAGGACAAATGCAAAAGGGGAGAAAAATAAAAAATGTAGAAGAGGCCGGAGAGGGGGAACTACCAAGCGACCTAACAGAAGAACAGAGACAGATGAAGAAGTCCCCACAAGATCCCCACAACCTCAAAAGAAACAAGACAACACCACAGTGAAGATTTCTAATCTTTCTGGTCTTAGCCTCACCTCAGCCCAGACACTGGTGCTTCAGAGGGGCTTATCTTTCTGCCCAGCAGAGAAATTCTATGAGTTCGAACTTTTTTTCGACCTCAACACTTTTATTCGGAATATTACACTACAGCGGCATTTTGCCATTGAGAGCAAACAACCCAACTTTGAGAAACAAGAGGATCATCTAGGAAATATAGAAACTGTAACTTCGGTTCATAACGACCTCAAACCAAAATCTACATTCAACCCAACCTATCACAGAGGGAACCATATTAACACCTTTTTTTCTTTAGTATCAAAAGATGTGAGAGATATCAACAAAAACATGAAGATCAAGAGAAACCTTACAAACAAGGAGAGGGAAGCACTATTGGAATTAAGCCAAAATGACGATCTGGTCATCAGTAGTGCAGATAAAGGAGGGGGGATAGTGCTTCAAAAGAAAGAAGATTATATCATGGAGGCAAATAGGATCCTAGATGACCCTTTGTATTATGAATCCCTGCCCCTTAACCCAATCAATGAGGATAAGAGTAACCTCATGCTGTTGTTAAAAGAAGCTGAAGAGAACCAGATCCTCACCAAAAAAGAAAAAGAATATATAATAATTGACCATCCAAACACGGCTATTTTTTACCATCTACCCAAAGTTCATAAAGATGAGAATAATCCACCGGGAAGACCCATTATTTCGGGTAATTAATTCACTGACTAGCAATCTGTCACATTATGTAGATGTTTTTTTACAGAAACATGTTACAACCCTCCGCTCTCACCTAAGGGACTCGTCCAAACTTTTTCTACTACTAAAAGAAATCGATTGGGACCCGTCATATTGTTGGTTGACGTTGGATGTAGCGGCTCTATATTCCAATATCCCCCATGAGGCAGGTGTAAGCACGGCAAACTATTACCTGGAAAAAGATCACCAACTCTCACAGAAACACAAACGGTTTATTCTAGATGCGATTCTTTTCATCCTAACTCACAACATATTTTCGTTTGAGGGCAAAATATACATGCAGTGCAAGGGAAACGCGATGGGGATGCGTTTCGCACCGAGTTTTGCAAATCTTTATATGGGCCGATTTGAAGAGGAATTCATTTTCAACGAACACCGCTGGAAAAATAGGATTGTGTTCTATAAATGTTATATAGATGACCTGATCCTGATTTGGAAAGGCAGTCAAGAAGAGGCCCAGGCCTTCATTTCCTATCTTAATGGCAATACCTGGAACATCACTCTCACAGCAAATTGCTCAAGCATTTCGATTGAATATTTGGATTTAGTCCTATACTCTGAAAACAAAACAGTTATGACCAAGACTTTTTTTTAAAAAAGTCGATGGGAATAGCTATTTGGACTTTAAAAGTGCACACCATAAAAAATGGAGAGACAATATACCGTTCAGTCAATTTAAACGGATACAAAGAAATTGCTCGAAGACGAATGATTTTATGTCACAGAGACAGATTTTACGATCCAGATTTTTTAATAAGAGATATCCTAGAAAGATCATTGATGGTGCTTTTATGCGAGAAAATAGCCATAGTCAAGAAGAATCTTTAGTGACGAGAGATGACCTAAAGAAAACTGCAGATCCGAAGAAATATAAGTCTGCTTTTATTACCACATACAACTGTAATCATGAGGTTTTAAGTAACATTTAAACCAAATACTGGCACATTTTAACCAGTGATCCTTTTCTTAAAGAGTCCATTTCGTCCAGGCCGCGCATCACTTTCAGGAGGGCGAGAACTCTTAAAAACCTATTAGCCCCCAACAAACTGAAAAGAAAGAAGAAAACCACTACCACAACTGTGGCTAATTAGATTTCTGATCCTGTGGGAAGTTTTAAATGCAGCCATACGCAGTGTAAATGCTGCACCAATATTTCCCATCGTATGAAAACGTTTAGGAGCAATGTCACAGGTAAAGAATGACCCTTAAAAGATCTTTTGAACTGCTCCTCGTCATATGTGGTGTATCTTCTAGAATGCGATTGCGGACTGCAATATGTTGGCCGAACGATCCAGGCCTTGAGGGAACGTTTGAATAAACACCGTTAGAATATCACACGGGGATACCCAAAACATAGTGTATCTGTAATGACCGACGACACGCACAGGGAGGAAAACAGGGAAAGCCCTGCCCAAGGGAGAGGGAAAGGTGGTGACCCCTAACTCACCTTGCGGCTGGCACCTGACTGCCCTGACGTCCCTAGACGGGTTCCTCACCCGTGCGGCGATCACGTGCCTAAACCCTGGCTTTCCCTAATATGAGCCCTGGATAGTGAACAGGCCGGTGGGATCGCTAGTCCACACCACTATCACTAAGAGGGAAACACCAGGGAGAGGACAGACAAAACATACAAACACATACACCCAGTGGGGCGACCACAATAAACCAAAAAGGTCCAACAGGGATCTGGAGGGTAGCGTACTGGACCAACTACCAGCGAACGCAGCAACACAGCTCCAGAAGGTCAGAATAGATGTCCAGGCAGGAAGCTCTATCTCTGGCAACCAGAGAAGTGTGAGAGAGAAATATAAGGAGGTCTGGGAGTGCTGGACAAGGAACAGCTGAGGAGAAGGAGCTACGGATCCCTGAGTGAGCCAAAAGGGTTTGCTAAGCAAACCCAGAAAGCTACCATAAGGAAAACAGCCCTATCTTAAATAGAGCGTGCAGCCAACCGCTGCGACTTCCTGACCCCGGGTATAACGGAGTCAGGCGTGGTCCTCGACACCCTCGTGACAGTACCCCCCTCTCTACGAGGGGCCTCCGGACACTCAGGACCAGGTCTCTCAGGATGAGAGGCATGAAAAACCCGAACTAACCTGTCGGCGTTTACCTCAGACGCAGGAACCCACATTCTTTCCTCGGGACCGTAACCTCTCCAATGCACCAGATATTGAAGAGAGACCCGACGAGAATTAACAATTTTGGATATCTGAAATTCTAGGTTACCATCCAAGACAACAGGAGGGGGTGGCAGCGGTGATGGTTCTAGAGGTGGAACATATTTTTTGAGTAACGACTTATGAAAAACATTATGAATTTTAAAAGTCTGAGGTAACTCCAGGCGAAAAGCCACGGGGTTGATGATGGCTACAATTTTGTAAGGGCCAATAAACCTAGGACCCAGTTTCCAAGAGGGAACCTTCAATTTAATATTCCTAGTAGACAACCACACAGTCATTCACTCCTAGGTCCGGACCTGGCGACCGTCTCTTATCAGCCATGCATTTGTATTTACCTCCCATATTTTTCAAGTTAGCTTGCACCTTCTGCCATACCGATGAAAGAGATGACGAAAACCGTTCCTCTTCGGGAACCCCAGAAGACCCCCCCTCTTTGAAAGTACAGAATTGGGGATGAAAACCATATGCACCAAGAAAAGGTGACTTGCCAGTGGATTCCTGACGACGATTATTTATGGCAAACTCAGCTAACGGTAAATATGATGACCACAACTCTTGGTTCTCAGACACAAAACATCTTAGATATGTCTCAAGGTTTTGGTTGGTACGCTCAGTCTGTCCATTCGACTGAGGATGGAAAGCAGAGGAAAAGGACAAGTGTACCCCCAAACGAGAACAAAAAGCTTTCCAAAATTTAGAAATAAACTGGGTACCCCGATCCGAAACAACATCGGAGGGGACCCCGTGAAGCTTCACGATTTCACTGACGAATACCTGAGCAAGAGTCTTAGCATTAGGTAGTGCGGGTAACGCAATGAAGTGTACCATTTTGCTAAACCTGTCCACTACTACCAAAATAACTGTTTTACCCGCAGACAAAGGTAAGTCAGTGATAAAATCCATTGACAGATGTGTCCACGGTCTATTGGGAATGACGAGTGGTAATAGAGACCCTGCAGGACGTGTATGTGAAACCTTTGCGCGTGCACAGGTAGAACAAGAAGACACAAAATCCAATACATCCTGACGCAACCTTGGCCACCAAAAACACGAGACAATAGTTCCAAGGTTGCTTTACTACCCGGGTGCCCAGCAAGTGCCGAATTATGATGTTCCTTTAATAATTCGAAACGTAAGTTCAACGGTACAAACAATTTCTCTGAGGGGCAAGAGACCGGGGCGTCCCCCTGGGCCTCTAACACCTTCCCCTCCAAAACAGAGTGTACCGCAGAAACAACCACTCCTCTTTGAAGAATGGGTACCGGATCACTCACATTACCCCCTCCAGGGAAACAACGAGATAGTGCATCAGCCTTGGTGTTCTTTGCCCCAGGACGATAGGTAATCACAAAGTTAAACCTGGTAAAAAATAGCGACCACCTAGCCTGTCTAGGGGTGAGACGCTTAGCTGATTCGAGGTACAGAAGATTTTTGTGGTCCGTAATCACAGTGACGGGGTGGACTGCCCCCTCTAAGAAATGACGCCACTCCTCAAACGCAAGTTTAATAGCTAATAGTTCCCTATTGCCAATATCGTAGTTCTTTTCTGCTGCAGATAGTTTTTTAGAAAAGAAAGCACAAGGACGTCATTTGCCAGGAGACGGACCCTGAGACAGCACTGCCCCCACTCCCACCTCTGACGCATCGACTTCAACAATAAAAGGCTGAGAGACATCAGGTTGGACCAGTACAGGTGCTGAGGTAAACCTCTCTTTTAGAGAGGAAAAAGCAACTTTAGCGGCGTCAGACCATTTAGAAAAATCAGTCCCCTTCCTAGTCATGTCAGTAAGCGGTTTTACAATAAGTGAATAATTTTTAATGAATTTCCTATAGAAATTCGCGAAGCCCAAGAACCGTTGTAGTGCTTTGAGGTTCTCAGGAAGATCCCAATCTAAAATTGCCTGGACCTTCCTAGGATCGATACGGAAACCTGACGCAGATAAAAAATAACCCAGGAATTGTATCTCCTGAACGGCGAAGACACATTTTTCAATTTTAGCATATAATTCATTCGTCCGTAGGACCTGCAGTACTTGTCTGACATGCACCTCATGTGTTTTCAGATCAGACGAATAAATTAAAATATCATCTAGGTATATTACCACAAACCTGCCGATTAGATGACTAAAAATGTCATTAACGAAATGTTGAAAGACGGCAGGAGCATTGGTCAGACCGAAAGGCATAACTAGATTTTCATAATGCCCCTCAGGGGTGTTAAACGCTGTCTTCCACTCATCCCCCTCCTTAATACGAATCAGATTGTAGGCACCCCTAAGATCAAGTTTGGAGAACCACCTAGCACCCGCAATCTGATTAAACAGGTCAGGAATGAGAGGAAGAGGGTATGGGTCTCGGATGGTTATCTGATTTAATTCGCGAAAATCTAAGCAAGGACGCAGGCCCCCATCTTTCTTTTTAACGAAGAAAAACCCTGCAGCCACGGGTGAAGAAGAGGGTCTGATGTGTCCCTTAGCCAAGCTCTCGGAGATATAATCTTTCATGGCTTGTCTCTCTGGACCCGAAAGATTATATAACCTGGTCTTGGGTAATTTTGCGCCGGGAATAAGGTTAACCGGGCAATCATAAGGACGATGAGGTGGTAACTTCTGACAACCCTTTTCAGAAAAAACACCCTCAAAGTCCGAAATAAATGTAGGTAGGGTAGGTATGGAGGCGACTAAGCAATTGCTATTTAAGCAATTTTCTCTGCACTGCTCACTCCACTCCAATATCTCCCTGGCCTGCCAATCCACCACTGGATTGTGCGCTACCAACCAGGGAAGACCCAGCACTACCGGAGTGGGAAGCCCCTCCAGAACATAACCTGAAAGCATCTCGTTATGGTGGTCCCCTACCCGAAGGTGTAAATTATGAACAATGTGCGTGAGGTTTCTCTGAGACAGGGGAGCAGAATCAATAGCGAATATGGGAATGGGTCTCTGTAAAGTACAGAGAGACAAACCCAAAGTGCGGGCAAAATGGGCATCTATCAAATTTACCCCTGCTCCACTGTCTAGAAAGAAAGAAATAGTCTCCGTCTTATCACCAAAAATAATAACCGCTGGCAACACAAATTGCGATGTACGTATGGAGGAAACGTATACCCCCCGGCTGACATCCTCCACACAGCCTGGGGTTAGTAGTTTTTCCGACGGTCTTTTGTTTCTGAGGAAAGAAGGACAGACATTAATGAAATGACCCCTCTCCCCACAAAAAAAACAAACCCCACGCCTACGGCGAGCCTCAGGAGGACGGACCTGACGAGTAGTTCCTCCTAGCTGCATAGGCTCGTCTAAGTCCGTACAGACTAACTGCTGCTTGGGAGGGGTTACCAATTGCTCCGGTTTTTTCAACCTGACCCTAAGGCGTCTATCTATTCGGATAGAAAGGGACATAACCGCATCAAGGGAAAAGGGGGTCTCATATAATGCAAGCGCATCCTTAACCCTTTCGGATAGCCCAGAGCAGAACTGACTCCTGAGAGCCGGGTCGTTCCATTGGGTATCCGTAGCCCACCTACGGAACTCTGAGCAATACTCCTCTACCGGCCGCTCTCCTTGTAAGAGTCTCCGTAATCTTGATTCAGCCAGGGCGACTCGGTCAGGGTCATCATATATGAGACCCAAGGCCCCGAAAAACTCATCCACTGACCGAAGAGCCTGGGAATCAGTAGGTAAAGAGAACGCCCAGGACTGCGGATCCCCCTGCAGCAGGGAAATAACAACCCCCACCCGCTGATCTTCATTACCAGAGGAGTAAGGGCGCAGTTTAAAATATAACTTACAGGCCTCACGGAATGTCAAAAACTTGTCCCTTCCCCCAGAAAATCTGTCAGGGAGAGGGACCTTGGGTTCCGCAACAACCTGGTTACCAGTAGCAACCGCTGGGCTTGCAGTCAGTTGTAATTGCTGCTGTTGCTGGAGGACCGACGCCTTCAATCCTACCACCTCCAAAGACAGGCCATGAAATTGTTTGGACAGAGCAGCAATTTGATCCATACTGGATTCTAAGTAGGTAAAAATTATTATTATTTTTTTTTTTTCCTACACAAAATAAGGGCCAGAGATAATGTAATGACCGACGACACGCACAGGGAGGAAAACAGGGAAAGCCCTGCCCAAGGGAGAGGGAAAGGTGGTGACCCCTAACTCACCTTGCGGCTGGCACCTGACTGCCCTGACGTCCCTAGACGGGTTCCTCACCCGTGCGGCGATCACGTGCCTAAACCCTGGCTTTCCCTAATATGAGCCCTGGATAGTGAACAGGCCGGTGGGATCGCTAGTCCACACCACTATCACTAAGAGGGAAACACCAGGGAGAGGACAGACAAAACATACAAACACATACACCCAGGTGGGCGACCACAATAAACCAAAAAGGTCCAACAGGGATCTGGAGGGTAGCGTACTGGACCAACTACCAGCGAACGCAGCAACACAGCTCCAGAAGGTCAGAATAGATGTCCAGGCAGGAAGCTCTATCTCTGGCAACCAGAGAAGTGTGAGAGAGAAATATAAGGAGGTCTGGGAGTGCTGGACAAGGAACAGCTGAGGAGAAGGAGCTACGGATCCCTGAGTGAGCCAAAAGGGTTTGCTAAGCAAACCCAGAAAGCTACCATAAGGAAAACAGCCCTATCTTAAATAGAGCGTGCAGCCAACCGCTGCGACTTCCTGACCCCGGGTATAACGGAGTCAGGCGTGGTCCTCGACACCCTCGTGACAGTATCGCAACATTTCTCTGCTTTCCACAATAAAGATCCCACTAGGATGTCCATTACACCTATTGAATATATCTCTAATAGTTGTTCAGATAGATTCAGAACACTCCAACGGAGAGAAATGTTCTGGATCTTTAAATTACAAAAACTTGAACCTCGCGGTCTGAACGAGGGCTTGGAAAGCAAGTGTTTTTGACTAATGCACTAATCGGATCATCTTCATACTATTCGAGCTTCTCCGCTTGGTCAATCCCTATATCCCATTACCATCACTGCTTTCCTAGTACTATGTAGTTTTGCCATTTAGTCACCCGTTCATCCACAAAACCGTGTATCTGAACTTCTTTTCACCCTCACAATAAATCTTTTTCTTAAGCCCAGCCCCCCTTTTTTTCGCCATCAAGCTTGATCTTTTGTTATTACTGTCATTATTTCATCATTTTTTCATTCCATTGTTATTAATATCATTCATTTTATTATTTTTTTCATCCATTACACACTTTTGCATCTACTATACATCATCCTATGGTTCAAATATATACACATTCCCTCTGTCCCCCCTTTACTCTATGCCATATGTATTATGTTCATTTCATTTCACACATCCAGACATCCACTAATTCCCCTTGAGTGAGGACTGTGTAGTAATTTTCATTTATTTCTTACCCATTTATATATGCCATCATCTATGGGGGTATTATATTTCAGCCTCCATCTCCCTGGTTTAATCATCAGCTGCACCGTTCCATTCAGCGAGTGCTACAGCCAGCTTCCGATTAGCTCCACCCGGCCAGTGACGCTGCTCACTCAGCGTTCCTGGGTCCCGCCCCCTCTGCATCTTTAAACCTCCACCAACAGCGCGCACTGCGAGCGCACAGTGATACAGACGCCACATGTGCCGGCAGCGTACGGCCGTGATCGTGGTACTCTCTCTGCAGCCCCACAGGTAATCGGGTCTATCTTCAGCCCCCTTGCATGAACCTTTAATGTTCCTATAAACCCATAGTGGTCGGTCTTCTCCTATTTATTCATGTATTTATCATATCCCCCTTTCATTCCAGTCAGCATTTTCACCTGCATCCCTGAAACTTAGGTTCACACATAGATATTCAATTGAGTATACAATCATTCCCGGATTTTTTTCTGCACTTATATCAAATATCTGTATAAATTTTTTAACCAAAGTGCACTCTAATAGCTCACTCAACCATTAGTTTTATCCGCTATTCTCTAATAGCAAGAATTAATAGATTTTGCATACAACTATATTAGCATTATTTCTGCATTTATATGAAATATTATATATAACTTTCAACTAAAGTGCATTTTAATTGTTTATTCAAGTATTAGTTTTATCCGCTATCTTATAATAGCAGGAATTAATTTATTTTATTTTATCTTTTTTGGATCTGTAAGTTCATCTTAATCATGTATTAATCCATTTATTTATTGATCTAGCTATCTAAGGATTGTTCTTGCATTGGTAAATTATTTTTCTATTGACATATAGAGATATGTGTATATATATAGATTTATTTATTATTTAATATTATATATTCGCGCCTATTTTTATATTATATCTTTTACATTATATATCTTTTATATAATTATTATTTATCATTTTCTATTAGTATATTACGTTAGTTTATGCCTTCTTTTAGACTTGAAAAAGGGGTCCGCTGAACCTTGACTTTCTTGGTCCAGTGGAGCTTCAGTACAATTTCTTCTGCAGCTAGTGACTGGTTTCAGCAGTGACATGTCCACAAGAGACACATCAGCGCTGAAGCCAGCCATTGGCTGCAGCGGAGCAGGGGACCATGCCCTGGCCATGCTGGGGAGAAGGAAACAAGCCATGAACTGGAAGATAGACACAAAGGAGGTGATGTGCAAAACAAGAGCTGAGGATAGCAGATAAGTATGAATCAAAACCAGAGCTGTGGGCTCCTGTCAAAAGTTACTTATTTCCAGACAACCCCTTTAATGCTGTCTTCCTGTTTGGTCTACCAGTTCTGAGATGATTGCAGGCATGCCCAGTAGTAAACCTCCTCCTCAGGTCTTCACTACGGAACATGTGCAGCTCAGTTTCGGGCATTTTAACTAAAGCCTTGGAGCAGCATGAAGATACCTAGTATAAAGCCTCTTGCACACGAAATTGCCGTGTTTTGCGGCCTGCAAATTGCGGATCCGCAAAACACGGATGCCGCCCGTGTGCCTTCTGCAACCCTGCTAAGGGTCAGTAGAGAACTCAAGAGAGGTGAGAACCTGAGTTTTTCACCCACACCTGGTTTTGGCTCAGAATCGCTGATGGAAATCACTGATCAAACACTGAACATGTGAAAACGACCTCAGTCTAAAAGCTGAAATTTCAGCACGCATTTTGCCCAATCCTTTAGAAACAAAAACGAGGCTAGACAGGGGCACAGCCCTTAAAGAAAATCATGTACAACAGTTTAGATTACCATACACATCTTTCAAAAGCCAGCCTGGAACACCAGAGGTTCATTCAGTGGGCCAGATTCTCACACAAATAGCAAGTCGATTTGTTGATGTACTGTAAAATGCTATTAGTCTGCGTCAGGCTCGGACTTGCCCACCGGAGATGTGGGGAATTCCTTGGTGGGCCCCCAGTCTCCTGTGACCAGGAGATAAGATGGAGGAGTAATTATTTCTCCTTTCTCAGGAAAGATAATTATTGTAGTGATGCAGCCTCCTACTGGTGTAAATTGTACAGGAGGCCCCACAGTATCTTCTAAACCTCTTGGCTGCTGGCAGTGAAGGAGTACTCAGGAGAGAACATGTCTGGCCATCCTCCTTTCCTCCCTGCTGTCAGAAAACGGGCTGCTGGAGAGGACTCCTCTGCGGTGCTGGGCTGATTTCTCAGGTGTGTAACAGTAGTGAGCTGTAGGAGACTGTAAGGGGGAAATAGGGGGATTTGTTTATAGCAGACACATATCTATGAATGTGTGCTGCTCTCTGCAGAGTTCAGAGTGGCATTGAGGGGCCTCTGCCCTAGGTCCCCCCAATGCCTCTGCTTTAGGTGCACCCTCATAAGTGCTCCAGCTCCAGATGCCCCCCAATGCCCCCACTCTAAATGCACCCCTAATATTTCATATTTTCTAGTTGCCCCCTAATACCTCTGCTCCAGGATCACCACTATTACCCTGCCTCAGTCTACCTTAATACCTCTGCTTTAGGTGCACCCCCATAAGTGCCCCAGCTCCAGATGCCCCCACTCTAAAAGCACCCCTAATACTGAATCTTCTCCAGTTGCTCCCTAATACCCTGCAGCTGCTCCAGGATCCCCACTATTACCCTGCCTTGGGTGACCTTAATCCATCTGCTTTAGGTGCACCACCATAAGTGCCCCAGCTCCAGATGCCCCCACTCTAAATGCACTCCTAATATTGCCTCTTCTCCAGTTGCCCCCCTAATACCCTGCAGCTGCTCCAGGATCCCCACTATTACCCTGCCTCAGGTGACCCTAATGCCTCTGCTTTTGGTGCACCCCCATAAGTGCCCTAGCTCCAGATGCCCCCACTCTAAATGCACCACTAATATTGCCTCTTCTCCAGTTACCCCTGCTCCAGGATCCCCACTATTACCCTGCCTCAGGTGACCCTAATGCCTCTGCTTTAGGTGCACCCCCATTAGTGCCTCGGCTCAAGATGCCCCCACTCTAAATGCACTGCTAATATTGCCTCTTCTCCAGTTACCCCTGCTCCAGGATCCCCACTATTATCCTGCCTCAGGTGACCCTAATGCCTCTGCTTCAGTTATGACCCTCCGTTTGTGCACTTTGCTCACGTTGCTCCTCTAATGCCTTTGCTTAGGCTTTGTTAAAGGTTGTGACCTGCAAAGGGGGTTGGACTTATGCCCGGAAAATTCTGCACAGTGCGTCATATTCTCCAGTATTGACACATATAGTTTACATGGTGGCAGTGATGATATTCTGTATTTACAGGCATCACTGCTGCCATGTAAAGAGATACTGGTGGTGGAGTGGTGGAGGATTTAAAGGGGTTGTGCAGGTTTTCAAGTTATCCTCTCCACACCACAGGGCATAACTATATGAATAGTGGGGTCCGATTCTGCAACCCCCACTGATCCCAGGAACGGGTCCTGTTCCCCCTTTTTATGGTGTGACAGGCTACACATACGCCCTGCTGCTCCATTTATTCTCTTTGGGACCACTGGAATTAGTCAGAGCTGTACTCCGCCATCTCCGGCAAGAGAATGGATGGAGAGGCAGGTTATACACTGCGTGCAGAATTATTAGGCAAATGAGTATTTTGACCACATCATCCTTTTTATGCATGTTGTCTTACTCCAAGCTGTATAGGTTCGAAAGCCTACTACCAATTAAGCATATTAGGTGATGTGCATCTCTGTAATGAGAAGGGGTGTGGTCTAATGACATCAACACCCTATATTAGGTGTGCATAATTATTAGGCAACTTCCTTTCCTTTGGCAAAATGGGTCAAAAGAAGGACTTGACAGGCTCAGAAAAGTCAAAAATAGTGAGATATCTTGCAGAGGGATGCAGCACTCTTAAAATTGCAAAGCTTCTGAAGCGTGATCATCGAACAATCAAGCGTTTCATTCAAAATAGTCAACAGGGTCGCAAGAAGCGTGTGGAAAAACCAAGGCGCAAAATAACTGCCCATGAACTGAGAAAAGTCAAGCGTGCAGCTGCCAAGATGCCACTTGCCACCAGTTTGGCCATATTTCAGAGCTGCAACATCACTGGATTGCCCAAAAGCACAAGGTGTGCAATACTCAGAGACATGGCCAAGGTAAGAAAGACTGAAAGACGACCACCACTGAACAAGACACACAAGCTGAAACGTCAAGACTGGGCCAAGAAATATCTCAAGACTGATTTTTCTAAGGTTTTATGGACTGATGAAATGAGAGTGAGTCTTGATGGGCCAGATGGATGGGCCTGTGGCTGGATTGGTAAAGGGCAGAGAGCTCCAGTCCGACTCAGACACCAGCAAGGGGGAGGTGGAGTACTGGTTTCGGCTGGTATCATCAAAGATGAGCTTGTGGGGCCTTTTCGGGTTGAGGATGGAGTCAAGCTCAACTCCCAGTCCTACTGCCAGTTTCTGGAAGACACCTTCTTCAAGCAGTGGTACAGGAAGAAGTCTGCATCCTTCAAGAAAAACATGATTTTCATGCAGGACAATGCTCCATCACACACGTCCAAGTACTCCACAGCGTGGCTGGCAAGAAAGGGTATAAAAGAAGAAAATCTAATGACATGGCCTCCTTGTTCACCTGATCTGAACCCCATTGAGAACCTGTGGTCCATCATAAAATGTGAGAGGGAAAACAGTACACCTCTCTGAACAGTGTCTGGGAGGCTGTGGTTGCTGCTGCACGCAATGTTGATGGTGAACAGATCAAAACACTGACAGAATACATGGATGGCAGGCTTTTGAGTGTCCTTGCAAAGAAAGGTGGCTATATTGGTCACTGATTTGTTTTTGTTTTGTTTTTGAATGTCAGAAATGTATATTTGTGAATGTTGAGATGTTATATTGGTTTCACTGGTAAAAATAAATAATTGAAATGGGTATATATTTGTTTTTTGTTAAGTTGCCTAATAATTATGCACAGGAATAGTCACGTGCACACACAGATATCCCCCTAAAATAGCTAAAACTAAAAACAAACTAAAAACTACTTCCAAAAATATTCAGCTTTGATATTAATGAGTTTTTTGGGTTCATTGAGAACATGGTTGTTGTTCAATAATAAAATTAATCCTCAAAAATACAACTTGCCTAATAATTCTGCACTCCCTGTATGCTCGACCTGACACTCAGTCAAGAAAGGGGATCAGTGGGGGCTCCAGCATTCAGACCCCCACGGATCACTTAGTTATCCCCGATCCCGTGGATAGAGAATAACTAGAAAAGTGGACACAGACCCTTTAACAGGTAAGCATTTATATTTTAGTTTGACACATATTTTGGGCCAGATGTTTAAGGTTTTTTTAATTTTATTTTTTACACCCAAAGAAAAGCTTTAAGGATAGGGAATGTGAAAAGGGGAAACAGCTATGAAACGACAGATGATAAGTGTGTGATTGGTGGGGGTCTGACTGCTGGGACCCCCAAGATCAAGGGGATGTGGTCTTAAGACTCTTGTGTACATAGATTGGTGGTAATGTAATTGAATGTCTCAGGACCCCTTTTTTCATGATCAGTGGGTGTTCCAGCAGTCAGACCCCCAGCAATCTGATATTTATCACCTATTCTGTAGATAGGCAATAGGTCATTATGGTAGGACAACCCTTTTAAATATAATGTAGATTATCAAATCATAACCTCCTTAGGTTACAATTTGATACATTTCATGCCAGACATTTATGCATAAAGGCGGCCGGACAAAAACTACAGTGGACTTCAGGCGGCACAGTGGGCTAGCGTTAGCACGGATCCAGCAGGCTGTTCCCCCACCGGAACAACCTGCTGGACCCTGTTACTGCAAGTGTGAAATTAGCCTAAATTCTGCCACATGTATGTTTGTGCATTTTATCACTGTAAGGGCTCATGAACACAACTGTTGGATGTTTTGCAGTCAGCAAATTGCAGATCCGCAAAACATGGATACCGGGTGTCTGCATTCCACATTATGCAGAACAGAACGGCCGGCCCCTAATAGAACAGTCCTTTCCTTGTCTGCAGTGGCATACCTCTAATAGAGGCAGACCACACACCTGCTATTGGGCCCATAGGGGAAGGGGGCCCGGCTGTGAAGGAAATGCCCCGCCCCCTTATTACCATTAGTACAGCTCCGGTATAGAGTACTTACCAGGGCCTCTGGCTCCGCCTTCCAGCTCCCCTCACTGCTTCTCCTCAGCAGGCTGTGCTCTGGCTTCCCCCCTCCCCCCAGCAAGGCCCTGATCGTACCATGAGGAGATGCATCTAGCCTCTAGCACAGCCTACACATGTCCTCAGGGGCTGCACTGCTGAGGAGAGATCTGTTTTTCAAAAGCTACAGCAGGATGTGCTGCTGCCATCAGAAGCCTGTGCCAGTGCCAGTGTAAGGCTACTTTCACACTAGTGGCAGCTTTCTCCGGCAGGCTGTTCTGGCTGTTCCGGCCCCATTGACTATAATGTGGGAGGGGCGGAGTTCCGGCGGCAGCATGGCAAACATGCCGAGAGGCGGCCGGAATAAAACTATGACATGTTTCTGCCCTTTATGAGTAGAACAGTTTTTGTCAGGCCGAAACCCTTCTGGTAGTCTGCCATAGTCTATGGCAGGAAAGCTTTAGGTTGTCCAGGCATGCTGGGAGTTGTAGTTTTGCAACAGCTGGAGGGTGCTAGTTGGGCATCCCTGGTGAACGGCAGAATCTAGCAATGCTGCATCCAGTGAACTCTGGCAGGACGTTTTCTGTTCTTCTGATCCGACAGAAGAAGAGATAAATAAACAAAACACAGATCCTGTATTTTAAGCATCCGTTATGCTCAGTTACGCACATTTTGCATCCTCTTTAACCATTTCCGTCTGATATCTGTACCTTGGAACTGAACCCGAGTTCGGGAAATTGTTTTTTTACAGTACAAATTAATTCAGCTCATCAGAGTCAATACATTCTAATACAGTATGGAGCTCCTGCTCCATACAGTATTTGAACAAAGTTTCATGCAAATCGACTAATGTCACCCCTTGTGTACATGTTGTTTCATAAGCACCCCCCAGGTTATCAAAAACAGTAGTAATGTGTAATGTAGCACCAATGTACAGTTAGGTCCATATATATTTGGACACTGACACAAATTCAGTTTTTATTACCTGTTTACTAAAACATATTCAAGTTATAGTTATATAATGGACATGGACATAAAGTCCAGACTTTTAGCTTTCATTTGAGGGTATCTACATTAAAATTTGATGAAGGGTTTAGGAGTTTCAGCTCCTTTACATGTGGCACCCTGTTTTTAAAGGGACTAAAAGTAATCGGACAATTGACTCAAATGCTGTTTTATGGGCAGATGTGGCCAATTCCTTCATTATTTCATTCTCAATTAAGCACATAAAAGGCCTGGAGTTGATTTGAGGTGTAGCGCTTGCATTTTGAAGATTTTGCTGAGAAGAAAACATGAGGTCAAAGGAGCTCTCTCAATGCAGGTGAAACAAGCCATCCTTCATCTGCGAAAACAGAAAAAACCCATCCAAGAAATTGCTACACTATTAGGAGTGGCAAAATCTATAGTTTGGTAGATCTTGAGAAAGAATGAAAGCACTGGTGACCTCAACAATGCAAAAAGACCTGTACGCCTACGGAAGACAACAGTGGTGGATGATCTCAGAATAATTACCATGGTGAAGAGAAACCCCTTCACAACAGCCAACCAAGTGAACAACACTCTCCAAGATATAGGCGTATCAATATCCAAATCTACCATAAAGAGAAGACTGCATGAAAGTAAATACAGAGGATTCACTGCACGGTGCAAGCCACTCATAAGCCTCAAGAATAAGAAGGCTAGATTGGACTTTGCTAAAAAAAATCTTAAAAAACCAGCACACTTCTGGAAGAACATTCTTTGGACAGATGAAACCAAGATCAACCTCTACCAGAATGACGGAAAGAAAAAAGTATGGCGAAGGCAAGGTACAGCTCATGATCTAAAGCATACCACATCATCTGTAAAACACGGTGGAGGCAATGTGATGGCTTGGGCATGTATGACTGCCAGTGGCACTGGGTCCCTAGTGTTTATTGATGATGTGACACAGGACAGAAGCTGATGGATGAATTCTGGGGTTTTCAAAGACATACTGTGTGCTCAAATCCAGCCAAACTTATTGGTCGGCGTTTCATAATACGTTTATTAAAGCAAAGAAGTGGAATATTCTTGAATGGCCGAGTCAGTCAACTGTTCTGAACAGAATAGAGCATGAATTTCACTTGTTAAAGACTAAAGTTCAGACAGAAAGGCCCACAAACAAATAGCAACTGAAAACCGCTGCAGTAAGGGCTTGGCAAAGCATTAAAAAGGAGGAAACACAGCGTCTGGTGCTGTCCATGACTTCAAGACTTCAGGCAGTCATTGCCAACAAAGGGTTTTCAACCAAGTATTACGCTGCGTTCAGACCTGAGCGTACGGGATGGAGCGCTCTGTATGCACGATTGTATGCGCGTTTACAGCTGCGGCTCCGGAACAAGCGAACGCCCATTGTACCGGGCGACAAGACGCCCCAAAGAAGCTCCTGTACTTCTTGGGGCGTCGGGCGTTTTACATGGCGATCGTGCGCGCTGTAAAACGCTCAGGTGAGAACCATTCCCATAGGGAAACATTGGTTCTTGCCTGTTGAGCGTTTTACAGCGAGTAGTAAAGCGCTGTAAAACGCTCAGGTGTGAACCCAGCCTTAGAAATTAACATTTTATTTTTGTCCAATTATTTTTGAGCCCCTGAAATGAAGGGATTGAGTTTAAAAATCACTTTAGTTCCTCACATTTTTATGCAATCATTTTGTTCAACCCACTGAATTAAAGCTGAAAGTCTGAACTTCAACTGCATCTGAATTGTTTTGTTCAAGATCCATTGTGGTAATGTACAGAACAAAAATTTGAAAAATGTTGTCTATGTCCAAATATATATGGACCTAACTGTACCTACAGTTCATGGGTGAGGGAGGGGAAGGGCTGGGGTAGTCAGCGGGGCTTGACTAGGGTTGAGTAGTCAGCGGGGCTTGGAAAGGACCATGGGGGCCCAATTCAGATTCCTGCCCACTGAATTCTATGTTCACCCCTGCTTGTCTGTAATGCCGACAATAATAGGACATGTTCTATAATTTTGCAGAATGGACATGTGGACATACAGACATGGAATGCACATGGAGTCATTTCTGCTTTTTTTGCAGCCCCATTGAAGTGAAAACAATGGTTACAAAAGAAAGGGGAGACCCCAGCAGAAGAATTGACACGGTTATTCAAAGCAAATTCAGCCAACGGAAGGAATTTGACCCATAATTGCTGGTCATCAGCAACATACAACCTCAGGAATTGTTCCACAGACTGATTAAGGCGTTAAGTCTGCCCATTACTCTCAGGATGGTAGGCGGAAGAAAAAGACAATGAAATTTTACATCTTTGACAGAAGGGCCTCCAGAATTTGGACACAAACTGCACACCCCTGTCAGAAACAATATTTTCCGGGATGCCATGTAAACGAACGATCTCTCTCACAAAAATAGACGCCAGGGTTTTAGCATTCGGAAGTTTAGACAGGGGAATGAAATGAACCATCTTGTTAAACCTATCGACAACTACCCAAACCACAGTCTTACCCTCTGCCAGTGGTAGGTCAGTAATAAAGTCCATCGAGATATGGGACCAGGGTCTACTGGGAATGGGTAGGGCTCGTAGGTTACCAGCAGGGCGAGTCCTAGGTGTCTTAGACCTGGCACAAACCTCACAGGCGGACACGTAGGACTTGACATCCCTGGTGAGAGTGGGCCACCAATAAGATCTAGAGACCAGATCCTTAGTACCCTCAACACCCGGATGTACACAAAAGGCAGAGTCGTGACACTCACCCAACTGGAGACAAAATTGTAAGGGAACAAACAACTTATCTGTTGGGGTGGATGCCGGTGCCAGATGTTGTTCAGCCTTAATGCTAGCCGAGATATCCTGGGTTAGAGCCGCTAAGAAGATGTTTGCTGGTAAGATGGATTCAGGCGGCGTCTCAGTGGGTTGAAAAGCATGGAAGCTCCGAGATAATGCGTCTGCCTTCACATTTTTACTTCCCGGCCTGAACGTAATGGAGAAATCAAAACGGGTAAAAAACAGAGCCCATCGGGCCTATCGGAGATTCAACCTCTTAGCAGTCTCGAGAAACATTAGGTTTTTATGATCAGTGACAACAGTTACTCGATGCCTTGCCCCCTCCAAAAAATGCCTCCACTCCTCAAATGCCCATTTAATAGCCAGCAGCTCCCTATTCCCTATGACGTAGTTTCTCTCCGTGGGAGAGAATTTCCTAGAGAAGAAGGCACACGGTCTCAGGTTAGTGAGGCTAGCAGGACCTTGTGAAAGGACTGCTCCTGCGCCGTCCTCGGACGCATCCACCTCCACAATAAAGGGTCTCTCCTGATCAGGCTGGATCAGAATGGGAGCGCTACTAAATGCCTTTTTTAATGTTTCAAATAAAGAAATGGCCTTGGTAGACCAATTCTCCACATCCGCCCCTTTCTTAGTAAGGTCGGTCAATGGCTTAGCAATTACAGAAAAATTCATGATAAATTTACGGTAGTAATTAGCGAAACCCAAAAACCGTTGTAAAGCCTTTAAGAATGAAGGCCTTACCCATTCCTTAATTGCTAAAACCTTACCAGGATCCATCTTAAAGGCGTGAGGAGTCAAAACATGCCCTAGAAACAGTAGCTCCTGTACACCAAAGACACATTTCTCTTGCTTAGCGGATAACTGGTTCTCCCTCAACACCTCTAATACTTGTTTGACATGAGACACATGAGATTCGAAATCAGGAGAGAATATCAAAATGTCGTCAAGATAGACAATAATACATTTACCTAAGAACTCCCTAAGAATATCGTTCATTAAGTTTTGGAACACAGCTGGGGCATTGCTGAGTCCAAAAGGCATCACCTGATATTCAAAGTGTCCTATCGGAGTATTGAACGCTGTCTTCCATTCGTCTCTTTCCTTGATTCGGATTAGATTGTATGCCCCTTTCAGGTCAATCTTAGAAAACCAGATTACCCCCAAAACCTGGTTAAATAAATCCGGAATCAATGGGAGAGAGTATCTATTTTGGACAGTGATTTTATTTAATCTCCGGTAATCAATACAAGGCCTAAGACCACCATCCTTCTTTTTAACAAAGAAAAACCCTGCTCCCATAGGAGAGACTGAAGGTCTATTATGCCCTTTAGCAAGGCTCTCCTTAATATAATCTTCCATAGCCTTGCGTTCGGGCCCTGAAAGATTATAGATTCTCCCTTTAGGAAATTTGGCACCCTCTATTAGCTCTATGGCGCAATCATAAGGTCTATGGGGGGTAGAACCTCTGGAGTAGGGGACGAGAATACATCAGAATATTCTTTAATAACAAAGGCTAATGTATTAGACCTTACAGAAACCCAGCCTGGACCACGGACAAGCATGAGTCACACTTAGGTCCCAATTTCACCAACTCTCCTTTGGACCAATCAATTGTGGGGTTATGTAAACGGAGCCAAGGCAACCCTAGTACCACCTCAACCGGTAGGTTCTCCAGGACTAGAAGAGAACATCCCTCAGAGTGGCACACACCCACGGTCAGAGAAATTTCAGAGGTACATGACCTCACCGTACCACCAATCAGGGGAGTAGCATCAATAGCCATGACATGGATAGGTGTAGGTAAAGCAAACATTGGAATACCCAATTTACTAGCAAATTCAAAGTCAATAAAGCTGGCCGCTGAACCGGAATCAATAAAGGCCTTACCCGGCCACTTATTAACCCCCAGAGAAATTGTTATGGGTACCAAAAGCTTATATTTAGAAAAATCAGGGTGTACCTGGTCTTTAGGTTGTCTTGCCTTAGGAGACTTGTCAGAGAGGACCCTCTTAGGACACTTGTTGATCCAATGGCCAGGATCTCCACAGTAGAAGCACTCTCCGCGTCTGCGACGAAGATTACCCCGGGTCATGCCAACCTGCATGGGTTCCTCGGTGGAGACCTCAGTGTTGTCCCTGGAAAAGGCCTCTGGCTGGACCACCATCTGAGAACAGAACTGTCGTTCTTGTCGTCTCTCTCTAACTCGTCTTTCAAGTCGGACAACTAGGGTCATCATCTCCTCTAAGGTCTCAGGAATTAGATAATTGACTAATAGATCTTTTAAATTATCAGATAGACCAGACCTAAACTGACTCTTCAGGGCTGGTTCATTCCATCCTGAGGGGACACACCACCGTCTGAATTGGGTGCAATACTCCTCCGCAGGGAGATGGCCCTGAACCAGTGCCCTAAGAGCCATCTCGGCTACCAGGGCCCTGTCTGGTTCGTCATAGAGGGTACCCAGGGCCTGAAAAAAAAACCTCCACCGAAGTTAGACAACTGGCCCCAGGAGGTAACGAGAATGCCCAGTCCTGGGGACCACCCTGTAGTAGAGAAATGATAATCCCCACGCGTTGGCTCTCGGGACCGGAGGACACGGGGCGCAAACGGAAGTAGAGTTTGCAACTCTCCTTAAAGGAGAGAAACCTCTTCCGGTCTCCAGAAAAGGGTTCTGGGAGCTTGATCTGGGGTTCAAAATGTGGACTGGAGGTCTGAGGGATGGAAGAACCTTGTCCTAGCTCAAAAGAACAGAGTTTCTCCCCTAGCTCCTGCACCATCTGCGTCAGGTTAGAGACATGGTCAGTCAGGGTCACTAGAGGATTCATGATACAGTGGTTAGGTTACGGCCTGTTAATCTGTAACGGTCACGTCCACACTCACACAGGGGGAGAGATAGTGACCACTGCGCTCCACCCTCACCCCTGGCCCTGCCTACTTGCCTCACGAGTCCTGATGACAGGGGACAACTGGATCACAGTCCCTAACTTAGGATACGTACAGGGAAGACAGACAAGACAAAATACGGAACATGAACGGACCGGGTCAGAACCAAGAGAGCTACGCAGTACAAAAGGTTAAGCAAAGAATGGTCAGGAGAAGCCGGGGTCAAATACCAGGAGAGTAGAGAAGTACAAGAGGAGTCCTAAGAGAGTAGTCAGGTGGGAGCCGAGGTCACAATACCAGGACGGATGCGCAGTACAGGAGGAGCAGGCAAAGGATCGCCAGGGAACGGAATCAGGTGAGTATTCAGTAGTCCAACAAATAGCCAGGAACCTAGAAATTAACAGGCAACCTGTGGCTAGCAGGCTGCCTGTATTTATAGTGGGGAGTGAGGGTCATGTGACATGGCCAGCGTCACATGACCGACAGACCAACCAGTTGAGCACCGAGTGATCAGCTCGGCGCTCAAGGCAGACTTAGGAGCAGGGAACCACCCAGCCGTAAAGCCGCCCTGGGAATGAGGTCAAACACAGATCCCTATTCCTAAAGCTAAGCAACAGGTCTGCGGGTAATGGGGGACCGAGTGCACCTTCGGAACCCCGTTACATGATGTCATCAAAAAGAATATCACTCCAGTAGCCTCACATGTCAATGAAATTCACGGGGGGAACCCCGGATGCTTGAAATTCTCTGTCTTGGAACTGGTCCAACCGTCATCTAGGGGCGGGGACTGGGACAGGAAAATATTACAGAAAGAATGCACATGGATCCATCGTTTTAGATCCCAGGCCCCTTTGGGCATAAATGAAAGATTGACCTTCTCCTGCTTCTTATGAGTGTGGCTGTCCCTGTGATGTTCTTGTCTGTCTGACGGCTTAGCTTTATGGTGACCTCTGAAGTGTTTGCAAAAATTAGGCCTTATGAGTGAAGCATTAAAATTGACTAATCGGAATGGACATTAGTGACCCTTTATTATTTCATTGTCCTGAGACGACCACGGACCGTGGATCGTCTTCAGAAAATTATATATTTGTGGGATAACTCTGGCATAACTGTAGTATAATTGTATTTAAACTTTTTGTGATTTTGTACCAGACTCTGGGATCACATGACCGCTTATATACCATGTTGATTTGCGCCTAAACAACTGGGTCTTGATCTGTGACTCTACCTTTAAATAGGTACTGCCTACATGTTTAATAAATCATTAAAAGCATGTGGCATGAAGTATACAGATAATAGGAGCTGTATTTGCGGCTTACCAACGGGATTATATATGGGTCACGTGATCGGGACATGCCACTGGGGATTTCTGCATACCGGATGTATGATTTGGAACGCAAAGCGTTCCACAGACCGGAACTGGGGGTGTCTGCATACCGGATGTATGATCAGTAGCGCGATGTGTTCCAGGAACCGTAACTGGTCTCCTGCGGACCGGAAATCGCCTCTTGGAACGCATGTGCGTTCCAATACTGGGAAGAGAGGTCATCCCAGAAGCCCTGATATCCACCAATGATCTCGGTGGCGCCAATTGGTAGCGCTTTAAATACACCTGCAGTATGTCATTAGATCGCCTACCAGGAGGAGTGTTAATCGCAGGGAGGCCTTCAAGATGTAAGTTGAATTGATCACATACCTTGAATGGATTGGTGTAACCTTTTTTATGTATCTGTGGTGACCCTGTCTTTTAATCCTAGTGTGGGTCTTATCAAGACTTTTTCACCGTGGGACGACAGGAACGCTGTCTGGTTGGGGTGTATCATACCTTCTAACTGTGAGTGTGCACTACACTATAGTGAATTCAATATATATCACTGTTGGGCACCGTACTGATGTGGGTATATGATTATTTTTGCCCAACAGGATGTGGAATACACCTTTATTTGGCCTCCAGGACTTGTGACCGCAGCACCGACATTATAGCCACACATGACATCTGTGGTTGTGGCTGGTCTGGGAAGGTTCTACACTTTATGTGGATTGGTCTTAGAACGGCACCCCCTGTATAAACCATATGTAGAGCGATTATCTGGTTATGTAACCTGGCTATGATCCAGTATATATCGTGTTACATTAGTATTGTCTAGACCGTTAGCATTTCTGTTATGATTTACCTCCTGATGATCCCATAGCACTGACTAGGGGGAAACGCATCGAGGTTATTCTAGGTGTTTGACTATATGGTCAACCCTGACTATCTGTATTTGTACTTTGTCTTTAGCATCCAGTAAATTGCTGTACCTTTGGTACCTCATTATCCTTGCCTCATACCTGGGGTACTCCAGAATATTTTTGTACATATCCCTGTAGGGACAACGTAGGGACAATAATAGCCTAGGAACGTGGACAGGGGGTCTCCACCATCAGGGGTCCTCCCTGGGCTGAGGCTTTAGGATAGGGGCAGATATAGGGACAATTTATTCCCGTAACCCCAGACATATTGTCAAGCTTCTGGATGCAACCTATCAGTCATTCACTTTGTATGTATATTTTTGTTTTGGTATTGGAGGTCCACTCGGGATCTTTTTTAACGTATATTATTAAAATTGTGATTTTAGTTTTTTTTTTTCTACTGGAACATAGATATACTCTTCATACCCCCATCATATTCATGTCAATTGATTTAGCTGGAACTTAGCAAAATGGGTGTTTGTTTAATAACTGAATAGAACCACACTATGTAAAGGCTGTATCTCACAATGACATATGCTGCAAAATAAACTTATTTTTTTCCCCAAATGGGTGTTTGTTTATAATCTGAATATGACAGCAGTATATAATCCTTGAATTTCACACGTGCTGATGGTGCAAGGCCAGAAAAATTGTATATTTTGCCCAAAAAAGGGTGTTTTATTAATAGAAGAATATAACCCCAGTATATAAAGTGTGTATCTCACACGCCCTGACCCACACTAGGCCGCAATAAAAGATTTGTGCCCAAAATGGCTGTATTTCAAATAACTGAATAGAAACACTGTATGTAAGGGCTGTATCTCACAATGACATATGCAGCAAAATAAACTTTTTCCCCCCCAAACGGGTGTTTATTTAATAACTGAATATGACAGCAGTATATAACCCTTGAATTTCACACGTGCTGATGCAGCAAGGGCTGTCAAATTCAGTATTTTGGCAAAAAAGTTTTAAAAAACCCAGAAAATTGTTGGGTATTGCCAAAAAAAATTGTTTTTTTTACTAACTGAATATGAAAGCTGTATATAACCCTTGAATTTCACACGTGCTGATGCTGCAAGGGCTGTAAAATAGTGCATTTTGCAAAAAAAGGGTGTTTTTAAAATCCCAGAAAATTATAGCTGTATGTCTAGCTTAAATTGCACACTGACTAATCCAGATGTTGGATATTGTCAAAAAGGGTGATATTTTTTTTTAAAACAGATTATTAGTGCAGTTTTTCAAGCTTGGATTTCAATGTCACAAAAGCTCAGATGCAGTGCTGGTGCACTGAGCTTGCATAAAATGGCCGCCGCCGCCGCCCACCTAACTAACAGATAAAGTTATTTTTTTGTCCTCCAATGAGCAGGAATAATACTACAGTAGTACCTTGACAGTATAAATCCCACTGCAGAAAGAGATTGGCAAAATAACACTGCTAATAAATGAAAAATCCACAATGTGCATCTAAGGCCTCATGCACACGACCGTATTTTTTTGCGGTCCGCAAAACGGGGTTCAGTTTTTCCGTGATCCGTGACCGTTTTTTCATCCGTGGGTCTTCCTTGATTTTTGGAGGATCCACGGACATGAAAAAAAAGTCGTTTTGGTGTCCGCCTGGCCGTGCGGAGCCAAACGGATCCGTCCTGAATTACAATGCAAGTCAATGGGGACGGATCCGTTTGACGTTGACACAATATGGTGCAATTTCAAACGGATCCGTCCCCCATTGACTTTTAATGTAAAGTCAGGAGTTAATATACCATCGGATCGGAGTTTTCTCCAATCCGATGGTATATTTTAACTTGAAGCGTCCCCATCACCATGGGAACGCCTCTATGTTAGAATATACCGTCGGATTTGAGTTACATCGTGAAACTCAAATCCGACAGTATATTCTAACACAGAGGCGTTCCCATGGTGATGGGGACGCTTCAGGTTAGAATATACTAAAAGAACTGTGTACATGACTGCCCCCTGCTGCCTGGCAGGTGCTGCCAGGCAGCAGGGGGCAGCCCCCCCCCTGTAGTTAACACATTGGTGGCCAGTGTGGCCGCCCCCCCCCTCCCTCCCCTGTAGTTAACTCATTGGTGGCCAGTGCGGCCGGCCCCCCCTCCCCTGTAGTTAACTCATTGGTGGCCAGTGGGCCCCCCTCCCCTGTAGTTAACTCATTGGTGGCCAGTGGGCCCCCCCCTCCCCTGTAGTTAACTCATTGGTGGCCAGTGTGGCCGGCCCCCCTCCCTCCCCTGTAGTTAACTCGTTGGTTGCCAGTGGGCCCCCCCTCCCCTGTAATTAACTTATTGGTGGCCAGTGTGGCCGGCCCCCCCCCCTCCCCTGTAGTTAACTCGTTGGTGGCGAGTGGGCCCCCCCCTCCTAATTAAAATCTCCCCCCTATCATTGGTGGCAGTGGAGTGTACCGATCGGAGTCCCAGTTTAATCGCTGGGGCTCCGATCAGTAACCATGGCAACCAGGACGCTACTGCAGTCCCGGTTGCCATGGTTACTTAGCAATTTGTAGAACCATTATACTTACCTGCGAGCTGCGATGGTCTGCGTGCGGTCGGGAGCTCCTCCTACTGGTAAGTGACATGACCTGTCGCTTACCAGTAGGAGGAGCTCCCGGCCGGACCTGTCACTTACCAGTAGGAGGAGCTCCTGACCGGACGCAGACCATCGCAGCTCGCAGGTAAGTATAATGGTTCTACAAATTGCTAAGTAACCATGGCAACCGGGACTGCAGTAGCGTCCTGGTTGCCATGGTTACCGAGCGGAGCCCCAGCGATTAAACTGGGACTCCGATCGGTACACTCCGCTGCCACCAATGATAGGGGGGAGATTTTAATTAGGAGGGGGAGGGAGGGGAGAAGGCCTACTGGCCACCAATGAGTTAACTACAGGGGAGGGAGGGGGGGCCCACTGGCCACCAACGAGTTAACTACAGGGGAGGGAGGGGGGCCCACTGGCCACCAATGAGTTAACTACAGGGGAGGGGGGGGGGCGGCCGCACTGGCCACCAATGAGTTAACTACAGGGGAGGGAGGGGGGGGCTGGCCACACTGGCCACCAATGTGTTAACTACAGGGGGGGGGGCTGCCCCCTGCTGCCTGGCAGCACCTTCCAGGCAGCAGGGGGCAGTCATGTACACAGTTCTGTTAGTATATTCTAACCTGAAGCGTCCCCATCACCATGGGAACGCCTCTGTGTTAGAATATACTGTCGGTTCTGAGTTTTCACGAAGTGAAAACTCAGCTATGAAAAAGCTTTTATGCAGACGGATCTTCGGATCCGTCTGTATAAAAACTAACCTACGGCCACGGATCACGGACACGGATGCCAATCTTGTGTGCATCCGTGTTCTTTCACGGACCCATTGACTTGAATGGGTCCGTGAACCGTTGGCCGTGAAAAAAATAGGACAGGTCATATTTTTTTCACGGCCAGGAAACACGGATCACGGATGCGGCTGCAAAACGGTGCATTTTCAGATTTTTCTGAAAGTCAATGGGTCCGCGAAAATAAACGGAAAACGGCACAACGGTCACGGGTGCACACAACGGTCGTGTGCAGGAGGCCTAAGGCTACTTTCACACTAGCGTTCGGGGCTCCGCTTGTGAGCTCCGTTTGAAGGCTCTCACAAGCGGCCCCGAATGCATCCGTACTGCCCCAATGCATTCTGAGTGGATGCGGAGCCGCTCAGAATGCATCAGTCTGGCAGCGTTCAGCCTCCGCTCAGCAGGCGGACACCCGAACGCTGCTTGCAGCGTTCGGGTGTCCGCCTGGCCGTGCGGAGGCAAATGGATCCGTCCAGACTTACAATGTAAGTCAATGGGGACGGATCCGTTGTGACACAATATGGCTCAATTTTCAAACGGATCCGTCCCCCATTGACTTTCAATGTAAAGTCTGGACGGATCCGTCTGAACAACTTTCACACTTAGAATTTTTTCTAAACTATAATGCAGACGGATCCGTTCTGAATGGATCCAAACGTCTGCATTATAGGAGCGGATCCGTCTGTGCAGACACCAGACGGATCCGCTCTGAACGCAAGTGTGAAAGTAGCCTAACCCACACACACAACATGCGCTCACTCCCCCACAGGATCAGGAAGGACAGATCTAAACCTTTAAGGTAACACCGTTTGGGTGTTAATCCCATATTTTAAGGTCAGGGTCAGGAATCCTCCTATGTTCATACACTAGCATAAACAGTGCCAGATCAGAGTTAACCAGTTATATCCAATGCTGCATAGTGGAAATTTTGGGGGTCTTCCAGTTTTTGAAGAAAATCCCAGAAATAAGATAATAATGCACTTAGTAAAGTAGATGCAAGCATTATATATGGACAAAGTCCTCACTCTTAGGCCTCATGCACACGACCGTTGTGTGCATCCGTGGCCGTTGTGCCGTTTTCCGTTTTTTTTCGCGGACACATTGACTTTCAATGGGTCCGTGGAAAAATCGGAAAATGCACTGTTTTGCAGCCGAGACCGTGATCCGTGTATCCTGTCCGTCAAAAATATATGACCTGTCCTATTTTTTTGACGGACAACGGTTCACGGACCCATTCAAGTCAATGGGTCCGTGAAAGTACATGGATGCACACAAGATTGGCATCCGTGTCCGTGATCCGTGGCCGTAGGTTAGTTTTTATACAGACGGATCCGAAGATCCGTCTGCATAAAAGCTTTTTCATAGCTGAGTTTTCACTTCGTGAAAACTCAGAACCGACAGTATATTCTAACACAGAGGCGTTCCCATGGTGATGGGGACGCTTCAGGTTAGAATATACTAACAGAACTGTGTACATGACTGCCCCCTGCTGCCTGGCAGGTGCTGCCAGGCAGCAGGGGGCAGCCCCCCCTGTAGTTAACACATTGGTGGCCAGTGTGGCCGACCCCCCCTCCCCTGTAGTTAACTCATTGGTGGCCAGTGGGCCCCCCCCTCCCCTGTAGTTAACTCATTGGTGGCCAGTGCGGCCGGCCCCCCTCCCTCCCCTGTAGTTAACTCGTTGGTGGCCAGTGGGCCTTCTCCCCTCCCTCCCCCTCCTAATTAAAATCTCCCCCCTATCATTGGTGGCAGCGGAGTGTACCGATCGGAGTCCCAGTTTAATCGCTGGGGCTCCGATCGGTAACCATGGCAACCAGGACGCTACTGCAGTCCCGGTTGCCATGGTTATATAAACCTAACTAAATACTGAATTGGTAGTTGTACGTAAGAAATCTGTCACAGAAGCCAACTACCTAAAATATAACTTTTAATCAAAATCAGCTAAAATAAACACATTATCCCTCACTAGGGGACTGATAGACAGACAGAAGACATATACAGACAAAAATAGAGCCAAAACAAGGACCAGGTAAGGGAGGGCCAATATGGTGATATGGCAGGACCAGATACAAATGGGTCACTAAATGTATCCCTGTGATGTCCCTGTGTTGTTCTTAGCCCGGAGATGAACCCTGATGGTGGGAACACTCCGTCCCCGTGCCTAACCTAATTGTCCTTGAAAAGCCCTAATCTCAAAAAAGACCCATATAGATGTCCGGGTCCTGAGATATCTACTATACAAACAAATATAGTGTCCTATCAGACAATCCAGAAAGATGTCTGGATATTTAGAGACAGAGTCACAACTAATACAGATAGCTACAAAGTGGCGCTCTGAAACTGGGTCTCGACGCGTTTCCCCTCAACAATATGGTTCATCAGGAGACCAATGACATTGTGATAAATTATGATAAACACATAGTGTATAGATGAATAAGTTGCCTTAACGGTAGACCGACAACAATGTTTTTTCAATCAAATGACCGCATCAGGAATTAATCCATACTCACGGTCAAACCAACAAAAACAGAGAAAAACCAAAATAACTGGAGCACCGCCATGCGGCACCGCACTGTCTGAAATAAAGCAACAAGGCTAACATCACAAAGAAGGACCATTGATAGTAATGAAATACTTATCCCTTCTAGTAGACTTTCAGCAGGCAGTAGACAGCAGCATGGGGTGCTCCAGGGGGCATTAAAGATGTGGCTCCAAATTGTGAACCTACAGTGTGGCCAGTTACACTATGGATGAGACCAGCCCCCTCCGATATGCACCAATCGTCAGGTGCCCTACCAATCATGTGACCCACCATTGAGTGTACCTGTGTGATGTCACAGGAACTGGGTACACACTCTGCACAATGACACAGGGCAAAGACCCCCATAGAACACCCACCCCTAACCAGCTCAAACGAAGGTGCCATGGTTGCCATGGTTACTTAGCAATTTGTAGAACCATTATACTTACCTGCGAGCTGCGATCTCTGCGTCCGGCCGGGAGCTCCTCCTACTGGTAAGTGACATGACCTGTCACTTACCAGTAGGAGGAGCTCCCGGCCGGACGCAGAGATCGCAGCTCGCAGGTAAGTATAATGGTTCTACAAATTGCTAAGTAACCATGGCAACCGGGACTGCAGTAGCGTCCTGGTTGCCATGGTTACCGATCGGAGCCCCAGCGATTAAACTGGGACTCTGATCGGTACACTCCGCTGCCACCAATGATAGGGGGGAGATTTTAATTAGGAGGGGGAGGGAGGGGGGCCGGCCGCACTGGCCACCAATGAGTTAACTACAGGGGAGGGGGGGGCCCACTGGCCACCAATGAGTTAACTACAGGGGGGGGGCCCACTGGCCACCAATGAGTTAACTACAGGGGAGGGGGGGGCCGGCCGCACTGGCCACCAATGAGTTAACTACAGGGGAGGGAGGGGGGGGCCGGCCACACTGGCCACCAATGTGTTAACTACAGGGGGGGGCTGCCCCCTGCTGCCTGGCAGCACCTGCCAGGCAGCAGGGGGCAGTCATGTACACAGTTCTTTTAGTATATTCTAACCTGAAGCGTCCCCATCACCATGGGAACGCCTCTGTGTTAGAATATACTGTCGGATTTGAGTTTCACGATGTAACTCAAATCCGACAGTATATTCTAACATAGAGGCGTTCCCATGGTGATGGGGACGCTTCAAGTTAAAATATACCATCGGATTGGAGAAAACTCAGATCTGATGGTATATTAACTCCTGACTTTACATTGAAAGTCAATGGGGGACTGATCCGTTTGAAATTGCACCATATTGTGTCAACGTCAAACGGATCCGTCCCCATTGACTTGCATTGTAATTCAGGACGGATCCGTTTGGCTCCGCACGGCCAGGCAGACACCAAAACGACTTTTTTTTCATGTCCGTGGATCCTCCAAAAATCAATGAAGACCCACGGACGAAAAAACGGTCACGGATCACGGAAAAACGGAACCCCGTTTTGCGGACCGCAAAAATATACGGTCGTGTGCATGAGGCCTTATATGATAAAATCTGAGACACTTAGCCAATATATTTTAATCAAAACACATCTGAGCCCGCCTACCAAGCGCCAAGGTGGTCTCAGGTCAGGCGGGTCCTACCCTAAACCTACCAAGGCCATTGGGCTTCTATGTTCAGGAGCGCAGACGCCGCACATATGATGTGCTGCTCCTAGTCACCTCCATGTGCATCAAGCAACCAATGGGAGGAGGAGTAAGCACACTTATATGTACCACCTAATCAAGGCGCTCTATTGGATAGGAAGGGCAAAAGTGCAGAGGATTGCTACTCCCAAGATAAAATAGGTGCGCATTCACACTTGAAGGTGCCACTCCCTCAAGCAAATACTACATAGACAAAAAAATCACAGAAAAAACTAAGATAAAAACATCCTGCATGGTATGATATACAAATCTGCGGATGTCACTGGCCATATTATTGAAGAAAATCACAGAAATAAGATAATAATGCACTTAGTAAAGTAGATGCAAGCATTATATATGGACAAAGTCCTCACTCTGATATGATAATATCTGAGACACTTAGCCAATATATTTTGATCAAAACACATCTGAGCCCGCCTACCAGCGCCAAGGTGGGTGGGCTCAGATGTGTTTTGATCAAAATATATTGGCTAAGTGTCTCAGATTTTAATTATATTGAACTGCAACTGAAACAACATCATGTTTGGTTAAAGGGGTTATCCAGGAAAAGATATGTATGACTTATCCTCAGGATAGGTCATCCGTATCAGACCTGCGGGGATTCGACACCTGGGACCCCTGCTGATCAGCTGTTGGAGGCCTTTAGTGCTACAGTCTCTGCTTAGGTTCTTAGGCCAGTGACATCACTGTACATCAATCACATGGCCTAGTTGCAGCTCAGCCCCATTCAAGTCAATGGGGCTGAGCTGCAATACCAAGCACTGCCACTATACAATGTACTGCGCTGTGCTTGGAAAGCTGCCGGGAGCCTGCATCATCCTGAAACAGCTGATTGGCGGGGATGTCGGGACTGGGACCCCCGCAGATGTGATAATGATGACCTATCCTGAGGATTAGTCATCATTATCTTTTTCCAGGATAAACCCTTTAACCCTCTAGATGATAAGGATATGTCAGTCAGCAAGTAGTTACAAACGACAAGGCTCATGTGCCTCTTTAGGAAATAAATGCATTAGCTGCTGTTGTTCAACACCAGGTATCATACCATTAATGACTTGGTGACTTCTTAAAGAGGACCTGTCACCACTCCTGACATGCCTGTTTTACTAAATAATTTAAATTCCCATGTAATACCTATTTTGGAGCATTTTTTTCTTATTATTCTATGTTGTGCTGTTCCTCTGTTATTCCTACTGTGTTTATTAGGCCTTCTTCACACTGCCATTCCTAGTTCCGGCAGAGCACAGCCTGCTGAAGCTCTCTGGATCCTGCATTGCCGGATGTTACCGGAATGTCTGTTGGCCCCATTGACTATAATTGGGTCTGGCAGAGATCCGCCTGCTACCAAGTAAATATGCTGGGATTTGGCTAGACAAAAACCTCTGCACGCAGCTGAAATTTGCCGGGTAGTGGCCGGATCTCTGCCAGACTCCATTATAGTCAACGGGGTCGGAGTACATTCTGGTAACATCCGGCAATGCCGGATCCAGAGAGCTTCAGCAGGCTGTGCTCTGCCAGAACAGTGAAACTACCCAAAATGAATTGTTAACTATGTGTCTCTGCACTGTCTGGCGCTGGCTGCAGTGATTGAATAGTGTCAGACTGTACAGACTGGTAACACTCATTTGGCAATTCATTGATATGGAAGCGCTCATTAGTACAGGAGGACCGGGAAGGTTCTGTACTCACCACTTCCTAGTCCTCGGCTGTCGGCTGTGCAGTGGCTGCGCACAGCGTGAGGGCACTCTGTGACCTCACGGTGTGACCGTCAGATCACAGCACAGCCAACAGAGGAGGAGGAAGAAGAGTGCTGGAGCAGTGTTGCAATGGTGTCCAGAGCAGGAGAGTTTTGATTTTATTTTATATGATATGAGGCTGCTGGGGGCTTATATGAGGCTGCTGGGGGCTAATATGGGGCTGCTGAGAGGCTGCTGGGGGCTAATGTGAGGCTTCTGGGGGCTGATGAGAGGCTGCTTGGGGCTAATAGGAGGTCTGAATGGGGGGTCTTATTTATTTTGGGGCTCTTATCTGAGGTCTGATTGGGGGTCATTGACATTGGGGTCTGATCTGAGGTCTTATTAACATTAGGGGTCTGATTGGGGCTGTCAGCTGAAGTCTGATTAACATTGAGAGTCTGATTGGTGGTCTGAGGACTAATGAAAAATATATTTTTGTTATTGTCCTTCTCTAAAACCTAGGTGCATCTTATGGGCCGGTGCGTCTTATAGGGCGAAAAATATGGAAGTTACTAAAACAGACATTTTAGGAGAGATGACAGGTCCAGTTTTCTTTTTTACATGCAGCAGAAGTTAGTGTAAGAAGAGACAGAGTGTAAGTACCTTCATAAGTGCTTTTAACGAAAACCACTGAACTTCTGTAATCAAAGAGCTGCAATTATATGGCTTTTGAGAAATTGGGGTCTCAGTATCGGCTTTTACAGATGATCTGTCACCTTTGTATCAGACTTATTTGTGAAGCACGGCCATAGAAAGCCTGCTGCAAAAAAAACTGTTTGTCTAGGACAGGAGAATATATTTAATTTTTTAAAAGGAATTACGGTATGGCTTCTTGGTGGATATTTAGCAGGCTGTAAGCATATGTAACCGGCTAGAAGTAAAGCTAAGATTAGGATTATGTAAATGAAATTTAGGGGGCTGCTTTGAAGCAATATTGCTTTCTTGAATGGCAGCCTACACTTGGGTTAGGGTTCATGCACATCCACATGTACAGTCGCAGTAAACTTTAATTTGACTTTTCAATGGGTTTATTGTGTTACAAGGAATGTGACACAAGAAAATGAACTACTGTTTTAATTAAGTTCTTATATTTAACATATTTTTAAAGAATTTTTGATGATATTTTTAGTTTTCCATGTCACTATCTATATTTCAGCAAAAATACAAGCAGTATTCACACTGGTCACTAAGCCTAATAACAGAAGCCACTTCTTGGTCTGTACAGATCAGTTTACTGCAGTTACCCGCTTAGGCTACTTTCACACTACCGTTCAGAGAGGATCCGTCTGGTGTCTGCACAGACGGATCCGCTCCTATAATGCAGACGTTTGGATCCGTTCAGAACGGATCCGTCTGCATTATAGTTTAGAAAAAATTCTAAGTCTGAAAGTTGTTCAGACTGATCCGTCCAGACTTTACATTGAAAGTCAATGGGGGATGGATCCGTTTGAAGATTGAGCCATATTGTGTCTTCTTCAAACGGATCCGTCCCCATTGACTTACATTGTAAGTCTGGACGGATCCGTTTGCCTCCTCACGGCCAGGCGGACACCCGAACGCTGCAAGCAGCGTTCAGGTGTCCGCCTGCTGAGCGGAGCGGAGGCTGAACGCTGCCAGACTGATGCCTTCTGAGTGGATCCGCATCCACTCAGAATGCATTGGGGCAGTATGGATGCGTTCGGGGCCGCTTGTGAGACCCTTCAAACGGTGCTCACAAGCGGAGCCCCGACGCTAGTGTGAAAGTAGCCTTATCTATACACAGAGGTGATATCATTACAGGCAGGATTAGAATGACAGATAAGACTTGATCCATCAGTCACAATAGGTGATTGTCAGAGCTTATCTATTCTTTCCTTGTACAATGACCTCTGCACAGGTCACAGAGCATGCCTAGACTAAACTCTCCCTAAACTCTCCCTTACGAGTCAATGAGGTCCATTGTGTCTATGGACCAAGGGTCTGCCATAAAGCAATTTTCTCAATGCATTTTAAATGCTGTTAAGAACAGCTCAGGCAAGATGTCAGCCCCATAATTATGTTCAGGCAAGAGTATAAAAAAATCTGTAATCCGAAATTAAAAAGAAACGAGAAAAAAGGATGTGTTATTATCTGGTTTCAACTAGCAGATAAAAATTTTTGGTGACACATTTTCTTTAACTTCTTAAGGACCAGGTCATTTTTCACCTTAAGGACCAGACTGATTTTTGCAAATCTGACATGGGTCACTTTATGTGGTGATAACTTTAAAACGCTTTTACTTATTCAGGCCATTCTGAGATTATTTTCTCATCACATACTGTATTTCATGACAGTGGTAAATTTGAATCAAAATATTTCATTTTTATTTATAAAAAAAATACCAAATTTACCAAAAATGTGGAAAAATTCGCAACTTTCCAAATTTCAATTTCCCTGCTTTTAAAACAGATAGTGATACCTCATATAATAGTTATTACTTTACATTTCCCATATATCTACTTCAGGTTTGAATCATTTTGTGAATGCCATTTAATTTTTTGGGGACGTTACAAGGCTTATAATTTTCGAAGCAAATCTTGAAATTTTTCTGAAAATTTCCAAAACCCACTTTTTAAGGACCAGTTCAGGTCTGAAGTCACTTTGTGAGGCTTACATAATAGAAACCACCCAAAAATGACCATTTTAGAAACTACACCCCACAAGGTATTAAAAACTGATTTTTACAAACGTTGTTAACCCTTTAGGTGTTCCACAAGAATTAATGAAAAATGGAGATAAAATTTCAGAATTTAACTTTTTGGGCAGATTTTACATTTTAATCATTTTTTCCCCACTAACAAAGCAAGGGTTAACAGCCAAACAAAACTCAATATTTATTGCCCTGATTCTGTAGTTTACAGAAACACCCCATATGTGGTCGTAAACTGCTGTACGGGCACACGGCAGGGCGCAGAAGGAAAGGAGCGTCATATGGTTTTTGGAGGGCAGATTTCACTGGGATAATTTTAACTTGCCAGGTCACATTTGAAGACCCCCTGTTGCACCCCTAGAGTAGACTACAAAAAGCTACCCTATTTTGGAAACTAAGGGATAAGGTGGCAGTTTTGTTGGTACTATTTTAGGGTACAGATGATTTTTGGTTGCTCTATATTACACTTTTTGTGAGGCAAGGTAACAAAGAATAGCTGTTTTGGCACTGTTTTTATTATTTTTTTTTATTTAAAACGTTCATCTGACAAGTTAGATTATGAGCTATTTTTATAGAGCCGGTTGTTACAGACGCGACAATACCAAATATGTATAC
Source organism: Bufo bufo (assembly GCF_905171765.1). Lineage (NCBI taxonomy): Eukaryota > Metazoa > Chordata > Amphibia > Anura > Bufonidae > Bufo > Bufo bufo. The sequence continues at coordinate 201,669,339 of NC_053392.1, read as the reverse complement.
TTTTTTATTTATTTAAGTTTTATGCACTATCATTTTTGAAACAACAAAAGAAAAAATCATGTTTTAGTGTCTCCATAGTCTGAGAGCCATAGTTTTTTTTATTTTTTGGGCAATTGTCCTATGTAGGGGCTCATTTTTTGCGGGATGAGGTGACGGTTAGATTAGTGCTATTTTTGAGAGCATACACCGTTTTGATCGCTTGATGTTGCACTTTTAGTGATGTAAGATGACAAAAATTGTTTTTTTTGACAGTTATTATTTTTCATGGTGTCTATTGGACGGGATGGATCATGTGATATAATTATAGAGCCGGTCATTACGGACGCGGCGATACCTAATGTGTGTTTTTCTTTTTTTTTTCTATTTTTTATTATAAAATCAGGGGAAAGAGGTGTTTTTTTTTCTTTTTTTTTTTTTTTACTTGAAACCTTAATTTTCGGCTTGTACTGCGATGCCGGCGAATACAGCAGGGGCCCGGCTACCAGGGACTGCCAGACCCCTACAGTGATTGGGTGCACAGCGCTCCGGTGCCTGCCCGATCAGCCCACCGCGCATATACGGTGGAATGCATTCTGGTAATGCATCCCCCGCCGTACATGCACAGCGTTTTGTGTTAAGGGGTTAAGCATCAAAAGACTGCTGGAACAGAATGGACCCTGTACAGCAGTGGGTAGGTAGAGCCTGTAGGTAGTAGGCAACTCATGGCTTTGTGCATGATGCCTTTATGAAACATACATCTACAGATTCCAAATTACACCCATCAGTTGAATGCAGGAAAACATTTTGGACCATTTGACCAAAACTTTATTCACTTCCATTTTTAAAGCAATCTTGTCGGGTGATTTTTGCTGCCCTACCTGCTGATCTATTGTGTATATTATGTTTTTGTGTTAAAAATATTTTTTTAAGTTGTCATTTTTTCAAATTTTTCATGTGTTTATGTCAAAAAATATTTCTGAAATCTGGCAATTTTGATACTGACTACTGAGTTTCACTGCACTTAAAGTCCTTTTACATGGTACAACGGAGCAGCAGAATGTCGGGAAGTGCTATCACTCGTCCCCATACAGATTCATTATTTGCCGGCAGCGGATGGTGTTTACGCAGTACGATCTGCCCCTGGCAAACGATTTTTGAGTCTGCACAAATGATCTATGGTCTATAAATGATCTTTACACCGCCAGATAATCTCTAAGGAGCATTCCTATAAAAGCTTGTTAGAAATTATCTGATGGATTCTCAGCCCATGCAAGAACTGCCCTTTAGACCCCTTTCAAATGAGTGAGTATTCCGCGCGGCTGCAATGCGTGATGCCACTGCATTGCGTCCACACGGAATCCGGACCCATTCATTTCAATGGGGCTGTGTACATGAGCGTTGGTTTTCACGCATCACTTGTGCGTTGCATGAAAATCGCAGCATCTTCTATATTCTGCGATTTTCACACAACGCTGGCCCCATAGAAGTGAATGGGACTGCGTGAAAATCTCATTGCATCTGCAAGCAAGTGCGGATGCAATGCGTTTTTTACGGATGGTTGCTTAAAAAAGCTCAGTAAAGCAAAATGTGCATCAGGGAAACTGCTTCTCCCCCCCCCCCCCCCCCCAGGTCAGTATGGCAATTTATGTTTATTTTTGTACTTATGCATTGATTATGGCTGTACCAGTAGATTGTATTGATCACTATTTGAACTTTGATACCCGTATGGGCCAACCAGTGGGTTCAATCTTTTACTCAGTTGGTAGTCTGAGTTTTCTTTTTCCCTACAGTGATTTCTGGTTCTTGCCATTTTGCACTGGTCACTTTATCTATATTGGAGGCACTTTACTGGCCAAGGGGGGTCTCTATCACAGTAGTCATCCGCATGATTTTATGTGTTTATTGTCATTGTTATATTGTGTTTAAATAAAATGATGTTTTGTTATATTACATGTGTGGTCTATGTGATTTGGTAGAGTGGCTTTTATGTGTCCACACATGAGTGACAGGGTTATGTTCCTGTTGGCGATATCTTGGTTTTCTAAGGCCTCTTTCACACGAGCGTGTCCGGATGCGTTGCGGCAAACCCGCGCGAGTAGGTACCCAATTGCAGTCAGTTTTGACTGCGATTGCGTTCCGTTGTTAATTTTTTATCGCGCGGGTGCAATGTGTTTTGCACGCGCGTGATGAAAAACTGACTGTGGTACCCAGACCCGAACTTCTTCACAGAAGTTCAGGTTTGGGTTCAAGGTTGTGTAGATTGTATTATTTTCCCTTATAACATGGTTATAAGGGAAAATAATAGCATTCTGAATACAGAATGCTAAGTAAAATAGGGCTGGAGGGGTTAAAAAAAATATATATATAAATTTACCTCACCTTAATCCACTTGTTCACGCAGCCGGCATCTCTTCTGTCTTCATCTGTGAGGAATAGGACCTTTGATGACGTCACTGCGTTCATCACATGGTCCATCACATGATCCATCACCATGGTGATGGATCATGTGATGAGCGTAGTGACGTCATCAAAGGTCCTATTCCTCACAGATGAAGACAGAAGAGATGCCGGCTGCGCGAACAAGTGGATTAAGGTGAGTTAAATTATTTTTTAACCCCTCCAGCCCTATTTTACAAGTTCATTCAGTTTTGCCTGCACGTGATAAAAAACTGAACGGGCGAGTTTTCCGCGTGGGTGCAATGCGCGAGTTGAACGCATTGCACCCGCACTGAATCTGGACCCATTCATTTCAATGGGGCTGTGCACATGAGCGGTGATTTTCACGCATCACTTGTGCGTTGCCTGAAAATCGCAGCATGTTCTATATTGTGCGGAGACAATCGGGATGGGAACATGGTTATAAGGGAAAATAATAGCATTCTGAATACAGAATGCTAAGTAAAAATAGGGCTGGAGGGGTTAAAAAATAATTTAACTCACCTTAATCCACTTGTTCGCGTAGCCGGCATCTCTTCTGTCTTCATCTGTGAGGAATAGGACCTTTGATGACGTCACTACGCTCATCACATGATCCATCACCATGGTGATGGATCATGTGATGGACCATGTGATGAACGCAGTGACGTCATCAAAGGTCCTATTCCTCACAGATGAAGACAGAAGAGATGCCGGCTGCGTGAACAAGTGGATTAAGGTGAGGTAAATTTATATATATATATTTTTTAACCCCTACAGCCCTATTTTACTTAGCATTCTGTATTCAGAATGCTATTATTTTCCCTTATAACCATGTTCCCATCCCGATTGTCTCCTAGCAACCGTGCGTGAAAATCGCACAGCATCTGCACTTGCTTGCGGATGCTTGCGATTTTCACGCAGCCCCATTCACTTCACTGGGGCCTGCGTTGTGTGAAAAACGCACAATATAGAACATGCTGCGATTTTCAGGCAACGCACAAGTGATGTGTGAAAATCACAGCTCATGTGCACAGCCCCATAGAAATGAATGGGTCCAGATTCAGTGCGGGTGCAATGCGTTCAACTCGCGCATTGCACCCACGCGGAAAACTCGCCCGTGTGAAAGGGGCCTAAGAGATGTTTGTATACCTTCAGTTTTTTATCACGTGCAGGCAAAACTGAATGAACTTGCTTGCGAAATCGCTAATTTTTCACTGTACGCATCCACAACGCATCCGGACCTATTCCGCTCACGCTAGTCTGCAAGGGGCCTTACTGTATTGTAGAAATCACTTATCAATAGTTATTCCATTATCATCACAGGCAGTATTACAATGAAAGGTAACTCCTACATGGATAACACAGGATCACACCACGAACAATAGGTGATATGACAGCTCACCTCCTCCCTCCTCCTCCCTTCTCAATAACATCTGCACAGGTTACAGAACACGTCTAGAGATTCAGTAAGTCATCTGCAGACTACATTTATGATTAAGAGACAGGAATGGATAGAAAATGTCACCGCTTTTGTGGTAAAAAATATTTTTTTAACAAGTTCCTGGAGCATGGCCTCTGAAATAAAAGATTCCTACTTACCGGCCCCAAGCAGTTCCGGTCCTACGCACTGCCCCTGCTGCCTTCATCTTCAGGTTCCTGCGCTTTTTACACCTGGCAGTGCATGGGCATAGTCATACACCGCTCTGGTCAATTACTGGCTTGAGTGGTGACATGATGCTTGTGGCCACATCACTGCTGAAGCCAGTCATTGGCTGGAGAGGTGCATGTGACTATGCCCATGTACTGCCAGGTGTAAATAATGCAGAAACTAGAAGATGGAGGCAGTGGGGACCGTGCGGAGGGTCAGAGCGGCGGGGAAAAGTTTGGTTCCAGGGACCATGCTGCAGAAACTTATTAAAAAAATCTTTTTTACTGGGAAATCCCTTTAAGTCTCTAATACACTGCACAATATTCGGAACAATTAGGCCTCGTTCACATCACCGTTTCTCCTTTCCGTTCTCCGTTGAGGAGCAGGAGAACAGAAAGGATGGATTCTGCAGATAACTGAGACCTAACTGAGCGTAACGGAGCCTAAAGACCCCATAGACCAGCGGTTCTCAACCTAGGGGTCGCGACCCCTTTGGGGGTCGATTGGCCCTTTCCGGGGGGTCGCCTGAGGCTTCCTATTGTGGGTCGCCCGCACAACGGCAGCGGCCCCTTATCCTCGCGCACAGGAAGTGATGTCCTATCACTGCCTGTGCTTGAAGGAGCCTGACGTCTGGACGGGTAAGTCGGGCCGCCTGTCTGCTGAGGTCCGAGTTTTTTCGTTAATGACACCGCCGCTGAGCACCACTGCCACCAATGATTTAATTGAGCCTGGCTGAGCCTGGCTAATTTTATTTTAATTATTTGGCTGAGCAAGGCTTAATTTATTTGGGGGGACATGAAGCACCGCTGATTGATTTATTTGGGGGACCCTGAGCACTTCTGATTTATTTATTTGGGGGACCCTGAGCACCATTGATTTTATTTATTTGGGGGGGGACCTGAAGCCCCGCTGATTTATTTATTTGGGGGACCCTGAGCACTTCTGATTTATTTATTTGGGGGACCCTGAGCACCATTGATTTATTTATTTGGGGGAATCCTGATGCACCACAGATTATTTATTTGGGGGTACCCTGAGCACCGCTGATTTATATATTTGGGGGAGACCTGAAGCCCCGCTGATTTATTTATTTGGGGGACCCTGAGCACTTCTGATTTATTTATTTGGGGGGGACTTGAAGCACCACTGATTTATTTATTTGAGGGGTACCATGAGCACCACTGATTTATTTTTATTTAATATTTTGTATTTATGCTAAAGTTCTGTGGTTATGAATGAATACTTGTGTATTTGAATTAACATTTGGTGTATTGGTGTCTGTGCGTGTTTTTGGTGGGTCATCATAACAGTAGCAAAATTAGTTATGACGTAGCAAGGAAAAAAATGTAATGGTTGGGGGTCACCACAACATGAGGAACTGTATTAAGGGGTCACGGCTTTAGAAAGGTTGAGAACCACTGCCATAGACTATAATGGGGTCCGTTCGGTGTCCGCTCAGAACATGATTTTTGAGCATGCAGGACTTTCGTCTCCACTCAAAAATCATGTTCTGAGCGGACACCGAACGGACCCTATTATAGTCTATGGGGTCTTACGCTCAGTTAGGTCTCAGTTATCTGCAGAATCCGTCCTTTCTGTTCTCCTGCTCCTCAACGGAGAACGGAAAGGAGAAACGGTGATGTGAACGAGGCCTAACTGGTAACAAGTGTAAATAGGAATTATCAATCCTGATACCTGGCCTGTATAATCGTGCCACCGATCAGCCGATGGACAAGGAATCACTCGTTTGTCGGCTGATTTCATATTTGTTTAGAATGAAAGATATTATTATCATCAGTACATCTGACTGTGTAATCAGGGATGGGCTACCAATAATCAATAGAACTAAATGAAGGTGGATTGACTGTGGTAGTGATCATTCCTCCCGAAATTCACTTTGCATTGGCTTATGTAACAGGCGGATCGAAATGAGCGGCAATCACATTTTTTTATTTGCGACTCTGCGATTTTCACTCCCCTCCTTCCCAGAGCACATAGTCGTATGAGGGCTTGCTTTTTGCAGGACAAGCTGTACTTTCTAATGGCACAATTTAATATTACATATTATGTAGTGGGAAGCTGGAAAAAAATTCTAATGGGGTGAAATTGAAAAAAAAAAACTATTCCAACATGGTTTTATGGTTTGTTTGTTTTTAAAAGTATTCCCTATGTGGAAAGATTGACCTTTTACCTTCATTTCCAGGTCAGTACGATTACAACAATACCTCACTTGTATAGTTTTTCCTGCGTTTTAATAAATAAATAAAAAACTTGAAAAAAAAAAGAATTCTTCTTTTCACCACCATATTCTGACCCCTATAACTTTTTTTATAGTTATGCATACGGAGCTGTGTGTTGGGGTTCATTTTTTGCAGGGCGATCTGTACTTTTCTGTGATACAAATTTGAAGTGTGTGTGACTTTTTGATCACCTTTTATTCAATTTTGTTGGCGAGCTGAAGTGACAAAAAAATGGCGAATTGGCAAATATTTTTTTTCGGTTACACCATTTGCCTTATGGAGCAAATATTGTTATATTTTAATAGTGCAGGTGTTTAAAATTTGGCAATGACTAAGATTTTTTTTTGTTTATGTTTTAGGGAAAGGGGATCTATTTAAAATATATATAAATTATATATATATACCATATATATATATATATATATATATATATATATATATATATACTCACCTAAAGAATTATTAGGAACACCTGTTCTATTTCTCATTAATGCAATTATCTAGTCAACCAATCACATGGCAGTTGCTTCAATACATTTAGGGGGGTTGTCCTGGTCAAGACAATCTCCTGAACTCCAAACTGAATGTCAGAATGGGAAAGAAAGGTGATTTAAGCAATTTTGAGCGTGGCATGGTTGTTGGTGCCAGACGGGCCGGTCTGAGTATTTCACAATCTGCTCAGTTACTGGGATTTTCACGCACAATCATTTCTAGGGTTTACAAAGAATGGTGTGAAAAGGGAAAAACATCCAGTATGCGGCAGTCCTGTGGGCAAAAATGCCTTGTGGATGCTAGAGGTCAGAGGAGAATGGGCCGACTGATTCAAGCTGATAGAAGAGCAACGTTGACTGAAATAACCACTCGTTACAACCAAGGTATGCAGCAAAGCATTTGTGAAGCCACAACACGCACAACCTTGAGGCGGATGGGCTACAACAGCAGAAGACCCCACCGGGTACCACTCATCTCCACTACAAATAGGAAAAAGAGGCTACAATTTGCACGAGCTCACCAAAATTGGACTGTTGAAGACTGGAAAAATGTTGCCTGGTCTGATGAGTCTCGATTTCTGTTGAGACATTCAAATGGTAGAGTCCGAATTTGGCGTAAACAGAATGAGAACATGTATCCATCCTCTGATGGCTACTTCCAGCAGGATAATGCGCCATGTCACAAAGCTCGAATCATTTCAAATTGGTTTCTTGAACATGACAATGAGTTCACTGTACTAAAATGGCCCCCACAGTCACCAGATCTAAACCCAATAGAGCATCTTTGGGATGTGGTGGAACGGGAGCTTCATGCCCTGGATGTGCATCCCTCAAATCTCCATCAACTGCAAGATGCTATCCTATCAATATGGGCCAACATTTCTAAAGAATGCTATCAGCACCTTGTTGAATCAATGCCACGTAGAATTAAGGCAGTTCTGAAGGCAAAAGGGGTCCAACACCGTATTAGTATGGTGTTCCTAATAATTCTTTAGGTGAGTGTATATATATATATATATATATATGTATATATATATATATATATATAAAACGTACTGTATATATATATATATATATATATATATATTTTTTTTTTTGAAATAACCAATGAGCGCCGTCCTCTGTAGTGAAGGAAAGTGCTCATTTATGAATAGGAGGCAAGATGGAAGGAAATGTCCTATTACACTGGGAACAAGTGTTCATGGGAACGTTCATTCCTGATTATTTGCCTGTATAATCGTGCTGCCGATCTGCTGATAAATTAGCAATCACTCATTTGTCAGATGTATAATCAGGGATGTGCTGTTGATAAACAACAGAACTAAATCCGGGAGATATCACTGTAGTACCAATCATTCCTCCCCATTTAGGCCTCATGCACAGGCCCCATCTATGCGGCAGCCGCGTTGGATCCAGACCGATTCAACTTAAATGGGTCCGTGATCCAACAAGTTCTATTTTTTTTGCGGTGTGGAGGCACAGACAGAAACATCACGGAAGCATGCCGTAGTGCTTCCGTGGGATTCCGTGCTTCTGTTCTGCACCGCAGCTCCAGATTATGGATCCAGTCAAGTGAATGCATGTGTCATGAGGGTGTCAAGAGCCACGCCTGACTCCATTATACCCGGGGTCAGGAAGTCGCAGCGGGTGGCTGCGCGCTCTATGTAGAAAGATTGTGCTGTTTCTTTATGGTAGCTTTCTGGGTTTGCCTTGCAACCCTTTTTGGCTTACTCAGGGATCTGTAGCTCCTTCTCCTCAGCTGTTTCTTGTCCAGCACTCCCAACCTCCTTATATTCCCCTCTCCCACTTCTCTGGTTGCCAGATATAGAGCTTCCTGCCTGGACTTCTATACTGACCCACTGGAGCTGAGTAGCTGTGTTCCCTGGTTGTTGTTCCAGAACGTTACCCTCCGGATCCCTGTTGGGCATTGGTGGTCTGCTGTTGTCGCCCACCTGGGATTATATGTTTGTCTGTATTGTCTGTCCTCTCCTTGGTGTTTTCCTCTTAGTGTCAGTGGTGCGGACTAGTGATCCCACCGCCCCGTTCACTACATAGGGCTCATCTTAGGGAAAGCCAGGGTTTAGGCACGTGATCGACGTACGGGTGAGGAACCCGTCTAGGGACGTCAGGGCAGTCAGGTGCCAGCCGCAAGGTGAGTCAGGGGTCACCACCTTTCCCTCTCCCTTGGACAGGGCCTTCCCATTTCCCTCCCTTTGCGTGACGCCGGTCATTACAGCATGAGGACTAACTTTGTATCGGCCTGCCTAATAGGTTGAGGCAAACGAGCACCGATAGATTTTTTATTTTTTTTTGCAGCCCTTGGAAATAGAACAATGTGACAATACGGCCCCCAGACCAAAAATGGTTGTGCACCCCTGGGATAGGTGGATGAGCATGAAGCCTTGGGAATTAGCAGCAACACTTTGTAGTGAGATCTAAATGGATTTTTACCCATCAGTGTTGGGAATGCTCTTTTCTGCAAAAGTGAATATATATAACAGATTGTATCATGGTCGTGATTGCACAAAAAAGATATTTCACAAAAAAGAAACCACTGTTTACGGATTAAAGCATCCAGGGTGTATCATTCAGTAAGAGCAGTATGCAAGAACTATAAACGTATCAACTGGCATGTGCACATTAATGCAACAAAATATCCAGCAACTACCAATCTTCTAAAACTCAAATATTAAAGGGGCATTCACATCTTGGAATAGTATGGCATTACCACAAGGATAGAATGACTATAGACTACATGTAATTTTACCACCAGTGAGAGAAAGAAGGTTATCAGGGAACTGCTACACATAAAAATGAGCCTTGATTAGGTGGAAAGGTTGGCTATATGCTTTAAAGATGAAAGTCAGCTCTTCTGACATGTCTGCTTTAGTAACTACTTGCATTCCTCATGTAATAAACATTCTGGAGCATATTTTTCATATAAATGAATGTTGTGTCATTCCTCTATAATTCTTCCTAGAAGTTTATTAATAAATTGCCAGCAGTCAGCAATAACCATCTGGGTGTTACCAGTTGAGGTTGTGTCCCTGCACAGTCTAACGTTATTTATTCACCTATATCAGGGGTCAGCAACCTCTGGCACTCCAGCTGTTCTGAAACAACTCCCAGAATCCTCCTTTTACTTCTATAAGAGTTAGGACTCATGCACACGACTGTAGTTCTGGTACCGCATCCGAGCCGCAGTTTTTGCGGCTCGGGTGCGGACCCATTCACTTCAATGGGGCTGCAAAAGATGGGGACAGTACTCTGTGTGCTGTCCGCATCTGTTGCTCCATTCCGTGGCCCTGCAAAAAAAATATAACATGTTCTATTCTTGTCCGTTTTGCGGACAAGAATAGGCATTTCTACAATGGGCCGACCGTTCCGCATATTGCGGAAGTCACACGGGCGGCTTACGTTTTTGCGGATCCGCGGTCGTGTGCATGAGGCCTTATAAGAATAGCTGAATAAGTGTGCCTGCTGGGAGTTGGTGATCCCTGACCTATATGGACCTTTATTGCGGCTGGCAATTCATAAACTTCTAATAGGAATAATAGAAGAATGGCTTAGCACAGATCATAAGAATACTAATGTCTCTAAGGCCTCATGCACATGACCGTTAGGCTCGGATGTGGACCAATTCACATCAATGGGGCTGCAAAAGATGCAGACAGCACAATGTGTGCTGTCTGCATCCATTGCTCCATTCCATGACCATGCAAAAAAAAAATATATATATATAGAACATGTCCTATTCTTGTAGTTTTGCAGACAAGAATAGGCATTTCTATAATGGGCCGCCCGTTCCGCAAATTGCGGAACGCACATGGGCGGCATCCGTGTTTAGAGGATCTACAATTTGCGGACTTCAAAACACGACACAGTCATGTGCATGTAGCCTAAAGGAGAGGCACAGCCAAGTAGGATAAAAGCCTTTAGAAGGTCAGAATCCAAACTCCTTCACATTAAATGTATTCCTAGTGAAGAAGCAGTACTGTAATATTTTGAAAAACAAAACAAAAACTGTGATTTATTCAAACAATGAACAGCAATTTTTAGTTCCTCTATGGAACCATCTTCATGGCTTGAAAACTGTCCCATTCAGGGGGTGAACAAATCATTGACATTTTTTAAAGGTATTACAGTGCTGCTTCTTATGGGGAGCCATAAGAATAGAAGGTCCAGATTTGTTACTACATGGGGAATGCAGGTGGTTACTACAACAGACATGTCAGGAATAGAAATAAGCTAATAGAATTTGACCCAATTTAAAAAAAATTATCCCAAATCTGAGTCTGCATTCCTGACTATTCAGTTTGTGCAAATCTCTAAAAATGGCCATTTTTCAGATTAGAAGACAGGAAAAATGAAGGAGGATCATATGATCCCTGGAGTGTGTGTATACAATAACACCAGCAGGCATTTTCTGCCAAAAACTGTTTTTTTTTGGACTTTTTTTAATGTAAAAAATCCTACATTGAAGTTAGTTTTTAAAGAGGTTGTTTGTTACCACCAGCAGCCATGCATTTACCCATAGTCATATACATTGCTGTCACTTTAAGATTTACTGTTGGCTTGACATTAATGGGGTTATACAACTTTTTTTTTTTTTCTTTATTAAATTTCCAATAACAGACAATTTTTTTAAAATATATATTCTTTATTTTCAAACCCCATATAACCCAACCCAAACCCCTCCCCGTCCCACCCCCAGATGTGTCCTCCTTCGGCACCAGTCCTCCGTAACCCGACCGAGGAAAGATGTAGAAGGATGGAGAGCGAAGGAAAATCTATCTATTCCAAATCTCTCCAGATATTACTCCATTTTATTTCAATATCTCTTTGCTTATACAGGATATGTTCGTATCTCTTATTGGTATCTACCAATTTTAACCATGTATTAATACTTGGAGCCTCTCGCGCAATCCAAGAGCTATTAGGAGTCTTGCCAGAAACATTATCTTAAACAGAAGATTTTTTTTTTATTGATAACAAGGCACCCTGGCAAGATCCCCCCAATACCCAAAAATCAACCATAAAAGGAATCCGCACGTTCAATTTTCTCTGGATATAATCATGAATAGACCACCAATATTGTTTCAACTTTGGGCATGACCAAAACATATGCAAATAGTCCGCATCCGGAGCCTCGCACCTAGGACAATTGGCATGACTCCTAATACCACATCTCTTAAGCCATCGTGGAGTAACATACAATCTATGTAGAATATTAAACTGCACCAAAACGTGATTAAAATTATGTGAAACCACTTTAAGATCCTGAAATACCTTCTCCTGATCCTCCACGTGAGTCATTGAGCAATCATTTTGCCAAGCCCTCTGACCAGGAGACAAAAGATCACCAAATCGTACTATAAGTAAACTTTTATACAGTTGAGAAATCTTCATCCTTTGTCCCAAATTCTCTATCAATTCATTAAATTGTGTAAAAGCGTGAATTTCAAGCCTATCTTTTTCTTTAATATTTAATAGTGCCGACCTTAACTGTAAGTACCGAAACCATGATAGTTTGTGTACATTTTGTCTTTGTGATAATACCGTGAATGAAACTATATCCCCATTTCCTACTACCTGTGTCAAATACAAAATATTACCTTTTTGCCAATATAAATCTAATTAATTCAGCTAAATTTTGAAAATGCTTATTATGCCATAGTGGAGTACATACAATTGAGCCTTTCACTCCATACCAGAGTCTGATCGAATACCATGACTTCATAAAGAGGTTTCTGGCGGATTTTAATTCTCTATCGGAGTTGGTCAATTGACCAGACTCCAATAGTGTGAAAAAGTTGTCATAAGGAGATCTATTAACTAAATACTTAGAGTGGGCTAAAGTATTTTGCTGAACTATATGAATCGGAGAGTGTTCTTCCAGATGATGTGATTGACTCGTACTTGGATTCCATTTTTCTTCCAGTTCTTACAGAGAGTCAAAAAGAACATCTTGAGATGGACATAAGCCTTCAAGAGATAGATGATGTAATTAAAGGCGGCTCAGGGAATTCCTCTCCTGGATCGGATGGACTCCCGTACTGGTTTTATCGTAAATATACGGAGACGGTTCTTCCTTATCTGTGGAGAACACTCACTGATTCAATAGAGGAGGAATCCCTTCCAGAAACAATGGCAGAGGCTGTTATTATACTGGCATTAAAGAAGGGTAAAGACCCTAAGGATTTGGGGTCATATAGACCTATTTCTCTTCTTAATACAGATGTTAAACTTTTTTCTAAGATTCTGGCCAGGAGGTTATCTAATGTTATGACATCAATTATACACCCAGACCAAACAGGTTTTATCCCTAAGAAAGGGACCCATTATAATCTACATTGTCTCTTTACTAATATACAGACGTCCGGAGGGGATACACGATCCATTTTATATATTGATGCCTCTAAGGCTTTCGATAGAGTGGAATGGAGGTTCCTGTGGAGAGTGCTTCATAAGATGGGCTTTAGGTCCTAGGTTTACTAATATGATAAAACTTCTGTACAGATCTCCTACTGCAAGATTGAATATAAATGGTCATCTGACAAGAAGTTTTCCTCTAACTAGAGGCACTCGCCAGGGATGCCCGCTCTCTCCTCTGTTATTTGATATTTATATTGAGCCTTTGGCTGCTAGAGTTAGACAGGACCCTAGGATTGTGGGGTTTGGGATATTGGGAATTGAAGACCGAATTTCTCTCTACGCAGATGATATTTTGTTTTATGTTCAGCAGACACAATTTACGCTGTTGAGCATTATTCAAACGATACATCAGTTTGGAGAGGTTTTGGGTCTGGATGTAAACTGGGAAAAAACTACTCTCATGCCGTTGGACAATAGGAATATGCCTTTAGATAACCCGTTATTCCAAACTGAAGCCACGATTAATACTTAAAAAATTGCTGATTCCTTTGAGTATTTAGGAATTATAATCTCTCCAAGGGTGGAAGATTTTATCCCGCTCAACTTGATTCCATTGATAAACAAGCTAAGATCTAAAATAACAACTTGGCTTCGCTTACCTTTATCGAAGGCTGACAGAGTATCCCTAATTAAGATGGTGGTTCTACCCCAGTTATGATATCTCTTTAAGAACTCTCCAGTTTGGATTGGGGATAGATTTTTTAAAATAATAGAAAGAATGATTAGGGATCTACTCTGGGGCGGAAACGCATAAGACTTAAACTAGAGCATTGGTATAAGCCCTTGGAGAGAGGAGGAGTTAATCTCCCCTGCTTCAGGGGTTATTTTTTAGCCGCACAGTTCTGGTTTTTTTCGTGAGGGGTTATACAATTTTAAATAGTCCCCTTCAGAGTGGCCGGACCCATGGTGGGGTTCATACTTACCTGGTCCCCGTTGCTCTGTTCCTGCTCCACGGTCGCCACTGCAGGTCCTGAGTCTATGGGAATCAACATCCCGTTGACAGGGCCGACACGTGTCCACTGCAGCCATTCACTGGCTGCAGAGGTCACATGTCACCCACCTATGACAGGTCAACACTGTAGCCAGTGATTGGCTGCAGCAGTCATGTGTGGTCTTGTCAACAGGATGTTGATTCCCCAAAACTCGGGACCTGCAGAGGTGACCGTGAAGAGATGGAGTCAAAACCCAGAGAAAGGGAGCAGGTAGGTATAAAGCCCAACCAAAGGTCTGGACACACTAAAGGCGTCTGAGAAAAAAAGCCTAAAGTTGGATAATCCCTTTAAATAGCTTGAAATGAGTTGTACATAGTCCTAAAGGACTCTAGAATATCATCCACAACTTGTCAAAGCAATTAGAGCATTTTCAATTGCCCAACCAATTCGGCTGTATTGAATTTTTATGAAATTTGCTCATCACTAGTCACGATAGGTGACAGGTCCTCTTTACCTTGCAGTACTATTTCAGGTCCCATAACTGACATCTCGAAAGAATCATTCATATGCTGCACATGCAAAGAAAAGGAGTGATCAGATAATAAAACTGCATGTAATATGCGCTATACTTATGGAGCTTACAAAAACACTTGATCTTATTATACATTAGAAAATTGACAAAGCTAAAAAAAAAAAAAAATCAATGACCACCAAGATAGGAAGTAAAACATTTATTGGGCTTAAATATATTACATATACACTAGAAGTACAATTATGTTTTACATACTGTAGCAATTTTTTGTTTTGCAAAATCTATACATTAAAGTAGATATGACAGCTTTAATACAATGCATACAAAGTAGTCTTAAATTTACAATACCAGAAAAGAGGATTTTTTTCTTTTTAAATGAAATGTTTGGAATGTTTGTCCAAAAGTGAGGTAAAAATATTTAGTAATTCAATCGAAACGGTTGTGCAAAAATACAATTCTGACTTGTCCAACTGTTGCTTTCAAATTGACCTGAAGAGAAGACAATCTTTTGCAATTAGGCACTAAATGGCCACCGTGATTTGAGGTGACTGGTTAGTTACTTTGCCAGTCTGTCTTCAAGCAGCAAAAGTAAGCCAGTGCACTTAGTGCGTTTGCCTGCCAAGGTACAACAATGAATTTTGAAGTAAATGGCTGCTTTCCTCAACAGGTCATGTCAGAGTCTACATAAATGCAGGTGTCAAAAAGCTCTCCTTGAATAATCTTACAATAGAAACTGTCACAAAGGTCAACTCTAAAATGACTTTACGACAAACCTTAGATATTGGTTGGAGTTGTGGTGTGCCACATAATGGCTTTTTTTTTTGAAGAGCTTCAACTTATGCTAAAAATAAAACATCAAATGGACTATGAGTAAAATAGAAAAATATATTTTGGCGATTTCATATTTTTTTATGGACACAAACTTTATTAAGCAAAATTACACTAATTTCATAATAAAAAATAAGTCCCTCCAGAAATAAAAGATAGTATATCTTCTAAAACTGGCCAATAATTTTTTTTTAAATGCATATATAAAATATTCCCATAGTGGCTTACTAATGGTTGGACTCATATCACCACAACACCTTCTACAATTTTTAAAAGGATTATATAGTCACAATTATCATGAAACATTCAAAGCAGCATTACTACAAAAGTTATGAATTTTACGTACCTAACGTATATTGTAATCCCCCCCATGTCCTTTGTTGAATTAAAAAAGATAAGGTGCAATTATATATTAAGATGCTTGCTCTTAATTAAAATTTTTACAGGTACCACTATAGACATAATGTATTACTAGTGTTGCTAATGTGGAAGTGGCATAAATCAGTGACTTCCAGTATATTTTACCACTTGTTGTAATGAGGTACTATAGAATACTGATACTTAGCTTTTATCTACTGACGTTGGCTGCCTAGTTCTCAAAAGATAAAATAAAATAATTTCCTTAGCAGAAAATAGGTAATAATGCTGCCATGAATGAGAGCATACACACTAATGGGATAGATGTTGTGGCCACAGACCAAATAATCCCAACTTTTTAGTGAACTTTTTCTCATGAAATTTATTTTATCAATTTAATTTGGTCTTTTTTTTTCAAGGTAGCAGCTCTGCTTAAGAATTGCTTTTTAAAAATCACAATACTTTATTTCTCCTTTAAGCTGCTTAAGAATTGCTTTATAAAAATCACAATACTTTATTTCTCCTTTAAACCATGGGACAATTATTTTGTACATTTTTAATAAAATACAAAACTTATACCTATTAACACCTGTATAGATTATGCTCGTAAAATACAGAAGACATAAAGGTATAAAATATTTTTAAATAAAGAAAAAATAAAAATAAAAATTGTAATATGCCACATCCTTGGCAGTACTATTAGTTTGCAGAGCTATGTTATTGTGGTGTTTACAGTTATATTACAAGTCAACTAACATTTGCTACAATGCTACATCATTATAGGCACACAGCATGATTAGTGGATCATTTATACTTTCCTCTGAAGAGATGATTAAAGAGTTTGATTACATGTAAACGATTCAATCACGGATGGTTTTTGGCTTTACATGCGCTGATTTTATGTAACAATTAAAAAAAACCTCAAAGACAGATATCACTTAAAATGCTGCTGGGTAAAAAGTAGCCTAAATTACACAAAATTAAAATTTATCATGCTACAAATATTAGTACATATTTCTTTGTCTTTACAATAAATAAAAGATTGCACTGTAATCGGGATTTTTAAAAAGTACTTAATATAATATACTGTAAAAAGAAAAAAAAAACTACAAACAAAATATTGTTGAGCTTTGGTTGCTTTGGTTATGGGAATAAAAAGCAGATAAATCGAGGATTATGATGCGATACCTCCATGAATGTCAGACATTTAATTCTATCACAACGCAAAGAAAAGCAGCAAAAAATATACAAAATATAGATTTATATAAAAGCTGAGTATATGTTGCGTGTCTGTTGCACCCTCTTTGAAATGATTTGCACCTTCAGCTGAAATGTTTCCCTGAGGCACTTTATAATATCAAAAAACAGGAGGTTCATATAACTAATGCAGTTATTTTAGAAATTCTAAGCTTGGAATCTGGTGGTTAGGCAAAATGAGTGCAGTGTTCTTTAACAGGTAGAGAAAACGATAAAGAGCATCTGTCATTAAAATGAGCCCTTTTTATGCACGTGCGCCGGCGGCCGCACCTCTGGCACATGTGCAGTGAAGATCTCAGAGTGGGAATGACAGCCCTTAGATCTTTACTGAGCCGGCACGTGAGCGAGATTTCAGAGCTAGATATTGGAGCAGTGAGGTTGCCTGGCCCTTTCAATTTTACTGGGAGGTGAACTGGCCACAGGAGAGGCAGAGGTGAAGTGGTGCTTCAAGGGGCTAGGCCAGCCCCTTGGTGCTCTGCGCACATCATTTACATATAACTAAAAGTAAGATATTTTTTGCATTGGTAATACCAATTGCAATTGCAAAAAAAAACCAAAATGATACTTTTAGTCACCATGATCAACCGTATCAGGCAGTATGCCTGGCTTAATATGGTTGATAATGGTGACAGATGCTCTTTAAACAATGTCAACATGACATACTGGTTCAAGTAACGATGAAATATTAACGGAGCTCAAAGCTTTACTTTCAATAGTCCACAAAACCGTTATAACTATTCATTACACACTCCCTAATGAGCAATATTTCATCGGTGCAGTTTGCCAAGCAGCCTGAATGTCTTTGGGCCACTGCTTAGCAACAAGACAAGGCCTGCAAGTGAGGTCTCCAATCTCCATTAGTTTTTAAACTGAATATGTGTTGGTAATAAACCTAAGTTATTCACATACTCTACTAGCATTTAAAGTGCAGAAAATGAGGATGACGGCCAGGGCTTAGAACTGCATTTCACAGATAAAAATTATTAATTGTGTCAATGATATAGATTTAGAGGTTTTTTTTTGGATTGGAAAGGTTTTGAAATGTAGGACATCAAGGACATCCATAAATGTTGGAGTAGCCATCTTTCAAAATTCTGCTACCATCCATACAAGAGAATCGATGGCATAGAACCTTCTCCCTAAATGGCAGTCAGTTTGTGTGGCAGATACTTAACAATCATGTTAGTAATCTGTACTTTCTAATCATTCTTCCCTTGTTGTAATGGAAATCAGCTCTTCATGCACTGACTTCCTAGGGGGCCTAGATAGGCCTGTATTCTACAAAGCAGCCAATCTGAGGGAGCAGAGCTGCAGGAGGAGGGAAGAAGCAGAAGCCTAAACCAATGAAGAGACAAGAGGTTTGTCTCAGACTACTTCAGACTCCCTCTAGTCACTGTAGCTAAGCTGTATTCACAAATCACAGATTGCGGAGATACAAAGTAATCAATGAGCAAGAATTCAGAAAAATAAATAGCAGGTAATCATCCCCTGTAGGTATTGACTGTGACATATAATTTCTAAGGTCATGATTGGACAATCGCTCAATGTATTTTCAAAGTGTATATTGAGAATAAATACAAACTTGTGTAACATGAGTGTAATGCAATATTTCAGAGGTTATCCTATAAAAAATATTGCTAATAGCTAAATCCATCCCATAATTTTAAACATTGTATATATTTGCACTTAATAAATACATGCTTGTATCTCTAGATATTCCTAGAACCCGAGCAACCTTCCTGTGTCCACCTCAGTAAACATGCCATGTTGGACACGTGCCCAGTCTAGCTTCTCTCCTTGCTTAACCGATTATGCAGAAAGATCGGTGATGAGGTAAGCCGGCTCCTTCTGAAGCCACAGCATCTTTTTTTGTTTCTCAGAAGAGATGCTTGGGCAAGTGCAACAGTAACTGTGCCTCTCTCATTACTTGCACAATATCTCCTCTGTAAAGGACAGAAGATGCTTCAGCTTCACAAGCAATCGATCACCATACCAAGTATCCTTCCACATACCTGAAAGAGCAGAGAGAGACAGAGGCAAGACTGAGCACGTGTGTCCACCTCTGCATATTTATTGAGGTGGACACAAGAAGGCTGCTCAATAGGAACAGCAAGTGTTGCTATACTCACATTATCCTGGAATATATGGGGATATAAGTATTTTAAATAAGTGAAAATACAAAAAAAGGTTATAATTATGTGCTGAATCTAACAATAAACATTATGTCCATGGGACAACCCTTTAAACTATATAAAATGTACAGTGTTATATACTGAACTGTTAAAGGCTATATACATCTTTTGAGGGCATTATTTTTTTATTGCATTGTATCCATTTTGAGCTAAAAATTATTTTTTTAATTGTTCTTTATTAAATATATGGTGTCCTTTTTTCTGTGCATAGCTGACATACTCTAATAGCACCCTTTGGATTTTCTGTCGCTTCTGTCAGACCAAGAGCAGACGGGCTCCTTATCTCTGCTCTCTGACATTATAAACACACATTACAGCTCAGTTCTTATCTTACTGATAAGAATGTGGCTTAGGCCGAATGCACACGGCCGTGTTCCGCGGCCGTGGTATGGCGGCCTGGATTCCTGCTGACAGCAGGAGCGCACGGCGTCATTGGTTGCTATGACGCCGTGCGCTTCATGCAGCCGCTGCACTACAGTAATACACTCGTATGATCTATACGAGTGTATTACTGTAGTGCAGCGGCGGCATGAAGCGCATGGCGTCATAGCAACCAATGACGCTGTGCGCTCCTGCTGTCAGCAGGAATGCAGGCCGCCATACCACGGACTGCTCACGACCGCGGAACACGGCTGTTCGCATTCGGCATTAAACAAATGTTTATGACCTCTCAGGAGTTTAGAGATAAGGTTTATTAGATGACCCGCATAAAGTGAAAGTGAAAGTACGAGTTAGGCCTCTTTCACACTTGCGTTGTCCGGATCCGGCGTGTACTCCACTTGCCGGAATTACACGCCGGATCCGGAAAAACGCAAGTGTACTGAAAGCATTTGAAGACGGAACCGTCTTCCAAATGCGTTCAGTGTTACTATGGCACCCAGGACGCTATTAAAGTCCTGGTTGCCATAGTAGGAGCGGGGAGCGGGGGAGCGGTATACTTACAGTCCGTGCGGCTCCCGGGGCGCTCCAGAATGACGTCAGAGCGCCCCATGCGCATGGATGATGTGATCACGTCACCCATGCGCGTGGGGCGCCCTGACGTCACTCTGGAGCGCCCCGGGAGCCGCACGGACGGTAGGTATACTGCTCCCCCGCTCCCCGCTACACTTTACCATGGCTGCCAGGACTTTAGCGTCTTGGCAGCCATGGTAACCATTCAGAAAAAGCTAAATGTCGGCTCCGGCAATGCGCCGAAACGACGTTTAGCTTAAGGCCGGATCCGGATCAATGCCTTTCAATGGGCATTAATTCCGGATCCGGCCTTGCGGCAAGTGTTCTGGATTTTTGGCCGGAGCAAAAAGCGCAGCATGCTGCGGTATTTTCTCCGGCCAAAAAACGTTCCGTTCCGGAACTGAAGACATCCTGATGCATCCTGAACGGATTTCTCTCCATTCAGAATGCATTAGGATAATCCTGATCAGGATTCTTCCGGCATAGAGCCCCGACGACGGAACTCTATGCCGGAAGACAAGAACGCAAGTGTGAAAGAGCCCTTACACAGTAAGAAAAACAGTTAATGCTTTGTGACACAATAGCTCAATACTTTTTAATAAAGGCCAATTGAAAAATGATTTTAGCCAAAAATGAGTAATATGCAATCATAAAAAAATTGCCTCCGAAGGTGTACACAGCCTTTAACTACAGTAAGTAATATTTTGCCTTGCACATTATGGCAATGCAATACTCCATTTCATACTCATATTCTTATGTGTTGGTTCTGAACATACTGTTACTACCAGCCACCATGTACAGCAGACAACCTGGTAGCCTTAAAGAGGTTGGGCAAGAATAGAGGGGTTTCTGGCAAAACCCCCCACTTGGCCAGAACTGTAAAGGAAAGCATACTTACCTGCTTCCCGATGCAGGCTCCCTCGCTGTAAAAATCCAGTGTTACATGGCCTGCAGCAAATAACTGGCTTGAGTCATGACAAATGGTCACATGACCAGAGATTGGATGTGGTGATTTGCTGCGGTGATGTCAAACTTGATGTTTTCAGAGATTGTAAACATTCAGCAAATTTCCATTCTTTATGACAGCAATATCATAACAGTTATCACAAGCAATTTCAAGTAAAATGCATGAAATTTTACAATACACTATCTACACGTATATCTAGTCTGTGTATGTAGAAATTTCTTGTGTGTACGCATTTGTATCCATGTATGAACCTTTTTGTGTGGTCATGTTTATGTATGTCGATGTTTCTGTGGAAAACCACATCAATATACAAAGCCTTATCACAAGTCACAAATGTTTGGATAGCCTTGAATTATTTTGCGTTTTGATCCTTTGTTTAGAAATAAAGTCAACCACTAATTTGGGTTCAGCTAAGGAGCAGACAACTGCTTTTGTAATTAACTTATATAGCTACGTAGCAGAAACACATTTCAGCTATGTCCTGGGTTTACATTTCAAAAAGGTGCATCAAAACACTGAAAATGTATTGAAACAGTAAAAATATGAATATAAAATGTAAAACGGAACATGTCTGTATTTATTTAAAAATGAATATTTGAATAAAATGGATTATAATGCGCAGCATTAGTTAAGTTTATATCTCTAACCTGTCTTCATTGTTTACTTCATAAAGAAGTACTGAAGTATAAAGGCAAATAAAATAGACAAGGTTGCAAAGCCTAAAACAATAAGAATTGCAAACTGTTCATCAGTAGGCACCATGCCCTTGAGTTTTGAACGCTCAAGGCGTGATAGGTCCTCCGGCAACATGAGATCATTCCGTCTCATAACAAAAGATGCAGATGGACTGTAAGCTCCACAGAGTTCCTGTGAAGTATCAATACATCGACGACATACACAAACTCGAAATCTGTAATCCATATTCGTTTGGACACCTGAGATGTGAAATGATGTGTCTTCTCCTTTGTATACCTGCAATATACAATTTTTGTTATATACTTTTTGGATAAAATTTCTTGTGTCCTATATAATAAAATAAAAGGAGAATCTCAGCAAAATCGAACACTTCCAATGAAATAACATAAAAATTGATATATCCAATATTATCCAAACCCTAACAAAATCATACCACACGCTGCCCCAGTATTCAATTGCTTTCATTTCATTTTCTTATTTTTTAGCCTAGTTGCAAATACAAGAAAGAAGACTTAACTGCAACCAGAACCTACAGTTGAGAATGCTATACTAAACAAGGCCAAAGGAAATCATCTAAGATAGTATTTCTAACACATGGAAGCTTAGCTCCTATTCACTTGAGCTGTTGAATCTGTTGAATTAAGTCTGTCTTTTTCTTTCTTTCTGCTGGTGTCTCCTTGTACTTCCTCCCTCCACCCTCTCCATCATCTTCTATTGAATGATGATCCTTTAGTGAGCAGGCAGCCTGTCTTGACTTTAACAAGCTGGATTTATCACACATTTGGGAAAGAAAGTTCATTTATTAAGGGGGACAGGCGTTAACTTTAGAATACAGCATTTTCTCTGATAAGATATATCACAAAGTTTCTTATATTCACTTGTACTATTTATTTATGGAAAGTTGTATGAAGTTCCTTCCATGGATAGTAATGGCTGTATGGGTATGCAAGTTCGACATTATCACTATGGGAGAATTGATCACTTGCAGTGATTTTGGTATCAATTTTAAGTCTGTCTTTGCTTTGTGAGGTTGCGCCAAATTTATAAAATGGCGCATAGTAGTAATATATTTGGCACAAGTGCAATGTAGTGTACAGTCATGGCCAACAGTTTTGAGAATTACATAAATATTGGAAATTGGAAAAGTTGCTGCTTAAGTTTTTATAATAGCAATTTGCATATATTCCAGAATATTATGAAGAGTGATCAGATGAATTGCATAGTCCTCCTGAGATCATTTCAGTAATCGTCTTGTTAACTCAGGTGAGAATGTTGACGAGTACAAGGCTGGAGATCATTATGTCAGGCTGATTGGGTTAAAATGGCAGACTTGACATGTTAAAAGGAGGGTGATGCTTGAAATAATTGTTCTTCCATTGTTAATCATGGTGACCTGCAAAGAAACGCGTGCAGCCATCATTGCGTTGCATAAAAATGGCTTCACAGGCAAGGATATTGTGGCTACTAAGATTGCACCTCAATCAACAATTTACAGGATCATCAAGAACTTCAAGGAAAGAGGTTCAATTCTTGTTAAGAAGGCTTCAGGGCATCCAAGAAAGTCCAGCAAGCGCCAGGATCGTCTCCTAAAGAGGATTCAGCTGCGGGATCGGAGTGCCAACAGTGCAGAGCTTGCTCAGGAATGGCAGCAGGCAGGTGTGAGTGCATCTGCACGCACAGTGAGGCGAAGACTTTTGGAAGATGGCCTGGTGTCAAGAAGGGCAGCAAAGAAGCCACTTCTTTCCAAAAAAAACATCAGGGACAGATTGATCTTCTGCAGAAAGTATTGTGAATGGACTGCTGAGGACTGGGGCAAAGTCATATTCTCCGATGAAGCCTCTTTCCGATTGTTTGGGGCATCTGGAAAAAGGCTTGTCCGGAGAAGAAAAGCTGAGCGCTACCATCAGTCCTGTGTCATGCCAACAGTAAAGCATCCTGAGACCATTCATGTGTGAGGTTGCTTCTCATCCAAGGAAGTGGGCTCACTCACAATTTTGCCCCAAAACACAGCCATGAATAAAGAATGGTACCAAAACACCCTCCAACAGCAACTTCTTCCAACAATCGAGCGACAGTTTGGTGAAGATCAATGCATTTTCCAGCAAGATCGAGCACCGTGCCATAAGGCAAAAGTGATAACTAAGTGGCTCGGGAAACAAAACGTTGACATTTTGGGTCCATGGCCTGGAAACTCCCCAGATCTTAATCCCATTAAGAACTTGTGGTCAATCCTCAAGAGGTGGGTGGACAAACAGAAACCCACTAATTCTGACAAACTCCAAGAAGTGATTATGAAAGAATGGGTTGCTATCAGTCAGGAATTGGCCCAGAAGTTGATTGAGAGCATGCCCAGTCGAATTGCAGAGGTCCTGAAAAAGAAGGGCCAACACTGCAAATACTGACTCTTTGCATAAATGTCATGTAATTGTCGATAAAAGCCTTTGAAACGTATGAAGTGCGTGTAATTATATTTCACTACATCACAGAAACAACTGAAACAAAGATCTAAAAGCAGTTTAGCAGCAAACTTTGTGAAAACGAATATTTGTGTCATTCTCAAAACTTTTGGCCACGACTGTACACCTAGGTCTGTAAAAGTACACCGGGGTTACCTGGAATGAAGATGCAACTTTTTTGTGAATGTTTTATAAAGTTGCACATCACAAATGAAAAGTAATTGGTCAGCACCCCGGAATATTTTTCAGTGCTCAGTGCTAAGGAAAGGTCTCCTACGTAATTGGTATAGATACAACGGCACTAAAATGTTATGCTAATTATGTATTCTCTATACTATAGGTACTTCAATTATGACAAATCAAAGGCCTTTGAAGTACCTTTAATAAAGAGAACACATATTTAGCATTACACATCATAAATGAGACCTAAAGGTGTTTTTATCAGAAATTCTGACCTACCTTTTACTTCTAAACGTGGTAAGGCTCACCAAATATTGCAAAAATATACACTAAATGTTGAACGTGGGATTCACTTGCGACATTTTTATGCCACAAATCTGGTGTAGCAGACTTGATAAATGTCCCCATACAGTATGTTTCTACAACAGCCCACAACATCTAAATTATGAGATTAAATTATCAGCACAAGTATATGAAAAAATGCAGCATTTATAGTTACATAGCATAACTTATGCTAGAGCTCTGTTGAAAGTTCAACCTCTGGGGAAAAGTCACAGACCACATGTCAGCATCAGAAGATTTCTAGATATGCAAGAATTTTTGTGACTGCCACTTGACATTTCCCCCCACAAGAAAACCTTGAGGTTGTGCAATGGTGACTCTAATCTGCAATTATCTACACTGTTGCATGGTCAATAGTCACTGTGGAGCCCTAGTCTTGGAGAAAAATCTCCTACTTTACAGAAAACTTAAGTCTTAAAAGACTACCAAGGTCACTGAGGTGTTAATTTCTTAGGCTACTTTCACACTTGCGTTTTGGCTTTCCGTTTGTGAGATCCGTCATGAGCTCTCACAAGCGGTCCAAAACAGATCAGTTTTGCCCTAATGCATTCTGAATGGAAAAGGATCCGCTAAGAATGCATCAGTTTGCCTCCGATCAGTCTCCATTCCGCTCTGGAGGCGGACACCAAAAGCTGCCTGCAGGGTTTTGCTGTCCGCTTGACGAAACTGAGCCAAACGGATCCGTCCTGGCACACAATGTAAGTCAACGGGGACAGATCAGTTTTCTCGGACACAATCTGGCACAACAGAAAACGGACCCGTCTCCCATTGACTTTCAATGGAGATCATGACGGATCCGTCTTGGCTATGTTACAGATAATACAAACGGATCCGTTCATGACGGATGCATGCGGTTGTACTATTGTAACGGATCCGTTTTTGAAGATCCATGACGGATCCGCCCAAAACGCGTGTGAAAGTAGCCTAATAATAACCGTCATAGAGGGTGTGGGATCTCAAGTAGAACTCAAGCTCATTGATCAGGATATTATCCACTATCATATCTCCGCTTGGCTTGATATACAATTGTACTTGTTAATACATCATCTTTCCCCCATCTTGCTGAAACCCCCCAACAGACCTATCTATCACGATCAATGGCTGCAAGCGCTCCCCAGTCAACCAAGTCCGCTGCCTTGGAGTGACCTTGCATTCTGCCCTCCCCTTCCGACCGCACATCCAAACCCTTTCCACAACCTGCCGCCTCCAACTCAAAAACATCTCCCGCAACCGCGCTTTCCTCAACTTTGAATCTGCGAAAATGCTTGTACATGCCCTCATCATCTCCCGCTTGGACTACTGAAACATTCTCCTCTGTGGCCTTCCATCTAGCACTCTCGCACCCCTCCAATCTATCCTCCACTCTGCTGCCCGACTAATCCACCTCTCACCCTGTTACTCCTCTGCCTCTCCCCTCTGCCAATCCCTTCACTGGCTCTCCATTGCCCAGCGAATTCACTTCAAAATACTAACAAATACATACAAGGCCATCCATAACCTGTCCCCTCCCTACATCTCTGAGCTACTTTCCCGATACATCCCCACACGCACTCTCCGATCCTCACAAGACCTTCTCTCCTCTCCTTTTATCACCTCTTCCCACAATCGCCTCAAATATTTCTCCCGTGCATCCCCCACACTCTGGAACTCGCTACCCCAGACTCTCACCTACAGTGGAATCCTTCAAAAGAAACCTAAAAACCCACCTCTGCAGACAAGCCTACAACCAGTGACCCTGCTGCCTCTATACCGCCATGACCAGCTTCACCCTCACCTACTGAGTCCTTCTCCTATACCATGTACTGTAACCAGTCTGTAACTCGTCTTGTTTATGCTTAGTGCAATTGTCTGTATTATGTATGTATACCCCTTATCATATGTACAGCGCTATGGAATGAATGGCGCTTAAATAATAATCATAATAATACACCTTCTTTTATCAGAACAAACTACAGCCATTTTTTTTTTACATATGGCAGAGAGTGGGATTTCTGTTTTCCCACATGTTGTAACAAAATTAAAATGTAAATGATATATCTCAGAGCACAAATGCCCCTCTCCTCACATTTTATGCAATTTCCATGCATTTTTTATGCATTTCCATGGCATGCAGGAGATACGTTTTGTGTGACAGGAGAGTAGAATTAGCTAGCAAATTACTGACTCTGCTGCTCAATTTATCATAATTCAAATATTATGCTTCAATATGTTTTATTTTTATCTTGCTTTAATTCAGTTACATATGACATGCCTTAACCACCATGTAAATTTTATAACGCCACTAATTTAAAAAAAAGTCCCTCCTGTCCCATATTGAGGTCTTTGATAGATAGGCAGTCAAATAATAACTAAAAATATAAAAACAGAATACATGCAAGCATGAAACACATCTATTATAATTTTCCTATATATATTTTTCTATGTATAGACATAATATGTGAATAACTACAGATGAAACTCCAAAAATTTGAATATTGTGCAAAAGTTCATTTATTTCAGTAATGCAACTTAAAAGGAGGCAACTTAAAATTTGAATATTGTGAAAAGGTTCAATATTCTAGGCTCAAAGTGTCACACTCTAGTCAGCTAATTAGTCCATGAGCAAAGGGGACCTGAGATTGTGACTTTGGGGTTTCATAAGCTGTAAGCCATAATCATCCAAATTATACCAAATAAAGGCTTGAAATATCTCGCTTTGCATGTAATGAGTCTATCTCATTTGCATTACTGAAATAAATGAACTTTGCACGATATTCTAATTTTTCGACTTTCACCTGTATACATTAAAGCAAAATGAGAGTTGGGAAATAAAGACCTATGCGACTCTTCCACAAAGCATCTGCTGTGGATAACACTTTAATGGGAATTATCAGGGAAATCAAAGTCACCATACATATGTAGGAGACGATATCATAATCTCTGGGAAAACTGCACGACTTTACCTCTGAGGAGCACACCTATAAATATGTTACTGATGGTGTTCTCACACTGGGAAGTCAAGAACTTTTATGAACTGTTCTGGAAGTCTGTTAAACACTTAGAGGGAGGACAGTTATGGATTGAAGGATGCCACCAACAGGAAGATGATGACCTCTACAACATTGACGGCAAAGTGTAAGATCACTATGCTAATTGGATAACTTAGCACTTTAGAGATGTTCCAGGAAGCAATGTGTGTGTGTTGGTTTCAGTATATATGAGAATGCACAAAGTAGACTACTTTGGCACTTTCTATCTTACAATACCCTCTTCTTCCACCTTGTACCCATGTTCCTTAGTTAGGTGTATGTATTCACATCACCTTGTTAAGGTCTCTTTCACACTTGCACAATTTATTTCAGTTGTTTTGTTCCTTCAGAAGTGTCAGATTTGGCACACAACTGACCCAAATGGAGTTAAACAGATCCTGCATACAGTATTTTTCTCTCCACTGTTTTTGACTGAATCTGAGACAAGGGCCCCAAACGGATCCTCGGACGCAGATGTAAACAAGTCCTTGGGATAAACGCTTTAAAGGGAATATGTGAGCTCCAACACCCCTCCTCCCCCAAACTAGAGTAAGCGGTGTATAGTGTCAGTGATGCCGAGTCCAATTATGTTATTTGTATCTTAATACTCACTTGCATTCTGACTCTATGCTCCCACAAACCAGCAGTAAAATGTGTTGCAAGGACTCTTCTTTGAGTCCTCTGCATTATAAGTGTGAGCATGGGAGTCCCCTCAATGCATTTTATTGCTGGTTTATAGGAGTACAGCGTCAGAACTAGGGCTGCAGTAAACGATTATTTTAGAAATCGAGTATTCTATCGATTATTTTTTACGATTAATCGAGTAATCTAATAAGAAAACATGAATTAATAGACTGTTTTCCTTTATAAAAACTCATCAGACCCCTACCATCAGTCCCCAACACCCTTCACCCCCCCCCCCGTGCGATCAGCCCAAGTTCATCAGTTTCCCCCAGTGCCATCAGCTCCACTATCCCCCAGTGCCTTCAGTATACAGGTACATTCACAAGACCAAAACAGGTCCGCAAACAGGGATACCGGCCGTGTCCGTTCTGCATTTTGTGGTCAGCCCTATGATAGAAATGCCTATTCTTGTCCGCAGTTGCGAACAAGACTAGAACATGCTCTATATTTTTGGCGGGGCCGTGTAACGGAACTATAGATGTGGACAGCACACGGTGTGCTGTCCGCATCTTTTGCGGCCCTATTAAAGTTAATGGGTTCGCACCTGTTCCACAATTAGTGGACCCATAAATCCGGTGGTGTGAATGTACCCTAATACTGTGCGATCCTGTGAGAGGATGGGAGGTCAGCACGGGACCTGTCACGGACACACGCTCACTGGTGGTTGTCTGGCTTTATATGCTGCCAACAGAGATTCGGATTGAGGTGCAGGGTTACTAGATTCTGCTGCCGTCAGGTAGGGCACATCTAGCTGGTACACCATAATACTGGGTACCTCTACAACTACTGACCAGAAACAATAGGGCACTAAGGACAGCGCTATCTATGCCAGTGGGGAATTTTAATTAGCATGGAAAACGGTGTGAAGAGTACCACATGCAAGGCTGTACTTGTCATACACACAGGTCGCCATATTGCTTGCCATCTCCAGAAGACCAGCTTAGCAGCCTGTGACTTGCAAGCAGAGCGCATAGGTCCAGACACCATGGCTCTCAGCCTGAGCACCGGTCTCCTCCACAGGATGGTGCCACCTTCCTTCACTACACATACATGCCAGCTAGTGGCCCCGCTGGTACATTACAACCAGACCTAACCAGCCATGAACAGCAACATCCCGTTCACATTGTCGTATATGAATGCGCTAGTTACCTGGTGGCTTTTCTTCTTAAGCTGAGACGCATCTAACCAGACCCTGCACTCTTCTGGCTGCGGCAGGGCACGTTTTCTGCTCTTCATCTCGGGCACAGGCACCAATGGAGGCGGAACACTGAGCTGGTGTCACTGGCCGCCTAATAGACTGGCTCTGAAATGCAGTTTCCAATTTCCCATGCCGGGTCCTTGCTGTGAGCCTGAGGTGTCCTGCGCACTGCCTGCACTGTGCGGACTACAGCCTAGTTGTCCGTGTAACTGCCTGCTCTCCGGTACTGAAAATTGTACTTGAAGGTGAGAGGGAGACCCTGCCATGATTGGAGTACACAAGCAGTCAAAGGACATTGCAGGTGACCACGGAGTGGTGAGTAATAGCAAGCGCTTCACTCCCGCTCCATGGTCACATGACAAACAAATCCTCGATGCAAAAAATTTGCATCAAGAATTTTTTGGTGTAAAATTACTCGATTCAATTGAGTAATCGTTTCAGCCCTAGTCAGAACATAAGTGAGTATGAAGATAAAAATGATATAACCAGACTATGCATCAAATCCATTATACACTGCTAACTATGGTTTGGAAGGTGTTTTGAAGCTGACAGATTCCCTTTAAAGATTCAGTTGTCTTTGATCAAACATAAAGGCACCCTAAAACGCAGCAGATTCTACAGTGATCAAGTCTGAACCAGTGTTACAACTGCAACAGTGAGAGTTGCAAAATGAGCGGAGATTCTTAATTCAAATCATGAGTAGTAAATTCTAGTAGGCACCAACGTCTTAGAGCACGAGTGGCAGTACAGTGGCACTGTGGTTAGTGCTTATTCCTTGCAGATCTGGAATCACGGCCTTACATCTGGCAAAGTAAAGATTTGCATGGCTGAACCTGCACTTTCGACTGAGAATACACTGTAGGCCTTTAGATTTTACAGGGCTTGAATAAAATTATCAAAATAAGACTGCTTATTTCAAGGGCTGTGTATGGGGATGCAACTCAACCAGATCCAAGTAAATGAGACTGAGCTGCAGTATACAACATAGCCTATGGACAGGGGTGGCTATGCTTATGGAAAAAGCGGCCACGATTTTCCAATCTCATAAAACCACTTTAATACGATACTAACAATAGCAAGATTTCCACATTAGTGCTGTAAGTTATATTAATAGTCATAGGGTAGACACACAAAATAGATAATAAAATATTATTTTTTGTTGTTTTTTAATGAGAACAACTAATGAATTTAAGAGATATGACTGCATTTCAGATATAATATTCAGCATCTACAAATCTGAATTAAAGAATACCATAATAAAGTTAGCTAGAGCAATTAGATAATATTTCAAAGCGAAAATGAAATTTTATTCTAGAATTCTATGGGGACATGCTCTAATTTACTATTTGGGTTCTATCTACAATGTCCAACTTATGGTTTTAGAGCTGATCAGCATGACTTATGGTTGTCTCTCAAGGAATTACAATTTAATTACTATTTCTGTAAAACTCAGGCAAATGATTTTTGTGGCTAATTATAAGGCTCTCTAGTTAAGATAAATTGGCAGACTAAAGCAGTATTTCAAGAAGATACTGAGCTCCTGCAGGAAAGACAATGAATACCATAAAGATAGTTTTAGAGAGTTATTCCCAGTTTGATCTATCTACAGTGTATCTATCTATCTATCTATCTATCTGGATAGGCGTGGAAGATTGCCATGGGAAAAGTGTAAAATTAAGGAATAAAAAATATAAATGAGAAAGGAGGAAACATGTTATATGGACACATGGGAGGGGGTTAATCACTGAATAGTTACACATTTTTGTGTATGCCTCTTAAAAAACTTGCCTCATCTTACACTGGCATGTAAAATGCCTGTCTTAATAAACTGCTTCATTCAAAAAGGTACCTGAGTACTAAGGGTTGATAAGCTCCCTGGGGTATCAAGAAGCTTATTTAATTTTCTTACCTGTTTGTATTCTGACTCTCGTCCAACCTGTACTTGTAATATGTACCCAAGTGGATCGCCCCTCATAGGCGGTACTGTCTCCCAGGAAATTTCACACGTGTTTCCTTCTAACTGTGTTACACGAGGAGCTGAAATAAAAACAATAATTAGATTGGAAAAAAAATACGTTCTGAAACGCTAAAAACTTTATTATTCCAATGTGACTGCAGCAGGGTTGGCAATGTAATTTTTTGCTTTTTTGTCTGGACAACTTATCAAAAACAAAACAAAAAAAACACAGTCAATACCTTCTGATGGGAAATTAAAAAGTGAAGTATAGCGTGGAATAATGATATGAACACATCAGCAGCATTTACTGAGAGCCTTAAGGATATGTTCACCAGACCAATTCATGTGGATTTTGGAATGTATTCCACATCAAAATCCATGTGAAATCCACAAACAACCATGTCCCATTGCCAATTTGCATTGCCTTTATAGGTTAAAGGGAGTCTGTCACCTCCATAAGGCCATATACAGCGCTTACATGGCTCTGTAGCACACTTATACAGGATTGTAACGGTACCTTTGTTCTTTTCTTTAGACTTGCACCAGCAGGAAAAACGAAGTTGAATTCATATGCAAATTAACACTCGCAAGTGCCCAGGGGCGGCGTTCAGTGTGTAGGTGCCCAGGCTGCTCTGCCTTCTTTTCACTTTACTCCTCCCCAGCCTCTGCCTTTGCCCGCCCTCCAGGTCTCTTGCCTCATCGATAGGTCCGGACTTGGAGGGCGGGCAAAGGAAGAGGCTGGGGAGGAGTAAAGTGAAAAAAAAGGCAAAGCAGCCTGGGCACCTACACACTGAACGCCGCCCCTGGGAACTTGCGAGTGCTTATTTGCATATGAATTCAACTTCGTTTTTCCTGCTGGTGCAAGTCTAAAGAAAAGAACAAAGGTACCGTTACAATCCTGTATAGGTGTGCTACAGGGCCATGTAAGCGCTGTATATGGCCTTATGGAGGTGACAGACTCCCTTTAAGGATTTCAAATCTGATGAAAAAAGTGACATGTCACAATACAGAATATGCAGCCTGCAGCCAGGAAGCCGCACACAGATTAGTCCCATTGAATGGGGTAATCTGTGGCTAGATAAGTGGCAGGACAAAATATAAATCTGTGGTAGAAACTGAAGGCTCAGCACAGGATTTCTTTCTTGGGTTCTGCAGAAAATACACATTCTATCTTTCCTTTCTGGATTTTAATTCATGTGAGCCTACCCTAAAATGATGAAAATTACAATCTCAATATCCTGCACAAGGAATCACAGATTCATCAAGTTTTGTTTACAAACAATGGAAAAAGTTGCCCTATTTTACAGATTATCCATGTATTCTATGACCCTAAATGACACACTTCCAGTGATCCAGGAAGATGAGATGAGAAAATTAGCTACATTGTCATACCTGAAGTCACCAGAAAGAGCATCTCAGAGCAGGAAAATCACCTGTGACAACCAACTTTCTGCTAGAAAGGTGGTATTTTGATTGTCTTCACCTAGTCTGGTGACACTTGAGGGTGTCTAGGAAACTAATATATAGGAAAATGCTTGGAGGGTCCTCAAAGTGAGGAAAGAGCCATTGGTGATTTTTCTTTCCCTCGCAAAATAGTCCTTCCGCTTGGCCAAAAGTTCTAAAGTATTCAGAGCTGACTTGGATGATTGTCTGTTCCATCTGTGTGTTACCCAAACTGGTCCCAAATAGCACATGCACCTATTTAAATTAAAAGGTTTGTTCACCCCTGTGGGCCTTTCAGGCAGACTCCCCAGTGTGGCCGGACCTGCAGAGGGAATCATACTTACCTGATCCCCGCAGCTGGGTTCTGGCTTCTTCATTTCCCCACCGCAGCTTTCTAGTCTCCCCGCCTCAACATCTGGTTTGGAGCGAGTCACGTGACTGGTCACAGCTGTGAAGTGTCCCCAATGCATCACGCTACCTAGTTACATGATGCATAGGGTACACATCACCGCTATGTCCAGTCATTGGCTGCAGTGGCCAAGTGATCAGCATCAAGCTGGATGTTTCCAGAGGAAAACCAAAGATCTGCATCGGCATCGAAGGGGAACCCAGTGGCAGGGATCAGGTAAGTATGATTCCCTTTGCAGGTCCAGTCATGCTGGGGGGTCTTCCCTAAATGCCCCTGGGAATGAGCAAGCCCTTTAATGGTGCAATTCACACATCAGTTTTTCTACATAGACTGTCGGTCTGTGCAGAGAAACTTGCAGCATGTGCTCTTTTGTCAGTTTTCCGTTCGAGACTCATTCATTCAAGTGGATGGGTATGGAATAAAAACAAGCGCACATCCATATACAGGTGAAAGTCGAAAAATTAGAATATCGTGCAAAGTTCATTTATTTCAGTAATGTGACTTAAAAGGTGAAACTAATATATGAGACTCATTACATGCAAAGCGAGATATTTCAAGCCTTTATTTGTTATAATTTGGATGATTATGGCTACAGCTTATGAAACCCTCAAATTTTGAGGTACCCTTTGCTCAGGGGGTATGGACTAATTAGCTGACTAGAGTGTGACACTTTGAGCCTAGAATATTGAACCTTTTCCCAAAATTCTAATTTGAAGCTGCATTAATGCAATTCCTTTTAATTTACATTACTGAAATAAATGGACTTTTGCACGATATTCTAATTTTTCGAGTTTCACCTGTATATCTGAGTTTAGCAGGAGGAAAACCAGAACAGTTGTCTGAATCCGAGCTTAAAGGGCTTATCCAATAGTACAAATACCCCCTCAATGCCAGGGCCCCTCCTATAAATGATACTTACACGGTCCCCGACCCCCGCAATGCTAGGGAGGCTGGTCACCATTTTCTCGTATTGGCTGCTCCAGCCCCCATTGCCAGATTTTTTGATCCAAGTGAGGGGGAGATGCAGCGGTGGTCGTGAAGGGATCCGGAGGGATGGGGGTGTCGGGGGCCATGTAAGTATCGTTTACAGGTGGGGCCCAGGCATTGTGGGTAGTATTTGTACTATTGGATAAACCCTTTAAGAAAATCTGTGCTTTTTATTGCGATGACTTGCCAATTGTCTCTTCATTTCTCAGCTTCCTGTACCTTGGGAATAAGATATTGTTATTAACTACACTCACGACTGAACTTTCAACTTTATATTAGAAAGAGTAAATTGTAGACTAGGGCTACTGGTATACGGTTATTTTCAGTCATCAGTAAGTCATGATCAAATGATGGTATTATTGCAACTTAACCTCTCTGTTGCCGGAGAACTCGCAACCACTGCAAAACGTCTAACCCAGTTGTCCAAATGATACAGCCTACTACTAGCCTTAGGAGGGTTGTCCAAGATTAGAAAAGACAACCTGATTTTATCCAGAAACAGCAGTGTGTCTGTCCGCCAATCTTGTAGCCTTGAAAGTAAATGGAACTGAACAGCAATACCAGCCATGACCAGATGTAGCGCTGTTTCTGGAAAAGAGCAAATCCCTTTTTCTAATCCCGAACAACCCCTCTGAAGAAAAGTGCAACATGGTGCTGTAGGCAGTAATACTCTACATGGCACCAGATATTTTGCATTACACAATGAAGAGGTAACTTTGGATTAGCTTTCGGCTACGGCTTTGCTGAACATGACAGAACAGTAATAATGGCAATTTAGGCATTAACGATGTGTAGCTGACTAAAATAATTACTAAGCTGTTAACGTTGCAACAGGAACAGCTAATGACTGTTACTAAAACGCAAAGTACTCTAGTACAATGACACAGACAGACATGGCTGCTAATGCATCTCTCATTTGTATTATATAATCATTTTACATAGTAGCAATGTGTACATGATCCTATTATTGGCTAATGCTTCCAGCATGATCACTGGGTGGAAGATTGTTCCCAGCTTTCTAATTGTGATCATAACAGGTAAGGGGGATAGCTTAAAAATCAGCCGGAGAGCACTCATGTCATAAATGTGAAAAGAACGAGGGGTA
Source organism: Bufo bufo (assembly GCF_905171765.1). Lineage (NCBI taxonomy): Eukaryota > Metazoa > Chordata > Amphibia > Anura > Bufonidae > Bufo > Bufo bufo. Next base: position 201,633,647 of record NC_053392.1, on the reverse strand, counting down.
TATAGAAAGTAGATATGGTAACTCAATGGTATAGCTTCATCCATAACGTGTGAACACCGGCTTCTAAAACAGATCATGGGACGTGGCAGTATGTGTAAAGCCACAGCGAGGTCTACCTCAAATAACTTCTTTTCCATTGTCTCCTCACATATCAGTTTAAGTAAATAATTGTATTCCACATGAAATGACAATTCTGGAGTATTTATTCTTATGACTGTATGGTCTGCCGTTTCTCCATTATTCTTGCTAGAAGTTTGTACATAAGGGTACTACTGGGTGTTACCAGTTGGGGATGGGGGGATTTCCCTACTCCAATGCGCACTGCCAGTGTCAGACAGTGCAGGGACAACCCAACTGCTAACACCCAGTTGGACTCAAAACTCCGAGCAGGAATAATAGAGGAATGGCACAACATGGCGTCATAACAAAAGATGCGCCAGAATTGTTATTACGTGAAGAATGCAAGTACTTGAAGGGTTTATCCCAGAATTGTTATCACGTGAAGAAGGCAAGTACTTAAAGGGTTTATCCCAGAATTGTTATTACGTGAAGAAGGCAAGTACTTAAAGGGTTTATCCCAGAATTGTTATTACGTGAAGAAGGCAAGTACTTAAAGGGTTTATCCCAAGAGTATTGTAAAAAACCTGATATGTTATAGTACATGCCAGTCTCTTTCTAACAAACTTAGAACCAGTCCTGTACCTCACACGGACCCAGAGATCTCCCCATTCATTGCTTCAATTGCTCTGGTAGATTTATTTCAAGCTGGCAGCTTAGGGGGCGTTTGCTTTCTGCTGCAGGTGGTGGTAGTTGAAGGATGGAACTGATCATGTAGATCAGGGTTGGCAAACCTGAGGCTCTCCAGCTGTTGCAAAACTACAACTCCCAGCATGCCCAGACTACCTACAGCCATCAGCCTACAGCAGGGCATCGTGGGAGTTGTAGTTTTACAACAGCTGGAGAGCCGCAGGTTGGCCATGCCTTGATGTAGATCAACCTCAGTGAGCAGGACAGAGAATTTAGAAAAAGGGCAAAGAGATAATGGATTTCAGTGAATAACTCAGTGGCTAAACTAAATTTTTAATTACATGCAATTACAAAAGTATTCAGTTCCATGTGCTGGTTTGAAAAATGGGACATCCTCTTTAATAAAACAGACATGTCAGGAGAGGTGACACTTTAAATTAAAAGATGGTTTACTAAGACAGTGTGCAACACGTGAATTATTGAGGACTTCTAGTCATTAAAAGTAGCCCGAATAAAACTTACCTTTAATGGTTGGTGGCACTGCTTTGGTTGTACTGAATGTGTAGATGTCAGAAAATGGCCCTTCCCCAGCATCGTTCACAGCCTGGATTCGGAAGTTGTAGCAGGTGTATTCTGTCAGTCTCTGCACTTTGTAAGTGTGGCTTGGCCCTCTGTAGATTGGGAGAAACCTACAAAAGAAATGGAGGGGTCTTCTGTCATGCAGGTGATAAAAACAGGCATGAGACTGAGTGTGATGGACAGCACCAGGGCTGTATCTCCAAGACTTCTGATATATGGGACTATGAAGAACTAAACAGAAGGATATTATGGATAAGATGGAAAGACAAAGGGCTTATTTGACTTTTATGCTAATGGGAGCATAAAATCCACCAAAAGACATTTAATTGTAAATGACAGAACAGCAAAATATCTCACACAAAGCCGGAAAAGCCAAAGGAATGAGGGCAATTCCAGCAGGATTAACAGATTTTGTTTAGGAAATCTAGGATGTTAGGCTGGAACTAAAGGATCAGAATTAGTCATTTTTCCCCCACGGTTCATGAATAACACATAAGGCCTTCAAAATCCTTAAGTGCTAAAACAAAGGAGAAATGCAAGATTTATCAAAACAGCACTGACCTTTAAGAAACTAAAGGCTACTTACATGTCTAATGGTCTGCGCAAATGAACAAGACACTAATAGTGATGAGCGGCAGGGGCAATATTCGAATTCGAGATATTTCGCAAATATTTTGTAGAATATTCATCATATATTTGTGAAATTCACGAATTCGAGATTATTTTTTCGATTGCGTAAATCAGCAATGTATTATTTGCATAATGCATGTGAAATACCGGCATGGGGTAGGCAACTTTTCTATTGGTTGCTAGGGATGTTGCTAAGCTGTGACAAAGCCTTCTCATTGGCCCACAAGCTAGAAGAAGGGAGGGATTATCACCTGATGTGTACTGTGTTAAAAAAATGAATATTCATCATTACGAATATGTAGCACTATATTCTAAATATTCGCAAATTCTCGAAGTGCCGATAATCGCGATAAAAATGTGCTTTTAGAATATTCGCGCTCAACACTAGACACTAATAGACAGACAGCTGCATGCATCTACAACAGGCTTACTTTACACAAAAGTACAACTAGTCCCGTCCAGTCATATGATATACTGCTTTATATTTTCAACAGACAGATAAGGGATTGATAACAGATTGCAAAACAAAATTAAGCAGGAACTTAGGAAATAAGGTTATCTGAGCAGGGAATGTTCTACCGACCGTATATAGATACTAGGAATGAGTGAATCGACTTCGGATGAAACCCCTGAAGTCAATTCACATAAAACTTTGTTCCAATACTGTAATAATGTTTAACCACTTAAGGACCACAGGTTTATACCCCCCTAAAGACCAGGCCCTTTTTTACAATTCTGCACTACACTACTTTCACCGTTTATTGCTCGGTCATGCAACTTACCACCCAAATGAATTTTACCTCCTTTTCTTCTCACTAATAGAGCTTTCATTTGGTGGTATTTCATTGCTGCTGACATTTTTACTTTTTTTGTTATTAATCGAAATTTTACGATTTTTTTGCAAAAAAATGACATTTTTCACTTTCAGTTGTAAAATTTTGCAAAAAAAACGAGATCCATATAGAAATTTTGCTCTAAGTTTATAGTTCTACATGTCTTTGATAAAAAAAAAATGTTTGGGTAAAAAAGAAATGGTTTGGGTAAAAGTTATAGCGTTTACAAACTATGGTACAAAAATGTGAATTTCCGCTTTTTGAAGCAGCTCTGACTTTCTGAGCACCTGTCATGTTTCCTGAGGTTCTACAATGCCCAGACAGTACAAACACCCCACAAATGACCCCATTTCGGAAAGTACACACCCTAAGGTATTCGCTGATGGGCATAGTGAGTTCATAGAACTTTTTATTTTTTGTCACAAGTTAGCGGAAAATGATGATTTTTTTTTTTTTTTCTTACAAAGTCTCATATTCCGCTAACTTGTGACAAAAAATAAAAACTTCTATGAACTCACTATGCCCATCACGAAATACCTTGGGGTCTCTTCTTTCCAAAATGGGGTCACTTGTGGGGTAGTTATACTGCCCTGGCATTCTAGGGGCCCAAATGTGTGGTAAGGAGTTTGAAATCAAATTCTGTAAAAAATGACCTGTGAAATCCGAAAGGTGCTCTTTGGAATATGGGCCCCTTTGCCCACCTAGGCTGCAAAAAGTGTCACACATCTGGTATCTCTGTATTCAGGAGAAGTTGAGAAATGTGTTTTGGGGTGTCTTTTTACATATACCCATGCTGGGTGAGATAAATATCTTGGTCAAATGCCAACTTTGTATAAAAAAAATGGGAAAAGTTGTCTTTTGCCAAGATATTTCTCTCACCCAGCATGGGTATATGTAAAATGACACCCCAAAACACATTCCCCACCTTCTCCTGAGTACGGCGATACCAGATGTGGGACACTTTTTTGCAGCCTAGGTGGGCAAAGGGGCCCATATTCCAAAGAGCACCTTTAGGATTTCACAGGTCATTTTTTACAGAATTTGATTTCAAACTCCTTACCACACATTCGGGCCCCTAGAATGCCAGGGCAGTATAACTACCCCACAAGTGACCCCATTTTGGAAAGAAGACACCCCAAGGTATTCCGTGAGGGGCATGGCAAGTTCCTAGAATTTTTTATTTTTTGTCACAAGTTAGTGGAAAATGATGATTATTTTATTTTTTATTTTTTTCATACAGTCTCATATTCCACTAACTTGTGACAAAAAATAAAAACTTCCATGAACTCACTATGCCCATCAGCGAATACCTTGGGGTCTCTTCTTTCCAAAATGGGGTCACTTGTGGGGTAGTTATACTGCCCTGGCATTCTAGGGGCCCGAATGTGTGGTAAGGAGTTTGAAATCAAATTCTGTAAAAAATGACCTGTGAAATCCGAAAGGTGCTCTTTGGAATATGGGCCCCTTTGCCCACCTAGGCTGCAAAAAAGTGTCACACATCTGGTATCTCCGTACTCAGGAGAAGTTGAGGAATGTGTTTTGGGGTGTCTTTTTACATATACCCATGCTGGGTGAGATAAATATCTTGGTCAAATGCCAACTTTGTATAAAAAAATGGGAAAAGTTGTCTTTTGCCAAGATATTTCTCTCACCCAGCAGGGGTATATGTAAAATGACACCCCAAAACACATTCCCCACCTTCTCCTGAGTACGGGGATACCAGATGTGTGACACTTTTTTGCAGCCTAGGTGGGCAAAGGGGCCCATATTCCAAAGAGCACCTTTCGGATTTCACAGGTCATTTTTTACAGAATTTGATTTCAAACTCCTTATCACACATTTGGGCCCCTAGAATGCCAGGGCAGTATAACTACCCCACAAGTGACCCCATTTTGGAAAGAAGAGACCCCAAGGTATTCGTTGATGGGCATAGTGAGTTCATGGAAGTTTTTATTGTTTGTCACAAGTTAGTGGAATATGAGACTTTGTATGAAAAAAAAAAAAAAAAATCAGCATTTTCCACTAACTTGTGACAAAAAAGAAAAAATTCTAGGAACTCGCCATGCCCCTCAAGGAATACCTTGGGGTGTCTTCTTTCCAAAATGGGGTCACTTGTGGGGTAGTTATACTGCCCTGGCATTTTCCAGGGGCCCTAATGTGTGGTAAGTAGGTAAATGACCTGTGAAATCCTAAAGGTGCTCTTTGGAATATGGGCCCCTTTGCCCACCTAGGCTGCAAAAAAGTGTCACACGTGTGGTATCGCCGTATTCAGGAGATGTTGGGGAATGTGTTTTGGGGTGTCATTTTACATATACCCTTGCTGGGTGAGAGAAATATCTTGGCAAAAGACAACTTTTCCCATTTTTTTTATACAAAGTTGGCATTTGACCAAGATATTTCTCTCACCCAGCATGGGTATATGTAAAATGACACCCCAAAACACATTCCCCAACTTCTCCTGAGTACGGCGATACCAGATGTGTGACACTTTTTTGAAGCCTAGATGCGCAAAGGTGCCCAAATTCCTTTTAGGAGGGCATTTTTAGACATATGGATACGACTTCTTCTCACGCTTTGGGGCCCCTAGAATGCCAGGGCAGTATAAATACCCCACATGTGACCCCATTTTGGAAAGAAGACACCCCAAGGTATTCAATGAGGGGCATGGCGAGTTCATAGAATTTTTTTTTTTTTGGCACAAGTTAGCGGAAATTGATATTTTTAATTTTTTTCTCACAAAGTCTCCCGTTCCGCTAACTTGGGACAAAAATTTCAATCTTTCATGGACTCAATATGCCCCTCACGGAATACCTGGGGGTGTCTTCTTTCCGAAATGGGGTCACATGTGGGGTATTTATACTGCCCTGGCATTCTAGGGGCCCTAAAGCGTGAGAAGAAGTCTGGAATATAAATGTCTAAAAAATTTTACGCATTTGGTTTCCGTGAGGGGTATGGTGAGTTCATGTGAGATTTTATTTTTTGACACAAGTTAGTGGAATATGAGACTTTGTAAGAAAAAAAAAATAATAATTCCGCTAACTTGGGCCAAAAAAATGTCTGAATGGAGCCTTACAGGGGGGTGATCAATGACAGGGGGGTGATCAATGACAGGGGGGGTGATCAATGACAGGGGGGGTGATCAATGACAGGGGGGTGATCAGGGAGTCTATATGGGGTGATAACCACAGTCATTGATCACGCCCGTGTAAGGCTTCATTCAGACGTCCGTATGCGTTTTGCGGATCCGATCCATCTATCAGTGCATCCGTAAAAATCATGCGGACATCTGAATGGAGCTTTACAGGGGGGTAATCAATGACAGGGGGGTGATCAGGGAGTCTATATGGGGTGATCACCACAGTCATTGATCATGCCCCTGTAAGGCTTCATTCAGACGTCCGGATGCGTTTTGCGGATCCGATCCATCTATCAGTGGATCCGTAAAAATCATGCGGACGTCTGAATGGAGCTTTACAGGGGGGTAATCAATGACAGGGGGGTGATCAGGGAGTCTATATGGGGTGATCACCACAGTCATTGATCACGCCCCTGTAAGGCTTCATTCAGACGTCCGGATGCGTTTTGCGGATCCGATCCATCTATCAGTGGATCCGTAAAAATCATGCGGACGTCTGAATGGAGCTTGACAGGGGGGTAATCAATGACAGGGGGGTGATCAGGGAGTCTATATGGGGTGATCACCACATTCATTGATCACGCCCCTGTAAGGCTTCATTCAGACGTCCGGATGCGTTTTGCGGATCCGATCCATCTATCAGTGCATCCGTAAAAATCATATGGACATCTGAATGCAGCCTTACAGGGGGGTGATCAATGACAGGGGGGTGATCAGGGAGTCTATATGGGGTGATCACCACAGTCATTGATCATGCCCCTGTAAGGCTTCATTCAGACGTCCGGATGCGTTTTGCGGATCCGATCCATCTATCAGTGCATCCGTAAAAATCATGCGGACATCTGAATGGAGCTTTACAGGGGGGTGATCAGGGAGTCTATATGGGGTGATCACCACAGTCATTGATCATGCCCCTGTAAGGCTTCATTCAGACGTCCGGATGCGTTTTGCGGATCCGATCCATCTATCAGTGCATCCGTAAAAATCATGCGGACATCTGAATGGAGCTTTACAGGGGGGGTGATCAGGGAGTCTATATGGGGTGATCACCACAGTCATTGATCATGCCCCTGTAAGGCTTCATTCAGACGTCCGGATGCGTTTTGCGGATCCGATCCATCTATCAGTGCATCCGTAAAAATCATGCGGACATCTGAATGGAGCTTTACAGTGGGGTGATCAGGGAGTCTATATGGGGTGATCACCACAGTCATTGATCATGCCCCTGTAAGGCTTCATTCAGACGTCCGGATGCGTTTTGCGGATCCGATCCATCTATCAGTGCATCCGTAAAAATCATGCGGACATCTGAATGGAGCTTTACAGGGGGGTGATCAGGGAGTCTATATGGGGTGATCACCACAGTCATTGATCATGCCCCTGTAAGGCTTCATTCAGACGTCCGGATGCGTTTTGCGGATCCGATCCATCTATCAGTGGATCCGTAAAAATCATGCGGACATCTGAATGGAGCTTTACAGGGGGTTGATCAATGACAGGGGGGTAATCAATGACAGGGGGGTGATCAGGGAGTCTATATGGGGTGATCACCACAGTCATTGATCACGCCCCTGTAAGGCTTTATTCAGACGTCCGGATGCGTTTTGCGGATCCGGTCCATCTATCAGTGGATCCGTAAAAATCATGCGGACATCTGAATGGAGCTTTACAGGGGGTTGATCAATGACAGGGGGGTAATCAATGACAGGGGGGTGATCAGGGAGTCTATATGGGGTGATCACCACAGTCATTGATCACGCCCCTGTAAGGCTTCATTCAGATGTCCGGATGCGTTTTGCGGATCCGATCCATCTATCAGTGGATCCGTAAAAATCATGCGGACGTCTGAATGGAGCTTTACAGGGGGGTAATCAATGACAGGGGGGTGATCAGGGAGTCTATATGGGGTGATCAGGGGTGATCAGGGGCTAATAAGGGGTTAATAAGTGACGGGGGGGGGTGTAGTGTAGTGTAGTGGTGCTTGGTGCTACTTTACTGAGCTACCTGTGTCCTCTGGTGGTCGATCCAAACAAAGGGGACCACCAGAGGATCAGGTAGCAGGTATATTAGACGCTGTTATCAAAACAGCGTCTAATATACCTGTTAGGGGTTAAAAAAAACAAATCTCCAGCCTGCCAGCGAACGATCGCCGCTGGCAGGCTGGAGATCAACTCTCTTACCTTCCGTTCCTGTGAGCGCGCGCGCCTGTGTGCGTGCGTTCACAGGAAATCTCGGCTCACGCGAGATGACGCCTATTGGCGTTAGTGTGACCTGGGAGCGCCGCAGAAATGACGCCTTTCGGCGTTAGCGTGACGGTAAGTGGTTAATCCGAAGTCGATTCGCTCATCACTAATAGATACAATGAAGCCTGTACCACATACATAAACACTATGCTATGGAGGTATATAGAAAGGTAGCATCTCCCAGCAGGTCAGCAAGGCTGAATATCTAAATCTGATTTTGGCAAATATCTAAAGAAAGCTTGATAATGGTAATGGCATGAGGCTGTTTTTCACTGGGCTCCATATTTCCATTGAAGAGTCGTGTTAATACTACAACCCCAATTCCCAAACAGTTGGGAGGCTGTGTAAAATGTACAAAAATGTCAATAAAAACAGAATGCAATGATTTGGAAATCTCAGACCCATATTTTATCCACAACAGAACAGAGAACACATAGCAGATGTTAAAAAGTGAGACATTTTACCTTTACATGGAAAAAATCTAACTCATTTAGAACTTGATGACAGCAATGCATCTCAAAAAAGTTCAGACAGGGGCAACAAAAGGCTGGAAAAGTACAGGTGAAAATTAGAATATTGTGCAAAAGTTCCTTTATTTCAGTAAAGCAACTTAAAATTAGAATTTTGTGAAAAGGTTCAATATTCTAAGCTCAAAGTGTCACACTCTAGTCAGCTAATTAGTCCATACCCTGAGCAAAGGGGACCTGAGATTGTGACTTTGAGGTTTCATAAGCTGTAAGCCATAATCATCCAAATTATAACAAATAAAGGCTTGAAATATCTCGCTTTGCATGTAATGAGTTTCATATATTAGTTTCACCTTTTAAGTTGCATTACTGAAATAAATAAACTTTGCATGATATTCTAATTATTCACGTTTCACTTGTAAGTGGTAGTAATAAACAACCGGAGGAGTTACATAACTGGGTATAAACAGAGCATGTTAGAGAGGCAGAGTCTCGCAGAAGCAAGAGATGGGCAGAGGTTCATCAATCTCAGGCAGCACTGCATTATAAACATCCATGATTCTGTGCTGGAAATCACTGCATGGGCTCAGAAACACCTCTAGAAATAGCTGAGCACAGTTTGCTGTACAATCTACAAATGCAAGTTAAAGTGGTTGTCTCACTGCAGCAATGTTAATACAAGGCACTTACTAATTTATTGTTATTATCCATATTTCTTCCTTTGCTGGCTGGATTCATTTTTCCATCACATTATACAGTGCTGGTTTCCATGGTTACGACCACGCTGCAATCCAGCAGCGGTGGTCGTGCTTGCACACTATAGGAAAAGGTGCTGGCCTTGCTGCTGGATTGCAGGGTGGTCGTAACCATGGAAACGAGTAGTGCATAATGTGATGGAAAAATGAATCAAGCCAGCAAAGGAGGCAGTATGGACAATCACAATACATTACCTTGTATTAACTTTCTCTACATGATAAATGACATTTTCAGAAGTGAGACAACACCTTTAAAACTGTACAATGCAAAGAGGAACCTATATATTAACACAATCTGGAAACCCTGCCATCTTCTCTGGGTCAAAGCTTATTTAAAATGGACTGAGGCAAAATGGAAAACTGTTTTGTGGTCATAAGAATCAAAATTTTTAATTATTTTTGGAAACCAGGTATGCCACGTCTTGTGGACTCCAGAGGAGAGGAACCATCCAGCTTGTTATCAGAACACAGTTCAAAAGCCTGCGTCTCTGATGGTATGGGGTTGTATATGTCCCTTTGGCGTGGCCAGCTGACATATCCGGAAAAGCCCCATTAATGCTGAACAGTGTATTGAGGTTTTATAACGTATGCTCCCATCCTGACAATGTCTCTTTCAGGGAAGGCCTTAAATATTTAATCAAGACAATGCTAAACCACATACTGCATCCATTACATCAGAGCATCGCAGAACTGGCCTGCCTGCAGTAGAAAAGATCTGTTGCATCGTGAAAAGAAAAATCTGGCAAAGATGACCCAGGACTGTTGTGCAGACAGAATCCTACATCAGACAAGAATGGGGCCACATTCCTGCCCCAAAACTCCAGCATTTGGTCTCCTCACTTCCCAGATGTCCCATCTGCACATGCCTTGTGCAGATAGCACGTATATAAATGGTCAGGCAGCGCTGATCAGCGTTGAGATAAAAGCTCCTGCAATCTAGCAGGAGCAGGTCAGGTCTTGGCTGTCAGACACAGCAGGGACCCTGAGGAGAATACAGGATATGTCCCCTTCTGGGGGACATATGTGCCAAAAATAAATTAAAATATAAGTAAAAATACAAAAAAATTTTTTTTTTTAAAGAAAACTATTAAAAATGTAGTCGCAAACAGAAACCGTCACCATAGTCACCCCGTTCAGTCAAACATATATATATCCAAACGATCGTCACAAAATAAGGAACCAATTGCAATAATTAATTTTTGTGTCAGTTTTAAGAAATAAAAAGCTATAATTTGAAAAAAATTCTTTTTAATAAGAATTAGTGTTTTTTTCCCCAAATTAAATTATAAGAAAGGAAAAAAAATCTCTAAAAAAACATGCTAATAAAAAGTCCTAAGTGTCAAGTAAAAAACATTATTTTGGGAGTCAAACAAATGAAAAAGTTAGGGTCACTAAAGCACCATGTGCACAAAGTCACAAAAAGTTGCCTGGACATTCAAGACTTTTCTAGGCCTGGTCATGAAAGGGTTGGAAGAAGAGTGCATGCAACACAATGGTAGACATGGCCCTGTCCAGCTTTTTTTAGATGCACTGCGGCCATCAAGTCCAGTGCACTGTGTGTTGCATATCATCATTAAATGAAGGCTAAATTTAGGTCTACCAAATCCTATGAATGTTGCATTCGATTAAAAGATATGTAATTCAATACTCAAAAGTAGTAAATATGATTATATATATACACTCACCTAAAGAATTATTAGGAACACCTGTTCTATTTCTCATTAATGCAATTATCTAGTCAACCCATCACATGGCAGTTGCTTCAATGCATTTAGGGGTGTAGTCCTGGTCAAGACAATCTCCTGAACTCCAAACTGAATGTCAGAATGGGAAAGAAAGGTGATTTAAGCAATTTTGAGCGTGGCATGGTTGTTAGTGCCAGACGGGCTGGTCTGAGTATTTCACAATCTGCTCAGTTACTGGGATTTTCATGCACAACCATTTCTAGGGTTTACAAAGAATGGTGTGAAAAGGGAAAAACATCCAGTATGCGGCAGTCCTGTGGGCAAAAATGCCTTGTGGATGCTAGAGGTCAGAGGAGAATGGGCCGACTGATTCAAGCTGATAGAAGAGCAACGTTGACTGAAATAACCACTCGTTATAACCGAGGTATGCAGCAAAGCATTTGTGAAGCCACAACACGCACAACCTTGAGGCGGATGGGCTACAACAGCAGAAGACCCCCACCGGGTACCACTCATCTCCACTACAAATAGGAAAAAGAGGCTACAATTTGCACGAGCTCACCAAAATTGGACTGTTGAAGACTGGAAAAATGTTGCCTGGTCTGAGTCTCGATTTCTGTTGAGACATTCAAATGGTAGAGTCCGAATTTGGCGTAAACAGAATGAGAACATGTATCCATCCTCTGATGGCTACTTCCAGCAGGATAATGCACCATGTCACAAAGCTCGAATCATTTCAAATTGGTTTCTTGAACATGACAATGAGTTCACTCTACTAAAATGGCCCCCACAGTCACCAGATCTCAACCCAATAGAGCATCTTTGGGATGTGGTGGAACGGGAGCTTCGTGCCCTGGATGTGCATCCCTCAAATCTCCATCAACTGCAAGATGCTATCCTATCAATATGGGCCAACATTTCTAAAGAATGCTATCAGCACCTTGTTGAATCAATGCCACGTAGAATTAAGGCAGTTCTGAAGGCAAAAGGGGGTCCAACACCGTATTAGTATGGTGTTCCTAATAATTCTTTAGGTGAGTGTATATATATATATATATATATATATATATATATATATATACTGTGTATATTCTATTCATTATTGATGAGGTATGGCTGTAATAATTGCATTTGCACTGCACGGGCACAGGCCGTATGAATACCGTATAGCAGATCGGACCCATTCACTTGATTGGGTCCGCAATGAGCAATATAAGGCAAAAGATAGGACCAAAAAGCCGATGGAAGTGCTTCTGAGTGCTTCCACTCTGTGCCTCCGCTTCACACCGCGCCATATCTTGATGATTGTGGACCCATTTAAGTCAATGGGTCTGCATCCGTGATACGGGATTCACACAGCCGGTGCCTGTATATTGTGCACTCGCTATTTGCGGTCCACAATACGGGCATGGCCGGCCTACGGTCATGTGAATGGAGATTTTGGAAAGCTGCCATCAAGTTCTTAAGGTATATTAAGATCTCTTTCCTATTAATGAAAAATGCATATCATCATCATCACTGAAGCAGCAGAATACTCACCATGACTATACCTCCAATGACTGCGGCTGACAACAGAGACTTTCAAAGCTGGCCTGGTGCATTTATTATAACTTACACCAATAAACTGGTGAAGATTATACCAGTAATCGACACCTGTTCCTTTGATGGTGTAGATTTCCGATTTAGTGCACGGACATGCGTGCTCCTCTTAACTGTGGCGCATTTAATGCCAGCGGAGGATATATTAATAAATGACCCACTTAATTTTTTATTTGAATGTGTTATTGGGCAAAAAAGATTTTTGGTTGATATATTTTTCTGGTTTTCATTTTATATGTATAATTAAAGGTCTTTCTTCACCATAAGAACATATCCCCTATCCAAAGCTCTGCTAGTATAAGACTAGTGACGCGAGTTGGAGCCGTAAAACGTATATATATATATATATTTATATATTTATTTATAGGACAAAACAGATAAGATAAGGGGAGGTATTCTGTTCCGGATCAGGGGTCGCCCTTTTCAGGGTGAGTGCTCTGCTCATATTCGGCTTAGGGTTGTTTTTTTCATACAACCAAGCCAGGAATAGGAGCTATTTTGGGTGACACTGACCTTTTGCCTACACAGTTACCAAATGCTATCTGCATTTTCAAAAGAAACGACCTCTGAGAATAAAAATAATCCAGTGACACAAAGTTAAAGGCTATGTACACCTTTGGAGGCAATTTTTGTTTGATAGCATTTTACTCATTTTTGGCTAAAAATCATATTTTCAATTTGCCTTTATTAAAAATGTTGAGCCGTTCTGTCACAAAGGGTTAACTGATTTTTTAACTGTGTGACTGGTACCTTCACTATCACTTTGTGCTGGTCATAATAACCCTTATCTCTTAACTACTGAGAGGTTATAATCACTTATTTAAAGGGACACTGACAGGCCAAAACAGCATATATAGTTAGATATATCACATTACAGGTCTTATACAGTCTTTTAAAAGCATATAAGTATCCCCCCTGTCCACCTTATAAAGAGCGAAATATAAAATTTTATAACCTGCCTCTCCGGTCAGCAATCTGCCCAAGGGGCGGCGTTTCATGTGAAAATGCCGTTTGAAGCCCTGCCCAGCTCATCAATATTCACTTCGCTGGGCGGCGGCTAGAACTCTCCCCAGTCCCGATCCTGCGCCTGCGCAATTCAATCCTCCGGGCATCGTTCATGCCCAATCTTCCTCGCCTGCGCCCCGCCGTTAGATCGCGCCTGCGTACACACACCAGCCTGCGTCTTCGAGGCAGCTGCAGCTGCCTCGAAGACGCAGGCTGGTGTGTGTACGCAGGCGCGATCTAACGGCGGGGCGCAGGCGCAGAAGATTGGGCATGAACGATGCCCGGAGAATTGAATTGCGCAGGATCGGGACTGGGGAGAGTTCTAGCCGCCGCCCAGCGAAGTGAATATTGATGAGCTGGGCAGGGCTTCAAACGGCAGTTGGGAAGGCTGGCTGGGCGCATTTTCACATGAAACGCCGCCCCTTGGGCAGATTGCTGACCGGAGAAGCAGGTTATAAAATTTTATATTTCGCTCTTTATAAGGTGGACAGGGGGGATACTTATATGCTTTTAAAAGACTGTATAAGACCTGTAATGTGATATATCTAACTATATATGCTGTTTTGGCCTGTCAGTGTCCCTTTAAATAAGTGATTATAACCTCTCAGTAGTTAAGAGATAAGGGTTATTATGACCAGCACAAAGTGATAGTGAAGGTACCAGTCACACAGTTAAAAAATCAGTTAACCCTTTGTGACAGAACGGCTCAACATTTTTAATGAATGGGGCTTCAAACGGCAGTTGGGAAGGCTGGCTGGGCGCATTTTCACATGAAACGCCGCCCCTTGGGCAGATTGCTGACCGAAGAAGCAGGTTATAAAACTTTATATTTCGCTCTTTATAAGGTGGACAGGGGGGATAGTTATATGCTTTTAAAAGACTCTATAAGACCTGTAATGTGATATATCTAACTATATATGCTGTTTTGGCCTGTCAGTGTCCCTTTAAGCCACATTCAGATCAGTAAGATAAGGATTGAGCTTTAATGAGTGTTTATAATGTGAGAGAGCAGAGATAAGGAGTCCGTCTGCTCCCCAGATGACGGAAAGACAGAAAATCCAAATGCTGCTACTACAGCATCTCAGCCCTGTACACAATAAAAGGATTCTATTTGTTTTAATAAAGACAAATTGAAAAAAGGATTTTTAGCTCAAAATAAGTACAATGCAATAATAAAAAAAAATTGCCCCCAAAGGTGTACATAGCCTTTAAGTTTTATAACATATTATTACACAATTCTCTCTCTATAGTGTTTAAATATTCAATACAGAGAGATATCATATACCAGTGACGGCGAACCTTTTAGAGACCAAGTGCCCAAACTGCAACGCAAAACCCACTTACACTGCGTGCAGAATTATTAGGCAAATGAGTATTTTGACCACATCATCCTCTTTATGCATGTTGTCTTACTCCAAGCTGTATAGGCTCGAAAGCCTACTACCAATTAAGCATATTAGGTGATGTGTATCTCTGTAATGAGAAGGGGTGTGGTCTAATGACATCAACACCCTATATTAGGTGTGCATAATTATTAGGCAACTTCCTTTCCTTTGGCAAAATGGGTCAAAAGAAGGACTTGACAGGCTCAGAAAAGTCTAAAATAGTGAGATATCTTGCAGAGGGATGCAGCACTCTTAAAATTGCAAAGCTTCTGAAGCGTGATCATCGAACAATCAAGCGTTTCATTCAAAATAGTCAACAGAGTCGCAAGAAGCGTGTGGAAAAACCAAGGCGCAAAATAACTGCCCATGAACTGAGAAAAGTCAAGCGTGCAGCTGCCAAGATGCCACTTGCCACCAGTTTGGCCATATTTCAGAGCTGCAACATCACTGGAGTGCCCAAAAGCACAAGGTGTGCAATACTCAGAGACATGGCCAAGGTAAGAAAGGCTGAAAGACGACCACCACTGAACAAGACACACAAGCTGAAACGTCAAGACTGGGCCAAGAAATATCTCAAGACTGATTTTTCTAAGGTTTTATGGACTGATGAAATGAGAGTGAGTCTTGATGGGCCAGATGGATGGGCCCGTGGCTGGATTGGTAAAGGGCAGAGAGCTCCAGTCCGACTCAGACGCCAGCAAGGTGGAGGTGGAGTACTGGTTTGGGCTGGTATCATCAAAGATGAGCTTGTGGGGCCTTTTCGGGTTGAGGATGGAGTCAAGCTCAACTCCCAGTCCTACTGCCAGTTTCTGGAAGACACCTTCTTCAAGCAGTGGTACAGGAAGAAGTCTGCATCCTTCAAGAAAAACATGATTTTCATGCAGGACAATGCTCCATCAAACGCGTCCAAGTACTCCACAGCGTGGCTGGCAAGAAAGGGTATAAAAGAAGAAAATCTAATGACATGGCCTCCTTGTTCACCTGATCTGAACCCCATTGAGAACCTGTGGTCCATCATCAAATGTGAGATTTACAAGGAGGGAAAACAGTACACCTCTCTGAACAGTGTCTGGGAGGCTGTGGTTGCTGCTGCACGCAATGTTGATGGTGAACAGATCAAAACACTGACAGAATCCATGGATGGCAGGCTTTTGAGTGTCCTTGCAAAGAAAGGTGGCTATATTGGTCACTGATTTGTTTTTGTTTTGTTTTTGAATGTCAGAAATGTATATTTGTGAATGTTGAGATGTTATATTGGTTTCACTGGTAAAAATAAATAATTGAAATGGGTATATATTTGTTTTTTGTTAAGTTGCCTAATAATTATGCACAGTAATAGCCACCTGCACACACAGATATCCCCCTAAAATAGCTAAAACTAAAAACAAACTAAAAACTACTTCCAAAAATATTCAGCTTTGATATTAATGAGTTTTTTGGGTTCATTGAGAAGATGGTTGTTGTTCAATAATAAAATTAATCCTCAAAAATACAACTTGCCTAATAATTCTGCACTCGCTGTATTTATCACCAATATAGTATATCTCCAATGTACTTTATCATTTAGCTATAATATTCTGCCTACATTCAGTGCGCTGCATGTGCTGTTCGTAGTGCGCTCTGCGCTGATGATTGGCAGGAAAAGTCTAAGGCATATTGGTACACCATAGACTTTTTCCAGGGTAGCAGTGCCCACAGAGAAGGCTCTGAGTGCCGCCTCTGGCACTCATGCCGTAGGTTCGCCACCACTGTCATATACTCTTTAGGTGTAATTCCACACCACAGTGGGCCAAATACATACATATAATATGGGCATAAATTACCCCTCCCTAACTCAGCTGCCATCTCCCAGATGCATTTTGCAAACCTATAGCACATTTAGTACTCATTAAAATCTACCTTATAAAAATTACACAACCTTAAATATGAGTCTTTATATGCTGATTTAAAGCATGACTCAAGAGGGTTTCCATAGGCAGAGGCAGTGAACTTACGTTTCTTGCATTTTTTTAATGTGTAACAGATAAATGCTAATACTTTGGTACAATAAATACGGTATATAAGGTCACCGCTGAGAAATAGCTGGATTACGGGATTCTTGTGACACAAGCAGCTCTGCACATAAACCTATGTACAAACACTTATACGAACCACTTAAGTCATGTTCTGTTCTATGCTGCAGAACATTTAACATAAAAGCCGATTAAGGACGGATCCATTAATGTCGCAGTAAGTTTACTCCCACTTCTTATTCTCTTGTGACAAGAGGCACTGAGATTTACTCATAACCCACAGAATATTTTCTATATATTGATGTAGGCCTACATATTTCTTTTTTCATTACTGGACACAGCTACATATTTGGGAACACCAAGCACTGTTAAATAGGGCCTGACGGCAGGATCGATCCTACTGCTTGTTAGGGTTGATCCTGCTGATTTAAACAAAACCTGGAAGGCAAAAATCTGTTGTGTTAGTCCAGTCAAAACAAAATGTATTCCCTATGCAAATTAGGGCTTCAGTGCACTGAGGGGTGGGGTTGGGGGGGGGGGGTGGCAAATGCAGGAAAGCAAGGGTCTTGGCGCACAGAAGCTCTAATTTGCACATGGAATTAGCACAACGTGATTTCACCACCCAGGTTTCGTTTTGATGATCAGGATCAACTCAATTAGGCCAGGCATACTGCACCAGCAGTATCAACCCTAGAAGGCAGTATGTCTGGCTCAATATGGTTGATCCTGCTGAAAGGTCCTCTTTAACAACCAAGAGTTGCAAGATATTTAGAGCTCATTCAGAAGGCTGTATGCTGTCTGCAAAAATGCAGATCCATTTTTTTGCAGATTAGATGTAGACCTATTGACTTCTACGGGGCCCTTTTCTTCCATTCTGCGGCTCCCCAAAACATATAAAACATGTCCTATACTTGTCAGTGAAAATCAGGACATGGCCCCATTGAAGTCTATGGGTCCGCAAAAATGCAGAATGCAATCCGTTTTTTTGCGGACAGCATACTGCCGTCTGAATGAGACCTTAGTAAATGCTTCTTGAATACAACATAAAGAAAACTTTAAGATGTTGTATTAGGAATGTCTATAAGTTATATTATTTATATATGATATATTTTTTTACATATAATATAGCCTTATCAGCTGCATTTACATGACCTTCCAAGAAACGTTATCTGCACTTTATTGACAGGGCCAGACAGTGAAAACATAATCACACCTGTTCTGTCAATCAAAGTGCAGAGGGCGCAGCAGTTGCAGAGGGAGCAGAGCCTCTAGGTGTAATGGCAACGCCCCTGTTGCTCCTAGAGGCTCATTTGCATATATTAAAACTTCATTTTTCTCAGCAATGCGGGCACACAGGAACATGGGACCAACATAGATGCCTTTAGCTGCCAAGTGCACATGCAACAGGTCAGCCAGTTTTATAGGTGCAAAATCTGCTGACAGATGCCCTTTAAGGCTTCTCAAAGTTATGTAATGAGAATCATACATGTCTTATACTATTACTATAATAAAAGTAATCTTTATTTATTTATACAAACAGGATCATACATTACATAGCACCAAACAAGTCATCAGTTAAGGAATTTGGGCGCTCCCAAGAGCTTACAATCTATGATCTTACAATCTATTACTCACACTTGAGAACTAATGAGGAAGGGGATGAAGAATATGGTGACAGCAGATTTAAAGGGGCTCCACAAATACCACTCAGTTACTTGAAAATTGATGATGATATGCTACAACATAAGGGGTCTTTCACACGAGCGGATACCGTGCGGGTAATCTGCTACATGAAAGAGAGCCAAGCCCCGTTCCGGACAGCAGAGACACGGAGCAGTAACATGATGATAATGCTCCGTGCCTCTCTGTGATCTTGTTACTACAAAATCACGGTTAAGGACCCCATCAATAGGGTGATACTATGCTTCATGCATGTGCCAGTATACCAGTGTCTATGGCATGTGCTGTGTCGTATATATGTCGCAGGGAAATGATGAAAATTGAGATTTGATCAAATCCCTAAGGGAAATGATGAAAGGTAGATAGAGGCCCATTAGATGGAAATAACACTGTGGGAATCGTATACCAAATTGGTACCTCAGTTGGAATTATAAAAAGATTGGCTACCTAGAGACGCTCTTCAAATAGCTACTACAACATTTACCGAAACAGTTCCCCGAACTAACCTAAGTCTGCGTGAGATTGCAGGAAAATTATCCTTATTTGGAGGTCAAGGATTTAAGAAGTGTTCTTGTGAACAATCCAAAATACAATGTAAAACAAAAAGATGCGCCTGTAAAAAAAGTAACGTACTTTGTAACTCGAGATGCCACAAATCAACGTGTTTTAATAAAAATGAATGAACATTATTATTTATTAATTACATTCACTAAAAATGTTTAAAATTTCACTAAAAATATCCTTTTTATTTTTTTAAATATCAGCTTAAGTACCTATTTCTTACAATATTATTTCATATTATTATATTATCAAAAATATTAAACTTTTCACTAAAACAGTTAAGGGATTTGATGATCAAATCACTTAGTTTCTTTAATAATTTATGTTTCAATGACTATTGTATTACCTACTCTACATTTATTAATGCATGGTTTACTAAATAAATACTTTTAATATCTAAACAATATTATTTCATATTTTTATTATATGATCAAAAATATTAAACTTTTCACTAAAACAGTTAAGGGATTTGATGATCAAATCACTTACTTTCTTTGGGGAACATTATCTTCCGTGAATTGATCATCTCCCTTTTCATCATTTCCCTGCGACATATATAATGTCATAGATTATATGTAACCTTTATGTATAAACCATTTATGTAGCCTGACGTTGCTAACCTCCCATTAAATGGTTTCTATTATTGGCTTCCATGCATTATTTCATGACTTCTTGTGGCACATAGGAGAATGATCAGAATGTTTAATCAAACAAATCCACTTGCTAGAGCAGTTGACTTAATCATCTCTCTAAATATTCTGATTCTCTTTGCAGAGAGCACAAAATAAACAGCTCTGCATGCACGGTCCGGCCGAAACCAACCGTGAGATAGTGGTGTCACCTTGTAAAATAACAACATCAATCTTTCAACCGTGTTTATAACTCTCACTTCAAGCCAAAATTTCAATCCAAAAATTGACTACATATATCAAGGTTCAATGATACCGATATATCACTACTGTCATTGGCGCGGCCAGATGGGACGTGTTGAGGGTCTCTATGTTATTTAAAGGGCCAGTGTTTCTGTAAACAGAGTTTACGGCCTCATAAAATAGAAGTTAATAGGTCAATGTTCAATGACCACTTGTCCCCATAGAAATCATTTTTGGGACGCAGAGCCCTGTTTAGACAGCACGATCTTCTGCACAATAACAAAGACTTTTGGTGGCGGCAGAACAACACGATCACCCGATGAGGGAGCATTTGCTTGTTCATCGGGTGATTGCTGGGTCCTTTTACACAAGCCAATTATCGGGAATAGACGCTTATACAAATGCTCAGTCCTGATAATCAGCCTGATTAATGGTCTGTGTAAAAGGACCTTAAAGGTTTTTTTCTCAGGACAGGTCATCAGTATCTGATTGGTGGAGGTCTGACATCCAGGACCACCACGATCAGTGGTTTGAGAAGAGTGTGAGCGCTGCTGCATTCTCTCTGCATTTCCTAGGTCAGTGACGACACGTTCATCAGTCAGATAGCCTAAGAGCAGCTCAGTCCTATTCAAGTGAATTGGGCTGAGCTGCAATACCAAGCACAGCCGCTATACAATGTACGGCACTGTGCTTGGTGAGCTGTGAGAATACAGCTGATTAGTGGGGGTCCTGGGTGTTGGACCCCCACAGATCAGATACTGATCATCTATCCTTTTAAAAGCAATCAACCCTAATTGGAACTATGCCTGGTTTATTAGGGTTGATCATGCTGACAGATGCTCTTCAACACCCAATGAAATAAATGGATTCCCAGATGCATGAAGGCATTCACACGGATACTCTCATTAATATATGAGCCGTGCTGTGAAAAAAGTAACTCATTCTGGTTTCCAAAACATAATTACAAGAGGAAGAAGAGTTTTCTGCTGTAAACAATAACAGGAAACATTATCTCCTCTTGTCATTTACTATTTAATACAGAATACAGGTCACCCCGTCCTTCAGCCCTTCACGATTGATTCATGACACCTGTTGGTGGGAACAAGTCGCAGATTGCAATCTGTGTCCGAAATGAGACCCAATAAAAGGGATAAAACTGAAGTAAGACTGAAAATATAGGAGGCAGAAAAAGTACTGGAGTTCAGCATCCTAGTCCTGTAACTTGTGTAAAATAGTCAGTATTTTTTACAGACCACACAGCATGGCAGGACCCAGGGTGGTGATCATACTTACCTGATCCCTGCCACTGGATTATGGTTCTATCATTACCCCGCCAGCTCTGCAGCATCCAGGTCTCCCCTATGTGTTGACATAGGACCCCTACAGCCAATCACTGGATTGATGTATCAATCGTGCAGCACATCACTGGGTCACGTGCCGCACAGGTGACATGTTGTTGCTGTGGCCAGTGATTGGCTGTAGTGGTCACGTGACCCATGTAAAAACTGATGTTGACATGAGGAGACCCAGGACCTGCAGAGTCGGCAGGGCAGTGATGGAGCCAGCAACCAGCAGTGGGGATCAGGTAAGTAAGATCCCCACCATGGGCCGGCCACGCTGTCATGTCAGCCAAACCAGAGACTCCTCCAAAAGGACGAGTGAGCAATCTATAGACAGCTGTTTTGGAGTGCTTGTAGGATACTGGTTGACTGGAAAAGATGCCTAAAGCTGACCATTAGGCTTGAGTGAATCGACCTTCAGATCATAGATCCGAAGTTAATTTGTTCAAATACTTTGATGTTAATGATGTTAAGCATCAATCCTTGGAGCCAAATTTTGTCCAATTTAAAGTAGGAATCCGAAGTGGGTTATGGTACTTGCTGGTACCTCGGTACCAAAGCCCACTTCGGATTCCGATTTTAAATTGTTTTTAAATACAAAGATATGAATACCGTAGTGATTCACGGAAGTCTCACGCAACTTCAGCGAGACAAAGTTTTTTTCCACGGAGCCAATACATTTATGCTGTACAGAAACAGCATTAACATAGAAGTATTTGAACGAATCGACTATGGATCCTCTTCAAACAGCTGATTGGCCAGGGTGTTGGGTGTTGGACCCCCACCAATCATAACCTGGTAGAAAGTAGAACTGGCTTAGTTGCCCATAGCAACCGATCAGATTCCATCTTTCATTTAGCAAAGGAGCACTGAAAAATAATAGGTGGAATCTGATTAGTTGCTATGGGCAACTAAGCCAGTTCTACTTTCTACCAGTTTTGATAAATCTCCCCCAGTAAGCATGATACCTACATTTGTTGGTCTGAGTATCTGATGGCAGAGCGGTAGTCAAGAAAAAAATAATAAATGTATGCCCTGATGTCCTGGTACTTAAGGACACACGCCGCGTGGCTGGCGGTGATCGGAACAAGGTGCCTGCTCAAATCATTGAGCAGGCACCCTGAAACAATGCTCGGGGGGTCCCAATTCAGACCTGCGGTTTGCGGCTTTCACGGGAGTTGCAGCGGGCGATCGGAGGTGCCATCGGGTCCCCGTGCGGCTGTAATGGAGACCCGATGGCATGGAAGGCAGCGGGATGCCTTCCAGTGAAGAGGCTGTGAGATCCAGCCCCCTGGATCTCACAGGCAGGAAGCTGTATGAGTAATACACACAGTATTACTCATACAGCCAATGCATTCCAATACAGAAGTATTGGAATGCATTGTAAAGTGGATTAGACCCCCAAAAGTTGAAGTCCTAAAGTGGGACAAAAAAAAAAGTGGGAAAAAAAAGTCCCCCCCCAAAGAAAATTAAAAGTTTCAAGTAAAAAAACAACGTCATTTCCCTCAAATAAAGTAAAAAGAAAAATTGGTAAAAAATAGGAAGTAGACATATTGGGTATCACCGCGTCCATATCGACCGGCCCTTTAAACATATCACATTACCTAACACCTCAGATGAACACCGTAAAAAATAAAAACTGTGCTAAATAAACCATTTTTTTGTCAGCTTACATCACAAAAAGTACAACAGTAAGCGATCAAAAAGGCGTATGCCCACCAAAATAGTACCAATCTAACCGTCACCTCATCCCGCAAAACATGAGCCCCTACCTAAGACAATCGCCTAAAAAAAAAAAAAAACTACGGCTCAGAATATGGAGACACTAAAACATAATTTATTTTGTTTAAAAAAGGAAATCATTGTGTAAAACGTAAATAAATTTTAAAAAAAGTAGACATATTAGGTATCGCTGCATCCGTAATAACATGCTCTATAAAAATATCACATGACCTGACCCCTCAGCTGAATACCGTAAAAAATAAAATAAAAATAAACGTGTAAAAAAAGGATTTTTTTTGTCACCTTACATCACAAAAAGTGTAATAGCAAGCGATCAAAAAGTCATACGCACCCCAAAATAGTGCCAATCAAACAGTCATCTCATCCCGCAAAAAATCTTACCCTACCCAAGGTAATCGCCCAAAAACTGAAAAAAAACTATAGCTCTCAGACTATGGAAACACTAAAACACGATTTGTTTTGTTTCAAAAATGAAATCATTGTGTAAAACTTACATAAATAAAAAAATTGTATACATATTAAGCATCGCTGCGTTCGTGACAACCTGCTCTACAAAAATACTACATGATCTAACCTGTCAGATGAATGTTGTAAATAAAAAAACGGTGCCAAAACAGCTATTTCTTGTTACCTTGCCTCACAAAAAGTGTGATATAGAGCAACAAAAAATCATATGTACCCTAAACTAGTACCAACAAAACTGCCACCCTATCCCGTAGTTTCTAAAATGGGGTCACTTTTTTGGAGTTTCTACTCTAGGGGTGCATCAGGGGGGCTTCAAATGGGACATGGTGTCAAAAAAACAGTCCAGCAAAATCTGCCTTCCAAAAACCGTATGGCATTGCTTTCCTTCTGTGCCCTGCCGTGTGCCCGTACAGCAGTTTACGACCACATATGGGGTGTTTCTGTAAACTACAGAATCAGCGCCATAAATATTGAGTTTTGTTTGGCTGTTAACCCTTGCTTTGTAACTGGAAAAAATATATAAAAATGGAAAATCTGCCAAAAAAGTGAAATTTTGAAATTGTATCTCGATTTTCCATTAAGTCTTGTGGAACACCAAAAGGGTTAACAAGGTTTGTAAAATCTGTTTTGAATACCTTGAGGGATGTAGTTTCTAAAATGGGGTCACTTTTTTCTCAGTTTCTACTCTAGGGGTGCATCAGGGGGGCTTCAAATGGGACATGGTGTCAAAAAACCAGCCCAGCAAAATCTGCCTTCCAAAAACTGTATGGCATTCCTTTCCGTTTGCGCCCTGCCGTGTGCCCGTTACAGCAGTTTACGACCACAATTGGGGTGTTTCTGTAAACTACAGAATCAGGGGCATAAATATTGAGTTTTGTTTGTCTGTTAACCTTTGCTTTGTTACTGGAAAAAAATTATTAAAATGGAAAATCTGCCAAAAAAGTGAAATTTTGAAATTGTATCTATTTTCCAAAGGGTTAACAAAGTTTGTAAAAACTGTTTTGAATACCTCGAGGGGTGAAGTTTCTAGAATGGGGTCATTTTTGGGTGGGTAGGAATTAGTATGTATTATAGAAGTAGTGAAATTGAAACTTAAAAATTAGCAAATTTTTCCACATTTTTGGTAAATTTGGTATTTTTAAAAAAAATAAAAATGAATTTTTTTGACTCCATTTTATGTCATGAAGTACAATATGTGACGAAAAAACGATCTCAGAATGGCCTGCATAAGTGAAAGCGTTTTAAAGTTATCACCACATAAAGTGACACTGGTGAGATTTGCAAAAAATGGCCTGGTCCTTAAAGAGGACCTTTCACCGATTCTTACCCTATGAACTAACTATACAGATATGTAGAGCGGCGCCCGGGGATCTCACTGCACTTACTATTATCCCCGGGCGCCGCTCCGTTCTCCTGCTATGCCCTCCGGTATCTCCGCTCACTAAGTTATAGTAGGCGGAGATACCAGTCCCTAAGTTATGGTAGGCGGAGTCTGCCCTAGCGCTGGCCAATCGCAGCGCAGAGCTCACAGCCTGGGAGGTTATTTTCTCCCAGGCTGTGAGCTCTGCAATGCGATTGGCCAGCGCTAGGGCAGACTCCGCCTACCATAACTTAGGGAACGGAGATACCGGAGGACATAGCAGGAGAACGGAGCGGCGCCCGGGGATAATAGTAAGTGCAGAGAGATCCCCGGGCGCCGCTCCACATGTATGTATACTTAGTTCATAGGGTAAGAATCGGTGAAAGGTCCTCTTTAAGGTGAAAATGAGCCCAGTCCCTAAGGGGTTAAAGCAAAAAATAAAAAGCCTGAACCTAAACTAAGTGGTTCACGTTTCAATGGAGATATGGCAGATAAGTGAATAATGGTCTCCATGTACCTGTAATTGTCCAACAGATCCCATCTGGGGTCCTGCAAATTTAGGTAATGATGTGATTTCCAGCCTTCAAGCTCCTGAGTGCTGTGATATGCAATTTTGCACATGCAGTTAACTGCTCCCCTTTTATAGGTTAGGCTATTATCAATGCTTACAACAATTATTCAGAAAAAATATTAAAAACGACTGCTGTGACTGAGCACGATTATATCTGATGCCCTGCACAGCTCTACGTATGCGAGGTCTTACACCATCATTCATACACACTGGAAGCAAAGAAAGAAACTCAACTCAACATGAACTGCACAAATGAATTGTCGGTTAATTATGGAATGGAAACAGATCTGGCTGTAGGCATCAGTACCAACAATTACATCAATTAGTGAAGCAAAATAGTGCCTGCTTATATCAAATGTAATTTACATACAGCCATTTACAACCATAGTCCCTATGAAGGTCAAAAATAAAAATAAAAATCTGTGCATGTACAAATCACAACACGTTGTCTACTCTCTATACCACGGCACAGGAAACACTCCAGATAACATTGGTGGCCGTGCTTACACGCTATTTTATTATTATTGTTATTTATTATCAAAGCGTCATTCATTCCATGGCGCTGTACATATGAAAAGGGGTCAAAATACATAATACGGAAAATTGCACTAAGCATGGACAAGACGAATTACAAACTGGTACAGAAGGAGAGAGGACCCTGCCCGGGGGGCTTGTGAAACAGCATCGCCCTCTCTGGTGGCCTGGACCGTGGAAGTATGCAAAGCCTGGCGCTTCTTCCTATAGTGTGCAAGCGCGGCCACCTCTACTGGTCATAACCATGGAAACAAGCAGTGTATAATGTGATGGAAAAATTAATCAAGCCAGCAAAGGAAGCAATATGGACAATCACAGTACATTAGTAAGTGCCTTGTATTAACTTTCTCTACATGACAACCCCTTTAAATACTCTGGGGTCACACCTGATCCACGCCTAGTCATGCCCTCAAGACACTATATTACAAAACGCACAGTATTGTTTACAGTGTTAAAGGAATTTTCTGACTCTTTCTAACTGATGACCTATCTTCTGGATAGATCATCAGTATCTGATTGGTCCGACACCCGTGATCCCCACCAATCAGCTGTTTGAGAACCCCTGTGAACGCTGTGGCCTTCTCACAGCTCGCCAAGCGCAGCGCTGTACATTGTATAGCGGCTGTGCTTGGTATAGTGCTCAGCCCCATTCATTTGCTGCTCACAGATGCCTCTCGCAGTGGCTCATCTCCCATGGGAACAAAGGATCAGACATGTTGAAATCCAGAAGGCTCCTTTAAACATTGTTAGGCAAATTAGCAGGTTCGGAAAACTTTCATGAACTATGTATGGTCAACTTAAGACTCATTTTTGTGCCCATAATTGCAACGGTATGAAAACTGGTGTTAAATCCTGCACACCAAGTCCATAAAAACAATCAACAATTTAAAAAGCAGCATACATCCATTTAACCTACGCGTTTCGAGCAGTTATGTTCTTAGTCATGGCATATATACCATATAAACCCTGTAACATGATATCCCTTATGCTTCCCTCATAAATCATTTTCTTTTCCAATCACCCCCTCTCGTTGGATAATTAACCAGTTCAAAGCCAAAGAACCTCAAATTTCTGTTTCATTAATTATATTACTTATGTGTCCTGCAATGCGTTTTTTTTTATTTCATTGTTGCACATCCCACATAATATAAATGACATGCAGTGCACCATATTCCATACACTACATAGTGTCAATTGCTAATTATAAAACATCTGATAACTTGATATTTTCCGAATGTACCGTAGCAGTTTTTCTTTGCAAACCTACAAACATCACATCATGTATCTCCACATTTGAAAAAACCTTTCTGTGACAACCATGTTTTCCTCTCTGTTTTTTGTTTTGTGCTAATATACTTCCAAGAGATCGACCTCTCCTCTTCACACACCGACAATCCTGCTTAAAGACAAGGTGTCATCTTGTCCGTTAAGTAGTTCCGTATAATTTTTTCTATAGCAGGGAATTGGTTTCTCTATGGGGTAGAATATGTGCGAATGAAATTATCTTTTTTTCCCTCTTTCCTAAATAAATAGGACTTTCATTTTTTATTTTACACTTGTTTATACCTGAAAACTTTTAGAGTATTAACTTGATATCTTGTATTTCTATTTTCACCTCCTTCATTCTTTGTTCTTCATACATGCTTACAAGTTTCATTAAATCTGGACAAGATATTATTCCATTCAGTGGAATGTATTACTGTATTACTTTGCTATGACTGACAGCGCTTATGCAGAGAGTTCGGCAAAGCTAGCCGAACTCCCGGCTGTCAGTCACAGCGAAGGGGCAGGAAAGGGGGCATGGTTATCTTGACTTGAAGCAAGGAGGCCGCTGCCCCCTTGACTTCAAGCATGACTAGAGAAGCGCGCCGGCAGGGGATTAAAGAACGTTTTCTGAGCTTTAGCCGCATCGGCCTTCAGGAAGAAAATTATCGTTGGAAACACGCTGCTGGCTACTGTCAGGCGGCTTGGGATAGTTTTTCGAGGTGACAGGTTCCCTTTAAAGCCTTCTCCAGACAATGCAGCCTCATAGTGAAAAACACTTTCACAATTTCTTGCAACCTCCTCCCTCCATTTTCCAGGAAAAGGGTATTTCATTGTTGTCGGGTCCTCTTTATGGAAAATTTTAACCCTGACATGAAGATAAAAAGTGAGATTTTCTAGTGCGATTTATGTAACCTGATCTGTTCACCACGACTTACAGTAACAATGTCTATTAATAATACTTGAAAGGTAAAAAATAAAAGGAGAGCTCTTTACTCTATCTTTCAGGTCACTTTCTGTTCATCAGGAAGTAACAATCAGTATTTTATAAGGTACTTGTTAACAGGTTATCTAGGCTGTGCAGTAGGTGCTAATGAGACACTCATGATAAAGACCACTGATCAGTAATTAAGAGACATCTCCTTTTAGCCTCATTAACTCAAGAGCATCACTCTTTCCAAGAACTATTTGAAATATTGGTATACGGCCATCAATAAATCAACCTAGAAAATTAAGTCAATGTAATTCAATTTGTGTTGACAAAGCTTTATGGCTAGGAGGGGATCAGGTGCTTGTGTCTTCTTAGGTAATGCTCTCTAATATTAATGTTGCATATCTTACTGATAACAAATAGAAATAATTCTAGGCAGGGGTATAGATCCTTTTACACAGGACGATGATCAGGCAAAATTCCTACAAATGTTCATTCATTGCTAGTTTGTCGGCTGACCACACAAATAGGGAACGTGCTGCCAGCAAATGCAAACTGAAGAAGGGCAACTGATTCTCCCCAAACACTCTGCATGTCTTAATAATGGACAGCAACGGATTGATCTAGACATACGCTGGTAAACTGCATAACTTTTCATGGTACAAACAGTAAGCGTTATTTGGTGATTCCATAATATCACTTTAACCCCTTTCCAACATCTGCCGTACATGTACAGCGAATCAAGGGTCTTTAATGAAGGTGCCCACTCTGTAACGGAGCAAATGCCATAGTTTCACGTCGCAGAAACCCGGGGCTAATGTCTGCGATTGCGAACATTTAACCCCTAAGATGCTGTGGTAAAATGTGACCACGCCATCTGAAAGGCCGAAATCACATGCATCTTGGACAGGAACGGCTCCCCATGGCGGAGATCAGGGTAGGCATTCTGTTGAAGTAATAAGCCACAGCCTGTGCTAGGCTTCTAGACTCATTACCGCTATATTCCAATTCAGGCCTGTAGGTGGCAGTACTATATTAAAATATACTAATCTTTCTATATTGTAATGGATAAAATTCCATTATTTTATACAAATTGCAATTTAACCATTGCATGCTGGGATAGATCATCAGCATCGGATGATCTCTGGATAGTAAATCAGCATCTGATCAGCTGGGGTCCGACACTCGGGACCCCCTCCCATCAGCTGTTTGAGAAGGCAGCGGCGCTGGCAATAGAGCTAAGGCCTTCTCGCTGTCTACCTCAGGCCCAGTAACGTCACAACTAGTATAACTGGCCTGGGCGCGTCTAAGCCCCATTGAAGTGAACGCGGCTTAGCCGCGCCCAGGCCAATGATACTAATCGTGACGTCACTGAACCTGTGGGAAACCGCTGATCGTCGGGGTTCCCGGGTGTCGGATCAGTTGCTGATGCTCTATCCAGAGGATAGATCATCAATAATAAAAAAAAGCTGCAGAACCCCTTTGATGTAATTATCTTTGCAGATGCAGGACATCTGGTTCAGATGTGGACATAGACTGCAAACTGTCTCTGTGCTCTTTTCTTACGGAGAACCTGTGCAGTTGTACAGGCTACATATATAGTATGTATGGTTTTTGGTCCAAGGCCAGCTTTAGCTTCTGATTGACTTTAGTGGCCCATTTATTAGATTTTTTTTTTTTACTTTTATTAGATGTTCATTACTGTGTTAGAGCTTGGGCCCACCGGAGGATCCTCTGGTACCCTCAAAGTGAATATGGGAGGGACAATTGCTACCGCCTTCAGTTCTATAATTATTGGCAGCTCATCCCTGATTACACAGGGGGCTGTGTTACTTGATTATACAGGCCAATTATCAGAAATTAGCGTTTCTATGAATGCTGGTACCTTATAATTGGCTCAAAAATTGTGCAGTATAATTTAAGTGGTCAGGTTGACCAAGTTCTCACCTACAGCTACGTTATTTACTCAAAGATATACGAAGCTGAATACATGGATTCCACAATTACCAGCTATGTATGTGTTATTTACCAGTCGCTCTGGAAACTTAGAAAGAAAAGATTCCCTTGTCCCCATCTATTAATCTAACTTTTGAGATATGTATTGACACATGTATAACTTTCTTGTAACAAGACAATGCTGAAGATCACAGGAATGATATACAGCGTCAGAAAATTGAAAAATCTTATTTCAGGGTTGGGCAATTAAGTGAAAAGTACAGGTGTAGCAAACAATAACTTGACACTTCATTTGTTTTATGAAAAATTGCAGCAAACTGTATACATCTGTATACTTATATGATCACCCTCTAAACTACTATAAAAAGTAGCTGTATAGCTGCTCTGGAAAACTGCCCTATGTGATTTCTAAAAAAATGAAAAGCAGTGGAAAAATAAAAGGTCAATTGGACATTTTCTGATGAACTTCTGGGAACGACATGGAATGGAAAAGAAAAATGTCACCCCTTTTTATGAATGAACCGAACAGGGTAGCCTTGTTGTTATGGAAAAATCATGGTACATTGAGTATGAATAAGTGACCAGAGGATGGACAGTGTCCATTATCACTCAAACATCATGATGCGTATAATAAACTAACAGGATATAATGTTCCAAGGGATTAATGACCAAAACAAACATGTTGAGAAATAACTGGAAATGTACCTTTTATTTTTGTCTTCTATTTGAAGGATGAAAATGACATCATCCGACGTTTGAAACTTTGTTCCACTTTCCCCCCACTTTAATTTCAGACTCTGGGGCCCGGCAGCCGCACACTCGAGCCGAGGAGGCAGTGGAGGAAGAGGGTTTGTCTTGACATTGATTGCTTCACTGAATGGCCCAGCTCCAATCTCATTCACTGCTTGAATTCGGATTCTAGAAAAGAGAAGTAGAGTTTAGGTAAAGGCAGTATTACAGCTTTCAACACCTTTTCATGTCATTTTTGTAGTTCTTTGTAACGCCACCACTAAAAATTCACTTTGGCACAGTATGATCTACTTTAAGCCAATCCAGCCCCTACTGACGTGTTAGGTAATGGGACAAATTAGGCAGCTAGAAATCTTTTGGTACAGCTCTTTCTACTTTTGTAAATTAGAAATTCAGTAAACGTGCAGAAACCTCTATGTCTGTATAATTCATGCAGGAAAAGTTAAATTAACAGAGTCTAAATACTATGGTAAATCAATGGACCTTATAAACAATGTTATAGCCCTAGGACAGGGATGATATAAACTGTTTAGACAATATTCAATGTAAACGGCAATATTTTGTCCTAAAATGGTTTCAACGAGATGAAGAAATATTGAGTCCAAATGCACTACTGAATTCACGATATGTCACTCTTCATCGTGATGTGAGAACAGAGGGTTACAAGACAATAAACTTTTCTATGACTTCATGAAAATGGAAACATTTTATAGAAAATCATAGAGAATCACAACCCATATAATGCAGGCATTATCACACTCCATGCTTTAAACTAGAAACAAGTTTCTCATGTAAATACTAAATAATAGCAATGCTAGAAGTTTCTATTCTCTGTATTTTATTATGATCTACAGCTGCACTCAGGCATGCTAGACATTTAAGGTGGATATCTCCTTCCAGGGACTTATTTGCCTTAGTTTACTTTGCCAGTAATCTAGTAATTCTTAAAGTGAATGTGTCATCATAAAATTACTGTTTAAATCACATAGTTGTTTATGTTAAACATATTTTTCAGAATGTTGAGTGAATTTTTTATTAAAATTTTACATCACTCTATTAAAGCTAAAATTCTGAAATTTTGCAGTTTGTACTCTGGCCACTGAACCTCTTAACAGGCTGACACTTCCTGTTCTGATATGACTCTTCAGTAATTATCTCATCATCAGCAGCAGGATTGCAATGAAAGGTAACACTTCTGTATGGATAACGCAGTACCACCACCATTCCCAATAGGTGATGGACAAAGCTCACCTCCTCCCCCTCCTTGTACAATAACCTGCACGGATCACACATCACGCCTAGAAAGCTCTCTCTTAAAAGTAAAAGGACATTTCCTGTCTCCAAGTTCCTAACCTCCATGTGGATGCTGTAAATGATATCTCTGAATACAGTTAACAGCATCTCAGACAAGGTACCAGCACCCATAATGATGAAAAGAGAACAAACTAATAAAAAGTACATAAAATAACAAAAATATTAGATATAATGACTATTTATTGCCACCTGGTTTTAATTAGTAATAAAATGTAATTTCCACTATGTATATTTAAAAAAAATCCTAAAATCCTTCTACTAATCCTAAAGTCCGACTACTACACCTAATAATAGGTGTCTGTAAGGTTCCCTTTACTGTAGTCATTACCTTATCATTACAGGCAGGATTAGAATGACAAATATCACTGATGTATATAGATAACACAGGGACCTCCATTCACAGAACATGCCTAGAAAACATCCCCAAACAAATCAATGAGGTCCCCTTCTGTCCATTGTGTCTATTGCCCATGGATGTAAAGCATATCACTAATTGCCGTTAAGAACAGCCTAGGCAAGATGGCTGCCCTGCAATCACGTTCAGGAAATAGACAAACAAAATCAACAATCAGAAAATAAAAACAGATTAGAAAAATCATAGGTGACACATTCCCTTTAAATAGATTACAGATGATAATACTTCCATCACTGATGAAATAGAAATCATAGAAATAGACCTTCGTCTGTGGTAAGGTGGGAAAGTGATTTTTGGACTACACTTACTGTAGACAACACTAAGGAGCTGTCTGGGTCATGGTTGTACTCAAATGAAATAGAACAATTAGCACTGACAAAGTTGGGGAACCCATTTCTTGTCCTCATAGACAAAAGTTGACAGGGTCAAAGTATCATGCTTTTGGACAGCTTTACATATATTTTTTAACTGGAAAACTACTTAAAAGGAGCGAAATCTAGTTAAAATGATCCCATGACATCATACATTAGAAGATCTCACTGGTAAAGTCTTCTGCCATCATTGATTTCCAGAACAAAAAAAAAATCTACAGAGAGTCCAAACGCTTTCAGAACTGATCAGAGATTTGTGTCATTGGGAACATGACCCAACATTTTGTATTAGTCACCTTGTAGGGCTAGCTGAGCCGAATGTAATGACACCTTTCACTTAGTCATTTGTTGCCTCATTCTGTAGAAAAATGACTCTTAATCCATATGCAAATGAGCAGTTAAGCGCACTAAAGGACGGTCCTAAGCTACTCTGTGCACCCTTGCCCCTCATGCCAATCCCTTGTTCCATCTTATCCTTCTTGACTTACAGGGTCAGGTTAGATGTAGGAACCTAGCCCTGTCGATTAAGGATGGGGAAGGGCTGGCAGTGGAATCTGAAGAAGCAAGGGTGCATTAGCTGGCATCTCTGCAAAGAGAGAAAGTGTCCCCTTGAGCGCTACATGAAAGGCTCTCATCCAGCCAACCAGTATGCTGCTACGTACTGAAGAGGGTCATCAACCTCAAAACAGCTGTCTAAAGACGGGTGTCTCATTCTTTTGGGAAGACTCTTCTTTGGTTGATAAATCAAGTCATGTTTCAAGGTTCTTTTTTTTTTTAAATCAATTCTTTATTATTTTATCAACAAGACAAACAATACATCCAGAGTGTACATCTCTGAATACAAAACCGCACTAAAAGTGCAGTGAGCAATTCAATAACATACATAGGGGCATTATATAGTCAAGAGTACAATATATTCAGTACAAGCAATCAAAATATGATGACATTATTAAGACATTCTCCCATAGACAGATTAGCAGATCGGAGCAACAGACGACCCAAGGTCCCCTTCAGTTGACCCACAAGGTACCATTCCGTCAGTGTGAACGGTCTCACAATTAATTGCATCTCCTCATCAGACATACAATGAACAATAAACGGTTTCCATTTCTGAAACAACCCCTTAGCTTGTCGTTCGTTAACAGCGAGGGAATTTAATCTCTCCAAATAAAATACATTCTTTAATTGATCTATTATAAATTGTAACCCCGGAGCATCGGCCTGCAGCCATTTTTGTAGAATACTACGCTTAACTACCATACATATTGTATGAAACAAACGAGGTAGCCCCTCTTGACCTACCTCTCCTTCCTCATAATGAAATAAATATAGTTGAGGGGACAATGGAAGCTCTCTTCCCCAGATTCTCTTGACTAAATTCCCCACTTCCTCCCACAACCTCTTACTCTGTGGACACATCCAGATCCCATGAAATAAATCAGAGAAACCCACTCCACACTTCGGGCAACTAGTTATCCTATCTGGTTTCGCTGGATGAGGGGGGATATTAAAGCCATAGATAGCACGATACATAAGTCGAAACTGCATATCCCTCCACGACTCGTTAATAACATGCCTCCTAACTACTTCCCAACCTTTCACCATCTTTTGTTCAATATCCCCATCATCCAGCTGTTCGGCCCATTTTCCGAATCTAATACTCCTATCCCCAGTCCCATCTTCCTTTCTCATATCAGTGTAAATTGTGGAAATTGAGACCTTCCCACCACCTAAATCCAAGATCCTATCCAGAACATTTCTACGAATCTCTTTCTGCACCAACCCCAGTTGATTTATCACAGCCTCCTTTACCTGAGACCATTGAATAATTTGAAAGGATGACAGAGAAAACTTTGCAATCAATTCTTCACACGTTAACCACCTAGGTTCAGTGTCATGTAGTAAATGTTTCACATATAAAATCCCCTTCCGCCTCCATTCTTCAAACAATTTGTTCACATTACCCTGTACTAATTCTGGATTATCCCATAAAGGAAGATGCTTAGAGATCCTGTAAGACAACCAGTACTTCTTCCGAAGAATCCTCCACGCAGCTATTGTACAATTGTACAAAGATTGTTTAATCCACACCGGAATCACCTGCAACCTTGAATGTAGCAGCGCCACTGGAGACCAAGGAGTACAGAATTCCCTTTCTAGCGACAAAGCCGAGTAGAAATCAGATCCATTTATCCAGTATCAAACATGTCTTGCCATGCAAGCCAAATTATAACTTCTGATATCAGGAAAAGCGATCCCTCCCTGTTCAATCCCCTTTATTAAGGAACGCATTTGTATCCTAGGCCTCTTGCCATGCCACAAAAAGTTCTTGAATGCTTTTACAATTTTAGAAACATCTTTATGTTTTAACAGAATGGGGATAGTCTGCAAGGGATATAGCAATTTAGAGACTGACATCATCTTAATTAGATGATTACGCCCCAGCAACGACAACGGAAGATGATGCCATCTACGTAGTTCCTTAACTATTTTATTTATCAATGGGTCATAATTAAGTCTATATATGGACTCAGGAGTAGTCCCCACCCTAATACCCAAGTAAGTTATATGAGAACGTGCAATTGGTATACCCCTCAAATCACTCCCCATTACCCGCTGCCCCCCCTTCAAGAATAGGAACTCACTCTTTGATCTATTGATTTTTAATCCAGAAAGAGAACCAAATTCTTCCAAAGCTTCAGTAATCCTCCCAATATCTCTAACAGGGTTAGACATAAAAAGCAGAATGTCATCAGCAAATAAAGCCGAACGCATCTGCTTCCTACCTATCCTCAGACCCTCAAACAAATCCTCTGAGTTTAGCCATCTTGACAATGGCTCTATCGCCAGGTCAAACAAAAGAGGAGATAACGGGCAGCCTTGTCTAGTTCCTCTCTGCAATAAGAAAGAATCAGACAAACAACCCCCGGAACACACCCTTGCCCTCGGACCTAAATACAAAACATCTAATAGCGTACGAAACATCCCATTAATACCTACCGAATCTAGGGCAGTTTCAAGGTTCTTTAATGGGTTGGGTC
Source organism: Bufo bufo (assembly GCF_905171765.1). NCBI lineage: Eukaryota > Metazoa > Chordata > Amphibia > Anura > Bufonidae > Bufo > Bufo bufo. Next base: position 201,597,404 of record NC_053392.1, on the reverse strand, counting down.
TTTGACTATGATCTCTGACAGGATAGTTACCTAGAGGTGGTGTTAGAAAGACTTCTTTCAGTCTTCATTTTGGAGGAGAGCTACTTTTCATACCCTTTTCCAGGGATCATTGCCTGTAAGACTCCCTATGCCAGCTGGTGTTTGCACAAGAGGTTGGGAAGATGTTCATGGAGACATTCTTTCTGACTAATTGGTGAGGTTATGTGTGTACGTACAGTACATAGCAGTAACAGTGTAAAAGAAGAGGTGAGCTTTGATTAGTACCGTATATGGTTGTCAAAAATGACCAATATATTGTTTCTGGGCTATAAATGACCACTATATTGTTTCTGAGCTTTAAATGACCCCTATATTGTTTCAGAGATTTATTAGCATGTTTTATAGGTTTATAGCCATTTTTCTGCTGGAACATTCTTCTCATTATTTTCCCAGTGTTTCTTCTAAACATAAACTGCTGGGGATCAGTACATTGCTGCTAAAACCCTGCAAACTTCTGGCCTCTAAAATATGGCCTAAATACATGAAAAATACTACTCCTGACCTAATAAGATAAACACAGCAATGAGAATTCTATTTGCAGTCTCGCCAGTGCTCCTAGACCAGAAAAATATCTCACCACTGAATTAATCATCAACAAGATGACATGAGAAAGAAATGGATATGATCATTCCCAAATAATTAACTCATGCGCTACCCCAGGAGGAAGACAAAGCATACAAGACAACCAAATGATTTATTATGCGATACCCAATCCCTCAACGATATCAATTGGCACACTTGTCCAGAAGCAATCTTCTGGAAGAGCTCACTAAAGGCTTTCATGGGAATGTATGCACTTCCACTTGGCCAGTTATCCAGTGGTAAAGACCATGCAACGCCACTAACTTTAAAGACCCATTTACACTACGTCACCCAGCAGACAATTAACGTATTGGGAAGGAAATGTTCTTTCCTGAAAATTGCCTGCTCTTCAGTGGAAGTGAAGAGCTGGATTTCCGTGCAGAGTGTGAGGACTACTGCAATTGTTTGCTCTCATCTAAATGTATTGTTTCTGCCTGGGCAGCAGATCACTTTTCACACTGCACGGTCTGCTGCCCAGAAACACTGATTGAGGTGTCCACAACAAAGATCATCTCACCTGATGAAAGAGCGTTTTGCTCATTTATCGGGTGATTTGCTGCACTTTTACACAAGCAGATTACTGGGAACGAATGTTTGTAGGAACACTCATTCCTGATAATCTTTCAGATAACTGAGCAATGTAAATGCACCTTCAGAGTTTGTCCAGCCATCATCAAGGAGTCATCACCTTAATGATATTCCAACTGCTCCCATTCCAATGTTTCAATGTCCTCCGCTGGTCTCTGATTCCTGGCCCCCCTCGATGTGCTCAGCAATCAATGGCCATAACTATGACCCTCTTAAGTCAGTGATTGGCTGAGTGGGTTTTTTCAGTGTGTGCGGAAGGACCAGGAAGCAAAAACCAAGAGGACGAGGGAGGAACATGAAGCATTGGACCAGGAGTGGCAAGGAGCAGAAAGGTATGACTTGTTTTGTTATTTTACACCTTTCAGAGCCTTTTTTGTTGTCAAACGCTGGTCATACATGGGGAAATAGGCCCCAATTTGAAGAGTGTTATAACAGTTTTGCTATCAAGATGTTCCAAGGGCCACAGATTGACTTCATACCCTTGCACTCCCCTTTTCTGGAATATTGTAATGCATGACAGGTGTTCTGCTGTGTTAGGGCTGTCCATTTTAGCATCTTCCACATAATAACCACATAATAATTGGGTTTTCCCATGAAAAATATTCTAAATTTTTCAAACCAGCATCTGGATCTGAGTATTTTTTGTAATTGCATGTAGTTAAAATGTAGCATAGCCTCTGAGTTATTTAATGAAATCTCTCTGTATAGCGCCACCTGCTGTTTGTTCTTTTCCTTATTTCTCTGTCTGCCTAACATCATTGAGGTGAACACATGCTAAATAACATCCTTCAACTGCCACCAGCTCTACCTGCTGTTAGAAGTTGTGACAGGTACAGGGAGAGAGCAGAAGAAAGGAGACGCCCTGTGAGCTGTGATAGGGAGAAAACTGGCAGAAAGGACTCATCCCCGTCCTATAATAGTGAAAGCGCTTGAGCAGAAAGGGCACATCCCCTGAGCTATAATAAGGGGAGAGCTGCAGCAGAAAGGACGTGTCCCATGAGCTGCAAGCTTGATCTATATCTATGTTTTATATTTAGGTACTGCGCAATGCGCTCCCTGTCCACCTTCACTGTTTGTTAGTGCCCAAAAACACAGTATACAGTAGCTCTACAACTTCAGATTGGTAATTACCTGATTCTGAATTCTTGTCTGTTCAACGGTGTATCCTATGCCTTCTTTTCTCTAGCTCTCACAACCAAAATGAAGGGGATATGGTAGGCTGGACCCTATTACTTTTAGTTCTACTGAGCTTGCCCCAGCCGGCGGCACAGCTCAGTTTGAAAAATCTGCTTGCTCGCACGGAGCGCTGTGTGACATCACAGTAGGAGCTACGGGTAGCTAGGAGGACCAAAGTTATTCCAACACGTTTCGAATAAAACGTTATTCTTTGTCAGGGATGCTAGGAGGACTCCTAGTGTTGTTTATGTAGGTCCATGTCTCCTCCTTCAATTAACCCCCTCATGTCTTCTACATTTTAGTTGTCATTCATTCAAAGGCAAATAATTCAATTTCTGAATTCAGTCCCGATGGTGCCAATGTGTTCAAATTGAAGATCCAACGGGTCTCTGCTCTGGACAATTTCTTTTATAAAATCCCCCCCTCTTCTATCTTTATTCACTATCTCTAGTCCACTGAATATAGTGCCATTGTTATTTCCCCCATGTTTATCTTTGTAGTGTCTTGAGAGGATGACATTCATATTTTCTCCGGATATTATAGATATGCTCCCCTATCCTCTTACTTAGGGTTCTTTTGGTACGACCTATATATAGTTTCTTGCATGGACATATTGCGTATATGACCCCCTGGCTTCTGCAAGTAATATGGTCTCGTATCTTATATGTAGCCACATTAGCTCTCCATTTATTTTTTATTTGCTTATTCATATGTTGTTTCCTACTAATTTTCAGTTTTTTACACACCCCACATGTGCCGCATGGGAAGAAACTTGCTTGTGGTTTAATTCTTGTATCCCCATTTTTTATCTGACTAACTTTTTTTGCTTACACATTTATTTGTGGGGGCTAATAGGCTACCCACGTTTCTTGCCTTTCTGTATATAAATTTGGGGTTATTTGGGATGTGATCTCCTATTATTTTGTCTTCTTTCAGGGTCTCCCAATGTTTTTTAATAATCTCTCTCAATATTCCTGTCTGGCCATTATATTGCGTGATGATCGGCGGTATTTCTAAAGGCTCTCCTTCTCTATTCTTATTCTCCTGTGTTTTGGTCTTTTTATTCATTAGATCTTGTCTGTTTACTTTCCCTACCAGTTCTTTTTGTCTTATTAATTTCTCCTTATTATAGCCTCTCTGTTCAAATTTCTGTTGTAATTTGTCTGCTTCTATTTGATATGCATCCTTTTTTGTGCAATTTCGTCTAATTCTCATGAACTGGCTTTTTGGAATATTTTGATGTATATCTAGCAGAACAACTAGAACAATGAATGGGGAGATGTCTGGATCCATGTGAGGTGCAGGGCTGGTTCCAGCTTTGTTACAAAGAGATTCTCATGTACTGTAATTTTTTACATTAGTCATGGAATAACCCCTACAACAGTAAATCTTACCAATTGGTATTTTTTATATACATGGTCATTCTAACTGTGTTACACCAGAAAGGTTTACAACTGAATTGGATTGGTTATCAAATTCTCCACTTTTCTCTTGCCCCAGTTTGAAGAAATCTTTACCATGGTATTCCTATAAGGGGGAATAAAGCTTCTTATCATTCGTTTTTGTCTACAAGGCATAATGCCTATACATAAACTGAATAAAACCTAGACTAAGACTTGCTGACAGTTTGACTTGGCAATATGATATTTAATGTAAACTAGTGAAAATGTCTTGCTCAGAAGACGCAGACTGGACTCCTGTCTGTTATATTAACAGCCTTGAACAAACACAAAACTCGCTTAGGAGTGCAATGAGCTATCAAATAAATGTTCTCATCATTTACGTCAAACTTTAAAGTCAGCCAAATGAAACAATTTTTTGAGAAGGTAAAAAACACAGGACTGTAATTGGACAACCAATCAGTCCTTTACAAATGTGTTATTCGTGCAACCGAGCAAGAACATATTGGTTTTTGTCCACTTAACAGGTCATTGAAAACAAAGCTCTTACAGTTGCTCACAGTTATATAAGAAAATCACACATCAGTTTAACCAGTGTAATGAAGAATGTGATCCGGATGTTTGTGTCTAGAGACAGCAATATGTTCTGCGTGTATACCCTATAAATCAATTTTTACCTATGCAAAGCACACCTGTAAAGGATGAAGAAAAGGTTTAAAAACATGGCTGTTACCTGTCTATAATGCCCATCATGTTGTATAACAAGAATTTATTCTTTTGATGTCATGCACCTACTTTTGCTTGACAAAGCGGGCAGAGTTCCCCGAAACATAGCTTCATGTCTACCGATGGACTTTGCACTATTTATGATCTAAATTAACTTTTGTTGAAGTAAAGCATTTTTTTGTGCGTTTGAATATAATAAAAATGGGGAAAGTACAAATAACCCACTTTTTTACTTGGTGGAATAGTATATTTGGTCACTGATATTGCTTTCAAAGTCATGCACCTACTTCATATTGTGTAAAAGTAAAAAGTCATTCATTAAAATATTAAATCCTGTGCCTACAGCCACCACTATAGCCTAGGCCAGTGATGGCGAACCTTTTAGAGACCGAGTGCCTAAACTGTATCCCAAAACCCACTTATTTATCGCAAAGTGCCAACACTTCAATTTACCCTGAATACCAGTATAGTATATCTTCCATGTACTTTATCATTTAGCTATAATAGCCTCCCTACATTCAGTGCCCTCCCTGTGCTGTTCATAGTGCGCCCTCCGCTGATTAATGGAAGGAAAATTCTAAGGCATAATGGTGGACCATAGACTTTGTCCAGGGTGCGGGTGCCCACAGAGAGGGCTCAGAGTGCCGCCTCTGGCACTCGTGCCATAGGTTCGCCACCACTGGCCTAGGCCTAGGAGCTCACCGCATTGCAGTTTATACATTCAACTCGATCATAAAACAGTATGCTGTAAGCTCCTCGACTCCCTCTAGTGGTGGCTACAGGCATCTAGGTATTTATTATTTCTATGCAGGGAATGTAGAGATCTCCATTCAAAATTTACAGCACAGATTTTCGGACCTAAGAGCGACATCATGTTAAACAGAAAACATCACACAAACACCCACAATAACCAATTAGCCTAATGCAGTGCGCTATTTGCATTAAGTGACGAGAAAGAATAATGATCCGTAGTGTGGTAAGATGAAAGAAACCAAAATGCTCTCCATTGAAACACTCATTGCATCCTTTCCATAAAAGAAAAAAAAAAATCATGTCATGAATTACATCACAAATGCCAACATCAAAGAGTAACAACAGAAATGTTGTTAATAACTAAAACTTTTTGTGCTTATTTTCTATTCATTATAACAATATCAAATATAATATTGCCATATAAACATGTCAGTGGGTAACCAGCGCTAAAGTACTAGTTTATACTAGTGCCAGCGCACACATTATTATTACTGCTTTTACTGCAAGAGAAGCCAGATCAAGATAGTATTTTATAAAACCAGGGCTCATATTCCACCAACTTTTAGAACACATTCACATGTGTATCGGGGGGTGGGGAGGAAAAGCTGTTGCCCAAACGAGCATTCAGCGGACAACAGCTTTAGGCCTCATGCACACGGCCGTATTGCGGCTCGCATTCACTACGGAGTGCTTCCGTGGTGTTTGTCTGTGCCTCCGCCCTTCAAATTGTGGTACCCAATGCACAGAATGGCCGCACAATGGCAGTGTGCATGAGGCCTTAAATTGTAATTGAGACTAATTTCCCTTTAAAGGGAATCAGTCACTGCGATTTTTTAGCTATTATCAGTCGTATCAGGCCCCTTTCACACAAATGATACGGATGTTGTCTGGATCTGTTCAGGAAAAAAACGGATGGCTTTGCAGGCAAGTGCAGTCAGTTTTGTCTGCGATTGCGTTCAGTGGTTCAGTTTTTTTTCACATGGAGGCTATCAGTTTTGATGTCTTTTTCACACGCGTGAAAAAATAAACGAAAGAGTAAAAATCTACATCTCCTAGCAACCATCAGTGAAGCCCCATTCACTTCTATGCATCCAGGGCTGAGTGAAAAACGCAGAATATAGAACACGCTGCGGCCGCGTGAATCACAGATGCAGACCCATTGACTTTAATGGGTCTGCCATCCTCAAGATATGGCGCGGTGCGGATCGGAAGCCAATAGAAGCGCTTCCGTGGGCTTATTGGTCTGAGCCTCAGCACCATAAAAGATGTCCTATCTTTTGCCATATATTGCGGATCGTAGACCCATTCAAGTCAGTGGGTCCACGCCGCAATACAGGATTCACATGATTGGTGCCCATGCATTGCGGACCGCAATTTGCGGTCTGCAGCATGGGCACAGAAGGCCTACAGTCATGTGACTGTGCCCTTAAAGATAAGTTAACCCTCTGGGCAAAAACTAGGGAGGAACTCTTTTTATCTTTGGGGTACGACCACAAGGTACGGCCATTAAAAATACAGACCAACTACACAGTGTGGTCTCAATGGTTTAGATAGAGCCTGTAAGGCTGTGTGGTACTCAAACGCAGCGCAGCCACGTCACAAGTTCCACATGACTGCGCGGTGTGGTCGTACCCAGGGTATAAAATAGCAGGCCGCTAGGTTGTGCAATAAGAGCTCCATGGATATCCAGATAGGAGTTTAGTTTCAGCTTTTGTACAAATAATTCTTTGTGATCACAGAGGACAATGGCTGTTATCTTTCTTGGAAACATACATCTTCAAAAATTTACTGTCAATAGAACAGAAGATACAGTCCTGATCAAAAGTTTAAGACGACTTGAAAAATGGCAAAAAATCCTATTTAGTATGGCTGGATCCAAACAAGGTTCCAAGTAGAGCTTCAACATGCAACAAGAAGAAATGGGAGTGAGACAAAACATTTTTTGAGCATTCAATTTAATGAAAACAACGAATAAATGGAACAGGCTGTTTTTCAGCTGATCAAAAGTTTAGGACCACACCTCTAAAAAAAACTAAACCCCCCCCAAAACAGAAATCCAACTTCCAAACATGAACTCAGTAATGAGTAGCTCCGCCGTTATTGTTTATCACTTCAAAAATTCGTTTCGGCATGCTTGATGCAAGCGTTTCCATGAGGTGAGTGGGAACATTTCTCCAAGTGGTGAGGACGGCCGCACGAAGTCCATCTACTGTCTGGAACTGTTGTCCATTCTTGTAAACTTCCCTTGCCATCCATCCCCAAAGGTTCTCAATTGGATTTAGATCAGGGGAACACGCAGGATGGGCCAAAAGAGTGATGTTATTCTCCTGGAAGAAGTCCCTTGTCCTGCGGGCATTGTGTACTGTAGAGTTGTCCTGTTGAAAAACCCAGTCGTTACCACACAGACGAGGGCCCTCAGTCATGAGGAATGCTCTCTGCAACATCTGGACATAGCCAGCGGCCGTTTGACGCCCCTGCACTTCCTGAAGATCCATTGTTCCACTGAAGGAAAAAGCACCCCAGACCATTATGGCGCCCCCTCCACTGTGGCGCGTAGAAAACATCTCAGGTGGGATCTGCTTGTCATGCCAGTAATGTTGGAAACCATCAGGACCATCAAGGTTAAATTTTTTCTCATCAGAGAATAAAACTTTCTTCCACCTTTGAATGTCCCATGTTTGGTGCTCTCTTGCAAAGTCCAAACGAGCAATTCTGTGGCGTTCAAGGAGACAAGGTCTTTGAAGACGTGTCTTGTTTTTGAAGCCTTTCAGTCTCAGATGCTGTCTGATGGTTATGGGGCTGCAGTCAGCACCAGTAAGGGCCTTAATTTGGGTCGAGGATCGTCCAGTGTCTTGACGGACAGCCAATTGGATCCTCCGGCTCAGTGCTGATGAAATTTTTTTGGGTCTTCCACTTGACTTTTTTGTTCCATAACCCTCAGGATCATTTAAGAAATTCCAAATGACTGTCTTACTGCGTCCCACCTCAGCAGCGATGGCACGCTGTGAGAGACCCTGATTATGCAGTTCAACAACCCGACCATGTTAAAAAAGGGAGAGTTTTTTTGCCTTTGCCATCACAACGTGTGACTACCTGACAGAAAATGACAATGAATCCACATCTTTGCACAGATTTGGCCTTTTAACCCCTTAAGGACTTAGGGCGTACCGGTACGCCCTATTTCCCGAATTCTTAAGGACTCAGGGCGTACCGGTAAGTCCTAAGTTTAAATCGAGATTGCGGAGCTGCGGGGGTTAATCCGAACAGGATGCCGGCTAAAATTATTCAGCCGGCATCCTGTCAACGCCAGGGGGAGTCATGTGACCCCCCAGTATCGGCGATCGCCGCAAAACGCAGGTCAATTCAGACCTGCGGTTTGCTGCGCTTTCTGCAGTTTCTGATCCCCGCGGTCCCTGACCGCGGCGATAAGAAACTTTAAAATGCCCAAAATGTCGATTTTGCACCCCCCCTGCACCCCTGCATGATTTTATGCCGGTGGGGGGGGGTTGTGTGGCAGGAGGGATCGCGATTCCCCGCCCGCCTCCTCTTGAAAATTCGTTGGACCGCTGTATGGAAAAGATTAACTGTCAGGGTCAGGGAGGGAGGGACAGGATGGGGTCACAGAGGGAGGGAGCCCCCCTCCTTAACCTTCCCCGTCTGCGAAGTTGTGGCCACAACTGAGCAGACGGGGAAGGTTCCCATGGCAACAGGACGCCTTCTCAGGCATCCTGGTGTCCATGGTGCTGAACAGATCTGTGCTAAAGGCATAGATCTGTTCAGACAAAGTGTAAGTAAAATACAGTACAATACACTATATAGTGTACTGTACTGTATTATACAGACATCAGACCCACTGGATTTTCAAGAACCAAGTGGGTCTGGGTCAAAAAAATGTAAAAAAAATAGTGAAAAAAGTAAAGATAAAAAAAACACATTTATTACTGAATAAAAATTAAAAAAATAAAATACACTACACATATTAGGTATCGTCGCGTCCGTAACGACCTAATCTATAAAACATTCATGTTACTTTCCCCACACGGTGAACGCCATAAAAATAAAAAAATAAAAACTATGAGAAAATTGAAATTTTGCCCACCTTACTTCCCAAAAAAGGTAATAAAAGTGATCAAAAAAGTCGCATGTACGCCAAAATAGAACCAATCAAACCGTCATCTCATCCCGCAAAAATCATACTCTACCCAAGATAATCGCCCAAAAACTGAAAAAACTATGGCTCTTAGACTATGGAAACACTAAAACATGATTTTTTTTTTGTTTCAAAAATGAAATCATTGTGTAAAACTTACATAAATAAAAATAAAGTATACATATTGGTTATCGCCGCGTCCGTATCGACCGGCTCTATAAAAATATCACATGACCTAACCCCTCAGGTGACCACCGTAAAAAAATAAAAATAAAAACGGTGTAAAAAAAGCTATTTTTTGTCATGTTACGTCACAAAAAGTGTAATAGCAAGCGATGCACCCCAAATAGTGCAAATCAAACCGTCATCTCATCCCACAAAAAATGAGACCCTACTTAAGATAATCGCCCAAAAACTGAAAAAACTATGGCTCTCAGACTATGGAGACACTAAAACATGATTTTTTTTGGTTCAAAAATGAAATCATTGTGTAAAACTTACATAAATAAAAAAATTGTATACATATTAGGTATCGCCGCGTCCGTGACAACCTGCTCTATAAAAATACCACATGATCTAACCTGTCAGATGAATGTTGTAAATAACAAACAAAAAAAACGGTGCCAAAAAAGCTATTTCTTGTTATCTTGCCTCACAAAAAGTGTAATATAGAGCAACCAAAAATCATATGTACCCTAAACTAGTACCAACAAAACTGCCACCCTATCCCGTAGTTTCTAAAATGGGGTCACTTTTTTGGAGTTTCTACTCTAGGGGTGCATCAGGGGGGCTTCAAATGGGACATGGTGTCAAAAAAACTAGGCCAGCCTTCCAAAAACCGTATGGCATTCCTTTCTTTCTGCGCCCTGCCGTGTGCCCGTACAGCAGTTTACGACCACATATGGGGTGTTTCTGTAAACTACAGAATCAGGGCCATAAATAATGACTTTTTTTGGCTGTTAACCCTTGCTTTGTAACTGGAAAAAAAATATTAAAATGGAAAATCTGCCAAAAAAGTGAAATTTTGAAATTGTATCTCTATTTTCCATTAAATCTTGTGCAACACCTAAAGGATTAACAAAGTTTGTAAAATCAGTTTTGAATACCTTGAGGGGTGTAGTTTCTTAGATGGGGTCACTTTTATGGAGTTTCTACTCTAGGGGTGCATCAGGGGGGCTTCAAATGGGACATGGTGTAAAAAAAAACAGTCCAGCAAAATCTGCCTTCTAAAAACCATACGGTGCACCTTTCCCTCTACGCCGTACTGTGTGCCCGTACAGTAGTTTACGGCCACATATGGGGTGTTCCTGCAAACGACAGAATCGGGGCAATAAATATAGCATTTTGTTTGGCTGTTAAACATTGCTTTGTTACTGGAAAAAATGGATTAAAATTGAAAATTTGCCCAAAAATCTAAATTCTGAAATTTTAACACCATTAAATGCCATTAACTCTTATGGAACACCTAAAGGGTTAACAAAGTTTGTAAAATCAGTTTAGAATACCTTGAGGGGTGTAGTTTATAGAATGGGGTCATTTTTGGGTGGTTTCTATTATGTAAGCCTCGCAAAGTGACTTCAGACCTGAACTGGTCCTTAAAAATTGGGTTTTTGAAAATTTCTGAAAAATTTCAAGATTTGCTTCTAAACTTCTAAGCCTTGTAACCCCAAAAAATAAAATATCATTCCCAAAATGATCCAAACATGAAGTAAACATATGGGGAATGTAAAGTAATAACTATTTTTAGAGGTATTACTATGTATTATAGAAGTAGAGAAATTGAAACTTGGAAATTTGCAATTTTTATTACAAATTTTGGGTAAATTTAGTATTTTTTTTATAAATAAAAATGAATTTTTTTAACTTCATTTTACCAGTGTCATGAAGTACAATATGTGACGAAAAAACAATCTCAGAATGGCCTGGATAAGTCAAAGCGTTTTAAAGTTATCAGCACTTAAAGTGACACTGGTCAGATTTGCAAAAAATGGCCAAGTCCTTAAGGTGAAATAGGGCTGAGTCCTTAAGGGGTTAAAGGCATGTGGTCCTAAAATTTGGATCAGCTGAAAAACAGCCTGTTTCAGTTTAATCATTATTTTCAATTAATTGAATGCTCAAAAAATGTTTTGTCTCACTCTCATTTCTTCTTGTTGCATGTTGAAGCTCTACTTGGAACCTTGTTAAGATCCAACAATGTAAAATATGATTTTTTGCCATTTTTCAGGTGGTCTTAAACTTTTGATCAGGACTGTAGCTATGATACACTTGTCGAGGGCCCTTGAAGGAGATGCGATGCTAGAAAGGGCATGTCAGGTGTGACATTATGCAGGCCTGACTGATATTTTTGCTCACCCTAATTTCTTAATGTAAGTGGTGTAATTTACACAGTAAGGGAAGCAGATCGGTTAGCATTGCCGTAGACATACAGTACAGACCAAAAGTTTGGACACTCCTGCTCATTCAAAGAGTTTTCTTTATTTTCATGACTATGAAGGCATCAAAACTATGAATTAACACATGTGGAATTATATACATAACAAACAAGTGTGAAACAACTGAAAATATGTCATATTCTAGGTTCTTCAAAGTAGCCACCTTTTGCTTTAATTACTGCTTTGCACACTCTTGACATTCTCTTGATGAGCTTCAAGAGGTAGTCCCCTAAAAATGGTCTTCCAACAGTCTTGAAGGAGTTCCCAGAGATGCTTAGCACTTGTTGGCCCTTTTGCCTTCACTCTGCAGTCCAGCTCACCCCAAACCATCTCAATTGGGTTCAGGTCCGGTGACTGTGGAGGCCAGGTCATCTGGCGCAGCACCCCATTACTCTCCTTCATGGTCAAATAGCCCTTACTTTCAAAGTTTTCCCTATTTTTCGGCTGACTGACTGACCTTCATTTCTTAAAGTAATGATGGCCACTTGTTTTTCTTTATTTAGCTGCTTTCTTCTTGCCATAATACAAATTCTAACAGTCTATTCAGTAGGACTATCAGCTGTGTATCCACCTGACTTCTCCTCAACGCCACTGATGGTCCCAACCCCATTTATAAGGCAAGAAATCCCACTTATTAAACCTGACAGGGGACACCTGTGAAGTGAAAACCATTTCAGGGTACTACCTCTTGAAGCTCATCAAGAGAATGCCAAGAGTGTGCAAAGCAGTAATCAAAGCAAAAGGTGGCTACTTTGAAGAACCTAGAATATGACATATTTTCAGTTGTTTCACACTTGTTTGTTATGTATATAATTCCACATGTGTTAATTCATAGTTTTGATGCCTTCAGTGTGAATCTACAATTTTCATAGTCATGAAAATAAAGAAAACTCTTTGAATGAGAAGGTGTGTCCAAACTTTTGGTCTGTACTGTACTTATCACCCCAATAGCCCTGAGATCACTGCAGCAATCTTCATGGTTGCAGCACAGAGATCTATTCATCCATCCCAGAGACAAGCAGACTCCAGGAGTAAAGCTGCATAATTTAATCTGGTCTTCTATTAAGAATTAACATTGACAGCAAATGAATGCAAAATAAAATAGAGATCGCTGATTACTCGGCTTCTCTGTAATACAGTATGTCGTTCAAACGGAAGAAACAAGACAAGGAGGGACATAAGTAAAGTAGTATAGATCTGATTCTTTATTACAGTGATCAGGTTGAGAAATGTCTCCATTATTAATTCTGATTTCTTTTGTGATTTTAAAGATTTACAGCAAAATCTAAGCGTGTCCAAAATAAAAAATAAAAAAATGGAAATGTAGTTCCAAGATTTTTAATAGAAACCAATTATTAGAAATGCATGATGGATGAAGTTAAAGGGGTTATCTACCTTTCCATGTGCCTGACTACGGCATATGGACGTCATGGGTTCCATAGGACCAGGTGCGTCAATGTCTTAATGCAAATGTTTGAAACTGCAAAGGAATTTTTTTGCGGACAGCCATAGCTTTTTCTTCTAATTCCGTAAACTTCCATCTTCTATAGGCACCTTCCACGGGATCACGTGTACAGGCCTCATCATTTTTTGTATTACTGCATTACTCTATTTCCTCTGCAGCAGCCACAACTTCCCCTGATGATAACAGATGATTGATGAAGGTCTCAGAAGTCAGTCTTACAATGAAAGACTTACTATAAATGAATTATTGTCTCAGCCAGTCATTTGCATACTTACAAAATATAGAAATGTTTAGAGAACAATTTGGCTAGTGAACATTGCTGCTGTGGATAACAAAGGGCAGTTTTTACGCTGCCCTCGCCACTTTTCAGAAAGGAGGCATGGCCAACAGCCCCGACAAATTAATCTTTGTTTATGCCAGCTTTCTGGTGCAAATGAAGCCATAAATGGACAGTAGCTCAGAGCTAACATAGATTTCTGTCTAGGCACAGAAATTACAGTGCCTTGCAAAAGTATTCACCCACCTTGACTTTTTTCGTATTTTGTTACATTACAGCCTTAAATTCAATGTTTTGTTAATCAGAATTTTATGTGATGGATCAGAATACAATAGTCTAAGTTGGTAAAGTAAAATGAGAAAAATATATAAATAAAACTATTGTTTAGAAATAGAAAACAGAAAATTGGCATGTGCGTATGTATTCACCCCCTTTGTTAGGAAGCCCATAAAAAGCTCTGGTGCAACCAATTACCGTATTTTTCACCATATAAGACGCACCTACCCATAAGACGCACCTAGGTTTTTGAGGAGAAAAATAAGATTTTTTTTTTTTTTACCAAAAGGTGTGTTTTTGGTGGGTTTTGAACTAATAGTGGTGTGTGGATGACACTATTATGGAGGGATCTGTGGATGATGCACTGTTATGGGGATCTGTGGACGACGCACTGTTATGGGGGATCTGTGGATGACGCACTGTTATGGGGATCTATGGATGACGCACTGTTATGGGGGATCTGTGGATGACACTATTATGGGGATCTGTGGATGACACTATTATGGGGATCTGTGGATGACACTATTATGGGGATCTGTGGATGACACTGTTATGGGGATCTGTGGATGACACTGTTATGGGGGGAATCTGTGGATGGCACTGTTATGGGGGGAAATCTGTGGATGGCACTGTTATGGGGGGAATCTGTGGATTTCAGTGTTATGGGGGGGAATCTGTGGATGGCACTGTTATGGGGGGAATCTGAGGATGGCACTGTTATGGGGCATCTGTGGATGGCACTGTTATAGGGGCATCTGTGGATGGCACTGTTATGGGGGGAATCTGTGGATGACACATACTGTATATAGCATCTTATGCTATATATGTATCATCCACAGATATCCCCCATAACAGTGTCCCTGTGTACAGTAAATAGTGACCCCAATACAGGGGGTGGAGGCTGGCAACTGCTGTTGAAATCTCAGAGGGGCCCGGTGCAGTCACTGTACTCTATTGCACCGGGCCCCACACACACAAGTATTCATATGTAAACTGTAGACAATCGATATGTAAACTGCAGGCAATCCATATGTAAACTGCAAAGTAGCGCAATTCACTATGAAACTCCCGTACTAGCAGGCACTTCAGGCTGACAAGTCACTCACATCCTCTCGCGCCTGCTCCACCTGCTTCATTAATAAAGTGGGAGGAGCATGCGCATGAGTAAGTGAGTGACTGGCCAGCCTGCCTGCTAGTAGGGGCATTTCATAGTGAGTACTATGTGGATTGCGCTACCTTGCAGTTTACATATGGATTGCCTACAGTTTACATATGGATTGCCTACAGTTTACATATGGCGATGTATCAAGTGATAGCGGAGTAAAAATTTCAGCATTCGCCCCATAAGACGCAGGGGCATTTCCCCGTCTTATGAGGCGAAAAATACGGTACCTTCACAAGTCACATAATTAGTGAAATGATGTCCACCTGTGTGCAATCTAAGTGTCACATGATCTGTCATTGCATATACACACCTTTTTTGAAAGGCCCCAAAGCCTGCAACACCTAAGCAAGAGGCATCACTAACCAAACACTGCCATGAAGACCAAGGAACTCTCCAAACAAGGGACAATGTTGTTGAGAAGTCACGGTTAGGTTATAAAAAAATATCCAAATCTTTGATGATCCCCAGGAGCACCATCAAATCTACCATAACCAAATGGAAAGAACATGGCACAACAGCAAACCTGCCAAGAGACAGCCGCCCACCAAAACTCACGGACCGGGCAAGGAGGGCATTAATCAGAGAGGCAGAACAGAGACCTAAGGTAACCCTGGAGGAGCTGTAGAGTTCCACAGAAGAGACTGGAGTATTTGTACATAGACATGTACTCTGCTCCATAGAGTTGGGCTTTATGGCAGAGTGGCAGAAGAAAGCCATTACTTTCAGCTAAAAACAAAAAGGCACGTTGTGAGTTTGTGAAAAGGCATGTGCGAGACTCCCAAAATGTATGGAGGAAGGTGCTCTGGTCTGATGAGACTAAAATTGAACTTCTCATCCATCAAAAGAAACGCTATGTCTGGAGCAAACCCAACACATCACATCACCCAAAGAACAACATCCCCACAGTGAAACATGGTGGTGGCAGCATCATGCTGTGGGGATGTTTTTCAGCAGCCGGGACTGAGAAACTTATCAGAGTTGAAGGAAAGATGGATGGTGCTAAATACAGGGATATTCTTGAGAAAAACCTGCACCACTCTGTGCGTGATTTGAGGCTAGGACGGAGGTTCACCTTCCAGCAGGACAATGACCCCAAACACACTGCTAAAGCAACACTTAAGTGGTTTAAGGAAAAACATGTGTTGGAATGGCCTAGTCAAAGCCCAGATCTCAATCCAATAGAAAATCTGTGGTTAGACTTAAAGATTGCTGTTCACAAGCACAAACCATCCAACTTGAAGGAGCTAGAGCAGTTTTGTAAGGCAAAATTCCCAGTGGTAAAATGTGGCAAGCTCATAGAGGCTTATCCAAAGCGACTTGGAGCTGTGATTGCTGCAAAAGGTGGCTCTACAAAGTATTGACTTTAGGGGGGTGAATAGTTATGCACATTGACTTTTTCTGTTCTTTTGTCCTATTTGTTACTTCACAATAAAAAAAATAAAAAAATCATCTTCATATTTGTGGCCATGTTCTGTAAATTAAATGATGCAAATCCTCAAACAATTCATGTTAATTCCAGGTTCCAGGTTGTCCAGGCACCAAAATACGAAAAAAGTCAAGGGGGTGAATACTTTTGCAAGGCACTATAGGTGCATCCCCAAGGAGCGCAGGGGATATGAAGACTGCGTCGGTCTTGATATATCTCCCCCCATTGTGTTATGTGGTCATGTAGGTTGTAAACATAATACTTGTTAAGGAGGTAGGACTAATATTACAGGCTACGTTTAACCATAATCTTTCAGATGTGCTTTTATGGTAATTCATTACCAGCATGTTCATCTGATGTTTAGGATGGGAGTACAGTAAAGCATTATTCATAGTGCCTTCTCCACAATCACCATTTGCTGATAGTACTGGAAACAAGCTACTAGTTGAAAGAATCCCCTGATGGATGGGATCATATTGTGTGACTGTGATTGAGATTTGGTAAAGTGGTGCATCAGACACCCCCATTTATTATATTAAAAGGTCATGGGTTTTATGGGCAAAGCAAGTGCTGCAGCTTTCTACTTCTAATGTCATGATAATTATAAAAGTAGACTTGTAACAACGTAAATATAGGCCCTGATTTATTGTGGTACTACTTGTATTGTGTCTTTAAAGGGGTATTCCAATCTTAGACAATGGGGGCATATCGCTAGGATATGCCTCCATTGTCTGATAGGTGCGGGTCCCACCGGTGGGACCCGCACCTATATCGAGAACGGAGCGGGGAGCGCTGTGGCTGGAGGACCCCAGCTTTCCCGGGGTCTGTCCACCACCAAGTGCTAATCCCAGCCTCTCCAATAGAAGTGAATGGGAGCGTACCGCGCATGCGCGGCCCATGCTCCCATTCATTTCTATGGGGCAGACGGCAATAGCTATTTTCGGCGGCCCCATAGAAATGAATAAAGGGCGGCTGCGCATACGCAGTGCGCTCTTCTTCACTTTCGAGGCTCCATTCTCGATATAGGTGCGGGACCCACACCTATAAGACAATGGGAGCATATCCTAGCGATATGCCCCCATTGTCTGAGATGAGAAAACCCCTTTAAATACAGCCATCGCTGCTAAGTTAGCAGTCCTTGCAGCAGATTCATCAATAACCATGTGCTTTCCACATCCGTATGTCTGTTCTGCTAAAAGATAGAACATGTACTATAGATGTCCAAAAAATGTGGACCGCAGACCCATTGAGGTCAATGGGTCAGCAAAAAATGCAGGTGCAAAACTGATAGCAAAATGGATACAGTCATGTACAAAGGGCCTGACTAAATAAACCAGACTCCCATTCTGCCTTAATCAGCTGCCGCTACTGCTGAGTTAAATCTTCCTGATCCACCAACAATCAGCTTATTTATCATGGAGCACAGGAAGCTTGGAGAAGGAGTGGAATCAAGAGCTTATTTTTCTGGAAATAATAAATTATCAAATGACATCAGTGATAATGAGAGCAACTCACCCAAGTTGGTTACTGATCAGGGGGACAGTGGTAGAAAATAGAAAAAAAATTAAAGGTTTTTATTTTACTAAAGTAGTAAAACATAATAGAAACGATATAAATTTGGAATCGCCGTAATCACATTAACGAGCAGAATAAGGCTGCCATGTCATTTTTAGTGAACAGAGAACACAGTAAAAACCCAAGAAATCATGGTGGAATTGTATTTTTTTCCTCTTCAATTTCACCCTAGAAAGAATATTTAACTATTTTCCGATACCAGTAAATACGAATACAGCTCATACAGCTCTGTGAGCGGATTTTTTTTTTAAATGATGGCTCTTGGAAGGTGAGGAGCATAAAATGAAAGCACAAAAAAGAAAATTGGCCTAGTCCTTATGGGCTTACACAGTGACCTGGAAGTGTACAGATGTATCCAGGCTTAGAAGAACATTTGGTGCACCATAAGCGTGACATATCAAGTTCTGAATGCATTAGAGCTTCCATGCACAGAACATAACTTAAAGGGGTTGGCTACTTTCTTGTAACTGTTGACCAACATGTTTGTAAGAGGACTATATGGTAATTACTAATATAGCCTTTGTTGAAATTTTGTGCCATTTTCTATATTTCATGAGGCATGCCCCCTTGTTTGCCAAGTCTTTTGTGCTGTCCACACAGTGGTCTTGTCCATAAAATGGCTGCTGATGGAGGGTCATGTGACCAGACCAGGTCATGTGATGTCTCCTCTATTCAAACAAACTGCACCTGCCATCTGTACTTGCACTGTTGGGAGTTTGTGCAGAGATGTATATGAATGGCGGAGGCTGAGTGTCTGGACATTTTATGGACAGGACTTCTATGCAGACAGCAAAGAAGATCTGCCTATCAAGGGGGCATGGGTTACGAAATATAGCAAATGGCACAGAATATCAACAAAGGTTATATCAGTAAGTGCCAAATAGCTTTAAAGCTTTCAAACAAGACCAGTCCCATATCTGTAGATGTTAGCCAACCCAAGATATGAAGAGTTAAAGCAGCACTGTCCCCCACCTCCTCACTCTGTTGCTGGAGCAGAATTGTTACATATTTTTTCTCAAAGCCAGGTATTTGTGAAGGATTATTATTCATTGGAAATTAAGAGTACTGTCTTTGTGAAGTTAGGATAGGACGGGAATGGAGTACTTTTGCGACTTTATTTGGGGGACTTGTCCGAAAGTCGCAAATGATAAAGAGGGCAAAAAACTGACGGAAATGCATCAGAAACTCCCTAAACATCTGGAAAAATAAAACAGGCCTATTTACTTACGACAAAAAATAGGACAAGCACATAAAATTCATAAATAAGATACCGTATTTTTCGCCCTATAAGACGCACCGGCCCATAAGACGCACCTAGGTTTTTTCAGGAGGAAAATAAGAAAAAAAATATTTTGAACCAAAAGGTGTGCTTTTGGTGGGTTTTGAACTAATGGTGGTCTGTGGATGACACTATTATGGGGGATCTGTGGGTGACACTGTTATGGGGGATCTGTGGGTGACACTGTTATGGGGGATCTGTGGGTGACACTGTTATGGGGGATCTGTGGGTGACACTGTTATGGGGGATCTGTGGGTGACACTGTTATGGGGGATCTGTGGGTGACACTGTTATGGGGGATCTGTGGGTGACACTGTTATGGGGGATCTGTGGGTGACACTGTTATGGGGGATCTGTGGGTGACACTGTTATGGGGGATCTGTGGGTGACACTGTTATGGGGGATCTGTCGCTGCGCGGCAGCGTGCGCGTTCAGGACAGCGAGCAGCCCAGCCGGGAGAAAAGAAGAAGTCTTCTAAGCAAGCGCGACCATCGGGATTCTGGAGAAGAGCGGTGGCCGTAACCAGGGGAGACCGAGTCACAACAATAAGGTAAGTGGGGATGAATTTTCTCCTAAACGGTGGGAATTTGTTAATCAAGTATATTTACAAAAATGATCACTGTCAAATCATTAACTGATTTAACAGTGATCATTATGATGGGATAACCCCTTTAAGCACCAGGACATTTTTTGGAAATCTGACCAGTGTCACTTTATGTGTGAATAACTTTAAAACGCTTTTACTTATCCAGGCCATTCTGAGATTGTTTTTTTGTCACATATTGTACTTCATGACAGTGGTAAAATGGAGTAAAAAAAAAAATCTTTTTTATTTATAAAAAAATACCAAATTTACCAAAATTTTTGAAAAATTTGCAAATTTCAATTTCTTTTATAATAGATAGTAATACCTCCAAAAATAGTTATTATTTTACATTCCCTATATTTCTACTTCATGTTTGGTTCATTTTGGGAATGCCATTTTATTTTTTGGGGACGTTACAAGGCTTAGATATTTAGAAGCAAATCTTGAAATCTTTCAGAAAATTTCTAAAACCCACTTTTTCAGCACCAGTTCAGGTCTGAAGTCACTTTGTGAGGCTTACATAATAGAAACTTATTACTGTTGAACTGAGTGTACCTTATTGTAGTTATTTAAGACATAACATTTATTTCATTTAATTTTAAGATAATGAGACACTAAGTTAAAACAATGCTAGAGGTGCACTGCTTTACTGGAAGGGTGTCGGGTATAACTGGCAGCTCTAGTCCCATATATGTCATGCGGCACTTTGTCAGAGGGGGCGCTTGAAAATTATCTTGATGGGGGATGCTCGATCTAGGTTCTTTCCCTATATAAGCTAATTCAGGAAGCTGGGAGAACCCTGACAGGCTGTGATCGGGGTACCCGCCCTGAAAAGGGCGACCCACAGCCGCTGGAACCTTGGGTCTATTGCTGTCAAACCCTAATAGTGATCCTTCCTAATGTACAGATGTCCGACACGTTTCACCATAAGGAATTATGGTTCTTCAGGGACAAAAAGTATATCGTCGGGGCGTCTGGTGCAGTGGCAGCGCTCCCGCACGTGTATTAAGGCAGTGGCAACTAATGAGTCTATGTGTCTATTTTAAGACATATATATAATCCTATCTCTGAAAAGTACACTAAGATGATGATATTAACACACAAATATATACAGGTTTTTGCAGAACACAGTGTCCGTGTGTATTTACCATCATAAACAAATATATAGCGATCGATAACATTTAAAAATGATCTGCTAGGTGGGCACAAGCATTTTACAACCCTCCTAGCAGACATGCAGTTCAATCTCTAAGGAGACACACTAAGATTGAAATATTAGCACATAAAACTGTGCATCATTCCTTCTATGTCAGTCGGGATAGCAGGATGTTAATGGAAATCGAGCACAATCAAAAATCGAGTATGTTTGACAAATGTCATAGTTTGGTCAGATGGATACAAAATTTATTACAAAAATGGCTTATATGAGATATATTCATTTAGACCCTTCGGTGTCACAGAGTTTAGTCTATATATCCATTTAGTTTCGGCTCGCAGGATCATCTTGTCCCAGACTCCGCCTCTCTGCCCACCTAGCAGACTGTTAATATATGTTCATTGATTGATACATACTTGCTTTTGTAGGCATATGCACACAAACACTTTGCCCTGCAAGGACCTGCCGGGGACGCGGTGCTAGATCCCCATAGCAACTAACACGCCCACCACTGATGTCATTTCCGGTTGCGAGCGAAGCGTTGCTGACTGGGCGTAACTGATCATATTGGCCCAAGGATCGCACACATTCGCTCAGTACGGCATGACAAGCACTCATACTTATACTTCTAATTGATTTGGCACCACACAAAGAAGATGAGAATCGCATGAATTGCGATAACATTTTGGCATCCCTGGGTGGGCAGACAGCTTGCGTAACTTCCAATTCCAACACCACGAGTGGACTTGCGCAAAACCATCAGACGAGGTCACATGCTGCAGCAAGGCAAGATGTTTGATTTCTTACATACCTTCTCTGAGCCTTTTTCCCAAGTAGAGTCTCAAGAGTTGAATTGGCGTTATCGCGATAGAAGGGTTCAAATTATAGCTGATCTGTCCTTTAGAATGAAAGAACTCGACTGAATATTCCTTCTTTGTGTGGTAGGACATGCTGGAACTAAGCGGGAATTGATAGACAGCTGAGTCGGATATTTGTAACGTAGAATTGGATCCCAGCCAAACTCTGACGAGAGTTCTTGGTAGAGTGAGATTGTATTCCCTAATCGGAAGAATCTAGATTATCTATTTTTGGAGTGCCCCTAATTGGATAAATTTTTGTCAGAATTTTTTTTTTGTTGTTTTAGTTATTTTGTGGTTTCCCAATTATGAAGTATCTAGGTTAAAAAAAATTGTGGTTTCCCGGTTAGGAAGAATCTAGGTTAAATATTTTGGTGGTTTCCCGATTAGAAAGAAGCTAGGATAAATAATAATTTGTGCCCCCTAATCAGGTTAGATAGCAGCCGAATATCTTTAAAACTGTGTGTTCCGTAGGATAAGTATTGCTTGGATATATTTTAAGACTATATGAGTCCCGAAAGGTTGATAATGGCTGCACTGCATAGACAGTGTTTCTCTATTAGGAAGAATTTTAGTAAAATATTAATAAAGAAAACGGGGCAATTCTAATGTTACAGGATATAATGAGGAAATGTTAACAGCGGCTCAGCTAATGCAAGAAAGAGAGGAAAATGTTCCAGTTAGAAAGTTGAAAGCATTTTGTGATATCGTGTAGCAGAGCTATTCGGTATTATCCGGAAATACGTAGTATTGTGTAAGAGTTCCCCCTAGAGGCTGAAATGAAAGTTTGTGGTTAAAAGGAAAAGGAAAGTTGATTAAAGGGTAATAGGCTGGTGCAAGCTGAGTTATGGTGAAAATTTCTATGAAAGTGATTGATAGAAGTTGAAGTTGGAGAAATGAAATGAGCAGCATTTCTATTGCAAGATGGAGGATTTTGAATCCTATAGAGAACAAAGAAGTTTCCATGTGGCATTCCATCCCCCTTTCTCAAAATCTGCTGTAACTGACACCAGCTATTCTGTGTTTTTTAGTTCCACAATAACTTTTCCTGTTTTCTTTGTCCTCTGGAATGTGCTTCTCCAAAGGGAACCCCTCCCATCATGTATTCTGCTCCTTTCTCTTCCATCCCCCTATTGTGCTCTAGAGAAGCCCCCCCCCCCCCAGGAATTCAACCCCCCTTATGGTGGGGGATGGTAATTGGTAATGCATCTGCAGACTATGAAGATACTAACATGTGTGTTATCTATAGATCTTCCAGACATGGCTCCATTCATGTTATGGGTCCCAGTATTGGATTAGATTCGATGATGTCTGCAAATAAGGAGCCAATAGTCTTTTCTTAAGGAACACCCCTTTTGTGATGTCATGTCTGCTATTTAAGTGAATGTAACTTGAATAAATTTGTACACCTGCGCTGCCGCTGATATCTGTGTTTTCTAACCCTGCTTTCTATCAGGGAAGCCGCTGCTGGTTTTCCAAAGTTGAGTCCCCTGCCCGGAAAACAAAACATGCAATGCAACAGCTCTCTGCAAACCAAATAAAGTACAAAAATGCATAATAATTGCTAGTGGTATACTTATAAATTAGAGATGCTTGGCAAATCATTTTGTACAAAATTATTTGAGCCCGTCTGCCACACGTCAAGGCGTTCTCTGTAAGACGGGTTCCTAACACTAAATTCTACCTGTTATGTGCCATGACGGCTACCATACCATTCATTTGGCACCAGGAGTGGTGTGGAGTGGGCCCGGCATGCATGTTGGTATCTGCATTCCTTGGATATAATGGAGGCCATTTTGGCACCAAAGATGACAGAAATTAAAGCAGGCCCAGCATGCATCTTTGGTGCCGTCATGGCACATAACAGGTAGAATTTAGTGTTAGGAACCCGTCTTACAGAGAACGCCTTGATGTGTGGCAGACGGGCTCAAATAATTTTGTACAAAATGATTTGCCATACATCTCTAATTAGTAATAAGTATAGCACTAGCAAATATTATGCATTTTTGTACTTTATTTGGTTTGCAGAGAGCTGTTGCATTGCATGTTTTGTTTTACAGTGTTGTTCTCAGCCATAGCAATGTGCCCCCGCGCATTGGGAGGTGTGGCTGGCACCTCAGTCGTGCACTCCTGACCAGCTCGTCTGCCCCATAGGCTGATTTTTATTAGTGTGAGTATATAGCTTGGCCTGCTCTCCCTCACTCACTGGAAGCCATTTGGCACCAGGAGAGATATAGTTGTGGACTCTCATTGCATTCTTTGGTGGCCATTTGGCACCAGGAGTGGTGTGGAGTGGGCCCGGCATGCATGTTGGTACCTGCATTCCTTGGCTATAATGGAGGCCATTTTGGCACCAAAGATGACAGAAATGAAAGCAGGCCCAGCATGCATGTGGAACCTACACTCCCTGAATTGTATGGTAGCCGTCGTGGCACATAACAGGTAGAATTTAGTGTTCGGAACCTGTCTTACAGAGATTGCATTGACGTGCGGCAGATGGGCTCAAATAATTTTGTACAAAATGATTTGCCAAGCATCTCTAAATTATAAGTAAAGCACTACCAATTATTATGCATTTTTGTACTTTATTTGGTTTGCAGAGAGCTGTTGCATTGCATGTTTTGTTTTACAGTGTTGTTCTCAGCCATAGCAACGTGCCCCTGCGCATTGGGATGTGCTGACTGACCCCCTTTTTCTTTGCAGTTTCCCCTGTCCGAATTCACATAAGCATATAACTGATTAATATTGGGTAGATGGATCCCCACGCTGATACACACAAAATACTATCCTTTATGCCTATAGAGTATTTCCAACTAATTTGTAATCAGTTCTCACCTGTCTTCGGTGTTCACAGGATCAATGGTACTGTATTGCAGGTAATCCTCTTACTTCCTCCCGAGTGTTGATGGTAGATCGCTCCGCGTTTACGCTCACCCTCGCTTGCGCACGCTGCTCCGGCCGGTAGCTTAGCGTTCGCATGAGGGAGCAGACAGCTATTAGTCCGGGAATGTAACTTGAATAAAGCTCTCTTGCACAGGGGGATGAGAAGATCTTTCCATGAAACCAACTAGTGTGTCTGGTCTCATTATAAAAGCAGTATGGTGCACTCATACTTATACTTCTAACTGAGTTGGCACCACACAAAGAAGATGAGAATCGCATGAATTGCGATAACAGGAGTAAGATTTCCCCCTTCTCCCATAAGATATTGATGACCTATCCTGAGGCCAGAAAGAATCCGCCCCAGAAGCCTCTCCCGCGGCTACAGTCCAGGCGCATGCGGCCCAAGCAGGGCCTTCAATCCTTCCCCTGCCACAGATCATGGACCCTACTAGAAAAGATATATATGCTGCAGTACAACAATGCAGCTCCGCTTTGCTTACTTTGAACACTTCAGTGGGATCACTGCAGGAGAATATGTCATTTATACGACAAGATATGCGGAAAATAACAGAAAGAGTTACAGAAATGAGGATCGGGTGGGTCGCCTGGAGGATCAAGTTCCACCGGTAAAACGCGACTTAGCCAAGGTCATACATAATATTACACTTCTGATAAATAAAGCGGACGACCTGGAAAATAGGTCCCGTCGTAACAATCTTCGCTTAATAGGAATTCCAGAAAGAGCTGAGGGACAATATCCTGTCCGATTTTTTGAAGATTGGATCAGAAACACGGTTGCTAAGGACTCCCTATCTCCTTTCTTTGCTATTGAAAGAGCGCACAGGGTGCCATCTCATCCTCCGCCTCCAGGGGGCCCTCCCAGACCAGTTTTGATGAAGCTTCTACATTTCCAGGACAGGGATATTATTCTTCGTAAAGCCCGGGATCATCCAGATCTCTCCATTGGTGGATATAAAGTCTCAATTTTTCCGGACTTTTCGGCAGAACTGGAACGACGTAGAGCCCGCTTCCTCGATGTGAAACGTACTCTAGGGTCCAATGGAATTTAATATTCTATGCTCTACCCGTCTAAACTACGTGTGCAATTTCAGGGCAAAACCCACTTTTTTGAGTCACCGGAGGAAGCCTCTCGTTGGACTGAACAATCGGGATGACTTTCCGCTATGCCGAGGGAAGATTCATCGTCGCAGACCTGAAGATGGTCTTCTGTAGCTATGACGGACATTTGCCTTCACACTTGGGCGGATGAGTATTCTGCTCTCTATTTGCAGTAACCTTACTTTTTTCCTGCAGGATAGTATCCGTTGATAAAACGATTTTTTGCCCTTTCCTGATGTAGGTTAATATATATGCTTTCTCAGGGGCGCTGCTTGCTGCTGTGGTGGTTTTTTGATACCGCACAGGACTAAACAGCCACTTGTCATGTTTACTTATTAATGGCCGGGGTTGCTGCTTGGGAGTTCTGATGACTATTTTTATGTCTACTTTTTATGTGGGCTTGTTATTGCTTTCTATGTTGTGGGTTGCAGGAAAACATTCTGTGCCTCACACTATCCGTCAGGACTACTGAGAGTGTCCCTTCTTGTAGAATTTACTCTTATGTTTTCTTTCTTTTGGGGAATTTTCTGAGCAGAGAGACAACATTTCTTACTGTGATACTGTTGGGCGATGGGCTTTGGTATAACGGATTTCTTATTATCCTTCAGCTATATGTACCGTTGAATGATGGCGAGTAAAACTAATATTATAGCGTGGAATGTAAGAGGCTTGGGTAGTCCAATCAAGCATCAGGTGGTCTTTACAGCTGTTCAACCTTATCAACCAGCCATTTTATGTCTTACTGAGACTCATTTGTCACGCCAACACCACAGACTGCTTGCTAAGCCCTGGATTTCACAAGCCTTTCATTCTACCTTCTCTTCGCAAGCTAGAGGGGTTAGCATTCTGGTTCACAAAGCCATTCCATTTGTATGTCATTCTAGTAAACTAGACATGGAGGGGCGGTATGTTTTCTTACACTGCACTATTTTCATGGTACAGTTCCTGTTGGTAGCTGTTTATGTTCCACCTCCGTATTCCACTGTGGCAATCAAGGAGATTTTGGAATGGATCTCTTATAACCCGCAGATTCCAATTTTGATGGTAGGAGATTTTAATAATTGTCTTGACCCTGAATTGGACAGGTTTTCATCGTCCCAGGCTGCGGCGCCTTCTGGAGAGACCTCATTGGCAAGACTATTGAAGGAGGTAGATTTATATGATCTCTGGAGGATTAGATTTCCAATGGAGAGACACTTTTCTTGCTTTTCTGCCTCCCACTCCTCTCTGTCCACGATAGATTTGCCTATTGGGTCGCTGGAGGCCTCTTCTTATGTATCGGCAGTGGAATATTTACCCCGCAGCCTCTCTGACCACTCCCCCATTCATCTGGAAATGATGCTTGAGGAATCCGGGAGTCGTCTGGGCATGTCATTATGGAGGCTTAATCCATTCTAGATCCAATTATTGGATGAGGAAGAGCCACTGACCAGATTTATTATAGAATTCTTTGATAACAATGTAGAGTCTACGTCTCTGAATTCGGTTTGGGATGCCATGAAGGCGTATGTACGGGGCCTCTTTATTCAGAGAATCCAGAGATGCAAAACTAAGACTAGAGCACTTACTAAGGCCATGCAACTAGAGGTGCAGATATGGGAACACAGGTTCATAGGCGCCCTGTACCCACATGTAGAGGCCAAGTGGAAAGAGGCGCAAGCTAGGCTCAATGAGCATTTACTACATATAGCTAATAATAAGCATTTTTTTTTTCTACAACAAAAATATTTTGAGGCGGGTAGCTTATTAGCGAGGGTGATTTGTTCACAAGAAGGTCCTTCTAGAATCGCAGCAATACGGACTCCTGACGGAGATCTTTCCGTTGAGGATGATATTATACTAAATGTATTCCATGGCTTTTATAGGGAGTTGTACGCCTCTAAAATAGCAGTAAATAAAGGAGGATATTCAACAGTATCTTGCTCAGATATCGCTTACTAGGCTATTCCCGGAATCCGCTGCTCTCCTAGAAGAACCCCTGACACTAGAAGAATTAGAGATGGCCTTGAGCTCCTCTCCTAATGAGAAATCCCCAGGGTCAGATGGACTCCCGGCGGAATTCTTTAAGCGATATAGGGAGTGTCTTCTCCCTCACCTATTAAATACATTCAATGAAGCCTTACAGGTTGGTATCCTGCCCGCATCTATGCGTGAAGCTATAGTGGTAGTGATCCCAAAGCCAAATAAGGATTTAACTCAACCCGAATCTTATAGACCCATTTCTCTTTTACCACATGATGTCAAAATACTAGCTAAAGCACTGGCCAATAGGCTAAATAAGGTCATATCTCCGATAATACACAAAGACCGATCTGGGTTTATGCCGGATCGAAGCACAGCCGTTAATCAAAGGAGATTGTTTCTCAATATACAAAGACCGGAACACACAGGGGGCTGTCGGGCTGTAGTATCATTAGATGATGCTAAGGCTTTCGACATTATAGAATGGAGTTATTTATGGGAGGTCCTAACAGCTATAGGTTTGGGTAAAGGTTTTATCTCCTGGATACAGTTATTATATCATTCCCCAGTTGCGAGAATTAGGGCATATGGGTTGCTATCTGTATATTTCCCTCTACATAGAGGTACTCGGCAGGGATGTCCCTTGTCATCCTTGCTATTCGCAATCGCCATTGAACCCCTTGCTTGTTTGTTGCGTACATTGACACACTGGCAGGGTTTTCAGTTGGATCATAGGGAAGAGAGAGTTTCGCTGTACGTGGACGACCTGTTACTATATGTGGGAGACCTGCAGAATTCCATAGATTCTATAATGCAGGAAATTGTTGGATTTGGGACCTATTCCGGAATCACCATTAACTGGGATAAGTCCACGATCCTTCCACTTGATCCACTTCCAGCCTCATTAGATGTTAGAGGTCTACCCTTACAAGTGGCTGACAGATTTAAATATCTAGGGGTGTTGGTGACCTCATCTCCGACGGACTACATTAAGTTAAACATAGAACCACTGATTGTCAAATTTGTCACTAAATCTAATATTTGGTGTAAATTGCCTTTATCAGATATTCGTCGCAGTAATCTCATAAAAATGCTACTTATGCCTCAGTTGCTGTATCTTCTCCATAATTCTCCAGTCTGGATTCCACAAAGGCTGTTTTTTAAAATACAGGGGATTTTTAGGTCCCTAATTTGGAGGAAAAAGCAGCCGAGGATAAGTATTGCAACGCTTCAAAAAAGTAAAGAGAGGTGTGGCCTATCTTTACCAAATCCATGGTTTAATTTCATAGCTGCCCAGCTGCAACATTTTAAAGGGTGGCTTCAGATTGACAAGTTGGATTCTTCGGCTGCTATTATTTAATCTATAACGAAAAAAAAAGCTCCGATTGCCACGGTGGAATTAGGTTCCTCCCGCTCGGTCCCTAGCGACCAAAGTATGGTCTAAATTTAAAAGTATGACCGGTATTGATGGCTTTTGTGATGTTACCCCTTTATGGCGTAACCCTCAAGTGCGTGAGATATTTAGTCTGGAAGGTTTTTCTCCATGGGAGAGGAAGGGTCTATTGTTCATGGGACAACTTCAATCAGATGGAGTTTTTAAATCAGTTGCAGGAGGAGTTTAGCTTACTCAACAAGTTTTTTTTCCAGTATTTACAATTGAGGCATGCGTTTCAGATGCAATTTCCCAAGGGAGTGTGGATTTTTGACTCTCCCCCGTGGTTAAGCATTTATTAAATGGCTCCTCCACAAAGGGCCTCATATCTTTGCTATATAGACATATTATTGATACTCCCTCCTCTTCTACTACCATTAAGGCAAAGGTCCAGTGGGAAAAGGATCTTGGAGCATTGTCCCAGGAACAATGGATAGATATTCTGGCCCTTACTCCTTCTTTGACGGTTAGTGAATCCCAGCGACTATCACAACTGTACCTTATACATCGAGTATATAAAGCAGAAAAGAAGTGTCACGTACTGGTAGGTTGCTTCTGGCTGTAGATTCTCAATGACGTAACTTGTTACATTCTCTACAGAGATGGTATAGTCTCCCATGTCTATGTTGTACGCAATGATATCTGACCCATTGCAGCATGGTTCCTCCCAGCTTAGTAGTAGGCACACGGATGAGAGCATTGTACATGATTCTAGATGAGCTCCATCTATCACATAAAGGTTAGGCACTGTGTCTGGGGCAGAGGCTGGGGTCCTGCAGCTCACTGTATCACTGAATGGTCCAACTCCAGATACATTTACTGCCTAGTAAAAGAAAGATACAATATTTAATACATATGTAAAAGATTTGCACATACACATAGAAACAACTACAGAAAAATGTTGAGGTAGTAGTTGGATTCCCCAGACATAAGCATACATACTATTTCCCAGCTAAAGGGCTTGTCCCTAAATACATGTATCCTGTATTGGTTAGAAAACCTTAAAGGGGTTTACCAGTATTTATATAGCAATGGCCTATCCTTAGGATAGATCACCAGTATTTGATCGGCAGGGATCAAAAACTCCTGCATACTGTATGCAGCAGCAGCTCTGCAGTAACCAACTTCGTCTACACATTGGACGGAGATGTGTAGCTTTGGTGCTGGAGGATCGGCCATCAACATAAAAGTACCATAAACCACTTTAATTTGGAATAATAGTAAGCCCCAGACTTCCCAGGATTGTCTCCCTCACTGTGTTACTCCCATAAGTTTGTGCAATTATTTTGAATTGTACATTTCTTCTTTAACATAGAAGTTGGTGGATCCAGTCATCTGATTTTCGATTGCTTAAAGGGCTTCTGTCACCCCACTAAACTCATATTTTTTTTTCTGTACTTATAATCCCTTTCCTGCCATATTGCCATACATTATGTTATTAATAATTTTCGTTCAGTAGATTTAGCAAAAAACGTACTTTTATGATATGCTAATTACCTTTCTACCAGCAAGTACTGCGTCTACTTGCTGGTAGCAGCCGCAGAAAACCGCCCCCTCCTTCTGTTGATTGACAGGGCCAGCCGCGATCTCCTCCTCCGGCCCTGTCAGCATTTCAAAAATTGCGCGCCTGTGTTGATTCGGCGCAGGCGCTCTGAGATAAGGAGGCTCGCCTCCTCAGCACTCCATCAGTGCGCCTGCGCTGATGACGTCACCGAAAGAGAAGACGTCATCGGCGCAGGCGCACTGAGGGAGTGCTGAGGAGGCAAGCCTCCTTATCTCAGAGCGCCTGCGCCGAATCAACACAGGCGTGCAATTTTTTAAATGCTGACAGGGCTGGCCGGAGCAAGTGATTGGCTGCAGGTGATGTCAAACCGGATGTATACAGCGAGGGAGCCCAGCAGAGCATCGCAGGCCTGAAGGAAGGGGGAGCCAGCAGCGGGAAGCAGATGAGTAAGCTTCCATTTACAGGTCCGGCCAAGTGGGGGAAGGGAATGGGGTTTGCAAAAAAATAAAAACTATTCTTGCACAACCCCTTTAAAGAGGACCTTTCACCGATTCTTACCCTATGAACTAAGTATACAGCCATGTAGAGCGGCGCCCGGGGATCTCTCTGCACTTACTATTATCCCCGGGCGCCGCTCCGTTCTCCTGCTATGCCCTCCGGTATCTCCGTTCCCTAAGTTATGGTAGGCGGAGTCTGCCCTAGCGCTGGCCAATCGCATTGCAGAGCTCACAGCCTGGGAGAAAATAACCTCCCAGGCTGTGAGCTCTGCGCTGCGATTGGCCAGCGCTAGGGCAGACTCCGCCTACCATAACTTAGGGACTGGTATCTCCGCCTACTATAACTTAGTGAGCGGAGATACCGGAGGGCATAGCAGGAGAACAGAGCGGCGCCTGGGGATAATAGTAAGTGCAGTGAGATCCCCGGGCGCCGCTCCACATGTCTGTATAGTTAGTTCATAGGGTAAGAATCGGTGAAAGGTCCTCTTTAAGTTACTTTTAGACTAATGTAATCAAACACCTTTGGTAAACAAAGCAGACATGCTATGTCTTGAGATGAAACAAGCAACTTATGTACAAGCTATAAATGTGCTTGAATCAATACGTTCCTGCTGGAAAAAGTTGGCCCCATCACTATGAAAAAAATTAAAAAATTACAAGCATTTGGTTGCAATTCATGCTGCTAAAGTTAAAGAGAAAGAAACATTTTCCAGATCAGGAAAATCACCATTAAATAACATGCTGGTTAAATATATGCAGTAATAATTTGTGGCTGGGATTTAGAGCAGATGCCAATTGTCCATTATTATGCATTAATAGGAAATCCACAGTATAAGGCCTCATGCACACGACCGTGCTGTGTTTTGCGGCCCGTGAGCCTTCCGCAATTTGCGGAACGGAATGGGCGGCCCATTGTAGACATGCCTATTCTTGTCCGCAAAACGGACACGACATAGCACCACATAGGTGCATGACATGGCCAAATATGCCATGTATGAACAATATATTGGGACACACACGCCAATGAGGATGGAGTTCACTGGGGGTTCAACATAACACATAAATGCCCAAAAAAAAGGCCCTGAGGAAGCCGGACTTCACCGGCGATACACGCCGGCCCACCTGGATAGTCCTCAGCTTATACCTCACACCTATTCAGGTATTAGGTGCTCTGATGTCACATTATCATCCATTATTTATCTATTGTGAATTTTAGGTTGCATCTTTACCCGATTCCATTGGCTATTGCTACTTTGGACTATATACAGTATATTGTGCCCATATTTGTGTTTTTTTGGTGGGAGCTGTGTTGGTGTCTGCTCTTATTGTGTACCAGCACATGGTATATTGTATACAATTTTTAATCATGTTTGTGTGTCCTTGTAGCCGAATAAAATTTAGATATTGCTTTTATATCTAGTGGATGTGCATTTCATTGGGGTTTTCTTGGGCCATTTGGCTTTTTTCTAGGCAAATATGCCATGTAGTCGTATCCTAAATCTGGTAAATTTTTTTTACAACAATTCTTGAGCATGGGATTCATCATAAATCTATCCCGTAGTCCTGTATAGGAGCTGTGTAAATGTGAATAAAAACAGAATGCAATGATTTGCAAATCTCAAAGACCAATTTTTTCTTCATAATAGATCATAGAACACATATCAGTTGTTGAAAGTGAGACAATTTACCATTTCATGAAAAAAATTCACTCACTTACTTAATGGCAGCAACGCATCTCACATATTTGGGACAGGGCCATGTCTACCATTGGGTAGCATCCCCTCTTCTTTTAACAAGAGTCTGTAAACAGCTCTTTCTATACCCAGTCATGTGACTTTGGTCCCATTCACATGACTGTATTTTTGGTCCACATCGGATCCTCATTTTTTTCAGGATTGGATGAGGTACCATTAATTTCAATGCGAACAACACACTGTGTGTTGTCCGCATCTGTTTGTCCTTTCTGCAGTCCCGAAAAAAGATAGAACATCACCTATTCTTATCTGTTTTGTGGACAAGAATATGCACAATGGGTCTGCAAAAAAAAACAAAAAAACGATGCAACACGGACATCATTCATCTTTTTTGCAGATCTGCATTTTGTGGACCGCAAAATACATACAGTCATGTGAATGCACCCTAAGTAGCAAATTGCTTCTCCCTCTGTTTTTTTATTAGTACTTTTCCAGCCTTTTATTTCCCACTCCAACTTTTTTGAGATGTGCTGCTCCCATCAAGTTTCATTTTTTCATGAAATGGTAAAATGTCTTATGTACAACATCTGATTTGTGTTCTATGTTCTTTTGTGAATAAAATATCAAAATATAGTAAAAAAAATATAATTCTACAAATGTTGCATGATGCTTGATAAATTTGGTTCATCTTTAATTCTAACACTTGTTACTCCACTTTCTACACGTCGCAGTTGATAAACCTAGTTCAAATCAGCAGAACAAGCTAACCATGTCCACTTTTCCTCCTACTTTTTGGTGGGAACTCCACTTTTAAAAATGGGAAACAGAGTAAATCTTTGGCAGAAAGTCCTATTTTGTGACTTTTTGTAGCCAGAATTCTGGAGTGCAGGGCATGATAAATTCCCCCCATAGCCTTTCTGTCAATGAGAATCTCCCTATATAGCTGTCTACATAGACACATACTTGTGCTTCACCTGATTAAAACGCTGTTCTTCTTTTGTTGATCCGAGGTTCTGTTCGCGAGTTATAACAATTTTTCTAAATATGCATATTAGGCCATTGGCGCAAAGAGGGTGTCACCATTGCTTTAGTTGCACCCAAGCTCCCCTCCTTTCTGTGTTCAGCCCCTCCCTGGCTGTTTTGCATGACAGGGCCAGGCAGTGGCAAAGCAGCGGCGCTTGGGTGCTACAAGAGCAAGATTGCATATAAAGAAATAGTATCATAGCTTGGGAACGGAGCCTCGGATCAATAAAATAAATACAGCGTTTTAGGCCGGGTTCACATTGGCGTTGTGAACTCCGGCACTGCAATCCGGTCACTGTATCCGCGTACATGCCGGATTTCAGCGGGACAAAAAAATGCTACACACAAAAATCGGCATATATGCCAGAAAGCAGCCAGATTACTGCTGGATCCCATTATAGTGAATCGAAATGCGGCGGTACACGGTGGTATCCGGCTATGCCAGATACAGTGAACTCCGGCAGTCTGTTCCCCCGCCGAAGCACAGCTATGTCTATGCAAACAGTTTGATAGGGAGGTCACTGGTGACAGACTTTCACACTAGCGTTCGGGTGTCCGCTCGTGCGCTCCGTTTGAAGGGACTCACGAGCGGCCCCGAACGCATCCGTCTGGCCCTAATGCATTCTCAGTGGAGGCGGATCCACTGAGAATGCATCCGCCTGCCAGCGCTCAGCCTCCGCTCCGCTCAGTGAGCGGACACCTGAACGCTGCTTGCAGCGTTCGGGTGTCCGCCTGGCCGTGTGGAGGCGAGCGGATCCGTCCAGACTTACAATGTAAGTCAATGGGGACGGATCCGCTTGAAGATGACACTATATGGCTCAATCTTCAAGCGGATCCGTTCCCCATTGACTTTCAATGTAAAGTCTGGACGGATCCGTTCAGGCTACTTTCAGACTTAGAAAATTTTCTAAGTAATAATGCAGACGGATCCGTTCTGAACGGATGCAAACGTCTGCATTATCGGAGCGGATCCGTCTGATGAAACATCAGACGGATCCGCTCCGAACGCTAGTGTGAAAGTAGCCTAAAGAAAACCAACAGCTTCCATGTTAAGATCACCCAGATGTGAAACTGTACAGGCAAAGGAAATCGTTTATCCTGATAGTTCCAGTTTATATCATGGGTCAGAGTGGAGAGCAGGGAAATCACTCATTTGCTGAAGTTTACACTACTGCTGGGTGCAAGGCAAAAACCTGGAGCGCACAAGGAGGTCTGATACCAAAGCTTTCAGGATCTTCAGGCACTAATGTTTCTAATGTTTGTATTTAAATTTGGCAATGGGCCCCATTAACTTACTGAATATTTTACTTTGTAAATGAGCACAGAAGTTTCATATATCAAAGTGAAACCACCAAGCATTTCAGAGTTCTGTATGAACTGCTCCTGGTGATGACACTTTGCCTCCAGAAACATTTATAACCCTTAGAAGGTAGCCTGGAGTAAGTCTTCAGAGACACTTTGTAGGTAAGAGACACTGAACCGCTCACAGGCTTAGACGTTTTTCGACAGTCTAAGACCAAACAAGCCCTTGCAGACCACTGACCTCTACCAGTAGAGGTGCGTGTCTCAATCTGCTGCTTAGCACCGTCACCTTCTATAAGTAAATACGTCAGTAATATGCTCTATGGTGCATCCTTGAAAACATTCCATTCTTAAAGGGTTTTTGTTACTTCAGCAAATGGCATTTATCATTTAGATAAAGTTAATACAAGGCACTTACTAATGTATTGTGGTTGTCCATATTGCCTCCTTTGCCGATTCATTTTTTCATCACATTGTACACTGCCCGTTTCCATAGTTACAACAACCCTGTAATCCATCAATGGTGCTCATGATTGCATGCTATAGGAAAAAATGCCTGGTAGGCAGATTTTGCTGGACTGGTTTTTAGACACCATGTCCCATTTGAAAGCCCCCCAGATGCACCCCTACAGTAGAAACTCTCAAAAAGTGACCCCGTTTTGGAAACTACGGATAAGGTAAAAGTTTTATTGGTATTACTTTGGGATGCATATGATTTTTGATTGCTCTATATTACGTTTTTTATGAGGCAAGGTAACCAAAAATGGCTGTTCTGGCACAGTTTTCATTTTTTGTTTTTTACAATGTTCATCTGACAAGTTAGATCATGTGCTATTTTTATAAAGTAGGTTGTTATGGATGAGACAATACCAAATATGACAACTTTTTTGGGTTGTTTGTTTCAGTTTTACATAATAAAGCATTTTTGAAAAAAAAAAAAGATTTTTTAATGTCTCCATATTCTGAAAGCCATAGTTTTTTTTATTTTTTGGGCGACTGTCTCATGCAGGGTCTCTTTTTGCGGGATGAGATGATGGTTTGATTGGTACTATATTAGGGTGCGTATGACTTTTTGATCGTTTGGTATTACACTTTTTGTGATGTAAGGTGACAAAAAGTGGCTTGTGGTCATGTGATATTTTTATAGAGCAGGTCATTACTGACACAGAGATACCTAATATGTCTACTTTTTTAAAAATGTATTTCACTTTAACACAATAAAAACTAAAAATAAATAAATGAGGCTTTAGTGACTCCATATTCTAGAGCTATATATATTTTTTTTTTTTTGGGCGATTGTCTTAGGCAGGAGCTCTTTTTTTTGCAGGATGAGATGACGGTTTGATTGGTTCCATTTTGGGGGGCATACACCTTTTTGATTGCTTGGTGTTGCAGTTTTTTTGATGTAAGGTGACAAAAATGGCTTTTTTGGCACAGTTTTTATTTTTACGGTCATTATCTGACGGGGTATATTATGGGACATATTTATAGAGCCGGTCGTTACGGACGCGGCGATACCTAATAGGTGTCACCTGCTGCAATGACGTACTATTACGTTATGTGTCACGAAGGGGTTAAATATTTCTTCTTTCATGGATTGTTGTTTTCTATCTTCTGAAAACACGTTTGTTTGATATGCAAATTAGCCAGACAGGTGCCCGGAGGAGCATTAGAGGATTATTTTCGCACGAAGGAGCCCAGGCTGCAACGTGTAGGCCACCCCCCCACAAATCTCCCAGGTTGAACACGACACTGGGCTCAGCGCATGCCCAGTTGCAGAGTTGCAGGCACAGAAAATGATTAATGAGCCACTCCCCCTTGGTGTGAGCATGGAAGAGGACGCAGAATATGCCGCAACATGGTGTGCGACAGAATCTACCCCAGATATGGCGTATATCTGTTCGTAAATGACCCCCTAAGTGCTATAAGGCAATAGCTTTACTTGCGATGATCCAGGTTCCTTTAAGAAGATCGATGATCCATAGCTAAGAAGATCTAAGCAGTGTGAGTTAGGAACATTATGGCTGCCCTGACTAATGCACAGTTTACTTAACAGCGATCAGTCTTCTTAAATTGCCAGTTTCTTTTGTACATTTCTTACAAGCCGTTGCTATAGCAAGAGGTGCTAATATAGTTTCGAGAGCTGATTCAAGGACGCGCACATGGAGGTAAATATAGGTTTCGCTTTGCTCCAGGCGCATCCTTTATCTAGAACGAAATGAAAACCTTTCATCATTTTCTGGCCTGTCACTGCTATTATTTTCAGATAGATCTTGTGCACGAACCATCAATAAAATTAGCTGGTAAACTCTTCACTTTTGTGTGTACTCATTGGGGAGGATTTATCACAGCTGGTGCAAAGAAATACTAGAAACCAATCAGATTCCTCCTTTCATTTTTTGCAGCTCCTTTTGAAAATGAAAGGCGGGATCTGATTGGTTGCTATGGGCAACTATCTCAGTTTTCCTTTGCACCAGCTTTGAAAATCTTCCCCATTATCTTAAAACTGGCTGCATTAACCTTGTTATCCCAGACAGATTAGCATATTCTTCTCTGAAATGAGTTACTAAACTACAGTACAACCATTCTTCTGTCCGTCAGTGCATGAAAGGGGTTGTGTCACAAAGCATATTGTACCTTTTTCAAACTAGCACCTGGAGCTGAATACTTTTGCAATTGCATGTTATGAAAAATGTATTATGGCAAGCGAGCTATTCAATAAAATGTATCTGTATAGCGCCACCTGCTGTTTGTTTTTTTCCTTATTTTTTGTCTGTCTCACTTAGCTGCTCACACGCGCTCAGTTTAAAGCCTCATTCACACGTCAGTGTTTCGGTCAGTGATTTCCATCAGTAGTAGTGAGCCAAAACCAGGATTGGAGCCTCCACAGACATAAGGTATAAGGGAAAGATCTGCACCTGTTCTGTGTTTAGAGCCGCACCTGGTTTTGGCTCAAAATCACTGATGGAAATCACTGACCGAACACTGACGTGTGACTGAGGCATAAATCTTCAACTGCCATCAGCCATAGGATCTGTTAGAAGCTGTGGCAGTTACAAGAGAGAGCTGCAGCAGAAAGGACACAGCTGCCAGGCTGAAGTTAATCTAGCAGAACAATTGGAGAAGTGAATGTGGAGCTCTCTGGATCCATGTGTGGTATAGGGCTGGTTCTAGCTAGTACTGTATGCTGTCTGAATTTAATCATGGCATAATCCCTTTAAAGCCTTGATTTATCAATCTGGTTTTGTCTTTATTTTAGAGTAAATTGGGACTTTTCTGTAATTTTTATTACACATTTATCAATTGTTTGTGACGTCTTCCAAATTGTTCCACCGGTAAAGATTTCCCTGTGCTATCAGAAAATGACCTATTGTTTAAATCAAATTTTTATGTTAAACATATTTTTTACAATTGTTGCTTTTCTCTCCGTCACCTTTTCCATGTCCCTATCTATATTATTAAAGAAATGCTAAAATGCTGCAGTTTTCACACTGGCCACTAGACCTAAAATATGTAAAAACGTCCTGTTTTTGGAGACTAACCAGATCAGCCGTAGACACTGGACAGGTGGAGACCTCATTGACTTCTATGGGGAGGCATGCTCTGTGACCAGGGCAGAGGTCAGGAGAGGGTAGATAAACTGAGATATCAACTACTGTGAATGGTTATTTTTCCCGGTAACAAGCATAAATAGACACCATAGCAAAGACTTTCATATAGACAGTTAATTTCCAGACAAACAGCAACAGGAGCATGACAAATGGGACTACTAAGAGTCAGAGTTGAGCAAACTGATTCAGAAATTCGACTTAAAAAAATAAATAAAAAATCTGATTCTACAAACCGGATTCCAAAAAAGTTGGGACACTATACAAATGGTGAATAAAAACTGAATGCAATGATGTGGAGGTGCCAACGTCTAATATTTTATTCAGAATAGAACATAAATCACGGAACAAAAGTTTAAACTGAGAAAATGTACCATTTTAAGGGAAAAATATGTTGAATCAGAATTTCATGGTGTCAACAAATCCACAAAAAGTTGGGACAAGGCCATTTTCACCACTGTGTGGCATCTCCCCTTCTTCTTACAACACTCAACAGACGTCTGGGGACCGAGGAGACCAGTTTCTCAAGTTTAGAAATAGGAATGCTCTCCCATTCTTGTCTAATACAGGCCTCTAACTGTTGAATCGTCTTGGGCCTTCTTTATTGCACCTTCCTCTTTATGATGCGCCAAATGTTCTCTATAGGTGAAAGATCTGGACTGCAGACTGGCCATTTCAGTACCCGGATCCTTCTCCTACGCAGCCATGATGTTGTGATTGATTCAGAATGTGGTCTGGCATTATCTTGTTGAAAAATGCAGGGTCTTCCCTGAAAGAGATGACGTCTGGATGGGAGCATATGTTGTTCTAGAACCTGAATATATTTTTCTGCATTGATGGTGCCTTTCCAGACATGCAAGCTGCCCATGCCACACGCACTCATGCAACCCCATACCATCAGAGATGCAGGCTTCTGAACTGAGCGTTGATAACAACTTGGGTTGTCCTTGTCCTCTTTGGTCCGGATGACATGGCGTCCCAGATTTCCAAAAAGAACTTTGAATCGTGACTCGTCTGACCACAGAACAGTCTTCCATTTTGCCACACTCCATTTTAAATGATCCCTGGCCCAGTGAAAACGCCTGAGCTTGTGGATCTTGCTTAGAAATGGCTTCTTCTTTGCACTGTAGAGTTTCAGCTGGCAACGGTGGATGGCACGGTGGATTGTGTTCACTGACAATGGTTTCTGGAAGTATTCCTGACCCCATTCTGTGATTTCCTTTACAGTAGCATTCCTGTTTGTGGTGCAGTGTCGTTTAAGGGCCCGGAGATCACGGGCATCCAGTATGGTTTTACGGCCTTGACCCTTACGCACAGAGATTGTTCCAGATTCTCTGAATCTTCGGATGATGTTATGCACAGTTGATGATGATAGATGCAAAGTCTTTGCAATTTTTCGCTGGGTAACACCTTTTTGATATTGCTCCACTATCTTTCTGCGCAACATTGTGGGAATTGGTGATCCTCTACCCATCTTGGCTTCTGAGAGACACTGCCACTCTGAGAAGCTCTTTTTATACCCAATCATGTTGCCAATTGACCTAATTAGTGTTAATTGGTCTTCCAGCACTTCGTTATGCTCAAATTTACTTTTTCCAGCCTCTTATTGCTACTTGTCCCAACTTTTTGGGGATTTGTTGACACCGTGAAAATTGGAGTCAACGTATTTTTCCTTTAAAATGATACATTTACTTGGATTAAACGTTTGATCTGTCATCTACGTTCTATTACAAATAAAATATTGACATTTGCCATCTCCACATCATTGCATTCAGTTTTTATTCACAATTTGTTTAGTGTCCCAACTTTTTTGGAATCCGGTTTGTAATTAATCAGAATTTAGATTCAAGAAAAAGACAGATAGAAAGAGAAAGAAAGCAATAGATGAGATAGATATAGATATATAGATAGATAGATACTAGAGATAGATAGATACTAGAGAGAGAGAGATAGATACTAGAGATAGATAGATACTAGAGATAGATACTAGAGATAGATAGATACTAGAGAGACAGATACTAGAGATAGATAGATACTAGAGATAGATAGATACTAGAGAGAGAGAGAGAGAGAGAGAGAGATAGATACTAGAGATAGATAGATAGATACTAGAGAGACAGAGATACTAGAGATAGATAGATACTAGAGAGACAGAGATACTAAAGATAGATAGATAGATAGATACTAGAGAGAGAGAGATAGATACTAGAGATAGATAGATACTAGAGAGACAGAGATACTAGAGATAGATAGATAGATACTAGAGAGAGATAGATAGATACTAGAGAGACAGAGATACAAGAGATAGATTCTAGAGAGAGAGAGAGAGATAGATACTAGAGATAGATAGATACTAGAGAGAGATACTAGAGATAGATAGATAGATAGATACTAGAGATAGATACTAGAGAGAGAGATAGATACTAGAGATAGATAGATACTAGAGAGACAGACACTAGAGATAGATACTAGAGATAGATAGATACTAGAGAGAGATACTAGAGATAGATAGATACTAGAGAGACATATACTAGAGATAGATAGATACTAGAGAGACAGAGATACTAGAGATAGATATATACTAGAGAGAGAGAGATAGATACTAGAGAGAGATACTAGAGATAGATAGATAGATACTAGAGATAGATACTAGAGAGAGAGATAGATACTAGAGATAGATAGATACTAGAGAGACAGATACTAGAGATAGATAGATACTAGAGATAGATAGATACTAGAGAGAGATACTAGAGATAGATAGATACTAGAGAGACATATACTAGAGATAGATAGATACTAGAGATAGATAGATACTAGAGAGAGATAGATACTAGAGAGAGATAGATACTAGAGAGAGATAGATACTAGAGAGAGATAGATACTAGAGAGAGATAGATACTAGAGAGAGATAGATAGATACTAGAGATAGATACTAGAGATAGATAGATACTAGAGATAGATAGATAGATACTAGAGATAGATAGATAGATAGATACTAGAGATAGATAGATAGATACTAGAGATAGATAGATAGATAGATACTAGAGATAGATAGAATTGGGACACTTTCAATTCAGATGAAATGTATTCAGTCCCGAATCGGTCAGCTGATTTGTCTGAATGGGACCAGAATTGAATTTAAACACATTGACAAAGTACGGTATATCTGCTTCTATTTGGATAGCTATGTTGGGGAAGTCACCAGGCTGTGATTCCTCTACACAAAAAATGTTCAAAGAAAATGGAAACGATGGGGGAGATTTATCCAACTGGTGTAAAGGAGAACTGGCTTAGTTGCCCATAGAAACCAATCAGATTCCACCTTTCATTTTCCAAAGGAGCTGTTCTAAGCCAGTTCTACTTTACACCAGTTTGATAAATCTGCCCCAATAAGTATTTAGTAAGGGCATGTACACCATCCTACAGTATG
Organism: Bufo bufo; assembly: GCF_905171765.1. Taxonomy (NCBI): domain Eukaryota; kingdom Metazoa; phylum Chordata; class Amphibia; order Anura; family Bufonidae; genus Bufo; species Bufo bufo. Next base: position 201,555,042 of record NC_053392.1, on the reverse strand, counting down.
TGTATTTTAAAAAGACAGATTCTATATAACCACCTCAGCCCCCAGTGCTTAAACACCCTGAAAGACCAGGCCACTTTTTACACTTCTGACCTACACTACTTTCACCGTTTATTGCTCGGTCATGCAACTTACCACCCAAATGAATTTTACCTCCTTTTCTTCTCACTAATAGAGCTTTCATTTGGTGGTATTTCATTGCTGCTGACATTTTTACTTTTTTTGTTATTAATCGAAATTTAACGATTTTTTTTGCAAAAAAATGACATTTTTCACTTTCAGTTGTAAAATTTTGCAAAAAAAACGACATCCATATAGAAATTTTGCTCTAAATTTATTGTTCTACATGTCTTTGATAAAAAAAAAATGTTTGGGTAAAAAAAAAATGGTTTGGGTAAAAGTTATAGCGTTTACAAACTATGGTACAAAAATGTGAATTTCCGCTTTTTGAAGCAGCTCTGACTTTCTGAGCACCTGTCATGTTTCCTGAGGTTCTACAATGCCCAGACAGTACAAACACCCCACAAATGACCCCATTTCTGAAAGTACACACCCTAAGGTATTCGCTGATGGGCATAGTGAGTTCATAGAACTTTTTATTTTTTGTCACAAGTTAGCGGAAAATGATGATTTTTTTTTTTTTTTTTTTTTTCCTTACAAAGTCTCATATTCCACTAACTTGTGACAAAAAATAAAAAGTTCTATGAACTCACTATGCCCATCAGCGAATACCTTGGGGTCTCTTCTTTCCAAAATGGGGTCACTTGTGGGGTAGTTATACTGCCCTGGCATTCTAGGGGCCCAAATGTGTGGTAAGGAGTTTGAAATCAAATTCTGTAAAAAATGACCTGTGAAATCCGAAAGGTGCTCTTTGGAATATGGGCCCCTTTGCCCACCTAGGCTGCAAAAAAGTGTCACACATCTGGTATCTCCGTACTCAGGAGAAGGTGGGGAATGTGTTTTGGGGTGTCATTTTATATATACCCATGCTGGGTGAGAGAAATATCTTGGCAAAAGACAACTTTTCCCATTTTTTTATACAAAGTTGTCATTTGACCAAGATATTTATCTCACCCAGCATGGGTATATGTAAAAAGACACCCCAAAACACATTCCTCAACTTCTCCTGAGTACGGGGATACCAGATGTGTGACACTTTTTTGCAGCCTAGGTGGGCAAAGGGGCCCATATTCCAAAGAGCACCTTTCGGATTTCACTCCTCATTTTTTCCTGAATTTGATTTCAAACTCCTTACCACACATTTGGGCCCCTAGAATACCAGGGCAGTATAACTACCCCACAAGTGACCCCATTTTGGAAAGAAGACACCCCAAGGTATTCCGTGAGGGGCATGGCGAGTTCCTAGAATTTTTTATTTTTTGTCACAAGTTAGTGGAAAATGATGATTTATTTTTTTTTTTTTTTTTTCATACAAAGTCTCATATTCCACAAACTTGTGACAAAAAATAAAAACTTCCATGAACTCACTATGCCCATCAGCGAATACCTTGGGGTCTCTTCTTTCCAAAATGGGGTCACTTGTGGGGTAGTTATACTGCCCTGGCATTCTAGGGGCCCAAATGTGTGGTAAGTAGGTAAATGACCTGTGAAATCCGAAAGGTGCTCTTTGGAATGTGGGCCCCTTTGCCCACCTAGGCTGCAAAAAAGTGTCACACATCTGGTATCTCTGTATTCAGGAGAAGTTGAGGAATGTGTTTTGGGGTGTCTTTTTGCATATACCCATGCTGGGTGAGATAAATATCTTGGTCAAATGCCAACTTTGTATAAAAAAATGGGAAAAGTTGTCTTTTGCCAAGATATTTCTCTCACCCAGCATGGGTATATGTAAAATGACACCCCAAAACACATTCCCCAACTTCTCCCGATTACGGAGATACCAGATGTGTGACACTTTTTTGCAGCCGAGGTGGGCAAAGGGGCCCATATTCAAAAGAGCACCTTTCGGATTTCACAGGTCATTTTTTACAGAATTTGATTTCAAACTCCTTACCACACATTTGGGCCCCTAGAATGCCAGGGCAGTATAACTACCCCACAAGTGACCCCATTTTGGAAAGAAGAGACCCCAAGGTATTCGCTGATGGGCAAAGTGAGTTCATGGAAGTTTTTATTTTTTGTCACAAGTTAGTGGAATATGAGACTTTGTATGAAAAAAAAAAAAAAAAAAAAAAAAAAAAGCATTTTCCACTAACTTGTGACAAAAAATAAAAAATTCTAGGAACTCGCCATGCCCCTCACGGAATACCTTGGGGTGTCTTCTTTCCAAAATGGGGTCACTTGTGGGGTAGTTATACTGCTCTGGCATTTTCCAGGGGCCCTAATGTGTGGTAAGTAGGTAAATGACCTGTGAAATCCTAAAGGTGCTCTTTGGAATATGGGCCCCTTTGCCCACCTAGGCTGCAAAAAAGTGTCACACATGTGGTATCGCCATATTCAGGAGAAGTTGGGGAATGTGTTTTGGGGTGTCATTTTACATATACCCATGCTGGGTGAGAGAAATATCTTGGCAAAAGACAACTTTTCCCATTTTTTTATACAAAGTTGGCATTTGACCAAGATATTTCTCTCACCCAGCATGGGTATATGTAAAATGACACCCCAAAACACATTCCCCAACTTCTCCTGAGTACGGCGATACCAGATGTGTGACACTTTTTTGCAGCCTAGATGCGCAAAGGTGCCCAAATTCCTTTTAGGAGGGCATTTTTAGACATTTGGATACCAGACTTCTTCTCACGCTTTGGGGCCCCTAGAATGCCAGGGCAGTATAAATACCCCACATGTGACCCCATTTTGGAAAGAAGACACCCCAAGGTATTCAATGAGGGGCATGGCGAGTTCATAGAAATTTTTTTTTTTTGGCACAAGTTAGCGGAAATTGATATTTTTAATTTTTTTCTCACAAAGTCTCCCGTTCCGCTAACTTGGGACAAAAATTTCAATCTTTCATGGACTCAATATGCCCCTCACGGAATACCTGGGGGTGTCTTCTTTCCGAAATGGGGTCACATGTGGGGTATTTATACTGCCCTGGCATTCTAGGGGCCCTAAAGCGTGAGAAGAAGTCTGGAATATAAATGTCTAAAAAATTTTACGCATTTGGATTCCGTGAGGGGTATGGTGAGTTCATGTGAGATTTTATTTTTTGACACAAGTTAGTGGAATATGAGACTTTGTAAGAAAAAAAAATAAAAATTCCGCTAACTTGGGCCAAAAAAATATCTGAATGGAGCCTTACAGAGGGGTGATCAATGACAGGGGGGTGATCAATGACAGGGGGGTGATCAATGACAGGGGGGTGATCAATGACAGGGGGGTGATCAATGACAGGGGGGGTGATCAGGGAGTCTATATGGGGTGATCACCACAGTCATTGATCACGCCCGTGTAAGGCTTCATTCAGACGTCCGGATGCGTTTTGCGGATCCGATCCATCTATCAGTGCATCCGTAAAAATCATGCGGACATCTGAATGGAGCTTTACAGGGGGGTGATCAATGACAGGGGGGTGATCAATGACAGGGGGGTAGTATGATGCTAATACTACGCTTAAAAAGCGAGATGCTTGGTCAATGCATTTTGTACAAAACCATCTAAGCCCGTATGCCAAACGTCAAGGCGATCTCTGTTACACGGGTCCTAACACTAAATACTACCTGTTATGCGCCATAATGACCGCCATAAAATTCAGGGAGTGTTGGACCCACATGCATGCTGGATCCACTCTGCCTTTTTCCGTTTTTTGTGCCAAAATGGCCTCCATTTCAAGGGATGCAGGTACCAACATGCATGCTGAGCCCACTCTATACCCTTCCTGGTGCTAAACAGCTTCCAATGAATGTAGTGAGAGCAGGCCACAGCTTTATACTGAAAATAATTAAAATCAGCCTATGGGGCAGACAGGCTAATCAGGAGTGCACGACTCGCTGGAGTGCCACATCTCCAGCATTGTAAATCTGCAAAAAAAGAGGGTTAGTCAGCACCTCCCAGTGCTGACTAACCCTCTTTTTTTGCAGATTTACAATGCTGGAGATGTGGCACTCCAGCGAGTCGTGCACTCCTGATTAGCCTGTCTGCCCCATAGGCTGATTTTAATTATTTTCAGTATAAAGCTGTGGCCTGCTCTCACTACATTCATTGGAAGCTGTTTAGCACCAGGAAGGGTATAGAGTGGGCTCAGCATGCATGTTGGTACCTGCATCCCTTGAAATGGAGGCCATTTTGGCACAAAAAACGGAAAAAGGCAGAGTGGATCCAGCATGCATGTGGGTCCAACACTCCCTGAATTTTATGGCGGTCATTATGGCGCATAACAGGTAGTATTTAGTGTTAGGACCCGTGTAACAGAGATCGCCTTGACGTTTGGCATACAGGCTTAGATGGTTTTGTACAAAATGCATTGACCAAGCATCTCGCTTTTTAAGCGTAGTATTAGCATCATAATTTTTGTAAGCATTGTTGTACTTTGTCTAATTTGCAGAGTGCTGCCGCATTGTCTCCTTTTTTTCCTCTAGGTCTTTGCCATGGCGGCGTGCACCTGCGCACTGGGAGGTGCTGACTAACCCTCTTTTTTTGCGGAGTCTATATGGGGTGATCACCACAGTCATTGATCATGCCCCTGTAAGGCTTCATTCAGACGTCCGGATGCGTTTTGCGGATCGGATCCATCTATCAGTGCATCCGTAAAAATCATGCGGACATCTGAATGGAGCTTTACAGGGGGGTAATCAATGACAGGGGGGTGATCACCACAGTCATTGATCATGCCCCTGTAAGGCTTCATTCAGACGACCGGATGCGTTTTGCGGATCCGATCCATGTATCAGTGCATCCGTAAAAATCATGCGGACATCTGAATGGAGCTTTACAGGGGGGTGATCAGGGAGTCTATATGGGGTGATCACCACAGTCATTGATCATGCCCCTGTAAGGCTTCATTCAGACGTCCGGATGCGTTTTGCGGATCCGATCCATCTATCAGTGCATCCGTAAAAATCATGCGGACATCTGAATGGAGCTTTACAGGGGGGTAATCAATGACAGGGGGGTAATCAATGACAGGGGGGTGATCAGGGAGTCTATATGGGGTGATCACCACAGTCATTGATCATGCCCCTGTAAGGCTTCATTCAGACGTCCGGATGCGTTTTGCGGATCCGATCCATCTATCAGTGCATCCGTAAAAATCATGCGGACATCTGAATGGAGCTTTACAGGGGGGTAATCAATGACAGGGGGGTGATCACCACAGTCATTGATCATGCCCCTGTAAGGCTTCATTCAGACGACCGGATGCGTTTTGCGGATCCGATCCATGTATCAGTGCATCCGTAAAAATCATGCGGACATCTGAATGGAGCTTTACAGGGGGGTAATCAATGACAGGGGGGTAATCAATGACAGGGGGGTGATCAGGGAGTCTATATGGGGTGATCACCACAGTCATTGATCACGCCCCTGTAAGGCTTCATTCAGACGTCCGGATGCGTTTTGCGGATCCGATCCATCTATCAGTGGATCCGTAAAAATCATGCGGACGTCTGAATGGAGCTTTACAGGGGGGTAATCAATGACAGGGGGGTGATCACCACAGTCATTGATCATGCCCCTGTAAGGCTTCATTCAGACGACCGGATGCGTTTTGCGGATCCGATCCAAGTATCAGTGCATCCGTAAAAATCATGCGGACATCTGAATGGAGCTTCACAGGGGGGTGATCAGGGAGTCTATATGGGGTGATCACCACAGTCATTGATCATGCCCCTGTAAGGCTTCATTCAGACGTCCGGATGCGTTTTGCGGATCCGATCCATCTATCAGTGCATCCGTAAAAATCATGAGGACATCTGAATGGAGCTTTACAGGGGGGTAATCAATGACAGGGGGGTAATCAATGACAGGGGGGTGATCAGGGAGTCTATATGGGGTGATCACCACAGTCATTGATCATGCCCCTGTAAGGCTTCATTCAGACGTCCGGATGCGTTTTGCGGATCCGATCCATCTATCAGTGCATCCGTAAAAATCATGCGGACATCTGAATGGAGCTTTACAGGGGGGTAATCAATGACAGGGGGGTGATCACCACAGTCATTGATCATGCCCCTGTAAGGCTTCATTCAGACGACCGGATGCGTTTTGCGGATTCGATCCATGTATCAGTGCATCCGTAAAAATCATGCGGACATCTGAATGGAGCTTTACAGGGGGGTAATCAATGACAGGGGGGTAATCAATGACAGGGGGGTGATCAGGGAGTCTATATGGGGTGATCACCACAGTCATTGATCACGCCCCTGTAAGGCTTCATTCAGACGTCCGGATGCGTTTTGCGGATCCGATCCATCTATCAGTGGATCCGTAAAAATCATGCGGACGTCTGAATGGAGCTTTACAGGGGGTTGATCAATGACAGGGGGGTAATCAATGACAGGGGGGTGATCAGGGAGTCTATATGGGGTGATCAGGGGTGATTAGGGGTGATCAGGGGCTAATAAGGGGTTAATAAGTGACGGGGGGGGGGGGGGGGGTAGTGTAGTGTAGTGGTGCTTGGTGCTACTTTACTGAGCTACCTGTGTCCTCTGGTGGTCGATCCAAACAAAGGGGACCACCAGAGGACCAGGTAGCAGGTATATTAGACGCTGTTATCAAAACAGCGTCTAATATACCTGTTAGGGGTTAAAAAAAACACATCTCCAGCCTGCCAGCGAACGATCGCCGCTGGCAGGCTGGAGATCAACTCTCTTACCTTCCGTTCCTGTGAGCGCGCGCGCCTGTGTGCGCGCGTTCACAGGAAATCTCGTGTCTCGCGAGATGACGCGTATATGCGTGACTGTGCGCAGCGCTGCCACCTCCGGAACGCGATCCTGCGTTAGGCGGTCCGGAGGTGGATAAAGAAGCTAAAGAAGATAAATATTTTTTTCTCAACTACATTTGCATTTTTGTTATTGCTCAAGGCCTACTGGTTTACAACTAGGTTTTTGATCCATACACATATGACTATTGTCAGCTGGATCCATCATTTTCAGCAGGACTGACTGACAATATAATGTGTAGGGGCGTCTCTTGTCCTTCCCGCAGTCAGAGAGAATATCAATTTTAGAGGTGTCTTTCAGCAGCATTTCTTGCTTTAGCCACTGAAAACACATGCTCACTTGGCCAATCGTGTCTATTTATGGGGGAGTCCGAAAAATAGCTATTGAAGGTGTATGGGACAGATTATCTTTCTTCATTTGTAGCGTAAGATCTAAAAACGTAACCCCGTCTCTAAGGAGTCCTACAGAAATGATGAGGGATTTTAGATATCCATTTTAAGAAAATTTTATTTGGATTTTGGAACATTTCTTTTATAAAGAAGTAGTCCTAGATAATACCTGGTGGAGTGGGGGCACACTACAAAGCAGCACGCTGGTAACTGAAGATAAGGTCAAGACAGCAATTTTGCTGTTACATTATTTTAACATTGGCACCAGCAATTTATGCTAGAACTTACACACACACACAAGAATAAAAAAAAAAACTAAATTATGTTTCAACCCAGGGCGGGAAATCATTACATTAATCATTTGTGACCTACAAAGGGCTTAAAATAGACTGAAATTAGGACTGTAGGAAGCAAATACTCTTGAGAATACCAACGATCTTTGAAAAAACAAGACGGACGGAAAAACATTAAAGGGGTTCTGCAGTTTTTTTAAACTGATGATCTATCCTCTGGATAGATCATCAGCGTCTGATCGGCGGGGGTCCGACACCCGGGACCCATGGCAATCAGCTGTTTGAGAAGGCAGCGACGCTCCAGCAGTGGTGCTGCCTTTTCACTGTTTACCGCTGGCCCAGTGACGTCACGACTAGTATTGATGGCCTGGGCGGGGCTAAGCTCTGTTCACTTGAATGGAGCTTAGCCCCGCCCAGGCTAGTGATACTAGTCGTGACATCACTGGGCCTGCGGTAAACAGCGAGTAGGCCGGGACACTACTGCCAGCGCCGCTGCCTTCTCAAACAGCTGATTGGCAGGGGTCCCGGGTGTCGAACCCCCGCCGATCAGATGCTGATGATCTATCCAGAGGATAGATCATCAGTTTAAAAAACTTCAGAACCCCTTTAAATATTAGTAGTCATACAGACCACATTGATTGCGCAGAATACTAAAATGACTAAATTAACTTATGCCAACCAAGGCAATGAGACCTATCTTGACCCAGGTGTTACTTAAAACTTCACTTTTATTTTTAGTATACTAAAACCTACATCACAATAGGTAAATGAAAAAAGGGGGCGGGTACCTATTGTGATGTAGGTTTTAGTATACTAAAAATAAAAGTGAAGTTTTAAGCAACACCTGGGTCAAGATAGTTCTCATTGCCTTGGTTGGCATTAGTTAATTTAGTTATTAAAATACCTTACCCAGGTTCTGTCCTAAATTTATTTCTTATGTTAATACTAAAATGGACGGCACAGGCGTGAGATTTGCGGGGCACGGAGGAGACCGAGGATGTCAGTCAGCTTTACAAGGGCGTGCCAAACGGTGAGAAGACGGAGCCTCTAGGTGCTGCAGCAACGACCCACTAGCACCTAGATGCTCATTTGCATATTAAAAAAGTCATTAATCAGCGCGAACGGCGGTCAGGCAGGGACATATAAGTCCTACAGTTATGTTCTGCTGACATTAGCACCTCGCTAATGTCAGCCAGCTACATAACGATTTTTCTGATGACAGAAACCCTTTCAATAAGACCTCAAAAGAATGTAGTTCTTCATGACCAACCACTTTGGCGTTCAACACAGCATCATGTCCAACAAAGAGAGTGTGCTGCAGAAGAACTATCTAGCCTTTTCCGACTATTTTTACACATGACAGGCCTATTTAACTTTAGTTGGAGTCAAATTACACAAAGGAATTTGCACAACTTTGAAAGAACTTTATACTAAAGAGATATACTTTAGTTTATAAAATAATATAAGCTACATAAATATAAAGAGAAATATTGGTGTAAGGAAATATTACGGTCACTGCCTAAAACCACAGCCAACAAACTTAGAAGCTGCTATTGGTTTTCCTTAACCATTATGGTTGGTAAGAAGCTAAGGCTACCCCTAGGTTCCTCAACAGAGCCCGCCACAGGGCTAGATGGACTTGGCTGCTAGGGACCCAAGGTTATGTCTGCGGCTTCTGGTAACAGAAAACTGGTGAAAGTTTGCTAGCAGCAGACCTGCCAGAATGACTGAGAGAGCAAAGAGTAGTAAACAAGCAGGGAAAACCAACCAGTAGAGCTAGATAGTGCCAAGATAGCGGACAAGGGGTTAATATAGAAAGAAGACACAGTCGAAATACTGAATCAGTATAAGCCAAATCAACAGATCGGTGGGTTAATCCAAAAAAACAAGACACAGAAATTTGTAGAATCCAAATCAACAGATGAGGAGTTAATCCAGAAAACAAGACACAGCCAGATTACCAGGAGTTCAAATGTGGTAACAGAAAGTAGCACAAAGTGCAGGACTCAGCAGGGTACAACAAAATCCCAGGCCATGGCAATCACTGCATTGCAGTGTTAAAACCCCCTACATAGCTCTGGTACTGGACTTTAAGCCAGGAACCTGACTCCTATGTTGCCCAGCTGGGGACAGCCATGCACAGTATATTGCAGAATATAAAATCAGTGATACAGTCCTAACCTCAGTATCTGAGGAAAGGGATTTAAGGGGTCATTATTTCAGAAGACTTAAACGGATTCTGTCACCAGGTTTGGGGCTATAGAGATACGGACATGCACGGCTGTGAAGGAGCCCAGCACCGCCTATGTCTCCTCCTTTCATCAACGATAGATAGCCGTAATCTCGCGATGCGCGAGCTCGCGCATGTGCAGTTCTTTCCCTGAAGCTGATGCCAGCACAGGGAAAGAACACTATACCGGCACTGCGCATACGCGAGCTCGCGCATCGCGGGATTACGGCTATCTATCGTTGATGAAAGGAGGAGACATAGGCGGTGCTGGGCTCCTTCACAGGCGGGCGTGGCTGGGCACAAGGAAGGTTAGTGCAGCCCCTTGGACACATTCAACACTCATTTAAATATCTATAAAATCCTTTTTTAAAGAAATTAAAACCACACAGCCCTATAGGACACATATATTGTGGACATGCTAGCGGCGATCTAGCCGTGCATGTCCATATCTCTATAGCCCCAAACCTGGTGACAGATTCCCTTTAAAGGTAGGCAGACAATGTCATAGAGCAGCAGGAAATGCTAGCAGAATGCTTGGGTGTATAGGGAGAGGCATTACTAGTAGAAAGAGGGAGGTGCTCATGCCGCTCTACAGAGCACTAGTGAGACCTCATTTGGAGTATTGTGCGCAGTACTGGAGACCATATCTCCAGAAGGATATTGATACTTGGGAGACAGTTCAGAGAAGAGCTACTAAACTGGTACATGGATTGCAGGATAAAACTTACCAGGAAATATTAAAGGACCTTAACATGTATAGCTTGGAAGAAAGACGAGACAGAGGGGATATGATAGAAACTTTTAAATACATAAAGGGAATCAACAAGGTAAAAGAGGAGAGAATATTTAAAAGAAGAAAAACTACTACAAGAGGACATAGTTTTAAATTAGAGGGGCAAAGGTTTAAAAGTAATATCAGGAAGTATTACTTTACTGAGAGAGTAGTGGATGCATGGAATAGCCTTCCTGCAGAAGTGGTAGCTGCAAATACAGTGAAGGAGTTTAAGCATGCATGGGATAGGCATAAGGCTATCCTTCATATAAGATAGGGCCAGGGGCTATCCATAGTATTTAGTATATTGGGCAGACTGGATGGGCCAAATGGTTCTTATCTGCCGACACATTCTAGGTTTCTATGTTTCTATTCCCTAGGAAAACTCCTGACAGTTGGAAGAGGAAAAAAAGCAGGAGAGCAAAAAAATTTGGAAAATTAGTCTATTGCACATTATAACATTTTTCAACTGTGTGTAAAGGTCAACGATGGACTCAAACCATAGTTATTAGCTTGGGTGGCATGGTCATCGTCAGAATTTTGCCAGCAGAAGTATAAATATTGTCTTGTTTCACCCCAAGCAGTTTTTTGTTTGTTTGCAGTGTATTTCAGAACTCTTTGTCACACATACCTGAAGCTGGCAGCAGTACTGTGTTGCTGGTGACAAATCAGACACCTGGAAAGTAGTATCAGAGCCACTGTAAACTAATTCTAGAGTGTCCTCTTCTTTACCCCACTGTAGTCTGTAACCCGAGATGTCTGCTCCATTGCTCTCAGGACTCTGTTGGGAGAAAGGAAAAAAAAAAATCTAAATAACCCTGAACACTAATCAGTTAAACTGAATGAAACCCTGATAACAGATGAGCTGGCACAAAATGACTATTATGCTACAAGCAGCCAATCACCATTTGTTGTGCCTGACACTATATAAACTGAAAGCGCAATAACTAAATAATGGCAAGCAATTAGACACTGGCACTGCAAGTGACAAGCACCGTAATGTGTTCCTCTGAAGAAAGCATTTACATTCCACTTTCTGTATCAGGGAAAAGACGCTGACTTTTGAGCCGGCTACTTTAGGATTTGTTGGACAATATTTCATAAATTAACATTAATTATATTCAAAATTATACTTTTTCGTGGAAAGAAATCGGTCACCATGAAATCTAGCAGTTTATTAAAGGGAAATGTCAAATTGCATGCATGTTACTCAATGAAAAGAACAATGGTTCTTGAAATGCCACTGACAGGAACATGTGAGTCAGGCTTCTCTAACGAATAACCTTTCATAATAACAGTTACTGCAACCTACAGTACAGTATGCGGCAAATGCTGCACTAAAATAGAACTATATCCACACAAAAAAAAAACAGCTCTCACTCTCAAATCAAAAGCATTTCTAAAAACAGCAGGTATGTGGAAGCGCAAATATCCACACAAGGAAATGCATCCTTATTAAGGGCAAAACCACACAACCTGCACCTTCATATGAAGAGAATCTCCATGGAGATATGGTTTCCATATCTTGAACTGATGAAGGTTAATAAGCCAGAAACAGCCATGTGCAGGTTAGAATACATAGCTGTAATTTTTTATTGATCCATGGTGCAATGTTTCAGCTCACTAAATCAAATCTTTATCAAAGGAGCTGATCAGAACATGGCTTAATAAAAAAATAATTATTATAAATATAAATAATATAAAAAATATTATGATTATAAATGCGATACATTTTTTCTAGTGTAATTGCATTGGGTAGCACGGTGGCTCAGTGGGTAGCACTGGTGCTTTGAGGCCTGGCAGCACTGGGGTCCTGAGTTTGAATCCAACCAAGGACAACATCTACATGGAGTTTTATTCTCCATGTGTTTGTGTGGGTTTCCTGCCATACTCCAAAGACATACTGATAGGGAAATTAGATTGTGAGCCCCATTGGAGACAGCTTGATGCTAATGTTTGCAAACTGCAGAGGAATACCTACAGTATTTTGATGTGAGAGCTGTTTTTATGTGTGGATATAGTTCTATTTTAGTGCAGCATTTGCCGCATACTGTAGGTATATAGTAGTGCTATATAAGTGAGTATAATAATAATTGTACTGTAGTGACTGGCATATCATTACTTTGAATACTTTCTGTAAAGCTTAGATAGCGGTTGGCCGAGTGTGCAGGTATTCTGAATGGGAATTAGCCATTTCCAGACACCTCTGGCCTACGTACAAAATATCAGGTTTATTGAAATCCAACATGTTCGATCCGATCTTTTTACCAACATCTATCACTGGGAAAGAGTCAGGATAAAGATACAGAAATACAGTTTTAAAAATTCTTCCCTGAACTGTCATGATCTGTGCTGGAACACAAGGATATAATAGGTCAAAAGCACAAATATAATTAACTTTAGCCTTTGATGTCCTAATTGGATCCTGACAGTGAGAAGTCTGTGTACATTCCCAGTCTTGTACATGCTGTGTACATTCCCAGTCTTCTCGATGAGATGACTCAACTCTGTTTAACAGTTAGGCTACTTTCACACTTGCGTTCGGTGCGGATCCGTCTGGTATCTGCACAGACAGATGCGCACCTATAATGCAAACGCTTGCATCTGTTCAGAACGGATCCGTCTGCATAACAGTTTTTTCAGATCTGATTTTTCACATCGTGAAAACTCAGATCCGACAGTATATTCTAACACAGAGGCGTTCCCATGGTGATGGGGATGCTTCAAGTTAGAATATACTAAAAGAACTGTGTACATAACGGCCCCCTGCTGCCTGGCAGCACCCGATCTCTTACAGGGGGCTGTGATCCCCACAATTAACCCCTGGCCACCAATATAATATAATACTGGGGAGGGAGGGGGGCCGCACTTGCCACCAATGAATATAATACTGGGGAGCGAGGGAGGGAGGGGGGCGGCACTGGCCACCAATGAATATAATACTGGGGAGGGAGGGGAGCCGCACTGGCCACCAATGAATATAATACTGGGGAGGGAGGGAGGCCGCACTGGCCACCAATGAATTTAAAACTGGGGAGGGAGGGGAGTCTGGCACCTGATCTCTTACAGGGGGCTATGATATGCACAATTAACCCCTCAGGTGCGGCACCTGAGGGGTTAATTGTGCGGATCACAGTCCCCTGTAAGAGATCAGGTGTTGCCAAGCAGCAGGGGGCCGTTATGTCCACAGTTCTTAGTATATTCTAACTTGAAGCATCCCCATCACTATGGGAACGCCTCTGTGTTAGAATATACTGTCGGATCTGAGTTTTCACGATCTAACTCAAATCCGATGGTATATTCTAACATAGAGGCGTTCCCATGGTGATGGGGATGCTTCAAGTTAAAATATACAATCGGATTGGAGAAAACTCTGATCCGATGGTATATTAATAGGGACTCCTGACTTTACAATTGCACCATATTATGTCAACGTCAAATGGATCCGTCCCCAAATGGATCCGTTTGGCTCCGTACAGGCCAGGCGGACACCAAAACGCTACAAGCTGCGTTCGGGTGTCCGCCTCCTGAGCGGAATGGAGGCGGAACGGAGCCAAACTGATGCATTCTGAGCGGATACTTATCCACTCAGAATGCATTGGGGCTGTACGGATCCGTTCGGGGCCGCTTGTGAGAGCCTTCAAACGGAACTCACAAGCGGAACCACGAACGCAAGTGTGAAAGTAGCCTTAGCTGTATACTTCTAAATCTGGAGATGCTGGTGGCTTGTAAGTTATAACAAAACATACCGTATGCTTGCTAGAACGCTGACTTGTTATATTTGGAGCTACTATTCAGATCTGACCTAAGGACAAATATAAGCAAATGTAACATTTCCTTAGCCAAAGCTATGTGTATGCTTCTTTTTCAACATTGGCTTCAATAAAACGTTTTTTTTTTCCTGATTACAGAATTGTATGGGGTCTGTGATCAGATATTCCCACCGGTGTTAAGAACAATGGGTTCTCTCTTCAGCAGTAGAATATATAGGAGACCCATAGTTTAAAAGATGACTTCAACCAAAGACTTTTACTATGCGGACTATAAAACCCCTTAGGTTGTATTTACAGTACATGGCCTGAGGGTGTACAACATTGTCCAAAACTATGGGGCATGACCACGTAAGTTTTACAATGACTTGCCATCATTTTAGAATGTTTTTTTTTGTGTGCATCTCCTTACAGACAAAACAGGGAACTGAGCAGTAAAAAAACTCTGATTTACAACTGCACTGAAACAATTTCTCGGTAAAATTCTATCGACACGCTACTGGCCTATGTGGATACAACCCACAATCTGGTAAAATGCTGGGTCAGTTATTCTACTTATTTCACCCAATATATTAGGCTACGTACAGCATTTCACCATTACAGTACTCTGTCCCGCTAGAGGCCTGCCAGATTCCCATTAACTATAATGGGATCCGTTGGGTGTCTAGCAACGATGCTGGCTTTCTGTCAATAAAAAAACGTTGCATGCAGCAGTGTCTGACTATGGTAATTTGGGTAGCTTGCTTCTCTGCCGGAACAGACTACCAGAATACTGTTATGTCAACCTAGTCTTACATAATACAACTAGAAGATTAATTACCAATATCCAAACAAGTAATACATGAGTAATGAAGATATTTTTCACCAGTTGTTCAAACCATCAATGTAGAGGCACTACATGGATTTGTGACTTCAGGGAACTTCCTCTGACAGTATTTCAACAGCTTTTTCCATAGAGTATAAGAACAATTATGTGAGAACACTACACAGGTGAACAGAACATGTGGGAAGATAGTTCTCAGAAGAGATTACAGCAAAGGCTGGAATATAATTACCTGCCATTATCTTGTGAAATACTTTACAGACAGTTTATCAGAAGAAAGCAGGATTCAGCCAATCCACGCATTTTTACAAATTTTATAGCATTTGGATTTACAGAACAATCACACACACTTGCTAATAATATACAAACACATAAATATTTAAAAATATATTTGGCATGCAGTAAAAGTATTTTAAAAGGCTTATACCATGATTAACCACTTCAGGAGCAAGCTACTTTTTACCTTAAAGGGATTCTGTCATGAGATTTTACCCCTATAACCTAAACATATGCCCATGTCCGTACTAATAACATGAATCCTAAGCTGGCCTTATTAAACCTGCTTGTGGCTCTATTAGCCCAAAAACAGGTTTTTATAACCTGTCAATCACCTACCTAAGGTGCCCAAGGGGACGTCCGTTAATCCAGGGTGCCCAACCGCACCCATCGCCATCTGGTGCCCAGCGCCACCTTCCCTGTCTTAATCGCCGCCCTCCCTGTCTACAGTGCCGCCTCTGCAATCCTCCCGTCCCTCTGCCAGATCCCGCGCGTGTGCACTAGGCTCAGCCTGATGCGCCCGTGCGGACTCCTGGCAGCGGCTTCGTTGAGCGCACTGTATGACTTTTTGATCGGCCATTTGGACGCTTTTTTCCGTTTTGCTGTTTGCCGTATGGGGAATATATTTTTATACTACGGGCGTTTTCACACATTGCAACACCCATGATGTGCATGTTTTACATTTTTTTAGTTCTTTTATTTTTATTTTGGGAAAAGGGGGGTGATTTGAATTTTTATGTTTTTTATTTAAAAAAATTTTTTGGGGGGATTTACACTTTTTTATAGTTCCCATAGGGAACTATAAAAATCAATCTCTGATTGCTATTATTATAGACTCCAATGCACTAGTATTGGAATCTATGATCATTATCAGTTTCCTATGGAGCCCTATAACAGGCAAGGGCTCCATAGGAAATACTATGCAGCAGCCTCCTGTCATTCACAAAGACAGGGGCTACTGCAAACACACTTCGGCTACTCCGATTGCCACACGGGGGAGCCGGAGCACCACCAAAAGCACGCGCTTTCGGTTTTCAGTTCGCTCAGATGCCGTGGTCAGGATTGACCACGGCATCTGAGGGGTTAAACGTCCGCGATCAGCATTACTGCCAGTTGCGGACATGATCCGCGGGTGTCTGCTATAAGAAGAAGGCGGCCACCCGCAGCTATGGGGCCCGCAGCCCTCAGGAGCGGGCGCCATCTTTAAAGACCCTGCCAGCGCCGTACTATTACAGCGCTGGGGGTGAAGGGGTTAAGGGCCGTTTAGTTCTGAAGTCACTTTGAGCAGTTTATCTAATAGAAACTACATATAAATGATCCCATTTTAGAAACTACACCCCTCTAACTATTCAAAACTGATTTAAGAAACGTTGTTAACCCTTTAGGTGTTCCATAGGAATTAAAGCAAAATGGAGGTGAAATTTAAAAAATTTCCATTTTAATCCAATTTTCCTGTAAAAGAACACGGGTTAACAGCATCACAAACCGCAATATTTATTACCCTGATTCTACAGTTTACAGAAACAGCCCAAATGTGGTCCTAAAATACTGTATAGGCAAAAAGCAGGGCTCAGAAGGGAAAGAGCGCTATATGGTTTTTGGAGGGCAGATTCTGTTTGACTGTTTTTTGGAGCCATGTCGCACTTGAAATGAATTTGAGGTACCCATACTGTGGAAACTCCCCAAAACAGTGACCCTATTTTGGAAACTACACCCAATTTTTTTTTTTCAAGGGGTGTAGTGAGCACTTTGACCCAACAGGCGTTTCATAAAATTTTAAAACACTTGTCTGCAAAAATGAAAAATTTTATAGACCTACATTTTTCAGTTCCACATGGGGTAACTGGAGAAAATCACCCCTTAGGGCTCATGCACCCCTCAGGGCATATGTCACGGACCGGCATACATCGTGTGCACGGGAGCGCACAGCATCATAGGTTACTATGATACTGTGCGCATCGGGCCGCCTGCGGGACTACTGTCCTGCACTCATATGATCCCGCAGGCGGCCCGATGCGCACAGTATCATAGTAACCTATGATGCTGTGCACTCCCGTGCGCACAATGTATGCCCCACCCCAGGACATATAGCCCGCTCAGAGACCGTATGTATCGGAGGGCATACGGTCGTGTGCACGAGCCCTTACTTTGTTACCCATTTTCTTCTGAATACTGCAACACCCCATATGTGGCAGTAAACTGCTGTATGGGCACGCCACAGAACTCAGAATGGAACCCCACAACACCCCATATTGCTCATTAGCTCATTAGCTGTATGGGCACACTGTATGGCTCAGAATGGAATGAGCGCTATATGCAAACCCCCAAAAAGTGACTCCTTTAAAAACCACACTCCCAGGGAATTTTTCAAGGGGTGTAGCGAGCATTTTGACCCCACGTGTTTTGCAAAACAGCGCAAATTATAAATTGACCAATTTTTCCATAGATATGCCATTTCAGTACCTTATTATGTAGTGCCCATCGTGTGCCAGTCTGGAAAGTCAGCCTGGCAGCAGCAGAGAGAACTGAGCCCATAGAAGTAATGTCCCCATTGCTCCCAATAGGCTTATTTGCATATATAAAAATTTCAGTTTTCTCAGAAATAAACAAAGAGAAATATAGCACCTCTTAATGAGTCCAAAAAGGGCAGAATGGGTGCACTCCCCAGGAGCTATGTCCACAAAAACCCTACATGTAAATCCAAAAACCAGAAAGGAGAGGCAGCACCCGTATTTAGAATAGTGAAAAAGTTGCGGTCTTAAAATCCATTAGTGGAAATCCAAGCAGGATGAAACGTTGCATGTACTTTGAATGCTACTAATGGATCTAAAGACAATGGCCCTGATTTATCATACCTTCACTCCAAAATTCTTGCATCAAAAAGTTGCAAAATAGGGCTTTTGCTACTATTTTGCACTCGCTTGCGCATAATTTATGCGATTGTGCAAAAATTTTCGACTTTTTGCATGTGTACACCACTCACTTCAGTTTTGTAATATGGATGAAAAAGAGGGCGTGGTGAGCTATGTTAATAGGTTTCACTCCAGATTTATCATTGAGACTTTTTTTAAAAGTCACAAATAAGTCGCAATCTCACTCCAGGAGCAGGGTGGAGTAGGAAAATTGGAGTAGCTTCTCTAGACAGACAACATGCAACATTTGATAAATGTGGCACAAAGTACTCCAACACAGACTGAAGCAAAACGGACTTCAAATATTCTCCTAATGATATGACTTTTTCACCATTGCAAATACGGGGGCTGCCTCTCCTCTCAGAAATAAAGCCACAGATGGGGATGGGACCAAGACTGCTAGTTTCTGCTGACCTGCACACATGTTGCACAACAGCCTGCTTCACTACAATCATTCTGGTGACAGAAGCCCTTTATAGATATTTTTCCATACATATATGTACTGCACACATTTCCCTGAATTTTACAGCTTGATAAAAGAATGGGCACAATGCCCACCTTTTTCTACCACTTGGTGGGGGTCTCAGAACCCCACTAACATACATTTCAACAATGTATGAGATGCATCACCTTGGTTTTCGATGTGTTGATTTCCCTCCAACTAGTTATACAGACCCAGCATAATTATGGGGACAATGGTCAAGAATTATTTCCATTAGAATAGAAATTGGAAAAATGTAATAAACGTCCGTGCTATTTCCTATAAGGGATTTTCCTTTCTGACCACCACGTGACAAGAGCTAGATTATACAAGTCATATAAGGACTGGATAACAGAGCTATATCATTTACACAAAGTAATGGTTACTACACTCCATTCTCAGCCTTTACTTGGCAATCCACTTTAAGTTTACAATAGTTGCTGTAAACATATAGATGTAGCAAATGTTAACTTGAAACTTAAAACATTAAATAAAAACATTAAGTTTACGTTCAATGGGAGAGATTTATCTAACTTGTGTTATAGGGAACATGTCACCTGGATTTGATGTATAGAGCTGAAGACATGGGCTGCTAGATGGCCGCTATCACATCCGCAATACCCAGTCCCCACAGCTCTGTGTGCTTTTATTGTGTAAAAAAACCTGATTTGAACCATATGCAAATTAACCTGAGATGTGTCCTGTCCCTGACTCATCTCAAGTACAGGACTCATCTCAGGTTAATTTGCATACGTATCAAATCGGTTTTTTTACACAATAAAAGCACACAGAGCTATGGGGACTGGGTTTTGCGGATGTGCTAGCGGCCATCTAGCAGCCTATGTCCTCAGCTCTACACAAAATTCCGGTGACAGGTTCCCTTTAAGTAGAACTGGCTTAGTTGCCCATAGCAACCAATCAGAGTCCACCTTTCATTTTCCAAAGGAGCTATGAAAACTGAAACGTGGAATCTGATTGTTTTCTATGGGCTACTAAGCCAGTTCTACTTTACACCAGTTTGATAAATCTCCCCCAATGTGTTTTCTTGTCAATGTAAACTTTGCAGCAACAGGTATATCTAATGCATTAAAGGCTATGTACACCTTTGATGGCATTTTTTTGTATTATTGCAATGTACTTATTTTGAGCTAAAAATAATTTTTTCAATTGGTCTTTATTAAAAATGATGAGCCGTTTTCCCTGCACAGCTTTCAGTTTATCTACTAGCAGGATCTGTATTTTCTCTCTGCTCTGTCAGGCATCTGACGGACTCCTTATCTCTGACCTTATAAACACTTATAGCTCAGTTCTTATGACCTTGTTTATGACCTTTTAGAAATAAGGGTTATTAGATGACAGCACAAAGTGAAAGTACCATTCAGACAGCGAGAAAAACTGTTAACCCTTTGTGACAGAACGGCTCAATATATAGATATATTTCTTTTAGGTGCCAAGTTAACATTTGTTCAAGTGAAATTCTTTTGTACGGGTCAAGGAGCTGTGCTCAACAGGTTAAGGCGATGACTGAGAATTACACAGCAGAAATAAAATATAAACTTTGCACATTTGATTAAATGAAAGATTTCTTAGAATGTGTATGACCAAGTGAGTTGCTTCGCAAGACAGAAAGTAAACTTAGGTTGTCCACCTGACGTCACAAGTTCTCCCATTCTCACTGCCAGTGCACACACTCATCTTACCTCCCAGCTTATAAGTACACATGTGTCAGACAGGAATGTCAGGACTGGAGGTCTGCACTGTGCGGGTGGTCCTGCTGCAGTAGTGATCTCTGTGGCGTCTGAGTAAGGACCGTACTGAAATACAAATAAGTCTATGTTGGTAATTCCCTGATTTAATTTGTCTGGTCGAGATTCCACAAAGTGAGATTTTATAGCATTCCTCAATGGAAAATACAAATTCAAAATCAAAGCAGAAGGTTTGACTTTATTACTGATGTTCAGCTTATTCTTTTACTATATATTTAATCAATTTTCAGACCATTTAACGTTTAATACAATGCTGTTATTTTAATGTAATAAAAATATGTATTTGCTGAATTAAAGGCTACATGTCAAAAATTGTATATACAATCAGCAGTGTTTCCTTTCCACTATAGCTAACAGTAGATCAGGCTGGTGTCAGTTGAAGGATGGAACTGAGTATGTGGATGAAGAAATAAAAAAAAGGACAAAAAGCAGGTAGCACTATACGGATACATTATATTGAATAACTCTGAGCCTATACAAAATTTTTAATTACATGCTATTACAAAAGTATTCTGATCCAGGTGCTGGTTTAAAAAAATGTAGAATATTTTGTTGGACAACTGCTTTTAAGGGAATCAATTAGCAACAATTAAAAGTGAAGGAATTAAGAATCTAGTAAGCATATTAGTAATATATATATATATATATACACATACACCGTATATATAAAAAATAAATAGGTATATACTATAAGTATATTACTATAGTATATAAAAATGCTACACCAATATTTATATAAAATCTTTGCCCATTTATTTCCTTGCATACCAAATCCAATGTCTGTATCTTAAAGGGGTTTTCTCACTTCAGCAAATGGCATTTATCGTGTAGACAAGGCGCTTACTAATGTGCTGTGATTGTCCATATCGCTTTCTTTGAGGGCTTGATATATTTTTCCATCACTTTATACACTGTTTGTTTACATGGTTACGACCACCCTGTTATCCATCAGCGGTGACCAGAGAGGTCAGCGCTCTTTCCTATAGTGTGCAAGCACGTACACCATTTGCTAAAGTGGGACAAACCCTTTAAAGTGATTTTACATGCTTTAATAGCATTTTTCAACTAATTTGATCATCACTTACAATCACCTTAATGTCGAAGTCCAGGTAGGTCACCGTACATGTCACCAACTACCGCCCCTCAATGCTGCAGCCAATCACTGTCCTCAACTGTAGACCACTGGGCAGTGATTGGCTGCAGTGGTCATGTGTTGTATTCAGGCACGTCACAGCTGCTGCTTAAACAGTGGTGGGAGTACCAGACCAGCTCACAGAGAACAGCACTGGAGAAAGGGGTTTATCATTTGCTTTTTATATTTCAATACATTGTAAGGATCATTAATTATCTTGAACAATTCCTTCAAGTTCTTTGCATTTTGTGCCTATACAGTCTGCAGATAGAAGTCCAGTACTGCATGCAGGTGATGCCTCTGGTCAGATTTAAACCCAGGCCCCTGTTCTAAAAGCCAAAAGTTCCCTCTAGTAATTAAAGTCCCAACAAGTATGTGTCTGTTGTTGAGATTGCTGTGTAGTCACCACACAATAGCCATCTTAAAAAGGTAGAGCGCCACTTATTGGATGTCCTTTCTTTTACCCAAATTCTCGAAAAACTGACCATTCTATTAATATATCAATTAAGTGAGTGAGATAGCAGCAAGATGTAAGACATGTTTTGCCAAAAGTAAATCATTGCTCCAACAAGTATTCCCAGCATCAAATAGTCTCTGGTACTGTACTAAATATTAGCCATTGTGGCCTGAGCTAGTTCTCACAATTTGAGATATTTAAAAAGCTCTCCAAGATTAGAAAGAGCATATATATATATATATATTTTTTTTATTTCAAAAAGAACACACGTTATCAGTCATGTCGAAAGAGGAAAGCAGTAAACACATGAATTTTTATTAAGCGGTGAATACAATCACTTACTCCTCCATCATTCTGCGCTCGTACTCTGAATTGATAAGTACTTCCAGGAAGCAGATCGCTGATTGTACACTCTAAATCACAACCATGATAGACCTCAGTGGTATGTCCCCCAGGTACACCGAGCTCTAGGCTGTACTCTGATACCTGGCACCCCGGGGAATCTAAGGAGAAAGTCAATATGGGGTTAATGTAACTGTAATAATCCTAATCAGGCTAGTCAATGCATCACAATAGAAAACAATAATAAGAAAAATAAGAAAGACAAAACAAAATGCTTTCCACGTAAAGAGATGCGGCAAATGCAGTGCAGCGATAAGCACATTTAAAAGTATTTAAAGTAAAATAATTAAAACGGTTCAGTGCGGTTTTGTGCAGGTTGTATTTTTTGAGTGCAGGTTCATGCATCCTCTTGAGCCAATGCCAGAAGTGGATTTGAATTATGGTAAATAGAAAAGAAAGACTTATGCTTCTCTTTCTTGCTGGATCCACTTTTGATTTAGGCAAAAAAAAATAAAAAATTATGGAACCCAAAACTGCAGTGACATTTAAAAAAAAAAAATCATCTTTAGGCCGGGTTCACATCATTGTTTTGTTTACTGTTCTTCTAATCCATCAGAAGAACAGAAAAAGAAAAAAGAAAACGGATCCTATATTTTGAGCATCTCTCGTGCTCATTTTGCATCAGCTTCTGTCAGAGATCCGCATGCAGGACTTTTTTCATCCCGTCTAAAATAATGGATCTCCGACGGAACTGACAAAAAAGGATGCAAAATGAGCACAAAGTATGCTCAAAATAAAGGATCCATTTTCTTTCTCTGATGGATCAGAGGAATGGAAAACCAAACGGTAACGTGAACCCAGCCTTAGACAACCAGAATGTTTTGTATATAACACTGTATATGAGTAACTGATGGTTGTCTTTTTCTGCCTACGGGGGCTGACTACAGACTCCATTAGTCACCATATTAGGGACATTCTCAAAAGCATAGATGCTGCTGGATTCATAAAAAAAATAATGGTGAGTGTCAACTGAAGTGTACAACTGACCACTTTATTTCCTTGATTATTATATCTCTCTGTCTCTCTGTAATTTTGCTAATCATATTAAAGAGCATAAATTGAAGAAATCCTGTATGCACGAGAAGACACAAGGGACACAAACGAAAAATGTAAGACATTTCATGTCGCTTCTGGTAGACAAAGAGGTTAACTAAAATAGTGCCAGAAGGTACAGCTGAAAATCTCAACTCAAAATATAGAGAGGGGAACGATGAATTTCTTTTATGTATTCTCCTAAATAACTGCAGTTAAGAACCCATACTACTTTTTTTTAACAGATACCTACCCCATTGCAGGTGAACTTCTTTGTGCTTTGGTTTGCCTACCACTCTGGGTGCTTGACAAGGACCTGGTGCTACACATAATGTGTGAATAGGATGACTTTCAGAACACTAGGTAAGCAAAAAACAAACAAAAAAAATAAAGTTTAATTAACTTAAAAAAATGTAAACCTAGCAAACGTAGAGAATACAAGGTACTGTTTGTTAGCTTAGTGATCATTTGTAAGCATTTGGGGGGTCATTTACTAACAGAAATTCGCCTATTTCAGCATAACTCTGGTGCAGATTCTGGCGAAAACTTTTCTTTGCTCACGCGAGGTTTCAAAAACGGGGCATAGCGTGTGCAGCGAAGGGGACGGGCCAGTAGGCCTGTCTCATTTATCATTTTCTACACAAGGAAGCTGCCATAGATTTAGATCAGCGACGGATGTGCCTAAGTTATGTAGAGGCCGGGGCCTCTTCATAACTTTGGTGGATCCACCGCCAGCGCATGGGGTTATTAATAAATGACCCCCTTTGTCTGTATCATGGCTACACCACATACAGCAATGTACTTAACAACTCATGTATACGAAGGCTACACTACTAAATCACTTGCTGCATGAAACAGCGAAACAGTTGTTTCAGAAAACAGTTCTAATATCGAGCCAGACACAGTCAGAGCATACAGGGAGAAACTTGTCAATGAGCTGAGCAGCAAATAATGGCAAAAAGGGAGAGAAAGGCGCTCATAGGGTGAGTACGTCAATTAACAATGCCCTCACATAGGGGAGATGGATTGCTCACCTATTTGTGTTGCACCAAATTGGGCGCAACCACAATGAAGGCCAAATAAAGAGAGTTACTGGTCGGTGTAGCCCAATTTGTCCAATAACCTTGGGCGGGAGCCAGGCCGCCGGTCAGGGGAATAATAGTACTAGGGAAGCCACTGAACCATAGGAATCAAGCGAGCATGAGGACAACACAGGGAGCAGGACTACAACCTGGAGTCAAATGAATTTCGATTTATTCAAAGACGACGCATTTCGGGGTACATGACCCCTTTATCAAGTTTTGCAGTTACCAGCTGAACCAGAGACACGGCCACTGCTTGTCATCATGTGGAGCGTTCGTTGTGCACACAGCGCGCGCTTGTTCCTGCAAAGGAACACAGGGTCAGAAGAGCCGCCAAGAAAGCTTCCGTCTGTGCTCACTCAGGATCTCCGAGCAGCCATGTCTGAGCTTAAGATCCAGTCTATCCTGGTAACCGACTCCAACAGAGTAATAGGCTTCGAATCCGTTCAACTGTTTCTGAGGAGCCAATGTCCTCTTGAGAAGATCTTTGCTACCTGCAGGGATCCCGGATCTCCTCAAAGCCAGGTAACAGCTGAGCTCCTTGGTTCTCACTTGGTCTCTGTGTGTGGTAATAGTTCACTCACAGTGAAGCTTTCCTGGTGGCTCTTCTGACCCTGTGTTCCTTTGCAGGAACAAGCGTGCGCTGTGTGCACAGCGAACACTCCACGTGCTGACAAGCAGTGGCCGTGTCTCTGGTTCAGCTGGTAACTGCAAGACTTGATAAAGGGGTCATGCACCCCGAAATGCGTCGTCTTTAAATAAATCGGAATTTGACTCCTGGTTGTGGTTCTGCGCCCTGTGTTGTCCTCATGCTCGCTTAATGAGCTGAGCCGGGCAGGGAGAAGCCACCCAGAAGACTCTTCTCCTGCCAGTCTGTGAGGCAAGAAAATCCAATCTGTTGAGCTTAGCTATAATTTACGCCAGTAAATATGCTGTGACTAGAATTCCCCCTCCCAATAACTTGCGCTAACTTTGAAAATTGTGCAAAAGTCACAAACCACTGCACAAATATGGCACTTGCCAAAATTTGTGACTTTTCTATGCCATAAAAGTGTCATAAATCCAATGATAAATTGTCCCCTATGTTTTTTTTTCTGAAATGCTGCATTATTTCAGAGTAATCCATAGCACTTTGTAAAGAGGGAGCCTGCTGGGATATCATGCTGCTGATATTTCAGACAGCATGAAACAGATCCTCTAATCCTTGGTGGCTAAATCTATATGTCTATTCCATCTTTATTCAGTTTGCATATCTTTTTGTCAATGTCCAATGTGATACGACCATAAAATAGCCAAAACCGAATAAAGCCATTTTTGTACCAAACTTTAAAGAAAAATTGTACATTGCAACAAATCTCCATACCAAGAGGAGGTGTAAGCAATATGAAGGGGCACACTCAGAAGGGAAACACAAGATCATCTCCAAGGGAAACATCTCCATACCACTTTTTGGACTTGGAATGATATTACTATACGTTCACACTTAAATGTCATACTAAACTAGAAGCTCGACATACCTGACTGTGTCCTCCTGTGCTGATGGAGCACACGCGGAGTTTGTATAAAGTGCCTGGTTTCAAGTCATTACAGGTGTATTCTGTTGCGGACCCACTGTATGCCACTTTCCATTGTGTTGCTGCAAAAAGCACGGCCATTATTATAATTATTATTTCAAATATTCCACTTTTTAATAGGACTTAATTGACAGTAAAATAAACAACATGCAGAACACGGAATACTGTATAATCAAAAGCAATGCCATGAGGCTACACTGTAGTCTACTTTCAAAATGTTTATTTATGATAATAGCAAACTGGTCACTTTCAAAATACTACTGATCTGTCTCCATTCATGGTTAACACTTCATATTCTAATTGTTATATGACACTGTGTTATGGTGAAGCTCCATGCCAGTCGGTGCTCCATAACTCACCTCACTGCTGTGGAGTTTGATCCCGCTGGCTCTCCTCTGCCACCAGCAGCAGACCTGGCCGCCAGAATCCCATATTCACCCCTCCATTGTAGGCCACGCTCGCACTCTCGCTAGCTCTTAAAAGGCCAGTGGGCGCTCAGCCTAATCTTCACCAGCCAATGGATGGCAAACCGGAGGTACCTACGACACCTTCCCCTATCAAAGGGTGCCCGGGAAATAGGTGGTCTAGCTTGTTAGTTCCTGCGAAGGTGCACTGTATCCGTCTGTATGCCGGTGTACTGACTTCTGCCTAATTACCGGAGGCTGACCCTCTACCGCCTGACCTGACCCATGCCTGAGCACCGTACTGACCCTGTGGTGCCTACCCTGACCTATCTGTTTCAGTGACTTGCAAGAACTCTGCCTGTTCTGACCATGGCCTGTTACTATGAGATTGCCTGTTCCCTCAGTGCTACACACCAGTGTCTCTGATCCCAATGGGTCAGCTGGCAACCACACAGCGACTGCTACCTCTTGGTGGCATCCCTGCAGCAAAGTCCAGGTCCCTGTATAGGGGTTAAGGGGTGAAAACCAAGGGACTGCAAGGATAATGCCCTTAGGATTAGCCCAAAGTCAAGCGAGTTGGTTGACACAGTGGTTTCACATACAGTGATCATTTTCCAAAATCACTTTTCAAGTAAAGAATTAAGTCGGCATAAATTCCAGATCTCATCCTATATAAAATGTTACGGTTAATACTGTTAGTAACAACACTTACTAAGACTAGTGATGAGCGGGAGGTGCCATATTCGATTTCGACGAAATTTGTGAATATTCGAGACGAATATTCAAGCGAATATTCACAAATTTCGTCGAAATCGAATATTCGTCATTATTCTAGTTATCGCGATTAATATGCGATTTAAATAATCGCGCATTGCGATTTTAACTTAAGGTAACTTTCCTATTGGTTTGATATCTAGAATTAGCGAAGATGACGAATATTACGAATGTATTCGTCATATTCCTCAAAACGAAGATAACAAAGTATTCTCCATCTTCGTTTTAGCTCCATATTCGTCAACTTCGCTAATTCTAGCAATAAAATAGGAAAGTTGACTATAGAGACAGCTAAGTTTAATTCACTATGCGATTATATTACTTTGCTTTTTTTTTTATAAATAGATTATAATAATTAAGTATTATAATTATTCTATTTATTAAAAAAAAAGCAAAGTAATATAATCGCATAGCGAATTAAAAACTTAGCTGTCTCTAGTCAATTTTCCTATTTGATTGCTAGAATTAGCGAAGTTGATGAATATGGAGCTAAAACGAAGATGGAGAATACTTCGTTATCTCCATTTTCAGGAATATGACGAATACATTCGTCATATTCGCTAATTCTATCAAGCCAACCATAATAAACCAGGTCTGAATTGAAATCGCAATGCGATTACTTCAAGTTATATTAATCACATATTCGAAATAGCAAATTTATAGTGCAATATTCGAAATATTCGCGAATTAGCGAAGTGCCGATATTCGCAAAAAAAATTTGCTATTCAAATATTCGCGCTCAAAACTAACTAAGACTTCCTAAATGCATACGACATTAGTGGAAATGTATTCGAATAAGATGTAAAGCCTAAGATGACACCCGTCATGTTGATGAAGAAGATGATATATGACAGCATCAGCTCACTAGGCATTTAATATAGGGGTTGATGTTGTGCATCGTGCGGATCTATTCGGTTTACATTTAATTTTATCTTCCTTGAAGTCAAATCTCAAGAGAGAACAGACTTTGAGTCCCGATGACCTCTTTCTTGGAATTCATTAGCAGTGCACAAGCAATCTTAACCTTGTAATTGGTAAGAAGTGACTCTTCTGCTGTCTTCCACACTGACTCTACCGCGGCTTATTTGTTTGTGCAATGCTCCCTAACATTAGCCCGTCCTTTCCAGAAATTTCAGATTAATGAATGTAAATTAATATACTTGTTTGTCTGCTGATCGACTTGGTGATGTTGAAAAAGGCTGACTTTTAAGGCCAAGATATTTTATCATCTGCATATTCCTAGGTGTTTTGAAAGCAGTGATTTTTTTTTTAAATGACATTATGTTTCATAGGGCTGCGCAATTACAGAAAAGGTAGGTGCAAACAAATAGCGACCTTGAGGCAATCTGGAGAAGTATTTTTTTATTACCATTTGCACATAACTACTGCAAAAATGCCAGAGGATAATGTACTGTAAAAACAACAAAACAAAAAACAGTTTACTGTAACCACTTGGAGGCTTGGGCAGATAAGTGGCAGATGAGGTTTAACACTGATAAATGTAAAGTTATGCACATGGGAAGGAATAATGCAAGTCACCCGTACATACTAAATGGTAAAACACTCGGTAACACTGACATGGAAAAGGATCTAGGAATTTTAATAAACAGCAAACTAAGCAGCAAAAACCAGTGTCAGGCAGCTGCTGCCAAGGCCAACAAGATAATGGGTTGCATCAGAAGGGGCATAGATTCCCGTGATAGGAACATAGTCCTACCACTTTACAAATCGCTAGTCAGACCACACATGGAGTACTGTGTACAGTTCTGGGCTCCTGTAAACAAGGCAGACATAGCAGAGCTGGAGAGGGTTCAGAGGAGGGCAACTAAAGTAATAACTGGAATGGGGCAACTACAGTACCCTGAAAGATTATCAAAATTAGGGTTATTCACTTTAGAAAAAAGACGACTGAGGGGAGATCTAATTAATATGTATAAATATATCAGGGGTCAGTATAGAGATCTATCCCATCATCTATTTATCCCCAGGACTGTGACGAGGGGACATTCTCTGCGTCTGAAGGAAAGAAGGTTTGCACACAAACATAGAAGAGGATTCTTTGTGGTAAGAGCAGTGAGACTATGGAACTCTCTGCCTGAGGAGGTGGTGATGGTGAGTACAATAAATGAATTCAAGAGGGGCCTGGACGTATTTCTGGAGCTTAATAATATTACAGGCTATAGCTACTAGAGAGGGGTCGTTGATCCAGGGAGTTATTCTGATTGCCTGATTGGAGTCGGGAAGGAATTTTTTATTCCCCTAAAGTGGAGAAAATTGGCTTCTACCTCACAGGGTTTTTGGCCTTCCTCTGGATCAACTTGCAGGATAACAGGCCGAACTGGATGGACAAATGTCTTTTTTCGGCCTTATGTACTATGTTACTACTATGTTACTATGTTACTTCAATGTTTAGCCAATTTGGCTATAACTGTTCCAAAAAATGTCAAGGCATATTTATATAAGGGTTCATGCACACGGCCGTTAGTGTTTTATGGTCTGCAAATTGCGGATCTTGGCAGTGAGTATACCGCCTTTTCTTCCACTCGTCTAGAGAAGAAAAAGATTTTTGTCCGCAAAACAGACAAGAATAGGGAATAGGACATGTTCTATTTTTTTGCGGGGCTGCAGAACGGACTTACAGATATGGAAAGCACAGGAGTGTGCTGTTCTCATATTTTGCGGCCCCCTGAGATGAATGGATTGACATCCGATCCACAAAAAAAGCGGATTGGATGCGGACCAAAACTAAGACAGTGTGAATGCAGCCTTAGGCCTTATGCACATGACCGTTGTTGTGTTCCGTTCTGCAAAATGGGGTTCCGTTATCCGTTTCCGTGTATCCGGACGCGGATGACAATCTTGTGTGCCTCCGCGTTTTTTCACGGTCCCATTGACTTGAATGGGTCCGCAAACCGTTTTCCGTGAAAAAAATAGGACAGGTTATATTTTTTTGACGGACTGGAACCACGGATCACGGATGTGGATGACAAATGGTGCATTAGCCGAGTTTTCAACGGACCCATTGAAAGTTAATGGGTCCGCAGAAAATCACGAAAAACGGAACAAAGGACACGGAATAAAACAACGGTCGTGTGCATGAGGCCTTACACTAACAGAGTGAAGAAGGACCAGCTTATAGAAATCATGTTGGTTGGAAATGTATATTTGGACCAGTAAAACTGTTTTCATTATTGACATGTATAGCAATTACAGGGACTTTAAGTCTGGGTTCACACATTGCAGCTGAAATGTGGTTATTTTGCAGCACTACTGCAGGTGTTTTTACCGTGGTTTTGTAAAGCGACAATTGGCATTGTGGTTTTTACAGTTGAAACACAACTATTTTATATGTTTTATCTACACTGCCTGTCCAAAAAAAAGTCGCCACCTGGATTTAACTAAGCAAATAGTTATGAGCCTCCTATTGGATAATTACTGCATGGGCGATTATCTTTCAGCTGGCTATAGGTTATTTAACTCCAACTGGTGCAATAAGTTGATTCTCATTTCTTAAACAACCATGTCGAAAGACACATCTCGTGGTCGTGGAAAAGATGTTAGTCTGTTTGAGAAGGGTCAAATCATTGGCATGCATCAAGCAGAGAAAACATCTAAGGAGATTGCAGAAACTGCTAAAATTGGGTTAAGACCTGTCCAACGCATTAATAAAAACTGGAGGGATAGTGGGGACCCATCGTATTCAAGGAAGAAATGTGGCGAGAAAAAAATCCTGAATGATCATGATCGGCGATCACTTAAACGTTTGGTGAAATCAAATCGAAGAAAAACAACAGTAGAACTCAGGGCTATGTTTAATAGTGAAAGTAAGAGCATTTCCACATGCACAATGCGAAGAGAACTCAAGGGATTGGGACTGAACAGCTGTGTAGCCGTAAGAAAACCACTAATCAGTGAGGCAAACCAGAAAAAAAGGTTTCAATTTGCTAGGGAGCATAAAGATTGGACTCTGGAGCAATGGAAGAAAGTCATGTGGTCTGATGAGTCCAGATTTACCGTGTTCCAGAGTGATGGGCACATCAGAGTAAGAAGAGAGGCAGATGAAGTGATGCACCCATCATGCCTAGTGCCTACTGTACCAGCCTGTGGGGGCAGTGCTATGATCTGGGGTTGCTGTAGTTGGTCAGGTCTAGGTTCAGCAACAGTATGTGCTCCAAGAATGAGGTCAGCTGACTACCTGAACATACTGAATGACCAGGTTATTCCATCAATGGATTTTTTCTTCACTGATGGAACAGGCATATTCCAAGATGACAATGCCAGGATTCATCGGGCTCAAATTGTGAAAGAGTGGTTTAGGGAGCATGAGACATCATTTTCACACATGGATTGGCCACCACAGAGTCCAGACCTTAACCCCATTGAGAATCTTTGGGATGTGCTGGAGAAGGCTTAGCGCAGCAGCCACACTCTATCATCATCAATACAAGACCTTGGTGAAAAATGAATGCAACACTGAATGGAAATAGATCTTGTGACACTGCAGAAGCTTATCGAAACAATGCCACAGCGAATGACTACCGGTTGTTCTGGAGATCATGTGGGCAACACCACGAAGAGACCATCACAAGAGAATGTCACACTGGTCCTACTCCCGGGATTATGGTGTGGGGTGGCTTAATATATGGTATTCAGACCCATCTAGTCTTCATTTCAGGTACACTAACAGCTTTGTGTTAGATTCATTTGTTCCAGGAACCAGTGGTAAGGCCATTTCTCCCAAGTGTTGCAAGAGCAATTTTTTAACAGGATAGCTCCAGGCCACATGTTGCTTGAGCTACTGTGAACAGCCTACGTGGTCTAAATGTGCTACCATGGCCTGTGGCGCCTCTAGTCTTGTCTTTCATTGAGCAAATCTGGGACGTCATTGGTTGGCAATTGCAATGTAAGCTGCCAGCAGCAGATCAGCATTTAGCGTGGCAGAAAATTCCTCAAACAACCATCAATAACCTCACTAATAGCATGCCAAGGCATGTAAATGCATGTATTTCTGCATGTGGCTCTCATATTCAGATGTTTTAATTTTTTGTTTTGCATTTGCATATCATGAACATGTCTATCGATCCTGTGACTTACACAATTCCATGACTTTTTCTTCTTTCTATTGCAATGTCAATGTTGGAGTGTATATATACATATACAATAAGAATATAAATAAATAAATAAAAATCTAGATAAAAAAAAGTGTGTGTGTAAATATAAATATATACACACACACACACACACACACATATATAAATCACTGCCAAATGTCATACCTTCAGAAGTCCCTTCAGAGATCTCCAACAGGTATTTCAGTATTTCTGACCCACCGTTGTCATCAGGAGCATCTGTAGGAAACATCACCATGTGAAGAGCCAGCATGAGACATTGCATTCATCACTCACCTTTATATTACTCTACTCTGGGGTTGCAGCAATCATTTTTGGCAAACCAGTGTCTCTCTACTACTTTCATCCCTGACACTTTTTAAAGGGGACATGAATGGCTACAGAGGTTGGTTGAGCACTTCTTTTGCAGAGGATCGTGGTACATGGTCTTGTAGGTAAAACTACACTAATAGCAGAAATATCATGCGGCCACTTAACAAGCTATTTGAAAAACTAGCCCACTGTGTGTATGGGGGGGAAATTGTCCATGTGTGGCAGCAGCTCTGTGGAGTAATATATATGTCTAAAAAACATATGCTAAATTTATAGACTGAAATCTCAAATTCTACAATTCCACAAGACACGGTTTTACGTAATCATGTCATTATGAAAAATAGATTGCTCCTCCATTTTTCAGTAACGAGAATGACAAGTGGCAAAGAAGACAGTAATAGGAGGGAAGCAATACACTGGAGACCAAAATAGTCCTGAAGTGGTCAAGGTAGAGAGGGGCCCTATTTAAGTTTTTGCATTTGACCCCAGGATTTCTTGATGCATCCCTGCCGGCTGCATTCGTTTTAGCAGTTCAATGTGGACTGAATAAAAACGCTGCAGACGCTGCACGGCAGGACTCCGGCCCCATGCACCGCGGCGCTTTCCTATGCATCCACAATAAATGTTATCATCATAACGCCTTGCTACAAACAATGTCCTGATCGTCTCCATACACAGCTCTTTATTATCCTCCCAAACTGCCAGGAACAGCATGGTCGGGAGCTGACTGCTGGTCTCTTATCTGTGAGCTCGATAAGGTTGGTGTCTGTCTGAATATGAATGAGATTCCATTTCAGTGGACATGTTTTCCAGTCACAGACATTTATTAAAATGCTACATCCGTCTTTATCTCTGCGCACTCTTCTATATGGTGTATTGCTTTGTATGAAGGCAATAATTCTCATGTGTGCTGCTACTTATAAGTATGCATTGAATTCTAGCACTCGGTGCATTCAGCTGCCAGAATAACATTATTAGGATGGATATACAACGATGGAGGCATGATGTGTATAGTGTACTTACCCCACTGAATGGTGAAGCCCTGTGCAGTGACAGCACCTTTAACTGCCGGTCGAGATGGAGGACCTGGCCGGTCCGGACTTGTGGTGCACACCAAGATTTCACTCGGATTGCTACTTCCTTCAACATTTGAGGCAATAAGCTGCAATATAGGCAGCAATAGGAGAAGATTAGACATGAAGTCATTTACTGTACAAAAGGAACACATTCCTGACATACAGCTATGGGGGCTTTAAGTGGTCAACTGGTCAGGAGAAGCCCTTTCAATAAAACCACCTACATTTCAGCCATGAATGTCATCTTGTGATTCGTGATATACTTTTAAATAGGCCCCATATGATCTGTATGGGCTTATTAAAAAATGTCAGACTTGAATTTACAGTTCATTTTATTATGAGAAACAAATGCAAGTTATAGCAATAAGCCCGGATACAAATTACAGCAAGACACCTTCTCTGCTTAACCGATAACCACATATAACAATGCCTTTAAAGGGATTCTGTCACCACATTTTACCCCCTACAGTAAAACATAGCTACTTGTAGGTCTCCCTGAGCTGCATTAAATGATGCCCTTACTAACTAATAGTCTTGATTTATTTCTTTATAAAATCGATTTTAGTGATAAGCTAATGACTTACATAAGGTGCCCAAGGTGCTCCATCCGGTGCTCAGCGCCGCCTTTCTGAGTCCAGTACCGCCTCAAATATAATATATTCAAGAGGCTGCGTGCTGAGCCTGTTTGAAATCCTACACACTGTAGTCTGCGCCCATCCGGACTACAGGTAATGGCATCGTCGAGCGAAGTGCGCATGCCGGCTCGGGGAGAACTACAAGTAGCCATGTTTTACTGTAGGGGTAAAATGTGGTGACAGAATCCCTTTAAAGTAAACTACTATCCCCAATACACTGTATCTGATGCCGTATTTTCTGTGTTATATTCTCATAGCATGCAGTAGATGATACGCACATAAATCAAATATAAATGACATACAAGCCTATTTCACAATTGTGCTATTGATTTCTATTTGTTTGAATAGAACGAAAATAGCAAAAGTGCCATATTCGCCACATAACTGATCCAAACAAATCCCATTACCTATAATGGGGTCTGTTTGGGTTCTGTTCTGGAGTCCACTTTATTAGTCCCATATGTAGCCTCCGACGCAGATGTACACAAGCTCTAAAAGGCATGCTTTGGGAAAAGGAAAACATATGGAGTCATTTTGCAAACTGGTGTAAAGTAGAACTGTCAAAAATGAAAGGTGAAATCTGATTGGTTGTGGGCAACTAAGCCAGTTCTACTTTACACCTGTTTGATAAATGACCCCAACATTTTCTGTATCTCCAGGGGAAAGAGAACCATCTTGCTTGGAGGCAATGCTCAATGGGAAAATAATGTGCAAAGAGGTATCTCCCAGGGACTAGCGACTCACGAGATAGTTCTCTTTCCCTCTTTGCATATTATTTTCTCCTGGAACTCTGCCTCTAGTCCAACCTCTGGGTCCCGCGCCTATTTCCAAAATGGGGCCCCCGTAGAGAATAAGAGCACACCACACATGCGTGGAGCGCTTTTACTGGAGAGACAGTACCTCCCTTAAGATGCATCCAAGACATCTCACTCAGCGAACCAGAACCCTATTCCCTACTGATGAGGGGGAAGCACCTTCAAACAGCAGTCTGCGGATTGATATATGGCTTGGCTATTTTCCTTTGTCATATTCCAAGGCTTGTTAAAAAGTTGGATTTTGACGCATAGGGAGCCACTGCCAAAAGGTGACGCTAGCAACAAGCTAGCTACCTCTTTCTGTAGGAGATACCTCTTTGCATATTATTTCTCATGGAGCATTGCCACTAAACCTGCATTTACACAACGGCCGTGTGACGGCTGTTTTCAGAACTACTGCAATCTATAAGGCTATTCACATGGCTGGTTTTAATAATGGACAGTGAATAGCGGCCGTCAAAAAAACAGGACATTTAGACTAAACTGCACCCATCTGATGGTCGGGAGGACTCACTCTGCACTGGAGGCAGCAGGACATGATGCTCCCAACGTGATTTGTTGGCACCTGGGGGCACTGTATGACGACCATTATTGCGACTGGGGGAACTGTATGGGGGCATACACTTGAACGTGAGGGAACATTTGCTTTTCACTGGAGGCAACATGACCTGCACTCCCAGAATGATGATGTCACATGAGCACGCTGGGAAAGTCCTGCTGCCTCCAGTGAGAAGCGAGTGTTCCCACCCGAGCAAGTGGAAGAAGTGAGTAATTAAGGGGGCATTACTTACACTGGGAGAAACTAAAGCCTGCATTACACCTGATGATTTTTTGGCAGATGATCGCTAACGAGTGTTCGTATGAATGCTCATTAGCGATCATTTTGCAGTATAATACTGCCACCGTATGCTCGTTCATCGAGCAATCCAAAATGATCGTTTGCAGGTGGCAGATTGTGGTGTCTAATCACGATCTGCCGCTGGCAAACCACTATACAGCGTGGGGATGAACGATGGCATTAGCGATTGCTCCACCCCATGCTGTAGAGGTGATCACTGCATGTAATAGCAGCTGTCTCCTCCGCTAGCGATTGCCGGGAGGGAACGCTGTGTGTACAGCCTTAAAGGGGGAATACTTATACTTGGGGCTTTTTAGATACTAGAGGCATTTGGGGGGCCACTGTATGTCCATGGGGCACCATGGGGCACCATGGGGGCCAGTATGTATACTGAGGGTACTGCAGGGATTAGGGTGTTAGAAAAAAAAAAAGACTATGAAATTCATCCCTTTTTAGTGGCCATTTTTATCGGCTGTTAAAAATGGAAGCAAAATTTATGAAAAACAGCCGGAGAGTTGCATCAGCAACCTGCCAGCCAATGATCGTCGCTGGCAGGTTGCTGATTTTTAAAAAATCGAATCACAAACCAGATAACAGATCATATTAGTAAATATGATCTGTTATATGGCTTCTCTGCTCCTCTGCTGGTCCTTTTCGTCGGTTGGATCCAGCAGAGGAGCAGACTTCACAGTGAGTACACCAAACAGCACACCTTAGCCCCAGATCACCCCCCTGCACCCCAATTAACCCTTTGATCACCCCTTTGATCGCCCTGTCAATCACTAGTGAAAGGAAAAAAAGTGATCAGTGTAAACTGTCACTTTTTTTTTTTCACTGGTATTGGCTGTTAGGTTTTAGGGATAGTTTAGGCCCCTTGGTTAGGTAGTTAGCGTAAGTTAGCGCCCACCCCACCGCACCGCAGTCACTTTTATTCGCTGATTAGCGTATCGCTAATCAGCATTTGTACTTTTATAGTATCTGTAAGTGATCAAAACTGATCACGGTCAGATCTATAATAGTATTAGTGTCACTTTAGTTCGCCCTCCACCCAAAACGCAGTGTTTGCCCGATCAGGCCTGATCGGTCGCCCACACGTGCGTTCACCCACGCCCGCCCCACCGCAGTGACAAAAAATTATTATTTTTTGATCACTGCACATTCACTTTACACGCACTGCGGCGATAAAAAAATCTGTTTTGATATTTTTTATCAACCGCAGCGGCCTCCGGTACTTCGCTAGCCTCCCCTTTGTAAGACAGGTTTGCTTTTTTTCTTGGGTAGTCTCAGGGAATACCCCTAAATTTAGTAGTCCAAAATGTCAAACAGGGGGTATTCTTCTGAAGAGGCCTACAGGATTCTGACCCAGTCGGATGAGGAGTGGGAACCCTCATCTGACGAATCTAGCGGGTCAGAATATGAACCTGTAGAAAGCAGTGGCTCTCTGACCCAAAGTTCGGACGAGGAGGTTGAGGTCCCTGGCAGCACCAGGCGTACCCGGCCCCGTGTCGCTAGACCACAGGTTACGCAGGATCCGCTTCAAGAGCAGCAGAGTGGGGCTGTCGCTGCCGGATCACGTGGTGAGGCATACACCAGCAGCGCAGCCCTTCCTGGACCTAGTACCAGCACTGCCGTACAACCTGGTGAAGTAGCGAGCACCAGAAGGGCAGTTGAAGCTGGTACGGTGGCACGTGCAGTAGTTACCCCGTCGCAGCCACCGCGCAGACAGGCCCGTAGACCCCCTAGAGTCCCTGAGGTGCTGGCAAACCCTGATTGATCAGACCCTGGAGCCGGTCGGTTGCCCTGACTACCTGGGGAGCAGTGGGAAGACAGTCTGGGACTTGGTGTCACCCTTATTCGGCAAGGGGTACCATCTTTATGTGGACAATTTTTACACAAGTGTGGCCCTCTT
Source organism: Bufo bufo (assembly GCF_905171765.1). NCBI lineage: Eukaryota > Metazoa > Chordata > Amphibia > Anura > Bufonidae > Bufo > Bufo bufo. The sequence continues at coordinate 201,516,926 of NC_053392.1, read as the reverse complement.
TAGGCATTTGTTTCTAGAACGGATTTGCGCCTGTGGCACCGCGCGAACTAGTCGCGTGGGCTTCCCCCAACGGCTTGTAACCACCCGTCTTGCAAGGGGGGAGAGGGCTGCCTTGTGTAACGAAGAACTGCTCGCGGTGAAATGGAGAGACAAGCGTGACGTTTACATGCTCTCCTCCATTCACGCAGACACGACAATCCAAATTGAAAGGGCAACCCGTGTCATTGAAAAGCCCCTCTCAGTCCACGACTATAATGCGCTCATGGGAGGGGTGGACTTCAATGACCAGATGTTGGCTCCCTATTTAGTTTCCCGCAGAACCAGACGCTGGTATAAGAAGGTGTCTGTATATTTAATTCAATTGGCGCTGTACAATAGTTTTGTTCTCTACAGTAAGGCTGGGAGAACAGGATCCTTCCTCAAATTCCAGGAAGAGATCATCGCGAACCTCCTTTATCCAGGAGGTTCCGTGGCCCCATCCACCAGTGTAGTTAGCCGTCTACACGAGCGACATTTCCCCAGTGTCGTTGCTGGTACCTCAACCCAACCGCCACCCCGAAAAAAATGTTGTGTCTGTAGCAGGAGTGGAATAAGGCGTGAAACCCGCTATTTCTGTCCTGACTGCCCTGACCACCCTGCCCTATGCTTAGGTGAGTGTTTCCGGAAGTACCACACACAGGTACACCTAGCATAGGGATTGCATCTCACAGGACAGGCACACAGGGCTATTAGGGCCCTTTTACTCACAGCTGCTGCAAACCTCTCCTTTCACCTGGGATAAAGTGCATAACGTACTTCGCCACATCTTTGGGCGATTTGCGCTTTGCACATTGTCCCATGGGGAAGGAGAGGTTTGTTCTATAAAGGTAAAAAAAACTAAACAAAAAAAAAATTACCGGTAAGTAAAAAGTTACAAAAGTTAAAAAAAGTTAATATGTTCTGTTCTAAAGTTAATAAAGTTATTGCTTTGCGGCCTGGTTTTTTCTTTTTTTTTTTTTTACCTTTCAGGTGGACCAACCGATCGACTAGCTGCAGCACTGATGTGCATTCGGACAGAAGCATTGCGCTGCTGTCAGATTACACGCAAGTCGGTGTATGCGGCGCTGCAAGACGAGATTTCTCCTCTGCAGTAAAAGATACGTTTGCCGAGGCATATGAGCTGAGGAGGTGGCGGTGTTCATATACTTTGGCAAACACTTTGTATATATATAAAAAAAATCCCGGCAATGATTTATTCATCCACATCGATTGATGTGAATGGAGAAATCGGGTTTGCCAGGGCATACGAGCTAAGTGGGCATGGATGTTGGGCGGAGCTCCTATGTCCTGGCAGATGCCTTTCCCCTCCTTTTTCTTTTTTTGGCAGAGATTTTTTCATCCACATTGATTGATGCGAATGAAGAAATCTGTGCCGTTCATTTTTTTCTTTCAGCCCAGCGGCTGAACGGAAAAAAAAAATCTCATTACCTGTATGCTCAATATAAGGAGAATAGCAGAAACTCCTAATGCTGGGCATACATGTAATGATTGCGGAGACCCTCAAATGCCAGGGCAGTACAAACACCCACAAATAAACCATTTTGGAAAGAAGACACCCAAGGTATTCGCTGAGGGGCATATTGAGTCCATGAAAGATTGAAATTTTTGTCCCAAGTTAGCGGAAAGGGAGACTTTGTGAGAAAAAAAATAAAAAAATCAATTTCCGCTAACTTGTGCCAAAATTTTTTTTTTTTCTATGAACTCGCCATGCCCCTCATTGAATACCTTGGGGTGTCTTCTTTCCAAAATGGGGTCACATGTGGGGTATTTATACTGCCCTGGCATTTTAGGGGCCCCAAAGCGTGAGAAGAAGTCTGGTATCAAATGTCTAAAAATGCCCTCCTAAAAGGAATTTGGGCCCCTTTGCCCACCTAGGCTGCAAAAAAGTGTCACACATGTGGTATCTCCGTATTCAGTAGAAGTTGGGGAATGTGTTTTGGGGTGTCTTTTTACATATACCCATGCTGGGTGAGATAAATATCTTGGTCAAATGCCAACTTTGTATCAAAAAATGGGAAAAAAGTTGTCTTTTGCCAAGATATTTCTCTCACCCAGCATGGGTATATGTAAAATGACACCCCAAAACACATTCCCCAACTTCTACTGAGTACGGAGATACCAGATGTGTGACACTTTTTTGCAGCCTAGGTGGGCAAAGGGGCCCATATTCCAAAGAGCACCTTTCGGATTTCACTCGTCATTTTTTACAGAATTTGATTTCAAACTCCTTACCACACATTTGGGCCCCTAGAATGCCAGGGCAGTATAACTACCCCACAAGTGACCCCATTTTGGAAAGAAGAGACCCCAAGGTATTCGCTGATGGGCATGGCGAGTTCATGGAAGTTTTTATTTTTTGTCACAAGTTAGGAAATATGAGACTTTGTATGAAAAAAAAAAAAAAAAAAAATCATCATTTTCCACTAACTTGTGACATAAAATAAAAAATTCTAGGAACTCGCCATACCCCTCACGGAATACCTTGGGGTGTCTTCTTTCCAAAATGGGGTCACTGGGGGGTAGTTATACTGCCCTGGCATTCTAGGGGCCCAAATGTGTGGTAAGGAGTTTGAAATCAAATTCTGTAAAAAATGACGAGTGAAATCCGAAAGGTGCTCTTTGGAATATGGGCCCCTTTGCCCACCTAGGCTGCAAAAAAGTGTCACACATCTGGTATCTCCGTACTCAGTAGAAGTTGGGGAATGTGTTTTGGGGTGTCATTTTACATATACCCATGCTGGGTGAGAGAAATATCTTGGCAAAAGACAACTTTTCCATTTTTTATACAAAGTTGGCATTTGACCAGATATTTCTCTCACCCAGCAATGGGAATTAGTTTGTTGACTGTTGTTGGTTTGTTAATTATATGTTTTATATTTATGGGATGATATATGTAAAAGACACCCCAAAACACATTCCCCAACTTCTACTGAATACGGAGATACCAGATCTGTGACACTTTTTTGCAGCCTAGGTGGGCAAAGGGGCCCATATTCCAAAGAGCACCTTTCGGATTTCACTCGTCATTTTTTACAGAATTTGATTTCAAACTCCTTACCATTAAAATGGATAGAGAGAAAATGGATGCACACTAGGATTCAAAATGGTCATGAAAAACTGACAGTTTATAAGTTTTTTTCCACTGTCGTGTGCATGTACCCTTAAGGTATTGATGACGTATGCACTAAACAAATCTGGTTTGATATTAGTAAATTAAATTTTTCTGCTGAAGCATTTAATAGGTATCAAACCTCATTAAAACTTTTACATAATATAATGATACACAGACATTACACAGTATTTTACAAATTAAGAATAAAATACACTCATAGATAAAAAAAACCACAAAAATACTTAGAATAAAATATACCGAACAATGCCATCTGCTGGTGCTTCAGTCCTTTTGGACTCAAGACTTACCCTAAATTTGTATTGTGTGCTTCTTTGGAGATTATTCACAGTACATGTTAATTCTTCTCCAGTGTATGTAGGTTGAAATACACTGTCCTAAAACCATAACATGACAAAACACATAACAAGTTTTATTAAAACAAATGAAATATCAAGTTTTACCATATATTATAAAGTTATTATAAGTAAAGACAGTCTAATATGATAGAATAACAAGTATGTACAAGCTGCGCAGACAGACACTGCTACATATCCTAATAATGTACAGTACAGACCAAAAGTTTGGACACCTTCTCATTCAAAGAGTTTTCTTTATTTTCATGACTATGAAGGCATCAAAACTATGAATTAACACATGTGGAATTATATACATAACAAACAAGTGTGAAACAACTGAAAATATGTCATATTCTAGGTTCTTCAAAGTAGCCACCTTTTGCTTTGATTACTGCTTTGCACACTCTTGGCATTCTCTTGATGAGCTTCAAGAGGTAGTCCCCTGAAATGGTTTTCACTTCACAGGTGTGCCATGTCAGGTTTAATAAGTGGGATTTCTTGCCTTATAAATGGGGTTGGGACCATCAGTTGCGTTGAGGAGAAGTCAGGTGGATACACAGCTGATAGTCCTACTGAATAGACTGTTAGAATTTGTATTATGGCAAGAAAAAAGCAGCTAAGTAAAGAAAAACGAGTGGCCATCATTACTTTAAGTAATGAAGGTCAGTCAGTCAGCCGAAAAATTGGGAAAACTTTGAAAGTAAGGGCTATTTGACCATGAAGGAGAGTGATGGGGTGCTGCGCCAGATGACCTGGCCTCCACAGTCACCGGACCTGAACCCATTCGAGATGGTTTGGGGTGAGCTGGACCGCAGAGTGAAGGCAAAAGGGCCAACAAGTGCTAAGCATCTCTGGGAACTCCTTCAAGACTGTTGGAAGACCATTTCAGGGGACTACCTCTTGAAGCTCATCAAGAGAATGCCAAGAGTGTGCAAAGCAGTAATCAAAGCAAAAGGTGGCTACTTTGAAGAACCTAGAATATGACATATTTTCAGTTGTTTCACACTTGTTTGTTATGTATATAAGTCCACATGTGTTAATTCATAGTTTTGATGTTTTCATAGTCATGAAAATAAAGAAAACTCTTTGAATGAGAAGGTGTGTCCAAACTTTTGGTCTGTACTGTATATAGACATCATGTTGGCAGCTGCTGGAGACCTTTTTCTATTATACAGAGCAGAGAGCTAAGAATGGCTTCAGCTATAGATGACATGCGATAACTAAGTGTAGCACTTGAATGGGTGTAATGTGCGCCCACCCTGCCGGTCAGTTTATCTTGAGGAATTGTGAAATTCACAGATAAGATGAGACAATCCCTGTAACTGTAGGAGGCACAGAGGTTCTAGTCACAATCGTTGTCCAATTCCTAGGGGTATTATGGGAAAACCACTTTATCATTGATCAGAGTCCTTTAATTAGAAAATCCTGTACAAAAATATGGAAAGGCAGAGTGTGCGAATCACATCATGGCAGAACAACATACATTCCTCAACACTGACAATGCAACACCAAGGACAAGCTGTAAAGTTATGCAAATTGAGGTAGTAGCAGGTGTCGCAAAGATCTGCAGACGATCAAATTTTTAATCACCTAGCTCCAATCTGTGGCATGTGGGAAGGACAAAAAAAGCCAAATTGAAAGCAATTTTTTTTTAGCCACATGAAACCTCAAAAATCAAATCGAGTCGTGTGGGCTGATTGTGCGATGTCTCCTGTTCATCACCACTTGTCATAAACTGAGAGGGACAGAATCCTTGAACTGAGAGACCTTGGTTTATCACTTCAGCAGATCGCTCCACGTCTAGGCGGAGATGTCAGTACTGTTCAGTGTTACGAGTCCTACTGGTTGGGAGAATGACGACAAACTGGAATGACAGCAAGAGGTGTATAGAGGTAAACCTCTGCACGGATGGATCATCCGATTAGAAGAATGGTGTGTAGTGATCCAATCTGTACTGCAAGTGTAACTGGACATCACGTCCCAAACCTAGGATGGCAAACACTGTCTACACCAACCTTCAAGTCTAGCTAGAATTGCAGAGTACCGGATTAGCCAGAAAAAAAACCTATGTGATGTTGAACACTTTTGTGTTAATAAATACCTTTATTGGCTGACCAGCAAAAATCATATTGCAAGCTTTCAGAGCACAGAGGCTCCTTGTTCAGGTAAGATTACAAGTGAATCTTGCTTTTGAATGGATTAGGCAGTGGCTGATGGACAGGCAACAGAGGGTTGTAGTCAATGGAGTATATTCAGACCAAGGTCTTGTTACCAGTGGGGTACCTCAGGGATCTGTTCTGGGACCCATATTGTTTAATATCTTTATCAGCGAAATTGCAGAAGGCCTCGATGGTAAGGTGTGTCTTTTTGCTGATGACACAAAGATTTGTAACAGGGTTGATGTTCCTGGAGGGATACACCAAATGGAAAAGGATTTAGGAAAACTAGAGGAATGGTCAAAAATCTGGCAACTAAAATTTAATGTTGATAAGTGCAAGATAATGCACCTGGGGCATAAAAACCCAAGAGCAGAATATACAATCAGTGATACAGTCCTAACCTCAGTATCTGAGGAAGGGGATTTAGGGGTCATTATTTCAGAAGACTTAAAGGTAGGCAGACAATGTCATAGAGCAGCAGGAAATGCTAGCAGAATGCTTGGGTGTATAGGGAGAGGCATTACCAGTAGAAAGAGGGAGGTGCTCATGCCGCTCTACAGAGCACTAGTGAGACCTCATTTGGAGTATTGTGCTCAGTACTGGAGACCATATCTCCAGAAGGATATTGATATTTTGGAGAGAGTTCAGAGAAGAGCTACTAAACTAGTACATGGATTGCAGGATAAAACTTACCAGGAAAGATTAAAGGACCCTAAGGGTCCATTCACACGTCCGCAATTTTGTTCCGCATTTTGCGGAACGGAATTGCGGACGCATTCATTTCTATGGGGCAGCACGATTTGCTGCCCGGATCCGGAATTGCGGATCCGCACTTTTGGGTACGCAATTCCGATCCCGAAAAAAATAGAACATGTCCTATTCTTGTCCGGAATTGCGGACAAGAAAAGGCATTTTCTATGAGAATGCCGGCGATGTGCGGTCCGCAAAATGCGGAACGCACATCGCCGATGTCCATGTATTGCGGATGCACGGATCCGTGGATCCGCAAAACACACACGGACGTGTGAATGGACCCTAACATGTATAGCTTGGAAGAAAGACAAGACAGAGGGGATATGATAGAAACTTTTAAATACATAAAGGGAATCAACAAGGTAAAAGAGGGGAGAATATTTAAAAGAAGAAAAACTGCTACAAGAGGACATAGTTTTAAATTAGAGGAGCAAAGGTTTAAAAGTAATATCAGGAAGTATTACTTTACTGAGAGAGTAGTGGATGCATGGAATAGCCTTCCTGCAGAAGTGGTAGCTGCAAATACCGTGAAGGAGTTCAAGCATGCATGGGATAGGCATAAGGCCATCCTTCATATAAGATAGGGCCAGGGGCTATTCATAGTATTCAGTATATTGGGCAGACTAGATGGGCCAAATGGTTCTTATCTGCCGACACATTCTATGTTTCTATGAATGACTGGTGATGCTAGGGAGGTTGGTCACCATCGCGGCCTGCTATTGGCTGCTCCCCCCGTCGCCAGATGCTTTGATCCGCACGACAGGGAGATTCAGTGGCGGCTGCTCAGGGATCCCGAGGGATGTGGGTGCTGGGGACCCAGTTAGTATTGTCTATAGGAGGGGCTCGGCCATTGTAGGGGTGAAGGGGGGGGGGGTATTTCTACTATTGGATAACCCCTTTAAGGGTGTATTAGACAGCCCGATTTAACAGGCGATTGTAACCCCTTTAAGGGTGTATTAGACAGCCCGATTAAACAGGCGATTGTCGGGAAGTAAGCTTTCCTTCTAGACAATCACCTGCTCGCTAGTGGAGGAGACAGCTGCTCTTACATCCAGTGAATCTCTGGTGCCTCAGTCTTCGTGGTTGTTTGTATGCCAAGAGAGATAATTCCAGAAATATTTATTTTAGGTCTGTTGTCTTTGTTCAATATGTGTTGGATATCCACCGTAATCTCCATAGGATGCTCATATGGGGGCTGTACTTGACTACTAATGGCACCCTGCTGTTGTCCTCCTTTTTCCTGTACTTCAAGAGACTACCCATTAGAATTCTTGTGGCCCTATTTATTTGCTTATCCATAACCAGTAGATAATATATATGTTGTTGGCCAATAAAGGACATAGGTCTACGCGCCAGACTTCCAGCAACATGTGTTCCACTGACCTCATACTAGAGCTCCCAGAAAGTATCATGGTGTACAGCAAGAATAATAATGGAGGCCGAACTGGAGGTCTATCCGCTTCAGCCACGAGCCTTGTTTTTGTCTTAGATGCAATAACAGCCAGAGATTGATCTGGAGACCATGTCGTCAATGCTGTGAACAGGACTTTACCAGGGAACATTACACCAGTCCTATGGTGTGAGGTGGCAGGTACGGTAGGTAATTGCATTTCAGGTACACTATGCGTTACATTGTTTTGGTTGTGGAACTTGTGGTCATTTCTAAAAAGTGTCCCAGGAGCCGTTTGTCAACAAGAAAACACCAGGTCGCATGTTGCTTGTGCTACTGGTCGCAGCCTGTGTGGCCTAAATGTGCTACCATGGCCTGCAGCCTCACCAGACATGTGGGACATCATTAATTGGCAATTGCAAAGGAAGCTGCCTGATGATTTGTGTGTCCAAGAGCATTCAACATGGCAGAACATTCCTCAAACAATCAAGAATAACCTCACTGATAGCTTGCCAAGGCATGTAAGTGCGTGTACAGTATCTCTAAACGTGGCGATTATACTTGATACTGAATAAATTGAGATGTTTTGAATATTTTGTTTCTATTTTTTATCATCTGCATATCATTAACATGTCTATCGATCCCTTGATTTCCATAATTCCACGACTTTTCCTTATTGGTGTTGCACTTTCAATGTTGTTGAGTGTATAAAAAAGTATAATGTGAAGGAAGGGGATTGATCAAGCCGTGCACTCCAGAATTCAGACTCCAAAAAGACGCAAAAACAAAAAAAACATTTTGCATTTTTACACTTCTCATGCTAGTTCTGAAATGTGGGTGGGAAAGTGGATGTCATTAGTCCTCTTGCACACGACAGTGTGTCCCCCGTGGCCATTCACTTAAATGGGTCGGCAAATCAGGAGATGCTGTGCGGAACGGAACCACGGAACAGAAGCACTACGGAGTGCTTTTGTAGGGTTCCGTGCTTCCGTTCCGAAAAAAAGATAAAACTTGTCCTATCTTTTTGCGGAACGGACGGATCGTGGATCCCGCAGCACGGGCATGGGCAGCATACGTTCGTGTGTAAGAGGCCTTAGCCTGTGAAATGCCTTCACACATGGCAGATTTTGTGGCTGAAAATTCTGCGACTGAAAATGAGTTCCATTTATTTGAATAAGGCTTCATGCACACGGCCGTTGTTTGGGTCCGCATCCGAGCAGCCGTTTTGGCTGCTCGGATGCCGACCCATTCACTTCAATTGCTCTGTACCGTGGCCCCGCTAAAAAAAATATAACATGTCCTATTCTTGTCCGTGCTTTGCGGACAAGAATAGGCATTTATATTGAAGGCTGTCCGTGCCGTTCCGCAAATTCGGGAATGCGCACGGACTCCATCCGTGTTTTGCGGATCCGCGATTTGCAGACCGCAAAAACACACCACAGTCGTGTGCATGACGCCTAAGGCAGCAAGCACATGGATTTCTGCAAGCTCCATTAAGGTGAATGGAACTGATTTTCAGTCGCGGAATTTTGTGCCGCAAAATCGGCCGTGTGTGAAGGTGCTCTAAGGAGTTCTCAATCCTGTAGATACTTATGACCTATTCTGATCAGTTGATCAGCTGTTTTCAGCAGCCGCCAGTGGCAGATTTATCAAATTCGAATTTTTGGTCTAGAAAAAGCAGTAACATCTCAAATACTAGCCATTGGAAGCACCTGATTTATCAAAAGACTGTGTGACATTTGCGAAATTTTACCCAAATTGCAGCAAAGCAGACTCCTGCAAAACGGACTTTCAAAATTTCCCTCTTAAATCTCTTCCAGTATATTTTGCAAAGATTATACTGGTGTACTCCAGTCTCCCTTACATTCTGTCCGGGCACTTGCTGAAGCATGAGTTACCACATTAGTAACCATATAAACAGCCTTATCAGCACTGAACATGTTAGTAATGGGAGCTGCTCCTGCTAGTACAATCGTGTTCACTACACCTCTGCTTGCATTTAACCATATCTCTATTATTTTCAAAGGGTGATTTCACCCTATATCTTTTTTACGAAAATACCACATTTTTATCAACTTGTTTTTTTTTTATATAAAACACTGTTACATGTATTTTTTTTGCTCCCATGGCATATATATATTTTTTTGGAGCATGCTCTAGGTGTAGTATTTTTTTCAGATGTTTTCCCATATACCGTACTTCTCTATAGGGAAAAAAAAGAACAAAAGCTGTGCGATTAAAAACCTCAAAAATTAATTTCATGGCATTTATCAAGCGATAAAAAACAAAAGCCCATAATGTGGCAGCACCCTCACATAGTCCTATTGACCCTGATATTTCTGCCCTTATATTACCAGGGTTCAGATCTGAGACAGTACAGTTTGGGACATTGGAAGCACAGTACAGGTTCACATAGCGTAATTATGGATCCAAGCTGTATAAAGACCACCAGAAAAATCTATGGGCCCATACTGGACCTCCGATTTCTTATTGATGTTACTTTTGTTAAGGAGTCATACAGAATCTGTGAGGAAAAATAATGTGGCAAGTATTCCCCTCCTAGATGCATTGCTTCTAGGGTAGAATACAGACTTGTATGGAATCACTATAAATTGACATAAGAAGTACCCATGACTCCATAATTTCGAACCATACGGATGCAGTGTGCATGATGTCTAATACACAGTTATGCTAGTCCCGTAGTAAGGTACACTAGGTCTAATAATAAGTCATGATCTCCTGTTCTGTACAGGTAACTTTTCAGTAGCTATTATCCTCACAGGCAAAATTACAATGACAGATATCACCTCTGTATAGATAACACAGGATCCACCATTCACATTAGGTGACATCACTGCTTATCAGCTTCCTCCTGACCTCTGCACAGGTCACAGAGCAGGCCTAGAAAACTCTCCCATAGAAGTCAATGGGGTCAGCTCCGGACCATTGTGTCTGTGGCCCATGTGGCTGCTCTCAAAGGACAAGAAGTCAATGGGGTCAGCTCCGGACCATTGTGTCTGTGGCCCATGTGGCTGCTCTCAAAGGACAAGAAGTCTTAACATATTTTAGGACCAGTGGTCAGTGTGAAAATCGCAGCACAGGGGAATGAATTATCTAGAGACTTGACGAAGACAATTATTTCACTGCATTACAGAGCTCTGCCATTTAACGAGGTGGAGTCTCTGACACTGTCCATTCATCGTGGACAGCATAAGAAGAGCGGAAGACATATTAAGTGCTAATACTCTAGGTGATTACCTGTAGCACTGCATAAGGCTACTTTCACACTCGCGTTTGGTGAGGATCCGTCATGGATCTGCACAGACGGATCCGTTTAGATAATACAACCATCTGCGTCCGTTCAGAACAGATCCGTTTGTATTATCTGTAACATAGCCAAGACGGATCCGTCATGAATACCATTGAAAGTCAATGGACGACGGATCAGTTTTCTATTGTGCCAGATTGTGTCATAGAAAACGGATCTGTCCCCATTGACTTACATTGTGTGCCAGGACGGTTGGCTCAGTTTCATCAGAAGGACACCAAAACACTGTAAGCAGCATTTTGGTGTCCGTCTCCAAAGCAAAATGGTGACTGACCTGATGCAAACTGATAGATTCTGAGTGGATCCTTTTCCATTCAGAATGCATTAGGGCAAAACTGACCCGTTTTGGACCGCTTGTGAGAGCCCTGAACGGATCTCACAAACGGAAAGTCAAAACGCCTGTGTGAAAGTAGCCTAAGGCCCCTTTCACACGGGCGAGTATTCCACGCGGATGCGATGCGTGAGTTGAATGCATTGCACCCGCACTGAATACCGACCCATTCATTTCTATGGGGCTGTTCAGATGAGCGGTGATTTTCACGCATCACTTATGCGTTGCGTGAAAATCGCAGCATGCTCTTTTGAAGTGAATGGGGTTGCGTGAAAATCGCAAGCATCCGCAAGCAAGTGCGGATGCAGTGCGATTTTCACGCACGGTTGCTAGGAGACGATCGGGATGGAGACCCGATCATTATTATTTTCCCTTATAACATGGTTATAAGGGAAAATAATAGCATTCTGAATACAGAATGCAAAGTAAAATAGCACTGGAGGGGTTAAAAAAAATATATATTTTTAACTCACCTTAATCCACTTGCTCGCGTAGCCCGGCTTCTCCTTCTGTCTCCTTTGTTGAATAGGACCTGTGGTGAGCATTGAATACAGTTACAGGACCTTTGATGACGTCACTCCAGTCATCACATGGTACGTCACATGATCTTTTACCATGGTGATGGATCATGCGATGACCGGAGTGACGTCATCAAAGGTCCTTTACCCAGGTCCTAAAGAAAGAATACACAAGGAGAAGCCGGGCTGCGCTATCAAGTGGACTAAGGTGTCCGCCTGCTGAGCGGAGCGGAGGCTGAACGCCGCCAGACTGATGCATTCTCAGCGGATCCGCATCCATTCAGAATGCATTAGGGCTGGACGGATGCGTTCGGGGCCGCTTGTGAGCCCCTTCAAACGGAGCTCACAAGCGGAGCCCCGAACGCTAGTATGAAAGTAGCCTTATAAGGGAAAATAATACAATCTACAGAACACCGATCCCAAGCCCGAACTTCTGTGAAGAAGTTTGGGTTTGGGTACCAAACATGCGTGATTTTTCTCACGCGAGTGCAAAACGCATTACAGTGTTTTGCACTCGCGCGGAAAAATCGCGGGTGTTCCCGCAACGCACCCGGACATTTTCCCGCAACGCCCGTGTGAAAGGGGCCTAAAGGGTGCAATAATTTTTACACACATGGATTAGACACATCCTTTATGTTATTGAAAGGGTTCTCTGGGAATTTCAAATGGCTGCCAGCAACCTGTCCTACAATATGAACAGGACTGTTTGCCTCCACTTGCAAAGCTGCCTAGGGGGTGAGGGGTAGAGTCGCCCCACACACCATGCTCTGGCATTTGTATGGTATCTCACAAAACTGAGTACAACCCTCAAATTTTTGTAAATGTTTTATTATATCTTTCCATGGGACAACACTGAAGAAATGAAAGAATAGGTCATCAGTATCAGATCCTTGGGGGTCCGACACCCAGATGCCCCGCCGATCAGCTGTTTGTGAGTGCCGGGGCCTTCTCCGTGGTCACCAAGCACATTGCTGTACATTTGATAGCGGCTGTGCTTGGTATCGCAGCTCAGCTCCATTCACTTCTATGGGGCTGAGCTGTGACCAATGAATGTGTCGCCACTGGCCTAGGGAAAGCTGCGAGAAGGCAGTGGCGCCACTATGAGCGAACAGTGATCGGCGGGGGTCCCTTGGAAAACACCTTTAAGTGAGTATTCATCCCACTGACCACATAATCCCACTATATAATGAAAATAGACCATAAAAATGACTACCATTAAAAAACAAAAGGAGCTTGGTACAGCTTATCTGTAATGACTTGTCCCTAAGTTATAAACCAGTAAATGATTGACTGCTTCATCTTCTCCCAGTCATGCCTCATACATTACATGTTTCCAGTGCAATGAACAATGTAGATGGCCATTGGACTGATAGAGAAAAACAGATGCCCAGCAGGAACAGATCCATCCATCCACAGAGCAACTAACTTGCTTCCTTCTTCATACCATAGAAAAAACGTACGTAATGACTACGCCAGATGTGTGGACACTTGCAGAACAAGAGCACAGATCATAATGCCATTTTCTAACATTTTACTCAAAGCAGAAGCACAGTTTTAAGGGTACAATCTGATGCCAAAGTTTTTTTTTTGCGGAACCATGGCAGCAAAAACGGCAAAGCAGCAATATCAATATGAGCTCCTCCTGATTTTTTTTACACCAATTGTGGTATGGATTTGCAGCGCATTTCTTCCTATACATTGCATTCAAATCTGCATTGCATTCTGCTTGCATTTCAACTGCGTTTTTTACTCACCACATGGATGACATTTGTTTAAATTTTACCAACTTCTCTACCTCTGTAAAATGCTGCGGAATTCTTGCCCGTAATTCCAGTGGAAAATCTCCAGCACGTATGCCCTGTGTACCCTAATGGGAGTTTTCGGGTGTACAGGAAAAAGTACTGAAACACTTTAGGAGAGTCGTATCAACCCCCTACTTCAGAAAACTGCTTACAAAAAGCTTAAAAAAATAGCAAGCTACTGCTTTGCAACTTTTTAAACACTATTTGTGCAAAAAATTTTGTTCTAAAGGCATTTTTCCAAAAATCAGGTGCGACGTTGGTCCGGTGTGGGACAGGGCCATCGGCCCTGGCAGAAGTATCATCATTTAAACAGGTTTTCCAGGATTTTGATACTGATGACCTATCTGGAGGATAGGTCATTAGTATCTGATCGGTAGGGGTTGGACACCCAGGACCCCCGCTGATCACCTGTTTGAGAAGGCACTTGCACACTGGTGAGTGCTGAGACCTTCGTGCTTACCAAGCATAACACCGTACTTTGTATAGCGGCTGTGCTTGGTATCACACTTAGCCTCATTGAAATAAATAGGGCTGAGCGTCATACCGAGCACAGCCGCAATACAATGTACGGTGCTGTGCCTGTTAAGCACGAAGGCCTCAGCACTCACCAGTGTGCAAGTGCCTTCTCAAACAACTGATCCCAGGACCCCCACAAATCAGATACTGAGGTCCTATCCTGGGGATAGGTCCTTAGTATCAAAATCCCAGAAAACCCCTTTAGATGATGAATGAAATCGACACCAGTTACAAGCAGCACGGTGGCTCAGTGGTTAGCACTGGTGCCTTGCAGAGCTCGTGTACTGGGTTCGAATTTGACCAAGGACAACATCTGCACAGAGTTTGTATGTTCTCCCCGTGTTTGCGTGAGTTTCCTCTAGGTACTCCGGTTTCCTCCCACACTCCAAAGACATACTGATAGGAACTTAGATTGTGAGCCCCATGGGAGACAGCGAGTGATGTAAATGTCTGTAAAGCGCTGTGGAACATGTTGGTGCTATACAGGTAAGTAAACTAAATACATTGTATTATTTCTATTTTCACGGAGAGGGACTGACACCTATTGCCAGTACCAGACCTTGTTAAATCAATCATTTCTTCAATGAGAAAGCCATAAGAAACAAGGCAAGTATTTAACGTACGGTATCCTCCTGAATCTCCAGCGTGTATGAAATCACCTCTTCTGGAAAACATCCCTCTGGCCTCGTCCAGTGGAGACTTATCCATGTAATTCCAGCTCTAATAAGCTTCGGTGCTGCGGGTGTAGGAGGGATATTGCCTGATGTGCAGTACACAACCTCTTGGCTGTACTCACTATGAATAGACAAGAGACACCTCAATGAGTTGGTTGTTTACTATGCATACCTTAATGAAATCAGCAGTTTATTTAATCTATCCTTCCAAAGTAACCAGCCATGGGAAGACACCTCATCCTGACAAGTAAGCCAATGCTTGATGAGAAGAACAAGACACTGATTATTCTACTCTGACCCTTACAAATTCCTTTCTTCTTTTAGAACTAACATTTGGGCATTTCTTATTTACTGATCTCAAAATACACTCATTAAGATCATTTTCTGCAGTCGTCAAAGCACAGTTTCCCGAAAGTGAAAAAAAAAAAAAAAACATGGCAGCCTGGACACTGCTGAAGCCTTCCAGGCCTGTAACGGTAAGTCCCTGCTGCTCTGTGCATGAGGCAAAGCGCAGCAGGGGCAGTGTAAACATCCTATTCACTCTAATAGATCTCTATTTGGGTGAATAGGACAAGGGATCAAAAGGGATCAACAGTTAATAAATAAAAAGTTAAAAAAAAAAAAAAACATCAAAAAGTTTAAATCACCCCCCTTTCCCAATGTTACATATAAAAATATATAAACAAAAAATAAGCATATTAGGTATCACTGTGTCCAAAAATGTCAGAATTATTAAAATATAAAAAATTCTCCTGTGCGGTGAACTCCGTAATGGAAAAACAAGTGATTCGCCATTTTTAAGTCCTCTTGTCCCCCCAAAAAAATCGATGGGCTCCCTCACCCACAGCAAACCCCTTCTATGTCGCGGTCATCGCTGACCGTGGCATAGAAGAGGTTAATGCGTCGGAATCTGTGTTTTCACCAATGCTGCCGCATACAGCAAAGGTCTGGCTAACGGGAGCAGTCGGTCCCTTGCAGCTGATCGGGCGGGCGCAGCTCCTGCACCCGCCCGATCAGCGGGCCGTAAGAGTACGGCGCTGGGCGGCAAGTCACGTCCCGCTGCGCCGTACTATTACACTGCTGGTCGAGAAGGGGTTAAACTGGTGTAAAGTAAAACTGGTTTAGTTGCCCATAGCAACCAATAAGACTTCACCTTTCATTTTCCAAAGGAGCTGGCCAAAAGGAAAGGTGAAATCGGATTTGTTTCTATTGGCAACTAAGCCATTTCTACTTTACACCAGTTTGATAAATGACCCCCAGAATGTTTGAAATCTTTGCTAATGTATTGAAAAGGAAAAACTAAAATCTTGCATTGACATATTGTGAGTATTCAGACCCTTTACTCTGTACTTTGTTAAAGTACTTTTGGCCGCAATTACAACCTCCAATCTTCTTGGGTATGATGCAACAAGGTTTGCACGGGGTGGATGAGGACAGTCCATGGACAGCCATTTTCAATAGGGTTGAAGTAATGACTCTGGCTGTGCTGGTCAAGGACATTCACAGAGTTATCCCTATTCCTCTCCTGTGTTGTCTTGGCTATGTGCTTAGGGTCATTGTCTTGTCGGAAGGTAAACCTTCGGCCCAGAGCACTCTAGATCAGGTTTTCATCAAGAATATCTCTGTACTTTGCTCCATTTAACTTTCCCTCAACCATGCCCAGTCTCCTTGTCCCAGCTACTAAAAAACAGCCCCGCAGCATGATGCTGCCATTATCATGCTTCACTGTATAGATGGTGTTGTGGCAGTGATGAGCAGTGCCTGGTTTCTTCCAAAAATGATGCTTAGAATTGAGGACTAAATTTTCATTCTTGGTTTCATCATGCTACAGAATCTTGTTTCTCACTGTCTTAGAGTATTTTAGGTGTTTTTTTCTGCAAATTCCAGATGGCTTTAATGTGTCTTTTATTGAGGAGAGGCTTCTTTCTGACCACTCTGCCATAAAACTCAAATTGGTGGAGTGCTGCAGTGATGGTTGACCTTCTGGAATTTTATCCCAACTGCACACAGATTCTTTAGAGCTTAGCAAGAGTGACCATTGGGTTCTTGGTCACCTCTTTTCCAAAGCCCTCCTCCCCGGATTATTTATTTTGGTAAGGCGACCAGCTAAAGGAAGAGTCTTGGTTGTTCCAAACTTCCATTTAAGAATTATTGAGGCCACTATGCTCTTGGGAACTTTCAGTGTAGCAGAAATTTTTTGTACCCTTCTCGAGATCTGTGCCTCCACACAATCCCGTCTTTGAGCTCCATAGACATTTCTTTCCTCCTTATGGCTTGGTTTTTACTCTGAGTTTCTACACCTTCATTGGAGTCCACCTGTGGTAAATTCAGTTTATTGGACGTGATTTGGAAAGATATTCCCTTTTCTATATAAGGTCTCACAGCCGATAATGCACATCAAAGATGATCAAGAGAAATGGGAAGCACCCAGAATTAAATTTCAAGTGTCATAACAAAGGGTCAGAATTCCATGCAAAATTTTCGTTTTTCCTTTTTAATAAATTTGCTAACATTTTTAAAATTATGTTTTCACTTTCTCATTATAGGACATTGGGTGTAGATTGGTGAGGGAAAACATGTTTTTTTTTATTTTTTATTTTAGTCAAGGCTGCAACATAATGAACTGTTAAAAAAGTGAAAAGGTCTGAAGACTTTACGAATGCACTGTATCTCTCTATCTACCCTACCTTGCATGTCACTCCTCACTCACTCACTCCCTACCAACCAAAGTGCAACTAAGTAAAAGAAAATTATTTACATGACTAATACTCCATGCTTGTTCCCTGGAGACCCCCGGCTAGAAAGTACTGTTGGCATATACATGTATGACTAAAGCCAATCCTGGGGGCATGAATTTACAGCAGTAGTGGTGCACACTGCTAATAAGCCACCCATACTAATGCATGTGTTGCCTACTAAGCAAGTGCTACAAAAGTGACCATAATAAATTAATCATTACAATAGAAACATCTATTTCATACCTGGGTTCCTATAACTTACATTGATTTCTGGCATGTAGATCCAAAATAAACAAATATTTATGTTCAAAGTACAGAAAAGCCCCAGACTTAATTCTCCTTATCTGAATGCTCTCCAGACATATCCAAAAAATGAGTTAGGAGAGTTCACAACTGCCCCTTAATTAAAATCCCATGACTTACGTTTTCTATTTTTCTACCAACAAAACAGAGTCAGGAAAACCTTTTACTTGCCAATTATTAATAATCCTTCGCCAGTCATGCAAGGAGGTAGACTTTACATAACTTGCTCAATTACTGTAACTATTTAAATCCTATTTACCACAACTTTCAATAGTTCCAAAAATTTTCTGTCATTTGTTTAACCCTTTCAGGCCCGGAGTTTTTTTTGGGCGTTTTCATTTTGCGCTCCCTGCCTTCCCAGAGCCATAACTTTTTTTATTTGTCTGTTCACATAGCCATATGAAGGCTTGTTTTTTTGCGGGTCAAGTTGTACTTTCCAACGCCACCATTTAATATTGCATATGATGTAGTGGGAAGCGGGAAAAAAATTCCAAATGGGGCGATATTGCAAGAAAAAAAACAATTCTACCATAGTTTTAGGGGTTTTAAATTTAGGACGTTCAATGTACGATAAAACTGGTTACTTTTATTGTACAGGTCAGTACAAATCCGGCGATACCTTATATGTATAGTTTTTCTTGTGTTTTGATTTCTTTTTTTTTCGCCATATTTTGACCCCTATAACTTTTTTGTAATTTTGTGTACGGAGCTGTATGGGGGCTATTTTGTTGCGGGGCGATCTGAACTTTTCATTGATACCATTCTGGTGTGTATGACTTTTTGATTACTTTTTATTAAATTTTTTAGGAGAAAATGAAGCGTCTAAAAATTGCGAATCAGCCATTTGGAACCTTTTTTTTTTCTTCTATTATGCTGTTTGCCGTATGGGGAATATATTTTTATACTATGGTTGTTTTTGTACCTCAGGACATCCAGGATATGTATTTTTTTAGTTCTTTTATTTTTATTTTGGGAAAAGGCGCTGGGAGTCGGACCCCCGTCGCTCTGATATAGATGACCTATCCTGAGGACCTATACAGATGACCTACACTAATGAGAGGCAATCACCCCGAAATAGCTGTCTGCAGATGAAGTACTGGCTTATTTAATATCCAAGTCATGTCTCAAGACCTATTTAAAGGGTCGAACAATCACTGATATAACCTCCCTCGTGTACAGCTATTAGTGACTGACCGCTATCTCTGTATACAAACTTACACAGAGAATACTTTCAATCACTAATAACACTTCCCCCATGTAGAGCTATCAGTGACTGACAGCCATCTCTGTATACACACTTACACAGAGAATGCTATCAATCACTGATAACACCTCCCCATGTACAGGTATCAGTGACTGACAGCTATCTCTGTATACACACTTACACAGAGAATGCTATCAATCACTGATAACACCTCCCCCATGTACAGTTATCAGTGACTGACCACTATCTCTGTATACACACTTATTAGAGAATGCTATCAATCACTGATAACACCTCCCCCGTGTACAGTTATCAGTGATTGATACACACTTAAGGCCAGTGTCAGACTGAGATGCCCTGGGCCCACCAGTGGAATTGATTCTGGGCGCCCACCGTACAGCTACCATAAATGGAAATGTTTTCGGTCTCATGCACTTGACTGTGTGCATTTTACACAATACAGTGGGCAAAACAGAATTATATTGTGCACTATATCAAAGTTTTTTCATGAAGCAACGAACACATGGCTTTTAGTTGATAACTTGTTTTTTTACAGTCAGCAGTGTGGATGGTACTAAATGAACCACCCAGTCCCTCAGCTAGGCTAAACAACATCCAAAAAGAAGAAAATGTTTGCCAGCAACTGAAAAAGTTTATTGGAGTGAATATATCATAAGGAAAAGGGCTACACGGTGACACTGGCCGCACAGCAGCTGTCGCGGCCAGGATCGCTAAGTAGCGGTGATCCTAAAGAAATAAATGGGATCTTCATGACAGTCATAAGAAATCTAATAAATAAAAATTATTCATGTAACGAACGAAAAAACCTTATGGCCGTCAAAAAGTATGTATTATAGATAAATAAATAAAAATTTAAAAAAAAGGAAAATGTGCCTGGTCATGAAAAGCTCAGGAAGAGGACCAGTCGAACATTCTAACCTTTATTTTTATATTCTGTAAAGGAATGGGAAAGAAAGGAAATCTGCTTTTTTATGGCATGCACTGTAATTCGATTTTTATTACATTTTTTTGTGGAATAGAATAAAAAAAACACTTTATACACTGTCACCATGTACTGGAAATGCTATATAATATACACTGCCTGTCCAAAATAAAAGTTGCCACCAATAAAAAGCCTTTAGCTTTGATAATGGCACACATTCGCTGTGGCATTGTTTCGATAAGCTTCTGCAATGTCACAAGATTTATTTCCATCCAGTGTTGCATTAATTTTTCACCAATATCTTGCATTGATGATGATAGAGTTTGACTGCTGGCAAAGCCTTTTCCAGCACATCCCAAAGATTCTCAATGGGGTTAAGTTCTGGACTCTGTGGTGGCCAATCCATGTGTGAAAATGATGTCTCATGCTCCCTGAACCAGTCTTTCACAATTTGAACCCGATGAATCCTAGCATCCTAGTCATCTTGGAATATGCCCGTGCAATCAGGGAAGAAAAAATCCATTGATGGAATAACCTGGTCATTCAGTATGTTCAGGTAGTCAGCTGACCTCATTCTTGGACTACATACTGTTATTGAACCTAGTAGGGATCGACCGATATAGATTTTTTAGGGCCGATACCGATACCGATAATTTGTGAACTTTCAGGCCGATAGCCGATAATTTATACCGATATTCTGGGAATTTTCATTTTTGAGAAAAAAAAAAATTCCTACACAAATCTGCTGAAAATTAATATGTTTATTGTTAATGTGTATTTTTTTTGTTTATTGTTAATGTGTATTTTTTTTTTATAAATCTTTTTCATTTATACTTAATATTTTTGTGTTTTTTTTTTTACTAACTTTTAACCCCCTTAGGGAGTAGAACCTTTGTCCTATTCACCCTGATAGATCTCTATCAGGGTGAATAGAATCTCACACTGTCCCTGCTGCTCTGTGCATAGTGCACACAGCAGCATGGAGCTGAACATGGCAGCCAGGGCTTCAATAGCGTCCTGGCTGCCATGGTAACCGATCGGAGCCCCAGGCTTACACAGCTGGGGCTCCGATCGGAGGAGCAGGGGAGAGGGGATCCTGTGGCCACTGCCACCAATGATTAATACTGGGTGGGGGGGGGGGGGGGCGCACTGCGCCACCAATGTTTTTACTATTGGCCGGGATTGGGATGGGGGTGGGGGGCACACTGCGCCACCAATGATTAATACTGGGGGGCTTGGGGGGGCGCACTGCGCCACCAATGAAGATAAGTCTCTCGATCATTCATATACAGGAGGCGGGAGCTGGCTGCAGAATCACATAGCCGCCGGCTCCCGACCTCTATCAGCGGTAGCTGCGATCCGCGGCACCTGAGGAGTTAACTACCGCGGACCGCAGCTATTGCTCATAGAGGTCGGGAGCCGGCTATGTGATTCTGCAGCCAGCTCCCGCCTCCTGTATATGAATGAATGAGAGGCTTATCTTCATTGGTGGCACAGCGGCCACAGCCCCTCCCCTCCTCTTATGTTCTATCCCCTCATTGGCGGCAGCAGCAGCACAGGGGGAGGAGACACTGCTTCCTTCTCCCCTGTGCTGCGGAGGGAACACAGAGAGCGCTGAGAGCAGCGCGATCTGTGTTCCCCATACGTTATCGGTATATCGGCAAAATAGATGCCGATACCGATAACGTTAAAAATCCTCAATATCGGCCGATAATATCGGCCAAACCGATAATCGGTCGATCCCTAGAACCTAGACCTGACCAACTGCAGCAACCCCAGATCATAGCACTGCCCCCACAGGCTTGTACAGTAGGCACTAGGCATGATGGGTGCATCACTTCATCTGCCTCTCTTCCTACCCTGATGTGCCCATCACTCTGGAACAGGGTAAATCTGGACTCATCAGACCACATGACCTTCTTCCAGAGTCCAATCATTATGCTCCCTAGCAAATTGAAGCCTTTTTTTCTGGTTTGCCTCACTGATTAGTGGTTTTCTTACGGCTACACAGCTGTTCAGTCCCAATCCCTTGAGTTCTCTTCGCATTGTGCGTGTGGAAATGCTCTTACTTTCACTATTAAACATAGCCCTGAGTTCTACTGTTGTTTTTCTTCGATTTGATTTCACCCAACGTTTAAGTGATCGCCGAACACGATTATTCAGGATTTTTTTCCCGCCACATTTCTTCCTCGAATACAATGAGTCCCCACTATCCTTCCAGTTTTTAAGAATGCGTTGGACAGTTCTTAATCCAATTTTAGTACTTTCTGCAATCTCCTTAGATGTTTTCTCTGCTTGATGCAAGCAAATGATTTGACCCTTCTCAAACAGACTAAAATCTTTTCCACGACCACGAGATTTGTCTTTCGACATGGTTGTTTAACAAATGAGAAGCAACTCATTGCACCAGTTGGGGTAAATAACTTATTGCCAGCTGAAAGATAAGCGCCCATGCAGTAATTATCCAATAGGAGGCTCATAACTATTTGCTTAGTTAAATCCAGGTGGCGACTTTTTTTTTGGACAGGCAGTGTATATTACTAAGAGGTGCCATGGTGGTAAGGAAGCTGTTCCACCTAATGGCTGCCGCATGGCCAAACACCAGACGTCGGCACAGTCTGCAAATCTACTAAGGTTTACTACTTCCTTCTAGCCTCCTGACGAAGCTTAGAGGATCCCTCCCACACGCACAGCAGCACTTTGGTATGTTTTTATAGCCATTTTCTCATCCCAGTCTCTCTTTTTAGAAGATGGAATGTCATTGTAGGATGTCAGGCGTAGGAAGCCACTGCATATAGCACGGTGAAGAGGTATCAATTGGTGACCTTATTCTGAATGCTGTTCATGTATGCTCTGTCTCCTCATGCTTGGATATTTCAGGACAACAGAATAGATATGGCTTAGATGAATTATTGTGGTATACGGATTGCCTTACTATTAGGTATTGCAAAGTGGCATGCATTTTTTGTATTCCCTGCTATCAATTATTTATCTGTATATTTTAATAATGGTAAATTAATAAAAATTGATTATTAAGGAACTTTTCAACTCATTCTTTTTGGAAGTAAGGTTTACTACTTGCTGATTCTTAATGGCCGTGTGATTCTAGGCAATCTCTTAATTTATTTGTATACCGTACAGACTTTTGTTTTTTGCTACATGGGATGACACCGCTCTTCAGAATGCTGGCTGTGTAGAACTGCTGGCAACAGCAAATGATGGTTTGGATGCAACATCGGTGACCATCATTATTGCAATGTCAGGGTGCAGATTTTGTGGCAGAATATCTTGCGACTGAAAATCAGTTCTATTCATTTGAATAGGGCAGTGAGCTTGAGTGGACTTCTGCGAGCCCCATTAAGGTGAATGGAACTGATTTTCGGTCCCGGAATTTTCTGACACAAAGTCACGTTTGAAGGCACATGATGCAGATTATGTGCTGTTTTTCTGTGCGGATTTTTATATGGAAAAACCGCAGCGTAATACAGTACCAGTATTAAATGTATTAGATAAGACATGTACACTTTCTGTGCAGAAACTGACCTGGCATGTGCATTTAGAAGTCATGTCAACTGTTGGTGTAATCATTTGGCACATTTCACCTATTGCAATCTGCAGCAAATCTGCAACAAAAAACAAAGTAACACATGCAGTTTTTGGTGAAAATTTGGTGTTTCCTGCACATGGGTACATGTATATGAACAGAAAATCTGCACACCTGTGCATAACTGCATGTGTTTTGGGTAAATTTGCTGCGGTTTTCTCACAATTTGCACCCTTGTATTGCAAAGGTTGAAATCTCCCCAAAAAATTGTACAAACAATTGACAAGCTGTGGATTTTAAAAACACAGCAGGTCAATTTTGGAATTGAAGAAAAAAGCAAAGTGTACATGAGATCTCATCTCTTTGCTGGTACTGTATTACGTTGCTGTTTGTCGGCGTGAGAATCCATGTGGAAAAACATGTCATCTGCATCATGTGCATGCACTCTAAGGATCCATTCAGACATCCGTAGTTCTGGGTCTGCATCCGTTCCGCAATTTTGCGTAACCATTCATTCCGTTCCGTGACACCGCAAAAAAGATAGAGCATGTCCCATTCTTGTCCACAATCGCAGTCAAGAATAGGCATTTCTATCACAGGGCCAGACACATGCGTGTGGGCGGGCAGCTGGGGATGCTGCCTGTCTCTGTGTGCCGTGAACAAGATGACGAATGCAGACGTAGATCACTCTTCAGGTGGAGGGGAGCACAGTGAAAGAATATGGGCCACGTCTCTGCAGCAACACAGGCAGCAACCTATTACTTGCTGCACTTCCCTCCTCCCTGGACCCACCGAAGCTAATTCAGTTAGTGGAGGATGTACTGTATATACATCAGCAGCGTGACACCCGATCAGCAGGCAGATTACATGAAACTGCCTGACGGTCGGGTGCCGCGCTAATGATCTATATACATTAGCGGGCAGGGCACTTACATTCCTGCAAATGAGTCTGTTAGACAGTGAAGACTAGGGCCCACGAGGAATTCACCGGCTCCCCGGTGGGCCAGTCCGACCCTGCTTTACACCGCACAATGTTACAGCCGATTGATGGGAAAAAGGCGTTCTTTCCAGACAGTCTGCTGCTCTTTCAGTGAAGGAGACCACGGAATTTACATGCAGCAATCTCCTTCACAGTATGAGGACGAGGGATTGCTATTGGAGAATTATTGTTTCTGGGCAGCAGATCACTGTTTAGACAGCACGATCTGCTGCCCAGAAACAATAATTGATGTGCCTACACAAACAACATTTCACTCGTTCATCTGGTGTTCGATGGCGTATTTAGATGGGCAGATTGTTGGGAATGAGCATTAGCAGGGATAGTTGTTCCCTTTAATCTGCTCGAAAATCAGGCCGTGTAAATACACCTGCTATCAATCACTGATAACACCTTCCCAGTGACCATCTACCAGGGACTGACAGCTATCTCTGCATATACAATTAGACAGAGAATTCTATCAACTACTGATAACACCTCCCCTGTACAGCTATCAGTGACTGACAGCTATCTCTGTATACACACTTACACAGAGAATACTATCAATCACTGATAACACCTCCCCTGAGTACAGCTATTAGTGACTGACAGCTATCTATATATACACACTTACACTGAGAATACTATTAATCCCTCATAACACCTCCCCTGTGTACAGCTATCATTGAATGACAGTTATCTCTGTATACACACACACAGAGAATACTATCAATCACTGATAACACTTCCCCCGTGTACAGCTATCAGTGAATGACAGCTATCTCTGGATACATACTTACACAGAGAATACTATCAATCACTGATAACATCTCCCTGTGTATAGATATCAGTGACTGACAGGTATCTCAGTATACACACTTACACAGAAAATGCTATGAATCAGTGATAACACCTCCCCTGTGTACAGTTTTCAGAGACTGACAGCTATATCTGTATACACACTTACACAGATAATGCTATCAATCACTAATATAACCTTCCTGTGTACAAGTGAAGTCAGAGAAAGCAGAGATTTAATGTATAAATTACATGTCCTTGGGGGACACAGGAATCCTTGGGTATAGCTCAACAACCTAGGAGGCGTGACACTAAGTGAAAACTGTTAAGCCCCTCCTTCATCAGCTATACCCTCAGCCTGGAGAGAGAGACTACCAGTTGCGTGTCCAAGTAGTGAAAAAAGGCAATGACCAACCAAGTGGAACCATACAAATCAACTACCCGACAGGGGCAACTAAACCGTAACCTGTAGAACCAGAACAATGGGTGGGTGCTGTGTCCCCCAAGGAAGAGCGAGAAAGAGATTTTACTGGTAAGTTATACAAAAATCTATTTTTCTCGCCCATTTCCTTGGGGGACACAGGAAACCTTGGGATGTTCGAGAGCAGTCCAATAGGGGAGGGACCACAGCCCAAGACGAAACCACCGGAGGTATCAAGAAACCACCGCTTGTAAGACCAGACGGCCCAAAGCAGCATCCGCCAATGTATAAGTGTTCACCCTGTAGAACTTGGTGAAGGTGTGCAAGGAAGACCAGGTGGCTGCCTTGCACAGTTGCTCAGCCGAAGCCCGATTCCTCTGAGCCCAAGAGGCACCGACCGCTCTGGTGAAATGAGCGGTAACACCAAAGGGCGGCTCCCTGCCCTTGGCGCGGTAAGCATCAGCAATAGCCATCTTGATGAAGTGGGCAATAGACACCCTGGACGCCGCCAACCCCTTGCGCGGACCCTCCGGAACCACAAAAAGAGAGTCCGTGCTCCGAAAGGGAGAGGTGACCTCCAGGTAAATCTTCAGGGCCCTAACGACATCCAGGCGGTGCAGCTCCCGTTCTCGAGGGTGAGAAGGAGACAGACAAAGGGAAGGGAGGACGATGTTCTCATTGAGATGAAATGCGGAGACCACCTTCGGGAGGAAGGAAGGGACCGGACGGAGAACAGCCTTATCCTGGTGGAAAACCAAAAGGGGCTCAGTACAAGAGATAGCCGCCATTTCAGACACCCGTCGGAGAGACGTGATGGCCACAAGGAACATGACTTTGCAGGACAAAAGGAGAATAGAGACCTTTCGTAACGGCTCGAAGGGGGAGGCTTGGAGCGCCGAGAGCACAACATTAACGTCCCAGGGGGGAATGGGAGAGCGATACGGAGGAACAGAGTGAGCAACTCCCTGGATGAAGGTTTTGACAGGCCCGAGGGGGGCCAAAGGACACTGGAAGAGGATGGACAGCGCCGAGACCTGACCCTTTAAGGAGCTGAGTCCCAGACCCAGGTCCAGGACAGACTGTAAAAAGGACAGGACCGTGGGGAGGGAAAAACGAAGAGGATGAACATCCAGATTCTCACAGAATCCTAGGTAAGATCACCAAGTCCGGTAATAATTCCTGGACGAGGCCGGCTTCCGTGCGCAGATCATGGTGCGAACCACATCTGCAGAAAAACCCAGCCGCGTCAAGACTGCGGTCTCAACAGGCACGCCGTTAAACGCAGCGACTGTAAATGCTGGTGGAAGATCGGCCCTTGAAAAAAAAGGTCTTCTCTTGGAGGCAGCGACCAAGGCGGCGTCTCCCAGGAGCAGTATCAGGTCGGCGTACCAAGACCGGCGAGGCCAATCCGGAGCCACCAAGATCGTGGGAACGCCCTCTGACGCGATCTTCCGGAGAACCCGAGGCAGAAGGGGGAGGGGTGGAAACACATACAGGAGGGAAAATTCTGTCCACGGAAGAACGAGAGCGTCGGCGCCGTACGCCCTTGGGTCCCTGGCCCTGGACAGGAAGATGGGGAGCTTGTGGTTGAACCTGGAGGCCATGAGATCCACATCCGGACGACCCCAACGGAGGCAAATGGACTAGAACACGTCGTGGTGCAGAGACCACTCGCCCGGGTCGATGGTGGTCCGGCTGAGGAAGTCCGCCGTCCAGTTCTCCATGCCCGGGATGTAAATCGCGGACAGGGACGGAACATGAATTTCCGCCCAGAGGAGGATGTGGGACACTTCCCGCATAGCCGTGGCACTGCGAGTGCCCCCTTGGTGGTTTACATACGCCAAGGCCGTGGCGTTGTCCGATTGGACACGGACGGGATGACCCTGAAGCAGGGGAGTCCAGTGGCGGAGCGATAGGAGAATTGCCCTCAGTTCCAGTATGTTTATCGGCAATTTGGACTCCGCTGGGGACCAAGTGCCCTGTACAGTCCGGGGAGGAAACACCCCTCCCCAACCCTGCAGGCTGGCATCGGTGGTGATCACCAACCAGGTCATCGGCAGAAAGGATTTCCCCTGGAGAGGGGTCCATAACCACCAGAGGAGGGAGGTCCGAACGTGGGAAGGTAGAAGGAAAGACTGGTCCAGACTCTCCGAGGACTTGTCCCAGGCAGACAGAATCGCCCCTTAAAGGGGGCGAGAGTGAAACTGTGCGAACGGGAGCGCCTCGAAGCAGGACACCATCTGTCCCAACACCCGCATGCAGGACCTGAAGGACTGACGGCGGTGAAGAAGAAGGGTCCGAACCGAGCGGTGGAGGGCCAGACGCTTTTCCGGTTGGAGACGAACCTCCGCCACTTCCGTATCCAGCAACATCCCCAGGAAGACGAGTTGTCTGGAGTGGGTAAGAGAGGACTTGGAAAGGTTGATAATCCAACCGAACCGCTCCAAGCTCTGCAGCGTGAGCTCCATACTTGTGGACGCCTGGGAGAGAAAGGGTGCCTTGATGAGGACATCGTCCAAGTAAGGAAGCAGAAAAACACCCCTGGAGCGGAGTAAGGCCAGAACAGGGGCTAGGATCTTGGCAAAGACCCGCGGAGCCGTCGCCAGGCCAAAGGGAAGGGCGACAAATTGAAAGTGATCGCTCCCCACCGCAAAGCGAAGGAAGCGATGGTGACATTGAGCAAACGGAACGTGAAGGTAGGCATCCTGGATGTCGATAGTCGCCAGGAAATCCTCTTTCTCCAGAGAAGCTACTGCGGACCGGAGGGAGTCTATCCTGAACCGGCGGAGAAGGTGGCCGTACGCTCGGGGTCCCGCGGAGAACGGGACCGAAAGAACCGATCCGGAGGGAGGCAAACTCGATTTTGTATCCGGAGGATACAATCTCGAGCGCCCAGGCGTCGGGGATGTGTGCCTGCCAGGCGTCCCTGAAAAGGAGGAGGCGGCCCTCCACCCGGGGGGGTGGGGGCACACCTTCAGGCGGAGGACTGCTTGGTCGTGGAGGGACGTGCAGGATGCGGCCCCCTGGATTTACGCCAGGTGGGCTGCGGGCGAAAAAAGGGCTTCTTCCGCCTGTCTTGGGAAGGACCAGGGGAGGGACCAGTCGCAGGTCAAGTGCCGGAGGACCTGCGTGAAGAACGAAAGCGAGAGAAACCAGAGCGACCTCTGGTGACACCCTTAGGTCTGGATTGTGGAAGATGGGTGCTCTTGCCACCCGTGGCTTCCGAAATGATTTCGTCTAGGCGATTCCCGAATAGACGGGAGCCCGCAAAAGGGCGTCCGCCGACCAAACTTTCAGCCAAAGTTCCCTTCGAACCAAAACCGCTAGAGCGGAAGAACGGGCTATGAGGGCACCCAAGTCGAGGGAGGCTTCGCAAATGAATTTCCCTGCCTGGAGTATCAATTGGGCCAGCGACCGGAGGTCCTGAATGGAAACATCTGAGCCCAGTTCCTGGTCAAGTTGCGAACCCCATTCCGAGACCGCTTTGCCCGCCCAGGCGGGGGCAAAGACCGGTCTGAGGGCTGAAATATAGCCTTTGAAAGGGACTCCATACAGTGGAGCGAGGAGCCGTCCGCCACAGGAATGGCAGTGCTCTTAGACAGGCGGGCCACAGGGGGGTCAACCTTAGGTGGGGACACCCAAGTGGAGACGCAGTCCGCCGGAAAAGGATAGCATATATCCAGCTTCTTGGGGGGGGGGGTAAAACGGGCGTCAGGTCGAGCCCAAGCCTTAGAGACCACTGAGGAGAAGTCGGCGTGAAGAGGAAAGACCTTGGACGCCTGTTTGGGGCGGAAAAAGGACACACTAGCTTGGTCCACGCTGGGAGGGTCATCGTGTAATTTAAAGGTATCGTGAATATTTGCGATAAGATGACCCACTGCAGAGGCTAGTTTGGCCGGCAGTGCTGAGTCCATGTCCCAATCCGAATCCGCCAGTTCTCCCTCAGAGGGCATGTCCTGAGTGGAGGAATGGCCCGACTCGCGCAGAGAAGATAGGGACGCATCTGAGGAAGACGCACAATCTACCCTGGAACGCTTCTGGGAGTGCCTGGCCCTGGAAGCTACACTGGGACCAGGAGACCCAGACGGGGCAGCAAAAGCAGCGGACCCGGAGGGAACGGCAGGGGGTGTGGCGGGTTGCAGAGCCGGCTGATTGTCTACCAGGCGGCCTACAACATGGGTAAGATTTTCCACGGCCTGGGATAGACACCTAGCCCAGTCGGATGGACCAGAGGAAACAGGAGGGGCCTGGCATGCAGAGCAGTGCGGATCAGACTGTCCCCGTGGAAAAGGTTCCTTACAGGAGGTACATGCATGATACCAGGGTTTAGGGGCCCCAGTGGGATCGGACATGTTGGTGAAGTTGGGCAGGTAAGAGAGGGGCCTAAAGGCAGGCTAGGGCCGTTGGAACTAGGAAGGGGTTAACAGTCCTACCAGACCCAGAGATCACAGGAGTGAGC
The DNA here is from genome assembly GCF_905171765.1 of Bufo bufo. Lineage (NCBI taxonomy): Eukaryota > Metazoa > Chordata > Amphibia > Anura > Bufonidae > Bufo > Bufo bufo. The sequence continues at coordinate 201,486,562 of NC_053392.1, read as the reverse complement.
AGTATCAGCAGGAGCAGCAACAGCAGGAGCAGGAGGGACGGCCAGAGGATCCTGCAGGTCCAGATGCTTCAGGAGTGAGGGCAAGAGACAGCAGCGGTGGCGTCAGGCTCTGCGGTGCATACTGTGCTGGGAGGGATTTGAGGAGTGCGGGAAGCGAAGCCCCGCCCCCAACGATCGCACTGAGTTTCGCGCGCACGATTTAAACTGAAACTAATAGCGCCGGCCTGAAGTTCCGCGGCCGGCGCTGAATAAGAAGGGCCGGACATTCAGAGGCCCTCTGATGAACGGGGGAATCCTAGATGCGCTGCACCACCGCCGCAGGGTAAGGGGAGAGTGACTTGTGCACCGGCCGCCGCACTGAGCGGTCGCGATGTCGGCCGGCAGTGGAAGGGTGTGCCGGCTGCTGCCGCGCAGCTGGCAAGATACTGCCCGTACTGCAGAACTAGGGTGCCCTCAATAAAGCTGCTAGGGAGGGCAAAATAAGGTCCCTGACTCATGGGGGACCAGATAAATCCTTGAGAAGGATAAGTGGTGTGTGGGGTCATAAGATGTTACCACTGGAGGTCTGGGGCGTGTGGAGGGAGGGGGGGAGGGGTACTGCTGGAATAGGGCTGGAGCAGCCACTCTCACCATTCTGATGTCTTCGCTCTCTGTCTATTCGAGCAGGGTCGCCCCTTTAGCAAGACCCTTATGCTGGCGGGATGCAGGGGAGCTGGGCTGCCCTGGTCCTCCTTGTCTTCTGTGGGGGAGGCAGCAGTGCGGATTGCCGGCACTGGCGCAGCTCGACCCCGGGAGAACAGAGAGGTCCAGGCGTCTCTGTTATCCCTGCGAACAAAGCAGAAAAATTAAATTAAATAAAATAAAAAAATAAAAAATAAAGGAGAAAGAGCGAACCCTGCATGAGCAGGGAGTATCTTGCCTCCTTGGACACTAAGCAAAAAATGGTAGTCTCTCTCTCCAGGCTGAGGGTATAGCTGTGGAGGAGGGGCCTAACAGTTTTCACTTAGTGTCACGCCTCCTAGGGAGCTGAGCTATACCCAAGGTCTCCTGTGTCCCCCAAGGAAATGGGCGAGAAATGTAAAATGCTACGTTATAAATGTGAGATTCTTGGCAAATACATTTTGTACAAGATAAATTACAGGTTTTACTGAATCTATTCCCACAAAAATGTATATGAATCTGCTCAGAATCTCCTGCCTGCAGATTGCTTTGCATTTTGTGGTGATGAGTCCTCTTTAAAATATTGCTTACAAATTACATGTTCAGCCAGTAAAATAATAAACACTAAGGGATATATGCAAAATACAAGAGGCTCAAGAAGTTTAAAGAAGTTTAAGTGATACACTTACCTTTTCCCAATATCATTGCGCGCTGCTACTCTAAATGTATACCCCATTGCCGGACACAATTTTGTCAGCTTACAGTGCCTTTGGTTCCCTGTGTAACACTCTCTGAACACGCTGTTTCGTTTACCCTGTGGTAAAAAAGAGAAACATTTTCTGCTCATTGCTCTTTTTACATGTTTTACATTGCTCTTTATTGTGTTTGCATTTCGTGACATTGTTAAATTTGGTTGTAACCAACTTCTGTTTTCCCTGACATTCAGGGCACAGAAAAGTTTGTTATTAAGGAGATTAATAAATATAAAATGTTGAAAATATTCTTTTGGGGGTAGGGCAGTTGATGAGATGGAGGCACTTTTTCCATCTGCAAGGCAAATATTTTCCTATCGGTTCATGACAGGGAAATATACATCTGTGAATGATATGTACTCCCTGAGCAAACAGCTAGTGCAATCCTTAGAGAGCCAATACTTCCTGAGCGCACATAAAGCCAACATGCTAAGAGAAGAAAACATATAGAGCGTTCTTATTGATTGCTCTCTTCTGGTTTACGTTCAGGTTTAGTCACTGGCTGGCCGTGCAGTGTCTGTGTTTATATCCTGTTTCTGTCTAATGAGCTTAACAGAAGAAAAGCTATGGGGCCGTTTGACATGAAAAGCTGTTCATATTTTTGTATGTTGCCAACAAGACTGACCAATAAAGCAAAAAAAACAACAAAAAAGGTAAAGATTCTGTTTTGTTACAAAGAGTCTTATAGAACAGCACGGTGGCTCAGTGGTTAGCACTGGTGCCTTGCATCCTATGTTCGAATCCGACCAGTTTGTATGTTTTTCCTGTGTTTGTATGGGTTTCCTCCCACGCTCCAAAGACATACTGATAGGGAACTTAGATTGTGAGCCCCATTGGGGACAGCTTGATGCTAATTGTCTATCAGGTGCTGCGGAATATAGCGCGGAAAATAAATAAAGGAGTTCTACAGGATTAGAAAAACATGGCTGCTTTCTTTAAAAAAAAAAAAAATAGCACCCCCTCTCCGGAGGTTATGTCTGGTATTGCAGCACAGCTGCACTGTAGATGTAAAGGTGCTGTTTTTTCCCTATTTCGTATAGTAAAAGTAAAGCTTATTCAAAGGGACAGGGACAGTCAGTAAAACAATGCTACCTGAACAATGGGAGTACGTTGATAAGAAGAAGATTGAAATTATCCACCACAAGCCTAGAAAAATGCAAATCAGCCTGTGTGAACCAATCCAAATACTAGATGGCTTCCTCATAACTTCCCTACTTAGTTGCAAAATGTTATTATGTATTCTTACCTCATCCCACTGTAAAAGGTAGCTGGTGATTTTTGAACCATTATCAACTGGCGCCTGCAATAACAGCAGAATACTCTATTATTCTATATAAATACAATGTAGCACATGATAATGGTTTATCAATGATATTTGCAAAATACTGTAACACAACATAGAGGGAAGAACACAGGGATGCATCACATACAATGCATTCGAAAAATCTTCAGATCCTTTCACTTTTTTTTACATTTTGGTATGTTCCAGCCTAGTACTATAATAATAAATAAAAAATAAAAACATTTTCTCCATTATTCTGCCATCAATCATGAGAAAATGAGAACAGAATGTTCAGAAAATCTTTAATTTAAACATAAGAACATAAGAGTTCAGACCCTTTACTCAGGACTTAATTGAAATACCTTTGGAGGGGATTACAGCCTCCGGTGTTCTTGGGTGTGATGCTAAAAAGGCTTGGACACCTGGATTTGGAGATTTTCTGCCGTTCTTCTCTGCAAATCTTCTGTCAGGTTGGATGAGGACCAGTAGTGGACAGGCATTTTCAAGTCTCACCAGAGATGTTCAATTGAATTCTTATCAAGGTTCTGGCTTTGCCACTAAAAGACATTCACAGAGTTGTCCCTAAGCCACTCCTGTGTTGTCCTAGCTGTGTGCTTAGAGTCATTGTCTTGTTGGAAGGTGAACCTTCGGTCCAGTCTGAGTTCCAGGGAACTCTAGATCATGTTTTCATTAAGAGTATCTCTGTACTTTGTTCATTCAGCTTTCCCTCAACCAGTCTCCTTGTCCCAGCCACTGAAAAACATACCCTCAGCATGATGCTGCCACCACGTTTACTGTGGGGATGATATTAGGCAAGTGATGAACAGTGCCTGGTTTCCTCAAGACACGACCCTTAGAATTGAGCCCAAAAATTTCAATCTTGTTTTCATCAGGCCAGAGAATCTTGTTTCTCACAGTCTGAAAGGCCTTTAGTTGCTTTTTTGCAAATTCCAGGTGGGCTTTCGTGTGTCTTTTACTGAGGAGCCACTTCTTTCTGCCCACTTTACCATAAAGCCTAGATAGGTGGAAGGATGCAATGATGGTTGACCTTCTGGAAGTTTCTCCCATCTGCACACAGGATCTTTGGAGCTCAACCAGAGTGACTATTGGGCTCTTGGTCACCTCTGCTACCAATGTCCTTCTCCCCTGATTACTTAGTTTGGTAAGATGGCCAGCTGTAGGGAGAGACCTGGTTGTAGAGACCTGGTAGTTCTAAACCTCTTCCATTTAAGAATTGTGGAGGTCACTGTGCTCTTGAGAACTCTCAGTGCAGCAGACATTTTTTGTATCCTTGTCCAGATGTGTGCCTCATTCAAATCCGGTCTCTGAGCTCTTTCCTCTTCATTGCTTGGTTTTTGCTTTTACTGTATATGCATCGACAGCTGTAAGACCTTACATTGGCAGGTGTGTGTCTTTCCAAATTATGGTGGACTCCAATCAAGGTGTTTAAAAATCTCAGAAGAAATGGGAGGGCCTCAGAGCTAAATGTCAAGTGTCATGGGTAGGGCACTAAAAAATACTTGTAAAATTTTAGTTTTAGTTTTTAATAAATTTGGAAAAATTCTGTTATCACTTTCTCATTATGGGATATTGAGATTAATGGAGGAAAACTTTTATTTTATTTTAGCACAAGGCAGTAACATAATAAAATGTAAAAGGGTCTAAAGACTTTCCATTGTGGATGACCTACCATGGTGGATGACTTACCTTCCATTGTAGTGTGAGTGAACTTTTGGATCTTTGAGACAGCTTAGGTGGAAATGGACATTCGGGTGCACAGCTGTGAGTGGTGAATGTTACAGGTTCTGAACAGGATCCCTTTACTGATTTATTCGTTGTATAGACTCTAAGGCAAACACAAGTTACATAAGTTAATTGACCTTCATCAGGAATGTAGGTATACTTTATATACTCTAGAAAGAACATATTTAACAGAATAAAAAAAAATAAATGAGCTCACACTGCAGCAATTCTGACTTTTTAGTTGTTGTTCACTTTGAACAGTCCCTTTTGGTTAAAATGCTTGTGTAAGAAAAGCATTACACAGTTCCCACTGAAATCACTGGACTATGCATGTAATACATAGATGCCATAATATGGCCAGGATTTACACAACTATGTATTTCCCTTGTTAAATTGGTTTTTATCACAATACGATACCACAGTAGAGGGAATACTTACCTGACTGGTGTGGGTCTGACCGTTAGGACCCCACTGTTCACAAAAATGGGAAGCAGCAAGTCGAGCACGTGCACTGCCACTCCATTTATTCCTTATGGAGATGCCACAGATAGTTGACTACAGCACTAGGGTACATGCAGAGACATGGCACTCCCGTTATCATAAATCGGAAAATGGCTGGCTCACAGTAATTTGCATATGTCTTTACAAATTCATATACATAACAATAAAATACAACAAATAAAATAAAATAAACTCCAAATTTCATTCACCCTATAATATGATCATGGTCCCTTTAAATGAGGAGCTCTCGCATATATAAAGTCTGTGGGAGGCGAGTGTTCGCTGTGTCAGTATCCGTGAGTAACAAGCTTACAATCCTCCATAGGATCAGCTACGGGCCCGACAGAGTTGTATAGGAACACATACCATATGCACATTACCCACAGTATCTGATAAAGCAGCTGACCAGCAAACAATATCATAAGCTGCTCAGCTATAAGAGAACGTCGGCTACAGACTGCCACAAAGTTCTAGGAGTCTGTTAAGAAATAAGAGTACCTTATGTGAAACAGAGCTGGCATTAAACAGATATACAATTACTGAATATCAACTGATTCTAATAGACGCACACCAAAGAGATGAACTAAAAGAAAAGGAAACCGTGTTTTATATATGAACTTTTTTTATATGTGAGAGCTCCGCATTTAAAGGGACTGTGATCATATTATAGGGTGGATGAAATTTGGGAGTTATTTTTTGTATTTTATTGTTATGTATATGAATTAGTAAAGATGTATGCAAATTACTGTGAGCCAGCCATTTTCTGATTTTTGGTCATATATATCACTAATTGGTGGTTAGTGGGCTGTGCTCCAGTGTAACTGGTGAGCATCCTCTATTTTTGTTGTGTATGTAAACATTAACTCCCAATATCATGAATTATGGGGTCCCAGTGGTCAAACCCCCACCAATGAGATATTGATCCTCTATACTGTGGATAGGGGATAAGTCTGGATTGTGGGAAAACCCCTACAATGGTCAACCAGCCTGGCTTTATAAAAAGGAGGTTGTGTCAAAGTTATTTACTTGAAGGACAAGGGGGCTACCAGTGGATACCAAATACACAATATTTTTAACACCTTTAACTTGTTTAGTACATTTGTGACTGAGAACAAAATTGGATAAAATTAAAAGAGTTCAAGACATATTTCTGGAGTGTAATAATATTACAGGCTATGGCTACTAGAGAGGGGTCGTTGATCCAGGGAGATATTCTGATTGGAGTCGGGAAGGCATCTTCCCCCCTGAAATGAGCAAAAATTGGCTTCTACCTCATGAGGGTTTTTTGCTTTCCTCTGGATCAAATTTGCAGGAAACAGGCTGAACTGGATGGACGAATGTCTTTTTAACATACAAACTATGTTACTTTGTTACCATATTCAAAGGGTAGTCACAAACGGGTCAAATTCACACTGGACTAATGTTAAAAGCATCTTGACTATGCAGCTCAATTTTGGGCACCAATTCATAAAAAAAGAGATTACAGAGCTGGAGAGAGTTCAAAGGGTAACCAAATTAATAAGGAGTATAGAACACCTCAGTCATGAAGAAAAGTTGTCAAAACTCAAAGTATTTACCCTATAGATCTGAGGGGAGGAATGCTCCCTATATAAGTCTATGTAATAAGTGGATCCCTGAGAACACATGGCCACTGACTGTGCTTCAGTTTCAGCACATCTGACAACATTACTTTACTATCCAAGGCATAAAAATATAGAACATGTTGCCACAGAATTTGGAAACTGCTCAAAGTGTGGATAGCTTTAAAGTATATTTGTCAGAAAATACCACCCTATTACATTACTTATAATCCCTGGTAGGGCTGACCCTGCTGACTAAAGCCACAACTCTCTTCCCTCAATCCATTGCTATATTTAGGAGAAATAAGTTCTTTAAAATTATGGAAATTAGAGCTGAAGTGCACCTAGGGTGGGCCCTAGAAAATCTGTGCACACTGTCTCCTATTTTCTCCTTCTCCGGCCCCCCCCCCCCCCCCCCTCAACCTGAATGACAGAGCCAGGTATCCAGGTGGAGGAAGAATCCTCAAAGAGGTAGAGGGGAGGAGCTAAAGTGTATCAAGTGCTAGGGCATGCCCTCATGTCCTTAAAGGGGTTGTCTCACTTCAGCAAGTGGCATTTATTATGTAGAGAAAGTTAATACAAGGCACTTACTAATGTATTGTGATTGTCCATATTGCCTCCTTTGTTGGCTGGATTCTTTTTTCCATCACATTATACACTGCTTCTTTTCATGGTTACGACCACCTTGCAGTCCATCAGCGGTGGTCGTGCTTGCACACTATAGGAAACAGCGCAGGCTTCTCTGGTGGCCGGGACCGTGGGAGTGCACATAGTCCAGCACTTTCTCCTGTAGTGTGCAAGCACAACCACCACTGATGGATTACAGGGTGGTCGTAAGCCCTGGAAACAAGCAGTGTATAATGTGATATGGAATAATTAATCCAGCCAACAAAGGATGCAATATGGACAATCACAATACATTAGTAAGTGCCTTGTATTAACCTTCTCTACATAATAAATGCCATTTACTGAAGTGAGACAACTCCTTTAAGCCTTAAGTTGCATAATTTTAAAAACATTTATTGGTCTTAAATTCAGCAATGGATGAAAGGAAGAAGGGCATGGTTTTAATCAGCAGGTTCAGCCCTAACAGGCATTATGACTGGCTTAATATGGATGATCCTGTTGACAGATGCCCTATGAAAGAGGTTTCTTATGCTTTCCTGTACAGATACAGCAAGAAATGTACCGTAGGTGGCTGACATACTGTATATCACTGGATGCCTACATAGTGGCATGTGTGAGGGACTTCTATCGAATGTAGATGTCACGGAATACTACTAACGTAAGCCTCTGATGGAAGTAAAATACAAAGTGTGAACAGAACCATTCAATCTAATAATTGCTGTATGTAGGCCTCATGCACACGACCATATCGGTTTTGCGGTTCACAAATTGCCACCATTTTTTTCTAACTCCTCTACAAAATGTCCTATCCTTGTCTGCAAAACGGAAGAACTAGGATATGTTCTAACGAACATACGGGTGCAGACAGCACACTAAAATTAAATGGTGCGCATCCAATCCAGATTTTTGGCGGATGCGGACTGAACCATACCGTCGTGTGCATGAAGCCTAACTGTGATCATCTTTGTTTTTGTTCTCTCCACTCATCCAATCAAAATGTTCTCTTTTAATAGCTACAGGAGGTCTTTTAAATGAAAAAGAGAGCAGAAACCTGATTGAAACTGAAAAATGAAATAAAAAATAAATAAAAAACCTAATATACTAACCGCTAAAAGTCCCCAATGTATTTATGGACAAAAAGTCATTTTACATAGAAACCTAGAATGTGTCGGCAGATAAGAAGCATTTGGCCCATCTAGTCTGCCCAATATACTGAATACTATGGATAGCCCCTGGCCCTATCTTATATGAAGGATGGCCTTATGCCTATCCCATGCATGCCTTTTAGCTTTCAGCAACTGGACAGCTTGGCCTTTTGCTACATCACTGAGGCCTGGTGAGCACTATGTGGGCTGCCGGGAAGCTGTGGCACATGAACATTTAAATACCAAAGTATATTGGAAAACGTTTACTTTTCATTTTTCCTACAGGTTTCACCCATTGTGTGTAAACACCTGATTCACAAACGACCCTTTAAATACCATCCATAGGTACAGTAACTTTTTGCACAATGGGGAATGGTAGTGGGGTTTCTGTACACAATTGTTTGCATGTTCACAGTTGTTTTGCTTACAGGACCCATTGCATTTTTATTACCATGTTATATATACTATACCACTATTACATTCCATCATAAGATATTGAATCCTTTATCCTTTTCAGGATAAACTCTTTGGTCTATGGCGGCATAATGTGACAGACCCTGTGCTAGAACAACACAGCTATAACTCACCTGACATGGTAATCTGTTGCCGGCCTCAGGTCCTTCAAATGACACTCTAATTCTTCTCCGCTGCGGAGACAAATTGTATGTGGAGAGTGAGAGATAGAAAGGGTGAAGAATAATACAGGCTTCTGCCCTCAGCTGTGATCATCATCAATATGAGGGACAGATTGAGAGATACAGAGCGCGAGCGGCCGCCGAGCCAAGGCCTGGAAATATTCTGAATGCATGGAACATATTTCTAGGCAGCGTTCACAAGGTTTCAGCTCTTAATGACATTTATGCTGCTTGGCCGTGTCTGAGGGGAATAAGCAGGTTGCACAAGGCCGCTACTTAGGGAAATGACGACAAATATTGAATGACGAAGCTTATTGAGCACAAGGATTTCTCGCGCACATAAAAAGCATTCTCTTCATTACCTAGAAATATAAAATGCACCCATGCTATAGAAATCATGGCTACCATATGGCTCCCAACTTATTACCTGTAAATTATTTTATACTTTCCATCTCTCCCTTTGTCTGATAAAGCAACCTCATAACTACAGGGATAGGACAAGCCATTGCTGGACTTCTCTCCACTTGGATACCCATTGCAGGGCGACCATGATACCACTGCACTTCTGGACTGAATATTGGAGACCTGAAATATAAAAGATAAAAAATAAATCCAGTTCAATTTTGCACATGACCGAATTATTTTTGTCACTTAGGCACAATGCAGTACAAAGAATACATGCCATTCAGTAAATCTGGAACTATTTTCACAATTCGACTCCTTTTCTTTAAAGCTTTACTTAGGGTACTTTCACACTTGCGGCAGGATGGATCCGACAGGCTGTTCACCCTGTCGGATCCGTCCTTCCGCTATTTTGCCGTGCCACCGGACTGCTGCTCCGTCCCTATTGACTATAATGGGGATGGGGGCGGAGCTCCGGGTCAGTACGGCGAAAGGCCGCCGGACTGAAAGTCCTGCATGTCTGACTTTTTAGTCCGGCGGCGTCTCACCACGAACTGCCGTACTGCGCCGGAGCTCCGCCCCGTCCCCATTATAGTCAATAGGGATGGTGCATCGGTCCAGCGAAATAGCGGAAGGACGGATCCGACAGGGTGAACAGCCTTTCGGATCCGTCCTGCCCCGAGTGTAAAAGTACCCTTATCCTGAGTTACTTCCAACAGGAATTACAGCACAGATTATTTTCTCCACTAAAGACCTTTATGGCATATCAGTGTGATATACTGTACCACAAAAGTTAGTAGTTAGACCCCCTACTAGCCCTAAGAATGGGGGTCACTATCCAGCCACTCCTGAAAGAGAAGGTCCACATATGCCAACCATCATGCCACCAGATCTTCCATTGATTTCAAGGGTTTTCAAAAACTTTTGATATGTCATGGCAATATATGAAGGGTTTTGAGTGGTTAGGGTCTGAGACACCTACTGACTGCTAGAACGAGGAGAAAGACGCACTCACATAGCAAGCTCTCTCTTCTCACTGCAGGAAACAGAATTGAGGTGGCCCATAGACTTTCTATTGACATCGTGATATGTGCAGCACTTCTCTTTCCACGTTTTAACGATTGGTGGGGGTTCTCAGCACTAAGACCTCCACTGATCAAAACCTTTAATATTTCGCTAACATTCTTTGAAAGTCCAGTGACACTCTAAAGGAGCTGTCCAACTTAAAAAATTTATTTGTAAAAGCACGTAAAGTTAATAAAATAATTAAAAAAATTATACTCACTATTCAAAACCCCCTCCACTATTCCATGTTTTTAGCTGCGGCAATGATGTATACCGCCATGTGACCAATGCCAATCACTGGCCTCGGAGTACAATGCAGGAGATCACTGAGGCGATGATTGGCTGCTGTGGTCACGTGTGGCATACAATTTTTTTTTAAGCTCAGAAACCCTTTGCATTAAGTATTACTGCACAGGCACAACCAGAAAATGGGTCCAGGCACTGGTTTCTCAGCATCTGTTTGACCCAGTAATCAAGCCCCATAGTCAGTCTTAAAGGGAACCTGTCACCGGGATTTTGTGTATAGAGCTGAGGACATGGGTTGCTAGATGGCCGCTAGCACATCCGCAATACCCAGTCCCCATAGCTCTGTGTGCTTTTATTGTGTAAAAAAACTGATTTGATACATATGCAAATTAACCTGAGATGAGTCCTGTCCCCGAGTCATCTCACCTACAGGACACATCTCAGGTTAATTTGCATATGTATCAAATCGGTTTTTTTACACAATAAAAGCACACAGAGCTATGGGGACTGGGTATAGCGGATGTGCTAGCGCTCATCTAACAACCCATGTCCTCAGCTCTATACACAAAATCCTGGTGACAGGTTCCCTTTAAATATCTAATTGATATGCTATGAAAGTGTATGATGAGACAACCCATTAAACATTTTTTTGATTTAAAATCAGATACTGAAACATATTTACTTCTTCTAATGTCTTTTCATTTTCTGACTGTAGATTTTATTCTATTTAGGCCTCATGCACACGGCCGTTGTGTGTTTTGCGGTCCGCAAAACACGGATGGCATCCGTGTGCGTTCTGCAATTTTGCGGAACGGCACAGACAGCGTTTAATATAACTGCGGACAAGAATAGGACAGGTTATATTTTTTTTGCGAACCACGGAACGGAGAAACGGATGCGGACCGCACACGGAGTCCTGTATGCATCTTTTGCTGCCCCATTCAAGTGAATGGGTTCGCATCCGAGCCGCCAGAACTGCGGCTCGGATGCGGACCAAAACAACGGCCGTGTGCATGAGGCCTACTGTTAATGATTATGGGGTTAAGGATTATGATTGAGCAGCTCTACTCATAACTATGTTTTACAACAGCAATATACATCAGAGGAAACTGGTTCCTGGAGATGACTCATTGGGGGACATTCATCAATAATGGCATAATTTGCGCCAAAAAATACTAACGTTACAAATCAAATTGCACCATATTGTGTCAACGTCAAACGGATCCGTCCCCATTGACTTGCATTGTAAGTCAGGACGGATCCGTTTGGCTCTGCACGGCCAGGCGGACACCAAAACGACTTTTTCTTCATGTCCGTGGATCCTCCAAAAATCAAGGAAGACCCACGGACGAAAAAACGGTCACAGATCACGGAACAACGGAAATCCGTTTTGCGGACCGCAAAAAAAACCTTCCGTGTGCATGAGGCCTAAGCCCAAAGGCCTTAATGATGCGATTTCATACGCAAGTTTCATTGAATGAATCCTTCCCCCTTATCTTACATGTGATTTAATTTCTCCTGTCCCTAATCTGAATACTTTGACCGTACTCCTTTTCATGTCTCTCTCTTCTCATTATATGTGGAACCTATCCAGGATTTTGGGTTCTTAGGCTACTTTCACACTTGCGGCAGAGAGATCCGGCAAGCAGTTCCGTCGCCGGAACTGCCTGCCGGATCAGGCAAAATGTATGCTAACTGATGGCATTAGTAAGACTGATCAGGATCCTGATCAGTCTTAAAAATGCCTGATCAGTCGAAAAAATGCATTGAAATGCCGGATCCGTCTTTCCGGTGTCATCCGGCAAAAACGGATCCGGCATTTATTTTTTCACCTTTTTTTCAGTCTGCGCATGCGCATACCGGAAGGACGGATCCGGCATTCCGGTATTCTGAATGCCGGATCCGGCACTAATACATTCCTATGGGAAAAAATGCCTGATCCGGCATTCAGGCAAGTCTTCAGTTTTTTTTAGCCGGAGATAAAACCGTAGCATGCTACGGTTTTCTCTTTTGCCTGATCAGTCAAAACGACTGAACTGAAGACATACTGATGCAAACTGAACGGATTACTCTCCATTCAGAATGCATGGGGACATACCTGATCAGTTCTTTTCCGGTATAGAGCCCCTGTGACGGAACTCTATGCCGGAAAAGAACAACGCAAGTGTGAAAGTAGCCTTAATTTGTTCACTATTTTCTATATACATCTATGAATTGGTACTCTAACATGTCCCTTATATCCCTAGCAATTAGGTCGCTTTTGCGAGTCATGGGGATTCTATAGGGACTGTATAGAATAACACCACCTGTTACCCAAGCTGTATTTGTCTTTATATATATAATTATTTCCCCTGTTTTGGGATGGACTCTCCTTGTTTCCACTTTGGCAACCACTCATGTCTATAAATATAAGTTCCGAATATTCATACACTGGGATTACCTGTACTTTGAAGTTATTCCGTGGGTAGTTTATCCCCGCCTGTTTGGTGACTCAAGCAAACATCACAAGCTTACACTCCCCCTTGCCATAGCGACGAATAAACGCTGGGAGCAGGCGGAGCTGACGCTGATGACAGTGTAGTAGGCTGTCCGTCCCTTTGTGATGATGACAGCAGTGGGCGCGGTCATGCAGCGAACGTGCACCTATTGAATGCCTCTCAGAGGCTTGGCAAGTGGAGGGGAGGAGTTTTCTCCATTTAAACAAGCGCATACCTCGCGCGCGTCACGGCCAATATATGCTGGAGGCTCGTTTGCTGCACGCACGATATCAGAAGCGTGCAGCATCTCTTCAGTCAGTGGACTTTAAAGTGCTTGGCATAGTTGTTGTATACCCACCATCAGGGTTACAATACATGGCGTCGGCCAAAGCACTTGGTCTAATGCTCTTGATGAACATACCAACAATAGTTGGATAGGGAAATGCGTCAAGCAATTCACTGCAGCGTAGGAAACATATGCAGACTGACTCTCGCTTCTAATTTTGACCCTAGTAGTGATAAATCCTCCAAGTGTGGGATCCCATATAGCAACTGTTTAAAGGATCTACAGCCCTGTATATATATAGTGCTATTGGTTTCTTTTAGGATCATCGCAGGATTAGGTCTAGCATCTCATCCACTCCTAAATATAAAGGAGTCTCCTTGATATTAAGCTTACCAGGGATTTACCATCCAAATATGGGATCCTATACAGCACTGATTAAAGGGTCCATAGCCCCGTAACGTGCAGTGTGAGCAATATCCTTTTAGGATCATTAGAGGATTTATATCACTATTTACATACTCCTAAACATAAAGGAGTTCTTGTGGTAGGGTGTTGTTAGGAATCAGCATATTACTAGTCTGATATATTCCAATTCACCCCATCAAGCCTATTCGTGTGGAGATTTAATTTTAACATTATTGAATAAAGTGTTTTTAACGTACTTTATATAGGCAGTTAAACATATTTTTGAGAAGTACGTCTACAGGATTATCATACTCTAGTGAATCAATTTTCGGACAATACCTTCTAAAGATACTTAGAGACACATATTCAGGGATGGCCTCAGGGGTGTACAACCTGTAGGTGTGCACATCAGCCATCAGAGTTTGCACCGGGCACAAATATTGAAATGACCTCTGATTTGGACATTGGATAGTCCTGCTAGTACACTACTTTATATATTTGGTCAACATATGTTAGCATTATCTGGTCAGTTTACGGCACTGTTATTTGAACACCATACTGTTGTACGGTTATTTGTACACTGTATGACTGACTGCAAAACCATAATGAGGAAGGATACCAATAATAATTAATATTTATATTTATTTTTTGAGAAGCTCATTTCTGGGTAACAATATTCCCTACCTGTGGGAAGAAACAGCTCACTATAGGTGACATAAAGTGACATTCATAAGTTTTGTTATGTTTTGGCTCGGGGGGGGGGGGAGGCTTTCTTTCACTGTAGCATGCATAGATGTTTGTTAGTTTAGATGATTAAAGGTGTATTCCCAATAAAGGGATGGATAGGCAATACATTTCTGATAGACGCAGGACCCACCGCTGGAGCTCACACTTATTTTCAGCACAGGGGTGCCCTGACCTGCCTGGTGAGATGGCAGATGGCTGCTGTATTCAGGCAGACAATGAGTGTCGAGGTGGCCATTCACTTCTATAGGCTGAGTATGCCTGCCCCTTCAACGGCCACCTCTCCAGTCTCCATACTGGCGATAGGTGCAGGCCCAGAGGTGAACACTGCATATTCTCTGTCTAAGATGAGAATGCTCTTTATGTCCCCATGCAAAAAATCAGAGGGGCCATAAGCATCAGATTTCTCAGAGATTTTGGGATGCTAAACAGTAGCAAATGCATTTTTATCTGTCCAGAAAACGCGTCCCAGTATCCAGTAACCCAGCCTTCCTTCTTGTGTCTTTAGTTCCTGCATAGGGAGCAGTATTAGGGTATTGTGCACAAGGCCCAAAAAGTTACCACGAAAGCAAACATGTTTATTTATGAGCAAGGGCCACATTTTAAGATCCGAAACGCGTAGACGCTAACGCTGTGTGCATTTTATCTCTTTAAAGAATAAAGGCTATCACTTCTTTATGGTAAGCTGAACGTCTCTCCTTGTTTTGGACGCTTATTCTTTATATGAAACAGAAAAGCTAAAGTAAATACTACATATTCTGTGAAGGGCAAACACAAAACATGGAAGGTAAAAAAATCCCCATAAACATCTCTCTGCTGCACGGTGGAGAGGAGGCGTGTACTTTAAAAGCCATCTTAGGTCCATTAATAAAGTGATTATAGAAGCATGAATAATTTATACAGAGAAAATACAGATGATGTCTAATAAGAGGAGCAGTAAACAGAGAGCTGCTTCTCAATGGGAAAGACGAAAGTCAACAAAGGATTACTGAAATATTTAATTGGTTTGACGTCTTGTTTACGTACAAAGCAAAACTCAACATATCTCCCCAATTATGTGCCATTTACTTCTGCCATCAGCCGAGCCTACATGCGGTTAAAAATACCTCTGGGTAATGAGACTCTAAAAGTTCATAAAAGAACAAAAAAGGGTGTTATTGCACAGTGCAAAACTGTAAGGCCTCATGCACACGACCGTTGTTGTGTTCCGTTCCGTAAAATGGGGTTCAGTTGTTCCGTGATCCGTTTACGTTTTTGTTTCCGTGTGTCTTCCTTTATTTTTGGAGGATCACCAGACATGAAGGAAAGTTAAAAAAATTCTAAGTCAAGTTTGCCATGCAAATGATAGGAAAAAAACGGACGCGGATGACAATCTTGTGTGCCTCCGCGTTTTTTCACGGTCCCATTGACTAGAATGGGTCCGCAAACCATTTTCCGCGAAAAAAATAGGACAGGTTATATTTTTTTGATGGACTGGAACCACGGATCACGGACGCGGATGGCAAATGGTGCATTAGCCGAGTTAACGGACACGGAATAAAACAATGGTCGTGTGCATGAGGCCCAATTGAACACGGTGTAGGTGCGCCATCATACACCACATTGCAGTATATACATAGGTATAATGCCTCATTCACACGTCAGTGTTCAGTCAGTGATTTTAAGACAAAACCAGGTGCAGCTCTAAACACAGAACAGGAGCAGATCTTTCCCTTTAGGCCTCTTGCACACAAACATATTTTTTTTGCGTTTCCGTTTCGTTTTTTGCGTTCCCTATACGGAACCATTCATTTCAATGGGTCCGCAAAAAAAAAACTGAATGTACTTCGTATGCATTCTGTTTCCGTATTTCCGTTCCAAGATAGAACATGTCCTATTATTGCCCGCAAATCACGTTCAAGTCAAGTCAATGGGGCTGTAAAAAAAAACGGAACGGATACGGAATGCATCCTTATGCTGTATCCGTTCCGTTTCTTACGGAACCATCTATTGAAAATATATTTTTCTATGCAATTACCGTATATGCTATGCATCCGTTTCCGATCCGCAAAAAACGGAAACCAAACGGAAAAACGGAACGGAAAAACTACTAAAACAAAAAACTGAAAAACTGATCCGTTTAAAACGGACCGCAAAACACTGAAAAAAGCCATACGGTCGTGTGCAGGAGGCCTTATACTTTATGTCTGTGGGGCTCCAATCCTGGTTTTGGTTTACAAAGGGCTCATGCACACGAACGCATTTCCTTTCCGTGTCCGTTCAGTTTTTTGTTTTTTTGTGGACTTTATGCGTAACCATTCATTTCAATGGGTCAGCAAAAAAAACTGAAGTTACAGGACTCTGTGTGCATTCCATTTCCGTATTTCTCAAAACCTAGACGCACCAAAATTTAGGTGCACTCTCATTAGTAAATATCGGCCATTGGGGGAGATATATCTAGACTGGCGGAGATGCGCCTGATTTGTTAAGAGGCAGAATCCTGTAAACAAAATCAGAAGAATCTCTGCCCTGCTGTGTGCCAGAAAGTGAAGTCTACACAAGCTACAGGCTGGCGTATACTTCAGCTATAACTTTCGCCACTTTCTGGCGAAAGTTAAAGTAAATGTGGTGGTAGCACCCCGTCCCCTTCCACTAAGCCATGCCCCTTTTTCTCGGCACTTCAGAAAAGTGTCGATAAGCTAAAAAAGTTTCAAATTATGGTGCATAGATGCCGTGCGCCATAAAGTGTGACTTTTTTATGCCACAATTGGCGTAAAAGCATTGATAAATGTCCTCCATTGTCTCACCTTCAATTTCAATGCAGTAATGCCATGCTGCATTCATCCATGATCTCTTAAAGGGGTTATACCATGATTGTGAATGTAAAAATTAAAATCAGACATCATATGGTACATGACAATCTCTTTACAACTAAGCTAGAACTAGCACAGGGCCAGGACCTCACATGGATCCAGAGATTATGTTCAGCCTAACAGCTCGGAGCCTGTGTCCTTTCTACTGGAGCTCTCTCCCTGTAGCTTTTACAGAGCATATGGCTGGTGGCAGTTAAAGATTTAAGCCTTAGGCCTCATGCACACGACCGTTCCGTTTTTTGCGGCCCGCAAACCGCGGATCCGCAAAAAAACGGAAGACACCCGTGTGCCTTCCGCAATTTGTGGAACGGAACAGGTGGCCCATTGTAGAAATGCATATTCTTGTCCGCATTTTTTTTGCGGGTCCACAAAACGGAGCAATGGAAAACGGCAGCTCGGATACAGACCCAAACAACAGCCGTGTGCATGAGGCCTTATTCACACATCAGTGTTTTGGTCAGTGAAAATTACGGGGGTCATTTATGACCAGATATATGCCACTTTTGTTGCGTATATCTGGCACAGATTCTGTCGCACGCCAAGGTGCAGCAGAATCTGTGATTTTTTTCCCCTGCTCACGCCAGGTCTAAAAAAGTGGGCATGGCATGGACGGGGAAGGAGACAGGCCGGCTTAGGCTACTTTCACACTCGCGTTTCGGCTTTCCGTTTGTGAGATCCGTCATGGGCTCTCACAAAGGGTCCAAAATGGAACAGTTTTGCCCTAATGCATTCTAAATCGGAATGTGCCCACCTGATGATCCGTGCACAATCTGAATTCTCAGTATAGAACAAAGATCAGAAACCTTCGCCACTCCAGCTGCTGTGAAACTACAACTCCCAGCATGCACACTTGCTCAGCTGTTCTTGTAACTCCCATACAAGTGAAAGGAGGATTCTAGGAGTTGTAGTTTCAGAACAACTGGAGAGCTGGAGGTTGCTGATCCCTGGTATGGAGCTACACTACAGATAAATGTACTCAGTCGAGCCGCACGGTCAAAGCAGATGAATGGAAAAGAGACTGGACCCAATACCTGAATTCAGCAACCAAGTCCAAAAAAGAGGAAGCAGCACTCCAAATAATCCAAATCAAAGTGAAACTTGAAACTGGTCTCATTGAGGGACTGAAACGCTGCTCGTACACTGGATGAGTGCTGCCTCATCTTTTTGGATTTGTAAACTACACAAGTATTAAGTGTAGACTACTACATCATGAACCAGCCTTCATCCATAGGCACTATCCTCATCTGCAAAAAGATATACATACAGTAATGGGCCATAAGGAGCGAAGATTTACAATGGGGAACGAATGATGGTGCACACTATACAAATAGTTTGCCTATTGTCGATAGCACATCCCGGAGATATACTACCAACAAACTACAATTTCTGTTTCAACAAAGAGAATCGGTACAACATGTTTACCTAATAAAGTTAAATTTTTATTATGACATAAAACAAACATACAAACATACATGTAGAGCCCATACAGTGTGCCTCTAGAGGCAGTTCACAATGCATTTACTAGTAACAGATCTAAATTGTTTGGATGCCTGCATTCACATGGAGGGTGTTGTGAGAGCAGGGCCTGGATCAGCATGTATTATTTAAAGCTATATCCAGCCCTGTGATCATTCCTTTCTCCAATATAAAACAGGTATAAGTGTGTATGCAGGCAGGCATAGGTTGCATATGTATACTATGATCGTGACTATTCAAATCATTAATCATCAGGCACTAAAGCCGTGTATATCAGACCGATCTAAGTCCTTCACCTACCCGATATCCAGTGGCGTGCGTGTGAGCTGTCTCTGTGCGGCGTACTCCTCTGAATGCTTAAAGATCTGATCGGCCAACAAATAAGAGTATACTCGTTTGTCGGCAGGTCGGTAGAGTGGTTAGGCAGGCCAATCATCAGCCGTCAGCCCAAGAATTAGGCCTCATGCACACGACCGTTGTTTTGGTCCACATCCGAGCCGCCCTTTTTGCGGCTCGGATGCGGACCGATTAACTTCAATGGGGCCGCAAAAGATGCGGACAGCACTCCGTGTGCTGTCCGCATCCGTTGCACTGTTCCGTGGCCCCGCCAAAAAAATATAGCATGTCTTATTCTTGTCCGTTTTGCGGACAAGAATAGGCATTTCTACAATGAACCGCCCGTTCCGTTCCGCAAAATGTGGAAGGCACACGGGCGGCTTCCGTTTTTTGCGGATCCGCGGTTTGCGGAACGCAAAAAACGGCACGGTCGTGTGCATGTAGCCTTATGTAGAAGAAGAAAAAGAGAAACTGTATGCAACGACAATACAGTACAGCATCCACAGCATTCCATAAGCCTTTGATTCTATAAGGAGGCACACAGATTATAGGCTGTACATAGGCTACTGTAGGTACATCATTATTTAAACACCTACCGTTAACTTCTCAATCCCTGATACAATCTCTTGATTCTTCTTTATTTCTGGTTCATACTCTGAAACAGAAACATGCAGGAGAACAAATCATCACAATCTGAAACTCAACATACAATGGAAATGATGAAACATGCGCAGTGCTACCCACCTAGGCACTAAATACCGTAGGTAGTATATAAAGTGTAACCATTCGAAGTCAGCGTAGAAAGGAGTAGGACCCCAGAGCAGTGATGGCCAGTTCGCAGTGTTCGCCGACGAACACATGCGATCTGCCATCTTTATTCCCAAGTCCGGCGATGCAGAGGTAAGTCCTTACCTGTGCCTGCGCCGCGAGCCGCTCTGAAACACATGTGGTCACCGGGAGCAGGCAGTTCCGAGAACAGCCAGATGAAGGCAAGGACTTACCTCTGCATCGCCGGACTTGGGAATAAAGATGGCAGATCGCATGTTTTCATCGGCGAACACTGCGAACTGGCCATCACTGCCCCAGAGATAACGATTGCTGGAGCACTGAGAAAATATCTGCCAGATCCCATGGTATAAACCAAATAAATTCAGTGCAGAGACCCGTCTAACACCCTTTCATACCTAGGCCTGTAGCCACGTCAAAGGGCATTCACAACCTTCAAATCATTCATTTATTAAATGGATTTCAAAGCTTGCCTGCACGGCTTTATTGATAGGAATAATAAATAAAATAATGAGTCCTAGATTGCTTGACATTTATAACGGAATAGAGGACTCATCCTGACTGGGATATTTGGAATAGAGAGTTACCTCTTTAACCCCTTCAGGACCAGTCTATTTGGGCCTTTAGGATAAAACAACTATTTTTCATTTTTCCTTCTTTGCATTGTAAGAGCTGTAACATTTTTAGTTTTCAGTCTACATAATTGTATGGCTTATTTGTTTGTAGGATAATTTGTACTTTTCAACTGGACTATTTTAGGGTACATATAACTAATTAACTTTTATTAACTCTTTCTGTAGGAATGGGGGAAAAAAAGCAATTTCATCATTTCATACATTTTGCTGGACCCACTGTGTGGTATAAATAACGTTATCTTTATCTTTTATGTAGCCATATTTTAAGAGCTTATAACATTTTGAATTTTTTAGCTGACTGGTTGCTACCATTTTGGGATATATAGGTCTTTTTGATCACTTTTTATTCCATTTTTATGGGAGGCAGAATGAACAAAAAAATAAAATAACAGCATTTCAGAATTTTCACAACATTCTGTGTAGTATAATTGGCAAGTTAACTTTATTCTGCAGGTCTATGCAATTAAGGTGATAATTAAAAATAACATTTCTAGACTTTTTTATGTTTTACCACATTATTGCCAACAATTCCTTTTAAAACAATTTTTTTTTTTTTGTTTCATCTTATTCTGACAGCCTGCAGAATTCATTGGTGCCATTTTAGAGTACGTATCACTTTTTATTCTGGTTTTTGGCCTGAGGGATGAGTAGCAATTCTGGAGTGCACACCATGCGGTACAACTTACTTAGGCCTATTGCACACGACCGTATGGCTTTTTCAGTGTTTTGCGATCCGTTTTTCACGGATCCGTTGTTCCGTTTTTTGTTTCCGTTGTGTTTCCGTTTCTGTTCCGTTTTTCCGTATGGCATATACAGTATACAGTAATTACATAGATAAAATTGGGCTGGGCATAACATTTTCAATAGATGGTTCAGCAAAAAACGGAACGGAAACGGAAGACATACGGATGCATTTCCGTATGTGTTCCGTTTTTTTGCGGACCCATTGACTTGAATGGAGCCACGGACTGTGATTTGCGGGCAATAATAGGACATGTTCTATGTTAAAACGGAACGGAAAAACGGAAACGGAATGCATACGGAGTACATTCCGTTTTTTTTGCGGACCCATTGAAATCAATGGTTCCGTATACGGACCGTATACGGACCGCAAAAAACGGCCAGTAAACGGGAAAAAAAAACGGCCGTGTGAAAGAGGCCTTAGTCTATTCTGCAGGTACATACAATTATGGAGATACCAAATGTATGTTGTTATGCTTTACCACTTTTTAAAAAATCCAATTATGTCACCATATTCGAAAATCCTATTTTATTGTGATTTCATTTTGGAGTATATCCAACTTTTTGATCAATGAGGACTTATCCTAATGATAAGTAGTAAAAAAGTGGGCTACAGCAGCATCTCCAAACAGATAACTTCTTTATTCAGACCTCCATGGTACGGTGTACAAAAATTGCAACGTTTCGGCTACATGTAGCCTTTGTCAAGTCATCTTTGTCTTTTCCTGGATAACCCCTTTAATTATAGCTAAATTGGCTTGAGCGCTGTCTACTTTAAGTGCTAAAATGTTGGGCACATGACCTGGACACCGCCCACAACTCGTGGTCTGTCTGGTCATATGACCAGCATATCAAAATCCACTACAACATAAAAAAGGCACAAAAAGTTCCAATATGACCACAATATAAGAGCAGAATAGCTAAATCATATACCTTTATTATGTAGTGTGATGACAGTTGCATTACAAACAGCCCTAAACATGCACTCAGTCTAATAGTAAGCAAGGTCATGTTGGGAGTTTAAAGGGAACCTGTCACCGGGATTTTGGGTATAGAGCTGAGGACACGGGTTGCTAGATGGCCGCTAGCACATCCGCAATACCCAGTCCCCATAGCTCTGTGTGCTTTTATTGTGTAAAAAAAAAAGATTTGATAAATATGCAAATTAACATAAGAGAGTCATATCTTACTTGTGTGACCAGAGAAGAGTCATATTTTCCAGCTCTGACTCATCTCGGGTTAATTTGCATATGTATCAAATCTTTTTTTTTACACAATAAAAGCACAGGGGTTGTCCAAGTGTTTAAGGGCTCGTTAACACAAACGTTTTTTGCGTCCCGTATACTGGCCGTTATTTGAGTTCCGTATATGTACTCCGTATGTCTTCCGTATCCGTTCCGTTTTTGTGAAACCATCTATTGAAAATTTTATGCCCAGACCAATTTTTTTCTATGTAATTACTAGGGATTGACTGATATTGATTTTTTAGGGCCGATACCGATAATTTGTGAATTTTCAGGCCGATAGCCGATAATTTATACCGATTTTCTGGGAATTTTCATTTTTGAGAAAAAAATAATTTCCTACACAAATCTGCTGAAAATTAATGTTTATTGTTAACGTGTATTATTATTATTTTTTTTTGTAAATCTTTTTCATTTATACTTAATATTTTTGTGTTTTTTTTTTTGTTTTGTTTTACTAACTTTTAGCCCCCTTAGGGACTAGAACCCTTGTCCTATTCACCCTGATAGAGATCTATCAGGGTGAATAGGATCTCACACTGTCCCTGCTGCTCTGTGCTTTGTGCACACAGCAGCATGGAGCTGAACATGGCAGCCAGGGCTTCAATAGCATTCTGGCTGCCATGGTAACAGATCGGAGCCCCAGGCTTACACTGCTGGGGCTCCGATCGGAGGAGCAGGGGAGAGGGGACCCTGTGGCCACTGCCACCAGTGATTGATACTGGGAGGGGGGGGGGGCTTGGGAGGGGGGGGGGGCGCACTGCGCCACCAATGTTTTCACTATTGGGACGGGGGTGGGGGGTGCACTGCGCCACCAATGAAGATAAGTCTCTCATTCATATACAGGAGGCGGGAGCTGGCTGCAGAATCACATAGCCGGCTCCCGACCTCTATGAGCGGTAGATGCGATCAGCGGCAGCTAAGGGGTTAACTACCGCAGACCACAGATACCGCTCATAGAGGTCGGGAGCCGGCTATGTGATTCTGCAGCCAGCTCCCGCCTCCTGTATATGAATTAATGAAAGACTCATCTTCATTGATGGAGCGGTGGCCACAGCCCCTCCCCTTCTCTTGTCTTCTCTCCTGTCATTGGCGGCGGCGGCAGCGGCAGCAGCAGCACAGGGGGAGGGAGACACTGCTTCCTTCTCCCCTGTGCTGCGGAGGGAACACAGAGAGCGCTGACAGCAGCGCGTTCTGTGTTCCCAATACGTTATCGGTATATCGGCAAAATAGATGCCGATACCGATAACGTTCAAAATCCTGAATATCGGCCGATAATATCGGTAAAACCGATAATCGGTCGATCCCTAGTAATTACTGTATACTGTATATGTCATAGGGAAAAACGGAACGGAACCGGAAACACTACTGAAACAAAAAACTGAAAAACGGATCCGTTAAAAACGGCCCGCAAAACACTGAAAAAGCCATACGGTCGTGTGAACGAGCCCTAAAAGTGATGACCTATCTTCAGCTGATTGGTGGGGGTGCCAAGTATAGGTCATCAGTATTAAACATTCGGGTAACTCCTTTGGCCCCTATGGTTGTCTCATTCCCATAACATCCAATAGGATTGTGTTTAGGAGCTTTCTGGTTCTTCTCTCGACTGGTTTAAACAACTTTTCATGTCCAAGAATGAAAAAGTAAAAACATCCCCATGTAGTCCTCTCTTAAAAGTTTTGGGATAATGGAGACATAGAACACACTCGGATTTGTCACATCACTCAGACGGTTATAAAAGGGCCATTCATACACCCCACATAGTGTTTTCCACAGGTTACACAAAATGCCCAATTTATTACATGTATTATACATTCTGTCAGTAAAATATAAACTAAAACTTTCTCTGACCTTATCAAAGCTACACACTTTAGATTTATTGTGACCGCATTAGTACAGTCCTGATCAAAAGTTTAAGACCACTTGAAAAATGGCAAAAAATCATATTTAGCATGGCTGGATCTTAACAAGGCTCCAAGTAGAGCTTCAACATGCAACAAGAAGAAATGGGAGTGAAACATTTTTTGAGCATTCAATTTAATGAAAACAACGAATAAACTGAAACAGGCTGTTTTTCAGCTGATCAAAAGTTTAGGACCACACCTCCAGAAAAAAACTAAACCCCCCAAAACAGAAATCCAACTTCCAAACATGAACTCAGTAATGAGTAGCTCCTCCGTTATTGTTTATCACTTCAAAAATTTGTTTCGGCATGCTTGATGCAAGCGTTTCCATGAGGTGAGTGGGAACATTTCTCCAAGTAGTGAAGACGGCCGCACAAAGGCCATCTACTGTCTGGAACTGTTGTCCATTTTTGTAAACTTCCCTTGCCATCCATCCCCAAAGGTTCTCAATTGGATTTAGATCAGGGGAACACGCAGGATGGGCCAAAAGAGTGATGTTATTCTCCTGGAAGAAGTCCCTTGTCCTGCGGGCATTGTGTACTGTAGCGTTGTCCTGTTGAAAAACCCAGTCGTTACCACACAGAGGAGGGCCCTCAGTCATGAGGAATGCTCTCTGCAACATCTGGACATAGCCAGCGGCCGTTTGACCCCCCTGCACTTCCTGTAGCTCCATTGTTTCACTGAAGGAAAAAGCAGACCAGACCGTTATGGCGCCCCCTCTACTGTGGCGCGTAGAAAACATCTCAGGTGGGATCTGCTTGTCATGCCAGTAACGTTGGAAACCATCAGGACCATCAAGGTTACATTTTTTCTCATCAGAGAATAAAACTTTCTTCCACCTTTGAATGTCCCATGTTTAGCACCAAACATGGGACATTCAAAGGTGGAAGAAAGTTTTATTCTCTGATGAGAAAAAATGTCACCTTGATGGTCCTGATGGTTTCCAACGTTACTGGCATGACAAGCAGATCCCACCTGAGATGTTTTCTACGCGCCACAGTAGAGGGAGCGCCATAACGCCAAACGAGCAGTTCTGTGGCGTTCAAGGAGACGAGGTCTTTGAAGACGTTTTTTGTTTTTAAAGCCCTTCAGTCTCAAATGCCGTCTGATGGTTATGGGGCTGCAGTCAGCACCAGTAAGGGCCTTAATTTGGGTCGAGGATCGTCCAGTGTCTTGACGGACAGCCAATTGGATCCTCCGGCTCAGTGCTGATGAAATTGTTTTGGGTCTTCCACTTGACTTTTTTGTTCCATAACCCTCAGGATCATTTAAGAAATTCCAAACGACTGTCTTACTGCGTCCCACCTCAGCAGCGATGGCGCGCTGTGAGAGACCCTGCTTATGCAATTCAACAACACGACCACGTGCAAAAAGGGAGAGTTTTTTTGCTTTTGCCATCACAACGTGTGACTACCTGACAGAAAATGACAATGAATCCACATCTTTGCACAGTTTGGCCTTTTAAATGGATGTGGTCCTAAAATTTGGATCAGCTGAAAAACAGCCTGTTTCAGTTTAATCGTTATTTTCAATTAATTGAATGCTCAAATTTTTTTTTGTCTCACTCTCATTAATTCTTGTTGCATGTTGAAGCTCTACTTGGAACCTTGTTAAGATCCAACAATGTAAAATATGATTTTTTGCAATTTTTCAAGTGGTCTTAAACTTTTGATCAGGACTGTAGCAGCCTTGTGTGGATAGCCATGGTTTACATCTAGGGCTGGGCGATTATGACAAAAATGAATTAATTGAACATGTATACCCCAGGCAGGGAAGGCTGTATAATAGGCTGGCCTGGCCCGCATGTATATCCCAGGCAGGTAAGGCTGTATACTGGGCTGGCCTGGCCCACATGTATACCCCAGGCAGTGTAGGCTGTATACTGGGCTGGCCTGGCCCACATGTATACCCCAGGCAGGGAAGGCTGTATACTGGGCTGGGCTGGCTCACATGTATACCCCAGGCAGGGAAGGCTGTATACTGGGCTGGCCTGGCCCACATGTATACCCCAGGCAGGGAAGGCTGTATACTGGGCTGGCCCACATGTATACCCCAGGCAGGGAAGGCTGTATACTGGGCTGGCCTGGCCCACATGTATACCCCAGGCAGGTAAGGTTGTATACTGGGCTGGCCTGGCCCACATGTATACCCCAGGCAGGTAAGGCTGTATACTGGGCTGGCCTGGCCCACATGTATACCCCAGGCAGGAAACGCAGTATACTGGGCTGGTCTGGCCCACACGTATACCCCAGGCAGGGAAGGCTGCATACTGGGCTGGCCTGACCACATGTATAACCCAGGCAGGGAAGGCTGTATACTGGGCTGGCCTAGCCCACATGTATACCCCAGGCAGGAAAGGCTGTATACTGGGCTGGTCTGGCCCACACGTATACCCCAGGCAGGGAAGGCTGTATACTGGGCTGGCCTGGCCCACACACATACCCCAGGCAGGGAAGGCTGTATACTGGGCTGGCCTGGCCCACATGTATACCCCAGGCAGGTAAGGCTGTATACTGGGCTGGCCTGGCCCGGCCCACATGTATACTCCAGGCAGGGAAGGCTGTATACTGGGCTGGCCTGGCCCACATGTATACCCCAGGCAGGTAAGGCTGTATACTGGGCTGGGCTGGCCTACATGTATACCATTGTGCTGGGACTACCAGCAGAGGGAGTGTTCCAGCACCCCAGTATGTTCCTACGCGGCGCACGTTTAAATGCTCTCCCCATAGTAGTGAATGGGAGAGCACCGCGCATGACCGGCTACTGCTCCGATTTACTTCTCAGCTATTTTCGGCGGCCCCATAGAAATGAATAGAGGGCGGCTGCGCATGCGAAGTGAACCCTCCATCACTTTCGGGGCTCTGTTCTATATATAGTATCCTAGTGATATGCCCCCATTGTCTGAGATGAGACAACCCCTTTAACCCTTTCAGCCCCGGAGGGTTTTAAATTTTTGCGTTTTTGTTTTTCATCCCTGCCTTTCGGGGGCGATAACTTTTTTATCCAGGCCAGTACGATTACGGCAAACTTAATATTTTTAGTTTTTCTTGCATTTTAATGCTGAAAAAAAAAAAAACTTTAAAAAAATATTACTTTTTCTTTTCATCGCTATATTCTGACCCCTATAACTTTTTTGTAGTTATGTGTATGGAGCTGTGTGAGGGCTCGTTTTTTGTGATGCGATCTGTACTTTTCATTGATACCATTCTGGGGTGTGTTTTGGCACGCAGCGATACCCATGATGTGTATTTTTTTTATTATTTACTTTTTTTATTCACATTTAGGGGAAAAGGGGATGATTTGAATTTTAATATTATTTTTCTAAACTTTTTTTAACACTATTTTATAGGGAACTATAACAAGCACTCATCAGATTGTTTCTCACATGCACTCCTATGCATTAGCATTGGAGTGTATAAGACAGCTGGCCCCTAATAGAACAGTACCATTCTTGTCCGTATTGCGGACAATAATAGGACATGTTCTATTTTTTTGCGGAACGGAAATATGGACATACAGAAACGAAATGCACACGGAGTAACTTCCGTAAAAACGGAATGGACACGGAAAGAAAATACGTTTGTGTGCATGAGCCCTTACAATGTGTGTGTGTGTGTGGGGGGGGGGGGGGGGGGGGGTGCCGAAGCGCAACTGGAAGGGGGCGCCATGTCCCAGCCTGGTCGGAATGATGTCACAAAAACCGAACCGAAAAAACGAACATAGGCAAAGTGCCAGATCAGGCTGATGGTAGGTTTTGTTTTTTTCTTGATTAATCGTCCAGCCCTAGTTCATCCCTAAATCCAGGGGTCAAAGCATTAGACAATGCAATATCTTGCATCAGAACTAGAAGCATTAAACTAGTAACCTTTTATTGTGTATCAATACTCGTCATTTCCATCTTAGATGTACAGTAAAACACTCAATTACTTTTTTCCGATCTAAGGCTACTTTCACACTTGCGGCAGAGAGATCCGGCAAGCAGTTCCGTCGCCGGAACTGCCTGCCGGATCAGGCAAAATGTATACTAACTGATGGCATTAGTAAGACTGATCAGGATCCTGATTAGTCTTAAAAATGCCTGATCAGTCGAAAAAATGCATTGAAATGCCGGATCCGTCTTTCCGGTGTCATCCGGCAAAAACGGATCCGGAATTTATTTTTTCACCTTTTTTTCAGTCTGCACATGCGCAGACCGGAAGGACGGATCCGGCAATCCGGTATTCTGAATGCCGGATCCGGCACTAATACATTCCTATGGGAAAAAATGCCGGATCCGGCATTCAGGCAAGTCTTCAGTTTTTTTAGCCGGAGATAAAACCGTAGCATGCTACGGTTTTCTCTTTTGCCTGATCAGTCAAAACGACTGAACTGAAGACATCCTGATGCAAACTGAACGGATTACTCTCCATTCAGAATGCATGGGGACATACCTGATCAGTTCTTTTCCGGTATAGAGCCCCTGTGACGGAACTCTATGCCGGAAAAGAACAACGCAAGTGTGAAAGTAGCCTAATCCGGACACTTTCTGCAAGTCATCCTCTGAATAGCCACAGGACCTCAATCCTGTTCAATGGAACAGTTTCTCTATAAATTTCTCATTATGTAGACAAGACCAAAAACCCTTCTATACTGTAGGTAATGAACATATTAAGATCAATGATCAATCAGATCTCAATGCCTGGGACATGCCAAAAGGAATGAAAAAGGGATAAGTGATTCAATTAGAGTATCATACATTACACTGAAACGTTCAAAGCTCTTCAGTTTTACCTAGGCCTATCAAGAGAACAATAGAATGGTCATACTGTTATCCCAATTCTACACCTACTATTGTACTAACATATAATCTTTCCCGTAGAGCAGCTGTAAAAATAATAATAGGATCCCTATCTATATAGGAGTCACCTCTCTGTGATGACTGCTACAGAAGGACAATATGTTGCTTTACATGTTCAATGGTGTAGTACTGCCAAAATGAACAGCCAAAAATTATATATATATATATCTTTTTTTTTTCTATGATTGAGTTAAAAAAATACCCCTTTCTGATAGACGTGTCCCTAAAGTTCTACTAACACACCTCTATTATACTGTACCACTGCAATCTAATAAAAGAAAATGGCATAGCCCACAAAATAGCCCAACGTAATGCATACATGGGTTAACTGAATAGGGCTTAACATAGCCTCATTGGCACCTTACCAAGATAGTAAGGATGCCCCCTTAGCTCCCCAATACAGTAAGAATGTCCCCTTAGTGCCCCCTCATAATAATGATGCCACTTATTGCCCTCACACAGTAAAGGTACACACCATATAGTAATTATACTCCCTTAGGCCTCCTGAACACGGCCGTTGGGCCAGGGGCGGGTAGTGGGCGGGGTTAGGGGGCCCAATTTAGATTCTTGCTATGGGGCCCAGTGATTTCTATGTACGCCCCTGGTTTTGCGGTCCGTTTTTCACGGATCCGTTGTTCCGTATCTGAGGTTTTTTTTTTCTCTGATTTAAGACCTCTTCCGTTCTGTTATTCCACAAAACATATCCGTATGGTTTCCGTATGCGATCCATTTTTTGCAGATCGGAAACAGTAACTTATTATTCACCAAACACATGAGCAATATGGGCTGGGCATAGCATTTCTACAGTATGGATCCGCAAAATACGGATGAAATATGGATGACATACGGATGTGTTCCGTGTGCGTTCAGTATTTTTTGTGGACCCATTGACTTGAATGGGGCCTCGGACCGTGACTTGCGGACAATAATAGGACATGCACTACTTTTTTGCGGAACGGAAATACGGAAACGGAATGCACACGGAGTACCTTCAATTGTTTTTGCAGACCCATTGAAGTGAATGGTTCTACATACGGTCCTTAAAAAAAACAGAACAAAAGCGGAAAGAAAATACGTTCGTGTGCATGAGCCCTAAGACTGTGCTCACAGTTGCATTAGAAATCCAGTACTGTAGCCTGACCCGACAGAGGATGAGGCTACCAGAGCTCACCATTTCTGGCACTGCTGGTCCTGATCATGTGAAGCCAAATTCTTATTGACTATAATGGGATCTAGTGGTGATCTGGATGGTTTCTGGCATAAATGCTTTTAGTTATTTGTTGCTTCCACATACACAGTGTATACATATATAGAAAATAGAGAACTACAGGTATGTATGACAAAGCACAGTATCACCCCTCTTCCCCTAGAGGGCAGCAAAGGAAACATGACGACTATGCCTAATGGTTCTTATAAGATCTTACAATGTTCAGGGGCCTATTCAAATTATCTTTGGCACTTTACAATTACCTATTAGAAAATGTAGTTCTGGATTAAACAACATTTCTACTATTAGAAATAAAAAAAAAAACAAAACAAACAAAAAAAAAAAAACGTTCACCTTCTCAGCATTGCCTTGGGATACAATTCACATTGCTGTAGAAAGTATATACTTTGTCCACAAGAGGGCAGTCTAAACCACAGATTACAATATGTATCTACCGTACATATAAATGACAAAATTCATGCATTTGATAAAACAAAAGTTCTTGGTGTTTTAGAAGAGTATTTCATGACAATAAACGCTCATTCCACCTTATGACTAAAACACAGTCTAATACATTTAACTTTTTCATTTTACAAGTTTTACTTTCTTCAAAAGTACAGGGAAAATAAAGTGGATGTGCAGGATTAGATAAAGATGTCTGCCCCATACCTATCCATGTGTTGTGTCTAGTACTGCAGCTCAGCTCCACCGAAGTGAATGGGGCTGAGCTGTAATACCACACACAACCTGTGGGCATGCGTGGTGCCGTTTCTGGACGAAAGCAGAGATCTTTCTCTAGTCCAGGAGAACTCCTTTAACAAAATAACAGTCCATGACACCTAAGTTAATTGAAAGTACAGAATATTAAAATATTTGTCTTTGTAAAACATGGAGGCTTTCCCAACCTAAAATAAACTTGATTATATACAGGTGAAACTCTAAAAATTAGAATATCGTGCAAAAGTTCATTTATTTCAGTAATGCAACTTAAAATTAGAATTTTGTGAAAAGGTTCAATATTCTAGGCTCAAAGTGTCACACTCTAGTCAGCTAATTAATCCATACCCCCTGAGCAAAGGGGACCTGAGATTGTGACTTTGAGGTTTCATAAGCTGTAAGCCATAATCATCCAAATTATAACAAATAAAGGCTTGAAATATCTCGCTTTGCATGTAATGAGTCTCATATATTAGTTTCACCTTTTAAGTTGCATTAGGCTACTTTCACACCTGCGTTCAGGTGTCCGCTCGTGAGCTCCGTTTGAAGGAGCTCACGAGCGGTCCCGAACGCAGCCGTCCAGCCCTGATGCATTCTCAATGGAGGCGGATCCACTGAGAATGCATCCGCCTGCCAGCGCTCAGCCTCCGCTCCGCTCAGTGAGCGGACACCTGAACGCTCCGTCCAGACTTATAATGGAAGTCAATGGGGACGGATCCGTTTGAAGATGACACAGTATGGCTCAATTTTCAAACGGATCCGTCCCCCATTGACTTTCAATGTAAAGTCAAAACGGATCCGTTTGCATCATCATGACCAAAAAAAAAAAAAAAAAAAATTTTTTTTTTTTTTTTTTTTGTTCATGGTTATGCAAACGGATCCGTTCTGAACGGATGCAAGCGTTTGCATTATAGGAGCGGATCAGTCTGTGCAGATACCAGACGGATCCGCTCCTAACGCAAGTGTGAAAGTAGCCTTACTGAAATAAATTAACTTTGCACAATATTCAAATTTTTCGAGTTTCACCTGTATCAAAAGTCCATGGCGTAGCTATAGGGGAAGCAGCTGAAGCAGCTGCTTTGGGGCTCGTCCAGGAGAAGGACTAATAGATTTTATTGTCAGGGTCTCCTCAAAGTTTTTATAAAATTTGTTTCTATACAGTGAGACTGTAGGAAATTGATTGAGAGGCTGTCTGGCCTGGTCTGAGAGCAATCTTGACTAGATACAGGAGTGGGGGTTGCACGGGAGGATGAGGTTGAGAAGAAGGTGCTTGGAAAGGGGGGCCTTAAAAAATGTGCTGTGGGGCCCAGTCATTTCTGTTACGCCACTGCCAAAAGTACAGTATGTAAAAACAGTTATGCACATACTGTAAAAATATTATTGAGCAAACTTTACCAACAGAGTACAGCGCCATGATAACTTATACATTCCAGATAAGATTGTCTTGTATTTCATGCAGTGAAAGGTCAACGACGTGTTTATCTATGTGCCTGGAGGCTGTATTGTGGCACATGGAGCCCCTGAGGCTCCAAACTAGCAAGTTGTATGCCGTTTATGTATCACCATATGGTTCCTTTGTAGTTTGAAAACTAAATGTCTCCAGTGGAGAATATCACCCTAATACCGTGCCTCATAAAACACCCCACAAAATTGAATATAGTTACATACACTGAACAAAAATATAAACGCAACACTTTCGGTTTTGCTCCCATTTTGCATGAGCTGAACTCAAAGATCTGAAACATTTTCTCCATAAACAAAAGACCCATTACTATCAAATATTGTTCACAAATATGTCTAAATCTGTGTTAGTGAGCACTTCTCCTTTGCCGAGATAATCCATCCCACCTCACAGGTGTGGCATATCAAGGTGCTGATTAGACAGCATGAATATTGCACAGGTGTGCCTTAGACTGCCCACAATAAAAGGCCACTCGGAAATGTGCAGTTTGAACACACAGCACAATGCCACAGATGTTGCAACGTTTGAGGGAGCGTGCAATTGGCATGCTGACTGCAGGAATGTCTACCAGAGCTGTAGCCCGTGCAATAAATGTTCATTTCTCTACCATAAGCTGTCTCCAAAGGCGTTTCAGAGAATTTGGCAGTACATCCAACCGGCCTCACAACCGCAGACCCAGCCCAGGTGTAACCACACCAGCCCAGGACCTCCACATCCAGCATGTTCACCTCCATGATCGTCTGAGATCAGCCACCTGGATAGCTGCAGCACCAATCGGTTTGCATAACCAAAGAATTTCTGCACAAACTGTCAGAAACCATCTCAGGGAAGCTCATCTGCATGCTCGTCGTCCTCATCGGGGTCTGGACCTGACTGCAGCTAGTCATCGTAACCGACTTGAGTGGGCAAATGCTCATATTCAATGGCATCTGACACGTTGGAGAGGCTTTCTGTTCACGGATGAGTCCCGGTTTTCACTGTTCAGGGCAGATGACAGACATTGTGTGTGGCGTTGTGTGGGTGAGCGGTTTGCCGACGTCAACGTTGTGGATCGAGTGGCCCATGGTGGCTGTGGGGTTACGGTATGGGCAGGGTATGTTATGGACAACAAACACAGGTGCATTTTATTGATGGCATTGTGAATGCACAGAGATACCGCGACGAGTTCCCCCCACCCCCACCCCCCGTAAGGCAAAACTGTGCACATTGCAGAGTAGCCTTTAATTGTGGGCAGTCTAAGTAACCCCTGTGCAACATTTATGCTGTCTAATCAGCACCTTGATATGCCACACCTGTGAGGTGGGATGGATTATTTCGGCAAAGGAGAAGTACTCTCTAACACAGATTTAGACAGATTTGTGAACAATATTTGAGAGTAATGGGTCTTTTATGTATGTAGAAAATGTTTCAGAACTTTGAGTTCAACTCATGCAAAATGGGAGCAAAACCAAAAGTGTTGCGTTTATATTTTTGTTCAGTGTAGTTACATAGTTAATACGGTTGAAAAAATACATAAATCTTTCAAGTTCAACAAAGGGATAAGTGGGAATGTGAATTTTAGAAAAAGGGTAATGAGACTCTGATTTCTACATGTTTTCATAAGCATTAATGTAATTTACTTTTGAGAATTAATCTAAACCCTTTTTAAAACTGTCCACTCTCCCTGCTGTGACCACGTCCTGAGGAAGTCTATTCCATAGATTCCCAGTTCTTACAGTAAAGAAGTTTTGATGCTTCTGGAGACTGAACTTTTTCTTCTCCAGTCGGAGGCAGTGCCCCCTTGTCTTTTGAGGGCACTGCCATATATATATCTGTATAAGTTAATCATGCCCCTCTTAGACGTCTCTTCTCAAGACCAAAAAGTGAATTATTTTAATCTTTTCTCATAATAAGACCCTCCATGCCCCTTATCAGTTTAGTCACTCTCCTTTGTACTCTTACCAGCTCCAGAGCATCCTTTCTATGGACTGGTACACAGAACTGAACTGCATATTGCAGATGAGGCCAAACCAAAGCTTTATAAAGTTGTAATATTACATCCCTGCCCCGCGAGTCCATGCCTTGTTTAATATACAGTATGACAATATCCTGGTAGCCTTAGATGCAGCTGATTGACATTGTATGGTGTTATTTAATCTACTATCTACAAGGGCACCCAAATCCTTCTCTATAAGTGACTCTCCCAGTGTTACTTCTCCTAGGACATATGATGCATGGAGATGATTACTACCAAGATGCAGAACTTAAAATTATCCACATTTGACCTCAATTGCCAAGTTGATGCCCAAACACTCAGAGTTTTCAAGTCAGCTTGTAGTTTATGGACATCTTCCATAGACTGCACAGTACTACACTGCTTAGTGTCATCTGCAAAAATAGAAACAGTGTTATTAATCCTCTATTTATTAATAAATCATCAATAAATAGCGCCCTCAGACCTGAACCTTGGGGTACACCACTTATAACTGAGGACAATTCACAATAGGAACCATTGAACACAAGCCTATGAACACGGTCCTTCAGCCAGTTTTCAAACCAATTTTAAACTATAGATTCTAAGCCTATAGACCTATTAAACGACTATGAGGACAGACAAAATACATTTGCAAATTCCAAGAACACTATATGCACAACTGAACCTCTGTCCAGGCTTCTACTCACCTCATAAAAGCAAATCAGGTTAGTCTGACAACTTCTGTCCATGGTAAACCCACCCTGGTTATCACTTATGTTATTATTAATAGTCACATACTCCTGTATATAGTCCCTTAAGGGGACCTACAAACTTTTTCCCACAACAGAAGTTAAACTTACTGCTCTGACCTTGTTTTTTTTGTTTTTGCTCTCTTTGACTACCTGCCATACAGTTTGTATTTTTGTGGATTTTATCTCTCTTTTACAGATTTTATTAAGCCCTTTGTGAATTTCAAAGGTTACAGCTGACCCCACAGATTTGTATTTTTCTAAATGCCCATTTAACCTCTGTACCAGCGACGGACTGGAAACTTAAAGTGGCCCTGGAAAAAATACTAAAAGTGGCCCAGTTTTGTAGTCAGGTCCAAATTGTTGCAAGGCAGGGCCAGCAATACCATATTGTGTCACATTATGCCACCCCAACTGACCCAAATACCACAATCCATCACAAAATACTGCCCCAGCAGCACAAAATACATCCCCAAAAACTTTCAGTGGCCGGCTGTGAGGAGAACCTAGGCGGCCCCCTGGGCATCGGCCAACCCGGAAATTTACCTGTAAGGTCTATGGCCAATCCTCCCTTGCTCTGTACTATCAGTCTATGACAGAGAAAAACACAAAAAGAAAACATAGCAAGGCTCCATAGGCTTCTAAAAATGACGTACTACAGAGCTGTACAGCACATGAGACCTAAACGATGGGGTAGTGGTTGCATATAAAATCCTCCACAGTTTGGAATGTGTATAGATCTGTACAGTGTGTCCCTCCATGGGTTCATAGCTGATTTGGTTGGTTACAAACTGAATCAGATGAAAAAGAAGAAATGTCAGACAAAGATAACCACCATCACCAGTAAACTGCTCTCCTCAATGCTTCTAATATTATGGTTTCTGACTATATTGGTACCACCAGGTCCTTGCAGTGCAGGAGGAGGCCTTCAAAGATGGTTTGTATTATTGTTCTTGTAAATTCAGTTTATTTTAAATATATGCAAGCAATCAGTAGCATCATAAATAAAAATATAGTTGAGTTACAGCACTCAAATTGATACAAACATAAGGTTGTGATAAAAACAAATGAAATTCTATACATGATTGTATGTATTATTTTTCCATTAAGTGAGTACAATATAAACTCAGTACCAAAAAGGTTTTGCTTTTATTTATCTCTTTTTTTCTAATAAGCACAAGAATAGAGAATGTATTGGTTTCACCCAGCTAATATTTTCCATGCACTAAACCTTTTCTCAATTACTTATTCACAAACATTTCCATATGTCAGAAAGTCTTTCATAATCACATTGCTGGAGCCCCCTCTCTGCTAAGGAGAGGAACATCTCCCAAGTTTAAAAGCTCTTCTTACAGGGGGTCACAAAGCAGCGTGTTTAGATGTTTGTCTCCTATTTTCTCAAGAGTGCGTAATTGCACAATGGACAACATTTCTGTTTCGCATGCCAAAATGAGATCTCTAGAAGAAAAATTTAAATGTGGGGAACAATCCCAACACACATTACACAGAAAAGAAGAGAATGAACAAGCACTCTCACAAAAGATGAAAAAAATATCACAGATAAAATACAAGTATATACATGTAATATTATCAATAGGCTTGAGCGAATTGACCTTCACATCATAGATCCTAAGTTGGTTTGTTCAAATACTTACATTTTAATGCTGTTTCCCTACAACATTAAAATGTATTGGCTCCATGGAGCCAGAGTTCGTTTTGGACAATTTTTTGCAATTTTTTTCCACTGAAAAGCGCTTTTTCAATGAAAAAAGGGTGTATTTTTTAGTTTGAATTTTTTTAACCATTTAAGTCCTACAAGGGAACTATAATAAGCAATCTTTTGATTGCTTCTAAAAGACATTGCACTGTTCATGCAATGCAATGTATTTTACGGTCAGTGCTACTGACATCCACCAGCAGGCTACGTAAGAGAGGCAAGGCCTGCTGGGACATGCTGGAGGCAGGTCTGGGATCTTCACTAGGCCCCGGTCTACCAGCACATACATCGGCACCCGCAATCTCATTCGTGGGGTGCCGATGGGAAACAGAGTGTGAGGAATATACAGTAGATTAATATTTACTGTCAGCCATGTCCTCACACCCACCATTTGCTTAAAGATGGCAGAGAAAATCAAGCTCCACAGGGGGGCCCTGCTTCAAAGCCGAAGTCAGTTAATAGAAAACTCCTAGCAGGCCACCATTTGTTACATTTCACACTTCCAGTCAGACAACACGGGTCCTGCAGAATAAAAAAACCCAGCAGGAGGTATCAGCCCTGCCAGGATCAATGCTACCTC
Source organism: Bufo bufo (assembly GCF_905171765.1). Lineage (NCBI taxonomy): Eukaryota > Metazoa > Chordata > Amphibia > Anura > Bufonidae > Bufo > Bufo bufo. The sequence goes on along the minus strand of NC_053392.1, from coordinate 201,448,815 downwards.
CCAGGCATGTTGGTACCTACATTTCATAAGGAATTATGAATCGCCCGACCATCGCAGGCGCAAACCGGATACATATTTGTGTCCCGCTGGCCATGATGAACGTGCCCATGCTCTTGGTTTGATAGTGGGATGCCAGGGAAGGGAGATATACATATCTCCTCACAGAAACCAACTAAAGGTACCATGTTTGGACTCTAGTTGTAGCCGGAACCCAGGCGGATCCGTTGGTCCCAGAACCATCTCCTTGTGACCTTCTGGACTGGAGCTATGAACCCTAAAGGGTTTTGTGGGTCATTTGCAGCCAGTCCAGAAGAGGGGGGTGGACCCCCCCCAAAGGACGGGAGGAGCCGGCTACAGGTTAAAAGGCTTGTGCCAGCAAGCGGGCGTGTCTTTCTCTGAAGAAGGGTCACATCGTAAAATGTGTTTAGGGGGACCCAGGAACTAGCTGAGATCACTGCCCTTCATGTGACTACAGCAAAGAACACACCATAACCGAAAGAAACGTTCATCTTACCCGGTAACTGACTTTTGCTCTGCTTAACCCTGTAACCTACATAACCTGTAGCTGTAACCTCAGACCATTGTATATATTCTCTGTGTATATTGTGTTATATCAAGTGTGCCCTTAAGGCGAATAAATATATAAATTAATCTTGTGCTATCTTGTACCTCAATCACGAATCCCCACGTCCGTGTTTCGGCCTAGTTATAAGCTACCGCGGGTTGGTTTATCACTATATATATATATATATATATATATATATATATAATATCCCGTTAGCGGACCGGGCTTATATCAAACGAGAAGCTGGTGGCAGATACCCGGGCTGAGACAGCGCTGTTTCACTGCGGGAGTGAAAAGGCTCTCTCAGCTTGTTGCCTCTCAGTGCCCACATGGACAGGAGGTGTATGTGTGAACTGTACAAAGCCCTGGAGGGCGTAACGTCATGCTTTGATAACCCGTGACCATACCGCGGGTCGTGAGCTCGAACGTAGGTGACGTCAAGCTGCCACGAGGTGTGGTATTCGTCACACAGAGGGAGTCCACTCCCTCCGTAACTGCTGACATGCTGTGGGTGCTATTGGCTGCGGCATCTAAGGGGTTAAATGGCCCGGATTGGTGCTTCTACCGTTCAAAACCATTAGAGCAGGAGCTTGGCTCTCATGGGAAAGGCAAGCCTTCGCTTTCTGCAGCATAGAAGAACCCGTAAAGCCTGTAGACTGGGCTGCCATAAAGAGGCAGCAGCCCAGCCTAAAGCCCCTTAAAGAAAATCTGTCACCAGTGGAGTAATGGCTTGAATGTGATGTAAGAGGGGTGGGTGGCCACATTGTAATAAGGTACTAAGTGCTATTAGGCTATGGCTTTACTTCAATAGCGATTATCCTGGTGACAGATTTCCTTTAATGACCGTTGTAAAAAGGCGTATGGGTGGTCACTAAAGAGTTAATAAGCCCAACAGAAAAACTAACCACTTGCATAAAGATGACAACCCCCATTTTATTAAGGGAGGGACCAGTATCACTGTTCATCCGGGGCCCCGATTCTCAGACTTAAAGAGTTTTTACTATTAATACAATGTATCCCCTCTCCAGAGGATAAAGATACATAAGTGTTTGATTGTTGAGGGTCTGACAATCAAACAAGAATGGAAGCCTTTTTTTCCTGTGTTTAAATGGAGCGGCGGTCACACAGGAGCCTGCCACTCCATTAAGCTCTATGAGAATGCTGGACAGAGCCTAGCACTTGTACTTGGCTATCTTCGGTAGGCCCATAGAGTCGAATGCCTTTTATCCTGTTGATGGGGGACAAGTTGTCTTCATGAGACAACCTCTTTAAAGAGGTTGTCTGATATAATGCAAGCATGAATGGCAGGCAGGAGGGTTTTCACCTTTTAAATCTCCCTCTGTTTAAGTGCCACAGCTCACTTGGTCATATGAACACTGCGGCCAATCACTGACTTCAGCAATCATGTGTGATGTGCAGTTCTTGCACACGTGACCCATGAGGCCAGTGATTGGATGCAACAGTCTTAAGACCAAGAACGGAAGCTCCTCAAGAGCCCAGGGGCCACAGAGCTGGAAGTAAGGCATTTATTTTTTATACACCCTCCTGCCATTTATGTTTCAGTTATGTCAAACAATACCATTAGAGTCAGTGTAATACTGCCAGCACTACGATGGAACTGTCACAGGCAGAGCAATTAAAGAAATGACAAGCTGGTAAAAACCGCTATGGACAATATTTCCATAACCTTTGAAAATCCATCATCTGTTAAACCTAATAATATGAAATAATAGAAAACTTTGCAGTATACACTGAGGCAGGTTTTCAGCAGTGGCGTGCCTTCCATGGAGGCAGACCACACAAGTGCTATGGGGCCCAGGAAGCGGTAGGCCTGGCACTGATTCATTTCTTCTGTTCCCAACATGAAAACCCTGCACTGCAAAGAGATTTTACAGATTCCACTGCAGACAATGCTAACTGTATAAATTCCTAAGCATTGGCTCCACCTAGTGGTGGTGGCAGACAGCCAGCATTGTTACACATTGTTCCACTTTTTCCAACATAGAAGCTGGATGACATGAATGTTACTTGTTATAAGTGGTCTACTGGGGCAAGAGGGTCAGGGGGAGACTCAGCGGTTAGTTTATAACCGGATTACCTGTAAAGGAACTTGAGCGAAAGATAATAGATGAATCTTTGACACTTAAAAGTACTTCAGACTACACTGATTCACCAGAGTTCTTTGAATCCTTGTGTGGTATATTGTCCCCCTATGTCTTGCAAAGACTCGCTCTAGTCATTACATAGCATACAGTGGATATAAAAAGTCTACACACCCCTGTTAAAATGTCAGGTTTCTGTGATGTAAAAAAATGAGACTAAGATAAATCATTTCAGAACTTTTTCCACCTTTAATGTGACCTATAAACTGTACCACTCAATTGAAAAATAAACTGAAATCTTTTAGGTGGAGGGAAGAAAACAAAGAAAACTAAAATAATGTTGTTGCATAAGTGTGCACACCCTCTTATAACTGGGGATGTAGCTGTGTTCAGAATTAAGCAATCACATTCAAAATCATGTTAAATAGGAGTCAGCATACACCTGCCATCATTTAAAGGATAACTGTCACACTTAGACCCTAATTTCAATTTTCATATATGTAGTTACTAATAACATGATATTCCAGAGTCAGTTACTATTAGACTGACTTACCCCATATTTAATAAGATTCAGCCCTTAGCAACCAGTCTGCATAAAACTGCAATCTCACTATTCAGTTAAGATGGCCACCACTGCCCTCACCCTGAGGCTAATCCCGCCTGCCCTCACTAGCCAGTAACAATAGCCCCCCAAAAGTGTCAGTAACCAGAGCCCTCCCCCCTAAAGGGTTAATCTCCTGCAGCACAAAGGGGTCCTCTTACCACATGTTGCTTTCATTTATACACTGAGCAGATGGCAGATCTCCCTTCCCTGGTCTGCGCTGCTCCAACACTGCATTCTCCAGCTCAGCTGAGTGAGGGAGCGTCTGCCAAGCGCAGGGACAGGGAGAAGTGCACACAGCCCAGGCACTGTTATCAGCTGCTGGGGAGGACCTGGCTTTAATCATTTACTTAAAGTCCCTGGCTGTCAGTAATCTGACCTTGCACGCTGTGTGCTTCTGCGTCCTTCAACAGAAGGACGGAACATGCCTAGCAACCTTATTTTAAGCACAGGTAAAAGTAGGCAGTACAGGGAACAAAACTGTGGAATTAAGGGGTAATTGAATACACAGTGAAAAGTTGAAATAGGGCCACCAATGAGATATTAATCACCACAAGCCAATACTCCAAAAAAAAATATATATATATGACAGTTATACTTTAAAGTGCCTCTGATTAACCCCAAATAAAGTTCAGCTGCTGTTGGTCTTTCCTGAAATGTTCTTAGTCACATCCCACAGCAAAAGCCATGGTCCACAGAGAGCTTCCAAAGCATCAAGGGGATCTCATTGTTAAAAGGTATCAGTCAGGAGAAGGGTACAAAAGAATTTCCAAGGCATTAGATATACCATGGAACACAGTGAAGACAGTCATCATCAAGTGGAGAAAATATGGCACAACAGTGACTGTACTGTCCCTGGACGTCCCTCTTGGACGTCCCTCCTGCACTGGACGTCCCTCCAAAATTGATGAAAAGACGAGAAGAAAACTGGTCTGGGAGGCTACCAAGAGGCCTACAGCAACATTAAAGAAGCTGCAGGAATATCTGGCAAGTACTGGCTGTGTGGTACATGTGACAACAAGCTCCTGTATTCTTCATATGTCTGGGCTATGGTGTAGAGTGGCAAGACGAAAGCCTTTTCTTACGAAGAAAAACACCCAAGCCAGGCTACATTTTGCAAAATCACATCTGAAGTCTCCCAAAAGCATGTGGGGAAAAGGTGTTATGGTCTGATGAAACCAAGGTTGAACTTTTTGGCCATAATTCCAAAAGATATGTTTAGTGCAAAAACAACCCCATACCCACAGTGAAGCATGGTGGTGGCAGCATCATGCTTTGGGGCTGTTTTTCTTCAGCTGGAACTGGGGCCTTAGTTAAGCTAGAGGGAATTATGAACAGTTCCAAATACCAGTCAATATTGGCACAAAACCTTCAGGCTTCTGCTAGAAAGCTGAACAAGAAGAGGAACTTCATCTTTCAGCATGACAACGACCCAAAGCATACATCCAAATCAACAAAGGAATTGCTTTACCAGAAGAAGATTAAAGTTCTGGAATGGCCCAGCCAGAGCCCAGACCTGAATCCGATTGAACATCTGTGGGATGATCTGAAGAGGGCTGTGCACAGGAGATGCCCTCGCAATCTGACAGATTTGAAGTGTTTTTGCAAAGAAGAGTGGGCAAATCTTGCCAAGTCAAAATGTGCCATGCTGATAGACTCATACCCAAAAAGACTGAGTGCTGTAATAAAATCAAAAGGTGCTTCAACAAAGTATTAGTTTAAGGGTGTGCACACTTATGCAGCCATATTATTTTATGTTTATATTTTTTCTTCCCTCTACCTAAAATATTTCAGTTTGTTTTTCAATTTAGTTGTACAGTTTATAGGTCACATTAAAGGTGGAAAAAGTTCTGAAATGATTTATCTTTGTCTCATTTTTTTTTACAGCACAGAAACCTGACATTTTAACAGGGGTGTGTAGACTTTTTATATCCACTGTATATGCTTCACCCATAGTGTTCCTTCAAGATTATTTTAATACTCTATGCATTTACACTAGAAATTTTTCACAGATGGAACTACAGGGGCACACACCATATTGTTATGCTCTGTTTGGATAATTTATTTTCAGCTGTCCCATACAATACTCTATCTCAGATTTTCCAAGTTGTGCTCTCTGTAGAAGAACTTTTGTGAAAAATTAAGTTCTGTCAGAGCTGAGCAGCTGGAGAATCACTCACAATCTGAAGTAAAATACTGGGCACTCAATGAGTGGTACCAGTATTTATAAAGGTGATGTCATCTGGTCTTTGATGTGATGCAAGATCTCTTTCTTGCATCAGTTTGTGCTGGCATCTAGTATAGGAAATGTATCGTTTCATAGAGATTTTTTTTTTCACTCCCCTTGCCACATGTACAGAACTTAAGATGACTTTAAGCCAGATGCAAAGGAATATGAACACTTCCAGGAGTTGCAGACATAGGACCTGTGTCAAAATTACACAAAGTGCAATAAAGTTACCAAAACCCTTCCCTAGTTGTGCCCTGACCAGCTTTAAACACTTTCTCTGACGTAAGCAGGGTTGATTTAGAACACACGGGAAGAATGGAGAGCACAGATGCAGAATATTACTAAGAATTATTCGCTCAAAAACCATAATTGAATACCGTAGGTAGAGAAAGCTATGCAGCTGTCTTCGGTCAGTTTCTGCATTGTCTGATTGTGCTTGTCCAGATGGGTCAATCATTAGTGATCAGGGAGGTTAAAGGGGTTGTCACACTTCAGCAAATAGCATTTATTATGTAGAGAAAGTTAATATGAGCAACTTAGGCTTCGTTCATATCACCGCTAGGCTTTGTTATACACTGTTCAAAATAATAAAGGGAACACAAAAATAACACATCCTAGATCTGAGTTAATTAAATATTCTTCTGAAATACTTTGTTCTTTACATAGTTGAATGTGCTGACAACAAAATCACACAAAAATTTAAAAATGGAAATCAAAGTTTTCAACCCATGGAGGTCTGGATTTGGAGTCACACTCAAAATTAAAGTGGAAAAACACACTACAGGCTGATCCAACTTTGATGTAATGTCCTTAAAACAAGTCAAAATGAGGCTCAGTAGTGTGTGTGGCCTCCACGTGCCTATATGACGTCCCTACAACGCCTGTGCATGCTCCTGATGAGGTGGCGGACGGTCTCCTGAGGGATCTCCTCCCAGACCTGGACTAAAGCATCTGCCAACTCCTGGACAGTCTGTGGTGCAACGTGACGTTGGTGGATAGAGCAAGACATGATTTCCCAGATGTGCTCAATTGGATTCAGGTCTGGGGAACGGGCGGGCCAGTCCATAGCATCAATGCCTTCGTCTTGCAGGAACTGCTGACACACTCCAGCCACATGAGTTCTAGCATTGTCTTGCATTAGGAGGAACCCAGGGCCAACCGCACCAGCATATGGTCTCAAAAGGGGTCTGAGGATCTCATCTCGGTACCTAATGGCAGTCAGGCTACCTCTGGCGAGCACATGGAGGGCTGTGCGGTCCTCCAAAGAAATGCCACCCCACACCATTACGGACCCAATGCCAAACCGGTCATGCTGGAGGATGTTGCAGGCAGCAGAACATTCTCCACGGCATCTCCAGACTCTGTCACGTCTGTCACATGTGCTCAGTGTGAACCTGCTTTCATCTGTGAAGAGCACAGGGCGCCAGTGGCGAATTTACCAATCTTGGTGTTCTCTGGCAAATGCCAAACGTCCTGCACGGTGTTGGGCTGTAAGCACAACCCCCACCTGTGGACGTCGGGCCCTCATATCACCCTCATGGAGTCTGTTTCTGATCGTTTGAGCAGACACATGCACATTTGTGGCCTGCTGGAGGTCATTTTGCAGGGCTCTGGCAGTGCTCCTCCTGTTCCTCCTTGCACAAAGGCGGAGGTAGCGGTCCTGCTGCTGGGTTGTTGCCCTCCTACGGCCTCCTCCACGTCTCCTGATGTACTGGCCTGTCTCCTGGTAGCGCCTCCATGCTCTGGACACTACGCTGACAGACACAGCAAACCTTCTTGCCACAGCTCGCATTGATGTGCCATCCTGGATAAGCTGCACTACCTGAGCCACTTGTGTGGGTTGTAGACTCCGTCTCATGCTACCACTAGAGTGAAAGCACCGCCAGCATTCAAAAGTGACCAAAACATCAGCCAGGAAGCATAGGAACTGAGATGTGGTCTGTAGTCACCACCTGCAGAACCACTCCTTTATTGGGGGTGTCTTGCTAATTGCCTATAATTTCTACCTGTTGTCTATCCCATTTGCACAACAGCATGTGAAATTGATTGTCACTCAGTATTGCTTCCTAAGTGGACAGTTTGATTTCACAGAAGTGTGATTGACTTGGAGTTACATTGTGTTGTTTAAGAGTTCCCTTTATTTTTTTGAGCAGTGTATATGTAATCCGTTCAATATAACGGAAAATAAATAAATAACGGAAAGCCAACGGACACTAGAGGAATTTTTTTCAAATTTAATTGGAGCATGCTCAGAAAAAAAAGGAACAGAAAAACGGATTGAATAACGGATCACATACAAAGCAATCCATTACAATCCGTCACTCATTGACTTTAATGCAAAACAAAACGGATCCGTCACAAATCCGTTATATTAGATGGGAGCAAAAGTCCTGCATGTAGGATTTTTTTTTTCTGGCTAAAATAACGTGAAGCTGACGGAAAGGAGCCAAACAGAGTGTAAGTGACACTTTATCACCTCCATAGAAGTGAATGTGATTTACAACGGATCCGTTTATTTGCGTTTTATTCCTCCTCTGAACGGATGAATAGAACAGAAATCCAGACGGTGATGTGAATGAACCCTAACTAATATACTGTTATTATCCATATTGCTTCCTTTGCTGGCTGGATTCATTTTTCCATCACATTATACACTGCTCATTTCCAGGGTTACGCCCACCTTGTAATCCAGCAGCGGTGGTCGTGCTTGCACAGTATACATACACAGCAGTGTATAATGTGATGGAAAAATAAATCCAGCCAGCAAAGGATGCAATATGGACAAACACAATACATTAGTAAGTGCCTTGTATTAACTTTACCTACTGTACATGATAAATGCCACTTCCTGAAGTGAACCCTTTAAGGTTGAATGTTCCATAAATTTCAGGTCAGGATTTCCTAAACAATAAAGCTGAGCAACAAAATGATCTTTCACTGGGTGAAAGTTAACACCAAGCAATTGTTTTAGCCAATCAATGACGGACAATTATCATCTAAACACAAGTCAACCATTTTTCATGCGATAGAAAAAAGACAATTCCATCAAAGAAAGATTATTCTTTTTTTGAAAAAATATTCCCAAAAAGATCTTTCGCCGATTGTCTAGTTTCATTGACGGCCAGTTTGAACAACTGTAAGGGTCAGTATAGACTAAATTGTTATGGCTGTATCTGCGAAACGATCATTCACCAGATGATTTCTCAACTGCTGTTCAACCATTAACCAACTTCTTTCTAATGTAAATGGCTGCCTTAAGGGTCCTGCAAGGTGTCTTCAGATTCTTAAAACCCAGGTAGAACATGACTTGACTTCTGTACTTTCTACCACTGATACCTAATCTGATTAGCTATTCATCCTTTAATCTCACTGATTTATGTTAGACTTCATACCTCCATAAAAAATGCTCACATCGGTACAAGGAGTTGAACATAAAGCTCAATCCTAGATTGTACATCTTTTGGTAATGACAAAAAGACTGATTAACAGGAACCTAGTTCATATTCATAACCAAGACTTTACATATACATTTGCCTAAAGGTATTGTACTATTTTCACTAAGGCCAGGTTTACACATTGAGGTTTTTAGATGCGGTTCTTGAAGCCAAAAACAGGAATGCATTGGACAAAAAGAACTTATATCTGTCCTTTACTTGTTCTCTCCATTTTTGATCCACATCTGGTATTGGCTTCAAAAACTGCATCTAAAATCCCAAACATGTAAACTCAGTATAAATGTTATTGTAGTATATTACCCCCTTTCAATTTAGAAAATCAATTTATATCAGCTGATCTCTGTTGACCTACCTCCTTCCATTGTCCCTGCTTAAATTGTATATGTGCACAACGTTTGGGGAAAAAATCATATGTCCTCTAGGCTCTGTGTTCTTCAATATATCCATTGTGCTGGATTTCCTATTCTGTAATTCCAGTGTTATCATTTCATGCCATAAGTCACAACTGTTTCCATTCAGTCTATACTAAAAGGTCAACAGTTGCAATTAGAGATGTTAAAGGCAAAAATTGCAGGCTGACAGACTAAAAAATATCTTAAAATATGGTTATATCTCTAAAAAATTACAATAATTGCAATTTCGCTATGAAGTTTTATGTGCGTCTGTAGGGTATGTTCAGGCATGGTAAATGTTAATAAATCTCATCCACACATTGTGAAAAAAATCTGTAGAGTAAATTGACCTGCGGTTCATATTTATATGCTGCGGACATTCACCGTGGATTTCACCCTTTGCAATGTGCAGCAACGCAAATGCAAAAAACAAAGACAAAAAATGCTACTAGTTAAGGCTGCACGTTGACTTTGCTCATGTGACACGAAGACTGCAATGTCAAACTGTGATATCGCATATGATTATCAGTGAGGTCATGTTACAGCATGACCGCCATGGAATTAATGACCCGAAGCATTTTGATCAACATGTATACAAAGTGCTTCATGTTCATGTGTGAGATTACGCTTAGTAGCAATAGATCAATGCATAGCATTTGGGTGTGTGAACCATGTCTTTGTCTCTACAGTTTGTCTTAAAGGGGATCTCCAGGAATAAAAAAAAATGAAAATACTTAATTATTTTATAATAAATATATTCACAAATACCTTTCATTACTTAGAATGGCTTGTTTTGTCTAGGAAGCAATCATTAGGAGAAATAAAATGGCTGCCGTCCTATCAGTACACACAAAACCTGTCCTAATCACACAGGAGGACAAGTTAGGGAACTTTCACACTTGCAGCAAAGTGATCCGGCAAGCAGTTCCGTCGCTGGAACTTCCTGCCGGATACAGCAATCTGCATGCAAACGGAAAGCATTTGTAGACGGATCAGGATGCGGATCCGTCTTACAAATGCATTGCAAGAACGGATCAGTCTCTCCGTTTGTCATCTGGAGAAACAGATCCGTTATATATTTTTTCAAATTTTTTCCGGTCTGTGCATGCTGTGGTATTATCTCCGTCCTGAACAGTCAAAAAGACTGAACTGAAGACATCCTGATGCATGCTGAACAGATTGCTCTCCATTCAGAATGCATGGGGATAAAACTGATCAGTTCTTTTCCGGTATAGAGCCCCTAGGACGGAACTCTATGCCGGAAAAGAAAAACGCTAGTGTGAAAGTACCCTCACCACAATGAGCCATAGTGCTGCCTCATCCTCCTCTCCGCTTGTCAGGAATCATGATCCTGAATACAGGTGAATCTCTGTGGGGATGGAGATGATGAGGAGACATGAGAGGAGGGTGAGGTGTGGCTTATGACCAGCTCCCTTTAACACAATTGACCCTAACATATGTAGAGGCTCAAAAGTAAACTTTTTACAATTAGTCAGCGACTACTAGTTGCCTTCTTTTAACATATGTTAATAATATATAAAACATAACTTTTATTATTGGTCACTAAAAGTATCTTCTTGGACCATTGTTAATAATTTTACAACTCTTGTGTTCCCTCTATGTTAGTTGGTATCTAGACAGCACTGTGATATTGTGTTGCTACTGATATACAATGGGAGGCTAGTAGCTGCGCGCTAGCTCTAGGCTCTTCCCTCTAGACTTAAGTGTCAACACTACTCATTCCATATCTGATGGCAACATAGAGCTCACTCCTGAATCTAAAATCAACCTCAAACACTGCCCCCGACATGTTTCGCCTGCTAACCTGGCGTCTTCAGGGGATCGGGCAGTATAGTGTTTGGGGGCGTGGTGCAGATCTTTTATAACCTTCTCTCCTCATGTATTTTCAATTGTCCTATTGCATTAGACGTTATATTTTCTAGGGGAGTGAATACATCATAACTTGGCCACTATTGGTGTGGCTAGTAACCTCCCTCTCTTCCCATCGTCCGTGTCTTCTCCCGTCCTCACCCACCCCTCGCTCTCGCGTAGGTTAAATGATTCTCGCGCTTGTACGCTATCTTCTATTTCTTCGTACGGCTTGTTACCTACTGCGTATGTCATTGGACTTAGTTTCTTGACGATCTTTTTCCTTTACTGCGCAGACTCACTGACTTAGTCTCAGCGCTTCCTACCTTCTTCACTGCGCAGGCGCACGGACTTAGAGGTTATCTCATTCACCCCTTTGTAGATTCACTGTATTTGTCTATATGTTAATAGGTTATTGATATCTTCAATGTTTGTACAGGCATCTGCCAATAAATAATAAATAAATACATGATTGGTTCCCTATATATATTTTTATATAGCCATGATTTATTATTTATTAATTAAAAGTCATAATCAATAAAATAGGTATTATAGGCATTATTGATGTAAACTATAATTTAACTAAGATGCTTAAAATTCATAATCATGTTTATAATTATTAATCACTACTATAGTGGCTAACTATCATGTTCTTTTTTTCCATCATTTTTATTCTAAGTTATATTTTATTTTTTATATTTATATTTTTATTTGTTTTTACAGGGAACTTTTAGTTATGTATTGTCACATGTTGTTATTAGTGTCATGGTTGATTTGGGAGTTATTTAGCATGATTTAGTAGATTTCATGGATGTCTAACTGGTTACTTACATTGGCAATCATGATTATGGATTCTCAACATATTATTTAACCTTCATCAGTTATTCAAATGCCAGTGCTCATGAAGATTGATGAATTTGTCACTCATGAATTGTATTTTCTATATTATTTATTCTTATTCTTCATTGGCAATAATTTATAATCATCATTAGTTGATTAACAGTATTTATGATCATAATTGATATATGAGAGAGAGAAGAGAGGTCTATGAGAATTAATTAAAGTTTTAAGAGGAGACATATATTCTGATATATCCTACACCACGACTAGGTATTATATATAGTGACTTGTTCCTCCTACGCGTTACTCTGTGTCTATTATGATAATGGTTGTTGCCGCTTGTTAGAGCAATGAAGCAAAAGTAAATCCCTCATTCAAGCCCTGAGGGGCTAGACTTTTGAGGCGATAAATCCATCTCGCCTCTTCTTGCTGGAGCTTCTTGTCAAAATTGCCTTTTCTTGGGCACAGTGATATCTTGGCTATGCCCCAAAATCTGAGGCTGGTACATGTACATGTCTCGACACCGGCGTGTCAGCTTCAGTGTTGATGTCACTTAGGTGGTTAGATATACGCCTTCTAAGTTCTTGTAACATTTTTTCGATAATTTCGGACATCCACACCTTATGGCGTATATTCACCAGTCGTCTTACAGTTGATGTACTGTTTAATCTGATATTTTTTATTATCAGTTGGGTTCACAAATTCTCTTTGAGATATCATTTTGCTGCAAAAATTGCAGCCTCCGCATGGATATGATCCAGTGGTGGTTAGCCATGTGGTTTTGTTCTCTTTCTTATGAGTCCACTGAAAGTGACTATGCACTAAATTTTCTTTAAATTAGTGCCTCTCCTATACGTCACCATTGGATATTTGGAAATTATATCTTTCAAGTCATCATCAGCTCTCAAGATATGCCAATGGTGTTGCAACATTTGTTTCACTTTCTGATGTTGTATGTCAAACGTTCCAATGCATCGTACAACTCTTTCACCGCCAGTTTTTTTTTTGATTATATAAAAGAGTGTTTCTTTCAGTAACTACCTATTTTATATGCTTTATGCAGGACTTTTTTAGGGTATCCTCAGTCTAAAACCAGTTAATATAGCAGTTCGCTTTCACGTTCAAAGATTTCTTCAGTGGAGCAGTTAATTCTTGCTCTCAAATATTAACCTACAGGAATATATATATACATACATACACTCACCTAAATAATTATTAGGAACACCATACTAATACGGTGTTGGACCCCCTTTTGCCTTCAGAACTGCCTTAATTCTAAGTGGCATTGATTCAACAAGGTGCTGATAGCATTCTATAGAAATGTTGGCCCATATTGATAGGATAGCATCTTGCAGTTGATGGAGATTTGAGGGATGCACATCCAGGGCACGAAGCTCCCGTTCCACCACATCCCAAAGATGCTCTATTGGCTTGAGATCTGGTGACTGTGGGGGCCATTTTAGTACAGTGAACTCATTGTCATGTTCAAGAAACCAATTTGAAATGATTCGAGCTTTGTGACATGGTGCATTATCCTGCTGGAAGTAGCCATCAGAGGATGGATACATGTTCTCATTCTGTTTATGCCAAATTCGGACTCTACCATTTGAATGTCTCAACAGAAATCGAGACTCATCAGACCAGGCAACATTTTTCCAGTCTTCAACAGTCCAATTTTGGTGAGCTTGTGCAAATTGTAGCCTCTTTTTCCTATTTGTAGTGGAGATGAGTGGTACCCGGTGGGGTCTTCTGCTGTTGTAGCCCATCCGCCTCAAGGTTGTGCGTGTTGTGGCTTCACAAATGCTTTGCTGCATACCTCAGTTGTAAAGAGTAATTATTTAAGTCAACGTTGCTCTTCTATCAGCTTGAATCAGTCGGCCCATTCTCCTCTGACCTCTAGCATCCAGAAGGCATTTTTGCCCACAGGACTGCCGCATACTGGATGTTTTTCCCTTTTCACACCATTCTTTGTAAACCCTAGAAATGGTTGTGCGTGAAAATCCCAGTAACTGAGCAGATTGTGAAATACTCAGACCGGCCCGTCTGGCACCAACAACCATGCCACGCTCAAAATTGCTTAAATCACCTTTCTTTCCAATTCTGACATTCAGTTTGGAGTTCAGGAGATTGTCTTGACCAGGACCACCCCCCTAAATGCATTGAAGCAACTGCAATGTGATTGGTTGACTAGATAATTGCATTAATGAGAAATAGAACAGGTGTTCCTAATAATTCTTTAGGTGAGTGTATATATATATATATATATATATATATATGTATATATATAAGAATAAACAAAGGGATCCACAAGAAATATCTAAAAAGGAAGGAAGGGCAATACAAATCTTAGAAGAACTACAGGAGGAACAGCTAGGGGAAGGTTCCATACCATCAGCGCCATTTAGTACACTCACTCCCCAAACCACATTCACCCCACCATTCACCATTTACACCAGTGCCTTATTTTGATTGTTTTTCATGGGTTAAAGAATATTATTTATATATATATATATATATATATATATATATTTATATATTTATATTCCTATATTCTTTAACCTATGAAAAACAATCAAAATAAGGTGCTGGTGTAAATTATAAGCCTTTCTGTATCATGTTTTCATGTTCCGAATCTAGAATAATGTTGGATAGATTAATAACCTGCATTTCTTTATCCTTTTGTTGGGTAATTATCGTTGGTATCCCCATTTGTCCCTGTCCCTCATTTGTATCCCTGGCAATAAAAAACGAGTTTCAGATCTCATCGTTGTAGCTGGTGTCACTGGTTGTTGGGACTGAGGAACTGCTTGTTGGGAGAATTGAGAGGGTAAAAAAGATGATGAGGAGGGAGGTATATATGTTCCCTCCACATTTTGTATTCCCTGTCCTCTACTGTTAATTTCTACCCCCCTGGTTACCACCTTTTTGTTTCAAAGTCCTTTTTGTCACGGTTATATTTTCAATGTTTTCTTTCTTTTATCTTGCTCTGCAAGGCCTCTATATTCATTTGAAGTTTCTTTTCCAATGGTTCAAAATCAGAATAAGTTCTAAATGTTTGTATTTCACTTATTTCTTTCTCTAGCTGTTGTGAAATCATTACCAGATACGTTTTTTCGTAATCTAGTTAATATGATTGCATACGTAGAGAATTTTCCGTGAGTACTGCTTCACACCTTTTAATAAAATCTGGATCTTCCTGATGTGAGTTTGGTGTAATATTGATTCGCATTCCCCTATATACAATATTCTGCTGTAAATAGGTCTCTAGGCTGGTAATTTCCCTTATGAACCTAATGTTTTTTTAATATTTTTTTTTTAGCTCTTTAAATGCTTGATTGATATCTAGTACATCAACGGGAAGACTCTCTGTAGGAATAGAAGATCGCGTACATGCGAAAGAATCATTTAACCAACACGAGAGCAAGGGGTGGGTGAGGATGGGAGGAGACACGGAGGATGGGAAGAGAGGGAGGTAACTAGCCACACCAATAGTGGCCAAGTTATGTTGTAATCACTCTTCTAAAAAATATAACGCCTAATGCAATAGGACAATTGAAAATACATGAGGAGAGAAAGTTATAAAAGATCTGCACCACGCCCCCACCACGCTACCCCACCACGCTACTAGCCTCCCATTGTATATCAGTACCAAAACAATATCACAGTGCTGTCTAGATACCAACTAACATA
Source organism: Bufo bufo (assembly GCF_905171765.1). Classification (NCBI taxonomy): domain Eukaryota; kingdom Metazoa; phylum Chordata; class Amphibia; order Anura; family Bufonidae; genus Bufo; species Bufo bufo. Next base: position 201,433,071 of record NC_053392.1, on the reverse strand, counting down.
GAGGGAACACAACTAAGAGCTTTAAAATTATTAACAATGGTACTTTTAGTGACCAATAATAAAAGTTATGTTTTATATACACTGCTCAAAAAAATAAAGGGAACACTTAAACAACACAATGTAACTCCAAGTCAATCACACTTCTGTGAAATCAAACTGTCCACTTAGAAAGCAACACTGAGTGACAATCAATTTCATATGCTGTTGTGCAAATGGGATAGACAACAGGTGGAAATTATAGGCAATTAGCAAGCCACCCCCAATAAAGGAGTGGTTCTGCAGGTGGTGACCACAGACCACTTCTCAGTTCCTATGCTTCCTGGCTGATGTTTTGGTCACTTTTGAATGCTAGCGGTGCTTTCCCAGCAGCAGGACCGCTACCTCCGCCTTTGTGCAAGGAGGAACAGGAGGAGCACTGCCAGAGCCCTGCAAAATGACCTCCAGCAGGCCACAAATGTGCATGTGTCTGCTCAAACGGTCAGAAACAGACTCCATGAGGGTGATATAAGGGCCCGACGTCCACAGGTGGGGGTTGTGCTTACAGCCCAACACCGTGCAGGACGTTTGGCATTTGCCAGAGAACACCAAGATTGGTAAATTCGCCACTGGCGCCCTGTGCTCTTCACAGATGAAAGCAGGTTCACACTGAGTACTTGTGACAGACGTGACAGATTCTTGAGACGCCGTGGAGAACGTTCTGCTGCCTGCAACATCCTCCAGCATGACCGGTTTGGCATTGGGTCAGTAATGGTGTGGGGTGGCATTTCTTTGGAGGGCCGCACAGCCCTCCATGTGCTCGCCAGAGGTAGCCTGACTGCCATTAGGTACCGAGATGAGATCCTCAGACCCCTTGTGAGACCATATGCTGGTGCGGTTGGCCCTGGGTTCCTCCTAATGCAAGACAATTCTAGACCTCATGTGGCTGGAGTGTGTCAGCAGTTCCTGCAAGACAAAGGCATTGATGCTATGGACTGGCCCGCCCGTTCCCCAGACCTGAATCCAATTGAGCACATCTGGGACATCATGTCTCGCTCTATCCACCAACGTCACGTTGCACCACAGACTGTCCAGGAGTTGGCAGATGCTTTAGTCCAGGTCTGGGAGGAGATCCCTCAGGAGACCGTCCGCCACCTCATCAGGAGCATGCACAGGCATTATAGGGAGGTCATACAGGCACGTGGAGGCCACACACACTACTGAGCCTCATTTTGACTTGTTTTAAGGACATTACATCAAAGTTGGATCAGCCTGTAGTGTGTTTTTCCACTTTAATTTTGAGTGTGACTCCAAATCCAGACCTCCATGGGTTGAAACATTTGAATTCCATTTTTTTATTTTTGTGTGATTTTGTTGTCCGCACATTCAACTATGTAAAGAACAAAGTATTTAAGAAGAATATTTAATTAGTTCAGATCTAGGATGTGTTATTTTTGTGTTCCCTTTATTTTTTTGAGCAGTGTATTATTAATATATGTTAAAAGAATGCAACTAGTAGTCGCTGACTAATTGTAAAAAATTAGCATATGAGCAGCAGCACTTGTATGCAGCCTCCATTAACACAGTCTGTCCTGTCTGTCTGTATTCAGTAGAGAGGAGGAGGAGGAGGATGAGGCAGATCTTCATCTCAGTGTTGTAAAGTAACTTGTCCTCATGTGTGATCAGGACAGGTTTTGTGTGAACTAATGGGACAGAGGCCATTTTGTTTCCCCTGATGATTGCTCCCCAGACAAAATGAGCCATTATAAATAATGAAAGGTATTTGAGAATATATTAATAATAAAGTAATATTTAAGTATTTTCATTTTCTTAATTCCTGGAGAACCCCTTTAAGGATTTAACACGTGATGGCCATCGTTATCTGATTTCAAGGGTCCGACATCCCGCACCATCCCCGATCAGCTGTTCTTTAGTAGCTTAAGGGACAAAACTACATAGCTCCGTCCAGTGTGGAGTGGACGCAGCTGGTTACTGCAGCACTGCTACTACTGAAGTGAATGGGAGCAGTGCTGCAGTAACCAGTTCCATCTACTACACAGTACAAGGAGCTATGTAGTTCTGGCTCTGGATCTACTACAGAACAACTGTTTGGCGGGGATGTGGCGTGTTGGACTCCTGCTGATCAGATAGTGATGGCCAAACTTGTGGATAGGCCATCACTTGCAAAATCTTGGACCACCCTTAAATGACCCAAATTCATGGAATCGTAGATCCCTATTATGGTATGAGTTCAGTTCTGCAGTCAGTCCGGGACACACCTTCAGAGTCCGGCAGGGCAGGGAAAAGTGGCTCTATCAAGACATCATCCCCCTATTTCCTATTAAAGCGCAAGAGGATGGAGAAATAATATCAGTGAAGTCATGACCATGCCATTCATAGGACTGAGGAGCTTGACTGAAGAAAGGCCATTTGATAGAAACATTAATCATGTGGTCACCAGAAGCGGAAACTGGCTTTGCAACACTTACTAATAGCAAACATATGAGCTAACATTATTGAGCAAAGATGATATAGAGTCCCTCTGACGGTACATGAAAACACAGTCACATTTTTTTAATTCATTAATCTATAGCCACAAGCTGGTGATCCATGGCTGATGGCTGCTTACTTTGGCCACATAAGTATAGTAATCTTGATTTATGTCAAACCACGCTTTTTTTGCTCAATAGTTTATCTTCATTCAAATATGAACTGCCAGCTCCACACTTAGCTGCTGGACGCACTGACTATTTATTGTATCTACAGCAACTCTCCATTCCAGTGAAATTAGCTCACCAAAAGATCCCAGCCATTCGGCTCTTACTTCATAAGAAGAGGTTAACACTTGAGGAATTTTTGTCACTGACACTAAAAGCTCAGCTCAGAGCCATGATTTTTACATTCCAATTTATTTTTAATTTCATCCAGGAATGCATTTTACAAGGACCAACAGTAGTGGAGAGATAAAACCACTATGGACCAAGGTCTTGTGCTGCAGAGTCATAAGCTGGCCATACACATTAGAGCCATGTTGGCCAAACCCACCGATTTCAGCATGTTTTGCCAACCATGTAATTTGTATGGGGGCTCCCAACAATCCCCAGACGACTGATGTCAGGGACATAAGGAACAGCAAACTGGACTTCAATTGCCCGATTCTTTTATTCTGGGGGAGATAAACAGCTGCTAGAGGAGTCTGGTAACAGCTTTTTCCCCATTCACTACCTATAAATGTTTGGTGGTGCACTTAACAAGCGTTTGATCGACGGTTAGCTCACGTGTATGGCCAACCTTAGTTGGAAAACACTGTAACTTTGGGAAATGCTTCTATCAGGCCAAGACTGTCCATGCATACAAGACAAGTTTTTGGCTGAACGCTTGAATGGTTCTTGACTTCGCCATGAACACTAATGCTTGCATCAGCAGAGCATGCATGAATATTTCTATAGGTACAGGCGGTTATTGCACTGGCAGACACTTCTAACAGAATTTAACCCTCAGGGGAACAAAGGATTCGGTCCCTCTATGGCAGATGTTAGTTAGGTTTGTGCCACATATGTAAGAAGGAAACACCCGAAATCGGTGAAATCTGTTACATCACTAGACTGGGGAGAGACTGTCTGCGTATTTATCAGCACCTCTCACTCTCTGATGCCGACAAGCAGGACATAGAGAAAACTCTGGATGCATTACAGAGCCATTTTATGCCTTCACGTAACATCATTTATGAGAGGTACATATTCAATACCACAAACCAAGGCCCATTGGAAACTATAGATCAGTATGTGACTAGACTGAGGCAGCTAGCCGCTACATGTGAGTTTGGAGTATTACATGATGACCAGCAAACAACTACAACTTCACCCTTTTCTTTTGAAATGATCACAACTGAATATAGAGACATTTTCAAAGGACTAGGGTGTCTACCTGGAGAGTATCACCTAGAAATAGATGAAGCAATACCTCCTGTTCAACACCAACCACGTAGAGTGCCGGCTCCACTTAAAGCAGACTTAAAGGCGAAAATAGAGAGATTAGAGACACTGGGAGTGATAAAAAAGGTCATAGAACCTACGAGATGGATAAGTAGTATGGTTGCTGTTAAGAAACCAGGCAAGCTGCGAATATGCATTGATCCCAAAGACTTAAATAAAGCACTAAAACGCTCACATTATCCAATGCCCACTATAGAGGAAATCCTACCAAGTTTAACAAATGCAAAAGTATTTTCTGTCTTAGATGCTAAGGATGGCTTCTGGCAAGTAAAACTGGACACTAAAAGCAGTTATCTCACTACATTCTGGACTCCCTTTGGGCGTTACCGATGGCTACGCATGCCTTTTGGGATTGCTACTGCACCAGAAGAATATCAACGTAGACAACATGAAGCAGTAGAAGACCTGCCCGGAGTGGAAGTTATTGCAGATGATATATTGGTGTATGGCTGTGGTGACACTACAGAGGAGGCCACAAAGGATCATGACAAGAATTTGATTGGACTCTTAGAGAGAGCACGAAAGCTGAACCTAAAATTCAATAAAAGGAAGCTGAGATTGAGGCTATCTTCGGTACCATACATGGGACATTTACTCACAGCAGAAGGCCTGCGTCCTGATCCAGAAAAAGTCAGAGCAATTTTAGAGGTACCAAAGCCTGACAATGTACAAGCAGTTCAGAGACTGCTAGGGTTTGTAAACTACCTTTCAAAATTCTTACCACATCTTTCGGATGTATGTGAACCACTACGCAGACTGACAGACAAAGACAGCTTGTGGGCCTGGCAATCCAGCCATGATGAAGCCCTCAAGCAAATTAAAGATATTGTTACTAAACATCCAGTTTTGAGATACTACAATGTCAATGAAGAAGTAACAGTCCAATGTGATGCCAGTGAAAAAGGTCTTGGGGCAACACTTTTGCAAGGAGGTCAGCCAGTGACATTTGCATCACGTACACTGTCTTCAACAGAACAAAGATATGCCCAGATTGAAAAGGAATGTCTTGCCATTGTATATGCATGCCAGAAGTTTAATCAGTACTTACATGGAAAAAATATTATTAACATTGAGACTGATCATAAGCCTCTAGAGAGCATTTTTAAAAAACCTCTCCTAGTAGCACCAAAACGTCTACAGCGCATGATGCTACAGTTGCAAAAATACAACCTTAATGTGGTTTACAAAAAAGGATCAGAAATATATATTGCAGACTTCTTATCAAGAGCAGCATTACCTCACAAAACAATGGACAAGGACACCCCAGATTATGAGATTTTCTTGATGCAATCAGAGGATGCCTTTTCTAAGGAACTGGAAGAGATAAACTTTGCAGAATATCTAAGAGTGTCTGATTTGCGCCTACAACAAATTCAGAAGTTCACAGAACAAGATGAAGTCTTGCAAGCATTAAAAACTACTGTTCTTACAGGATGGCCAGACCAAAAAGAAAAAATACCGATTTGTATCAGGGACTACTGGGGCTTTAGAGATGAGATAAGCATACAAAATGGAATTCTGTATAAAGGACACAGAGTCATCATACCAAAAAACATGCGCCCAGAAATGATAGCGAGGACTCATTCTAGCCACTTAGGAATAGAAGCATGCCTTCGCAAGGCCAAGGATGTCATCTTTTGGCCACACATGGGCCCAGAGATTATAGAGGCAATAAAGAACTGTAATACTTGCAATGAGTATATGCGTAAACAAACAAAAGAACCTCTGATGACTCACAAATTGCCCACTCTACCCTGGAGCAAACTAGGCATGGACTTATTTTCCTTAACAGGACAAGATTACTTAATAATTGTTGATTATTATTCAGATTTCTGGGAAATTGATTTAGTTTCTGATACCACCTCTAAAACAATTATAGATTGTTGCAAAGCACATTTTAGCAGACATGGAATCCCTGATTCTGTAATTACAGATAACGGACCACAGTTTGTCAGCTCAGAGTTTGCACGATTTTGTAGAGAGTGGGAATTTGAACATCTTACATCATCCCCATATCACAGTCAGTCCAACGGTAAAGCTGAAGCTACTGTAAAAATAGCAAAAACACTCATAAAGAAAGCTAAACGAGATGACAAGGATATCTGGAAAGCGGTTCTTGACTGGAGAAATACCCCATCAGAAGGCACCAGAAGTAGTCCTGTACAACGGCTAATGTCAAGAAGGACCAGGACTTTACTTCCGACTGCTCAGAAACTGCTGTTTCCAAAGGTTATTAAAGGAGTGGTCGAGAACCTAACTGAAAGACGCAAAAAAGCAAAGGCATATTATGATAAAGGAGCCAAGGAACTTCCTGAACTAAGCATTGGTCAGCCAGTGCGAATACAACCATCGCCGTCGTCAACAGATGAAATTTGGCGACAAGGTATTTGTTTGGGGAAAGTTGCTCCACGATCTTATAAAGTGGAAGCAAATGGACAGTTGTACAGAAGGAATAGGAAGTTTCTGAGGACTGCAGATGACAAATCTGACATTGAAATAAGTGAAGTGATTACACCAGGTACATCTCCAGATGAGACAACTCCCGAAGAAACAGGGATGGATGATCATATGCAACAATGTGAAGCTCCTGCCACACCAAGACGTACTAGAACCAGGGTTATTAGAACACCAACAAGATATAAAGATTTTGTATGCTAGATACATTATAAAAAACATTGTCACCTTTGGAATGTATTGTGGTATCCAATCATCTTATGTTATATATTACTTGATTTCACAAGAAAGGGAGGATGTTAGGAGTTATACATGTTAACATGTTTACTGCCACCTATAGGCTATATAGATATGACAGTTGTTAACCTTTGTCATATTGTTTGTGTCTGAATAAAGTTTGTTGAATTACCTCACATCGCCTCAGGAAACAGCGGGAAACTAATGGGTAGAATGGCAACCAGCAACCAATGGAATGCTCTTCGGGCTGCTATAACATGGCATGCAGGGTGAAAGAGCCCTCATTACGCAACGCAAGGCAATGATGATTATTTTCTACGGCTCTGTTCACACCTGTGGCTTCCGTTTATAAGATAAGACAGGGCTCCTGGGGTTCAGAAGCCACTTTCTCAGATGCGGACCTAACCCAAACATGTTGCTTCTAAAACATGCCAGTAAAGAAGTAGTTAATGCCAGTAAAGAAGTAGTTAAAGTACGACATGACTTAACAAATATTTTATTCATTCATATACTTAGAGCTAAAACGCGAATATCTGTATGTGGGGAGGCTGCGATGTGTGTATGCCTCTGTTACCAAAGCAACAAAACATTATCTGGGAGCAGTGCACACTGATTCCTGCATCTCCGCGGACACTGTGACCCATTTCTCAAGGACCTGCCAGCTAATCTGTTCTATCAGCCAGACAGTTCATCTACCCAAGTGCTTCCTGCATTCCTTCCTTGCTAATGCTCAGCTTCACTTACACGTCTGCTGCATGGTTCGCTGACACTTCCTATATTCCTGTCAGTAACTGACAAGGATGGAATCATCATCAACCCTACAGGGCAAAAAGTGCTATAGGCGTAAATCAGACATCGGAAAATAGCATAAAACAAGTATATATCAAATCTGGGAACAGAAACCCCTGGACTATGTCTTATTACACACATTTCACAAATGGCATGCAACTAATTGCAATACTGTGATATAAAATCACAGAGAACAATTACATGGTGATTAGATATAGGGAATATTTTCAGCACCAAAAAATTTCAGTTGACACCATCTTTTACAAATGCAAAGTCATATCTGTATCAAAAGTCTCAGAACGGAGATTGTGACCCCCAATTTCATTAGCATTTTGTAACATCATTCATTAGTGTTAAAATGCCACTTGACTATGATTCTACGTACGTCTCTCACACTTTTTCTTCTGCATTTGTTCACCTGCTGAGGGGGTGTTCACACTTGGCATTAGGGTCCATTCACACGTCCGCTGTGAGAGACCCTGCTTATGCAGTTCAACAACCCGACCACGTTCAAAAAGGGAGTTTTTTTTGCCTTTGCCATCACAACGTGTGACTACCTGACAGACAATGACAATGAATCCACATCTTCGCACAGATTTGGCCTTTTAAAGGCATGTGGTCCTAAACTTTTGATCAGCTGAAAAACAGCCTGTTTCAGTTTAATCGTTATTTTCATTAAATTGAATTCTCAAAAAATGTTTTGTCTCACTCTCATTTCTTCTTGTTGCATATTGAAGCTCTACTTGGAACCTTGTTAAAATCCAGCCATGCTAATTATGATTTTTTGCTATTTTTCAAGTGGTCTTAAACTTTTGATCAGGACTGTATATTACTGCCATCTCACTGCCTCCCGCCGTTATTGAAAAAAACTAACTTTTATAATATGCTAATTAGCCTCTAGGTGCAGGGGGGGGCGTTGCCCCTGCTCCTAGAGGCTCCGTTCTCCCACCTCTGGCCACGCCCTGCTACACTAGTCAAATCCACGTCACACAAGTTGAATGAGTTTTGTCTGCAATTATGTTCAGTATTTCAGTTTTTTCCGCTGGCATGCAATCAGTTTTTCATGCATTTTTCATACGCGTGAGGAAAAACTGAAGGATAACTCTCAACATCTAGAAATCATCAGTGAAAAACACATTGCATCTGGATGGCTTCCATTTTTTATGAAAGCCCCATTCACTTCTATTGAACCAGAGCTGCATGAAAAACACACAATATAGAACGTGCTGCGATTTTCCCTGAACGCAGAGATGATCGGTGATAAACGACGCTCATGTGCACAGATCCATATAAATGAATGGGTCAGGATTTAGTCTGGATGCTGTCCATTAACGACACGCATCGCATCCGGATGGAAAACTAGCTTGTGTGAAAGAGGCCTAAATAATCAGTGGATGACAACACATGGCAGGTTTTCCCAAAAGGCTATTCCGCTGTGGATTTCTTGCAGATTTTGCTTCTGATTTGCCGCAGATTTCACTCTATTGTCTTACAAAGGGTGAAATCCACAAAGGAAATCTGTAGTATAAACTGACATACATCAGATTTAAACTCCGCACTGCAGATCAATTTACGCTGCAGATTTTTATCGCACTATGCGGATGACATTTTTAAGTCCACTTTGGTCCCAAATTTGCCATAATAAAGCCTCATGTGGACATACCTTCTGATTTCTGCCTACACTAAGATGCACAATTATCAGTTTTGCCAACACTGTCTCTAAACAAGGTCTTCTACTCTATGGCAATGTGTGTGTGTGTTTGAATGGGCATGTCCACGCAGCAATAAATGAATGAGCCGCTGCACAGTCCCTCCAGGGAAAGGATTCCAGAAGACTATCAATTAAAACATTTCAACTGAAGCAAATTGGAGAAATTGCAGATTCCCAAAGAATCCATTCATCTACTAATTTTATGCATCTTCCTGACATAAGTAAAAAAAAATATTACATACATGGATTATATATTTTTTTTATCCTTTCTAAAGACCGGAATCCCACAACTTAAGGTCTCTCGACACGGGATAACAGAGGGTTATGTTGCTTCCTGACAATCGCTTGCTCGTCAGCGGAGGAGAGTGCAGTATTTACATTCAGCGATCTCCTCCACATTATGGGAGGCAAGACCACTAGTGCCATCGCTCGTCCCCATACAGACTCGTTGTTTGCCGGCAGCATAATCTGCTGCCAGTAAATGATCATTTTTGTGTGCGCGCAAACGATCGTATTACCTGATGAACAAGCGTTTTCATTATTCATTGGGCAATTGGCGGTACATTTGTGCATTCCTACAAACGCTCGGTAGTGATTATCTTTGGGATTCTCAGCCCATGTAAAGGGCCCTTTGGCCGCAGATCAGAGAAGATCAAAGCACTGATCTCCTAAATTATAGCCCAGTAGAGGAAACAATGGGATGTGACTGTGCACAAAGCCTGGATTAAAGCAAAGACCTCACAATCCAAATGTCCACAAAGCACAATAGTCAGTGTGCACAATCTAAATGTGTTCAATGGATGATTCAGTTTGGTGCAGATTGAAAATAATCTACAGCCAAAAGCAACAATCTGTTGGCAGCTCACCTTGTCCAGCCATTGATGTACTGAGTGGACCTTAAAGGGAACCTGTCACCGGGATTTTGTGTATAGAGCTGAGGACATGGGTTGCTAGATGGCCGCTAGCACATCCGCAATACCCAGTCCCCATAGCTCTGTGTGCTTTTATTGTGAAAAAAAAAACGATTTGATACATATGCAGATTAACCCGAGATGAGTCCTGTCCCTGACTCATCTCACATACAGGAATTATCTCAGGTTAATTTGCATATGTATAAAATCTTTTTTTTTCCACAATAAAAGCACACAGAGCTATGGGGACTGGGTATTGCGGATGTGCTAGCGGCCATCTAGCAACCCATGTCCTCAGCTCTATACCCAAAATCCTGGTGACAGGTTCCCTTTAAAGAGCAAACAAAATAAAAGACCCTTCTTAATGGGACCCAGGATTGTATTACAGTCAGTACAGCTCCCCTAACACCAGACATATACTACGTCCTTAATACAATCCAAAAAATGACTTGAATATTAAAAAGGAATTTATAGGTTGCTATTTCAAATGTAACATGTTCAGAGATACTATAGTGTTAAAGGGGATGTTAGCTACTATATTGTTGGGGTTGTCAGCCAGTTTTCACACACATGCAAATGAGCCACAACCACCAATCACACAACACTGTGGTAAAAAACGTATATATGTAGAAGCGTGGCTCGGTTCACATCAATGCCCCATACACATAACCGTATTACTGTTCCAATTACTGTTCTGTAAGGTCAATATGGAGCAATGGTACAGCAACCATACAATTCGGCAAATCCATATCATACTTTCATGTGCCCCTGACTTCATATGCAGCAGAAATGAGCGAATAGATTCTAGAATTAGAAAATTCGACTCCAATTTTTTTAAAAAGTTCTGATTCTAGTAAACACAGATTTTGTGTGGTTTGACTGGGAAGAGAGAGAGAGTTTTCCAGGCATCTACTCACATTTTAAGAAATATGCTCATCTATAATACGGAGGAATAGAGGGGGTTTTTTTGTTACTGATTTATACCAAACCCACAAGAAAGCTATTGTGTCATGTTCCACTAGATGCCATATTACGGAGATTGACTTTAATGGTATAAATTGATAGATTTCAGGCCTGCATTTTCCTACTGGATAAAACAGTGTACGAAGCTAAGATATTCTGCCCTGAAAAAGTCTCCTGATAGAAAGGAGGCTGACTGAAGCCTACAGATGGCACTGCCATCAGAAACCTTTAACTGAAATCAATGGGGCTAATAACAAAAACATTGACATTGAGTTTATTTGAGCCATATAAGCTTTGGAAATAAAACAAAAACAAAAACGGGTGCATATTATTAGAAAAATTGTCACTAGACAGCCCTTATCAGGACATCTACAAGAAAACTCACAGAATTCCCCACCTTAATGATATTTAAAAGGCAGATAGGAGATGTGCAAAGTAAGCAAATTAGCAGCCAAGGGACATGGAAACTCATAGTCAGTAACAGGCTGTGGTCAGGGCTGGCAGAGTACATGCAAATTCAAGTAACAGGTCAAATGTCTGGGCAGGCAGCAGGGTCAATAAGGTAAAAAAAAAGCACAGGTCTGTAATGCTAATGTAATGATAAACCCCAACAGAAGGCCAGCAAATGCGGCGTACCAGACACACTTTGCACAAGCAGTCACACTCTGAACACCCTTGAGGGCTGGAGTACTCTTCACCCACCTCCAGCAGGAAGGGGGACTTTGGAAGTGCCCTTCCCAGGTGTCAGTAGCAGGACGGCTGGTGGCTGGGCACACCGACCGCAGTTGGGCAAAACCCCAAAGTAAATACCGTGACACTATGCAATAGTCAATAGAGAAACACAAGACTGGTCAGTAAGCATAAGCCAGGGCACAAGAAACCAGAAGAAAACCAAAACCAAAGCCAGAGTCAATAACCATAGAAACCACTCACCAAATAGCTTCAGATCCAGAACCAGGGAAGCAACTAAATAATCATCAGTGATTGGGGGAAAAGACCAGGCTTAAATATCCCTCCACAGATCACCTGACACTGCTGAGGTCACGTTCAATCTCCACCCTCAGACCAGGGAAGCACAGGTGAGGGCTGAGAGTGTGCATAGGAGGGAACCTCCCACCACATATTTAAGTTAGGAGACATTACAACAGAAGTTCCCTGGCAACAGTTGACGCTAGGGGTTACGGCATTCCGGCAGTACCAAGACCTGGAGTGGATCTCACAGAGTGATGCGCGCGTGTAAAACGTGAACCTTTACTAGCTCAGCCCTTTGGGGGTGCCACCGCACCCCTCGTGGCCAGCGAGGGGTGAGGGATGTCCCGCCGGAGGGCTGGAGACCACCTGGGAGAATGAGACATGTTTTTGCTTGGTAACATGCCTCAGGTGAGACTGTGTCTGTCTCCCTGGCTGCCTGACAAGGTCAAGTTAAGCAGCCGAGGGTCAGAATCCAGGAATCAGGCAGAAGTCAGCACACAGGCAAACAATCAGGTACAGCAGACCTTAGTAGGAGCTAGACAAGTGAACCTATTGATCAGGCAAATAAATGAGAAAAAAGACAGCATATATAGTAAAAGCTGATTAATACATTAGAAGCAGCTGTACACAGAACCAAAGGAGGGTTTAACCCTTGCAATCCTGCAGAAAGAGATGAAGTACAAACCAGAATATATTTTCCCTAATACATACACAGGACACCAGCACCCAGGCCCGCTTCAAGAGGAGGGGCAGTGGATCCAGAGCACCAGACTCGATACAGACTCAGGGAGAGTGGAGTGACAAACGTGCCCATCTGATGTAGCAAGGCACCGTCGTAACAATATCAATTACATGCTACCAAATAGATAGGGTTTGCAATATGATTGGTGGGATTTAGTGAGAAACACATTGCTTTTCTATTGTCATCATGGTTATTAGATGTCAGCAGATGTCAGCTGGCAAGAAGGTACCTACAAACATGAAGAGCACAGTAATCGGTTCATTTGAACTTGTACATTAGAAAATTCCAAATGGTGAAACAAAGTTCTGCTCTAGAATACTTTTGAAATATACTCCTATTTCCTTATCATGGTCTTTCCAGTGTTATCCATTTAGAATACATAACATTTGATTCCTAGGGCGGTATCAATGTTAGATACAGCAAGCAGACATCTGCATTTCACATTCTCCAGCACAGCTTATGAATCCAGACTTAGTCCAAATGTATCCATCTGGTCATTAAATATATTTGTATCTGTTTAACTACAATATTGGCTCCAAGCTCTGGAAGAGGGATTTCCCATCAGGTCTCTCTCTCCGACAAAGTGGAGGAACATTTGTCTGGTTAGTTTAATGATAACCATGGGTGACTTAAATGTCAGAAGTCTAATCTTACACCATAATTTGCAAGATTTATTCTGGTGACTGTGCAAACACTCTATGACGTCATTTCATTGAAATATTGGAGCCCTCATAGGTAGATCTGAGGGTAAGTTACACATGTCTGTGTTACGTCTGGCTAGACTGACAATAAAATATAAAAAAAATGTCAAAGTAAACAAGAACGCTAAAAAATTATCTGGGAACTATTTATGATAAAAAAAAAAATCCAATGGACTGATGAGGCCAAGGTACACAAAAGACTCAGTGGCTGTCAGTTGTAAAAGGTGAATTCAGCTAAATAACTGCTTTCCCTTGGAAAATTTCAGGAGCCTAGATGAAATGTTCATGATGTTATTAGTAGTAAATATAATATTGTATTAAAATAGCCGAGAAGTGTTTTCTCGTTTCCTACAGATTCTCGCTCGGTTCAGACTGCTTTCTGCTTTGAATACCAAGCATTCCATCTGCTCGCCAGCTGTGCTCCTTAATCCTCTCTAATAACTGCAGCGAGCACTGCACCCTGAGAATCCTGAACTTTGAAAAACTTTGCCTCACACTCACTGCCAGAATTGATTTTTATACATTTGTCTTATATAAAAAGAAGGATAAACAGTTTTTTTTACTGACAGGTGGTATGTTTCCAGCCAAAAATGGCAAGTAAAGCTCCCTTTGCAGCTGCACTGTACTGGGACATCCACCCAGCTTACTGTATCATTCTTCAAAATGTTTATTAAAGGGAGGGTCTAAATATTTTAAGAAAGATTACTGTAACGATCAGTGGGTGTAGAACCACTGTGTCAACCAACTGGTTTGACTTTTGGGCTAATCCTAAAGGTGTTATCCTGGCAGTCCACTGGAATTTACCCTTTAACCCCTATACATGGAGGTTCGCTTTGCTGCAAGGAGCCACCAGGCCACTACCTCCTAGAATAGTCCAGTTGTGGTTGACAGCTGACTCACGGGGTCAGAGAAACTGATGCAGGACATAGAATGATCAGGCAAAACTTGTAGTCAAGTAAGAAGCTGTGGTCAGGAAAAGCAGAGTTTGTGCAAATCCGTGCAACAAGTCAGAAGGTCAGGGCAAGCATCACAGGGTTGGTACAGTGATCAGGCACAAGTCAGGTCAGGCGGAAGAGGGTCAGAATCTGGGAATCAAGCAGAAGTAAGTACAAGGGCAGACAAGCAGATTATAGCACCTTTGCAGGATCTAGCAAGGTAGTAAACCTCTTTCTCAGGCAGTGAGTGAGAAAAACAGCACAGCAAAGAGATGATTAACACATTAGAAGTAGATGCACACAGAACCAAACGAGGGTTAACCCTTGCAATTCTGCAGAATGAGGCGAGATTAAATGAAGAATACCTCCAATAGTCACACAGGCGCCCAGGCCCACTACAGAATGGAACTGTGACAGACACAGGGTAAGTGGAGCAGGGTCCGCTCCTGTCTAAAGTAGCGGGGCAGTGGCGGGCACAGGCCACCGACGTAACAACTGTGATATAACGTGGCTTCTCAAACCTATGATCTTAGTGTATAAGCCCCTCCAGAAGATTGGGTGGGGGTTGGAACTCATACAAGTAGCAAATGGTTTATACAACTCTGGAGAATGTTGGTGCTATATCAATAATGTATTGTAGTACATTGATCTCTACTCTGTGCTGCTTGTCCCATGTGCATTTTCTCCATATGTTCCCGTTTCCTTTTAGCTTTTTCTTTCTCTCTTTCTACTCTAAATAAAGTGTTTTCTGGAGGAAAATGTTGATGACATATCCACAGTAAAGGTCATCAATATCTGATGGCAGGTGGGTTTCTGACACCCGGCATCACCACTGATCAGCCGATTGAAGAGGCCACGATGCTCCAGTGCACACAGTAGTAACAGTGCCATTCATTGTATAGCAGCTGTGCTTAATATTACAGCTCTGGCCTACTCACTTGAATGGGACGGAGCTGTGGGTACATCATGTGACTCGTAAACACAATGTCACTGGCCTAGGAAGCAGCCACAGCGCTCACTAGAGCGCCACGGGTTATTCAGACAACTAGCCTGAGTGGGTGCTGAGTTGGACCCCCATTGATCAGGTACTGATGATCCTGAGGATAGGCCTCAGTATTAGACTCCCGGAACACCCCTTAGAATTAGAAACCACCACGAGTTCAACTTTCATATTCCTGCCATTCCCATCCTAATGGTTCCATGATGCCTCAGTCTTCTTTAACTAGGCTGTAGTGGTGACGTACCCTAGTCAACATGTAACTGCTGCAGCAAATCATTACCTGTAGCAGTGACGCCATCGCTAGTAAATAAAGAATAGCAGGGAATCAATGTTTTTTTATTTGAACGGTATTTGCTAATTTTAGCTATATCAGCTTTTACGGAGCTTTTTAATAACTATAGTTTATTAGAGTTGCACCTACATCAATGACTTTGATTGAAGTGTCATTTGAATGTGACAAATGTTTTATCGCTAGCCTGAATATTCCCTCGGCAGTAGGTTCACTTACTTTACCCATTTGAAACGAAATAATATAGAATTTGTACTAACTTTATGAATTGCTGGCCTTGTTCCAGTGGAACTTACACTCTTGTAGTTCTGCTCTGATTGGAAGTATAATTTAGTGAACACAATGGCATTGACTGTAATAATTGCAGCCACTGGCAGCTGTAACTGCTGGATTTCAAAACTGGGGCTGCTAAGTGCATGAATATTACAAATTGCGCAGTTAGTAGTGGTGTTCATATTGTATGCTGGCCAAATAAAATGAGTCATAACTATATGTCCTTAAAGCTATTGCACCCTTGTCCAAAATTTACCATGACTTGATTCAACACATCTGGCTAGGAATGCCTTTAACATTGCATCATTACTCAAGATAATATTCAAAGTTCTGAGTGTGAACAAACTTCTACAAACCTCTACAGAACAGTCGTTAGCCCCAATTACGCATTGGCACAGAAACCACACAGCCGGTACTTGTTCCTAGCCCCAGATATAAGGTATTTTATGTTCAGAACGTATACAATAAAATACAGTTTGCAGGAAAGAAAATTGCAATGGGAGGATGAGCAACATGATCCACTCCTGAACGGCAATTTTCACCGTTTGGAAATGGCTTCCAATATCACTGCTATATTACACGATGTTAAAAGTATAGAAAATGTAATTCGGGAGATTCTGGAAAGTGGCATAAAAATGGCAAAATTGCAAGAGTATGTTATAAGAGGCAATGGTTATACCAGTCTGCCCTCTCATAACTATGGCACTGGTACCAATCTTGGGCATTTATCTTGTGAAATTTTGTCATACATTTATTAAGGAGTTTTTAGTTTTTTTGGAATTTGGGCTTAGTATAAAGCTCTATGGGGAAGGTTTAGGTACTATAGAAAACTTGAGTTGTATTGGTGCTGCTTAGTGACTTCCGGGATGCAACTAATTTGAATGTTTTTCACCCTACCACACGAGTAACATTCTTCCCCCAGGTTTACCCTTCAAGGTATTTATTTTTTCATCTGTAATGGGTTCCCCGGCTGCCACCGTTATGGGAGATTATGGTCTCTCACTGTTATGGGGGCCCTGTGGCCATCACTGTTATGAGCATCAGACCTGTGGCTATCTTGACTGTTCAGGTAGTCCGATGGCTGGCATTTAACTGTTTGAGGGGTCTTATTGCCATCACGGTTAATGGATGCCATATGCTCACAGTTCTAGCACTTGCATTTTTTTCCACCTAGGCAAATTTACATCACAAACACTGTTTTACCATAGTTTACTTCATTCCCTAAGACTCTGTAGCCCCAGCAATATTTGTACGTTCATACTTATTATGACACAGATTATGACTTATCCCCTTAAAGATCAGGCAGACCAATCCTGATATGCTCTGCCCAAAGAGAACTGTGAAGCCGCACTGTAACAGCTGCTCAGTCCTCTCTATCCCCTCCATGTAGCCTTCTCTATGATCAGTGCTGAAAAGAAACTGGACGTTACAGCATGGACAACAATGGGGCCTGGAGAGGTGAGTAAAGGGCATATCAAAAGGCACAATTATTGACAAATTATCGGAAACAAGCATTCATAAGAACGCTAGTTCGCGATAAGTGGCTCACATAACCGAGCAGCCAATCAGCCGATGAATGTACAAACTCTTGTTCATCGGCATCTTTCTAGAGATGAAATATGCCCAATCATCAGCAGCACATCTTCCTGTGTAATCAGGGACTTGCTGCCAATAATGAATAGAACAGAATGAGGGAAGAACTTTTGTTCCTCCCAAATTCTGTTTGCCAGGCTGTTGCCAACAAGTGCAGATGGATGTTTTATTAATGAACCTATGCCATATTACCTTTTCACTGCCCTCTACTAGGAATATTATATTTAACCATTTAATTGCCCTAGACCAGTGATGGCGAACCTATGGCACGAGTGCCAGAGGCGGCACTCAGAGCCCTCTCTGTGGGCACCTGCACTCTGGAAAAAGTCTATGGTCTACCAATATGCCTTAGACTTTTCCTACCATTCATCAGCGCAGGGCGCACTATGAACAGCACAGGCAGCGCACTGAATGTAGGCAGGCTATTATAGCTAAATGATAAAGTACATAGAGGATATACTACACTGGACTGTAATATTCAGGGTAAATTGCCGTGCTGGCACTTTGCTATAAATAAGTGGGTTTTGGGTGGCAGTTTGGGCACTCGACCTCTAAAAGGTTCGCCATCACTGCCCTAGACCCTCTGGGATTCTTACATTAGCCCCTTTATTTCCCTAGACCACCAGGGATACTGTAGTTACCCCATCACTGGAACAGACCACCAGGCATACAGACATTAACACATTTAATGCTACTGTATAAATAATTAGTAGTGCACTGTCTGTACATTAATATTTATTTGATGAGGTTCTGGCTTAGAGGGAGAGGGCCCAAGTTCAAAACGGTCCTGCTCAATAGCTACAAATGCTTAGATGGGAAAGCAGAGAGGGTTTACAAGTAGAGATGAGCAAATCGACTTCGGATTAAACATCCAAAGTTTATTCGCATAAAACTGTGTTTCAATACTGTACGGAGGGAGCGCTCCGTACAGCATTAGAATGTATTAGCTCCGATGAGCTGAAGTTATTACTTCGCGAAGTCTCGCGCGACTTCGCATAATAACTTCAGAAATTGATTTATACTGTAAGAAACCATTTCCCGAACTCGGGTTCGGTTCCAAAGTACATACTACCATGTTTCATCTGAAGTCGATTCGCTCATCCCTATTTACAAGTATGCATATGACTGGGCTTTTTAGGAAAGACATATTCTTGAGATATTCTATCTAAAGACATTTGAATATAGATTTTCTTTAACATCTCACAACATAAACTAAATTGTATAAATTAAAATTAGGTCATCTGCTTTATACAGAAGGCTACAGTTGTCTCTTAGGACTCTAAAGAACTAAGTGACCTATATTAATTATTTTCTGAATATACTACTGACATTTTTTGCCTCCCACCGTACTATATTTATTTCATATCTGTCATTTTACACAGCACAGAAATATTTCACTGGGATGCAAACACATACATTAATTCTATCACTTTCTCCAGTGAGGCATCCAATCTAGCTTTGTTCAGGCTCAGACACTCACATATTCTGATGCCACCACATTCACGGCAAATGGAAAAAAAAAACTGGAGCAACAGGAAAATATGGAAAAAGTGTGCACTTCCCATGCAGAAAATGCCTTGGTTGGACTCATGCTAAAATATTGCCATTTTAAAAGGGAACCTGTCAACATGAAAGTGAATTGTGATCTGCTGGTAGCATGTTATAGGACAGGATGAGCTGAGCAGACTGATCTATAGTTTTGTGCGAAAAGATTCAGTATAACTAAGGAGTCATGAGGGTGGTCCTGCTCAGCGACTGACAGCCTTCCCTGTGTGAGCTTACATCAGGGGCATAGCTAAAGACTCATGGGCCCCGGTGCAAGAGTTTAGCTTGGGCCCCCTTCCCTCAGTGCTTTGTGGCCAGGGGCAGGGAACCACATTGCCTTCATGCTGCCTGAGGCAAAAATTGAAACGGCACCTCCCCCCATGACAAATTCTTGCCCTAACCCCTACCCTCCAGGCAGAAGTGTAACTTGACCAGCATGCTTCTTATGCACCACAAGGGTCTTTGGGCCGCCTCAGGCTCCTGGGCCCGGTAGCAACTGCTACCTCTGCACCCCCTATAGCTACGCTCCTGGCTTACATACAGATAGCTCTCAGTCACTGATTAGGACCACCCACATGAATAAAACACAAGTTATACTGAATCTTTTCTCATAAACCCTATATCAATCTCCTCAGCTCCTCTTGTTCTAGAGAATGCTGCTTGTATTGCATTTTCATGGCGACAGGTTCACTTTAACCACCTCAGCCCCCCTAGCTTAAACACCCTTAATGACCAGGCCACTTTTTACACTTCTGACCTACACTACTTTAACCGTTTATTGCTCGGTCATGCAACTTACCACCCAAATGAATTTTACCTCCTTTTCTTCTCACTAATAGAGCTTTCATTTGGTGGTATTTCATTGCTGCTGACATTTTTACTTTTTTTGTTATTAATCGAAATTTAAAGATTTTTTTGCAAAAAAATGACATTTTTCACTTTCAGTTGTAAAATTTTGCAAAAAAAAACGACATCCATATATAAATTTTTCTCTAAATTTATTGTTCTACATGTCTTTGATAAAAAAAAATGTTTGGGTAAAAAAAAAATGGTTTGGGTAAAAGTTATAGCGTTTACAAACTATGGTACAAAAATGTGAATTTCCGCTTTTTGAAGCAGCTCTGACTTTCTGAGCACCTGTCATGTTTCCTGAGGTTCTACAATGCCCAGACAGTGCAAACACCCCACAAATGACCCCATTTCGGAAAGTAGACACCCTAAGGTATTCGCTGATGGGCATAGTGAGTTCATAGAACTTTTTATTTTTTGTCACAAGTTAGCGGAAAATGATGATTATTTTTTTTTTCTTACAAAGTCTCATATTCCACTAACTTGTGACAAAAATAAAAACTTCTATGAACTCACTATGCCCATCAGCGAATACCTTGGGGTGTCTTTTTTCCAAAATGGGGTCACTTGTGGGGTAGTTATACTGCCCTGGCATTCTAGGGGCCCAAATGTGTGGTAAGTAGTTTGAAATCAAAATCTGTAAAAAATGGCCGGTGAAATCCGAAAGGTGCTCTTTGGAATGTGGGCCCCTTTGCCCACCTAGGCTGCAAAAAAGTGTCACACATGTGGTATCTCCGTACTCAGGAGAAGTCGGGCAATGTGTTTTGGGGTGTCATTTTACATATACCCATGCTGGGTGAGAGAAATATTTTGGCAAAAGACAACTTTTCCCATTTTTTTATACAAAGTTGGCATTTGACCAAGATATTTATCTCACCCAGCATGGGTATATGTAAAATGACACCCCAAAACACATTGCCCAATTTCTCCTGAGTACGGAAATACCACATGTGTGACACTTTTTTGCAGCCTAGGTGGGCAAAGGGGCCCACATTCCAAAGAGCACCTTTCGGATTTCACCGGCCATTTTTTACAGATTTTGATTTCAACTACTTACCACACATTTGGGCCCCTAGAATGCCAGGGCAGTATAACTACCCCACAAGTGACCCCATTTTGGAAAGAAGACACCCCAAGGTATTCCGTGAGGGGCATGGCGAGTTCCTAGAATTTTTTATTTTTTGTCACAAGTTAGCGGAAAATGATTATTATTATTTTATTTTCTTACAAAGTCTCATATTCCACTAACTTGTGACAAAAAATAAAAACTTCCATGAACTCACTATGCCCATGTCACGGCTGTATGTGGGCAACAATAGTAATACACAGTACAGAGCTACTGACTGGACCCAGAACTAGGGAGGATAACGGGTGACCCCTGTCCGACCCTCAACGCTCTCCCTATTCTGCTAAAGCACATGCCCGGATCCAAATGGCGGAAAGAGGCATGCCCACGTGCCTAAGACTAATGACCACTGTAACCCCTACAATAGTGGAAGGGGCACGGCCACCAGTGCCCTACTCAGTATATGGAGGGAACCGTGGCCACCTCAGATCCAGTCAGAAAATAAACAGGAAGACAACAATGTCTGCACACTTAGCTGACGGTGTTGCAGCCGCAGAGAAGATGGATCCAAGGACAGGCTGGCAATATCCGGAGTGCTAGCTGCAGCAGAACACAGGTCCAGTGAACTGATAGCTACAAGTGAAGAAACTAAAGCCAGAGCTACAACTGAAGTGAGAACTATAATCCACATCCTATCATAGGAGGAGGGGTGATATAAAGAGAGGAAAATCAAACACATGAAGGACAGCTGTGGTGAAAGAAACCAAAAGTAAACAGAGTAGTGAGAACTCCTCCCAGCTCTAGTAGTGACATCATCACAGGGGTGGAGAAACAGAGCTGTGAGAACGTCCCAAAGCTCTGGTAGTGACAGTACCCCCCCCTCTACGGGTGGACTCCGGACACCCAGGACCCACCTTCTCAGGATGAGCCCTATGAAATGCCCTGATGAGGCGAGTGGCTTTAATGTCCGACACCGGAACCCACATCCTCTCCTCAGGACCATAACCCTTCCAATGAACGAGGTACTGAAGAGAACCGCGGACCATGCGAGAGTCCACAATTCTGGAAACCTCAAACTCCAGATTGCCATCAACCAAAATCGGAGGAGGAGGCAAAGAGGAGGGTACCGTGGGCTGGACATATGGTTTTAAGAGAGATCTGTGAAATACATTATGTATCTTCCAAACCCGTGGAAGATCAAGACGGAAGGCAACAGGATTGATGACTGACAAGATTTTATAAGGCCCAATAAACTTGGGACCCAATTTCCAGGAGGGAACCTTCAACTTAATGTTTCTAGTAGACAACCACACCAGATCACCCACATTCAGGTCCGGACCAGGCACACGTCTCTTATCAGCCACACGCTTATACCTCTCACTCATCTTTTTAAGATTACCCTGAATCTTTTGCCAAATGGTAGACAAAGACGAGGAAAATCTCTCCTCCTCAGGTAAACCAGAAAGAGCCCCTCCCGAGAATGTCCCAAACTGTGGATGGAACCCATATGCACCAAAGAATGGTGACTTATCAGAAGATTCCTGACGACGGTTGTTCAGAGCAAACTCAGCAAGAGGGAGAAATGAACACCAATCCTCCTGGTTCTCTGAAACAAAACAGCGCAAATATGTCTCCAGATTCTGATTGAGGCGCTCAGTCTGACCATTCGACTGCGGATGAAAAGCAGAAGAGAAGGACAGCCGAACCCCCAGGCGAGAACAGAAAGCCTTCCAGAACCTGGACACAAACTGCGTGCCTCTATCGGAAACAATATCAGAGGGAATGCCGTGCAATTTAACAATATGGTCGACAAAAGCTTGCGCCAACGTTTTAGCATTAGGTAAACCAGGGAAAGGTACGAAATGAGCCATCTTGCTAAAACGGTCCACCACCACCAGGATCACCGACTTCCCCGAGGAACGAGGAAGATCCGTGATAAAGTCCATGGACAGGTGTGTCCAAGGACGGGAAGGAATGGGTAACGGGAGAAGGGAACCTGAAGGCCGTGAACGAGGGACCTTAGCGCGAGCGCACGTCTCACAAGCAGCCACAAAACCCTCCACCGACTTACGAAGAGCCGGCCACCAAAATCTCCGAGCAATGAGATCCACCGTGGCTCTACTCCCGGGGTGACCAGCAAGAACCGTATCATGATGCTCCTTAAAGAGTTTGTGACGTAGCTCAGGAGGCACGAACAACTTCCCAGAAGGACAACGGGCAGGTGTCTCAGTCTGGGCAGCCTGGACCTCGGCCTCCAAATCGGAATATAGAGCAGAAACAACTACCCCCTCCGCCAAAATGGGACCCGGGTCCTCGGAGTTTCCTCCTCCCGGAAAACAGCGAGAGAGAGCATCAGCCTTCACATTTTTTATCCCAGGTCGGAATGTAACAACAAAATTGAATCTGGAGAAGAACAGAGACCATCTGGCCTGTCTCGGATTCATACGCCTGGCCGACTCCAAGTATGCCAGATTCTTATGGTCGGTAAAAACGGTGATAGGGTGCCTGGCCCCCTCCAACCAATGGCGCCATTCCTCGAAAGCCAACTTGATGGCCAACAACTCCCTATCGCCCACATCATAGTTTCTCTCTGCCGGGGAGAGTTTTTTAGAGAAAAAGGCACAGGGTCGCCACTTGGCAGGGGAAGGGCCCTGGGACAAAACCGCACCCACACCCACCTCGGAAGCATCCACCTCAACAATAAAAGGTAAGGAAACATCGGGATGCACCAAGACGGGAGCAGACGCAAAATTCTCTTTAATCTTAGAAAAGGCTGCAAGCGCCTCCTCCGACCAAGAGGAAAAATCCGCCCCCTTTTTTGTCATGTCAGTGAGGGGTTTGACAACAGAGGAATAATTCAAAATGAACTTTCTGTAATAGTTCGCAAAACCCAGAAAGCGCATCAATGCCTTCTGATTCTCAGGAAGCTCCCACTCAAGTACAGCACGGACCTTCTCGGGATCCATGCGAAAACCAGAAGCAGAGAGGAGAAAACCCAGAAATTGAATCTCCGATACCATAAAAAGACATTTCTCCAGCTTGGCGTACAATTTATTTTCCCGCAGAATTTGCAGAACCTGAAAAAGATGATCCTGATGGGTCTGAACATCAGGGGAAAAAATCAAAATATCATCAAGATACACCAATACAAATTTCCCCATTAAATGATAGAAAATACTATTAACAAAATGCTGAAAGACGGCCGGAGCATTCATCAGGCCGAAAGGCATAACGAGATTCTCGAAATGCCCGTCAGGGGTATTAAAGGCCGTTTTCCATTCATCCCCCTCTCTGACCCTGACCAGGTTGTACGCGCCTCTCAAATCCAATTTGGAAAACACCTTGGCCCCAACAATTTGATTGAAGAGGTCCGGGATCAGAGGAAGGGGATAGGGATCGCGAATCGTGATACGGTTCAGCTCCCTAAAATCTAGGCAAGGTCTCAGAGAGCCATCTTTCTTTTTAACAAAAAAAAAACCCGCGGCCACAGGTGACTTTGAGGGACGAATATGCCCCTTTTCGAGACTCTCGGAGATGTAAGTTCGCATAGCGATTCTTTCCGGTTGTGAGAGATTGTAGAGGCGTGCTTTTGGCAGCTTGGCGCCGGGAATGAGGTTAATGGGACAGTCAAACTCCCGGTGAGGAGGTAGCTCCTGAACACCGCTCTCGGAAAACACGTCCGAGAAATCAGAGAGAAATGATGGCACCGTTTTAGTAGACACCTCTGCAAAAGTCGCTGTGAGACAATTCTCTCTACAAAAGTCACTCCACTCATTTATTTGCCTTCCTTGCCAATCAATAGTGGGGTTATGTCTAGTGAGCCAGGGTAACCCCAAAACTAGAGGAGACGGCAATCCGTTAAGGACAAAACAAGATATATCCTCCACATGAGTGTCACCTACAGCTAGCCGGATATTGTGAACAATGCCTTTCAGAGATCTCTGTGAGAGTGGAGCAGAGTCAATAGCAAAAACAGGTATATCCTTTTCTAATGTGCAAACCTGAAAACCATGCATGGCTACAAATTGAGTGTCAATAAGATTGACGGCCGCTCCACTATCGACAAAAATCTCACAAGAAATGACTTTGCTCTCTAGCGCCACCCTGGCAGACAGGAGAAAACGGGAACTGCAGGTCAGAGGAAAAGCATCAAATCCTACATCAACTTTGCCCAAAGTAGCAGATGAAGCAGAACTTGATGATTTACCTTTTGAGATTTTTCTCTTATTATCGCTCTTAGTACGGTTCAAGAATCTCCTAGATGGACAAACATTTGCCAAATGACCTATGCCCCCACAACAAAAACAGACCATACTCTGAGGACTAAATCCTCTTTTATCAGGGGCAAGTCGAGCTAGCTGCATGGGCTCCTCCTCAGAGGGGAGCGAGACAGGATGAGGCCCCTGCACACTGAATGAGTCCGCACCACTTCCCCTAGACTGACAATGGCTGGACAGAGAGGTCTCGTTTCTTTCTCTTAGACGCCTGTCAAGGCGTACCGCCAATGACATGGCAGACTCTAAGGACGTTGGTCTCTCATGGAAAGCAAACGCATCTTTTAATCTCTCCGAGAGACCATGACAGAACTGACTCCGGAGTGCAGCATCATTCCAACCCGAATCAGCTGCCCATCTCCGAAATTCAGAACAATAAAGCTCCGCAGACCGTTTGTTCTGGCATAAAACACGTAGGTTAGATTCGGCCAGAGCAACACGATCCGGGTCATCATAAATCTGCCCCAGGGCCACAAAAAATCCCTCCACGGATCGAAGGGAGGGATCCCCTGATGGCAGCGAAAAAGCCCAAGTCTGAGCATTACCCCTGAGCAGGGAGATGACAATCCTCACCCTCTGCTCTTGATTACCAGAAGAGTGAGGACACAAGCAAAAATGGAGTTTGCATGCCTCTCTGAAACGAACAAAATTCTCACTGCCCCCGGAGAACGTCTCCGGAAGTGAGACCTTTGGCTCGCAACAGACTCCATGAGCCGGAGCAGGGCCCAATGCTTGAAGCTGAGTCATAGATTGACGGAGATCCGCTACTTCCAAAGAAAGACCCTGCATGCGGTCAACCAGGCCAGAAAGCGGATCCATGTCAAAAAAGGACGGTTTTGGTGGATTATAATGTCACGGCTGTATGTGGGCAACAATAGTAATACACAGTACAGAGCTACTGACTGGACCCAGAACTAGGGAGGATAACGGGTGACCCCTGTCCGACCCTCAACGCTCTCCCTATTCTGCTAAAGCACATGCCCGGATCCAAATGGCGGAAAGAGGCATGCCCACGTGCCTAAGACTAATGACCACTGTAACCCCTACAATAGTGGAAGGGGCACGGCCACCAGTGCCCTACTCAGTATATGGAGGGAACCGTGGCCACCTCAGATCCAGTCAGAAAATAAACAGGAAGACAACAATGTCTGCACACTTAGCTGACGGTGTTGCAGCCGCAGAGAAGATGGATCCAAGGACAGGCTGGCAATATCCGGAGTGCTAGCTGCAGCAGAACACAGGTCCAGTGAACTGATAGCTACAAGTGAAGAAACTAAAGCCAGAGCTACAACTGAAGTGAGAACTATAATCCACATCCTATCATAGGAGGAGGGGTGATATAAAGAGAGGAAAATCAAACACATGAAGGACAGCTGTGGTGAAAGAAACCAAAAGTAAACAGAGTAGTGAGAACTCCTCCCAGCTCTAGTAGTGACATCATCACAGGGGTGGAGAAACAGAGCTGTGAGAACGTCCCAAAGCTCTGGTAGTGACAGCCCATCAGCGAATACCTTGGGGTGTCTTCTTTCCAAAATGGTGTCACTTGTGGGGTTTGTGGGGTAGTTATACTGCCCTGGGATTCTAGGGGCCCAAATGTGTGGTAAGTAGTTTGAAATCAAAATCTGTAAAAAATGGCCGGTGAAATCCGAAAGGTGCTCTTTGGAATGTGGGCCCCTTTGCCCACCTAGGCTGCAAAAAAGTGTCACACATCTGGTATCCCTGTACTTAGGAGAAGTTGGGCAATGTGTTTTGGGGTGTCATTTTACATATACCAATGCTGGGTGAGATAAATATCTCGGTCAAATGCCAACTTTGTATAAAAAAAATGGGAAAAGTTGTCTTTTGCCAAGATATTTCTCTCTTCCAGCATGGGTATATGTAAAAAGACACCCCAAAACACATTGCCCAACTTCTCCTGAGTACGGAGATACCACATGTGTGACACTTTTTTGCAGCCTAGGTGGGCAAAGGGGCCCACATTCCAAAGAGCACCTTTCGGATTTCACCGGCCATTTTTTACAGATTTTGATTTCAAACCACTTCTCAAATATTCGGCCCCTAAAATGCCAGGGCAGTATAACTACCCCACAAGTGACCCCATTTTGGAAAGAAGACACCCCAAGGTATTTCGTGATGGGCATAGTGAGTTCATGGAACTTTTTATTTTTTGTCACAAGTTAGTGGAATATGAGACTTTGTAAGGAAAAAAAAAAAATATATAAAAAAATCATCATTTTCCGCTAACTTGTGACAAAAAATAAAAAATTCTAGGAACTCGCCATGCCCCTCACGGAATACCTTGGGGTGTCTTCTTTCCAAAATGGGGTCACTTGTGGGGTAGTTATACTGCCCTGGCATTCTAGGGGCCCTAATGTGTGGTAAGTAGGTAAATGACCTGTGAAATCCGAAAGGTGCTCTTTGGAATGTGGGCCCCTTTGCCCACCTAGGCTGCAAAAAAGTGTCACACATGTGGTATCGCCGTATTCAGGAGAAGTTGGGCAATGTGTTTTGGGGTGTCTTTTTACATATACTCATGCTGGGTGAGAGAAATATCTCGGCAAAAGACAACTTTTCCAATTTTTTATACAAAGTTGGCATTTGACCAAGATATTTATCTCACCCAGCATGGGTATATGTAAAATGACACCCCAAAACACATTGCCCAACTTCTCCTGAGTACGGCGATACCAGATGTGTGACACTTTTTTGCAGCCTAGATGCGCAAAGGGGCCCACATTCCTTTTATGAGGGCATTTTTAGACATTTGGATCCCAGACTTCTTCTCACGCTTTAGGGCCCCTAGAATGCCAGGGCAGTATAAATACCCCACATGTGACCCCATTTTGGAAAGAAGACACCCCAAGGTATTCAATAAGGGGCATGGCGAGTTCATAGAATATTTTTTTTTTTGGCACAAGTTAGCGGAAATTGATATTTTTTATTTTTTTCTCACAAAGTCTCCCTTTCCGCTAACTTGGGACAAAGATTTCAATCTTTCATGGACTCAATATGCCCCTCACGGAATACCTTGGGGTGTCATCTTTCCAAAATGGGGTCACATGTGGGGTATTTATACTGCCCTGGCATTCTAGGGGCCCTAAAGGGTGAGAAGAAGTCTGGAATATAAATGTCTAAAAAATTTTACGCATTTGGATTCCGTGAGGGGTATGGTGAGTTCATGTGAGATTTTATTTTTTGACACAAGTTAGTGGAATATGAGACTTTGTAAGAAAAAAAAAAAAATTTCCGCTAACTTGGGCCAAAAAAATGTCTGAATGGAGCCTTACAGGGGGGTGATCAATGACAGGGGGGTGATCAATGACAGGGGGGGTGATCAGGAAGTCTATATGGGGTGATCACCCCCCTGTCATTGATAACCCTCATTGGCACTGCCCACCAATGTTTATATGTTTATTATACTGGGGACGGGGGGCGCACTCAATGTTTATTATACTGGGGGGGCCGCACTCAATGTTTATTATACTGGGGGGGGCGCACTCAATGTTTATTATACTGGGGGGGGGGGACTCAATGTTTATTATACTGGGGGGGCCGCACTCAATGTTTATTATACTGGGGGAGGGCGCACTCAATGTTTATTATACTGGGGGGGGGGCGCACTCAATGTTAATGAAGATAACTGACCTGTTAATACAAATGCAGGAGGCGGGTGCCGGAATCAAATAGCCGGCACCTGACCTCTATGACAGGGAGCGGCACCTGAGGGGTTAACTGCCGTTGATAGCAGCTCCTGGTCATAGAGGTCGGGTGCCGCTATTTGATTCCAGCACCCGCCTCCTGCATTTGTATTAACAGGTCAGTTATCTTCATTGGTGGCGCAGTGGCCACAGCCCCTCCCCCGGCCCTGTCCCTCTCCCTATTGGCCGCGGCGGCTGCAGCACAGGGAGAAGGGAGAGACCATCTGGAGCCCTGCCCCTATCACAGCGCCACGCCTGGCCCACTCGCCACATTTATTTAAAAAAAAATAATAATTTATCCTCAGTCGCGGCGGGCCCCCAGTGGCGTAGGGCCCCATAGCCATTGCTATGGCTGCTATGGCGATCCCTACGCCACTGACAGGGGGGTGATCAATGACAGGGGGGTGATCAGGGAGTCTATATGGGGTGATCACCCCCCTGTCATTGATCACCCCCCTATAAGGCTCCATTCAGATGTCCGTATGTGTTTTGCGGATCCGATCCATGTATCAGTGGATCCGTAAAAATCATACGGACATCTGAATGCAGCCTTACAGGGAGGTGATCAATGACAGGGGGGTGATCAATGACAGGGGGGTGATCAGGGAGTCTATATGGGGTGATCACCCCCCTGTAAGGCTCCATTCAGACGCCTGTATGTGTTTTGCGGATCCGATCCATGTATCCGTGGATCCGTAAAAAACATACGGACATCTGAATGCAGCCTTACAGGGGGGTGATCAATGACAGGGGGGTGATCAGGGAGTCTATATGGGGTGATCACCGCCGTCATTGATCACCCTCCTGTAAGGCTCCATTCAGACGTCCGTATGTGTTTTGCGGATCCGATCCATGTATCAGTGGATCCGTAAAAATCATACGGACGTCTGAATGGAGCCTTACAAGGGGGTGATCAATGACAGGGGGGTGATCAGGGAGTCTATATGGGGTGATCACCCCCCTGTAAGGCTCCATTCAGACGCCTGTATGTGTTTTGCGGATCCGATCCATGTATCCGTGGATCCGTAAAAAACATACGGACATCTGAATGCAGCCTTACAGGGGGGTGATCAATGACAGGGGGGTGATCAATGACAGGGGGGTGATCAGGGAGTCTATATGGGGTGATCACCCCCGTCATTGATCACTCCCCTGTAAGGCTCCATTCAGACGTCCGTATGTGTTTTGCGGCTCCGATCCATGTATCAGTGGATCCGTAAAAATCATACGGACATCTGAATGCAGCCTTACAGGGGGGTGATCAATGACAGGGGGGTGATCAATGACAGGGGGTGATCAGGGAGTCTATATGGGGTGATCAGGGGTGAATAAGGGGTTAATAAGTGACGGGGGGGGGTGTAGTGTAGTGTGGTGCTTGGTGCTACTTATTACTGAGCTACCTGTGTCCTCTGGTGGTCGATCCAAACAAAAGGGACCACCAGAGGACCAGGTAGCAGGTATATTAGACGCTGTTATCAAAACAGCGTCTAATATACCTGTTAGGGGTTAAAAAAAATCACATCTCCAGCCTGCCAGCGAACGATCGCTGCTGGCAGGCTGGAGATCCACTCGCTTACCTTCCGATCCTGTGAACGCGCGCGCCTGGGGGCAGTTAAGGAGAACATAAAAAAATATATAACAAGGAACTATGAATGTGAATGCCTCATCTCAATCCCAGTTGCCTTCACTAATAAGATAATATGTTCCAAAAAACAATATTTATACACGTATGGAATAACAATGGACTTCTTGAACTACCATATTTTTCACCCTATAAGATGTGTGTGAGGGGGGGGGAGTGGGGGGGAAATGCCAGTGCGTCTTATGGGGTGAATACTAAAGAGCGTTCCATTATGGAGTCACTCATCAGTTCCGGAGGACCAGGAAGTGGTAAATGCAGTGCTTGGTCACAGCACAGCGCACGGCAGAAAGAGGAAGAGAGCTGGATCGTAGGAGCAACGGCTAGGTAAGTTGATTTTTGCAATTTATTTGCTCTGGGGCATCTGGGTCTGATCTGAGCCATGGAGGTCTAATCTGAGGTATAGGGTCTTATGTATATTGGGGCTCTTATCTGAGGTCTGATTGGGTGTCATTAACATTGGGATCTGAGCTATAGACTAAGGTGTTGTCAAGGGTAGTAATAGGGGAGTGTCTATGTAACTAGATGTAACTAGCTGGGTGGAAGGATCTATAGACTAGGGTGCTGTCAGGGGCAGTGATAGGGGAGTGTCTATGTATCAAGCTGGGTGGGAGGATCTATAGACTAGGGTGTTGACAAGGGCAGTGCTGGAGATGTGGCAGAGAAAGGAGAAGTGCATCATGGGTTTAGATGGATAGAGAAACAGGAAGTGCTACGTACAGGATGGAAACAAACCAGAGGGAATTATTTACATGGTGAAAACGGGTCAAGGGAGTCCAAATTAAAAAAGAAAAAGTATGGAGAAGATATACATGAGGTAAGAAACTACATTCGCATATCTATTAAAAACCATAGTAATCCCAGGAAATCACTTTAATTCTTACTTACCAACAGATCATGCATCAGCAAGTCATTAGAGACAGTGCAGTAACAGAACTAACCACACTGAAATAAATGATCTACCATTGAGAAATATGACCGGAGGAGGTGGAGGGCGTGATTGAGACCATAATGTTACCTATTTGTTTGTGTTTTCCTGCAGACAGGCTTGTGGTGTCTAAGAGAGATATTGTTCACTAGTTATGTATGTGGCTCCCATGGCACCACCCTTGGCAGCTCAAGTGCCAAGATTAAATAAGTTAAAACAAGTCTGCCAAACAGAGTTCAGTGATGTTAACTAACCCAATGACTTCAAATACTTTACCGCATGTGTCTGCAAGAATCCATGCTTTATCTTATTAACTCTTCAGAGGACAGAACACACCGACATGTTTGACACTTTATGATCCTGTAGTAAATGAGCTCCTAAATGTACAATACACATTATCACCCCAATCACCCATGAGCCCCTGGTCTTTTCAGGATGACAAAGCCTGTCCCAAAGAAAATACCAGAAAAGGACTTCTCATTTACTGCACTGCTTTAGACTGCTTGCCACTAGAGGAATATGCACCACGTTCTAAAGGGAATGTGTCATCAAATAATGGTCGGTTGTTTAAAGCAAATTTTTATGTTAAACATATTTTAAAGAATTTTTATTGTTCGACGTCACTATCTTATATTACAGGATCCACCATTGACAATAGGTGGCATGTGTAACTGTCTGGTGTTAACTATCAGAAAAGAAATGATAGGTAACATGTTCCCTTTAAAACTCACAGCAAACATGGTCCATAGTGACAACTAAGAGAGAAACTGACATTCAAAGGAAGTCTCTGCCCTGCAGGCTACATTGTTTCGCCTCAATGCCAGCTCAGCACCTAACAGATGAGGTTTGCCTTCCTGAATTTATAACAATGTGTATGAAACGAAGAAGTGATTTGTGTCATAGGCAACTTTTTGTACAGTAGACAAGGAATATTATTTCGATAGATACAGTGTATATATATATATATTTATATACACACAGATGTGTGCTTAATTATTCAACTTTTCAATGGCTTTTGTTACAGGATATCATGAGTTAATATATATTCATGATGAGTTAAAGGGGTTGTCTCATCATAGACAATGGAAGCATATCGCTAAAATATGCCCCCATTGTCTTATAGGTGAGGGTCCCACCGCTGTGACCCACAACTATATTGGGAATGGAGCCCCGCAGAGTGGTGGCTGAAGGACTCTGGTCCAGCCACCATTATGCGCGCTCTCCATAGAAGTGAACGGGAGCACCCTGCACATGACCGGCCACTGCTCCCATTCACTTCTATGGGCCTCGAAGGAATTATCCGAGCCAGTGCTATTTTCAATGGCCCCATAGAAAATGAATAGAGGACGGCTGCGCATGCGCAGTGCGCCCTCCACAACTTTTGGGGCTCCGTTCTGAATGGCATTGTGCTATGTGATCAAACTGCACATTTCAGAGTGGCTTTTTATTGTGGGCAGTCTAAGGCACACCTGTGCAATATTCATGCTGTCTAATCAGCACCTTGATATGCCACACCTGTGAGGTGGGATGGATTATCTCGGCAAAGGAGAAGTGCTCACTAACACAGATTTAGACAGATTTGTGAACAATATTTGAGAGTAATGGGTCTTTTGTGTATGTAGAAAATGTTTCAGATCTTTGAGTTCAGCTCATGCAAGATGGGAGCAAAACCAAAAGTGTTGCGTTTATATTTTTGTTCAGTGTATTTTTATCAATAGTAGAATAAGTAAAGGCACATGCAAACAAATGTGAGCCAGCCTATTTGTTTCTATATCTAAGAATAGGACATTGCTCTATCTTTTTTGCGGGGCCGCGGTACGGAACTGAACACTGTGTGCTGTCCGCATCTTTAGTGGCCCCTTCAAAAGAATGGGTCCACACCCGTTCCACAAAGTCACACCAGCAATCCATAAATGTGGATTTAAAGAAGATGAGAGATAAAGTAGCAATCATGGGGATGGACATTTTTAGCCTCCTTACAAAAAAACAAAAGCTGTACTCATCTAGCAGAGTAAACGTAGATGACATAGACTCTAGGATTTATGTCCCTTTAAATAACAGACTATAAGCGGTACTCTGTATAATACAAAACTGTTAATTCTATATTTTAGTGTAATATGACCCTGGGTCATTGAAATAATTTATTGCTGCTAGTTGACAATACCGAATCTCTCTTGCGCATGGAGAAAGAAAGTCTTTGTCCCAAGTGATTACATTCCAGATCCTATGAACAAAGTACCCATCATAAATGAACAAAGGCATCTACTGTAGCAAGTGCCCAGGTGTGTGATCTTTACTACCGCTCCGTGACTCTATGGTTCAGGCAACTACTCACTCTGCCCTCTAGAAACGAATTACTGAGTACCCATCTAAGAAGACTGACAACCCAATTATCAAGACAGCAATGAAGTTCTACAATTTGTACAAATGACACAAGGGCGCCAAATTTGCAATATTTGCAAGGAAAGGTTCTTTATAATCACATATATCCATCTCTAGGAACATGTTCCAACATGGGGGGGGGGGGATTTATCCAATCTGGTGTAAAGGAAAACTGGCTTAGTTGCCCATAGATTCCAACTTTCATTTTCCAAAGGAGCTCTGAAAAATGAAAGTAGAGTGTGATTGGTTTCTAAGCCAGATTTCTTTTACACCAGTTTTGATAAATCTCCCCCATGGAGTATATCGAAAAGTTAGGGCATTTTCTCAGCTTAGCATTCTTTGTAAAAACTTTCTAACGCAGGCCTCTACATAACTTAGGTGCATCCACCGCAGGCCTAAATCTATGCCAGCTCCCCTACTGGTGTAGATTTACATCATTTTCTACGCTTGTTCACACCTCCTGAGCTGCCAGCCTGAAATAAATCTAGCAGAACGATTGGACCAATGAATGAGGAGATCTCTGGATCCATGTAAGGTCCAGGGCTGGTTCTAGCCTAGTTAGAAAGAGACTGTCATGTACTATACGATGTCGGATTTTAATTTTTTACGGCAATCACGGCATAACCCCGGTCGTGATGTTTCTCTCAAATGTCATATTCGGGGATTGCCAATGAGGAAAATATTTGCTTCAACGTATTGAAGAAATACACCACAGCTACAGAAGCTTCTGAAGACTGAGCACTCTGTATACGCAGTTTCTGAAATTTCTATTTGAAGGTGCTTTTACCGAGTACATGGTCACAAACAGAGTCTTTATGTGTCTGAGAGGCTTGCTATCAACTCATTTTCCAAAAGGTCGTGTTTCTTTCCTGTGTACACGACAAGCGTCCTATATTTTTAGTATAATTATTTCACTGTTGCACAGGAAAAAGAAATACAGACTTCCATGCACATTTTTTCCAGGGCATGAATACCAGGTCAAAGAGTCCATTCCCTTCCTGTACAGTCACATACACCCCAGCAAAGACAAAATTATAATCCTCCTAAATCATTTTTATTCTGGCAGAGTTC
Organism: Bufo bufo; assembly: GCF_905171765.1. NCBI lineage: Eukaryota > Metazoa > Chordata > Amphibia > Anura > Bufonidae > Bufo > Bufo bufo. The sequence goes on along the minus strand of NC_053392.1, from coordinate 201,398,078 downwards.
CATGTGGTAGCCGGTCCAAGGAACACACCGAGCTGCCTGCCACAGGAACATTCTACTCTTAATTAAGTTGAGTCCAAATTTAAGGTGAACTGCCAGGCCCATAATACATGATTCACTATTACTTGGCTACATTTGATTAGCTGACGGGCATTTTGATCACACCTTGAGGAAATCCATCAGACTGATTGATTTCTCATCTGACAAGAGGTTGTAAGAACCACATGCATTTCTAGAATCAATGGAAGTGATGTCATCTTAACCTTCATTGGTTTTCTTCAGCTTTGTTCCACAATTAGGCTACTTTCAAATTAGCGTTTTGGATGGATCCGGCAGGGTTCAGCAAAAACGCATCTGTTACTGATAATACAACCGTCTGCATCCGTTATGAACGGATCCATTTGTATTATCTGTAACATAGCCAAGACGGATCCGTCATGAACTCCACTGAAAGTCAATGGGGGACGGATCCGTTTTCTATTGTGTCAGATTGTGTCAAAGAAAACAGCATGCTGCGGTTTGCTTTCCGTCCTGAGATCCGTCATGACCCACAATGCAAGTCAATGGGGACGGATCCGTTTTGCTCCGCATCTCAGGACGGAAAGCAAACTGCAGCATGCTGCAGTTTGGTCTCCGGTATGAGAACGGAAGGGAATGCATTTTGGAGCATTCCGTTCTGTTCAGTTCAGTTTTGTCCCCATTGACAATGAATGGGGACAAAACGGAACAGTTTTTTTCCGGTATTGAGACCCTATGACGGATCTCAATACTGGAAAACTAAAACGCTAGTGTGAAAGTAGCCTTAGAATGAATGCATCATCAGAAAATAAACTATTGTTTAAGTCAAATTATGTGACACATATTCGTTATAGTTTTAAGAACTTTTGGTGTTTTTTTCTTTTTAAATTTCCCTGCTACCATCTATATTTTGTAGGCTCTGAGCCTCATAATAGGCTGACACTTCCTGTTCTGTAGAGATAACTCCTCAGCAGTCATCTCCTCATCATCACAGATGGGATTACAATGAAAGGGGCCACCTCTATTAAAAGATTACACCATTGACATTGGGTGATGGTCAAAGTTCACCTCTCCCCTCTTCCTGCATAAAAAACTACGCACAGGTCACAGAGCATGGTCAGTACAATTACAGTATAAAACAGATTCAAAAAATGATGAATCAAAACATTCAAGATTAGTATTAGTAAAATAAATATATATATATATATATATATATATATATATATATATATACAGTATATAGGTGATACTTTCCCTTTAATTCAGCTCTGCCTTTGCTTCCATTTGTTTCCCAGTTGGTTATGCATTGTTCACCTTCAGCCTCTATCTCACAAGGATATACAAGGCTGACATCAAAACTATAGGGGTTGTAGTTTAACTATTAAGTGGGGGTCCTACTGCTGTGGGGGCCCCCTATCCTGTGGAGCTGGCTGGTTGGAAATGTGCACCACTGCTCCAGTCATTTCTATGGGGGCACCGGAGATAGCTGAGTGTTGGAGATAGCTCCCACAGAAATGAATGGAGTGGTGGCACGCATTTCCAACCAGCCACTCCGTCCATTTCAGGGTACAGGGGCCTCCAATCTAATCTCTAACCTAACCGGAAAACTCCTTTAACTATTCAGTATTTAGAGTGGCAGAAAACCGAAGTGCCAAGAGAAAACCCACAAAACACGAGAAAGGACATACAAGATAGGCTACTTTCACACTAGCGTTTTTTGCGGATCCGTCATGGCTCTGCAATAATGCTTCCGTTACAATAATACAACCGCCTGCATCTGTCATGAACGGATCCGGTTTTATTGTCTTATATAGCCAAGACAGATCATGAACACTATTGAAAGTCAATGGGGGACGGATCCGTTTTCTATTGTGTCAGAGAAAACGGATCCTTCCCCATTGACTTACATTGTGTGTCAGGACGGATCCATCTTGCTCCGCACCACATCGCGGACAGAAAAACGCTGTTTGCAGCTTTATTCTGTCCGCAATGGGAGCGCAACCATTTTAGTGCATTCCATTTCGTTCAGTTTTGTCCCCATTGACAATGACGGATCTCAATAGCTCACAAGCCCAGGACCTCAGTACTCCAAGGCTGCAGTGATATCAACAATTATCAAGCTAGAAATAAAGCCATCATTTTCTTGTATGAACGTTTTCATTTTGGGCTCCACATGCACTATTCCTGTCACAAGGAGAAGAATGAGAATCTTTATTCACAAGCAACAACTTGCACATGTAGAGATATCTAACATTTGCCAATAAAGACAAATTAAAGAGAATATTTGGAGTGGAGAAGAATGTAAGCACAGAAAAGGCTCTTACAGGGTAATTAAATTCATTTTCATTCATGTACCACACCCACTCCGAAATACAGCATTCATCTTACAGATAACCAGGACTGGTTACATGAAAAGCTACCTGGCAGTAGATATTAGTTATCTAATGTCTATAGTGCTGCAAGACTTTGGCTCGGGAAGTGATTTTGAGGGGAAATCGGATGAATCGGACAGAATGGATAGATTCTATTAAATTCTATTGTTGAATTAATCTCTCTGGAGTATCTTGTGCTTCAATTGCCGTACCAAATGCTTCGCTTTAAGTCTGTATTACACCTGCCGATTTTTCGGCAGATGATCGCTAAGTGTTCGTATGAACGCTCGTTTGTGATCATCTTGCAGTGTAATGGTGCCGCGGGTTGCCCAATGAATAAGCAAATCAGACTCGTTCATCGGGCAATTGTGATTTTGAAGCATGCTTAAAAATCATTGTTTGCTGGCGGAAGACCGTGGTGTCTAATTACGATTTGCCGCCAGTAAACCCCTATACAGCATGGGGACAAGCGATAACATAACGATCGCTCCTCCCCATGCTGCGGAGGGGATCGCTGCATGTAATAGCAGTGGTCTCCTCCACTAGTGAGCAGGTGATTGCCAGGAGGGAACGCTTCCCTCCCAACAATCGCTTGCTCAATCGGCCTGTGTAATACAGGCTTTACTTTATTTAAAGGGGTTGTTCAGTTTTTTGATACTTAGGATCTATCCAGAGTATAGGCTGTCAATATCTGATTTGCCGGATTCAACACCCCGCACCCCAGCTGATGAGCTATTCTGAAGTAGCTCCGGTGCTCGAAGTAGCTACCGAAACATAGGGATAGGCCATCAATAAAAATACTGAATAACCCCTTTAACCCACAGAAGTATAGCTATTGTATACTAGCGCTGTAAACTGCACTGAAGACTGACTTAATAGAGTGTATGCTAGCATCTGCATTACGGCTACAGCACCCTGAACTGAACATACTGTAGATCACCATAGCACTCCTCTTGTCCAAGGTCTGGACGCTACGGATGTTAGACAGATGCTAAATACGGAAATACCAGGGCCATGTGAGACAGAACCTTGGACTTACCCCACTGGAATGTAATCGATATTTTGCCTCAGGATAACAGCGCTCATTCTAGGGGCCAATAAGGCATCAATTAACCTATTAGAACTTTACAGCAAAAGTTAAAGGAAATGTATCACCTATATTTTCTACTATTTAAAAACAGACAATGATATCAGACATCATTTTTCTAATATGTTTTATATTTTCTGATGACATTTTTTTTATTCTATATTCTAGTCTACACGATTATGGGGATGACCATCTGGCCTACGCTGCAGTTAACAGAGACATATTGCAGCCACATGAACCATAAAAACCTTTGAACTGGAGATGACGCATTGACTTCTATGGGACAGTGTTCTATAGCCAGGCAGAGGTAACTATGGAGGGAGTCGAGTAGATCAGTTGTGACCATCGACTATTGTCAATGGTGTGATCCTGTGTTATCTATACAAAGAAGTTTCATTGTAATCCTGGATGTGATGATAATGAGATGACTGCGGAGTCCAAAAGTGTGAAGCCAATTATGAGGCCCAGTGACCAGTGTGTTTGCTAAAAGATTTCAGTATTTTCTTTTAAAAATATTGAAAAATCTTGTTTAACAAAAGTTGGATTTAAACAATAAGCCGTTTTTCTGATCACACATTCTCTTTAACATATGGTATCTTCCACATGTATGGTGTCTTAGATGGCACTGAGCGTATGGATCCAGCACTATCAGGTATCAGGCGCCTACATCAGTGGGTTAACGCATTATCCCGACAGTGTAACTGGATACTAACTTTAAGCGTTAGAAGCTTTGCACACTGTTAAACTAGGTCAGCGCAATAAGCTTGTGCGCTAACGTGCCAGGAATTACTTTAACGCCTGCTAGATCTGTAGCAGTAATCACAAGCATGCTGCCCAATACTCTGAGGACAATCCCCTTTCAAAAAATGCAACAGTTAAGTAAATCTGTAGATCATTTACAGAATGCATATATAAAAAACACTTCCTGTCATGTAATATACCATAGGTAAACTTTCATTTCCTAAACAGCATGAAATATCCTACACAAAGGTGTAAGCTGCTTACAATTAAAGCATGCCTATACTTCCAGATAACGCTTCAGAATAAGCTGCTTTATGTATATATAAGTGACAGTACTATTACATAACTTCTGTCTCCCATTTTTCACTGTTTTCTTCTGTGTAGGGTCCATCAATAATTCTCAGTGGTCTCTGAGCTGGTGGGTAAAGACTAGCTGTAATGATAGCTGCCCATAGAATACATAGACATCAGATTCTGCTTCCTAAGGCTCTATTCACACGTCCGCAATTTCGTTCTGCATTTTGCGGAACGGAATTGCGGACCCATTCATTCCTATGGGGCAGCATGATGTGCTGCCCAGACACGGAATTGCGGATCCGCACTTCCGGGTCCGCACTTCCATTCCGCAAAAAAATAGAACATGTCCTATTCTTGTCCGCAATTGCGGACAAGAACAGGCATATTCTATTAGTGCCGGCAATGTGCGGTCCGCAAAATGCGTAACACACATTGCCGCTTTCCGTGTTTTGCGGATCCGCGGCTTCGTGTATCCGCAAAACACATTGCGGACGTGTGAATGGAGCCTTACTCTGTCTTACTCAGAAACACTGAAAAGCACCATTTAGAGAAATAATAAGCAGTGTAGATTTAAATAAAATATAAATCTAAACAACACTGGCGCTTTTACACTTTCTGTGCAACCTCACTTCCGCTACTGCTGCCCATAGTGAATTAATGCAAATCTGTATATCAGGTTCCACGCAACGCTATTATCTATCACTTACTATTGTGCTGTTTCTACAGAGATACCCGTGAAACCATACAGCACATTGCAAAGCTCTAGAACTACCTTACTACACTTTGCTGTGACTTCAGTCTGTGCTAATGTATCCGAAACGTGTTTGATTTTTGATACTCCTAAGCATCCCTAACTCACTAAGTGACGTTACTTAATGCTCCATGTGAGAGCGAGTATTGAGTATAGTAACAGAGCTGAGCAATTGGCACGCTCCATACAAAAACCTATTATACTCTGAACGCAAGTACTGGCATCTAGAAGAGGGTAGAGGCGTGGACTGGAGTCACAGCAAAGTGTTGCAAGGTAATTATAGAGCTTTGCAATGTGCTGTATGGTTTCACGGGTATCTCTGTAGAAACTGTATAATAGTAAGGGATAGTTAATAGCATTGCAAGGAACCTGATATACTGATTTAGATTTAAATAAAGCACTTGAGATGAGATAGAAGGTTTACAATTAGCTGCTGAATCATTCATATGTTGTGTCTGTCTCTGCTTCTCAAAGTTCACTTCGTACCTCCTCCCCCTCCCCTCCAAAAACTTCCATAGAAAGATGTCATCTGATCCTTAAGTGAGCAGGCAGCCCATCTTGGTCTCACAAGACAGATTGCTCATTAATTTCAAAGGGAAAGTTAGTGTAGAAAAGGGGGAGGAGAAAGAAAACTGCTGAAAACTCTACAATCCATTTTCTCAAATATACTACAAAGTTTCTTATTTTCACCTGTATGATTCATTAATGCAAAGTTGCCTGAAACTGTGGTGACCAGTCAATGATCAGTAAAGGGCAAAAAAACATACGAAAGATCTGTCACCAGATTTCTTAACACAAACTGCATACATTATTAAAAAGATCAATCACAGACCTGATGAGACTGGTGTACTTACTTCAAAAATCCATGTCAGAATGGCTGTATAATCCCTTATAAAAGTTTTTCCATCTGATATTATAATGAGCATTTGATGAGTCCAGAAAGAGCTGCTCATTTTAATATCAGGTGGGAAAACATTTGTAAAGGATTATAATTGATCTGAACATAAATGACTCAGTGACCTTGTCAATTCTTTGCATTACTGTTTTCATGTGAATATCATATTTCATAAGGTTTTCCTTATTAATACATCAAGTTGCTCTCAATACTGGTTCAAAATTCTTTTGACTTGGACTCTGCGTTGTCTCAATTCCGCTGTCAGACCTGTAATGTAACAGCATAGTCCCACCATAGTCCTACCAACCACTGAGCTCTCACAATGCACTGGCCTGAGGTAACAGGAAATTCAGAATTGGTTTGAACAACCATTTTATCATAAAGTAATTAAAAAGGAATACTAGGTAAAACAATATATCATATATAAGATGTAAATCAAGTGTAGAGTCTTCTTTTAAGTTTAAAACTGTACATTGCTACTGGTATAAGAGCACATAGTGTTAAGAAGTAGGAATACATACACTGCGTGCAGAATTATTAGGCAAATTAGTATTTTGACCACATCATCCTCTTTATGCATGTTGTCTTACTCCAAGCTGTATAGGCTCGAAAGCCTACTACCAATTAAGCATATTAGGTGATGTGCATCTCTGTAATGAGAAGGGGTGTGGTCTAATGACATCAACACCCTATATTAGGTGTGCATAATTATTAGGCAACTTCCTTTCCTTTGGCAAAATGGGTCAAAAGAAGGACTTGACAGGCTCAGAAAAGTCAAAAATAGTGAGATATCTTGCAGAGGGATGCAGCACTCTTAAAATTGCAAAGCTTCTGAAGCGTGATCATCGAACAATCAAGCGTTTCATTCAAAATAGTCAACAGGGTCGCAAGAAGCGTGTGGAAAAACCAAGGCGCAAAATAACTGCCCATGAACTGAGAAAAGTCAAGCGTGCAGCTGCCAAGATGCCACTTGCCACCAGTTTGGCCATATTTCAGAGCTGCAACATCACTGGAGTGCCCAAAAGCACAAGGTGCGCAATACTCAGAGACATGGCCAAGGTAAGAAAGGCTGAAAGACGACCACCACTGAACAAGACACACAAGCTGAAACGTCAAGACTGGGCCAAGAAATATCTCAAGACTGATTTTTCTAAGGTTTTATGGACTGATGAAATGAGAGTGAGTCTTGATGGGCCAGATGGATGGGCCCGTGGCTGGATTGGTAAAGGGCAGAGAGCTCCAGTCCGACTCAGACGCCAGCAAGGTGGAGGTGGAGTACTGGTTTGGGCTGGTATCATCAAAGATGAGCTTGTGGGGCCTTTTCGGGTTGAGGATGGAGTCTAGCTCAACTCCCAGTCCTACTGCCAGTTTCTGGAAGACACCTTCTTCAAGCAGTGGTACAGGAAGAAGTCTGCATCCTTCAAGAAAAACATGATTTTCATGCAGGACAATGCTCCATCACACGCGTCCAAGTACTCCACAGCGTGGCTGGCAAGAAAGGGTATAAAAGAAGAAAATCTAATGACATGGCCTCCTTGTTCACCTGATCTGAACCCCATTGAGAACCTGTGGTCCATCATCAAATGTGAGATTTACAAGGAGGGAAAACAGTACACCTCTCTGAACAGTGTCTGGGAGGCTGTGGTTGCTGCTGCACGCAATGTTGATGGTGAACAGATCAAAAGACTGACAAAATCCATGGAAGGCAGGCTTTTGAGTGTCCTTGCAAAGAAAGGTGGCTATATTGGTCACTGATTTGTTTTTGTTTTGTTTTTGAATGTCAGAAATGTATATTTGTGAATGTTGAGATGTTATATTGGTTTCACTGGTAAAAATAAATAATTGAAATGGGTATATATTTGTTTTTTGTTAAGTTGCCTAATAATTATGCACAGTAATAGTCACCTGCACACACAGATATCCCCCTAAAATAGCTAAAACTAAAAACAAACTAAAAACTACTTCCAAAAATATTCAGCTTTGATATTAATGAGTTTTTTGGGTTCATTGAGAACATGGTTGTTGTTCAATAATAAAATTAATCCTCAAAAATACAACTTGCCTAATAATTCTGCACTCCCTGTATAGACAGTAACTCCATAACCTGAGACTCTCTTCCAAGACACATATACATATACACTATGGGGCACATTTATTAAGACCGGCGTTTTAGACGCCGGTCTTAATAAAGCCCCATAGCTGGCGGTGGTTCCACTGAAGTTATTAAGAGGCGGCGGCCTCTCCATAACTTTGGCACATCCAGCGCCAGTCTAAATGTAAGACCGCTTCCTAGCTGTCTTACATTTACTTTATTTTCTACACCAAAAACAGGCGCAGAAAATGGTAATTGAAATGGGTCTGCCGGCCCGGCCCCATTCCCGCCCACTATTTTAGACCTGGTGTGAGCGGGACAAAGTCGCATATAGGCGGATTTCAGTATAATCAATGACCCCCTATTTACATGCTCTTTAGATCCCACTGGAAATACCGTACATACAGAAAACCTATATATACCTTGTATGTCTTGATCGTTTGACTTTGGACTGCTCCGCGTCCTGCGTTCAGTTTTCTTAATTCCCGTTACACTGCCCACTCCTCCACAGCTGGCTCCATTGTGAGCTTTGCCATTGCCATTATACATAGTCGTACAGTTTCCTAAATGGCTCTTGTATAAAGTGGATGGAGGGCTGTTCAACCGGTTTTGTCTATCGATCTGTTTCAGCTTCTTGTGTTGAGGCTTGCAATACTGGTCTTCTCGAGTGATGTAACTGGACATCCCAAACAGTGGTATGATTTCTGAACACAGAGAAATACACATTGGTAGGAAAAACTGACACATTATGGCGCTATAATATATGGATTATTAGAAGATCTATCAAACAATGGCCGAGCTTAGGGAATAATTATTTCCCTTTTAATGTGCACCTCGAGTGATGGTTACTCAACACGTAAGTTTAATTGTGAGTCTATACTATATCAAGGTCAGTGTTATTTATGCTTCGTCGGTAAAATGAATGCAAGCATTCAAACTCCTACAGGCCATGCAGTTCACACACACACAATTTACTAAAGGTAAATGAAAAGCAGTAATGCAGGAGATGGCAAAGCTTAAATATAATTGGGCTTATGCATAAAAGGCTCAGTTTAACAAAAAAAAGTGCATTAGTTGGCATGGTATACAGTAGTTCCAAAACTGCAGATCTAGTATCCCTTTTCAGCTACATCAGAAAACTAATTTGGAGCCACAAATTCATTTTTGTACATTTTCACGCAATATTTTATAGTAAGAATGAAGCTTTCTTCAGCATGAATAATTCTATATTTATAACTCTGAGAGACAGTAATAATTGACCTTTAACTAAACATAAAAGTAATATAACGATTTTAAGAAATGTTATTTTTTCATATGCTACAATAATAATACAATTGTAATATTAAGAAAGATTTCAATTTTTAAGGTGGGTTTAGGTTGCCCAATTGTCAAGCAGATTACCAAGGACAACCCTTCCTAGGAACAGTCAGTCTCGATAATCTGCCCCTTTAAAGGTGCCCCAGATCATTCGATGAACAATCAAAATGTTCGCTCATCGGGTGAAATGATCGTTCATGTGGACACCAAAATTATTGTTTCTGGATAGCAGATTAAGCTGTCTAAACAGCACTCCTCTGCCCAGAAACAATGCAGCTATATGAGGACAAGGATACCAGTAGTGATCGCTCATACTGTGGAGGTGATTGCTGCATGTAAATGCCGCTCTTCACCTCCACTAATGAGCAAGCACCTGTCGTCAAGGAACGCTTCCGTCTTGACAATTGTGTGCTCGATCACTGCATGTAAATGCAGCAATACAGTGTTCCTCAGTGTTTGACCTGCGCGATTCAGCACAGAACTTTAGAAATTTGGCATACTGTAAATCCGATGCTAAGTTTACGCCAGAATACTGTCCGTTTGCGGACACCACGTTAGTCAACATGGTGAAGCGCCTGGAGCCTAAGGCTCACCCTGTGAACATGCCAGTAAATGTGCTTATTTTGAGCAGTTTCTTAGGAGTAAATTTCCTCACATTGATGGACCAAGTAAAATATTTCACCACAATTTCATCTGTGTGTCACCAATGAGTGGGGTTTCTAAACTACATGAATCTGCTTCAGGTATTGTAAATATGGATAACAGAAGCAAGGACATCTCTGAAGAAGGACACGCAACAGAAGAAACATTACTAATATCAAGGGTGTAACTAGAATTCATAGGGTCCCATAGAAAAGTAAGATGGGGCCCCAACCACCTAAAGTCGGGAATATCGGAAAAACCTAAATATAGTGATAGATAGCAAAAAGCCCTCAACGTATTATTCCCCGCAAAAAGGTCAAATGTTCTTGCACTTGATACGGCCCCCCGATCTCTGGGCCCCATGGCAAGTGCTATGGCTATAGTTACTACACCCATTACTAATATTGCCTAAAAGTAAGACAGTGTCAACTTAGTCTTAAAATGTGCCAGATTTATGCTGGATGACAAATCTGTCTCATCTATAGATTGTATAGTCTAAGTTTATGCTATCCTATATATTGGCTTAATTTTACTCCAAATGTGCCAACATTTTGGCGGATGCAATGAATCCATGCCCCGTTTATGCGAAGACACGCCCCTTACCAATAAGACATGCCCCATTGTGGGGGGAAAGGCGTAAAAAGGTTAGAAAATGTCTACAACACTTGATAAATGTGCTGTACAGTTTTTTGGGGGGCAAATTGTGCCAATAGTAAACGTGCCCTAGTGTGCTCTAAAAGATGGCATTTATTTTTATATAACATAATAAATATTTTTTTAAGGTTTTTTGAACCTAAACCATTGATGACTTATTCAGCAGGTCATCAGAAAGAAGAGGTAGTCCTGCTTGTGCGCCACTTCTGTTACTAAAGGAATTATTCTTCCACCACCGCTCACACCACACCTCCTACACAACAACTTTAAGAAGGGCATATTACTGCCCCAAAGCACTGTATTTGATGCGTTTACTTTGGCGGTGGCTATAATAAATTCCTAATTTATAAGGAATTTATAAAGAATTACATTCCTAAGTATCTTAATGCGATTGCTGTCTCGACTGGAAGAGCCTGTTATGGCAGTTCAGCCCCATGCTCCTGAACAGTGAATGTTTGGAACTATTTTTAAGGATTTTTATCAAATCTAACAGTTTTATTAAATGTAATATAGAAAAAAGATGAAAATATATGTAAAGAAGTGGAATTTAAAGGGGTTTTCTGAGTTCACAATCTTGATGACCTATGCCTAGGATGGTCTTTCAATATGAGTTTGAGGAGGGTCTGAATATCAGCACATCTGCTGACTGCAGCAGTTCAGCCCCATTCTCTTGAACTGTAAAAGTTTAGAGCTTTGAAATGTGTTAAGGATTTTTATCAAACGTTACAGTTTTATTAAATGGAATAAAAGAAAAAAGATGTAAATATATGCAAAGAACTGGAATAAGGATGAGCAAATCCATTCTTACAAATCAATTTGTCTCATCCACCAGAGCACTTGTCAGTGGCTGCCCCACTGGTAAAGAATCTCCCCATGCTGGTTGATTGACAGGGCCAGACATCTCTCTCAGCCATGACAATCTTGCACCTGCGCTGCTGCTTTCAATAGAGGCGCAAGCAGAGAGGCTCTGCTTCCAGAGCAGCAACTGTTTATGCACTACTAACCATAAGCTTTGCAGCGCATGCACAATTGCTGCTCCAGTAGTGGTAGAAGAGACTCTGTGCTTGTGACACCACTTGCAGCAGTATTGCAGATGTGAAATGGTCATAGCTAGGCGAGATGTCTGGCCATGTCAATCAAGAGGCAGAGGGAGATTCTTCATGAGCGGGGACACCCCCTCACTGGTGAAGAACTCTGGTTGACAGAGGAAACCTCAGCACTCTTCCAATTGAAGCAAAGGTGATTTATTTACAAACAAGCATCAAACATAGTGACATTTTGACTTAAAGGGGGTGTCCCACGAAAAATATTCTACAGTTTTCAGACCAGCACCTGGATCTGAATACTTTTGTAATTGCATATAATTAAAAATTTAGCAGAGGCACTGAGTTATTCAATAAAATGTATCTGTATAGCGCCCCCTGCTGTTTTTTTTTTCTTATTTCTTTGTCCTACTGACTGAGAAGGACGCACATGCTCAGTTTCATCCTTCAACTGCCTCTTGAGCTGTGATAGGGAGAGCTGAGACACGCCTCCAGAGCTTTCGATAGGGAGAGCTGAGACACACCTCCAGAGCTGTGATAGGGAGAGCTGAGACACGCCTCCAGAGCTGTGATAGGGAGAGCTGAGACACGCCTCCAGAGCTGTGATAGGGAGAGCTGAGACACGCCTCCAGAGCTGTGATAGGGAGAGCTGAGACACGCCTCCAGAGCTGTGATAGGGAGAGCTGAGACACACCTCCAGAGCTGTGATAGGGAGAGCTAAGACACGCCACTTAGCTGCAGCAGAGAAGACACTCCCCTTGAGCTGTCAGCTTGATAGAAATGTAGCAGAGCAATGAATGGGGAGATCTTTGGATCCATATGAGGTACAGGGCTGGTTCTAGCTTTGTTAGACAGATGGTGTCATGTCATATATGATGTCTGATTTTTATTTTTTACATTAGTCATGGGATAACCCCATTAAGGAAGTCCCTTAATAAACACTTGCTTAAGTCAAAACGTCGCTATGTTTGATGTCTGCTTGTAAATAAATCATCTTTGCTTCAATTGCAAGATTGCTGCAGTTTCCTCCTTCATATACTTTGGGATTCTGAGTCAGGACCTGACACTGCGTGCACCAGGTACTCTGATATTGGCTTTATCCACATATATAGGTTCGTTGTGTTGCTTACTTTTGATCTTTGATTTAACTTGATTCACTCATCCCTAAACTGAAATTTAAGGGTTTTCTGGGTTCACAATCTCGATGGCCTATCCTTCGAATAATCTTTCAATATGAGATCAGAGAGGGTGCGATTCTCAGCACCACTGCTAATTGGTTGTTTGAAGGGGCTGCAACATTTGGGCAAGAGAGGTAACCTCTTCATTGCAGCTTTCTCCTATTTACATGCATAGGACAAAACTGCTATAACCTTCACAGCCGGTACAAAGTAGACAATGTTCAATGTAAGCAATGAAGAGGCCTAGTGCCACGGCCCCTTCAAACAGCTAATCAACAGGGGTGCTAAAAGTCACTGATCTGATTTCGAACCCAGAAAACCCCTTTAAAGTAGACAATTACATTAAAGTGACAAAATAACAGAGGATATTATGACAATGTGTTGTTACCAGATAAAAAGATACTTTCGTTTCTTTCAATACATTTTACTCCAGTGTTACATGCATAATAGAGAGTAGAGAATATTTTATGAAGAGTAAAAAAAAAAAAAGTGTTAAAATACTGTACCCTGTTCTCCATATATTGTGGGAGGGAGATGATGTGGGAAGAACTGGGGTGGCATTTCCCCATGCCCAGTGACTGGTGGGTAAAATGGGTTGTGTGAATTGTGTAAAAAATGTGGATGATGTGCAAGGTAAGGAGGCAAATGGTGAGTGGGGGAGATGGCGGATGGATAACTGGGAGGGTAACAATCTGGAGACTGTGGAGTAACCACTACACGTCGAACTCCTGTGCTGTCTTCTATAACCTGTAAAATATAATAAATCATAAATTATATGGTCTCTTATGTGACTGCCAATCAGCTTTAAAGGGGCTTTCCGAAACTTTTATAATGATGACCTATCCTCAGAATAGGTGATCAGTATCTGATCGGTGGGGGTCCGACACCAGTGTCCCCTGCGATCAGCTGTTTGAGAAGGTATCCGCGCTCGCAGCAGCGCCGCGGCCTTTTCGCAGCTTACCTTAGGCCAGTAACATCGCGTTCATCGTCACATGGCCAAGGCGCAGCTCAGCCGCTGTACAATGTACGGTGCTGTGTTTGGTGAGAAGGGAGAAGGCCGCAGAACTCACAGGAGCACCGATGCCTTCTCAAACAGCTGGACGGCAGAGGTCCCGGATGTCAGAGCACCACAGATCAGATACTAATGACCTATCCAAAGGATAGGTCATCAGTATAAAAGTCTCGGAAAATCCATTTAATGTATGAAAGTGCACTAGAATATATTAAATACTCTATGTGGGCAATCACCTGCGGCAGATTTGTTGCAAAAATGTCAGTGACTAAACGTTTGTTCGATTTATCTCAAGTATTTTTAGCATTATGCTCATGGATTTATGCAAAGCCAATACATAAGAATAAGGCTACTTTCACACTAGCGTTCGGGTGTCTGCTCGTGCGCACCGTTTGAAGGGGCTCACGAGCGGCCCCGAACGCATCCGTCTGGCCCCAATGCATTCTCAGTGGAGGCGGATCCACTGAGAATGCATCCGCCTGCCAGCGCTCAGCCTCCGCTCCGCTCAGTGAGCGGACACCTGAACGCTGCTTGCAGCGTTCGGGTGTCCGCCTGGCCGTGCGGAGGCGAGCGGATCCGTCCAGACTTATAATGGAAGTCAATGGGGACGGATCCGCTTGAAGATGACACAATATGGCTCAATCTTCAAGCGGATCCGTTCCCCATTGACTTTCAATGTAAAGTCTGAACGGATCCGCTCAGACAACTTTCACACTTAGAAAATTTTCTAAGTTTTAATGCAGACGCATCCGTTCTGAACGGATGCGAACGTCTGCATTATCGGAGCGGATCCGTCTGAGATCCGCTCCGAACGCTAGTGTGAAAGTAGCCTAAGACAGGCAAAGAAATTTCTGCCACAAATCTGCCGCATGTGAACATACCTGCGCTGGCTACTATGCACAACAAGATTACATTTCTAGCTTACAGGTCAGCAGCACACAGCCCAAGTCAGGGAAAACATCAAGCAATAATATTACACTAGTACTATGCAATAAATAGGACATTTCCAAAAGTACTGTAATATAAAAAGTAATATAAAAAGAAAGTATTATTGCAGTATACATGCAATAAAAATATTGGAGGTTATTTACTAACATATAAGCCCCTTTTGTGGCGTATATCTGGCGCAAATTCTGAAGCACGCCATGTTGTGGCAGAATCTGCGACTTCTTCCCCGCTCCCGCCAGGTCTAAAATTGTTGGCGGGACGTAGGCGTGGAAGGGCTGGCAGGCCCATCTCATTCATCATTTTCTACTCCTGGTTTAGGCTTAGAAAATAATGTAAGACAGCTAGGGAGCTGTCTTACATTTAGAATCGGCGGTGGATACTCTGAAGTTATGTAGAGGCCTGTGCCTTTACATAATTTCAGCAATACACCACCAGTGCAGGGGCTTATTAAGACCGGAGTCTAAAACGTTGGTCTTAATAAATGTGCCGCATTGTTATTTTTTATGCACATAAAAATGTTTTCTCTGGTAGCGCCCCCTGCTGTTTTACCTTCTAGTCCACCTTCTGCTACATTCAGTAGTGGACTAACATGCCCAGAAAGACTATTTACACCTCCGCATCCCACAACTCTGATACTATTAAATTATAAACATATTTATCCCGTAATGTCAGTGCCGTAACGGAAAAAAAAACAAATCAAAATCACCAATTAGAGTACTGCTGTAATTGCACTGAATCATAGAACGCAGTACAAACAAAACCCATAAAACTATGATGGAATTGAGTTTTTTCCAATTTCACCCCATTTAAAATTTTATTACAACTTCCCACTACATTGTATGCCACAAAAAATGGTGCCTTTAGAAAGTACTAATTGTCCAGCAAAAAACAAGACCCATACGGCTATGTGAGCGGAAAAACAAAAAAGTTATGGCTCCTGAGAGGAAGGGAGGAAAAAAAATGAAAATGCAAAAACAAAATTGCCTTCCTCAAAGGGTTAGTATTTTACTTTAGAACATTTTCCTCCAAAGGGCCGGAACAGTGTATAAATAAACCATAAATATTACTCCCAATAACACTTTTTACCGCAATCAACACCAGCGCCTGAACATACTGTACATCTTCAGGATTAATACATCGGTCTCAATGAAATACAGTAAAAAGTCATGTTTTATACCATTACAATGACATATTTCTCCTTCCATCAAGGACAAGCGCTCATTGTGCTTATCTTTTTTTAGTTAAAAGGCCTATCCATGCTATTACATGTAACCATGACAACAGATAACTGCAATCCAGACCAGTGTGTAATTGTAGTATACAGGAGAAAGTAAAGGACAGAAATTCTTCCACCACTTAACATTTGCCCAAATTGCACTAAAAGCACACTGGCAAATGCCTAACCTCAATGAATGCAAAATTACTCCTCGTGGATGTTCTCTGAAATGTTGCACTATACAACCCAATTGTATTGGGATTATATTCTTTGCTTAAAGTGTACGTGCACCTATTGTTAGCATTTTTTGCATAAATCAGTAGTACGTGTACAGTGGTGATTTAGACCACTATGCAAACCTGGCAATTTCATTGGGCCCTAGGAATTGGGGGCCCTCCTGCTGCCGTTGGCACCAGAAGGTGGAATAATGTGACACCATCACAAACATAGGGGGCATTGTACTACATAAGGTGCACAGCAGGAAGTAATATACTGTGCGAGGGGCATATCAAGAAGCATCATACCGTATGGGGGGCTCTAAGAGGCATCACACTGTGGTCGAGGCATATAAGGGGACTATGTGGGGGGGCACATAAGTAGTCATTATATTAGCGGAGTGACCGGGCAGAGCTTAGCAGTGCTACGGGGAGGGGCTTAGCTGTGCTACAGGGAGGAGCTTAGCTGTGCTACAGGGAGGAGCTTAGCTTAGGGCCACAAAAATGTAAAATCTGCCCATTTGTGAATATATGAAACTTTGTAATATATTTTATAAGGAGAAACTTGTAGCCCCCCTATCCTGCAATTTATACATTTATATCTGCAGCTCTGCGAATATCCATCATACAGGAGGAGGCGTTATCAGTGACTGACAGCCATCTTTATGTACTCTTATACACACAATGCTATTAATCACTGATAACCCCTTCCTCCTGTACCAATAGATATTCACAGAAGGTAGAAAAAGCCGAAATACAAATGTATAAATTACAGGTTTTACTGATTATTTCCCCATAAAATATATATCAATCTGTCTGCTCAGCTTCTCCTGCTCTACAACATGGCGCTGTCACATTGCATTGCATTTTTTGTGACAGGTCCTCTTTAAAAAGAGAACCTTTCATGGGATTTTTTTAATTTTAAACTAATACCTTAGTAAGTAGTCCACCTGCTGCAGATGCTATTGCTTTTTTTTTTTTCCAGATAGTCCCCTCCGTTGCGCCACTGTGCCCCCTGTGTGTTCTGGCGCCCAATATGCTAATCAGTACCATTAGTACAGGGTGAAGGAGAGCTCAGATTTCCTTCTCCCTGGCTATGATGCTGTCCAATAACAGCGGACTGCTTTACAGCCAGGGACAAGACAAGCTGTTCTTGTGAGATCTGTGACATGGACTCCTCCTAACTTTACCAATGGTACTAATTAGCATATTAGGTGCTAGAACACACAGGGGGCGGGGCGCAGCAGAGGGGACTATCTAAAAAAAAAATAAAAAAAGCAATAGCATCTGCAGCAAGCGGACTACTTACTAAGTAAAAAAGAATCCCATAACAAGTCCTTTTCCACAGTGTGACCACTTATTATGGTAGCGCTACAGGTGCTCACACACTAACATACGGTAAAAGAGAATCTGTCATGTGACATTAGGGACACTGTGAACATACCTGCGAAATGTAACCCGGAGGTACATGTATTGGTGGGATGGACCCATTGGGGGACATCATTGGAACTTCTGCAGGACCTGGAAGAGAAAATAAAAACCAATTAAGTCTTTCCTTGTGCACAGGCACGTATCTGCTCCTCACGAGAAATGGAAAAAAAAAGCTGCATGTCAGCCGCGCAACTGCTTTGGGTCCTATTCACTGATATTGGAGTGTGACTGTTGTGGGACTTATCACAATATTCTGCCACAAAATAAATCCTAATATATCTGCCCCAAAGTGTCTATAAACCTCTCCGTGCTCAGTTCTTTACTCAAGACTGAAATATTTCTGCAGGGAATACTTTCATTGACCTATACGGAGCAGGTTCTAATATTTCACTAGGCTTTTGCTCCCAGTCATTTATGGCATTCCACAAATTGCACATTATTTCAGAATCATACTCTATAGGGTCATTACATAGTAGAAACTGTAAAATATGTTCTGCAGAACCATTCCACTATTATAAGGTTCTGTAAAACTTTCTGCATGATGTCATCAGCTTACCCTGAGCCTCAAAACAAATCAAGTCTCTGCTCCAACATATGTCCATTCACAGAGTAAAATGCAGCGCGACAAATGAAACATTTTACATATACATGACATATTATCACAAAACACGGCTTCCAGCCGCCGGGGTCATAGGGTTCTATTCCTCAGGAGGAACATTGCCCAAAAAGTTGGGATGCTGTGTAAAATGTAAATAAATGTGAATAAAAACGGGACTGCAATGATTTGCAAATCTTAGAAGACCCATATTTTATTCACAATAGATCACAAATCACATATCACATGTGAAAAGTGAGACATTTTACCATTTTAGGAAAAAATAAACTCATTTACAACTCAAAAAAGTAATTGGTACTAAACATAAAACAGCCTTAGAAGCAATTTGCTACTAAGTCACATGCTAGAGAGGCAGAGTCTCTCAGAAACAAAGATGGGCAGAGGTTCACCAATCTGCCAAAAAACTGTGCCTAAAAATGACTGAAAAATTTCAGAAAAAGTGTCGGGGTCCAACTTCCCGCACCCCTGCCAATCAGCTGTTTGGGTGCAGCTCCATGGCTGGAAGTTGGCGCACGAACTACACAGCTCCACCAACCTTGCTGTTACTGCAGCGCTGCTCCCACTGACTTCTGAGGATAGGCCATTACTTAGTAAAGCCTGGACAACCCCTTTAAGTACATGAGACATATGCATATGCCCATGAACATATACACAAATACTGCACCTCAAAAGGCCAGATTTCTGTTACCTTTAGGAAAACGTTTACACTACAAAGTTAGCAAAGGCAAACTTCCATGGTGTTAACTCCATATCTGCTATGGCCAGGGGTGTAACTACCATAGCGGCAGACCAGGCGGCTGCTACGGGGCCCAGGGCAGGAGGGGGCCCAGTCTTAGTAGGGATTATCTCCTCTTCTACTGGAGGTGAAAACTTGGTCAGGACTCTACCCTCTAAAGGAACAACTTTTAGCAAACGAGGCAGTGGAAAACATGGCCCAAGGGTCATTGAAAGAGGTTTAGGCAGAAACCCTTCTGTCCTGTGTGGGGGGCCTGGTTTGATCCTTGCTATGGGGCCCTTACTTCTCCATGTACGCCACTGGCTATGGCACTAATAAAATCTGCAAATATACTCTACGTGGGCTCAATACACTTAAAATCCCGGCTTCCGAGTTCATCTTTGTCGGGCGGGATAAGCTAACAATGATGCTAAGAGGCTCGCTGGAATTCCCATTTCCCAAATTCCAGGATCTGCTCCCTGTGACCTTGGACAAATGACTGTCCCGTAAAGGGTCTGGCACAAAAAAAATGTAGATTGCAAGCCTGAATGTGGCCGCTGTGACCACGCATTCCCAGTGACTTCTGCTTATGCAAATAATGTAATCCCTTCCTGCCACAACACAGCTATCTCAATACTGGCATTTTCTTGAAAAGTGTTGCTGGTTTTAACAAATATATGTCTTGGTTAAAGGAGATGTTTGTAAATGTTTTACTATTTACCCAGGATGGCTTTGAAGTTTTATGCTAAGGCGGCGCACACAGGACTGCTCCTTATGTGTCTAACACACCAGACGGACACCTCCACAAGGCCAGTTGTCAACAACGTCAACAAAACCCCTTTATATTTTAAAGGATTAAAAAAAAAAAATATACAAGCAAACCAAATCTTTCATTCTGATATACGGCAAGTTCAAAGGGCACTGCATATAGAATGAGCTGCAAATACCTAAGGGGAGCATCTGTAAATGTAGAAGGCTACATAAGAGTGTGAAGAAAAGCAATGAGACACACAATTTCTCCAACTTCAGGCTTCTGCATTGTCGTCAGGATAAGTCTACATGGGAAATAAAAAGCTGGGGGAAATCCATATGCTGTTGCAAATTTGCCGCAGATTTCATCCTACGCATTGAAAATGGTAAAAACTGTGGCATCACAATTTAAAATTCACACCCCAGTAAATTTCCACACAGATTTTTTACATAGCATGTGGATAAGATTTGTTTAAATCTAGTGTAAAATGCTGCATATCTTCCACGCTCAATTACGTAACAGAAAACGCTTCACATGGACATACAGATGTAGCAAACATTAACCTGACACGAAACGCAATAAATATACAACTGCAAGAAACTTTTAATTGACGCTTAACAGAAGCCATTGGAAATGTTGTTACAGTCTTCTGCAATTGCGTATTTGAAGGGACTGTCCAAGTTAAAGGGATTGTCCGGGTTCAGAGCAGAACCTGGACATACCCACATTTTCACCCAGGCAGCCCCCCTAATTTCATGCAATGCAGCGCAGGGCAAGGGAGAGCATGGGAGCATGAAATGCTCAGATGCTAATATCAGGGAGGCCGGAGGGGTGAAAATGTGGGTATGTCCGGGTTCACTTCTGAACCCGGACAACCCTTTCAACTAAAAAAGAAGTAAAATAACAAAATCCTCGATACACACTTCCAGGGCTGAGCTCTGTTCCTCCCTGCCGTTGACTTCATCTTCCTGGCTGCAGGGGTGACGTTCTGTGCAGCCAATGACTGGCCTTAGCAGTACACAGGATGTCAGTGCTAAGTCCAGTGACTGGCTGCAGCAGTGATCTCTGTGCATAGAACGTCACCATAATAGCTAAGAAATCAAACAGGAATGAGAGCGGCATGGGATCATAGGAGAGAGTATTGCCTCTTTTGTATCGGGGCTACCCAAGTTAATGATTGCTGCATCAGTATCCTGATGAGTGCGGGTTTAGAAATAGAATATTCGGGCAGATTTTCATGTGGATTTCTCTGCATTTCCGCACAGAAAACCGCATGTGTTAGTTTGTAGTTTTTGTTGCGGATTTGCCGCAGATCTTACCTTTTACAGGGATCCAGCGCAGAGACCATATTGAAGCCACGGAGAGATAATAGACCGCCGAGGAAGGCCTTGACAGGCCGAAACGTCCGGTCACATAATCTAATACCCATAATCAATTGTGCTTGAGAGATATTACTGGATCATGAATTCTATGTGATGTGATATAAAATTCTACGTGATTTGATATGAATAAAATGCCTTAATTTGCAAATGAAAAGCCGTGTGCCGCAATTTTCTATTTTACTTGCTACGACTGACAAGTCCTTGCTGGCACTGGCAACTGCGGTGTGCGGTGCTCTACCTTTAAGACATTGCTCTATATTTTCCCAGGCATCCTCTGTTATAAGCTTTCAGAATTAAATGTTATACAGTTTCAAATTATTGTACCCTCTTACACTTGTATCATACAGAAGGGACTGTAATGTCACTTCTCAGCAAGATATCAGCTGCTGAGTTTTTTTAAACCGTTTATTAAAAGGCATTGTCCCACCAAAAAATATTCAACATTTTTCAAACAAGAACTTAGATGTGAATACTTTTGTGATTGTGTGTAATGAAAAATTCTGTATAGCCACTGCGATTTTCAATAAAATGTATCTGTATAGCGCCACCTGCTGTTTATTCCTTCCCTTATTTTTCCTTCCACCTTAGTAACACTGCTTCCTATAACTGTCACTGCTGGCTCTGTTCATCCTTCAGCTTTCACCTGCTGTTTCTACTGTTAGAAGCTGTGACAGTTATAGGAAGAGAGCTACAGCAGAGAGGACACATCCCTTCAGAAAGGGCACAACCCCAGAGCTGCTAGCCTGAAATAAATCTAGCAGAGCAGTTTGAGCAATGAATGGGAGAGCTCTGGACCCTTGTGAGGTACAGGGCTGGTTCTAGCTTTGTTATAAAGAGTTTGTAATGTACAGTACTATATGATGTCTGATTTTCATCTTCATTAATCATGGGATAACCCCTTTAAATGGAGTCTGTTACTAGGAAATTCACTATTACTATACTAATATGTGTGTATATATATATATATATATATATATATATATATATATATTCCAAAGAAGCTTAGTGCAACGCTCACCTGCTGAAATCACTTTGGTAGCACAGAATTGCCTGGGAAAAGATAAATCCAGCTACCCATAAAAGTGATGACCTTTATTTCTTCACATAGTAAAATCCCAAAACACGTAGACATACGTTGTTTGTATCTTGCGTTACTTTTTAGATTTTACTATGTGAAGAAATAAAGGTCATTGCTTTTTGGGAAGCGGAATTCATCTTTTCTTTAAAAAAATAAATAAATATATATATATATATATATATATATATACACATACATACATACACACATGCTATATTCACTATCCCATTAATTGTCCACATAAGAATTGCTGTCAGGTATATTGCCCGTCCTGCATTGCCCCTTTTCCATATATGAGATTATGTTTAGAATTATAGGAGGAGGCAACGCACACAAACTCTTCTCACTGGGATTCTACATACAGACATTTACTGAGTTTTATTAATTATACAGATTTTTCGAGTCACTCAAGGATAATGACTCACATAAGCTGCTTATAGCTGGAAGTTTACCAGATCTCCGTTTGCAGGCCTCCATGCTGAGAATGTGTAACTAGGACGAGAGCATTGATGCTGCCTACTTATGTTACTTCTCACTGAGGTCCCTTCTCAAGTAAAACTTTTCACACACAACTAACAGGGAAGGCTTCGGAATGAGAAAATGTATTTCCCTTTCTCCAGTCAAAGTGTCGAGCACAAGAGGAGCCATTCAATGCATGGTAGGGTGCCTCACAGAGATTGCAATATGTTCTCAGTTGGCAAACACAGCTCTGTTTGGACAGTATGTCCAGCCATCCACTCAGCAAACATCAGGATTCCTATTAGTGCCCAGAAAGAAGCGACAGACTGTGTGCAGTCACACATCATGGAAGGACTCAGACACAAATCTCCTTGTCTCTAACTTTATTGTCCATTCTTCTGCCTCTCACCAGACACCAATCATTTAATGCAAATCTGAATCTTAAACATTTTAACAATTTTTACATTTACAGTATACATTCAAGACAACAATGTGGCGCTTTGCATTATGTGGCAAAACACTAACTTTTTATCTCTCCATCTATAAATATAAATGTTATTTTTGAATGGGATACATGCATGTGAAATAAATCCCAGCCACAAAATCTTTATATCTCCTTTAGGCATTATTAAAGTGACTGTGTCCATTTCACATTCAAGATTTCAAGTTTTTCATCCACAAAGATCCAAGTTCAGGACGTGTCTTTTATACATTTTTCATTGCACTGAACCTGTGAAAAAAACATCCTTAAAGGGGTTTTCCCATGAAAAATATTCTAGTTTTCAAACCAGCACCTGTATCTGAATACTTTTGTAATTGCATGTAATAAAAATGTTTGCATAGCCACTGAGTTATTCAATAAAGTGTATCTGTCTAGCGCCACCTGCTGTTAGTTTTTTTCTTATTTCTTTGGCCTGCTCACTGAGAAGGCCGCACATGCTCAGTTTCATCCTTCAGCTGCCTCCTGAGCTGTGATAGGGAGAGCTGAGACACACCTCCAGAGCTGCGATAGGGAGAGCTGAGACACGCCCCCTTAGCTGCTGCAGAGAAGACACTCCCCTTGAACTGTCAGCTTGAAAGAAATCTAGCAGAGCAATGAATGGGGAAATTTCTGGATCCATGTGAGGTGCAGGGCTGGTTCTAGCTTTGTTAGAAAGGTATTGTCATGTACTGTATGATGTCTTTCAATTTTAAATTAGTCAAAGAATAACCCCTTTAAAGTACTGAGACAGTATTTATGGGTGCAAAAGGAAAACGCTAAAAGGAAAAATACATTTTAGGGTCCTGTCCTAGCAAAAAATAATCTTTTACTTAATTTATGCCAGAAACATCCTGACCCCGGTTTCATATTGGCAGGATTCTCTCTTTAATGGAACAATCTGAAGTGCCCGTTAACTCTTGGACGATATTCATACTGTACAGTTTCAGGTGCTAGAGAACATATGCTAATCTGTACTGCACTTTCCCAATAACATAATGGATCTCTCCCATGTTACACTAGGACTTGAAAAGGTAAAACTGGATTGGTGTTGATACTGTTACATAATTTCCCTTCTTATACTATGGTTTTCAAGAACGTTGAACCCACAAATAATATTCTGTCAATTCAAATAAAGCACCAACCATCATTCTAAACATGTTTCTTATAAACTTACTATGGCACCATTCAGTGTTTCAGGGCCTGCCCTATAGTGCATCCACCATACTAACTGATCCGAGTTGGACATGCAAGTGCGATTTTTATGCTTCTCATCTTTCGTGGTGTGGAGGAATCTCTGTGGTAGAGGTAGAGTAGGCTGACCCGTAATCGTTAGTGTCTTCTCTGCTTGTAAGAGAAGATGCTGAGCATTCACACTGGCATTCTCCTCTCACAAGCAGAGAAGATGCTGAAGATTTTCAGGACATCCTCATACTTCTGAAGATGAGGAGACTGATCAGAAAAGTGGCATATGTGTGCTCAACCCTGAACACTTTTTAATGGTATACTCAAACAGCGTATTTTGGAGCGTATTACGCATGTATTCTGCACCAGAACACGTGTAATACATCCACAAACATTGTCCTATTGATTCCACTTTGTACAGCATGACGTTGTATGCAGCTGACTTCAAATACACATTGTGTAAAAAAGAAAAAGTGATTAGAGATGAGCAAATCTATTCTGAAAGTAGACTCAATTTTTTTTTGAAAATTCAGATTTATCTGATTTGATTCGGGAGAATCGTAAATAGAGAGGGCGTGCGAGAGCGCGAGAGAGAAGAGACTTTTTAAGGCAATCTGAGAACTTTTTTATTCCAGTAGAAGGTATTCAGACCTGAATCGAAACAGTCAGACGATATGGCCGAATTGGACTCAAATCAAAATTTAAAGGGAACCTGTCATCAGCTTTATTCTGACCTCACTGAGGGCAGCAAAAATTGTGACACAAAATGCAGATTTCAGCGGTGTGTCACTCATGAGCTAATAGTAAGTGGTTGCTGAGAACCAGCATCATAATCATTGCAGCCCAGGCCTGGAAAAGAGTCACATCTACCTGAGAAGAGTCCTGGTTATCCATAATCTCCTGCTCTCTCGCCCATCTGCTGATGATTGGCAGTTCTCTCCTAGAGAGAAAGGGAGAAAACTAGGTAGAAGACGGTCAGTCATCAGCAGGTGGGCAGGAGAGCAGGAAGTCATGAATAACCAGGACTCTTCTCAGGTGGCCGGGACTCTTTTCCAGGCCCAGTCTGCAATGATTGTGATGTTGGTTCTCGGCAACCACTTACTTTTAACTTATAAATGACAGACCGCTGAAATCTACTCACCGGTCTCTACTTTATTCTGCCGGTAGTATGGACAGCATAAAGTTGATGGCAGGTTCCCTTTAACAATTTCACTCATATCATAAAGAGACATATCACTTCTTTAATGTGCATTCCACATGCATTATGCTTGAGGTCAACAGAAATTGAAAATGCACATTCAAATATGCCTCAAATACGCATCAAAAACACACAAAAAAATCAAGTGGAAGGATGAAATACACATTGAAAATCTGACGTGGATTTCTCCTGAAATCCATAATTGTAATGTTCTGCCCTTATAAAAGGGAGCATTGAAACACTAGGCTAAGACATACATTTATAAATGTAATATATTTTAATAAAAATAAAAAAAATCACTGCTTTATTGGACTAAACGGATCATTATTTGTAACTCCTTATATCATAATATTATTACTCCTTGATATAGATTCTCCTGAATCAGCCTACCTCACGTATCAGTGTCCGTTCGTCTCATTAATACGATGACATCCACTTTATTAAACTTTCATTTTCCACACATCAGCATACATTGTCTGCAGGTAAGAACCTTTCCCATTCACAGAATTCAATGGAAAACCTCTAATCTTATATGGAGTATATTTTTTAATAACAGAATCCGGTAAGTACCATTTGTGATGGTTTCCATGCCGTCCACCTGATGTCATGGCACATGGATGGAATGCATACGCTTATGAAATGTATGTCTGGAATGTATATATATATAATATAATATGTCGATTATAAAATCTTCCCTTTTGTAGAACAATTACCATCATCTAAGGACTTTGAAAACTGATCCAGAAAGCACTGCTTTACGTCAACATGCAATTGCTGAATTAGACTGCGCATATTTTATATTTGCCATTCCTGATAACTACACAAAAGGAATCACACTATAATTTACACTAATTCTACATCTTCAAATTAAAGTAAGCATTCATTTATCTTAGTCTGAGCAGAAAGAAAATTCACTTTTGTCCGTTCCATTATACAATCTATGTATAATCTATGTCTTCCTGGTGACCTCATAAGCATATGCTTTTACTTAATAGAGACCATCCATGCAGCTCAGCGCAAATTACTTCATTGTACTTACTGCCATCACATTTTTTTCTCACATATTAACAAAGTACATCTGAAAATTCCATGTATTTTTTTTAACCAAAAAAAGGTGGATGATTTCCTGGTTCTAACTATTTGAAGTCACTGTCCTGGTTCTTAAAGGGCTGTCTCACTTCAGCAGATGGCATTTATCACGCAGATAAAGCCTCAATACGAGGCACTTACTAATGTGTCATGATTGTCCATATTAGTTCCTTTGCTGGCTGGATTCATTTTTCCATCGCATTATACACTGCTTGTTTCCATGGTTACGACCACCCTGCAATTCATCAGCGGTGGTCGTGCTTGCACACTACAGGAGAAAGCGCTGACCTCTCTGGTGAACGAGACCACAGCAGTGAACATAGGCTGGTGCTTTTTCCTATAGTGAGCAAGCACGGCCACCGCTGAAAAAATGTACCAAGCCAGCAAAAGAGGCAATATGGACAATAATAATACATTAGTAAGTGTCTTAACTGTTGTAATAACCCTTTAACTTCCTCTTTGCTTGAACTTTTAGCACAGCAGACAGCCTCTCTTATCTTTCTCAGTCAGACCATTCCCTGCGACCAGAGAGGAAAGGGAGATGAGTGACTCAATTAGAGCATCACATATTACATTGATCATGGTCATCCTAAATTCTACATCTACTATTATACAAGCAGATATCATCTTTTCCTTGCAGCAGCAGTAAAATAACTGAGATTTTAATAATAAATCTAATAAATGAGATTCTTATCCATATAGTTGTATCTCTGACTGCTACACATGGACATTTTGTATTTAAAGGGAACCTGTAACATTGAACATGACATGTTATAGAGCAAGAGGAGCTGAGCAGATATATATATATATATTTTTTTATGGGAAAAGATTCAGTACAACTTGAATTTTACTAATTTAAATTCCTGCTCATTCTGGAGGAGGTCCTATCAGTGACTGACAGTTATTTCTGTATGCACAGACATGGAGGGATGGAGGGAAGGCTGTCAATCACTGATAGGACGTCTCCTTGATTTCAAAGCCCAGAATGAGCAGGAATATAAATGAATGAAATACAAGGTGTACTGAATCTTTTCCTATAAAACTGTATATTCATTTGCTCAGCACCTAATGCTTTGCAATCTGCTGTCTGTGGATTATTTCTCATGTTCATGGTGACACGTTCCCTTTAAATTTCAATAGTATAGTGCTGCTGAAATGAATAGAAGCCAAACATTCTTTAAAATACAGTTTTCTATGAATATAGAATTAAAAAAAAAAACTTTTTCTGATGGAAATGTCTATTTAAGGGATTTTTTTAAAATATATTCCTGCTTTAGAGTTAAAATGTAATAAACAGCTGGACACCACTAATGATTGTGGTGAATCTATTGAAAGCACAGAACGGCCTGGAATACGTAGACATGTTTCCCACTGAAGATAGGCTGCTAGGACAGGATAGACAGATCGCTATAGAAATTACTTACAATACTACTAGCCACAGGACAGTACTGCAATTTCTTAAGCAATGCCCTCCAGTGTTTTTTTGTTAATATATATATATATATATATATATATATATATATGCACAGACAGCTAAGCCAGCTCCACAAAGGCATTGCGCATTATTTCGAATGAGAAAGTTCCTTTCAGCAAAAAAGATCAGGCCATAATTTTAATTCTTTGTTATTTCTTGCTTTTTGTCACAGTACACCACAAGTTCACTGCATTCACTTTACATAACCAATATGCAAAATATGCCTTATTTCTTTTTTGCAAACTTTACTTGCACACACAAAACAACCAACGTATGCATGGCAGACAAATTTCGCAAGATTGAGAAACATGTGTACAGAGTCAGAATGAGGCCTGCATTCCCTACATTCACATGACTGTAAAAAAAAAAAAGGCTATTTTGCACCAGTGTGTTCCTCCATTTTCCTACTGTCTATACTATTTTGCATCAGCTTTTAACGGCCATTAAAAACGGATGAATTTCATTGTTTTTACCAACCCCTGCAGTATACATAATACCCCCATAGTGCCCCCAGACATCAAATAGCTCCCATAGTTCCCCCAGTTTGATTAATGGCCCCTATTAGTGTCCTCCAGTATTGACCCCCTTTGCGTTTCCCAGTAGGAATACCTCCTCTTAGAGCTCCCCAATAGGAATAATACCTCCTCTTAGAGCTCCCCAATAGGAATAATACCTCCTCTTAGAGCTCCCCAATAGGAATAATACCTCCTCTTAGAGCTCCCCAATAGGAATAATACCTCCTCTTAGAGCTCCCCAATAGGAATAAAGCCCCCTCTTAGGAGAGATCCCCAATAGGAGTAATGCCCCCTCTTAGAGCTCCCCAATAGGAATAATACCTCCTCTTAGAGCTCCCCAATAGGAATAATACCTCCTCTTAGAGCTCCCCAATAGGAATAATACCTCCTCTTAGAGCTCCCCAATAGGAATAATACCTCCTCTTAGAGCTCCCCAATAGGAATAATACCTCCTCTTAGAGCTCCCCAATAGGAATAAAGCCCCCTCTTAGAGCTCCCCAACAGGAGTAATGCCCCCTCTTAGAGCTCCCCAATAGGAATAATACCTCCTCTTAGAGCTCCCCAATTGGAATAATACCTCCTCTTAGAGCTCCCTAATAGGAATAATACCTCCTCTTAGAGCTCCCCAATAGGAATAATACCTCCTCTTAGAGCTCCCCAATAGGAATAAAGCCCCCTCTTAGAGCTCCCCAATAGGAATAAAGCCCCCTCTTAGAGCTCCCCAATAGGAATAATGCCCCCTCTTAGAGCTCCCCAATAGGAATAATGCCCCCTCTTAGAGAGCTCTCCAATAAGAGTAATACCCCCTCTTAGAGAGCTCTCCAATAGGAGTAATGCCCCCTCTTAGAGCTCTCCAATAGGAGTAATGCCCCCTCTTAGAGCTCTCCAATAGGAGTAATGCCCCCTCTTAGAGCTCTCCAATAGGAGTAATGCCCCCTCTTAGAGCTCTACAATAGGAGTAATGCCCCCTCTTAGAGCTCCCCAATAGGAATAATGCCCCTCTTTGATCTCCACAATAGGAATAATGTCCCTTATTAGTGCTCCCCAGTAGGAATAATGTACCCCATGTAGTGGTCCCCATTCTGTCCCCAAAAATACTTAATCCACATGCATGTGCAGGGACTCTCGCTCTTCTGGAGACAGTAGCACCTGACGCTCTCATAATGCTAGGGGTGCAGGTCATGCTGAATCCTGTGAGGAGCTAGTGTCCCTGTGCGTGCAAGTGGATGACATTTTTTTTAATGTTTTCTTTTAATTTTAACCCCTGAAAGGACACAGTATACCCTTTTTTTTTATCAGACAAATGCACTCCTGTATAAACTGCTTTTAAAAATGGGGTCTGTGAAAACAGCCAAACATAGGACGTCTCATTTTTGACTGCGCGTTTCACTTGCAGTTAAAATACGGCCATGTCAATAGCACCATAGACATTATTGCAGTGGTGGCCAACTTTACAGACACAAAGAGCCCAAAAAAAAAAACCGTATGACTACCAGGAGCCACAAGCTATACATTTACATAGGAGTCACCGTATTTTTCACCCTACAAGATGCACCTAGGTTTTAACAAAGAAAAATAAGAAAAAAAAAAATTTCTTCATCTGATCTGAGGTCTGATAAAAATATTTTTTTCTTATTTTTCATTAGCAGAGAAAACAAGATAAAATATATTTTTCATCAGACCTCAGATCAGACTCCTAAATCAGATCCCCAATCCTCATCTGACCTCCAAATCAGACCCCCAAAATAAGACCCCCAATGCTCGGATCAGACAACACAAATCAGACTCCCAGTATCAGACCCTCAGTGCTCAGATCTCTCCCCCCCCCCAATGCTCAGATCTCCCCACCCCCCCATGTTCAAATCTCCCACCCACGCTCAGATCTCCCCTTCTCAGATCTGACCCCCCATGCTCAGACCTGACCAACCCATGCTCAGATCTGCCCCCCCATGCTCAGATCTGCCCTCCATGCTCAAATCTGAACCCCGATGCTCAGATCACCCCCCCCCCCATGCTCAGAGAGACCCCCATTGCTCAGACCAGGACCCCCCCCATGCTCAGATCAGACCCCCATTGCCCAGATCAGGACCCCCCCCCCATGCTCAGATCAGAACCTCCCATGCTTAAATCAGACCCCCATGCTCAGTTTTACAATTAAAAAAAATCTCTTCCCTCTCCTGATCAGGCACTGGGATCCTGCTCGGGCACCTGCTACTCTGCAGGTCTGCCACGCTCTCCACTGTGAATTGATTAGCACAACGTCAGGTCATAGTTCTCACACTGTGTGTATCAGGACGTAGTGGAGAGTGAGCTGGAGCTGCAAAGTAGCAACACTGTAAAACAAAACATGCAAAGCAACAGCTCTCTGAAAACCAAATAAAGTACAAAAATGCATAATAATTGCTAATGCTATACTTTATTACTATTATTATTTGAGCCCATCTGCCACACATCAAGGCGATCTCTGTAAGACGGGTTCCTAACACAAAATTCTACCTGTTATGTGCCATGACGCTACCATACAATTCAGGGAGTGTAGGTTCCACATGCATGCTGGGCCTGCTTTAATTTCTGTCATCTTTGGTGCCAAAATGGCCTATATTATATCCAAGGAATGCAGGTACCAACATACATGCCGGGCCCACTCCACACCACTCCTGGTGCCAAATGGCCACCAAAGAATGCACTATACCTCTCCTGGTGCCAAATGGCTTCCAGTGAATGAGGGAGAGCAGGCCAAGCTATATACTCACACTGATTAATAGAAGAAAAATTAGCAACAGTGCCCAATCAGGAAAAGAGATCTGAGCATGGGGTGGAGAGCCGCACTTGAAGAAGCAAAGAGCCGCATGCGGCTCAAGAGCCACAGGTTGGCCACCTCTGCGTTATTGGTTCTAAAAAATATGACAGTCGTCACAAAAATGGCCGTCGTGTGAATACAGCATACTGCCAACAAGTGATGACCCATGTGCATGCCATAGCCGCCAATTAACAGGCCTTGCTTGGATATGCTGCTTAAAGGTAGAAAGGGAATTTATTAAAGATTTGATGCCACTATTGTAAAGAAAATCACAAATTATGGCACACGCCATAGTTGCACCATACTTTGCGACTTTTCACTTCTCCTGTCACTTTTCAAAAGTGGTGAGAAAAGTGGTTGGGGCTTAGAGGGAAGGGATGTGGCCTCCTGCAGCCCAGTAGAGTTATTATTATTTACACCAAAAACTGGTGTTACAGATAGTTGATATCTATGCCAACTCATAACTGGCGTAGATTTGAACTTCTCAAACTCATGAAAACATCTAGTTTTGTGTTATAGGATCTGTCTATGGATCACTCATTAAATCCCCTAAATCGATCTCTCTTTTTGCCCCAACATTGATATTTTCTATGGGATCCCATCTCCTCTTTGGACCTACATTGATGCCATCCTAAAAGCGTTATTTTCCTACCCTTTGCTGCTCCACAAAATATGCTTCTGTAATGACGCGTGTGTAATTTATCATATCTCCAGACCACTATTATTAACATATCTTAGCCATGTTTCATGCACTGTAGCGGTAGAATGGTGTCATTCTTTTCCTGACAGACGGCACTTATCAGCACAGAGTATACCAGGGTATAATGTCTTCTGTGTGTCTAATACTTGTAAAAACGGACAAGAAAATTGATATGAAAACATCATGCTATGCTCACAAGAGGAAACTTGAGGACAGACAGGGTATTAACATGCCAATCTTTCAAGGTTGAAGAGCAGCAAAGACGGCACAATCTCAGGAATTCAGGGTTACTGGCCAAGCCACAAACAGACATTGTGTCTGAAGCATGGCATTCACCTGCCAGTGCCCCAACTGCATTTCCAAACAGGATAAGAATCCCAAGGAACAGATCAGGCTCCTATCGATTTCGCTTCAGCTAATAAGTGGTGTCACCAATTTATTTAACATGCATATAATAAAGTGGACAAGAAAATATAAGCAAGTTTATTGTTTAAAATACTGAACAACACGATTTTCTCTTCAATATAGGAAAAAAAAGCCTCCTTACTGATATGAAACACAGAGATGGAGGATTTAAAGGGGTTTTAAACTACTTCAAGATAATGACCGAACAAGGCAGCTACAATGTTGGCTCTGTTTCTGCCTCTACTTCATTGCTCCTCCATTTTTTCATATAGCACCAACAAAAAGATGACAGTCCTCACATTAAACCTTGCCTCCAACGGGGAACATAATCTAAAATTCCACATGAAATTATCAATATGTTTGTGGAGGAAACTCAAGCAAACACTGGGAGAATTTAGATACTTCATGTAGATGTTGCCCTTGGTCAGAATGAAACCCATGCCCTTATAATTTAACTTGATTCTGTTAGAAGATGACGGCATTGCCGGATCCGTCATATGACATTCACCAATGGAGGGATACTACTGACTACAATGCGGACCATCGAGTTTCCACTATGATGTCCATCACTTTGACAGCCAACAAAACGCAGCATGCTGCTAAATTTCTTCCTGCATTTTTATGGAACCTCTAATGAGGATGTGACTGTAGCATTTGTCAACTGTTGTGTGTTAGTGGTTCTCCAACCTGGCAGAGGCCCTACATGGGGGACTTCTTTAATATCTATATGCCCTAATAAATGCATATATGCAAAGGGTGCAGCTCCCTGTAAATCTTTTAAAAACACCTTTAAATATAAGCTACTGAATGATTAGTGCCAGGACAAAGAGTAAACTGCATAAAATCCTTTTTACTGCAAATTTTCCAGGAAGCTTTTTCATATTATTATCGGTAGGCACAGGTCTATGCTGCAGATATTCTGATCATGGCCTCCTTGACAACACCCAGCTGGGCGACCTTTGCCCAAGCCCACAGCCCTTCCCTTATGTCTGCTTCTCCCCTAACCTCCCAAGGCTTCCTTCCTTCTCCACTGACGTCAATGTGATATCCATATCCATTCAATGTGTGGACATATCCCTGGCGCTATAGTCTGCAGAAAGGAATGTAGTGCGCAGACACTGGAAGCGCAGCTGAGGGCACCTGCATGATACTTGGAAACGCATCACTGTGATGTCAGGGGATCGGGAGGATGTCCTGGGAGGGGCAAACATCAGGGTTAGAGTGGTGGGCTTGAGCACTTTGAAAATCAAAGCCCACCCAGCAGGGCACTTGGGAACCGTTCTAATTATGAATAAATGTTATTTTCCTGGACAATGGTCAGTAAACACCCAAGTCACATACAGGTATGTTTAGAATGCTTTTACTACATACGGATGGCCATTGACGGTAGTTTTATTACTGAAAAGTCCATGAAAAACTCCCTTTAACAATATACACATAATAACCAAATGGCATAAAAAGGACCAAGGTGGTGTACAGTGTTGAAAAATGGCACTAAATAGGAAAAAAATGCAAACCCACAAAGGGTTAAGACAGCTGTCCATATTTATCAAGCCCTTTTCTGCAACGGCACATAATGGAGCACAAACAATACATCACATTCAATAAGGGATAAGACAGCGGATACTAAATCTAGCACTATAGACAGTGTGCAGCGTGTACAATATGCCATGTATTATTGTAATCTCATTACTTTTACTGAATTGTACTGTTCCTGTTTTAGAACTTGATATTTCAATAGAAATTAACAGTCTCAAGATACGCCTTCCCTCTTCTTTTCACATTTCACAGTCAACGTCATCAGCAATAAAAGTCATAGGTCTAATATACTTTTCCAGGGTAGGACTTCAGTTTATGACACCTTAATGAAAACACACTCCTCTTTTCATGGCTGGAAATGGATTAATAGGCTCCTTCAGCTAAAGAAGCCTTTAAATCATCTTACTAGACACCACCAGGTGATAGCGGTGTTGGGATCCTCGCTATAGTATTTGTTCACAGACAGTTGTGACATTTTTGAAATTACAATGTGTTTCCTTTAGGAAAAGTCAAACCAAAGGTGAAAAGTATTCTGTGAATTTCTTCTGTTGGCGCACACTGCAAGCACTTCTATAGATCGGACTTGTCACTTCTCTGTTACCTCTGAGCTATAAATGGCTTCCTTCCAAGTCAATGGCTTTACTTTTTCTGCATACTTTATGCTGTCAATAGCTACGGCGACTACAACCAGTCAGAGAAATACAGTGGATCCAGTACAGTTCAGTTACAGTATTATAAGCCACTACAAAAGAGAAGATCTACCTGTATCTATATCTATCTCATATCTGTCATGTCTATCTATCTACCGTGTCTATCCTATCTATATCAAATCTATAATGTCTATCTATTCTATCCAAGTCTATCAATTTATCATATCTATCTATATCATATCGATCATGTATATCTCTCTATCTATCTGCACTGTGCAAAAGATTATGGATGCATATGAACAGAAGGAAACAACAAGAACAACATTACACCAAGAACAGCCTGTTACTCAGAAATCATGTAAGGAAAAGAAAATGTATAGGTTGGGCACTGGGTTTCTGGCAGAACCACATCTAAGGTAATATGGGAGAACCATTCTCCTTCATAGCTTTTTTTAATTTCTTCTCTTTGGTTGAGATCTGGACAGCAGATCTCCCAAAGCTCATGTGAAAGGGGTCTTCTATACATCCACAACCACCTATGGAGAGATTGTGAGCTTCCTTTTTAATACACAATTGTAAAAAAAGGCACATGCTGCAAGTCCATTTTACAGTGGTCTATTGCTGCTAATTTTGAAGGAAAGAACATGCCTACACTTTCCCTGATGGCGACCTCTTTAAAGTAGGTCCCTATTCTATTAAGTGCAGAATTGTATGCTGACCGCCGCCTCAACCCAGCAGGAGTAGCGACCCAGCAGCCCATCAAAACTGCCAAACTAAACCCCCTTGGCTTAGATCAACATTTCCCCTTAGGTACAGCAACATAGGAAACCACATAACAGCAATACCAGGTGATCAGATAAACAGACCTTTATTTTGCCATGTGGCCTGTTGTGGAAATTTTATTAGGATGTGTATTTAATATATTGTGTATTATTATCATGTCTCTCAGTGTCAGGGTAAACCATTGGAGTGGATATCTTCCCGTGTATGTCCTGTCACAGCTGCTGGGCGCAGAGGTCTCCGTCGGCGAATGGTCCATGTGCTAAGCACTGGGCTGTGGGCCGGGGGAGACTGATGTGTTCAGCAAAGCAGTGTTTTGTTGGCTGTTGTATGGACGCCGGCTAGGGCCCCCGCGCAAGACGCAGATTTATTGGCTTGGCGTGGATGCATTTGTTAAGAGAACAATATAACGAAAGGAACGTGCGTTTGTTGTCTCTAGTGCGCCTGATCAGTCCTGTAAATAAACATGCATGAGGATCATAGTAACTTTATCTGGCATTGATCACTGAGCAAGGCTGGATAAAATTAACTCCAGTGGTAATGGTAGGTTATAGTATACATGTGTTTGTTAGCTGGCTAGGTTATTCTAAATGATGGTGTCTGGTCTTCCTATGTCATCACTTCCTGTATGTCATCACTTCCTGTATGTCATCACTTCCTGCATCCTTGTTATGGGCCAGCCCCTTTTACACCTTTTGTGAGTAATTAAAAGAAAGACCGGGCAGGGAGGAGGAAGTGTGTTCAGCAAGAATTCAAGCAAGATGGTAACACCTGTGTCTGCCTCTGACTGTGGTTGAGGGATTTTTACCTTTCCTTACACAAAGACATTGGAGAGCAGATTACAACTATTTATATTTCTACAACAGGCCTCAGTCAACGAAGTGAGACCAAATAGCTAAACGCCTTGTCATAAAGTAAAAGGGCATTCCCATCTTGGACACTGGGGTCCTATCTCTAGTATATGCCCTTAATGTCTGATAGGTGCAGATCCAACACAGCTCCTCCCAATGTGTTTGCTGAGCTACTGTAGATGAGTAGTAATTATGTAGATGATGAAACCCAGGAGGGCTATCAGACTTTGAGAGAATGCACATGATTGTTGCCGTAAACTCTGCCCGTTCCATATGTATTTGTGGTCCACTTCTCTGTCAAATACAGAGAATATCAAGACCTTTATGTAAGGGCTGACAGCACTAGTTTATAGCTGAGGGAAGTTCTCCGTAAACAACGACCTTCATCCATTCACTGCATCAACCTGATGTGGTAGCCAGATAAATAAAATGAAATAAACCAGACCCTTTGGACCACTTCATTATATTGTAATGTTCTCCAATCCCTGTCAGTCAAATAGTTTATTGTATAATGTGCAAATAAGATTCGAGCTGGAGGAAACACATAGTAAACGACCAAGATAGAGATTCCCTAATAATTACCAATGGAAATCCTCCTGTTCTTGGACTTTTCCACTTCTGCTCTGCAGATGTTGCAGGTTTTATCTAAAGGGTCTCTTTTTCAAGGCTTTCTACAGTAAACAGGCCCAAGAAAAAAAAACT
This sequence comes from Bufo bufo, assembly GCF_905171765.1. Lineage (NCBI taxonomy): Eukaryota > Metazoa > Chordata > Amphibia > Anura > Bufonidae > Bufo > Bufo bufo. Next base: position 201,360,805 of record NC_053392.1, on the reverse strand, counting down.
TGGCACTTTACAATATAAATTACCAGGAAACGCTGCTTAAAACCAAGTCTCACTACTTTTTATGTAGAATGTTTTGGAGTTGACCACTTTATGCTAGCTTTTAGAAATGTGCTGGAAACAGCACTGTAATCATCTTACTAATAGGTTGTATGAAGGCCATCTGTGTTTCTGTCCCCTTCTGTGCAGCCTTGGTCCTCTTTGCTGGCAGCCAGCTCCTGTGGATATGAAATGATACTGCCCTGATATGGCCACTGATGGAGGGGCACAGCACAACACCCATCCATCAGCTGCCTCCATTGAGTAGGTGTCACGCTCTAATGTGGGAGGGGAAACCCCACACCGAACATAGGAGGGAAAGGGGAAAATAAATAAGGCCTGAAAACTAGGAAGGAAGAATGACACCTCCTGGTGAAAACCCTAAGCAAAGCCTTGACTGACTACCAGTATGAACAGACCCTAAAGGTAGGTGAGTTCATACACAGGAATACCTAAAGTCCTTTCTAACCCTAAAGGACCCTGGTACTAATGACAGGAATGAGACAACCTGTTACTCGAAAAGGAAGGATGAACGGGAGTCTCCCTGAGGCCTAATACAAAACAACAAGGAAATGCAACAAAGTCAAAATAAAATACAAAAGCGAAAGGTAACACTTAACTTCCAAAAAGCTATGGCAGCACCAGGAACTCAGCCGAGATCCAAACACCAGCTATCCACAGGTCCAACTGAGCATTGTGGGAGAATCAACTATAAATAGGCGAAGTTAAATGACCACAATAGAAACACCTGGAAGTAAAGAGTGTGGCCAGTACCAGAAACAACACAGACGCCTATTGATCCACAAGGTAAACATGTCAAATCAAACCATGTGTTGCCAGTCTCAAAGATCTCCTGCCACTCACTGTCGTGGGGACGTCCGTATGTCTCGGTACGTCCGTGACAGTAAGACTGTGCATGGCACTTCACATGTGTTAGTTACCCAAACCATGCACAGTGACTCCACACTCTAGTCATGTACCCCTCCATCAGTGTCCATGTTGGGGTAGAATCATTATGTATACACAGACACGGGCTGTCAGCGCAAGGCACTGGTGCTACATAGAAGAGCACAGAAACACAGATGTTCTTCTTACAGCTTTGTTATTAAGTTCATTATAGTTCTGTTTCTAGCACATTTTTAAAGTTAAAGGGATTCTGTCATGACATTTGAGGCCTATAACCTAAACATATGGCCAGGTCCCTACTAATAACCTGAATCCGAAACTGTCCTTATTAAATGTGCCTGTGGCTCTATTAGCTCATAAAACAGGTTTTTATAACCTGTCATTCGCCTACCTAAAGTGTCCAAGGGGACGTCGCTTCATACAGGGTGCCCGTTTGCAACCATCTCCGTCTGGTGCCCAGCGCCGCCTTCCCACTAGAAATCGCCGCACTCCCTTTCTATAGAGCCGCCTTCCTCACCTCAGCGCCACCTCCCTCACCTCAGCACCGCCTCCGAAATCGTTCGCTCCCTCAGCCAGATCCCGTGCGGCTGTGAGAGGATGGCTGCAATAGGGCGGTCAAGGCAAGTTTGAGCGAAGTGCGCCGGCCAGCGCATGCGCACTTCGCTCAACGAGGCCGCTGCCAGGAGTCCGCACGGGCGCATCAGGTTATACCTAGTGCGCACGAGTCGGATCTGGCTGAGGGAGGCAGCGCTGAGGTGAGGAAGGCGGCTCTATAGAAAGGGAGGGCGGCGATTTCTAGTGGGAAGGCGGCGCTGGGCACCAGACGGAGATGGCTGCAAACGGGCACCCTGTATGAAGCGACGTCCCCTTGGACACTTTAGGGAGGCGAATGACAGGTTATAAAAACCTGTTTTATGAGCTAATAGAGCCACAGGCACATTTAATAAGGACAGTTTCGGATTCAGGTTATTAGTAGGGACCTGGCCATATGTTTAGGTTATAGGCCTCAAATGTCATGACAGAATCCCTTTAACAAAGTGTCCAATCTCTTTAAAGAGGACCTGTCACCTCTACTGACATGTCTGTTTTAGTGATTACTTGCATCGCCCATGTAATAACAATTCTGAAGCATCAGTTCTAATGACTATAGGATGCCCCATTCCTCTATAATTCCTGGTAGAAATTATGAATGAATTGCCAGCAGTCAGCAATGAAGATCCAGACATACACCCATCTGGACCGTCACTGCAAAGGACTAGTAACTCATTCATAACTTCTAGCAGGGTAATAGAAGAATGGTACAACACAGTCATAAGAATAGATGCTTCAGAATTACAAGGCGGATGCAAGTAATTGCTAAAACAACTGGAAGGTACTATCTCTCCTTACGGAGAGAGCCTTAACCCCTTAGGGACACGGCCATATTTCACCTTAAGGACCAGGCCATTTTTTGCAAATCTGACCAGTGTCACTTTATGTGTGAATAACTTTAAAACGCTTTTAGTTATCCAGGCCACTCTGAGATTGTTTTTTCGTCACATATTGCACTTTATGACACTGGTAAAATGGAGTAAAAAAAAATCTTTTTTATTTATAAAAAAATACCAAATTTACCAAAAAAATATAAAATTTCCAAATTTCAATTTCTCTACTTTTATAATAGATAGTAATACCTCCAAAAATAGTTATTATTTTACATTCCCCATATGTCTACTTCATGTTTGGATCATTTTGGGAATGCCATTGTATTTTTTGGGGACGTTACAAGGCTTAGAAGTTTAGAAGCAAATTTCTAAAACCCACTTTTTCAGGACCAGTTCAGGTCTGAAGTCACTTTGTGAGGCTTACATAATAGAAACCACCCAAAAATTACCCCATTTTACAAACTACACCCCTCAAGGTATTCAAAACTGATTTTACAAACTTTGTTAACCCTTTAGGTGCTCCACAAGAATTAATGGAATATAGAGATAAAATTTCAAAATTTCACTTTTTTGGCAGATTTTCCATTTGAATCCATTTTTTCCAGTTACAAAGCAAGGGTAAACAGCCAAACAAAACTCAATATTTATGGCCATACAGCAACACCCCATATGTGGTCGTAAAATGCTGTACGGGCACACGGCAGGGCGCAGAAGGAAAGGAATGCCATACGGTTTTTGGAAGGCAGATTTTGCTGGACTGGATTTTTGACACCATGTCCCATTTGAAGCCCCCCGATGCACCCCTAGAGTAGAAACTCAAAAAAAGTACCGGGACATCAGGGCATATCTGTACACCCTGTGTCCGTAAGAAGTTAATCGGCCTGAGGAGGGTATAGGCCATACATGCTCCTCTGGAATTCTGGGACGGGATGCAAATGAGCGCTTAGCAAGCTGTGCCTCTAATGTCACCAGATGTAAGGCAGCTATCCTATAAGTCAATGCTCAACCCTTTTAGTAGGCCTTGAAATATGACTTGTATAATAAATAAGCTAGCACCTCAACTGCAGCTGTTTTTCGGTGATTGCCCCTCATCAGTGCAGAGCAGACAGTACTGGCTTAACTGGGTGAGAGGCCTAATTTAGGATTTGGCCTACTTAAATAAAAGTCATGTCTCAAGGCCTATTGAAAGAGTCGAACTTTGACTGATAGGATAGCTGCCTTACATCTGGTGGCATCAGAGGCAGTGCTTGTTAAGAGCTCATTTGCATCCCTTCCTCCCAGAATTCCATTGGAGCATTTATGGCCTATAGGCTTCCTCACACCAATTAAGGCTCTCTTCATAAGGAGAGATAGTACCCTCCCAAATTCTGACTTAGGCCTCTCACCCAGTTAAGTCAGTACTGTCTTCTCTGCACTGATAAGGGTCAATCACCCTGAAACAGCTGTCTGCAGGTAAGATGCTGGCTTTTTAATGTCTCAAGGCCTTTTAAAAGGGTCAAACATTGACTTACAGGATAGCAGCCTTACATTTGGTGGCATCAGAGGCAGAGCTTGCTAAGAGCTCAGTTGCTAAAACAGGCATGCTATGAGAGATTAGAGGTCCTCTTTAGGCTCCTGAGCCCAAAACCTGAGCCCAAAATACTGGTAAACAGCCTCCACCCCCAACAGGTGCCCTTTATAATAGTTAAGCCATCTTATGTGGCTTTTGTGCCCTTAGGGCACCAAAACACAGATGCAACTGCAAGTTCTATACCCCCTACAGCTGTGCCCTGACACTAGTACATTATTAGATATACACCCTGTACAGAATTATTAGGCAAATGAGTATTTTGACCACATCATCCTCTTTATGCATGTTGTCTTACTCCAAGCTGTATAGGCTCGAAAGCCTACTAACAATTAAGCATATTAGGTGATGTGCATCTCTGTAATGAGAAGGGGTGTGGTCTAATGACATCAACACCCTATATCAGGTGTGCATAATTATTAGGCAACTTCCTTTCCTTTGGCAAAACGGGTCAAAAGAAGGACTTGACAGGCTCAGAAAAGTCAAAAATAGTGAGATATCTTGCAGAGGGATGCAGCACTCTTAAAATTGCAAAGCTTCTGAAGCGTGATCATCGAACAATCAAGCGTTTCATTCAAAATAGTCAACAAGGTCGCAAGAAGCGTGTGGAAAAACCAAGGCGCAAAATAACTGCCCATGAACTGAGAAAAGTCAAGCGTGCAGCTGCCAAGATGCCACTTGCCACCAGTTTGGCCATATTTCAGAGCTGCAACATCACTGGAGTGCCCAAAAGCACAAGGTGTGCAATACTCAGAGACATGGCCAAGGTAAGAAAGGCTGAAAGACGACCACCACTGAACAAGACACACAAGCTGAAACTTCAAGACTGGGCCAAGAAATATCTCAAGACTGATTTTTCTAAGGTTTTATGGACTGATGAAATGAGAGTGAGTCTTGATGGGCCAGATGGATGGGCCCGTGGCTGATTGGTAAAGGGCAGAGAGCTCCAGTCCGACTCAGACGCCAGCAAGGTGGAGGTGGAGTACTGGTTTGGGCTGGTATCATCAAAGATGAGCTTGTGGGGGCCTTTTCGGGTTGAGGATGGAGTCAAGCTCAACTCCCAGTCCTACTGCCAGTTTCTGGAAGACACCTTCTTCAAGCAGTGGTACAGGAAGAAGTCTGCATCCTTCAAGAAAAACATGATTTTCATGCAGGACAATGCTCCATCACACGCGTCCAAGTACTCCACAGCGTGGCTGGCAAGAAAGGGTATAAAAGAAGAAAATCTAATGACATGGCCTCCTTGTTCACCTGATCTGAACCCCATTGAGAACCTGTGGTCCATCATCAAATGTGAGATTTACAAGGAGGGAAAACAGTACACCTCTCTGAACAGTGTCTGGGAGGCTGTGGTTGCTGCTGCACGCATTGTTGATGGTGAACAGATCAAAACACTGACAGAATCCATGGATGGCAGGCTTTTGAGTGTCCTTGCAAAGAAAGGTGGCTATATTGGTCACTGATTTGTTTTTGTTTTGTTTTTGAATGTCAGAAATGTATATTTGTGAATGTTGAGATGTTATATTGGTTTCACTGGTAAAAATAAATAATTGAAATGGGTATATATTTGTTTTTTGTTAAGTTGCCTAATAATTATGCACAGTAATAGTCACCTGCACACACAGATATCCCCCTAAAATAGCTAAAACTAAAAACAAACTAAAAACTACTTCCAAAAATATTCAGCTTTGATATTAATGAGTTTTTTGGGTTCATTGAGAACATGGTTGTTGTTCAATAATAAAATTAATCCTCAAAAATACAACTTGCCTAATAATTCTGCACTCCCTGTATGTTACAAGTCCAGTATTGAATTGAAAGATTTAGAGAGCACTAAAGTAATCATTTCTGGCTACATAGGGAATCCTGCTCGTACTGCCATCATTCTTTAGGAAGAAGTAAACATTTCATACAATATTTAAACTTTCCAGTAAGAGCTTAATTTGACAATGGTCAAGTTACACAAGTTGTATACAAAGGGCCTTTGTGCAGAACTTCTGGAGGGATTAATCAGGATTGTTCCCCAGAAAACCCTCCACAAATCACCTTTGTGTAGAGCATGGTTTTAACTTTCAGAAGATACCTGAAAATATTTCATTACATTTTGAATGGGTGGGTTTATGATTTTATACAATAAGAGAACCATTTTTATAGCTTTTCATATTTTCAAGGGCTCCTTGTATTGGTCTATAATTCAGATGCAGGAATGGAAATGTGAAGTACCTACCAGGAAGTGTACAGCACAGGTTATCAGGAAGAGAAAATAGCTTGTCAATAGAGAGAGAGGGAGATAAGTTGGCTTTATGTCATATTTGAGACCAGACATGTCTTCATTTCATATCTCTTTCATAAAAGTTTGGATAACATCAGCCTATTTCATTTCATAGTAGATATGGCTAAACTTTTTAAGTCTAGTAGCAGATTTGAGTAAGTATTGTGGGAGTGAAATCCCCACTAAAGACCAAGCTGAGTGTAATTCCTGAGACCATGTATGGCATTTAATGTTACTTTGCACCAAATATCATTATGCTATGCCTGCTGGACCTTTATGTCTCTAGACCAGTGGTGACCATCATGATAAACAACACTACGCTAGATTCCAACTTTTCTCTAAACTTTTCCAAAGGGACACTCATGAGGTCCTTTAACTTTAAAAGGCTTAATTATGCTTTTTTTACTACTATTAATATGCAATGGGTAAGGCAGGTTAAAATATCTGTTTTTGCCCAAGTAGGGTATGTTCTCATGGGTTTTTTCTAAAAGAAAAATTACAGGCCATGGACACATTTCAGACCAATGCTACAGATAATGAGGGGTCAATGTCCTAATTTGTGAACCTAAATTTGGATCAATAAAAATCTAGCGCTGGTCAGAAAATCTCTTAAAGGGATTTCCAAAAACTTTTAATATCTCATAGCTAGAGACTTCTTAGAGATTCGATTTGTCTATTCAGCAGTGCTTTTTCACCTGTGGGGGCTGTTCCCAAAGGTGAAGTCTCCAACTTCAGGAATATTGACAGGGCCGGACACTTACAGGGCCTAAAAACTTCCTGGTTGTGCAGACGCTGCTCCAATTAGCAGAGCAAGGGCACAGGCGCCAAAGTAGAGGCTTTGTCTTGCTCATCTGTCAGTTGTGTGGCAGGTGGGTGCTTCTTCATCTGCAGGGAGAACCCCCACAAATGAAGACGCCCTGCTGATTAGATGAATCGATTTGATGGAATCGATTTGCTCAACTCTAGTCATAGCGATATTTCAAAGGTTTTGATTGGTGGGGGGTCCGAGTGCTGAGAACCCCCTCTCCCAAAGATTGCTAGAACAAGGAGAGTGAAGCGCACATAGTGGACTCTCTCTCCTCTCTATAGTAAATCGACTCAATATTAAATGTATTAGCCTCTCTCGATTCAGTCTCCTGCAACCAGCAGAATATGTGGAATATGCCATTGCATCTCTTCCCTTATTCTAGCGATTGGTGAGGTCTCAGCACTCACACCCCCACCAATCAAAATCTATATGTCAATGACATATCAAAATCTTTTGGACAGCTCAGTGGCCCTTTTTTAAAATCTATTCTTATGGCTCATCGTATCATTACGTGTCTATTTTTGTAAGGTTAAGAGACTAGGAGAACACAAATAAAGAACAAAAAAGTGCATTTATTTGGCTTGGCAGACATATATACCCTAATCTACTCTACTGTTAAGTCTTCTTTGACAGCCAATGTCAAGATCAAGTTAACTGGGTAGAACAGGATCCCCTGGCCTCGCTGTTTGCCTGTGCATCACTTCAAAGACATTCTTCACTATACTCCAAGAACAGTTCATCTTAAAAACAGTTTAGGTCTAGCCCCAAAGGTAACATTAACAATGCTACTAGGTAATGATTTTAGCAGCCACCACTGTGTTTCCATAGTGGAGAATTGATATTCCAGCTCTGTCTCTACCACAGACTTGGACAAGCACAGTCCCTTTACAGTCTTTAACAGAATGCACAAGACAGACGGACATTTTAAACTGATATCATGTGAAATACACAATACTATACGAGCTAAATCGCCCTTACATGTAGTAATCTAGAAAACTATTATTTAGAATCAAGATGTCTCAACAATGTCGGAGCAAAACATCTTAGAATGCAGGTCTAAGGCCTCCTGCACACAACTGTATTTATTGCCCGCATCTGATCCGCATTTATTTCAACAGGGCTGCACAAAATGCGGACAGCAATTGTATTTGTAATAAAAAGGTATTGATCTATAGAGAGAAATAGAGATGCCATGACAAGGGTACTATTTTCTTGTCTCAACAAAAAAAAAAAAAATTATGATCTATGCAAATATCAGAATTTGTAGATTTTGTTGCTACAAGTCACCATTCGAACAATTCATAACGTTATATTTCCTGTGCTGATATTTTTGTCTTTGTGTTTAGACGGCACGATCTGCTGCCGGCAAACAATGATTTGGTAGACCGCATGGAAGATCTAGTTACCCAACGAAAGAGCGTTGCACTCGTTTATCGGCTATTCGGCAGCACCTTTACACAGGCAGATTATAGCTAACGAGTGTTAACAGCGTAAGCTTGTTAGAGAGAATCTGCCCGATGGTCAGGCAGTGTAAAGTGGACTTAATACTCTGGGACGGGTTAACTAATACTGCCTTAAGACCTATTTCAATGTCCATGAATCATGGACATGTGTTGCCTGTGTTCTCCACGCACAGAACACGTATCCAATGATTTTAGTGTGTTTATTCATACATCCTTGTATTTCCACAGATCATGGGTCAGTAAAAAAAACAATGGAGACATGCACTACTTTAGTCCATGCTGCAGGCCAAACCCGCCCATTGAAGTCTTTGAGTCCATGAAAACCACTAACAGAACAAGATGGAATCCATGTTCTGTCATTGGTTTTCACTGATCATTGGTAGGAGATGTTCTAGACGTCTTTCTTCAGCTTAGTGATTGTGGAGTACAGATGACAACCGGAGGGCAAAAAACAGACACATGGACCAACAATGGACATCTTCACAGATTAAATACTGACCATCTTTTCATAGACGACATCGCGGACACAGATGTGTGAATAAAGCCTAATTCAGTCTAAAAATGACCAGAGATTCATAAAAGTGGCTGATGGTTGATGGTTAATCTGGTGCACCTTTAGACTGTCTAGTCCAGGGATCAGCAACCAGCGGCACTCCAGCTGTTGTGAAACTACAACTCCCAGCATGCTCTTTCCACATGTGTGGGAGTTTAGAGAGCAGCCAAGCAAGTGTGCATGATGGGAGATGTAGTTGCACAACACCTGGAGTGTCGGAGGTTGCTGACCCCTGGTCTAGTCTAAGGGGGAGACTTATCAAGACAGGCGCTTTCTGCACCAGTCTTGATATCCCCTGCACTGCCGGAGGATGCACCTAATTTATGAGGCGCAGGCATTGTCATAAATTAGGCGCATCCTCTGGCAGTCCATGTGCCTAAACAGAAATCTATGACAGTTCTGAGATGCCGTAGATTTCTGGCTTCATTTGCAGCAGAAAACTGGCATAAATGAAGATAAATTCATCTTGGCTGTTGGCCACACCCCTTTCCCACCCTTTCCACGCCCACTTTTGGAAAAGTGGCGAAGGTGGCGTAAAAAGAGGCACTTGTGGCTTTTTTTTCTCAAAAAGTAGCGTTTCAAAAGTCACAAACACACAGCTTGCGAGTTTTTAAAGCCACTTTTCTGGCACAAGGGAGATGATAAATCACATATTAATTGGCTTACTTTACACCAGAATTTTGTGCCTAAATGTTTGCACATTTTTGAAGCACGCTGTCACAACCTAAACCATGCCCTTCCTACAAACCAAGCCACCTTTCTGATAGGCTATGACTCTTGCCAGACAAGCAGAAAAAAGTGCCTACAACGCTTAAAAAATATGATGCAAAGCATGTGCGCCAGTTGTCTGGCCTAAATGAAGTCTCAATACTGGCACATTTTGATTAGTACTTCTCTCCCATTGTCACCAGGATATGTCATCAATGTCAGATAGAAGCTGGTCTCAGAGGTAGGACCCACACATATCTCCAGAATGGAGAGTGCACTACACATACACGGCGACCTCTCCAATTAGAGCTATGGGACATGCCGTAAATAGCTGAGACAGCGCTCGGCTATTTACGGAACTCCCATATCAGTGAATGGATGGTGGCAACGCTTGTGCTGTGCGCTCTCCTTTACTTCTGGGGGCCTGTTCTGGAGATAGGAGCAGGTCCCATAGGTGTGACCTGCACCTATCTGACATTGATTGCATTTTGTGCCATTTATCTTCTCCTTAGGCCCTGTACAATGTTTTAGCCTTGCTGGGAATACTTCTTTAAGGCTACTTTCACACTTGCGTTGTGCGGTCCGGTTTTGAGATCTGGCACAACCGATATCAAAATCCCACCACAACGCTTCAGTTTTGTCTCCATTCATTGTCAATGGGGACAAAACTGAACAGACCGGAACGGAGTGCACCAGAATGCATTCCGTTCCGGTTTGTTGTATTCAAATGCCGGACACAAACTCGCTGCAAGCAGCGTTTTTGTGTGCTGCATGGGAAACTGAACAAGCCGGATCTGGCACCAAAAAGCATGTAAGTCAATGGTGACAGATTATTTTTTTTTTATACACAAAAAAAAATGATTCCACGCCCATTGACTTACAAAGGCTTTAGTGCTGGATCCGGCTTTTTAATTTCCGATATAATACAACCGGATCCATTCTGAACGGATGCAGCCGGTTGTATTATTAGAATGGAAGCATTTTGCTGTGGTTTTACAATCCCCTGCCGGATTTCAAAACCGTACAGCAAAAACGCCTAACACGGAAAGTAGCCTAACACGGATATTTTCATGTTTACAAAGAAAGTAGAAACAAAGCCCAAGTTGTATTCCACATAATGCAATGCAGCTTTTTTTTACAGGTAAACAAAGAATCACGACTACCATCAGTATGGTCGGCGGCCAGGTCCGAGCAATGTACTCTCAACACAAAATAATCCAAACCACAATAAAGAAGAAGAAGAAGAAACACTCGGAAAATGAACATACTTTGGATGGGAAAATGTAAACAGGACATTCCAGTACAAAAAACAGAAAGCAGGGAATCCTTCTCTGCTAAAAATGCTAATTTTATGAAAATGTGACAAACACATAACATCAAATCATAATGTGACAAGGCCTATTCAGAGATACAAGGAAAATAGTACCATTGACTTCTTCATAAGAGATTCGGTAGTGCATGGAGGCGTATTTCCCAGCAATACTCCATGTGAAAAATTATCTCATATCATTCAAACCAGAGACCCATTAACAGAAAGGATTGGTTTGGGGTTCCCGTTCCTCATAAGTACAGGAATAAGTCACCATACAGCCCTGACTCTCCTCATTAACAGCCAGTATTTTATGCCTCACGAACACAACCATATCTGTTTTGTGGTCTGCAAAATGCAGATCCGCAAAATAAGGATGCGGTCCGTATCCCATCCGCATTTTATTTGCGGATCCATCGTTTTCCATGGGTTGGTGGTCCACATTCTATCTTTTTGCGTAACGGACATACGGATGCAGAAAGCACACGGATCATCCACATCTGTATGTCCGTTCCACAAAAAGATAAAACATTTCCTATACTTGTCTGTAAAATCTCAATGGTTCCTCAAAAATGCAAATGCAACACGGACAGCACCCGTATGTTGCAGATCCGCGATTTATGGACCACTAAACAGATACGGTCATGTGCATTAGTCCTTAAAGAGGGGCTGCCTCCTTTAGTCAACCAGTCTATTACCCTGCTGTGTACTGATTGTACAGATGGATCTAATGAACTATTTTGCATTCTTTTTCCCCATGAAACATTGCCTGAGAATAACTCTCTAAACATCGCTCTACAAGTCTCTTCACTGAGAACCAGTACCCCTCCATGACCTGCATTTAGGGTATCTCATTTAGCCAGCCAGTACCCTACTCTGCACTGATGAGGGGCAAGAACCCCAAAACAGCGCTGCCTACAAATGGATGTATTGTTTTACAGATATGAACTCATTTGCATGGTATACCCCATGTATCAGTCCTGTGTAATGTATCCATGGCCTAACTGAAACATGGCATCAGTCATGTGACATCCTTCACACCATATAATCCCTGACATTCAGTAAGCAACAGTGATGACCTACATGTGGTTATTACAGTAACTACATCACTTTGTGTATTTAAATCGCCGCCTGCCTATAGGTGATGTTGTAAAATGGTTTCCTGTCTTGAGGTAATGTTATGTTGTTAATAAAGTTTAGTGTTAAAAAATACACACAGATCTGCTTTTACAAAGACACTGACAGACATGCTGAGATGCCACTGCAAGTAGTAACAGTATACATGTTCTGCTCCCCGAACACTACTATTCACCTGTTATATACCTGGACAGTTAACTGAAAGCCAGGTCCCATGATACTTATGAGGATCACATGACGGCTTACATTACTGATGCCATGTCTGTAAGCAAAATTTTAAATAGACGTATATTTAAAAATGTCCTATTCTCTACATAATTAAATCTAATGATGTAAACCTGAATATTTCTTTAATTAAATGAATCTTGGACTTTGCGAGGGGGCTATAGCATGCAGCAAGTCTGATAGGTGCCCCCCATAGCAAAAGTTTCGTCTCCCAGATAATACTGGGAGGACTGGTTGATATGGCATCTAATGGATTAATTGATGATGATTTTAATATTTTATGGTTTTAATTAATTTATTAGGGTTAATTTATTGAAATATTTATTCATGATACCCTTAATAAACATTACGGCCAATTACAGCCCCATCCTTATTGATGGGCTATGGCTGGTAGTCCAGCTGTTTTTCTTATCTCAAACAACCCAAATAAGAAATTGTGAAATGGAGCACTATCTTCTGCCCAGAAACGATGATTGGTGGTGCCTGCACAAACGACAGGATCACCTGATGAACGAGCATTTCGCTCATTCATCGAATGATCGGCAGCACATTTAAACAGGCAGATTGTCGGAAACATTCGTTCTCGATAATCTTGCCGAATATCAGGCAGTGTAATTCCACCTTTAGTTACCACCATCAAGCTCACGCTGCTCTCACCCCTCCATCTACTTTGATGAGTACTCAGGAACTTGCAGCCAGAGGGTACTGGACCTTCCCCCAAAGCCTGTAAATTATCTGCTGCATGCAGGTATAGGAAGAACCTTCTTAACACCAGCCCGCAGTATCCACTAGGCAACAAGTATTTTAACTTTTTTTTTTTATGCTGCAGAACCAAGTGAAAGCAGAGTGACAACATATATTTCACTAGTAGATACACAAAATCAGAGCATAGTCTCTGTAATATTATTCATGTACAAAGCTCTAAACCAAAAAGTCGGGTGATTTACAATTACTCTTTGAAATAACCTTACCAGTGCTGAAAATGTGCTGAAAGTCCTTTAGAAAGGTCTTTTAAGGTTCAGCTGTATGGGATGAAAGGAATTCATTTAAGAGAATCCCCATCTCTATTTCACACTCATGCAGTCTTACATTCCTGGCGGGGTCAAATAGCATTGAATAAGGAAACACAAATTACTCTGAGTGGGATTCTAGTGATAAAAGCCACTTTGAGATGGAGAGACCTATACAGAGCCTAGGGCTGAAAACGTCTACCTCCTGCAAGTTACAAACAACATCAGTAAATGTGTACTAAATACTAAATAGGTCCATGCTTAGTGCTACGGTGCTTAGAGTATTGTTCATAAAGGTGTGTGTGTGGAAAATGTGAACTCTCAATACCTGGCAATGACATCTCTGATAGGTCCGCAGCAGATGTTGCTGCCTAGTATCATCTGTGTGGTGTAGACATTTGGTGTGTGGTCTACAGGGCCTTAAAGTGGACCTGTCACCTCTCCTGACATGTCTGTTGTAGTGACTACATGCTTTCCCCATGTAATAACAATTCTGAGCATCTATTCCTCTATTATTCCTGCTAGAAGTTATGAGTGAATTGCTAGCAGCTTGCAGTAAAGGTACAGATAGGTGTTACCACCCTCTATTGGTAACGCCCACCAGTACCTTTACTGAAGACTGCTGGTAATTAATGTGTACACTTCTCACAGGTATAATACAGGAATGGCACAACATAGAGTTGTAAGAATAGATGCTCAGAATTGGTAGTACATGGGGAATGCAAGTAGTCACTACAACTATGTCAGGAGAGGGGACAGGTCCTCTTATAAGAGGTTGCAGGGTTGGATGGTCTTATAGTCGGTGGTACAGGTATGAGGACTTCAGTGTCCATATGGCAGAGAACACCATGTTAAGTGTACATACGTGTATTTCTAAAATTCTAATAGTCCAATCACAATGTCAGAGAATCCTGCACCAAAAAAATTAAATGCTTTCATCAGATCATCTTAGGTTTTTGGCTTCAAGTACTGTAATTTGCCTTCAAGCTTTAATCACGTTTTATGCCACCTGCAAGGACTTTAAAAAGAAAATGAAATCGGAATCAGATATTAAATGCTCTGTCAGATACTCCCTAGTAATAATCTGCCACCTGCTTCCTTGTCAACTGAACTGTTAGTAAGCGTCCATCTATATTATGTTGCTTCGGAATATCTGACCAATCTAAGTCAAACGGCAAATCTCAGCATAAGGAAATTTGATTTTCATCTCATGCATCCATCTAATACTCACTGCCACCTATCCCGTAATTCTGCATGTAATATCATCTCATCCACACCGCTCCCTACTATTATCACGTGCATGCCCTACTAAATAATTTTAGCACTCTGCCCAGCTTCACCCCACTCTTTTTCTATTTCACTACTAATCTCGTTCATCTGTCTTCTTGCATAGCTGACCATGATGATAACCACCTCTATTGCTTCATGGGGCACTGACACTTCATACCATTCTGTACTCATTGTCCACTAGTACTTACCTTATATCTGTAAATTTGTATTACATGAGCGGTTTTATTTCCCCATTTTCATTTCCGTGATTCTTCTCACTTTAACCACTTGCCATTTCATCCCCACTTCAGTTCAACAGTTGTCTCATTAGTCATGTGCCTTATGACCAAAGGGAATGCGGCGGTGCCTTTCTTCCAAATCTACACACATACCTTTACCATACCAGTAAGGGACTGACACATCAAATCTGAATATAAGATCCCCACAACAGAATTCTATATTCTTTACAGAACGACTAAGAGCGAAGCTGCTCCGAAGGGATTCATGGAGAGAAGGTCATTAGTGATGTCACCGCACAGTCGTGCTTTTGGCTGGAGGGGGGCTATGCAAGAGGCTACCAGTCAGTGGCAAGCCACAAGGATGTAAACAGTGCTCACAGTATAGTTAATGGGCCTGTAAAGCAAAGAAGCTTTGACCCACATGTCACAGGTCAAGCAAACAAAAGCAACATCAATAAAAGATTAGGCCAACCAAAGAAGGAAGCATACCAAAGACCACATCAACATAAATAAAGTTAGCTGAACTGAATGACACCTACAACAGCTAACGAACATGGGATGATTCAGACTGACGGCAGGTTTTATACTTCAATTTAACTTATGCTTGATAATGCGCTGGAAACTTTATCAATAGGCACTAATGGTGTCCTGGCAATGTTATGATTTTCAACACCCAACTTTGCTAGGACTCAGCATCAAAAATGCAATTTTGGAAGGGTAACAGACGTGACGTAATATTCATTTCAAATACCAGAAAGCCAAGAATTTAGAGAACTGTTAAAATTGATGATCTGCCCAAAGAATACCATTATGTAAGCATAACTGGCAAAAAGAAAAAAAAAAACTTGCTCTCAGTCTGATTTCTGAGACCACGTGGAGAGGTCAGCTTTTGAGATCTGTTCACATGGGGCAGTGCTGCATGCTTGCCGTTGTTTTTGAGCCTATGGGTTGGTAGGGTCCAGTGCAAATAGGGCTTAGCTTGACAGGAGGAGTCTTGTTGGG
Source organism: Bufo bufo (assembly GCF_905171765.1). Taxonomy (NCBI): domain Eukaryota; kingdom Metazoa; phylum Chordata; class Amphibia; order Anura; family Bufonidae; genus Bufo; species Bufo bufo. The sequence continues at coordinate 201,344,877 of NC_053392.1, read as the reverse complement.
TTGTCGGGTCTCTCCCCCGGCAGATACTGTGCTGTGGTGGTCGCCATGTGGCGCTGCACCAAATTAGAGTAGAGACCCACTCAAAATGGGCCATTTTGATGCTGTAAGTGAGCATATGCAATTTGATCAAAATGTATATAAAGTGTCTTGTGCACATGTTCATAAATTTAGCTGAGACGCAGTAAATCAATGCATGGCATGTGGATGTACAATCCATGTCTTTTTTTTCTACATACCACTATTTAAGGAGGAAACGCATTTGAAGCAGGAGCAAAGTTTTGCCGCCTTACTATATGACTGCGTTCTGTAACTGTTGCATAGCCGCAGACAATTATTAGGGATTTTTCTCGTGTTGTGTTACTACTGCTCTTTCAGCAACGACTATTTAAGACACAGTGATGCAAAAACAAGAATAAAAGTAGCTCAAAATGTCCCTTTAAAATTAGACAGCATGTAGACTGTTTGGAACGGTTCATAAACTTGAGTGAAAGGGGTCAATCAATGTTATGCTATGTGGATTGTAGACATTCTCAGATTTAAAGTAGTTGTCCGGAGAGATGACATTTTTATACATGGTTATATGCAAAATAACCGTGGAGCCCCAATTATGGGTCTTCAACAAACTGAAAGCCAGATATCCCTCAAAGGAAAGGGCCACTTAATATGGTGGATCTGGTGATCCTATAATGAGGACACCCCTTTGCTCAGTTTTCCTTCCTTTGAGGGATATCTGGCTTTCACTGTGTTGAAGACTCATAACTGGGGCTCCACAGTTATTTTGCATATTACTGTTTCCCAGGGAGCTTTGCACTTTGGATTCCTGTGTTGAGACTCTTTAATGAGGCTCCATGGTGTTCTTTGTAGCTGGTCTCCCTAAGATCAGCTATTGTTTTGTCTGAGAAGTCTCCAACGCATTGCTCTTGGTTAGCCAGAATCCTACTCCACACTGATGAGGGGCAACACCCTGAAACAGCTGTCTGTGGATGGATAACTGGCTTAGGTCTTCCCCATCACATCCTTCAGGCTTGTAAAAGAGCGGGATCTTGACATAGGGGCCACTTAATATGGTGGATCTGGTGATCTCTGTCACGGGGACACCCCTTTGCACGGTTTTCCTTCCTTTGAGGGGTATCTGGCTTTCACTGTGTTGAAGACCCATAACTGGGGCTCCACGGTTATTTCGCATATTACTGTTTCCCAAGGAGCTTTGTACTTTGGATTCCTGTGTTAAGACTCTTAACTGAGGCTCCTCTGCATTTTTTGCTGGTCTCCCTAAGATCAGCTTTTCTTAGGTTTGATTTTTATATATGAAGCAGACTGAATAAAAAAAAAATAATAAAAAACATTCCTCTCCTCACCAATCCCCTGTCGCTGCTGTAATGACCCTTACCAGGTCCCTGTTAGTCTCCACTTTCTGGTCCTGGCTCAACATGTATGAAATGCTCAGAAATGTCTCTTCGGCCAATCAATGGCTAAGACACATCACCAATGTGCCCAGTGATTGGCCGAGCAGGCGTCTCCTGCCATCAGCCGGGATCAGGGAGAGCAGCAGGGACCCAGTAATCATCCGAACGGCAATGATGGGGGATAAGTGAGGTGAGTAAGGCTTTTCTTTTTTTTAACCCATTCTACCCTGTATTCATATTAAATGTAATCCTGTTAGACAATCCATTTAACCATCACACGCAAAAGTGTACTCCAGCCTCAGAGGTGCACAGAACCACACTACAAAGCCCACAGAATTTAGGGAGCATTATTTATGGAATTCTGTCTAGGGGAGAATATCAATGTACTTTGGCAAGCTATATAGTTCCTAGGTGGCAGCATGTGAAGTGCCTAACATTTTCTAATTATGAGCCACTGGACTCCGAGCTAGAGAGGCCGTACTAAAATGTTGGCACATATTAACTTAGATTCTCGATAAGGATGTAAAATATGTGTCTCCTGGTGCACATAAAAGAAACAATGATTTAACATCCTCAGTGCAAGCAAAAAATAGCACTGTACAAGTACAATCAAGTCAAAAGTCACATTTGTTTTTTGCTGAGAATGGGGATTTCTTTGTTTTTGAGTATATGAACATGTTGTCTGCTTTATTCCATTTTTCTTCCTTCCCTCATAGCTGGGGTGATTCATCTTTTAACCGTCTCCTCGGCAGTACACTGAAGCTGCTCTGTTCTACTCCCGTTGTGGGAAGCCACGTCAGCAGGAAACCCTGCTGGCTGCCAGGTCACATTCATAACTGTCTAGAACAGTCAACAAGCAACACAGTCCAGTACTTTTTGGTTTTCACAAGTATACAGGTCTCAACGCCTGAAAAAACGGAGCAGGCCAGAAGCCTGATGCTTAATGTAAAGTGGAGATCTGTGCGTTAATTTCATGCTTATCTATAATAAAAAAGTATTATAGCTATAGAAAATGAATTCTTACATTACCCATAATGAACTTCTGGAAACTAACAGTAAAAAAGCTGGCGCAGCGTTAGAGCCACCAGTATAACACAGGGTTTATGCTAGTAGATAATGGAGAGGACGAGCACTGCTCAAAAATAAAATAAAAAAAGTTCCAAACTGCAACTTTACTCATATCAAAGTTTATATGACATAAAACTACAACATCAGGTAAGAGGTACAACATCATTACAACTACTGTACCGTATATCACTGTCAAATTCATTTAATCTACAATAAAACCTAATAAGTGGTGGATAATCAGATATCCCAGATTATTAGACGGTCATAGAAATATATAAATCTCACTTGTTAGTGTAGAAAACCACTCATTAACAATAAATATATCATATTAGTAACATCGTAACATAGTACATAAGGCCGAAAAATGACATTTGTCCATCCAGTTCGGCCTGTTATCCTGCAAGTTGATCCAGAGGAAGGCAAAAAAAAAACGTGAGGTAGAAGCCTATTTTCCCCACTTAAAGAGGACCTTTCACCGATTCTTACCCTATGAACTAACTATACAGATATGTAGAGCGGCGCCCGGGGATCTCACTGCACTTACTATTATCCCCGGGCGCCGCTCCGTTCTCCTGCTATGTCCTCCGGTATCTCCGCTCACTAAGTTATAGTAGGCGGAGATACCAGTCCCTAAGTTATGGTAGGCGGAGTCTGCCCTAGCGCTGGCCAATCGCAGCGCAGAGCTCACAGCCTGGGAGGTTATTTTCTCCCAGGCTGTGAGCTCTGCAATGCAATTGGCCAGCGCTAGGGCAGACTCCGCCTACTATAACTTAGGGAACGGAGATACCGGAGGGCATAGCAGGAGAACGGAGCGGCGCCCGGGGATAATAGTAAGTGCAGTGAGATCCCCGGGCGCCGCTCCACATGTCTGTATACTTAGTTCATAGGGTAAGAATCAGTGAAAGGTCCTCTTTAAGGGGAAAAAAATTCCTTCCCAACTCCAATCAGGCAATCAGAATAACTCCCTGGATCAACGACCCCTCTCTAGTAGCTATAGCCTGTAATATTATTACACTCCAGAAATACATCCAGGCCCCTCTTGAACTCTTTTAGTGAATTCACCATCACCACCTCCTCAGGCAGAGAGTTCTATAGTCTTACTGCTCTTACCGTAAAGAATCCTCATATGTTTGTGTAGAAACCTTTTTTCTCCAGATGCAGAGGATGTCCCCTCGTCACAGTCCTGGGGAGAGATCTCTGTACTGACCCCTGATATATTTATACATAGTAATTAGATCTTCCCTCATTCGTCTTTTTTTTAAGTGAATAAACCTAATGTTGAAAATCTTTCTGGGTACTGTAGTCCACCCATTCCAGTTATTACGTTAGTTGCCCTCCTCTGTACCCTCTCCAACTCTGCTATGTCTGACTTGTTCACAGGAGCCCAGAACTGTACACAGTACTCCATGTGTGGTCTGACTAGTGATTTGTAAAGTGTTCTCATCACGGGAATCTATGCCCCTTTTGATGCAAGCCATTATCTTATTGGCCTTGACAGCAGCTGCCTGACACTAGTTTTTACAGCTTAGTTTGCTGTTCACTAAAATTCCTAGGTCCTTTTCCATGTCAGTGTTACCCAGTGTTTTACCATTTAGTATGTACGGGTGACTTGCATTATTCCTTCCCATGTGCATAACATTACATTTGTCAGTGTTAAACCTCATCTGCCACTTATCTGCCCAAGCCTCCAATCTATCCAGATCCCTCTGTAGTAGTATACTGTCCTCTTCTGTGTTAATTACTTTACACAGTTTAGTGTCATCTGCAAAAATGTATATTTTACTGTGCCAGCCTTCTACAAGATAATTAACAAATATATTGAAGAGAATAAGGCCCAATACTGACCCCTGAGGTACCCCACTAGTGACAGTGACCCAATCTGAGTGTGTACCATTAATAACCACCCTCTGTTTTCTATCATTGAGCTAGTTACTTACCCACATACAGACATTTTCTCCCAGTCCAAGCATTCTCATTTTCTAAAATACTAACCTTTTATGCGGTACAGTGTCAAATGCTTTGGAGAAGTCCCGATATACGACATCCATTGATTCGCAGCTGTCAAGTCTAGAACTTACCTCCTCACAGAAACTGATTAAATTAGTTTGACATGACCGCTCCCTCATAAAGCCATGCTGATATGGCGTTATTTGCTTATTTTCGTTGAGGTACTCCAAGATAGCCTTCAAACTGTTTACCCACGACAGATGTTAAACTTACCGGCCCATAGTTTCCGGGCTCTGTTTTTGGACCCTTTTTGAATATTGGCACCACATTTGCTATGCACCAATCCTGTGGAACACACCCTGTCAGTATACAGTCCTTAAATATCAGAAATAAGGGTCTAGCTATGACATTACTTAATTCTCTTAGGATACAGGGGTGTATGCCATCTGGTCCTGGTGACTATTTTAATTTAAGACGCCGCTGTACTTCTTCCTGGGTCAGACAGGCCACTTTTAATGGGGAATTAACTTTCACATTCTGCATTTCATCTGACCCCATTGTTTATCAAGTCTTTTGTGCTGTCCACACAGAGGTCTTGTCCATAAAATGGCTGCTGATGGAGGGTCATGTGACCAGGCAAATCGCCTTCATGTGATGTGTCCTCCATTCAGACACACAGCACTTGCACTAAACTCCCAACAGAAAAAGTGCACTTGGCAGGTGCAGTGTGTTTGAATGGAGGACACATCACATGGAGGCAATTTGCCTGGTCACATGACCCTCCATCAGCAGCTATTTTATGGACAAGACCTCTGGGTCGACAGCACAAAAGACTTGATAAACAAGGGGGCGTATCACATGAAATATAGAACATGGTGCAGAATTTCAACAAAGACTATATTGTTATATATAGTCATACTACAAACACATTGGTTAACAGTAACCAGAAAGTGGCCAACCCCTTTAACCTTTAATTCCCCTAGGGTAGGTACCTTTCACAATTAGATTTTAGGATGCTTTTAAAAATATACCATTTTGTGGCTGCATTTTTATTTTTGAGGATTTTGTCCCAGTTAGTTAGGCCTATGGTCTCTCTTAGTTGGCTAAATTTAGATATTTGAAGTTTGGTATTTTTGTTCCTCCCTGAAGAAACACTCTTTTGAATGACAATTGGAAGGTTATTACTTTATGGTCACTATTTCCCAGGTGTCCCCCGACCTGCACATCTGTTGTTCTGTCAGGTCTATTGGTTAATACTAAGTCCAGTACGGCCGTCCCTCTAGTCGGGTCCTGAACCAGTTGGGAGAGGTAATTGTCTTTGGTTATTGCCAAGAATCTGTTTCCTTTATGAGATATACAAGTTTCAGTTTCCCAGTCTATATCTGGGTAGTTGAAGTCCCCCATAATAACCACCTCATTATGATTTGCCGCCTTGTCTATCTCGTTTAGTAGTAGATTTTCTGTGGACTCTGGTATATTAGGTGGTTTATAGTAAACTCCTGTTAGTAATTTATTATTGTTTATGCCTCCATGTATTTTCACCCACAGTGACTCCACATGTTCATGTCCCTCACTTATATCTTCTCGGAGTGTGGGCTTTAGACGGGACTTTACATACATAAAGGCAGACCCCTCCCCCTCTCCGGTTTTGGCGATCCTTTCTAAACAGACTGTAACCCTGTACGTTAACCGCCCAGTCATATAGAGGAGCTCCCTATTTAATTATCTGCTTCAGTCAGATCTTGGGAAATCCCACATCACATTGTGCTGGACAGAAATGACTGATTATCAGGTTCTCTGAATTATCAAACAGTGAATTAAAGGAATTCTACCGTATTAGGCCGAGTTCACACTTCACTTATTTGGTCAGTTATTTCAATCAGTTATTGCAAAACAAACCAGTAGTGAAGCCTACTCCGAGATCAGGTATAATGTAAAGATTTGCACCTATTCTCTGTTTTTGACCCGCACCTGGTTTTGGCTCCCAACAACTGATCAAATAATTGACCAAATAACTGAAATGTGAACTCAGCCTTAGATCTTAAAATTACTACAGTATATTAGACCTGTAAGTCTGATCTATCAGAAGAACAGAAAAATAAAGAGAAAAATGGATCCTGAGCACAAGTTATGCACATTTTGCATCTGTTGTAGCAGTTTCTGTCTGAGATCTGTTATTTTTGCATGAACTTTTTCCGGCTAAAATAACGGATCTCAGATGGAAATGGCTAAAACGGATGCCAAATGTGCATAACTGAGCATAATGGATGCTTAAAATACAGGATCAGTTTTTTTTTTTGCTTATTTTTCCATTCTTCTGACGGATCCGAAGAAAGGAAACCTATGCAATGATGTGAACTCAGCCTTACATCTGAATTATTATTTTTTTAATAAGGAGGATATTTATTAAGACAGACTCTCTGCCACTGAAGATTTGGTCAGGATTGCCTTTTTTTTTAACGGGGTTTTCTGAGATGTTAATACTGATGAGCACAGAGAAGGCTGCGGCACTCACAGGAGGGCTGGTGCCTTCTCAAACAGCTGATTGGCGGGGGTCCCGGGTTTCGGACTCCCACCAGAGGATAGGTCATCAGAATTAACATCTCAGAAAATCCCTTTAAATACCACCCCTTTCCCAGTAGACCTGTGAAGGGAAGCATACTTACCTACTCACCGCCGGTTCTCTCACCACCTGACTTCATTGCAATTCCCCGCATGTAAACTTCCAGCACTGACAGGGTTCACATCCGCTGCTATGGCCAATGACTGGCCTCACCAGTGATGTGCTGCTTGGGGTGAATGTAGTTACTGAAGCACAGAGAAGACAGCTGGGGACAGTCAGAGCCGAAACCGAATGGTCAGGGGCAAGTAAGCATGCTTCTTTCACAGGTCTGATGGGGAGGGGGTGGTATTTAAAAAATGGTAATCCTGGAGAATCCTTTTAATACAAAGCTCATGAGATCATCAGCATCTGATCGACGGGGGTCCGACACCTATAGGTCATCAATATCTGATCGATGGGAGTCCGATACCCAAGACTAGCCTTTTCCATGCTTACCAAGCACAAGACTGTATAGCATCTGTGCTTGGTATTGCGCTCAGCCCCATTCACTTCAATGAGGCTGAGCGCACTACCGCTATACAGTGTATGCTGCTGTGTTGTTAAGCTGAGAGAGGAGGAGCGTTGCTGCCTTCTCAAAAAGCTGAACGGCGGGGGTCCCTGGTGTTGGATCCCAACCGATCAGATACTGATGACATCAGTATCAAAATCTAAAAAAAAAAACTTTAAGTATCGGTAGTTTTACCCTTACTCTTAAACATAGTACAAAAAATATGTAAAGATACTAAGACGATGAGAATCTGCACATCTGGAGACTAAAAGAAATGTCATTTGCTTTTAATAAATAAATGTTTTCCTGCTTTAAAGGTTTCATTTTTCCCTTCAAAGTTTCACACTGCGCTGGTTGTTGCTGAACTCAACATAATAGCTGCCAAATCTCAGTAAAATTACTTACAGCCAGTAAAAGTGTTGTAAAATTTTCATCCACATACTGTATAAATAAAGAGAAAAAAAGGAGACAAGTCATATGATATGCTTCGGGCCATAGCATTATAATAACTAAACCTAGGGTTAGATCTAGTGTTTTCCAGCTTAAGCCCACTACCATGTCTCATGCCAAAAGGTTTAAGTTTAAGCATTAAGGGAGTCATTTATTAAGGCGTTTTAGACGCTGGTCTTAATACCCCTTTAGCTGGCAGTGGATGCACAAATTTATGTAGAGGCACCGGCGTATATATCTGTTTGTAAATGACCTCCTAGGTTCCCTGGATCAAGCACATATATGTCTGACATTGACCTCCTCTATAAAAAAAAAAAAACAACTTAAAGGGGTTATCTAATTTCACAAACAGCCTCCCCTCCCCCCATGTGACGGGACCCTCACAGGTAATATACTTACCCTGCTCCCCGCACTACTCCTGGTCCCCATACTGCCGCTGCTGCTTCTCCCTGAAAACATCCGGTGTCAGGGGGGGAGCCAATGGCAGAAAGGGACGAGCCTCCCTAGCATCGCGGGTGACGCTAGGAAGGATGCCTGCTACATAGGTCCGCTATAAAGAACAGGATATGTCTTATATTTTGCGGCACAGCAGTACGGACCTGAAAGCAAACGGATGTCTCCTGCTTCTAATATCTGATTGAGGGAGAACACAGCCTCTCTGTTACCTTACTAGATTTTTCCCCCCCCCCCCCCCTCCCCAACTACACCCTTATTTATCCTCTGTGCCAGTAACAGCTTGAGTTGTATCTGATTTTTACACCATTGTTAAAGGGGTTCTACAATTTTTTTAAACCGATGATCTATCCTCTGGATAGATCATCAGGATCTGATCGGCGGGAGTCCGACACCCAGGACCCCCGCCGATCAGCCGTTTGAGAAGGCAGAGCTGCTGGCAGTAGCGCCGCGGCCTTCTCATTGTTTACTGCAGACCCAATGATGTCACGACTAGTATCACTGGCCTGGGCGCGTCTAAGTTCCATTCAAGTGAACAGAGCTTAGCCCCGCCCAGGCCATTGACACTATTTGTGACATCATTGGGCCTGCGGTAAACAGCAAGAAGGCCACGGCGCTACTGCCAGTGCCAGCGCCTTCTCAAACAGCTGATCGACAGGGGTCCCAGGTGTCGGACCCCGCCGATCAGATGCTGCTGATCTATCCAGAGGCTAGATCATCGGTTTAAAAAAAAACTCTAGAACCCCTTTAAGATGGGATCACTGTGTGAATGGTACTGGAAGGGCTGTAGTACAGCAGCATTGTCTGCAAATATATAAGCATCACACACAGCTCTTTGACCAGCTTCATTTAGACACAGTTAAGAAAGAGACTTTTCGAGGCAATCAGCGCACTTTCAGCTTGGGTGGAATTTATTTCGACTAGAATAGAATTTTTAGAAATTTGCTCATTCCTATAAAGTCCCTCACATTCCATATCCAAACAAAGTCCATATGATGAATGCCAGGCTATCCCACAGGGTGTAGTTACAGGAGTCTGTCAGCTATTTTACTCACAATAAACTGCTAGAATCACATTACGGTTCACATAGACAGTTCACAAATGGGACTTTTCTCAGTGTTGTCTGCAGCTGTGATGTGGGGAGGACTACCACCAGGCCCGGGCATGCGCAGTCATGATCAGTGATGAAGCTGCCCAAAGTGGGGGATGGGACTGCGCATACCCGGGCACGCCAGTAAAGTGTGGTAGTGTGGGATTTCAGTAGCAGAGAGTGACGTAAGCAGGACATTCGCTAATAGTTGATAGACTCCCTTTATTTATGTTACGATGGCATCATGTAAAATCCTTGAAGAATTACATTAAGGACTTCAGGTTTATTTTATTAAGCCATCACTTATCAAAACATAATGTGGAAAACAATAGTAATATCTCTAGTAAAAGTGCTGTCTCTAAAAAATAATAGGACACCTAATACATTTTGCAAAAAGGCAAAGAACTGCATTGGAAACATATGCAGTGTAACTTTCCTCATTCATAAAAACACATAAAAAAATATTTCCCCTCTTATTCGGTCGCATCTGGAATGAATATTGTCCTGCTATTTTGAACTTTTTGACTTCCTGTGAAGGTTCAAACTATTCTGATTGAGAGTACGCAGAACAAAAAGACATAATGTATCTGACTTGAAACGTTCCAGTACTTGACTCAAGCAATGTGTGTAATGGATGACCTCCGAATGACGAGACAAGGAGATATCTGTAGGTATAGATGGCAAGGGGCTCTTGAAGTTTGGGCAGATTGAAGGTGGTCAAGTGTGTTGTGTCACATCTACTGGCTGGGGGCCTCACAGAAGAGCTTGTGCAAAATTCTGTCCAAAAGATCTGGACTGGCAAAATCTATATAAGAGACTGCAAGAACATCTCATCAGATTAATTATATATAAATGCAGGAAACAGTCCAACACACTCCAGAAGAACATAAGAACACCAACCAGTGTTCATTTAATGGAAACTATTCTTCAACCTCCCACATTCACGTACAATTATGTGATGTTTTTCTTTTGTGTCTGACAGATTGGAAGCAAAACCTAAACATATCGCTTGAATAAGATTTGTTCTTTTTCTAGGCAGAAGGAAGCTTCCTGTCAGAAAATAGTAATGACCTTCCCATCCCCCTTCCCAGAGAAAATGAGCTGCATAAGCATCTAATAGACAATGTGGATACACTTATGTCAGATGATGAAACCCACATTAGAAACAATTTCCATAAATACTGCCATTGGCCAGGTAACATAGTAACATAGCATCTGTCCATCCAGTTCAGCCTGTTATCCTGCAAGTTGATCCAGAGGAAGGCAAAAAAAAAAAAAACTATGAGGTAGAAGCCAATGTTCCTCACTTTAGGGGGAAAAAATCCTTCCTGACTCCATCTCTAGTAGCTATAGCCTGTAATATTATTACACTCCAGAAATACATCCAGGCCCCTCTTGAATTCCTTTATTGTACTCACCATCACCACCTCCTCAGGCAGAGAGTTCCATAGTCTTACTGCTCTTACCGTAAAGAATCCTCCAAACAGGAGATGGACTGCAGTCATAGTAAATGTTTTCCAGTGGCTTACAATACAGACTATACAGATAATGTTTCTGTATGTGTGAGATTTCAAAGAGGTTGTCACTTACGGATCCCATCAGGGACATAAATATTCAACAGCTGCCAATGACATCACTTGCTACCATATATGATGTCATACTGCACCATTCACGTCTAACTAAGCTCAGTTGTGTGGTTATATCAGTAGTAATTTGTCCAGCATTGACCTCTTTTCTAATCTGTTTTTATTTTCTGATTGTACATTTTATTTTCTGTGAAAGATTACAAGGACTGCCATCTTGCTGGAGCTGTTGTCAACAGCATTTAGAGATATGCTTTACAGCAGCCACATGGGCCCAGACACAATAGTCGGGGGGCTTCTATGGGAGAGTGTTCTGGACATGCTCTGTAACCTCTACAGGGAGGGGGGGGGGGGGGAAAAAAAGTTTTGACACATAGTGACATGACAAATGAAAAAAAAAAAAAAACACTGAACAATTCTAAAAAATATATTCAACATAAAAATCATGATTTAAACAATAAGTAATTTTCTGATCTTGGGATGTGTGGCCACCAGAAATGCACATCTTATAACTATATCACTGGATCATATTTCATATAATAATATCATTATTTAAGGCTTGTTCAGTATGGCATCAAATTGCAGTTCTCAGGTAATAATATCTGAGAACATGTCTATCAGTGTAAAATATTAGAATTCTTGGTATCAATAAACATGGACATGGACACATAAGAGCAAAGTCGGACAAACCTGCCAATTTTGACTGAATCACTGGGGGGGGGGTGCCGACTCTACACTGACAGATAATGTCGGGGTAAACATGAATGGGTCGTGTTGTGTTTCAACATACGTACATGATCCTTTGTCCTCACAGGGGCAGCATCTGGCGGCAGCTTACTCCCCTCTCCGAAAAATATATGCGTACAGAGTCAAATCAATCGTATATGTGTATGGGGTTGTCTGAGGGAATAGCTGTCAGTCAAACAAGGGCAATACGTGTAATCATAGACATTTATTATTCCAAAGTATGGTAAAAAGGTGTCCTTTTTGGTATATGGTTGGCCTATATATGTCTGTATACCCTTTTAACGGTTTTAAAAAGCCTAGTCAACTACGGTATGTACGATTTTCAATACAAGGGGATCCAGTTCCAGTGTTATTTTTTATTATGCTGAATTTAAGACCATGATGTAGATTATCAGAGCTCACCATTCAAACATCTCCTACATAAGACTACCCAGAGGTCTAGAGAACTCCTTTAGCTTTGTGTTTTGGACTCACTGCTTGGGGTGCCTTATATTAGTTGTATGCAACTGAATAATCAAATGTTATACTCATTGTTTGTTCACATTGGTTTTCCAAGCGCTTTCACTACAGCTTAAAGGCTGTAGACACCTTTGGGGCATATTTATTTTACAAAATTTTACTAATTTGAGTAAAAAATAATTTTTCGATTGGTCTTTAAAAAAAAATCTTCAACAGTTTTTCCTTTCAGCGCGTCTGCACACTATTGCTTCCCATTTCTCAGTAAGGCCACAATCATACCTGTGCTGTAAATTACGTCAGTCTGTTCCAGCAAAGGAACAGAGTGTCGAAGTTCACTGTAACCGGCGTAGCCAGATACCACCAGGCACTGCTGGTTCCCAATTCACTATAATGGGATGCAGCAGGGATCTAGCCACTTTCCGGAATATATTCCGGCTTTCGCGTGGACAAAAAATGCTGTGTGTAGTATTTTTTGTCCAGCTGAAAGTCGGCATATATGCATGATAGAGTGACTGGATCGGAGTGCCGGAGTTCACAACACAAATGTGAACCAAGCCTAAATCTGTCAGAGAGCAGCTCTAAGGCTCAGTCTGTAGCCCTTATCTTTGAACTCCTGACAGATCATAAATACTCATTATAGCTAAATTATTAGTAAACTAGTAAGACTTTAGCTATAATGAGCGTTTATGAGCTGTTAGAAAAGTACAGATACAGCCTGCAGATCAAGCCGTCAGAGCAGATGATGGATTCACTGAGAAGGGGGAAGGAACAGTCTGCAGATCTTCTTAAAGTGAAAGCTGTAGAGGAAAAACTGTTGAAAATTTTTAATAAAGACCAATTTAAAAATTATTTTAGCCCAAAATAAGTAGAATGCAAAGATAAAAAAAAAAAAAATTCCCTTAAAGGTTATGGACACCTTTGGTTTTATTAATTCATTTTACTCATGTTGGGCAAAAATAAATGTTTTCAATTGGTCTTTATTAAAAAATTTCTGCGAACTCCTGACCTCATAAACACTCATTTAAGGGTATTTTCACACTAACGTTGTTAGAATCCGGCAGGATATCCGTATGCAAACGGATATTTTTTTTTTTCCGGAAACGGATCCGTTAGACTTATTCATTGAAATACTGGATCCGCCTTTCCGGTATCATCCGGAATAACGGATCGGGTATTGAATTTTTTCAAAGCTAGAAAGAACTGCGCATGCGCAGACCGGAAAACTTGATCTGGCAATACGGCAATTTCCGGAACACTTGATACCGGGTCCAGCATTAATACATTTCAATGGAAATTAATGCCAGATCCGGCAAGTGCGGAATTTTGGTCAAATACCGTACAAGGGACGGAACGGTAGACCTGATGCATACTGAACGGATTGCTTTCCATTCAGAATGCATTGGGATAAAACGGAAGCTTTTTTTTCCGGTATTGAGACCCTTTACCGGATTTCAATATCGGAAAAGAATAACGCTAGTGTGAAAGTACCCTTAGCCATATTCTTATCAGTTTGCTAAGAGTGTTTATGAGGTCAGGAGATCAGACATAATGTTCCATGTATGCTGTCTGCAAATAAACTGATTTTTAACCACATGTATCACAAAAACTGCTGAAAATTTTTAAGACCAACAAAAAAAAAATGCAATCATAAACAAATTGCCCAGGTCTCGATGGCCTTTAACTATAGATAATAAGGCATACAAAAAGGAGGTTTTCATCATTTTAATCCACAAATAACACAACAATGTAGCATTTCTAAGCAAGCTGCATGAATCTGATGAAAAATAATCATAGATGTAATATTCTCATAGCTAATACCAAATTATCACAATCTAGTATTTGTATGATAAGACCACAGAATGCAGCAAATTACCTCTGTTAACATGGACTGCTATGCCAGTACAAAAAGAATAGTGATCAAACAACTGCTTGGCATGTGCATTTGGATCGAACAAGTGAAGATAACAGCTGAATAAATGGTTTCCAAGAAATAAAAATAGCAAAAACTCTCTGCAGTATTACAAAATTAATAAACGTAATAATCCAAGTTACTTTCTCAGAGGAAAAGTCACATTGGTATCTTAGCTGCTCGGCTGAATCATATCGTTCTCTTGTATCGACTTGAGGGAGACATTGTTTCAAGGACAGAATTTGTTATGTACTATGGTCCAAGAATTATCTTAATGTATCTTTTATTGAGAAAAAGCCTGAGAAAAACACAAGGAATGTGTGTGAAATGAAGCTGGGAATGAAATGGTTCTTCTGGGGCTGGCTCCTTGTTACCACCAGTCTGCCATAAGAAAATTCATGTGATCAAGAGATACTTCTATCTGTACACTGAATAGTGAAATAAATCTTTGCAAAGCTCAGGAGCCAGAATAATTTTAAGAATTTCTTCTGCAGTCATGAAGGGATCTACCCATATTACACAGGATGACTTTATGGTACAAGTATTTAATTCCTATAACTACCGTACTTTTCGGACTATAAAACATACTTTTGTTCCCCCCAAAATGAAAAATAGCGGAGCATCTTATAGTCCAAATGCTAATGACGGTTTTCATTATGGAGGTGGTCATTAGCATGCAGGAGGCTGGTGGAGAGGTAAAGGATGTGCTGTGCTGGCTGTACTTACCACTCCCTGGTCTTTTTCCAGGCCCCACTCTGCACTGTGTCCTGACTGAGTACAGCATCAGAACATAGTGCACGTAGGCCCTCACTATGACCTGACGCTGTGCAATGTCAGATCACAGTGCAGTGCAGGCCAGAAGAAGACCAGTGAGCGGTGAGTCCTGAATCTACAGAGTGGCAGGCTGTCCGGAGCAAGCAAGGTAAGATATTATTATTATTTCTTAATGTATGATTTGAGGTGTGATGGGGGTTCTGATCTGAGGCTGATGGAGGTTGGGAGAGTCTGATCTGAGGATGATTGAGCTTGGGGGTCTGATGAGGATCTGCTTTGAAGTCTGATGAAGATTGGGGGTCTGATGAGAACTGGGGCTCTGATGTGACGTCTGATAAAAAAATATATTTTGTTTTCTTATTTTCCACCTCTAAATCCTAGGCGCGTCTTATACTCCCAAAATACTGTTCACCTACAGTATTAATAATAGCCATAGAAGCAACAATTCTTTGCTGTCACTGACTTATAATGGGGTCTGTCATGCTTCAGTCTTTATTTCTGTCGTTTTCACGTCAGGCTGTCCTTGCTGTCAAATTTTATGGAATCCATCCAACACATGTGCAATAAAGCCTGTTCACGCTGTGAATAAAGCCTTAAAGTATGCTTGATTTGCGGGTATGGTATGCTCACGCTTATCATCCAAAGAATGATTTTACTATCTACTATTGCAAAACTTGGACGACATATAATTCAAGATAAAAAACGGCACTAGTGCGTAACTTCCAATCCTAAAAATGGCAAAGCATATGTACAAACACACTGTCTGACTATTTAGGCCTCATACACATGGCGTGTCCATATTCCTATCCCCAAAAAAGAGATCAGCAAAATACCTTCCATGGGCACTCTGCATTTTTCTCATTCCCATTAACAAGAATAGGACAAGAATAAGACAGGACGGCCACACAAATCCTCAAAATATACGGATCTATGCATGGCTTCATAGAAATGAATAGGTCAGTGTGCTATCCACAAAAAAAACTTGAAAAATACGGTCATATGCATGAGGCCCTAAAGGGATGCTGTCCCGTTGAACATGCTGTCTGATCTGCAGGCAGCATGGTACAGGACAGAATAAACTGGGGAGACTGATATATAGTTCTGAGGGAAAAGATGCTATACAACTTGCATTTTATTAATTTATTATTTATTTATTCATACATTTATTTATCATTTATTTATTGCATCTTATTTACTGATTCATTCATCTAGGCTGAGTCCAGTGAGCGGTCCTATTCAGTGATGGTCACAGAGTAAGACTGCCCACTGGACTCCCAGAGGAGGGATTTCCACCACTAAATTGTAAATTATACTGAATAGTTTCCCATATCATTACATACAGTATAAATCTCATTAGCTAATCCTGCTCTATAACATCAGGCCATAGACTAAACAGGTTTTTCCAAGGGGCACGTTCATTTTAAGTAGGTGTAATAGGCTGATAAAAGAGGATGCTGAAGACTTCATTTTAATAACTATTTTACATGTATTAGCAAATTGTATACTAAACCGTTGCAATCATACAGTATACGCCACGTTTTAAGTTCTTACTGGATTTAGTTGCGGGCACGGCGAACGGCTTTGTAACCCTGTTTTACCGGAATGCATCACGACACTGTACTACAGATTTTTTCCATCTGAATAAACCCATTACGGTTTCCCCTTAAATGGGGGAAACATACACCAAGTATAATTTTCGCCTCTGAAAGGCAGTGCTTCCAGGCACCAGGAACGACAGTGAAGGATTCAGAGGCTTCAGTCTGGCACATTAAATGGACCAGTGTGAGAAAAGCTTTGCAGTAACACAGGCGTCAGTCTTCCTTACCTTGAATGCACTGCAGTGTTCCGTCCTCTGCGCGGATTGTAAAGGTTTCTCCTGGGTTAACCTGAACTAGAATGACCTGTCAAAATAAGATAAAAGTCCTTCAGAACAATGCAACATCTGGTGTCTACTGCAGCAGGTTAGGACTAGCGTCCATTATTTAAAGTAGTTGTCCACACTGAAAATAAAATGCACAAACTATTCTGGTCTAGTATTAATATGCCATTTAACCTAGAGCACATACAGAACATCATGTAATCTCTGCTGTATGGAAGATAATGTACTTTGGGAAAAGAAATAAATGCACAAGTTGTACTTCAAATGAATTTCACTGAGTGAGCATGGAAGTCAGCTGGATTTATAAATGGGAACCTGTCAGCAGGAAAATGGTGCCTAATAACTACTTGCCTTTCCAATGTAATAACTATTCTGGAACATCTATTCGTATAACTCTGGGCTGTGCCATTCCTTCATTACTCTTTATACAATTTACAAATGAATTATTAACAATTATTGCAATGAAGATCCAGAAGGGTGCTACGTGTGTCCAAGCACAGTCTCACATTATCCAATCAGTGCTGCCAAAGTCAGACACACCCCAAATTGGTAACACCCCGCTGGACCTTCAGTGCAAACTGCTATTACTGGTAATTCATTCATAACTTCTAGGAGTAATAAACAATCGGCATAACACAGAAGTCATAAGAATAAAAGCTCCAGGATTGTTATGACATGGGGAATGCCGGTAGTTACTAAAACAGTCATGTCAGGGGAGGTGACAGGTCCTCTTTAAGGCCATTTTCACATCTGCGTTGGAGACTCCATTAAGGACCTCAGTCACAGATTCTGTTCAATGGGGATAATTTATCATGATGGGAAAATTTGAAGTCCGTTTTGCTTGAGTCTTCATTGGAGAACTTTAATTATCCAATATACATTTATCAAATGTCTCATGTTGTGTGATAAATTATCCTTAGACCTAACACTTTTGTCTAGAGAAGCGACTCCAGTTTTCCTACTCCACCCTCCTCCTGGAGTGAGATTGCGACTTTAAAAAAAAAAAAAAGTCTCAATGATAAATCTGGAGTGAAACTCATTAACATAGCTCACCACAACCACTTTTCCACCAATTACAAAATTGGAGGGAGTGGTGTAGAAATGCAAAAAGTTGCAAATTTTGCACAAACAAGTGTTAAAATGCGGCAAAATTTTGCGCACTTGCTTAAATTTTGTGCAAGTGAGTGCAAAAAGTCGCAAAAGCCCTATTTTTGCAACTTTTTGATGCCAGATTTCTGGAGTGAAGGTATGATAAATCTTGGCCAATATAGGTTTTTCTACACTCAATCCCCTCGACTCTATCATGAGCTTAAAGGGGTCCTGCAAGTACAGGTATTTAGCTTCTATAAGTAAAACAGATGAAAGGTCCTCTTTAACGCTGTACATATATGAAGAACTGGAAATACACATTTATTTTGGGCTTCGTAAACACTTGTGTCTGCATCTCCATTTGGATCCGACATCAGAGATTGTGTCACATTTGACACTAAGAACATCGCTACATGCTGTGATGTCCTTCCCATCAAAATGACAGAGACCATGAAAGAACCCATCGGACCCCACTGGTACCGGTCATGAAACAGATCAGGCACTGCTGTGCATTGCAGTTGTGTGACTAGGATCTAAGAGCATGAAAGTTCTGGACTGACAGCTGTCATATTCAATATCCTATTTAAAATGCCTCGGAGAAAAATATGGCAACTTCAAAATAAATGTAGGATTTGCAAATGGTTAAAGTCAGAGGTGATCTTGAGTGCTCGTTCTTACAGAACTAAGAAGCCTGCGTGCTGTGCAGTGATTCAGTGAGTGCACATTCAAACTGATTAGATTGCTTCCACCTTAATGATGTCCTAAGACCAAAACATTACAGGAGGTCCATCAACATGGAAATGCAGCTCAGTCTACCAGCATCGGGCTATAAAGCAGGGGGAGCAAACTGAAATATGGAGTCCAGTGGGCAGTCTTACTGAAATCCTTCACTGTGTGAACATGCGTACCACGAGAGTTGTCAGTTACTGATTAGGACAACCCACTGGACTCCTAAGTGTAGAAAGAGCAGAGATTTAAATACATAAAATGCAAGTAAGGGCTAATTCAAACGACCATATGGCCGTGGTGCCTGTATTGCGGACCGCAAGACATGGGCACCGGCCGTGTGGATCCCGTATTGCAGTACGGACCCACTGACTTGAATGGGTCCAGGATCCACAAAATACAGCAAAAGATAGGACGAGCTAATTACCAATGCATTGCTATTATCCATATTGTGCCCTTTGCTAGCTTAATTCATTTTCCCATCACATTATACACCGCTTGTTCCCATGGTTGTGACCACCCTGCAATCCAGCAGCAGTGGCCGTGCTTGCGCACTATAGGAAAAAGCGCCAGCATCTCTGGTGGCTGGGATTGTGGACATGAACATAGGCTTGCGCTTGTAAGCACAACCACCACTGCCAGATTGCAGGGTGGTCATAATCATGGAAACGAATAGCATATCATGTGATGATAAAATTAGATCCTTTGTTCCATTCTCCCTAATAGAGATCTACCATGGTGAATGGGATTTTGCCGCTCTACTTGCTTAGCTGTGTCTCGAGCATAGCTTAGCAGGCAGCTTACCATGGCAGGCCTGGAAAGCTTTAGTAGTAAATGATCAGAGCCCTGCAATTTCACTGCAGGGGCTCCAACTGGAAGGCAGAGGGAGCCGCATCCCTCTGTCTTACCTCACAGATGCCGCAATCGCTGTTGAATGCAGCATCTGAGGAGTTAACTGACCAGTTTCGACGTGATAGCCATTCCCCGTCATTGCGTTGGGGTTGCTTGCTGTATTATAAGGCGGTACCTTTCGCGTATGGAGCAGGCTCAGTGCAGCAGCCAGCATCAAATAATTTGCATTAAAGGGTTGATGGGAGACACATGTTGTTATTCATTTTATACCTCCACATGCCTAATATTAATAGTAAGTGACACCATCATTAACCCCATGTTGCCCATTATATGAGGTAGGACAAGATGGGGTCACTTACTATTAATGTGAGGCACTTGGAGAGACTAAAGTAATAAGACCCTGTACCTCACATTAATATAGGCATACAGCCTACAGTACACACCTATAAAACTGAAGGAAAACTCCTGCAGCAAGATCTTCCTGGATGCTAATAAGTTAAAGGACCTTTGATGATGTCATTACCATCTGACCAGTAACAAGTGGATATTATTGGTCACATGGCGATGACATCATCAAAAGTTCTTTAACTTGTCAGCTTCCAGCTTTCCCTCTCCACTGCCCTCCTATTCTCCCCCCTCCTTGACACCTCCTTATCAGGCCCTTTGGCCTTTACATTGGTGGCAGTGGCTGGCTGCATCGCAGTGAGGAGGGACACTCTCCCTCCTTCTCCACTGTACAGCCGCTTATAAGTATATATGGCATGTGCTGCGTTTTGCACGTGCCATGTTCTCTGATAGTGATGCCAATCCTGGTATCGCATCGAACGGGGTATCAAAGTATCGAGACTTCGATACTCGGTGCAACCCTAATATGGACAGTCACAATAAATTTGGAAGTGCCTTGGATTAATGTTGTCTACATGATAAATGCAATTTGCTGTAGTTAGACAACCCCTTTAAGTTTCATAGTAGCAATATTGGGGTAGAAGATGGGTATTAGCTCCCCAACAGCAAATAGCTCCATTGTTCTAAGGTTAGTTTCACATCTGCGGCACAGCGCTACAGCAGACTGTTCCAACAGAGAAGTTCTCCGGATCCGACATTACCGGATAATGCCGCCTGCCTGCCGGAGCCCATGACTATTGGATCTGGCGGAAATCCAGCCCTGGCAAATATGCTGGGATTTGGACGGACAAAAAATGCTCATGCACCAGTTTTAGTCCTGCTGATTCCTGCCATTCTCTGCTGGAACAGCCTGCCGGAGAGCTGTGCCGCACATGTGAATGTAGCCTTAGACCAACACACAAAAAAAATAATTTTGTTTTATTTCCAGAACATTATATTCTGCAGATCAACATCTCCAAAGCAACTTCACACTAAATATAAATGAACTACATAAAAAAAAAAAATTCACAGTATATGCACTTGGGAGCTATAATTTGAATCACTGACCAGAACCAGAAAGGATTACTGAGAAATATTAAAGAGCATGGGCTGGGCCCTAATCATACCACAAATGTCATCACCACTCTGAACTGTTCATCCAACCCATATACTCTAAGTTACAGCCAGCTGGAACAAACTCCACTAACTGCTGTAAAAAAATAAGAAATAAGGAACAGTCTGAAACATTCATCTACATGGGCTTTCATCTGCATAGCTTTTGCGACAGTTAAAAAATACACTTTAGATGTTCTTGTCGAAGTCTTAAAGCAACCCCCGGGTTCAAGAAAAAAAAATTCACATTAAAGGGGTCGTCTGAGTTCAGAGCTACCGTAAATCTGGACATAGTCCCGTTTTCACCCAGGCACCCCCTTTGAAATAAGCATCAGAGCATTCCATGCTCTGCGTTTAATCGTGCAGGTCAAAGGCTTTTTCTGGAGATCCAGCAATGTACCGGGCTCTGCATGGGTAAGCTAGGTGGAGCTAAAGCCTGCCCATCAGTGCTGGTGACGTCACTGGGAACACTGCTAGGCGGGAGCCTCTGCATAGCAGTGTAAAAAATATTAACAAATAGCCCTTGCCCTGTGTGATACAGCGCAGGGCAAGTGAGAGCATCGGAGCATAAAAAGCTCTGAGATGATCATATCAGAGGGCCCGCCTGGGTGAAAACGGGGATATAACCTGGACAACCCTTTTAACTGGGCAATGAACAGAATATTTTCTTGTGACCTCCATTTTATCTGTTCAGCTGCAGATCTGCCAGTTCCCAGGCTCCTCTTCTCTCGTCCAGGTGGCTGCACCTCACCTGACTGGCAGTGCAATAGACTTCATGCTTATCTGGTTCTCCTCTTGGATTGGTTAGCACTGCTCACATGAGCAGTGCTAGCCAATCCAAGTGCAGCAGGAAGTGTCTTGGGCTACTAAATGCATAGTATGCTTCAAGTAGTCTGAGGGGTGGTGTGGCCATCTTGCATGAGAGAAAAGGAGCCGAAAAGGAGCCTGGGAATTGGCAGATCTGCAGCTGAAAATATGATAAGGAGGTCCCCAGGTAAGTGTTCTGTTCCTCCCCCAGTTAATGTGAATTTATTTTATTTTTTCAACCACAGGTCACTTTAACTTCTCTCATAAAGTCAATCCATCCAGGTGGAACAAATGCATTCCGTCTACAGACTCCAATTTCTGTTGTTGCCTTCAAGAAAAAGTTGCATTCAGCACAATATTCATGTGCACAGTCCCTTAAGGTGGATTTAGATGGGCCGACTGAGCGGCTGATTGTCAGGAAAGAACGCTTCCTTCCTGACAGTCAGCTGCTCGTTTAGTGAAGGAGACTGCTCATTTATATGCAATGATCTCCTTCACTGTATGAGGATGGGGGATCGCTATTACAGGTCAATCTCATGGTACTGCACCAAAGTGGACCCTCATTTTAAAAAACAAGATATTGGGAAGCAACTTTAAAAAAATTTATGCTAAAGCACCAAAAGTACATCAAAGTAAGCAGTAAGACACTGGTAATATACTGACACTGTACTTCACACTCTGCAAGTGATGTAATGAATATTAGACACATCTGTTACAAACACTCAGATATCTCTGGAAACCTCTCCACTTTCCTATGAAGGCTTTGCAATCAATTTTATACCTGGTGGAGTTCATGACCAGTCACGTTCTTCCAACCAAAACTCAACTTGTTTTATGGGACTCTCTTTGTGCTCAGAGGCATTATCATTTTGAAAGTACATACAGAGTTTGATGGAACACATCATATGTTCCTCTGATTTGATTTAAAACTATATATGAATTTGGAGGCATATGGCTGTAGAGAGGAGGGTTCATGCATAAAATGGATCTCCAATATGGCCGTGTCTTTGAGCCTAAATACTGAAATAGGCTTATACATAAAAGCTTCCAATGTCACCTTTAAGTGATGGATTCATTTTTTATCAGGCAACATGTAAGATAAGGAACTCACGCAATACTGTATGAGTCACTCATAATCTGGCACTTTAATTTTTGCATGTCACTATCCTTAAAAAAACTGATATTTTAAAAATAGAAACAGAACCTCTCACAATCCTGTTCATAAAGCAGTCTCCATGGTTTATGCATATGCAAGTAAGTTGTCGTTATCTCTGTGACATCCTCTTCTCATCTGCTCTGGTAATTGTCATCTTTCCCTACTGTTGCTAGGTTCCATCGTTTGATTCGAGCCAACAGCAGGGAGCATCGCTAATGTTTATCTAGGACGCAATACTTCTTCAAAAGGCCAAAAAACACATTTTCACTTCCAGTAATGGGTGATATTTTCATGTCATTTTTCGCAACTTTAAAACAAATTTTTAACCAAGAGGGTTTTCACCTGTCTGATATTTTTAGTATGCAAGGTTCGGAAGGAGCGTAAAAATCTAAAATACTCTCTGTGAGCAAATCCTAATGCTTTAAAATGGTTTCAAGCCAGCTTGAGATTGATGGTTGTCAGAAAATTGGTTCAATTATCCAAACATGAGTCACTTTGAGACCATGTGGTCAAAGAAATGAGATACGCTAGATTTGCCTAATTTGCTAACTTTTTTTGCCCAAAACATTGCTACAGAAATATGTGGGTACAAGTGTTTTTATATAGTGTATTGTGGTAGGGATGTGTCAAATGAACACAGTTTGGGCAACAATATTACACAAATGGTGACTAAAGCCTTTTCCCAGTAATATTTTCTTCAGCAATTACATTTCAGGAAGAAAACAACCTAAAACTAAAGTCAAAAAGTGTGACTAGAACATGCTAGCACTGTGTGATTCCAAAATGGAATATAATAAAGAATGTCATCAGGAGATGTCCAATGCATAGCTTCTGTGACATTTGAACCAAGCACATCAGACATTTCTTAGACCCTTCATCAGTTTAAAGAATAAAAAGTTCTGCTGGCGGCATGACATGGAGACCTCACCAAATGTATAAAGCTACTTTACATAGTAACCTCAAGAAATTGCGGTCTAAAGGTCCTCTGCCTCCTACCCAAATGAATGTCATGACATGTCTTACTTGCTTTATTAACTCAATACTGAATAAAAAGCCTATCCACAGGATAACTGCTAAGTATCTAATTGGAGGTCTGACTGCTGGGACCCCCACCATTCATGAAAGTGGGAGTCCTGTTCCCCCAAACAAATGGAGCGGCAGGTTGATCGTGCAATTCATTCACTAAGGCTCAGACTAGCCCACAGGTAAATCACCCAGTAGGCCTCTGACCCAGGGTGTACCCCTAGTCCCCCAGCCCCTGCACAACTGGCACATGGCACAGCACACTGACTGTATGATATACAGATAGGTAGCATACAGCATCTCGACTAGCCTATGCATCTATATAAAACATTTTATACTACTCATGTTATAATTATAGACACATCAGGGGGCTTAGATGACTTCTAGGCACAGAGGCAGCTCTGCCAATATCCTCTTTCCCCAGGGAACGTCTTCTCAACATCCCTCCAGGGCCCCCGATTAGTAATCATCTGGCAGTGTCTTGCTGCTGCCTATCGCTGTGTGACATGTGTTCCTGGCTCACATAACTAAAAGGGTCCTAGTCCAAAGGAGGAGCCAGCCAGGAGAAAATTGACAGGGTATGCCGGATAGAACGGTATGAGCACAGCCTAGATTGCAGCAGGGGCGTAACTACCATAGCGGCAGACCAGGCGACTGCTATGGAACCCAGGTAAAGAGGGGGCCCAGTCATAGTTGGGATCATCTCCTCTTCTACTGGAGGTGGAAACTGGAAAACTTGGTCAGGACTCTACCCTCTAAAGGAACAACTTTTACCAAAAGAGGCAGTGGAAAAATGGCCCAAGGGTCATTGAAAAGGGTTTAGGCGGAAACCCTTCTGTCCTGTGTGTGGGGGGGGGGGGGGGGGGGGCTGGTTTGATCCTTGCTATGGGGCCCTTACTTCTCTATGTACGCCACTGGGTAGCAGGCTACTACTGAAAATAATGGGATCTCACAGTTTTAGGGATATACATTAAAATTTAGATGGAGCTATATAGTCGACCCTCACAGTTAATTTTACTGGTGGGCCCTAATCACCCCAGTCCAACACTGAATAACTATCTATAGAATTGGCAGAAATAGTAAAGTGCTGTAGTTTCTGATCCCGTTTTCAGATGACATAGTGCAACTGAATGAGATCTCAAAAATCAGTTTTGCAGCAAAACAGACATCCATCTCCACTGAATTAGTCACTTCCAGTTGCAAACAGGGCAATGTGCTAAATTTCTGATATACTGTAGTTTCCACTGCACCGAATTGTACAGGGGGATGGGATATATCAGAGTCAGCATTCTTATATAAATACAGGATTAGAGGAGGAAAAAAATGATGTTCCCGATAAAGAAGACTTCTCTATAACTAACCATATAAAAAACATTATTACCATAAAATTATCTCTAAGCTAAATAAATTAAACAGAAAATGTAATTAAGAAGATTACCAGTCCAGTGATTTAGAAAAACGGGAATGTTCTGTCACCAGAACAAATTTAAATGAAGGACAGGAAGTGCCTCAATAATTGTCATGTTTTGCTAATCTGCTAGCAGAGCTACACAAACTGCAAACTGTAAGGAAGATGCTCTTCCAAGTAACAGAGTAATTACTACAGATATGTGCAAACACCCTTCGGGATGTATTCCATGTGTCGGCAAAGAACATTCCAACAGTTCTACTTCACTGAGAAAGAACTGTACATGGAACGTATATGTTGTAAATAACAATATTACAGTTGCTTAAAGAGGACCTTTCACCTGTATAAACTATGTTAACTGAGTATGCTGCCATATAGAGCGGCGCCCGGGGATCTCACTGCACTTACTATTATCCCCGGGCGCCGCTCCGTTCTCCCGTTATAGAAAAAAACCTCCCAGGCTGTGAGCTGTGCGCTGCGATTGGCCAGCGCTGCAGCCTAGGAGAAGGAGACGCCCACAGGACAAGGGAAGACCCGCCTACTATAACTTAAAAAGCAAAGGTACCGGAGCCTATAACGGGAGAACGGAGCGGCGCCCGGGGATAATAGTAAGTGCAGTGAGATCCCCGGGCGCCGCTCTATACGGCAGCATACTCAGTTAACATAGTTTATACAGGTGAAAGGTCCTCTTTAAAGGAGATGTCTCCCATCAGCAAATGCCATTTATCATGTAGAGAAAGTTAATACAAGGCACTTACTAATGTATTGTGTCCAGCAGCAGTGGCCGTGCTTGCATAATGTAAGAAAAAGCACTGGCCTATGCACACTCTCGCAGTACCAGCCACCAGAGAGGCTGGATCTTTATGCTATAGAGTGCAAGTGCGGCCACCGTTGCTGGATTGCAGGGTGGTCATAACCATGGAAACAAGAAGTGCATAATGTGATGAATCAAAGCCAGCAAAGGAGGCAATATGGATGATCACTATACATTAGTAAGTGCCTTGTGGTGACTTTCTCTATATGATAAATGCTATTTGCTGAAGTGACACAACCCCTTTGCTATTTTGCTCAGCTCCTCCTGCTCTGTAACCTGTTGCTGACAGATTGGAATGCATGTTCAGCGTAAAAGATTATCTTTGACTGACCAAGGAAAAGCATTATAATTAAATTGATATTAACAGAACCCCCAACAATAGAAGATTGAATTCTGTATGTTACTGTATAAAAGCTTAAAAAAAAAAAAGTCTAAGGGATCTTTAGGTATGGTATTCACCTTTTTAACCTCTGTACAAAGATATGGACTTCACTACTGGAGAACTCCTGGTCACGTCTCCTGAATAGTCGCTGAACAATTTTGTGCTATTGAGCTATTTTTTTTACTGCGCAAATGCATCCACAACTGCATCATAATTTTTGAAACCGCAATTGGTTTTCAACAAAGTTGATGGATGCAGTTTTTTAAATAAAAATGGAGTGGATCATAAAAAGGGGGAAAATATTAAAAACTAAAATGTACTTCCCCTCTTTTTTGAGACCCTCCTGGTCTTGGTTTCAAAAACTGCATAAAAAACCTGAACGAGTGGCAGCACCCTTATTTCAGAAAGTAATCCAATAAAGTCAGCTGAGCTGTAGTCCCGCTAGTAACACAGAGTACAAGCTAAGGTTAGAACACAGATATCTGTGAAATAAAGAAGTATAAATGTAAAACAATACAACATAAATTAAATCTACAGGTCATTTTTTTACCATGCTTAGAAGATGATTCTGAGAGGGCTACTGTTTTAGTACTATACTATGTAAAAAGACAGGCCATACAGTGGGTTCTTCTTCGGCAGAAGGTACAGAAACCAGTTTGGATGGGGATTGGAAAGAGCATATCTTCATTTGAGAAGCCTTTTGCATTCTGTGCTTAGACATTGGATATCCAGAAGATACAACTTACAGAAGCAACCTACTTTACATCCTGCATCTCCATGCTATGCTGAGATTGGTCTTTAGATATTTTAGATATTTTAATATGCTAACTGTGAAATTTGTGCAGCAACCTCTTGGCTGGAATCTCTTTGCTCCCCATTCTTTTTTCTGTCCTATATGTAAACGGGACTCCTAAGGTTCAACAGAGACAATGGTTTCTCTATTTCTTCACTATAATGCTATCCAATCAGCAGGGACAGCCTTAGGGTTGCATCTTCAAGGTTGAAGTCCTTGTGTAGAGAGCAGAGTCTCGCAAAATCAAGTTGATCTCACAAGACTCTTTTCTCTGGCTACTCCGGCTGGGCTGCATTGCCTTACAGTAAAGCAGGAGACAGTGATGTGGCTGGGTGGGCAGTGTAGCTATGAATTTCAGATACATATTCACCATATTTTCTACCAAAAACAATTACAGGAGAAAAATAAACTATATTTTCTTTTGGACAATTCAATTTTGGACCAAAAAAGATAGGTAAACATGGATCTACACTAAATGATAATGGGCACTAACCTTGAACTGACTTGAAAGTGAATTTTGCATAAAGCTTTCACATCAGTCAGTTTTCTCCATTTTCTTATTTCATGCCAAGTATCCATACAATGCGTATTACTTTAAGCAGCTGCTATGAGACCTTGAAACCAGCTGTCCCAACAGAAGATGCTTTTCTGGACTAGTCCTTATTATTTATTTCACATTTTGATCCAGAATAGAGGGCAGGGCAGATTTTAACTCTCCAGCTGCTCAGATAGTTACTATATGCTATTTCCAATGTAACCTCACAAGGCTAGGTTTTCTGGGGACCTCCCAAATATTTAGAAAGGTTATGTTTAATACTATTATTGAATGTTTAAAAATACAAACACTTATTCTGAAACTAATGACAAAACGACAGCAATTGTTAGAATATTACCTATTCACACGTCAGATAACATTTTGGAAACTCTCCTGAAGCTCCAAATCTTGAAGGATCAGGCCTGCTGGCAATTTTTAGAATGAAAGACCAGCATTGATCAGAGAAAACTTAAAGGGATTTTCCAGGATATTTGTATTGATAGCCTATCCACATGATATGTCATAGGCTATCCACAGCATAGGCCATCAATATCTGATACAGGGGGTCCAACACCTGGCACCCCCGCCAATTAGCTTTTACTTGTAGTTCTGGTGGCAGAAACACATAGCTCCAAACACTGTATAGTAGATGGAGCTGGCCACCGCGGAGCTGCTCCCATTCACTTCTATGGGAGCAGTGCTGCAGTAACCAGCTCCATCCACTACATAGTGGAACGAGCTGTGCAGTTTTTTCAACTATTTCCAGCCCTAGAGCTACTTGGGAACAGCTGAAGATACGCTCCGGAATACAAAAATCCTGGAAAACCCCTTTAACCACTTCACATTCGGACCATTTGCCCCCTTCCTGACCAGGCCTAATTTTGCAAATCTGACACGTCACTTTATGTGGTAATAGTTTTGAAACGCTTTTACTTATCCAAGCCATTCAGAGATTGTTCTCTCGTGACACATTGTAGTCATAAATTTAAGTCAATATATTTCACCTTTATCTATGAAAAAATCCCAAATTTACCAAAAATAAAAAAATTCGCAATTTTCAAAATTTCTATTTATCTGCTTTTAAAACAGAAAGTGATAACTCATAAAATATTTATTACTTAACATTCCCCATATGTCTACTTTATGTTGGCATCATTTTGTAAATGTGATTTTAATTTTTTAGGACTTGAGAAGGCTAAGCATTTAGAAGCAATTCTTTACATTTTTAAGAAAATTGCCAAAACCCACATTTTAAAGGACCAGTTCAGGTCTGAAGTCACTTTGTGGAGCTTACATAGTGGATACCCCTCATAAATGACCCCATTGTAGAAACTACACCCCTCAAGCTACTTAAAACTGATTTTACTAACTTTGTTAACTCTTTAGGTGTTCCACAAGAATTAAAGGAAAATGGAAAAATGGAGATCAAATTTTAAAATTTCACTTTTTTGGCAGATTTTCCATTTTAATCAATTTTTTTCTATAACACATCGAGGGTTAAAAGTCAAAAGAAAACTTAATATTTATTACCCTGATTCTGCGGTTTACAGAAACAACCCACATGTGGTCGTAAACTGATGTAAGGGCACACGGCAGGGTGCAGAAGAAAAGGAGCGCAATATGGTTTTTGGAAGGCAGATTTTGCTGAACTGGCTTTTATAAGAAATGTCTTATTTGAAGCCCCCCTGATGCACCCTACAGTAGAAACTCCCAAAAAGTGACCCCATTTTGGAAACTAGGGGATAAGTTGGCAGTTTTATTAGTACTATTTTGGGATACATAGGATTTTTAATTGCTCTATATTACATTTTTGTGAGGCAAGGTAACCCAAAAATGGCTGTTTTGGCACGGTTTTTATTTTTTACAACATTCCTCTGACATGGTAGATCATGTGCTATTTTTATAGAGCAGGTTGTTAGGGACGCAATGATATCAAATAGGTCTACTTTCTTTGTTTGTTTGTTTCAGTTTTACATAATAGAGCATTTTTGGAAAATAATTATGTTTTTGTGTCTCCATTTTCTGAACGCCATATTTTTTTTTATTTTTCTGCTGATTGTCTTGTGCAGGGGCTTGTTTTTTGCAGGAAGAGTTGATGTTTTTATTGGAACCATTTTTGGGTACATATGATTTTTTGATCATTCATTATAACACTTTATGGGGCAAGGTGACCAAAAAATTGGTTGTTTTAGCACAGTTTTTATTTATTTATTTTTACAGAGTTCACCTGAGGGGTTAGGTCATGTGACATATTTATAGAGCAGATCGTTACGGACGTGGCGATACCTAATATGTATACTTTTTTTTCTTTATTTAAGTTTTACACAATAATAGCATTTTTGAAACAAAAAAATAATGTTTTAATGTGTCAATGTTCTAAGAGCTATCGTTTTTTTATTTTTTAAATGATTTTCTTATGCAGGGGCTAATTTTTTTTGCGGGATGAGGTGACGGTTTTATTGGTACCATTTTGTGGGACATACGCCTTTTTGATCGCTTGGTGTTGCACTTTATGTGATGTTAGGTGACAAAGGTGATGTTTTTTTGCACAGTTTTTATTTTTTATTCTTTACAGTGTTCACCCGAGTGGTTAGATCATGTGATATTTTTATAGAGCTGGTTGTTACGGACGCGGCAATATCTAATATGTATACTTTTATTTATTTATTTCACTTTAATACAATAATTGCATTTTTGAAACAAAAAAAGAATGTTTTAGTGTGTACATGTTTTTTTTTTTTTTTTTTTAAAGCAATTTTCTTATGTAGGGGCTCATTTTTTGCGGCATGAGGTGACGGTTTTATTGGTACCATTTTGTGGGACATACCGTATTTTTAGCCCTATAAGACGCACCGGCCCATAAGACGCACCTAGTTTTTTGAGGAGGAAGATAAGAAAAAAATTTTTTAACCAAAAGGTGTGCTAGTGTGCTTAACTAATGGTGGTCTGTGCATAACACTACTATGGGGATCGGTGGATGGCACTATTATGGGGGGGGATCTGAGGGGGGCACTGTTATGGGGGGGTGATCTCCCAGGCTATGAGCTGTACGCTACGATTGGCCAGCGCTGCAGCAAGGGACAACCCTAATACAAAAACTCTGCCCCGTACAACAGAGGGAGCTGCACACACCGGAGCCTATACCGGGCAAACGGAGCGGCGCCCAGACATACTAGTAAGTGCAGGGGAACCCCTGGGCGCCGCTCTGCCCACTGATATAGTTAGTTTTTAGTTTTTAAACTAGTGAAAGGTCCTCTTTAACATCTAGAAGTCCGCTATAAGCCCTATCACAGTTGAAGGCATAACTCTTCTTCACAATACTTTGCCAAAATTTATAACATCTTCCCTCATGTCTGCTATACAATGCAATGGCATTATTAATATAATTGACATTTCCCACTGTGTTCACCCAGCTTACCAGACTAGGGAAAGAATTTTGGTAAGGAAAGCAATGATCACATTTTAAATGATGGCTAAAGCAATACATTCCCAAACATAAACCATTTAAATTAATACTTTCATATGCTTAAGAGGATGGGATCAAACAACCATAAAATGATGGTTTAATGATGTGGTTAGAAATGAACAAAAAGATATCTAACAAGTAAAAAGAATAAAGTAACATTTCCCAGACTTTATTTCAATGGAAAAAATTAACCAGGTCCAGAAAAAATAGAAAACTGAATGTTCAGCAAGATGCACGACTGGCCATGCAAATGTCAGAGTAATGCAAAACCCAAGAACAAAATATACTGGATATACAATGGAATTTATCTGGCAAAATTAAAAGGAAAATTTACTATTAAGAGTGCGCCGTGTTAAAAAACTCCTATGGACTATTTACTATATGTGACAATAGGGAGAACTAGCAACATACCCCTCCTCAGACAGACATTTACTACTAGGTAGGTAGCAGCCTCTTGCTTTAAAGAAGCATTACCACAAACATTTTATTCTCTGACCTGTTAGAAAGGTACATTATGTAAATTGTAGTGAAGGTAATCTTTCTACCGATGACTGTATTTGTGAGTTATCACCTCCCTTCTGATCCATAGCTGTGTCATGTGACCAACTCTCTAACCTCCAACTGACACAGGACAGGAAGTCAGTTACTTCTCTGTTAATTCCATTGAGACTGACATTGAGGCTCGCATAGGAATACATAAAGAAACAAGCTTCCTGTCCACACAAAAGAAGCCGTGTTGTTTGGAGAGTCAGTGTTGGTCATATAACACAATTGAGGATCAGAAGGAAGGTTATAACTCACAAATACAGTCCACAACTAATTCAGAAAGCAAATCATGACTTTACTAACATTAACACTTTATTAAATGAGATTTAGGATAGCTTTAACCAACCTGCTGTGATCCATCCCCATTTACTATATGCGGCATCATGGCTACCTCCCCATTCAGCAAGGGTGGCAGCTCCAGTGGGATTTGGTCGGTCATCATCATTGTGACGTACATTCATGGAGAATTTTCTCTCAGCTGCCTTCCTAAAGAAAATAAAAAGAAAGGTGTTTGCAATGTCTAACATTTTGTTTCAATGGCGATCAATTTATCTATTTGATACCACTTGACAAATGATATGAACATGACGAAAGGAGTTGTCCAAGTTATGAAAAAAAAATAAAAAATACATATATATCACTGTAAATCTGATGGGCAGCAATATGTAACTATGCTAAGCAAGTTTTAGGCAAAAAAATTATATTTCCTTATTTCCCTGGTTCTCTTCTGGCCCTTTGTTTACCTGCAACAACAACAACAATCTCTGTCCCTCCCCTGCTCTGCAAAGGGAGTGAATACAAGTGCTGCCCTGGGTGACATGTCTGCCTGCTGGGATACTCAGCAGAATGTTTTATGTGTAGGACTACAAGCCCCAGATGTACAATGGCGCTGCTGATACACACAGGATCTTTCCCCTACCTGTTCTTGTGCAATGCTCTGCAGAACTCCTCTAGTCTGTCAGCTCCTGTGCCCAGCATTTGTCTCCTCACTGCCTGCAGCTACTCAGTAAAGCCTTCAGCCCTGAGTCTGTGCTGCTGAAGGGGTTAATGTTTTTCCTGAATCCAGGGAGACAGCAATAAGCAGCAGATGGCAGTACAGAGGGGCGTGGCCAGCACAGTGACATCCCATGTACAGACACATAGCTGCACTCTCAGGCTTGTGCACGAAACATCATCAGAGCAGGTAGAGAAGCTGACATCACAGGTCATGTGACCCTCAGTGAAATCTTAGAAAGCAGCAACTGGAGATGCAGTAAGTGCATGGTAAAGCTGTTACATTTGATTAGTTAGAAACATACAAAGAACCAAAAAATAACTCGGACAACCCCTTTAATGCTTTCAATGCTTTTATATACTGAGTGCCCTTATGAAGGCTTTACAGTTAGCAAGTCCCAATTTAATACAGAAAACCATGTCAGCACATATTTTGTTATATTGAAACATATTTTCAACTATTTGACTCCATCTTAGTAGCATCTATCAGCATGATCAACCCTATTAAACCAGACATATTGCCTGATAGGGTTGATCATGCTGAGTAAAATGATACCTTTCTTTTTTTCTGTAGGGTGAACTGCTACCAAGATGTATTACTTTATATATTTATGCAGATTACCTATATTGAGGACCAAAGGAAATGTCGAAGCACTTGGAGCACTGCTAATGCTAAAACCCTTGGATCTGTGTATTCTCCCTTGCCCTTTGATTGACAGGGCTAGACCTCCCATCTAGCTCTGTGTTTTTACACCTGTGCACAGTCAGCACAGTAACTCGGCGCTTGTGCAGTGGATCAGCTGTCCGAGCTCATCAGATTCACTGCGCAAGTGCCGAGTCACTGAGCTGACTCAGTGCAGGCAAGAGAATACAGGGCTAGGCAAGAGGTATAGCTAGGTCAATTAAATAGGAGGGTGGAGAGCACAGAGCAGGGTTGTAGCGTTAGCAGTGCTCTACGCGCTACTGTCAGCTCCTTGGTGCTGCAAATAAGTAATTTGCATAAATATAAAAAGTAACATATCTTGGTAGCAGTTCACCCTACATAAAATAAAGGTATAATTTTATCACATAACAGTCTATATGTAAATATTCAATGTAATTTTAAATTTTAATTTTTTTGCAAAAAAAAATTATGGTTTTCTGGTTCTAAATTTTTGAAGTCTTTGTTTAGAACATCCTCATTTGAGTATCTCAGTCAGACCAATCACAGTGACCAGAACGGGAAGCTGGATGAATGACTCAATTAGAACACCACCCATTACACTGATAAATGCAATGCTCTTTTGTGGACATCTTGATCTAGGCCAATCAAAAGAACAATAAAGCTGTCATACTGTCATCCCAAGTCTACTAATCTATTATACTAGCAAATAACATCTCCCCCTCGGAAAGGACAATAGGATCCCTATCTACAGTGTATAGGAGTGTTATCTCTGTGCTGCCCACTACAGAAAGCCAATATTTTGTATTTTGTCAATGGTATAGAACTGGCAAACGAAAAGAAAACCAGCCAACAATTCTAAAAAAAAGTTTTCTATAAATACAGAGGTTAAAAATACCTATTTCTGACACAACAATCTGTTTAAGAGTGAGTTAACATCAATGCTAGTTATTTCTGTTGTTCTGCTCTGAGGAGCAGATCAACAAAAATAATGGAAGTTCCAGATTCGGCACATAACTGAGACTTAACAGATCTGAAAAGACTCCACTGAGTACAATGGAGTCAGTTCAGTTTTCGTTCCGGAGCC
This sequence comes from Bufo bufo, assembly GCF_905171765.1. NCBI lineage: Eukaryota > Metazoa > Chordata > Amphibia > Anura > Bufonidae > Bufo > Bufo bufo. Next base: position 201,310,167 of record NC_053392.1, on the reverse strand, counting down.
TGTTTTTTTAACGGACAAAAAAGTCCTGCATGCATTGTCCAGTCTTCTTGACGGAGTCTGCAACGGAGGTCCCAAACAAAGCCTCCAACGCAGATGCCCCAAATCGGTTGGACCGCATAGGTCTTGCCCCTTCTTCTCAAAGTAAAAGAAAATCAATAATTTGGGGACAAAACAGGTTTTGCACAGTAATGTGCACAATTCCTCTGCCAAAAAACTGATGTACTGTCATTAATAAATTACTCCCAATGAATTGCGAAACGGCGGAAAAAAAGCAATGCAAAGCTGACCAATGGTGGCCACATGACCTGAAGAGTACCAGCGAGTCTAAACAACTACTTATTGGATACAATGGGGTTATGAAGCATGATGAACCAAGACATATGATACTGGTTGGAAAACAGCAGACCATCCTGAGGGCTGTCCTCAATGTAAGGTACCGTAGAGGGCTAATCTGGTAAAACATACAAAGTATTAATGTTTCAGAGCATCAACTTCACATGGGATACTTACTCTAAGTTCTGAATTGCTTACATATAAAAGGCAGGCAAAGCAGCCGAGCTGCTGACCCTAAAGACATCCACTGCGCCAGCCAGGTCAATTACATAATAATCATAAATAAAGGCTCAGTTATTAAAAGAAAGAAGAATAAATGTTTATAAAAATCCAGGGTTCTGCCAGGCATATCGGAAAGACAAAAGCTGTGCCATGGCGAGCAAGGTACTGCAGCAACGTCAGCTCTTGTGGAAAATATTCCGAGACATGACCCAAACTAAGAAGAATGTACACAGCTGCTTGATCAGGCAACAAATAGTCTGGAAATTGTCGCTTTGTCTCTGGTGAAGAGCAAAATCACACGTGTTACGTTACCCTTCGAGGAATAAGACAGATTGATTGCTGGTTTATAACATGCAAAATAATGTCAGAATGGTGGCAGATGCTGGGATTTAGAGGAGCACTTTATAAGTTAAATCTGCTGCACCCCAGCTGTGTTCCCTAAACACTACCTAAAAATCTTGAGTAAATTCCTCATTGCTATTTAAACATGTGTATTAGGATTAAGCTAGTGGCTTTCATACTGTTACAGCCACAGAGGGATCAGTCTGAACAGAAGCTACATAGGAGCACACTAATATTTGTAGAGTATAGGAATAAGTCAAGTTGGTAATAGGATATTGATATCTTCCTTCAGTATGACAGAAAGCTTCCGTTCCACTTCAGGCTTTTCTCAGCCTACTAGTTTGGCGTCTATGCCTGCTTGCTGACCTCCTCCCACATCTCAAGTTTTCTACATCCAGCCCAACCTTTAGTTGTGCAGGCACAAGCAAGGTTAGGTTACATTCTTCAGGTATGTACACTTACACTACTCACAAAAAGTTAGGGATATTTGGCTTGTGGGTAAAGTTTCAAAATGAACCTAAAATGCACTCTAACCTTTACAAGTGAACTTAATGTGACCTACTCTAAACTTCTGAATGCACATGTCCAACTGCTCAAAGTTTCAGTACTTTTTGCACAACTTGCTGTTCTCTAACAAGCAGCTTAGCAGCAAAATTCACAACAGGTGTTTGATCCATGAAACCCCAATAAATTTCCTGGTTCAATTAGAATCGGTATTAAAACAGTCCTCCTCATTATGCTGTTCACATTTTGACATTATGAGACCAAGATGACACCTAACAATTGATCAACAGTACCTCGCCATTGCGAGGCTTCAAACAGGATGTTCTCAGACAGAAGTGGCCACTGAGCTTAGAGTGTCACAGTGTCATTAGCAGGTTGCAACAGAGATGCAGAGACTGGAAGAGTCACAGAAAGGCATAGAAGTGGACGTCCTATGGCCACATCGCACAATGATGACCGCTTCATTGGATGATGAATGCCACACAACTCCAGGCACATTTAAGGGAGGTGAGAGGCACCCAAGTATCATGTCAGACCATTCTAAACCATTTACATCAGGGAGGTCTGAGTGCTAGTCGACCTGCAAGAGTACCTGACCACACCACCAGGCACAGACGTCATCATATTGCATGGGCCAGGGAGCATCTACGCTAGGCGGGTGACCAGTGGGCCTCAGTGCCGTTCACAGATCAAAGTCGATTCACCCTGAGCAGAAATGATGGCTGCCAACGATGTTGGAGATGTCAAAGAGAGCGCTATGCATCAACCACTATTGTCACAAGACTAGCCTTTGGTGGTGTTGTTACAGTGTGGGCAGATGTGTCTAGTCAATACAGAACAGCCCTACACTTTGTGAATAGTACAGTGACAAGCCCATACTACTTGAATAACATCATTAATCCAATCATAGTGCCTCTGCATAAACAAAACAGGCCAAATTTCATCTTCATGGACAACAATACGCCAGCTCATTGAGGTCGCATGATTAGGGAATGGCTGCTGGAGACTGGGTTACTTGAAATGGAGTGGCCTGCACTTTCTCCAGACCTGAATCCCATTGAAAACAGATGGGATCAGCTGAGTAGCCATGCAGAGGCTTGTAACTCTGTACCCCAGTACCTCAAAGACCTGAGGGCTGCCCTTCAAGAAGAGTGGGATGCCATGCCTCAGCAGACAATAAATCGACTTGTGAACAGCATGAGACATCGTTGTCAAACTGTAATTGATGCTCAAGGCCAGATGACAAGTTATTGAGACATTGTATATTGCTAGAATATTAATTACATCAGAGGATCGGGTTTGCGTTTTTCTGACTCTGTACACTATAATATCGCACTAAGAATGTGGACTAAGTGAAGAATATGCAAGATGGATATTAACATGGTGTAATACATTTTCTATCTACACTGATTTTTGCTATTATCCAAAAGTTTTGGTACAAAATTAAAAAAACTGTCTAAGAGCTCATGAACACAGCAGAACCTTGTGCATGGAGTCTGTAGTATTATGGTCGTACATAGTCGTACGTAGACTTCATGTCTCCTCAAGAGCTCTATTCCTACAGAGATTCAGCTGAAGATCTTATCAGCTGTCTTCAGCATCATAATCCCTGACAATTGGAAGAGGAAGATGAGACAGCTCTTTAGCTCAGTGTTGTGAAGTAACTCCTGTGTGGTTAGGACAGGTTTTGTGTGTACTAATACGACAGTGGCCATATTATTTCTCCTAGTGATTACTCTCTAGACATATGAGCCATTATAACTAATGAAATGTATTTGGGAATATATTTATAATTAAGTAATATTTAAGTATTTTCATTTTCTCAATTCCCGGAGAACCCTTTTAATGGTAGCAAAGCCACTTTCAAAATAAGGTGGGTTTTTTCAAAAACTTAGCAATATTTTTTTTTACTCTTCAAGTCACCTTTACTGTTTAACACCTTCCTGCATCACATCATATTGTACATTTACAGCATGGCAGGCGTGCCCTACAGAACAGTACTGTACAGAATTGCACTAGATCAATTAGGACATATGGACGTCATACCGAAGACTCTTCCACTGTTGACTCTTGAATATTACCCAGAGGATGTTGACTGAATGGCATGCAAGACTAAAGATGCAGTGGCTAAAGCGTCCCTCAGAAGTAACACTGACAGACAAGCAGTTTCTGCTGCCAAACTGGTGACAATCAGCTCATAGGTTAATGGCTGGGCCGGCTACCATCTGAAGAACTGTTGTCTTATGAGACAAGTTTTGTAATTTGGATTCAAAAGAAATGTAACTTTATTTTCTACGTTTTTTTTTTAACAAATACTCTTCCACATATCTAATAATAGAAGACCCTGTATGCTGCCAATTACAGAGCTGAACGCAGTGACGATAAACACGCTCCTCAGCATTAATTTATGCCTACTCAAATTTGAGTAATTAGCAGAAGAATACAATTTGTTGGCTATGCAACAATTATACTAAATATGGCTTTCATTTAACACGTAGCTGATTTATAAATGTGTACTGGTCATTAAAAACATCTGCTGACTCACCCGACCTGCAGGGACAAAAAAAATATAAAAAGTTCTGCATGCCAAGCGATGGCGCACTGAATGTGCTGCAAAAATTCAAAGAATATGTGTCCTTAATCTTCCCATATTTTAACGGGTGTGTTAATCTGTCAGGTAATAATCAGTATTAATATAACAGTCTGAAATTCATCATGTCTTTCACCCAATAAACTGGATCAGAGCTGGGAAAAGAGGTCATTTAAAAATTAAAATACCGGTAGGATTTAAAAATATGATATGAAAAATATGTAGGTCATATGAGATATCAGGACCAGTCAGAGACAGAAAACGTAAAAAGGAATGTTTCATCAGACAATGACCTATTGTTTAGATCAAGTTTTTATGCTAAACATATTTATTTAGAATTTTGGGGATATTTTATTTTTAATTTTCCATATTACTATCTCCAATTTAAAAAATAATCCTACAATCCTCCAAGACTTCCTGTTCTGTACAGATCACTTTTCAGCAGTCATATCATCATCAGAGGCAGAATCACAATGAAAGATAAAAGATCTGTATAGATAACACAGGATCCACCATTCACAACAGGTGAATTCGCCCTCCCTGTATAGAACATTCTCCCATAGTAGTCTATGAGGAAATGACCATTCTATTGTATCTATGGTCCGTGTGGCAATGTGTGTCACTATCTGGTTTTAATTGGTGGGAAAAATTATTATTAATCCCTTCTGGAGCTTACCCGTACATTGTATGGCAAGGCTGGCAGGGAGTTCCGGACCCATGTTGTACTTGTACAGGACAGGCATCTGCAATAAGGGCCCAGGGAAGTTGTAACTCCCCCTGCACCCCCAATGGCTGAGGTTGGCTGGTCAATGCAGACTGGTCAATTGCAGCTTCCTCACCGTAAAAACCAACGAGGGGGCTGTAGGTGGGCTCTGATGGAGGGTGATTCTATGATCTCAAAATGGCTTAAATAAATGCATTCCAAAGTTATCCTCAGATTTGCAAAATTTGGCTGGGTCCTCAAGGTGAAAAATGTCTGGGTCCTGAAGGGATTAACGGACTTATCCCATGTCTAATGTAAAAAATGAAAATCGGACATTATATAGTACATGACAATCTCTTTCTAACAAAGCTAGAACCAGCCCTGTACCTCACATGGAGCCAGAGATCTCCCCATTCATTGCTCTGCTAGATTTATATCAAGCTGACAGCTCAAGGGGAGTGTCTTCTCTGCTGCAGCTAAGGGGGCGTGTCTCAGCTCTCTCTATTAACATATGGTCAGGGGCTGATTAACATATGGCTGGGGGCTGATTAAATATGGCTGGGGGCTGATTAAATATGGCTGGGGGCTGATTAAATATGGCTGGGGTTGATCACATATGGCTGGGGGCTGATATGAGGCATGGAGTACTGATATGAGGCATGGGGGTCTCATCTGAGGTCTGATTGAGGGTCTTCTTTATACTGGGCTCTGATCTGAGGTCTTATTAACATTGGGGATCTGATTGGCGCTGTGAGCTGAGGTCTGATTAATATTGGGGGTCTGACCTGAGGTGTAATGATAAATATTTTTTCTTATTTTCCTCCTCTAAAACCTAGGTGCGTCTTATGGGCCAGTGCGTCTTATGGGGCGAAAAATACGGAACATGCAATTACAAAAGAATTCACATCCAGGTGTTGGTTTAAAACTGTAAAATATTTATTGTGGGACAACCACTTTAAGAGACTGAAATGCCACTGGCATTACAGCTATACAGATAAGTTATTATATTCCCATCAAACACTATAGTTAAAGGGGAATATGTCATCAATTTTATGCTGTCCTATCTGAGGGTAGCATACAATGGTGATAGAAACCCTCACTGCAGTGCAAGGTCACTTTTATTTATGCTGTCGTTATCTTAAAATCCCTGTAAATATGCTCCTGAAGTCCTCCTATTTATGTGCTGATGATAATTGACAGGTTTCTTCCTATACTCAGAGATGCAGTCCGTACTGGAGCTTCTCAACAGGCATAAAAAAAATATATACAGAACAAAGAGGTAACGCTACACTATAATAAAAGGTCTCTGTCACCAATTCATGCTGCCCGTAGATAGGGCAACACCACAAAACTAATGAAGATTCCCTTTAGGAATTGTAAATTGCAAAGTTATGGTTCATAAGATACTTATAAAAGATGTCTCATCAAGACAACCTATTCATATACAGTACCTTATTGGAGTCCATGTACATCATAGAGAGGGTTCCTCCCTCAAATATCCCCCCCCCCCCTTCCCATGAGCCAGAGGTGAAAGCCTCTATATAAGACCTTCTCCCACTGTCATGGTCTGACCATATATTACATGATCACCTATTAATCTGAAAAAAGGCCATATCATACATTTCTTCTGCAGCACTAGCTTTAGGGGAAATGTATGGCTATAAAAACTTACACTGGTCATAACAGTTGTTTTTTGAGACCACCCTTTAATACAGGGGTGGGGAACCTTCTTGCTGCCGAGGGCCATTTGGATATTTGTAACATTGTTCAGGGGCCATAAAAAATTCTCAACTTAAAAATTTGACTGCTATATTTGGTCAAACATATAAGTGACTTAGGGGTCAGTTGTAGAAATTGCGCTTCAATTTAAAAAATCTAGAGTGCTGTATTTTTGCAGCACAAAATTGCGCCTACACTATATATTCCAAATAGTACAGGGTCCATTTTGACCACATATAGCAGTCAAATTTTTAAGTTGAGAAAGTTCTATATTTAGTTCTTTATTTGGCATTAAAGAGGACCTTTCATGGGTCTAAACATTTTAAACTAATGTAAGAAGGTACCAGGAATCATCGTGGATGATAGGTATGCGTCACCGAGGTTCCAGGCCTCGGTGAAGTAAGAGCCGGTTTTTATGTGTCAGCAGCAGTTGCTGTTTGACACCTTAATACTTAGTATGGCTGTATAGCTGATTCAGGACGGCTCTTACTGGGAGTAGTCAATGTGCTGGGTGGGTGACTACTCCCCATGTTTTAGGCCGGGTTTTGCCAGACCTAAAAACCAGCCAGCACTGCCAGGTGAGGAGGATTACCTCAGTCTGACAGTGGAGCTCAGGAGGTGTGTGTGCTGGGATCTGAGGTTTGTGCCGTGCTAGAGGGCTGAGACCCTTCTGTAAGGGAAACGGGCCCCCTAAAAGCCTGCTATGGACTGCTGGAGGCAGAACTGCAAACAAGGTGATTTTTGCTATGTGGACTTTCCATTGTGTGTGAACTAACACCAAGACTGCAAAGTGATGTTTTGTTTTTGCTTTATGTGTGAATAAACACGGAAGTTTGATTTAAGAACTGGTAATTTGCCTCTGTACTGCGTCCACACACCCTGTCTACCAGAGCGAATCCCACACTAAGTATCAGGATACGTAGGGGATAGTACAGGGATCTAACTGCACTTACTATTTTTCCTGGGTGCCGCTTCGTTCACCCGCTGTGGCCCCCGTTGTATTCTCCTGCCTGGTATGCTAATTTTAGCATCGGAACAATGAGGAGGAGACTGTATTTCTCCTTGGGCGTCTACTTCTCCCTGGCTGTAGCGCTGTCCAATCGTAGCAGAGAGTGTCACAGCCAGGGAGAAAAAAAAAAACACTCACCTTTTCCCTGGCTGTGGCGATCTCCGCTGCAATTGGACAGAGCTACAGCAAGGGGAGAAGGAGACGCCCAAGGAGAAAGACTCAATCTCCTCCTTAATGCTCCGATGCTAAAATTAGCATACCAGGCAGGAGAATACAAAAGGGGGCCAACAGCGGGCAAACAGAGCGGCACCCAGGAAAAATAGTAAGTGCAGTTAGATCCCTGCACTATCCCCTACGTATCCCGATACTTAGTTTATGATGTTTGGACCCATGAAAGGTCCCATTTAATGGTAGCCAAGCTAAACCCAGAGGGGTCCAGAGAGGGGTTCACCCAGCTTTCACTCTCCCTGCCACTGTCCCTGCCTGTTTCTTCACAACTGTCCCTGCCTTTGTCCCTTTCTCAGCCTCATATCTGCCCCCACATCCATCAGCCTCAAATCAGCCTCCTATCAGACCCCACAGCCTACATCAGCCTCAAATCAGAACCTCATTAGGCCCTCCCCTGCCTTAGATCAGACCCCATCAGAACCCCAGCCTCAGATCACACCCCATCAGACCTCCCAACCTCCGATCAGACCCCCATCAGACCCCCCAGCCTCAGATCAGAACCTCATCAGACCCCCGGCCTCAGATCAGACCCCTCAGCCTCAGATCAGACCCCCAGCCTCAGATCAGACCCCACAGCCTCAGATCAGATCCCCCAGCCTCAGATCAGATCCCAATAGGCCCCCCAGCCTCAGATCAGACTCCTATCAGACCCACAGCCACAGATCAGACCCTACAAGACCCACAGCCACAGATCAGCCCCCATCAGACCCCCAGCCTCAGATCAGCCCCAGTCAGACCACCCCCAGCCTCAGATAAGACCCCCATCAGACCCCCAGCCTCAGATTAGACCCCCATCAGACCCTCCCCACCCTCCGTTAGCCTCAGATCAGCCCCAATCAGACCTCAGATCAGACATTTAAAATAAATAAACTTACCTCTCCAGCTCAGGATGGCATTGCCACTTGGCAGATTCACTTACCCTTCCTGGTCTTCTTCCTGCCGTGATGTACTGTGACCTAACAGCGCACAGCATCAGGTCATAGTGCGCATCTACGTGCACTACATCCTGACACTGTACGTGTCATGACACAGTGTGGGGCCGAAAGAAGACCAGGGAAGGTGAGAACAGCCAGTGCAGCGCTGTTCTCATCTTCCTGTGGCTACCGCATGCTAATGACTGCTTCCATAATAGAAGCGGTTATTAGCATTTTTACAATATGTTCTGGCAGGGGACCGGGGGCCACATCAAATGGTCCCCACCCCTGCTTTAATAGGTTAGTGAAACTTAAGATAGACAGACAGATAGAATTTTGCAATAGATACAGAATACCTTCACGTTTCACTGTAGCCCCGTCTTAGAGAACTTCAGCTGGTAGAGAACTCTTCCCATCATGTTATACTCTGGCCGTACAATTTACCAATATTAAAGGTCACTAAATATGAGAAAATTGAACCATCCAGCTAACACAAAGAGGCGCGTCTCAGTGGCATTTCAGCTGGCATGGCCTTTTCCTTCACTATGAAGAATAAGTGGTCTATGAAAGTTACTGAAATCATTTCTGTCTATGGCACACAAGGGCAGGAGCACTATTCTGAAAGTGGGACTTTATAAGCAATACGCAGAGCAGACTGTGAAATCTCTCAGGGCAAACACACTGTTATTTACAAGCCGCAGAATGATAAAACTGTAGAACAAGCTATTTTTGCCATCATACAGTACATCTAACCTAGTGTTACAAGGAGCCACGGAGCACGCTGGCACGGTCTGTAGGTGTGCCAATGATAGCCCTTGTCATCAAGGCCATTGCTTGCAATATGGAGGTAACATATTGTGGTATTCTAGAACAATCATATCAGAATTTTATTTTATTTTTTAAAAAGGAGGTGGAATTTCCCCAATGATCAGTCTGTAAATCTTATAATCCATATGTTCTGGCATCAGACCCTACCAGTTACACAGAGCTGAGCACTCCTGCAGGAGTGACCTAATCCTATTACTAATCAGGATTTTACGTTACATAGGAAGAAGAAGTTACATTACACAGGGAGAGGAAGGTACATTACACAGGGAGAGGAAGTTACATTACACAGAAAGAGGAAGTTATATTACACGGGAAGAGGAAGTTACATTACACGGGAAGAGGAAGTTACATTACATGGTAAGAGGAAGTTATATAACACAGGAAGAAGAAGTTACATTACATAGGAAAGGGATGTTACATTACATAGGAAAAGGAAGTTACATACATAGTAGGAGGAAGTTACATTACACAGGAAGAGGAAGTTACATTACACAGGAAGAGGAAGTTACATTACACAGGAAGAGGAAGTTACATTACACAGGAAGAGGAAGTTACATTACACAGGAGGAGGAAAATGGGAGGATATAATGTGAGGAAGAGAATTGTAAATAAAAGGGAACAATGAGGCGGCAATTGGAGCTGTGGCTGCCACTGCGGGGGCAATGAGGCTGATATTTGGGGTGGGGGTGGCACTGTGGCTGACAAAATGGGACATCAAGGCTAAAACTGGGTGAGGGGGCATTGTGGCTGATACTAGGCAGAGAAACATAATAGGGGGCACAATGTAGCTGATAATCAGAGTTAAATGACCTGTATAAAAGTACCCTTTGGCCAAGTGCTTGGAGACCTTAAATACGAAGCAGACTGGTATATTTCTGTTTCAAATCTTTGTCCCATCTCATTGATGATGGGAATGCTGGCTTGACAAGCAACATACTAACCTTCTCATACTGAGACCCAAATTTTTCCCTATCATAAATAACATATAATACAATGACCACATCCGACTGTCACCGCCGACTCTGGGAGAGATCTTAGAAGTTCAGATAGACGAAAGACTCAAGAGTCGATCTGACAGATCTCTATTGTTTTCATTGTTGCTGACAGGTTTCCACCCCTTTGCAAGTGTTGCTCATTATCAGTCAGGTTGCTCTTTATATGTTCCGCCTGTCACTGGTTTCCCTGCGGCTAATAGTTCTTCTTAGTGCTCTGCTTGTGTGGTGGTTCTCCTGTTCTAGTTGCTTCTCAAGCTAAGTTCTTTCCCTTTTCTTGTTGTGTCGGTCCTGACTAGGCCTCAGGGAGACACTGGCTCCTTCAGTTTGAAAGGAGCCGGTTGCCTCTTTCCCTGTTCCCTAAGCTGACGGTTTGGTGCAGTGTTTCAGCAGTCTCAGGTTCCAGTGCATGTGCATTTCTACCTTTGAGATTTGCACATGTGGTTAGCAGCTTAGGGAGAGAGTCAGGGTTTGCTAGGAGGTGACCTCCTTATTTCCTAGGCTTGGGGCCTCGTCTGTAGTTGTTTTGTTGTTGTTCCCTTTGGTTGTCTTTCCTTCCCCGTACTACCCGTGACACCGACAGAGAAATACTATAGAATCAGTATAGCTAATAGAATGTCTCTGACGATTACTTGCCCTTTTTATTTTCTTCCATATTTTGATAATCCATTTTATTTCCAGTAGACTACCTAACAATACACAACACCAATCTCATCAGAATTATGTAAAGTAAAAGATTTTGCTGTATACAGTGGAATGCTTTAAAGTCTCCTAATCCAATTGACCTACAATTTAATACAGTCTCAGTTAGGTAAAGATGATCGCTTTCAGTTAGCCTCCGAGACCACATCCTGACCATATGGATGTGAGTGGCCAGGCTCCACTGCTGAATAAAGTTAACACTTAATTACGGGAAGCAGTTCAGCAAAAAAAAAAAAAAAAGAAATCTTAATGTTTCAAAATTTCTGAAAAAGCACGAGGGAAGATTCAAAAAGAGATATCAACAATAATAATGCATGACGTACAGATTGGACCATAGTAATAAACATGGCGCAGTTTTGGCATTTATCTGCCATTAAAATAACGTGATGGTTAATTGACATCATATAATGATGACATGCATTTGACGATGAATTTGATTGAACAACAACACTGGTCTAAATTTATTAGTAATTTCTAACTATTCTTTACGCAAACAGTGGCAAAATTATCACCAAAAACTGGAAAAGTGGTTATGTGAAGACATCCAAGACAGACTTAACAATGAACGTCAGAAAATGGTACATTGCAGGCGTAGATTTGACTTTGTGGCTTTCAGGCAGCCCCAAATGCACATCAAATTAAGAAAAGTGCACTGTTTAATAAATTAAATTCACTACAATGACCTTATGTATGAAACTCCAGTCTTAAAGTGAGCGTGTCAACAGGAAATTCACTGTTAAACAAGTCACAACACCTTTTAGGACTAGCTCAGCTGAATAAAATGATAGCTTTGGACTGTTGCTTCATTCTGGAGAAAATGTACTTTTAGTCCACAGGCAAAATGAGCAATTAAGTGCACAGACGGTGGGGCCAAGCCACTCTGTGCACCCTTGATCCTCCTGCTTCCTCCACCAGGGCCTCCCTCTCCTACTCCACTGACAGAGGCAGAAGAGATGACTATGCAGGAACATGGCGCTGTCAATTAAAAAAGAGAGGGATTGGTTGCAGAGAAAGCAGGAGGAGCAAGGGTGTACAAAATGGCTTGCCCCCCTCCACACCCACAATTGGTGCACTTAACCGCTCATTTACATAACTACTTTTTCCCCAGAATGAAGCAACATAAATTATCATGACATCCAGCTGAGCTAGTGGTGTAAGATTCCCTTTAATAAATGGGGCAATGTTTATTCTTATTCTACAGTACAGATGCCTCCTATCTACCAAAGCAGAACAGATTGTATTAATGTCCCCACAACGACCACTAAAGGCAGCTGCACACACAGCCTATTTTCCACTCTGTGCTGGAACCTCGGGGACCAAGCACAACTGATATTATAGGATTTGGTCCCTTATTCTCCAAACATGTACCTCAACCATTCAGCATCACTCATTTACCTATAGATTCAAAACTTTGGCTAAAGAACATTTACAGTTTTACCTATAAAAGGTTCACAAAAACATTAGATAATGAAAAAGGAATACCGCAACGACACATGATATTCACATTAAGCATAAGGCTCTACAAAAAACAACGCATGAAGAAAAAATGAATAGCGGCACTCACCAGAAAGTAATATTTGCAGCTTTATTCTGGTTAAAAACTGGAAAGTGCGTGCACCGCACAGATGAATCAGGCAACAGACGTTTCGCGCTACCTGCGCTTTGTCAAGCCGCAAAACGGCTGTTGCCTGATTCATCTGTGCGGTGCCCACACTTTCCAGTTTTTAACCAGAATAAAGCTGCAAATATTACTTTATGGTGAGTACCGCTATTCATTTTTTCTTCATTCGTTGATTTTTGTATGAAGCAGAGCACCATCATATATCGTATGTTGCGAGTGCAGGTGTGAATACAGTTGGACATTTGTCACACTCAGCAGTGCCGACCTTTTTTCTTGTATGGACAAACATAAGGCTCTGCCTAAACATTTTTATTCACGAGATTTAACAAATAAGATGTGACCTTTGGTTTGATTTTCTTTGACTATTTTAAACTTTCTGAAGTTACATAAACTACAGTATGCAGTGCAAGCATCATATGGCAGTAAAAAGAAAAATCGCACTATAAATTGCACTTATTTTAGACCAGTTGGGAGAATATAACGCGCTCGGAAATAGTTAAATGAAGCTGTATCCCTGTGTTTGGGTACGATTACTCACATGTGGACTTCTCACAGTCATACATCTGTTCACAGCGGAAGTAACATTGGCATGAAAATATTTCGGAGCATGCAGCAAATCAATTGACCATTGTAAGCACATAATTCATTGCTATCTGATACAACTGCAGTGTGGTTGACATTTGCATGATTTAAAGTAAGAAAAACAAGAACATGCAAATGACAGAAAAGCTGAAAATTTTAGTTCTATTCTCCATGTGTTGCTTCATTCCTAAGCGTTGTGACAGCATATATTTCTGAATTCACATAATATTCAATGCAGAGGACTGCGGGGTTGGCGCTGATTAAAAATAGGCATATTGCAACCGACTCACATACAATAAAATACTAAAATTCGATCTAACAAATGGCATAAACTACTGGTAAATACTGTTTGTATAATAAGCAGACAGGCATGATAATTATATAATATTAGGGTGTACATATCTGGCTAGAGGATATTTATGCCTCCTGGGCCTATATGTAAATTACACTTTACCAATTAGCAAGTCAAGCATAGATTCCATGCTCGCTTGATACTAGGTCAGCAGACTCCCCACAGCTGCGGTCTGCCCTGGAATATGCTCAAGGCATATTACTCACTCTAGGAGGAACTGAGAAGAACTCTATCTTACTTGCTTCAGTCTCATTCGCAAACTCTGCTGGAGCTGTAATGGTGGCCACAGTGGTCTTCAAGCAGCTAATTCAGGAACAGATATAGTTAAGAAATGATTGGCAAGGAATGAATTAAGAAGAAACATGGGAAGTTGGTGGATTTTTTTAATTTTTCCTTTTAAAAATGTTAGTGTCACAATGTCATAAATTTCTTATGACATTGTGACACTAACATTTTTAGAGGAAAAATGCAAAAAATCCACCAATTTTTGATTTCTTACTTCTACGGACTCTTTTCATCACCATATTCCGACCCCTGTAACTTTTTTGTAGTTATGTGTATTGTGTGTATGTCTTTTCAAACATTTTTATTATTTTTTTTTTTTTTGTGGCACCAAAAATATGGGAAATCGGCCATTTTTGACTTTTTTTTCCCGTTTCCCATTTGTCATATGGGATATTTTAATATTTTACTAGTACGGCAATTTTTTATGGTTTATTTTTATTTTGGAGAAAGGGGGGTTTGAATTTGATTCGAAGGGCTCTATAGAAACCTATGTGCGGCAGCCTCTGATCATTCAGGAAGACGAGGCTGACACACACACACACACACCATCTGACTCCCCAGATCCTCGTTAAGGGGAGCTGGTACACAACTGTAAGCGCCCAGGGTTTTGCGCTCCCAGATGGCGTGGTCACATTTGACCACGGAATCTGAGGGGTTAAATGTCAATGGTCAGACATTAGCCACGGGTGTCTGCTGTGTGAGCAGAGTGAGTGCCATGTTTAAAGACCCGACAAGTGGCGTACTATTACGTAACATGTCGTGAAGGAGTTAAAGGACACTTTTATCCATATGAGCGATTCGGTCATATGGACATCACAGAGGAGAGTACTGGATCAAGCACTGGCTGACTTGGTTTGACGATGTATGACTTGGTCCCATATTTATATGATTGAGTGCCATGTAATACTACAAATCTGTGTTACACACAGGACTTTCCAGGGCTGTGGCAATCAGCTGATCATCAGGGCAGCTTTGATTTGAGGAATAGTAGTCAACCGCATTTAAAAGTGCTGTTCAGCTGATTTAAAAAAAAAAGGTCAAAATGATGTAAAATTATAAAATATGTTATAATCACCTGACTGACTGTTACTCCCTTTTTGATGCTTCCAGGGTCCGGCACCAGTCTCTGCTTCCTGGACCCTATCAACACGGAAATGTGACCGCTCAGCCAATAACTGGAGGGTCCTTGTTATGGCCAAAGATTGGAAGAGAGGCCATATTTCCACTGTAAGGTGAGGGCAACTTATTTTGTTATTTTACACCATTCTGAGCAGTCTTTAAAAAAATATAAACCAGCTGGACAACCCTTCGAATGCACAGATAACGTGAAGAAACAATATTCTGTGATATACAACAATAAGCGCATGATATGGAAGGGATTTGGATCTGTAAGAAAATGATGTTAAACTGTGGGCCTTGAGTTTAGTCTTACTGAACAGATTCAGACAACTGGAATCTGTGTCTGACTGAGGCTGAGCAATACCATAATGAACGTGTTGGAACAAGCACTGGACAATCAGCCCGTCACAGGTTCTACAAACAATAAAAGAGCCTGAAAGCACAAATCATTTTATACTATCGAATGACGAAAAAGCCTTGCTTAGTACAGTAGCTGTACCCATATACAGTACCTATCACAGATGAAAGCATTTCCCTTTAACAACTCTGAGTCAGTGACTTTCTTAGATTACTATGTAATAGATCTGACTAGTCATACAGCAATACAGATGAGAAATGTACCACTGCTTCACCAGGTAGAGTGGCCATTTTGAAGTGCTCAGAAAGCTTGGTGACATCTGTGTTGGATCTGTGACTACTAGATCAGGGGGAGATTCCTCAAAACTGGCGCTAAGGAAAAGTGAATTAGTTGCCCATAGCAACCAATCAGATTACACCTTTCATTTTTCGGTGCCCCTTTGGATCGGGGGTGTGGGGAGTTGAGAGCCCACAATCAGACAGTGATGAGCTATCCTGAGAACAGGTCATCAATATCTTACACCCTTTAACCCCCTGAACCTCACAATGCAGTATTTTGACCAGTACAGATGGTTTACAATTTCTTGGGTAAACTCTAACAGTGTTATCAGAGAAAAAGAAGCCATACACATGTAAATTAATCACGGGATATGCTAACCACAGTCAAATTAAAGGGCTGTCTCTATTATGCTCAATGACATATCTTACTGCCTGTACTTTGTATGTTGTATCACTTTTGGCATGAGCTATTACTCTGACAATAAAAAACTATTGAAAGTAAAGGGCTGTCTCATCTCAGATAATGGGGGCATATCGCTAGGATATGCCCCCATTGCCTGTGGGACCCGCACCTATATCGTGAACAGAGTTCCGAAAGGAGTGGAGGGCACACTGCACATGCGCAGCCGCCCTCCATTCATTTCTATGGGGCAGCCAAAAATAGCCGTGCGCTGGCTCGACTATTTGCATCGGGCCTATAGAAGTGATTGGGAGCGGTGGCTGGTCATGCGCGGTGTGCTCCTATTCACTTCAATTCAGAGAGAGCTTGGTGGTGGTCGGACCGGAGTCCTCTAGCCACCACTTTCGGGGCTCCATTCTCGATGGGACCCGCACCTATAAGACAATGGGGGCATATTCTACTGATATTCCCCCACTGTCTGAGACGAGACTACCCCTTTAATAAAAATACAGTAGATCAGATCAAAAGTTCATGCCCAATCTAGTCTCCAATTTTAGCATCCAGAAAGCTTCCCTATCATACAGCTTGCATCCCCAGTTATCACCCCTGGGTGGTCTGGTCACTTTCTCCAATCCAAACACGTGCTTTAAATGTTATAGTGTATATACAGTCCTGATCAAAAGTTTTTTAAGACCACTTGAAAAATGGCAAAAAATCATATTTAGCATGGCTTGATCTTAACAAGGTTCCAAGTAGAGCTTCAACATACAACAAGAAGAAATGGGAGTGAGACTAAACATTTTTTGAGCATTCAATTTAATGAAAACAACGAATAAACTGAAACAGGCTGTTTTTCAGCTGATCAAAAGTTTAGGATCACACCTCCAAAAAAAAACTAAACACCCCCAAAACAGAAATCCAACTTCCAAACATGAACTCAGTAATGAGAAGCTCTGCCGTTATTGTTTATCACTTCCAAAATTCGTTTCGGCATGCTCGATGCAAGCGTTTCCATGAGTGGGTGAAGACGGCCGCACGAAGGCCATCTACTGTCTGGAACTGTTGTCCATTTTTGTAAACTTCCCTTGCCATCTATCCCCAAAGGTTCTCAATTGGATTTAGATCAGGGGAACACGCAGGATGGGCCAAAAGAGTGTTGTTATTCTCCGGGAAGAAGTCCCTTGTCCTGCGGGCATTGTGTACTGTAGCGTTGTCCTGTTGAAAAACCCAGTCGTTACAACACAGACGAGGGCCCTCAGTCATGAGAAATGCTCTCTGCAACATCTGGACATAGCCAGCGGCTGTTTGACGCCCCTGCACTTCCTGAAGCTTCATTGTTCCACTGAAGGAAAAAGCACCCCAGACCATTATGGCGCCCCCTCCACTGTGGCGCGTAGAAAACATCTCAGGTGGGATCTGCTTGTCATGCCAGTAACGTTGGAAACCATCAGGACCATCAAGGTTACATTTTTTCTCATCAGAGAATAAAACTTTCTTCCACCTTTGAATGTCCCATGTTTGGTGCTCTCTTGCAAAGTCCAAACGAGCAGTTCTGTGGCGTTCAAGGAGACGAGGTCTTTGAAGACGTTTTTTGTTTTTGAAGCCCTTCAGTCTCAGATGCCGTCTGATGGTTATGGGGCTGCAGTCAGCACCAGTAAGGGCCTTAATTTGGGTTGAGGATCGTCCAGTGTCTTGACGGACAGCCAACTGGATCCTCCGGCTCAGTGCTGATGACATTTTTTGGGGTCTTCTACTTGACTTTTTTGTTCCATAACCCTCAGGATCATTTAAGAAATTCCAAATGACTGTCTTACTGCGTCCTACCTCAGCAGCGATGGCGCGCTGTGAGAGACCCTGCTTATGCAGTTAAACAACCCGACCACGTTCAAAAAGGGAGTTTTTTTGCCATCACAACATGTGACTACCTGACAGAAAATGACAATGAATCCACATCTTTGCACACATTTGGCCTTTTAAAGGCATGTGGTCCTAAACTTTTGATAAGCTGAAAAACAGCCTGTTTCAGTTTATTCGTTGTTTTCATTAAATTGAATGCTCAAAAAATGTTTTGTCTCACTCTCATTTCTTCTTGTTGCATGTTGAAGCTCTACTTGGAACCTTGTTAAGATCCATCCATGCTAAATATGATTTTTTGCCATTTTTCAAGTGGTCTTAAACTTTTGATCAGGACTGTATGATGTGTGATATTTCCATTACTTTCAGTCTACTCACTTTTGCTCTTCTCCCTTATTTCCTCTCTTGGTCCCCACCCAATGGACAGTTTCCAGAGCCCACAAGGTCACCCACTTCTACGACCCTGTGTTTAGATAAAGAAATGAGCTAACTATGCAACTAGCCCACAAGCTTGTGCTCACTTTACTAACATCGTCAAATTGTTTTACTCCTACAATGCTGCATGACCTAGTACTTCACATAGCAGAACATCCCATGACCAAGGAGACGTTGCATGTAAAACCTGTGTTCAGAATCCTAACAGAATAGAAGTGACTGTGATATCACAGCAAAATTGTACACAGCAAAATCAAATACATGAATTACACACATTATATCAGGTTTTTTAAATCCTTTTAAGCCAAAAATGTAGGCGCTTGGCACTTCCCAGAATGTAAATCATCAAGGCAAGCAATGAGTCAGCAATGGATGCTGGGACATTTTAGGTCTGAAGCATAGACAATTGTGAATGTGACTTTGCTCTGTAAAGCCACATTCATACAGAGTAGAGTTTCAGGCCAATTCAGCACTGACCATATGCAACAAAGATCAGCAAAGTGAGAATATTACAAAATTGCTTTATGTTTATGTGTGTAGCACCCCATTTATTTAGTTTTATTGTGTCCTTGCGATCTTTCTAGGACTTATGTTAAATCTTAAATTTGGAACCCTTTCTCCTTCAGACTCGACTTGTGTCATGTTTTATACAAAATGTATAAAGTGTAAACAAGTGATGTGGTACCAAATTGAAAAGATCATATCTTCAACAAAATAGACGGTGGCACTGCCAACCCCATTGTCTCATAATGATACTTGATGGGGTTGAAACCTAGGCACTCTACAAGTCACGGACGGACGGCAATGTATTTTCAGCAGCTACAACATGTCATAGAGAGGAGACTCAAGGTTCATTCACAAGACTAACAAATAAAGGGAGAGGCAGCACTCCAAAATGATACAAACCAGTGATATATTTAATCCATGGATTGATGTGGATTAAGTATATCACTCGTTGGCATTATACTAGAGCGCTGCCTCTCCCTTTATTTGTTGAACTTTATAGTGAAGGGGAAAGTTGGACCAAGCCCCTTATAGGTGCGCACCCATCTACGCTGTATTCTTGGAACAGCTGTCCACAAATACCTCTACTTAAAAACGACTATTGAAGTCTATTGGCCTATTAACATGGCGTTTTTTTTTTCTTAAGGCACTGAATAACGAGTATCCAAAAATAAGACATTTCACGGCCAAAAACGCCACACTGAAATCAACGGGGCTGTTTTTAAAGTCCGTTTAGACAGGAGCGTGCCCATCTAATGGCCATTAAAAACAGGTGCCCTATTGGCGCGGAAGTACCTTCCAGGTGATTGTGGCAGCAGGACTTTACACTCCCAGTGTCATAACCTCACAGGATCACACTGCGAGCATCAGGACAACTGCACACTGCCAGTGCTGAGCGAGTTCCTGTGGTGGGTATATATCTGCATTATTGGGGGTGGAAGCACTACATATGCTGGGGGTGCAATGGGGGCCATATATTTGTGCTAGGGGCACAATGGGGGCCACATATTTGTGCTGGGGGCACAATGGGGAGTCAGGGGACATATATTTGTGCTGGGGGCACAATGGGTAATTTATTGTTACTGCAGGCATAATGGGAGCCATATATTTATAGTGGGGCCCTATTTAGGCAATATGGTGGACTATTAGAGCAATATATTTATACTAGGGTCACTGTTTGCCCATTTAATATACTATACTACTAAAATTATATGCTGGGGGCACTACATTACTGAGATTATGGTTTTCTTCAAATTTTTATATATATTTTTATATTTTAAGATACCGTGAGTAATGAATGAGAGGGCCCCCCAGAGCGTTTCGCTTGGGGGACACATGGTGGCAATGGCACCTCACGTATGTTGCCCTTAATAAAGCTTATTGTACATTATTATTATGGCTGCCTTTCTCTCTCCCCCCCTTTGTTTGTGTTTTCTTGTCTTTTTCCCGCTTTTTCTTTCAGGTTACCTCAGGCTGAGTGTTTTGGTTTCCCTGTGTACCCTGGTGACAGCTGGGGCCTCAGCTGGTTGGCCCGCTGCTGTTGCTGAGGGGATTCGGGGACCCTGGTTGGTGGCTATTACTGTGGCGGGAAGTGCTCTGTCTTTATATTGCAGGTGCAGCAGCGCTTTTGGGCCAGTTGTCAAGACCGGATCGTCGCCCCTCCCTCCCTGTGTTAATGTTTTTGTCGCTTTGCTTTGTTAGAGGGGCTGTGTCACTCAGCTATTGCTGAGTGGACTTTGGTGATTAGTACAATTTCGTATTGCTTGATTTAATGATCTGTTGGTTTTAATTGTGGTTCAGTTATCTATTGAAGTATGTATTTTAAGGTTACCCTTAATAAAGCATTGCGGCCATTTTATCCCACAAATTTTGTTTGTCTTTATTTATTATTTATTGTTAAGAAAGTGTTGTGTATTGAATGGTGTCATTTGCATCCATGTGGAACAACTCATTATGCTGGTGCAGGGGCGGCCAGCCACCTGGGACAGCACCATGGATGTCTACCATCGATCGGAAATCGCTCAGGAAATGCTCGGCAGAAGATCGGCACATGGGAAGCAAGTCCCGTAAACCTTTTTGTAACTATCTTTATGCCGAACTGTTGTACTTTTGACCCTTGTTTCATAAAACAAATTCCCTTTTTATTGTTCTACATGTCCTTTTTTACATGTCCGTTTTTAACGGCTGATGCAAAATGGATGCAATAGACATTAAAAACTGATGAACGGCCACAAATGGATCAGACACTGATTGAAAATGGTCATGAAAATCTATTATCTATTTTTAACAGTCATTTTGTTTTTCATTGTCCTGTGAAGGTACCCTTATCTGCACCAGTAAACTTTAGGAATGGAGTGCCGCTCTACCCTACTCTAAAGCCCTGTCTGCTTTTCCGTGCATTCACTTCTATCTCGGGCATAAAGATGCACAGAGGCCTTTATAAATAAGATGTTCAGTTCAAACTCCATAGTTTACAATGCACTTACACTTAAAAACTGACAAATACAATGATAAAACTAGCCAAATGTTCTACGAACTAGTACATCGGCCACGTCACAGACTTTTCAACTCTTATCTATTTCCCAGCTAAGGCTAAACTAAACCCATGATTAAGGATGTTCAACAGCCCTATGATTTACTATAATAAGCTGCCATGTAACATACAGTACTATTCGGCAAGGGCTACGTGAAAAAGTTCTTACTTTCTGAGTCTCTCCAGCATATACTATATAGATTTCTTTGTAAGTTCGAAATATTGTCAGATCTCGAGTCACAATCAAATCCGCTTTTTAGAATATTTGAATGAAAAGCCCGCAAGCATCCCGTGGTAATAGCACTGCAGCCAGTACACGGACTTTAATGATGATATCCAAATGCTGCAGATATCTCCTTTTCTTTAAAGGGCGATGGACAAAGTGACTGAGCAGAGGCAGTGAAATGCATTCCTTTCCTCTTTGTCGCACTGAATGAGACAGGCTATCTACTCTCTCCTCAGTTTACGAAGAAGCCATTGTTATAAATGCCATCACCTCTTGTGCACCTGCATATCAAGCTCTCCATTGTCTGCCCCCTCATACAGTGGCTTCTGCATTCATTTTGATCGTATCTTCACCTTAGTATGGGACATTCCTATCCCATCCCTTTCAGGCACCTGGAGAGGGTTTTGATTGTCTCTTTGGTATAGATTGATAAGGCATGCAAATTATAGACAGGATTTCCCTTTCAGCTGAGCTAAACGGCCGCCGAATATATACTGTGCATCCTTTTCACAAAATGCTGGTTATCGCACTGGGCAAAGAGAACACACATTGGTTTTAGTAAGCGATATCTCTCTGTGGAACCAACAAAACCATTCCACACAGAGGAATCAGCAAGGTTCCCATACCGTTTCCTCAATACCTTCTCTGTAACCCACACAAAACACAACAGACAATACGAGACAATAAATCAAATCTATAACATATGGTGGTTGGTGTATGAGCACATTTTTACTTTGGAACAAGCCTAGCTAAAGGTCACCATTAGAAGAAGATAACGACACGTCATGGAAGTATTAGCTGAGATCAGCCTTCAGATTTTTGTTTCAAAATAATGTTCTCCTGTTATTTCTCACTTCCAGAAATCTGCCCTCCATGGAGCTGTGATTTTTATTCTTATCTACTCCTCCTTAATAAATCCCGCGACTATCAATTACTGCTGAGGCAAGACAAGAGCTGCCTGTGATAGCCCATCCATGAAATGGACTCTCGGTATTCCAGACGGGGGTGATTTCTAACAAAGGCAGAAGGTGAAAGCCATTTATTGACTAGTTTCAGTCAGTAACCTGAAAGGGGGCAAAATATTAAAGCGCCTGTCCTTCACTGGGTCCGACAACCCCTATTGTCCGGAACTGTGCCCCTGAACATAAAAAAGCAGACTCACCTGTCCGACCGCTGTCTTCCCAAGGACCAGAAGCTGCTGCAGCCAATCGACTTCAATAGGGCCGTAACATTCAAGTCCATTTGACCGTTGAGGTCTGTGATAGGTCGCAGTGGTCATAGGACCTTACTACTTCCTGGTCCTGCAGCGTCCGGTAGTGGCCGGGACCAGGCGGAGATGAGTCTGCTTTCTTAAAGGGAGTCTTTCACGCAGATTCACCCTATTAACCTAATAACAGTGTTATGTCCACGGCATCCCCCCTATTAAAACTGTGCTTACCGTTAGTTCCTTGCTAGCTAGATAGTATAAGGTTGGATGGTACTCCAATCTGATTGCGTGGGCAATAGGAGATGGTTCCCAAACCAGATAATGATAGAATTCAGACTCCTGTACTCCACTTAGTTTTCAAGAACAATGCTTTTTATTATTAATGTGCGGTTCCAGTCAAAAAAAGTTTTTTCGGCATATAGCCTTCTTCAGTACAACTGGAAGGGCATATAAAAGTATCTCAATGAGAACATTACAGTAATCATAAATTAAATAATAGATAAACAATATATCGGTACAATATATAAACAAAAGAAAAAAAAAGGGCAATATCAATATAACATATTGCAAAGAACGCATGTCCGTCTAGATTGGACTCTGACAAGGTTAATCTCGACAGTAGCATCACAGGAAGTCCAGGAGGAGGGACTATGATCCAAGGATTATGTGGTAAATCATGGTTGTTGTATGGTGGTCCGAGTAGGTGGCTGGCATGGCGTCGGCGTTTCCAGTCACAAAACGAGGTAATAGGCAAATTCAGGATAGGGTAAGGAATGTTAAGAAGAGCAACTAGCATGTAGAACTTCACGTATTACTCAAGCAAAAATCAGTCTCCAGGTGTATGTCCTGGGAGAGATGAGAGATTTACTATATATACAACACTATTGCAGTATCTAGAAGGCTATAGCTCAAGTGCAACTAAGTATAGTTCATTTATCCAGGTGCATAACCCTTATAACATTTGTACTGGATCTAGTAGGCTATATAGCACCCCTAGTGAGATGTAATAGCAGTAGAGCATAATACAGTACAGGTTGGATAGTCATATATAAAAAATTATATTCCATTATATATGTAATACAAGTCACATGTCATTGACTTCATGCTAATTATTGGTATTGGTAACGATATGTATGCACCAATTTAATAAAAATTGACTATATGCGGATATTGATATTAGATGTGATACCCATGCACCAATCTGATAAGAATGGTTTATACATCAGGAACTAGAACTAACCATATCCCTATCTTCATTTTAGACCAGATATTGAATATCCAATTCCCGACAGGAGCCGCATACGCTATATCCTTTGGTATGACTTATTACTATCTCTACACCCTCAACAATCTACGTTAACCCTTATGCTATCAGTCTTTCCTACACTGCCAGCTTCTAGATCTGTATTCCCAGTAAAAGGCGCAAGCCCCATGATGTGATCTCTAACCTCTTCTCTGCAGAATCACATTGCGCATGACGAGTTATATGGACATCACCCAGCTTTGCCCTCTTAGCAGCCACCCCAGCGCATGCGCCGCTTACTAGCGCAGGCCTTGTCCGTCACGGACACTATCTTCCCTTACGGGCCGCTCTGCGCATGCGCCAACAATACACGCGCGTGCGCCGTAGCTTCACAGTGCACCGCCCACCATCTTAACTCATCCCCAGCGTACAAACCGGATGTACGTCAGCTAGACTCCGCCCAATCACTTCCGCCGCTACGTGAACACTACTTAATGGGACCGGACACCAACAACATTATGGCGCCTTTTTCCTTAGGCTACCGCCTCACCACAGCGCTTGCTATACAGGGCCATAGAGCCCCTCACCACTGCAGCGTCCTGCTACCCACTGTGGGTTCTCTATTTTCATGCTTTTTTCCTCTCACCTACGCGGCTCAAACCGGGTAAGAACCACTATTCTACTTTTATATATATTTTTATATATGACTATCCAACCTGTACTGTATTATGCTCTACTGCTATTACATCTCACTAGGGGTACTATATAGCCTACTAGATCCAGTACAAATGTTATAAGGGTTATGCACCTGGATAAATGAACTATACTTAGTTGCACTTGAGCTATAGCCTCCTAGATACTGCAATAGTGTTGTATATATAGTAAATCTCTCCCAGGACATACACCTGGAGACTGATTTTTGCTTGAGTAATACGTGAAGTTCTACATGCTAGTTGCTCTTAACATTCCTTACCCTATCCTGAATTTGCCTATTACCTCGTTTTGTAACTGGAAACGCCGACGCCATGCCAGCCACCTACTCGGACCACCATACAACAACCATGATTTACCACATAATCCTTGGATCATAGTCCCTCCTCCTGGACTTCCTGTGATGCTACTGTCGAGATTAACCTTGTCAGAGTCCAATCTAGACGGACATGCGTTCTTTGCAATATGTTATATCGATATTGCCCTTTTTTTCTTTTGTTTATATATTGTACCGATATATTGTTTATCTATTATTTAATTTATGATTACTGTAATGTTCTCATTGAGATACTTTTATATGCCCTTCCAGTTGTACTGAAGAAGGCTATATGCAGAAAAAAAGTTTGACTGGAACCGCACATTAATAATAAAAAGCATTGTTCTTGAAAACTAAGTGGAGTACAGGAGTCTGAATTCTATCTATAATAGTTCCTTGCTAGCATCGTTGTGCAGAAAAACACTTTTAATCCGTATGCAAATGAGGCTGTGAAGGTGCCCAGGCCCCTGGGTCATTTTCATTCGAAGCCACTCCCCCTCCGCAGCGTCTGCCCGCCCTTAGTCTCTGCTCTAACCTCCCTCCTCCCGTCCGTAATCCCGCACATGCGCCGATGAACGAGCACAGTCGGGCCGGGGCATCGCAGTTTACCGTGCGTTATCACGTTCATCGGCACATGCGTGGGATTACGGACGGGAGGAGGGAGGTTAGAGCAGAGACTAAGGGCGGGCAGACGTGGCGGAGGGAGAGTGGCTTCGTATGAAAATGACACCTTCACAGCCTAATTTGCATACGGATTAAAAGTGTTTTTCTGCACAACGATGCTAGCAAGGAACTAACCGTAAGCACCGTTTTAATAGGGGGGATGCAGTGGACATAACACTGTTATTAGGTTAATAGGGTAAATCTGCGTGAAAGACTCCCTTTAAGTTCAGAGGCACAGGTTCGGAAGCTAGGGGTTGTTAGTTTCAAGGTCGCACAATCCCTTTAAGGGGTTGTCCAAGTGGCTGTATAAAAAATAATAATAAAAAATACTTGTAGTTCCGAGACCCTTCTGTTCTAGTACTGATGCTTAGTCCTGCTTGCAGAGCTTTGTTTCTCGGACTGCAGTGGTGCCGTGTCTGTTACCACATGTGACCGCTGCAGCCAATCACTGGCCTTAGAGGTCTTGTGTCAAATCATAATAAATACTATTGTCCTGCACTTCTCCACAATCAATGAGGGTAAACTGAAACAAATACTTATGTCTCTGTCTTTGACTTTTCCAGTGGATCCCTATTGTACTGTTAATCAACCCAGACTTCCCGTAAGGGCTCATGCACACGACCGTATGGCTTTTTCAGTGTTTTGCGGGCTGTTTTTAACGAATCCGTTTTTCCATATTTTGTTTCAGTAGTGTTTCTGGTTCCGTTCCGTTTTTCCATATGGCATATACAGTATACAGTAATTACATAAAACAAAAATTGGGCTGGGCATAAAATTTCCAATAGATGGTTACGCAAAAACGGAACGGATATGGGAGACACACAAAGTACATTCCGTACGTGTTCCGTTTTTTTTTTGCGGACCCATTGACTTGATTGGAGCCACGGAACGTGATTTGCAGGCAATAATAGGACATGTTCTGTCTTTGAACGGAACGGAAAAACGGAAATGGAGTGCACACGGAGACACTTCAGTTTTTTTTTTGCTGACCCATTTAAATGAATGGTTCAGTATAAGTAACGCATACTGAAGGCAAAACTGTGTGTGCATGAGCCCTAAGTATGCATGCACCTATACTGTAAGGCAAGGGAATACTCCAATTAGATGACACACACAGAGTGCCTTCTGCAACTTCTTCTATTCTACTTACAAACAAAAAATATTGCAAAAATCACATACAGCTCTGTCTCTCACCTACCCAAGTGAAGTTTAGCATTTTCCATTTCCTCCTATGCTGGGTTATCAGGTATTCATCCTCTCTCTCATACGTACCCCTCCAAGATCTTTCTATTTATTTTACAATAACGTTTACTATAAAAAAATAAATCTATAATAAACATTGCTTTACATAATAACAATATAACAGTATACTACTGAGGCCAGGGAATGGCTGCAGTGGTCACGTGCGGTGCATGGCCAGTTGCTGCCACAGGTAAAAACATAATATCATGGCTGCAGTGGCAGAACAGCAGTGCTGGAACAGAAAAAGCTTGGAACAGTGGTATACAAATTTTTAAATACTGTATTTTAATACATTTACTGCCTTTTTTATTTTATTTTTTTAAAGTAATTTGGACAACCCCTTTAAAGACTGTAGAATCAAATGGCACACCATTCTGTTGCCAATAATCCACCACAGTTACCATACTACAATACACAGCTTATTAGACATTGTCATAGATCATGTTTCTGACCATAAGAGAAAACTTAAGTGTCTGAAGAATCCAAACTTGGCGTGAACACACAAAGTACATACAAATGGACACACTCATGTCAACCTATGAACGCAGCTATGACAACCTCCCTGCCATAGGGGTATGATTAGACAGGGAATCAGAGTGAGAGACAGTTATAGCCTACAAACTGTATATTCCTGCGTATAAGACTACTTTTTAACACATGAAAATCTTCTCAAAAGTCGGGGGTCGTCTTATACTCCGGGTATGACGGGCGCTGCAGTGCCGGGACGCCCTAATTATCAACAGAGAGAGCCCGGGCTATTGCATTGTATCCCCAGCAGCTGAGAGCTGCGATGTAACCCACGGCATATGCCCCTCCGCGCTGTACCTTGTATACCGCCCCCTGCTCTGTACCTTGTATGCCTCCCCCCTGCTCTGTACCTTGTATGCTCCTTGTACCGCCATCCTCCCGGCCGCTCGCATCTCGCTCCTACGCATGTGCGAGATTTCATGCAGCGAGCGTGGATACACGGGATCCTCACGGCCGCTCGCATCTCGCTCCTGCGCATGTGCGAGATCTCCGTGCGGCGTATCTAAGTGCGGCGCAGATGTGCATATGTGAATATGAAGAATAACATAACAAAAACATGTTCAGGGTATAGGTGGCACATGTTTAGGGTCTGTGAGGCAGGGAGGGAGGACAAGGAAGGTGGTGGGATGCAGGGATGGTGGTGATACCATGGGATGGCGGTGGTACCTAGGGATGGTGGTGGGATGCAGGGATGGCAGTGGTATCTAGGGATGGTGGTGGGATGCAGGGATGGTGGTGGGATGCAGGGATGGCAGTGGTACCCAGGGATGGTGGTGGGATGCAGTAATGTACTGCTGTGTGTTGAAAAAGGGGTCTTATACGGCGAGTATATCCCAAACTCTATATTTTCAGTGTAAAAGTTGGGGGTCGTCTTATACGCCCAGTCGTCTTATACGCCGGCATATACGGTACATAAAGGAACACAGCTACAGTTACATAGCTAGTTAGGGTTGAAAACAGACATATGTCCATCCAGTTTAAAGGGCATCTGTCAGCAGATTTGTACCTATGAAACTGGCTGACCTGTTAGTTACATGTGCACTTGGCAGCTGAACACATCTGTGTTGGTCTCATGTTTATATGTGCCCGCATTGCTGGGAAAATGAAGTTTTAATATATGCAAATGAGCCTCTAGGAGCAATAGGGGCGTTGCTGTTACTCCTAGAGACTCAGCTCTCTCTGTATCTGCCACGCCCTCTGCACTTTGATTAACAAACCCAGGCAGTGTAAGTGTCATCGCACCTGGCCATGTCAAAGTGGAGAGGGCAGTTGCAGAGAGAGCAGAGCCTCTAGGTGTAATGGCACCACCCCCATTGCTCCTAGAGGCTCATTTACATATATTAAATATGAACATGGGGCCAACACAGATGCCTTCAGCTGCCAAGTGCACATGTAACAGATCAGACAGTTTCATAGGTGCAAACCTGCTGACAGATGCCCTTTAACCAAGGAACAGGATGGGATGTTGATGAAGGGAAAGGGTGGTGATGAGATCAGATCAACATATATATAAGCATTAGGGTCCATTCACACGTCCGTAAGTGTTTTGCGGATCCGAAAAACACAGACACCTGCAATGTGCGATCCGCAATTTGCGGACCGCACATCACAGACACTATAATAGAAAATGCCTTTTCTGGTCCGCAATTGCAGACAAGAATAGGACATGTTCTATTTTTTTCAGGAACAGAATTGCGGATCCCGAAAAAACGGATGCGGATCCCGAAAAAACTGATGCAGATCCCGAAAATGCGGATACGGATCCCGAAAATTGCGGACTTGCATCCGTTCCAGCCCCATTGAAAGTGAATGGGTCCGCAAATTGCAGAACAAATGCGGACCCAAATTACGGATGTGTGAATGGACCCTAAGGGTCCATTCACATGTCCGTAAGTGTTTTGCGGATCCGCAAAACACGGACACCTGCAATGTGCGATCCGCAATTTGCGGACCGCACATCACAGACACTATAAGGCCTCATGCACACGACCGTATTTTGTTTCCGTGTCCGATCCGTTTTTTTGCGGATAGGATGCGGACCTGTTAATTTCAATGGGTCCACAAAAAATGTGGACAGCACACCGTGTTGTCCGTTCCGTTGCACCGCAAAAAAAATAGTGAATGTCCTATTTTTTTCTAGTTTGCGGACAAGGATAGGCATTATTACAATGGATCCACAAAAAAAACGGATCAGCAAAAAAAACGGATGCCATACGGAACATCATCCATTTTATTTGAGGACCGCAAAACACATACGGTCGTGTGCATGTAGTCTAGGGTCCATTCACACGTCCGTGGTGTGTTGCGGACCCGCAAATTGCGGATCCGCAACACACCCGGCCGGCACCCCCTATAGAAATGCCTATTCTTGTCCGCAGCTGCGGACAAGAATAGGACATGTTCTATCTTTTGCGGAGCTGCGGACCTGAAGATCAGGGCCGCGCTCCGCAAATGCGGAAGCGGAGAGCACATAGTGTGCTTCACGTCCAGGCCCATAGAGAAAAAATTGCGGAACGGGTGCGGACCCTTTTGCGGACGTGTGAATGGACCCTAATAGAAAATGCCTTTTCTGGTCCGCAATTGCGGACCAGAATAGGACATGTTCTATTTTTTTCAGGAACGGAATAGCGGACCCCGAAAAAAAGGATGCGGATCTAGAAAATGCGGATTCGCATCCGTTCCAGCCCCATTGAAAGTGAATGGGTCCGCAAATTGCGGAACGAATGGGGACCCAAATTACGGAAGTGTTTTCACCATATTTTTTTTTCAAGGTACATATTAATATACAGTAAGTGAAGTGGTAATTATACAATAAACAAAATCACTTTTTAATGTCTTTATGGGAGGTTAGTTAGTGGACATTTGGTCCCAAAGGCACATTGATGGCTGTGAGAATCATATTGTCTTTAAGCATCATAGGAAACATTCATATCACCATGTCCTCCTCATCTAACAGCCCACTATGAGCACCGTCTGACCCCTGTTGTAGACTAATACAGAAAACAGACTTAGCCATTGATATACATTCTCTGAGTGTTCACTGCATTTTATATTTCTCTCTGTCATTACCAAGGACGTAAGGCTTCCACTCGCCAAACCACAATATCATCCCTATCACAAGAATTTTCCAGGATTGTGCAATCTCAATTTCTCTCAAATGTTACAAGAGATCACTGCACTCTGAAATGAGCCATTTAAACATGAAATCAGTTAGCTAATGGAAAGTCTAAGGCCCCTTTCACACGGGAGTTGCGGGAAAATGTGCGGGTGCGTTGCGAACACCCGCGATTTTTCCGCACGAGTGCAAAACATTGTAATGCGTTTTGCACTCGCGTGAGAAAAATCGCGCGTGTTTGGTTTCCAAACCCAAACTTCTTCACAGAACTTCGGGCTTGGGATCGGTGTTCTGTAGATTGTATTATTTTCCCTTATAACATGGTTATAAAGGAAAATAATAGCATTCTGAATACAGAATGCATAGTAAAACATCGCTGGAGGGGTTAAAATAAAAATAATAATTTAACTCACGTTAGTCCACTTGATCGCGGCCCGGCATCTCCTTTGTTGAATAGGACCTGTGGTGAGCATTAAATACAGGAACAGGACCTTTGATGACGTCACTCCGGTCATCACATGACCCATCACCATGGTAAAAGATCATGTGACGTACCATGTGATGACCGGAGTGATGTCATCAAAGGTCCTGTTCCTGTATTTAATGCTCACCACAGGTCCTATTCAACAAAGGAGACAGAAGGAGATGCCGGGCTACGCGATCAAGTGGACTAAGAAGAGTTAAATTATTATTTATTTATTTTTAACCCCTCCAGCGCTGTTTTACTATGCATTCTGTATTCAGAATGCTATTATTTTCACTTATAACCATGTTATAAGGGAAAATAATAATGATCGGGTCTCCATCCCGATCGTCTCCTAGCAACCGTGCATGACAATCGCAACGCATCCGCACTTGCTTGCGGATGCTTGCGATTTTCACCCAACCCCATTCATTTGTATGGGGCCTGCGTTACGTGAAAAACGCACAAAGAGGAGCATGCTGCGATTTTCACGCAACGCACAAATGATGCGTGAAAATCACCGCTCATGTGAACAGCCCCATAGAAATGAAAGGGTCAGTATTCAGTGCGGGTGCAATGCGTTCACCTCCTGCATCGCATCCGCGCGGAATACTCGCTCGTGTGAAAGGGGCCTAAGGCCTGGTTCACACCTGAGCGTTCTGTAAAACGCCCTACGCCCAAAGAAGTACAGGAGCTTTTTTGGGGCATATTGTCAACGGGAACACGGCAAAATATGTGGTCGTTTGCAGAGACCCACACCAACACACTCTCCTCTGTACATAAACACACAGGAAAGGATGGTGCTCCGCGGGAAGTCTCTTTCATTAGACACCTCAGTGTAGACATGGCTGTTTTTCATTGGACGCCTCTGTGGTCAATCGCAAGAACGCGCGTACGATGCGCGTTTCCTATTTCCAAAAAGACGCTGTAATACGCCCCGAAAACATCCGACAAAAACGCGAGTATCAAATACGCTCAAGTGTGAACCAGGCCTAAGGCTAGACATTGTCATCTGGAGTCAGGTATTCTAGTGGTCTACACATTCTGAATAAGGTATGCAAAATGGAAACCTGTCACTAAATGTTAGGGCCACTGGCATGTTCTTATACTGCTGAGATATTTTTTATTTAAGCATGGCCCTCTCAAAGTTGTTCAATTCAGCATTTACAGAGATCTCTCCCATCATTTATCCCCAGGACTGTGACAAGGGGACATCCTCTGCGTCTGGAGGAAAGAAGGTTTGTACACAAACATAGAAGAGGATTCTTTACGGTAAGAGCAGTGAAACTATGGAACTCTCTGCCTGAGGAGGTGGTGATGGTGAGTTCACGAAAAGAGTTCAAGAGGGGCCTGGATGTATTTCTGGAGTGTAATAATATTACAGGCTATAGCTACTAGAGATGGGTTGTTGATCCAGGGAGTTATTCTGATTGCCTGATTGGAGTCGGGAAGGAATTTTTTTCCCCTTAAAATGAGGAAAATTGGCTTTTACCTCATAGGGGTTTTTTGCCTTCCTCTGGATAAACTTGCAGGATAACTGGCTGAACCGGATGGATGGATGGGATGTCTTTTTTCAGCCTTAGGGCACGTGTACACAACGGTTGTTGGCTGTATTGACAACAGCGGGTCCGCAATATACAGGCACCGGCCATTTGTGTACAGCATCAAGGATGAGGACCTGTTAACTTGAACCAATCCGGAAGGTGCAGTGCGGAACAGAGGCATGGAACCCCACAGAAGCACTACGGAGTGCTTATGTGGGTTTTCTGTCCATGCCTCCGTGGTGCGGACATATTAAGGACATTCGTGTTCCGTAACAGCCTGGAAATGCGAGGAGTTGTAGTCCTCTCCTCTTTTATCCCTCCATGTATTGCCCACAAATTTTCACCTGCTTTACACTACTGGTAGTAGTTCCAGCAGGCTGTTCCGGCAGAGAACAGTCTGCTGGAGCTCTCTGCATCTGGCATTGCTAGAGGTTATTGGAGTTTCTGCCGGCCGCATTGAATCCAGAGAGCTCCAGCAGGCTGTACTCTGCCAGAACAGCTTGCTGCCAGTGTGACACAGGCCTAAACTGGTCACGATGAGACTTGTAGTTCTCTTATCACTATTATGATGTTCTGCAGCAGCTGATGAGTATATTAGGCTTTGTTCACATCTCAGCTAGTGACGTTCGCTGTTCTGCCCTGTCATAGGCAGGGCCGGTTTTAGACAAAATGTGGCCCTGGGCAAAATCAAAAGAGGGGGCCTACATCTTGTAATAATGTGCTAAAAACACAGTCCGACGTCCAACACCCCCTCCGATCAGCGGTTTGAGGAGACGGCGCGTGCTGTTCACTGCTGCTGTCCCATACACCTAGAGCAGCAGAGCAGGAAGGGAGAAGGGAGACGGCACGTGCGCACAGCGTCTCCTCATACAGCTGATCGTCGGGAGTGCCGGGTGTCAGACCCCCGCCGATCTAAATTTGATAACCTATCCTAAGGATAGGTTATCAATATGAAAAAACCCAGAGAACCTCTTGAAGCTACCCCCAATACTGTGCCTGTTGTGCTCTCCATGTCCACAAACACTATACTATACACCCAGACTGCACTCATTAGTGATGGTGCCCCCAATAGTGATGATACTCCCCAAGATAGCCCCCATTAGTAGCAATGCCCTCCATATTGCATCAAATAATAATAACGCCCTACAGTACTCTAGTAGTAATAATATAACCATAATGCTCCCAGTGGCTCTAATGTCTCCCCCCCCCCCCCATACTGACAGTATATACACTCGCCTAAAGAATTATTAGGAACACCTGTTCTATTTCTCCTTAATGCAATTATCTAGTCAACCAATCACATGGCAGTTGCTTCAATGCATTTAGGGGGGTGGTCCTGGTCAAGACAATCTCCTGAACTCCAAACTGAATGTCACTCAGAATGGGAAA
Organism: Bufo bufo; assembly: GCF_905171765.1. Classification (NCBI taxonomy): domain Eukaryota; kingdom Metazoa; phylum Chordata; class Amphibia; order Anura; family Bufonidae; genus Bufo; species Bufo bufo. Next base: position 201,276,113 of record NC_053392.1, on the reverse strand, counting down.
GAAAGGTGATTTAAGCAATTTTGAGCGTGGCATGGTTGTTGGTGCCAGACTGGCCGGTCTGAGTATTTCACAATCTGCTCAGTTACTGGGATTTTCACGCACAACCATTTCTAGGATTTACAAAGAATGGTGTGAAAAGGGAAAAACATCCAGTATGCGGCAGTCCTGTGGGCGAAAATGCCTTGTGGATGCTAGAGGTCAGAGGAGAATGGCCCGACTGATTCAAGCTGATAGAAGAGCAACGTTCACTGAAATAACCACTCGTTACAACCGAGGTATGCAGCAAAGCCTTTGTGAAGCCACAACATGCACAACCTTGAGGCGGATGGGCTACAACAGCAGAAGACCCCACCGGGTACAACTCATCTCCACTACAAATAGGAAAAAGAGGCTACAATTTGCACCAGCTCACCAAAATTGGACTGTTGAAGACTGGAAAAATGTTGCCTGGTCTGATGAGTCTCGATTTCTGTTGAGACATTCAAATGGTAGAGTCCGAATTTGGCGTAAACAGAATGAGAACATGTATCCATCCTCTGATGGCTACTTCCAGCAGGATAATGCACCATGTCACAAAGCTCGAATCATTTCAAATTGGTTTCTTGAACATGACAATGAGTTCTCTGTACTAAAATGGCCCCCACAGTCACTAGATCTCAACTCAATAGAGCATCTTTGGGATGTGGTGGAACGGGAGCTTCGTGCCCTGGATGTGCATCCCTCAAATCTCCATCAACTGCAAGATGCTATCCTATCAATATGGGCCAACATTTCTAAAGAATGCTATCAGCACCTTGTTGAATCAATGCCACGTAGAATTAAGGCAGTTCTGAAGGCAAAAGGGGGTCCAACACCGTATTAGTATGGTGTTCCTAATAATTCTTTAGGTGAGTGTATATAATGTTCCACCTTTAGTGCCAGTATGTATATAATGCTCTTCCATTCCTCCCTAGTAGTGCCAGGTATATATAATGATCTCCTTCCTCCTTCCCTGGTGCCCCCAGCAGTGTGGACATTTGGTGTGTGTATATACACTGCGTGCAGAATTATTAGGCAAATGAGTATTTTGACCACATCATCCTCTTTATGCATGTTGTCTTATTCCAAGCTGTATAGGCTCGAAAGCCTACTACCAATTAAGCATATTAGGTGATGTGCATCTCTGTAATGAGAAGGGGTGTGGTCTAATGACATCAACACCCTATATTAGGTGTGCATAATTATTAGGCAACTTCCTTTCCTTTGGCAAAATGGGTCAAAAGAAGGACTTGACAGGCTCAGAAAAGTCAAAAATAGTGAGATATCTTGCAGAGGGATGCAGCACTCTTAAAATTGCAAAGCTTCTGAAGCGTGATCATCGAACAATCAAGCGTTTCATTCAAAATAGTCAACAGGGTCGCAAGAAGCGTGTGGAAAAACCAAGGCGCAAAATAACTGCCCATGAACTGAGAAAAGTCAAGCGTGCAGCTGCCAAGATGCCACTTGCCACCAGTTTGGCCATATTTCAGAGCTGCAACATCACTAGAGTGCCCAGAAGCACAAGGTGTCCAATACTCAGAGACATGGCCAAGGTAAGAAAGGCTGAAAGACGACCACCACTGAACAAGACACACAAGCTGAAACGTCAAGACTGGGCCAAGAAATATCTCAAGACTGATTTTTCTAAGGTTTTATGGACTGATGAAATGAGAGTGAGTCTTGATGGGCCAGATGGATGGGCCCGTGGCTGGATTGGTAAAGGGCAGAGAGCTCCAGTCTGGCTCAGACGCCAGCAAGGTGGAGGTGGAGTACTGGTTTGGGCTGGTATCATCAAAGATGAGCTTGTGGGGCCTTTTCGGGTTGAGGATGGAGTCAAGCTCAACTCCCAGTCCTACTGCCAGTTTCTGGAAGACACCTTCTTCAAGCAGTGGTACAGGAAGAAGTCTGCATCCTTCAAGAAAAACATGATTTTCATGCAGGACAATGCTCCATCACACGCGTCCAAGTACTCCACAGCGTGGCTGGCAAGAAAGGGTATAAAAGAAGAAAATCTAATGACATGGCCTCCTTGTTCACCTGATCTGAACCCCATTGAGAACCTGTGGTCCATCATCAAATGTGAGATTTACAAGGAGGGAAAACAGTACACCTCTCTGAACAGTGTCTGGGAGGCTGTGGTTGCTGCTGCACGCAATGTTGATGGTGAACAGATCAAAACACTGACAGAATCCATGGATGGCAGGCTTTTGAGTGTCCTTGCAAAGAAAGGTGGCTATATTGGTCACTGATTTGTTTTGTTTTGTTTTTGAATGTCAGAAATGTATATTTGTGAATGTTGAGATGTTATATTGGTTTCAATGGTATAAATAAATAATTGAAATGGGTATATATTTGTTTTTTGTTAAGTTGCCTAATAATTATGCACAGTAATAGTCACCTGCACACACAAATATCCCCCTAAAATAGCTAAAACTAAAAACAAACTAAAAACTACTTCCAAAAATATTCAGCTTTGATATTAATGAGTTTTTTGGGTTCATTGAGAACATGGTTGTTGTTCAATAATAAAATTAATCCTCAAAAATACAACTTGCCTAATAATTCTGCACTCCCTGTATATATATATATATATATATATATATATATATATATATATATATAAAAACACCTCCCTCCCGTCCCCCCGCCGCTGTCTGCGATGCAGACCACAGTTTTATCTGTGGCTTGTGTTGCTGCGTCCTGATGCATACGATCCCAATGACATCACCACTCCTGCGGCCTGAAGCTTGTGAAGTTGGACAGGAATGAGTGCGCCCCCCTTTATGAGTAGCGAAGTGGCGCCCTAGGAGTATGACTACCCTCCCCTATCCATCGTCCCGGCCCTAATTGAGAGCACATTACTGCAGGAGGTATGACGCCTAGCATGTCTAAGCCATTATTATTTAATATCAGAGCACATTACAGGGGGAAGTATAAGAGAAGACTACAACTCCCAGCATGTCCAAACAGTTATTATGTAATATTATGTAATATCAGAGTACATTATAAGAGGAGGTATACAACTCCCAGCATATTCAGAGTGTTGTAATGTACCCTGAAATTATATAATGGCCTGGACATGCTGAGACTTGTAGTCCACTCCTCTTGTAATGTACTCTGATATTACATAAAAAGCTGGGCATGCTGGGAGTTGTAGTCCTCTCCTCATGCCCCCTCTTGTAATATACTCTGAATTACATAACAGGAGGTATAAGAGGAGAGGACTACAATTCCCAGCATTTCCCTGGCACTTACATTGAATCCATACTTCTTCACATGCATGGCTGGTCTTCTTCATTATTTTACTGCCCTGCTGAGCTCTTGTTCTGGTCACATGATGGTGAGGTCATCGCAGGTCCTTCATCCTCTCTACTCTGCTGAGCTCCGCCTTCTGCATCTGACATTATCACAGGCCCTGTCAGCACTGTGGTAATGATTTCTCTTATATGTTAGGGAGGGGACCTTACACTGCATTGTAAAGTGCAGCTGTACAGCTGTCCGCCCGTTTGCTTCCTCGAACGCTCATCTGAACAGCAGCACTGAAGCAGGGGGCCCCTTAGATAATGGGGGCCCTGGGCAATTGCCAAGTTTGCCCCCACCTAACGCCGGCCCTGGTCATAGGTGCACAACAACGTAAATCACGTTAGTGCTGGTCTGGCACATCTGGACATAGGGGCCCAATTCAGATTCTTGCCATGGGGCCCAGCGATTTTTATGTAAGCCCCTGCTTGCAAGATTAATGCAAATACGATAAGATATATACAACATGACAGTATTCAAAAAGCAACAGGAACATATTGCTGGAAGGTATTTCATGCTCTGCTCATATCAGACACTGGTATTCATACACACGTGCACCAACACTATGCATTCTATGAAATGCCAAAAATTCCACTGCATATTTCACATCAGGATTAATTGTTCCAACAAACTATGGGTTATGCTTTAACTTGTAACTACAAAAATGCAACCTCAGCAACAAAAGACAGCTATTTAACCATTTCAAGTTTGAAGGATCTCTTCAGTCACATTTAGCTGAAAATTATATTCCAAAGGGAGGGGCTCTGATAAATAAAGGCATTTCGGGGAATACATAAAAAAAATTGAGTAACGTACCTAGTGTAAGAAGATTTATAATTATATACAGTATGTTCCTGTCTCTGCTATAAATCAATGAACCTTTAAGAGGTTTTGCACTCCAGTTTTGCTGATGCAATGCCCTAATCACAGGCAAGTGACTAACAGGAGCGTAATACAGGTCAATGTGACAGCATTTATTATTACTGTCATTTATTCTACAGGAGGGAACAAACTGCACACACTGGACAAATCATACTCCTTCTGTCCACTTTCTGCAAAGACTGACCTCATTACATTTCCAATCAATTCACACCGTGTTAAAACACTCTTCACTGGACTGATATGATATGGGTAACCTGTCATAATTCATGTCCAGAACTTATGTCTTCTAATAGAAGACAAAAAAATAAAAATGATCTCATGAGAACTTGGATGATGTACAGAATTTAAGCCATGCCGATTACCGTTCTTCCACCTACTTTTTCCTATCAGAGACAAGTTCTTTCCATGATCAGATTCTGGGCTATTTTCAATAGAGTTTGGATGGTTCTCCATGGATCATTACTTATTATGGATGAGCGAACTTGTGTTTTCAAGTTCGGCGTACAAGTTTCAGGTTCGGGTTATCTAAGAATTCCTTTATGGATTCCGCTACCACGGACTATAAGTTATGGATTCTGCTACCATGGACCATAACGGAATTCTTAGATAACCTGAACCTTGTATGCCGAACTTGAAACCACAAGTTCGCTCATCCCTACTGAAAATACTCAACACAAATCAGGAAGAATTTTGATTTCGGAAGTTCGACTTTACCAAATACTGACCATACAATACACTTTCAAGGTCACATGTTGTTTTAGAAGAGGTGACAAAATGCTTTAAAAGGGTTGTTTGGTTATTTTTAAAAAAATGCACACCTATTGGGAATAAAAAAAATATATACTCTGCAATATGCTAACTTTTCTCAAGCATTTCTCTGTGCTTCACTCCTTTGGCCTCTGTGACGTCATATGACATGGCCAGGTCCTCTAATAGCAGCTATGGACATTTGTCCTTTTGGATGACATGGTCATGTGCCGCTACATGGATATGCAGCCATAGAGAAAAAGGGGCTGCTCACTAGTAAAAGGCAGGCAGTGGAGCAGATGATTTTAGAAAAAAAAAAGTGAGCATATTGCAGCTTTTATTTTTTATTCCTTTTTATTACCAGGTTAGGATAAATGTTAAAGATCCAGAACACCCCTTAAAAAAAAAAAAAAAAGACCACCAATATGTACTTCACATGGAAATCAGCTGGGGAGTAAAAGCTATCAAAGCAATACATTTTCCTTTTTGAACTGAATCAAAACCTTCTATTGTTTTTCAAATATTAACAGCTTATATGTGAATATGTGAAATATATGTGTACGGTAATTTGTTTTTTCAAAAAACGTGTGAAGGGTTTCCTAGATATATTAGGTCACTTAGGGGGTCATTTATTAAGACTGGTGGTTTAGACACGTCTTAATAACCCCTATATCTAGCGGTGGATCCGCCAAAGTTATGAAGAGGCGCAGGCATCTACGTAACTTGGGCGCATCTAGCGCCAGTCTACATGTAAGCAAGCTTACTAGCTGGCTTACATTTAGACCATTGAGACCTGCTGCAAGACCTGCTGCCTGCCCAAACCCCCCCCCCCCCCCCCCAGCTCACGCCACGCCCACTTTTTTAGATTGCGTATACAAATATTTCTGGATATATGTAATTGAGCCTCTAGGAGCAACGGGGGCGTTGTCGTTACTCCTAGAGATTCTGCTTTCTCTGTAACTGCTGCCCCCTCTGTACTTTGATTGACAGTGCCAGGCAGTGATGGTGTTTACACTGCCTGAACCTGACAATGAACCTGTAAAGGGAGCTGCAGTTGCAGAGAGAGCAGAGCCTCTAGGTGTAACGACAACGCCCCCATTGCTCCTAGAGGCTTATTTGCATATAATAAAACACAATTTTTCTCAGCGATGCGGGCACGTGAACTTTGGACCAACACAGATGCCTTCAGCTGCCAAGCACACATGTAACAGGTCAGCCAGTTTCATGGATACAAATCTGCTGACAGATGCTTTATAAGCTGCTAAATACACAATAAATATTGTACAGTATATCTTCTATATCAAGGATCAGCAACCTCCAGCACTCCAGCTGTTCTAAACCTACAACTCCCAAAATCCTACTTTTATTTCTATGAAAGTTACAAGAACAGCCAAGTAAGTGTGCATGCTGGGAGTTGTAGTTTCACAGCAGCTGGAGTGCCAAAGGTGGCAGATCCCTGTTCCATGTCTACATGTAGGTTTACTAGCCAATGGCACTCACCACACCGGATCACACAGAACAAGCATTACATCCTTACTAGAAATGGGCCGGAAAAGTAAAAGCAAACGTTATTGCAGTTCTGAATGTCATTTAATGTACGGATGGTACAAGCTAATGTAGTATGAAGCAAAGAAATGGTAGAAGATATTTTTTTGCGGAAATATCTTGGACACGTTGTGTTTACAATGGCAAAGGGCCATGCAGGATGCAATTCCAGTTGCACGCTCTGTTATGCTGGTCTGGGAGGCAAACCAAAATAACAGAGGTGTATGGTCAGGGACTGGGAGACAGATATAGGTTTTGACTGTCTATTTGTGGCATCTGATGTCTAGCAGCACAATGGAGACCAGTGGGGAGTGTCTGTGTTCAGAAATCCATGGTTATGAGACAGGACAGTTGTACCTAAAGGGGTCATGCCAGCATTAATATAAAAAATGAAAATCAGACATCATATACGTAGTACATGACAATCTCTTTCTAACAAAGCTAGAACCAGCGCATCCACAAGATCCAGAACTCTCCCCATTCATTGCTCCGGTTGTTCTGCAAGATTCATTTGAGGCTGGTAGCACAGAGATGTGGCCTTTCTGCTGCAGCTCTCTTCCTATCACAGCTCAGGGGTGTGTGTCCTTTCTGCTGCGACTCTCTCCCTATAACTTTCAGAGCTTCTAACAGTAGATCTGGCTGGTGACAGTGGAAGGATGGAACCGAACATGTGCGTCCACCTCAGTAAGTTGACATGCGCATTACTATACAGATTAAACACCAGGGAACGCCATTATAATGACATAGAGGACTGGAGTATTTTTGTAACTACAAAAGTAATGTGTTTTTTTCATGATAATGTATATTTAAATAACATTTAAAGAGGACCTTTCATCGGTCCAAACATTGTGAACTAAGTATCATGACATATACAGCGGCGCCCAGGGATCTCACTGCACTTACTATTATCCCTGGGCGCCGCTCCGTTCTCCCGCTATGCCCTCCGGTATGTTCGGGGACTTGGTTATAGTAGGAGGAGACTGCCCTTGTTCTGCTGGGCGTCTCCTTCTCCTAGGCTGTAGCACTGGCCAATCGCATCGCAGAGCTCACAGCCTGGGAGAAAAAAAAACTAAGCCTAGGAGAAGGAGACGCCCAGCAGAACAAGGGCAGACTCCGCCTACTATAACCAAGTCCCCTAAGTATCCGCCTACTATAACCAAGTCTCCAAACATACCGGAGGACATAACGGGAGAACGGAGCGGCGCCCAGGGATAATAGTAAGTGCAGTGAGATCCCTGGGCGCCGCTGTATATGTCATGATACTTAGTTCACAATGTTTGGACCGATGAAAGGTCCTCTTTAATGGTGACACAACTACCTTAAGTGAATTTAAGTAGGAAGACATCATAGCCATTAGAATAAAAGTGCACCAGGCAGGTAATGAGACTGTGAATATAATGTCTTTGATATGTTTACAAGAATGTACATTAAAGTTTTAAATGGCTGGAGAAAATATTCAGAAAACCATCTACTACTTTCCTATGAACTATCATCAACTACAGAGTTAGTGGTTTAAAGGGGTTATCCAGTTTTTAGGCTAGTCTACCACTGGGTGATTGGCAGGGGTCCAACACTAGGCACCCCCATTGATTGGCTGATGGGGCTTTGTAGTTTCGGTGCTAACTTCCAAACAGCTGATTGTGGGGGTGCAGGGTATCGGACCCCGCATATCAGCTAGTTATTGCCTATCCTGAAGATAGGATATTACTAAGTTAAAGCTGAACCACCCTTTTAAAAAGGGTTTCCCCAGTAAAGTTGGCATATTCTGCATAGGATATAGACTGGTACAATCAGGACCCGCCTAGATCCTTAAAATGAAAGGGCACTGTGGCTCATCACTCATTTTCCCTGTATGATGATAAAGGCCATTCAATGTGCAAGGAACTACAACATGACCTCATTCACATGAATGAAGTGGCGACTGGGAGCGTGCAGGAGAAATGCTGAAGAGGCTTTCATCCTCCCAGAGGTCAGACCCCCACCAATCATATCCTAGCAATATGTCATACAATTTAATGATGGGAATATTCCTGTACCATCCGAAATATATGTGTAGGTTACTATTAAGGCTCATGCAATATACTGGCATTGGCCATGTGCACTCCCTTGAATGGGTCCACAATCCGCAAGATATGGAACGGTGCGACTTCGGTCCGTGCCTCCGCAGAGCAAAAAAATAAAACATGAAAAATAGAAAGGACTGAATCTTGCAGATCGCCGACCCATTCAAGTGAATGGGTCCACATCCACAAATGGCGGCCACGCAGCTGGTGCCCGTGCATTGCGGACCGCAGCACGGGCACAGGGTCCACACGGTTATGTGCATGAACCCTTAATAAAGTCTTTTGTGGGATATATATAAGACTTAGGGGGAGATTTATCAAACTGGTGTAAAGTAGAACTGTCTTAGTTGCCCATAGCAACCAATCAGATTCCACCCTTTTCAGAACTCCTTTGGAAAATGAAAGGTGGAATCTGATTGGTTGCTATGGGCAACTAAGACAGTTCTACTTTACACCAGTTTGATAAATGACCCCCTTAATTCTTTATGTAAATGGTTGCTTCAGTGCACCCAGTGGTTAGGTAATGCCCCTTGGTGGACTAAAGCCATTATTTGCATAAAGAAAAAATAATAATTTTCCATGGGAACAACATAACCAATTTTCACAAGACCGGTATCATTTTAAACAGCAGGGTCAACCCTACCAGGCTGTCTGCATGGTTTAATATGTTTGCTCCTGCTGACAGGTGCTCTTTAAGCAGCCATGTCTGTACCTTCACGTAATGGGGCAGTCATAGGATGTAGCCCTGTAGTTTTTTGCAGCAGTGCAGCCATGTTACTGTACAACAGGGCTGTGCCGTATAACAGTTTCTATGTAACCTCAAAGGTAACGCACATTTCCAGTACTGTAGGAATAGCAAGTACACAAGTGCCAGCCTGAGCGCAGCCCTGCCTTTGTCAAGTAGGGCAGACTTCTCTGCCACAATTAGAGAGCGACGATGGAGGGAATGCTGAAAAGATCATAGTGACTCATCATGGCCACTATTGATAGGACTGCTGGTTCACGTGCCAGCAGCTGCCCGCACTAGTACTGGAGAAGAGTCAGTCTACATAGCCAGATGCCTTTTCAACTTCTGTAAGGAAGTTTTTAGGATTAGAAAGGGATATTATGGGTAAAAATAGCACTACTCTTGCTGAAAATGGTTCCTGGCTGGTAGAAAATAGCGGCAGCTGGACACTTACTATGGGCACTCTCCAAAGCTACCAAAGCAGCCGAAGAAGGTGATGTGCTTCACCATAATCATGAATATAATGGTTTTAAACTTTTCTTATGAAGATTTTCTTACAGTTTGAGATTTGTTTGTGTTTTTTTTTACATTATCTCCAATACTAAGTTAATTATTGCTATATATGTCTGTATAACATGTATAGACAGTATCATTGTTCTGCCCTATAAATGGTTACTGGATGAAAACTTCTTGTCACATTCCTTAATTGTTTCAGGTTTATTGTACAGTTTGTAACTTTCCTAAAGTAAGATGATAACAGACCTACCTCGGAAACTACAATGGGCAACAAAACCTACAGTATGCTAACATATAATAACATACCATAGCAATATAGAAGTGATGAGTAATACAGAAATGCAGAATTTACCCTGGTGCAGCTAGACTAAAAAAACTAAAAAACTTTTAGATGGGAAGCTTTGAACATGCTGCGGATGTTCAGAGGTAGGCTAGGGCTAAGTAGTGATATGAATTTGCCCATGAATCACAATGAAATCGGTATTGGGGCTTTAGTTATTCCTATTAGTTAACCCCTATAATGACCCTCCAATGCCTAGGCCCCTTGTATGGATTATACTTACCTGCTCCCTGGCATCAGCCTCGCTCTGGATCCCTGCACGGCCGCAGCGGCATCTCCCGCAGATCAAAACGTTGGGCAACAGCAGGCCCTGACAGGAATGCGCCTCCTTAGTGTCACCCGCGAAGATGCAGCGGTTGATGATGCTGTTCTATGCACTGACAGAAACACATATGGGAATATACATGTCACGGATGTAGTAGGGGAGAACACCAAAAGACAACAAGAAGGAAGGGTAAAGACACTAGGCCTCACCGCTAGGGAAGGAAAAGGGTCACCACCTATAAAACCCTGCTCCTGGCCCTAACTCCTATCCGTATGGGCACCTCTCGATGGTAGAGATGCCCATACACAGGAACCTAGAAAACCCTGGTGGCCCTCAGATGCCCTAATATTAATGACAGGGCAGAGACTACCTGCTCCTTCCCTGGTGAAGGAACCAGCGTCTCGCTGAGGCCTAGTAAACAACAAAGGTGGGGGGAATACAAAATACAACAAACGGAACACTTAACTTCTGAGGCTGATGGATGATGGATGAACAGGACTTCAACTAGACCCACACTCCAGCTCTTCCAAAAACCAAATGAAGCTATCCAGAGCAAGGAGTGATGGGTAGAGTCAGACTAAATAGGGGGAGGTTAAGGTCACATGATCCACACCTGAACAGGAGGTGTGGACATACAAGCAACACACAGACAAAGTGAAACCAAAACCAAAAGAGGCTGTCAGATCACTGATATGCAGATATTCTTTCAGACCTTCTAAAACCTGTCACCGGTGTGACAATACATTTTGCGGTATGTATACTACTATATCACTTGCTCTAACGAACTGTTTCCTGTCAAAAACTGCCCACACCAATTTTTGACCAGTTGAAACCCGCGCTCATGGTGGAAACCAGCTAAATCCTCGCAGGATCCCATTATAGTCAATGAGAGTCTGGCGGTGAATGGCAGTATCCAACTCTGCCAGAACAGCCTGCTGCATAGCTTTAGTGCAGATCTGGAACTAGCCTAAGGGCCCCATTAGACTGCCCGATGTTTGGCCAGGACAAGCGCCAATAGATAATAAACTCATTTGCATCAGGCTATTACACAGGCCAATGTAAAGTGAATGTGAGGGGAACATTTGCTGCCACAATCGTTCCTCTCTCATTAAATTCTAATGATTATTGGCAGGTCGTCCCTGATTACACAGGAAGATTTGCTGCTCATACTCATGCATTTCTCATCCGTATAAAAGATGGAAATCAGCCTTGCTCGTTTATCGATTGCACTATTGTACAGGCCAATTATTGGGAACAAGTGTTCCTATGAAGCCTTGCTCCCGATATCAGGCCCAAAAATCCTTTGGTCTCATTGGGTCCCTAGGAGTATGTAGTAGGTATAAAGCAGTGATTTAAATGTTATAGGGATGTCCAACAACTGTACCAGAAAAATATGTCACAAAGAAGAAGCTTCTCCCACCGCACATGGACTAATGTCTTTTTCCAAAGCATAAAATTGAAATTAAGACATAAAAATTTTAAAGAAACAGCCCAGAGGTAATGAATGAACGAACAGGTTTGTGTTGTCAGTGTTATAACTAGGAATAGCAGAGATTTGCTCTGGTATGATAGGAACAGTTCTCAGACCAAATTATCAGGACCTCCGTCTGATGAGGTCCACAATGTAATCAGCTAAATGTTAGTAAAAATATATGTAATAGAAAGGCAAACTAGTTAATACGGTCACGTGACAGAGGAAGGAGTGGGTGGATTCCAAGTTGGACGGTCCTACTGCCTCCAGCCGACAGGAGTCTTAGGTTAGACGAAATGAAATTAAGGAATGTGCAGGAGAACTTCTCAAACACGCGTGACTGGATTTGTACAGCTTGAGTTAGTTACACAGACTACACTAAATCCACTCCAACTACAACGCATAAAACCCATACAACACAAACTATGGATATAACAATTATAAAGAAGTACATCTTTCATGGCTTACTAGACTTCTTGTTTCACATATCCACTTAGTGACCTCTGGGGTTTTATCGCTACTCACGTTCTTCACACAAATATCTCGCTACATGAGTCCGAACAGAGTCGATCCGGGGAGGACAGCGGCATAATCAGTTCTTCATGTGTTGCTATGGCTTTCTGCAGTAAGACAATGTGGGATTATGTTTCGATAAATATATTAGGCGTTAACAAGAGATGTTAAACTTTAGAAGTGCACAGGGAATCAACCAAATTTCCTTGGCCACCATGACCAACCATGTTTTTCTTATAAGTATACGCTCAGGAAGTGAACTTTCAACCAAGATGTAACTGTTCAGAATATAGGTGCAAATCAGCAAATATAGTGGTATAAAGATATAGGTGAGATTTATTTAGACCAGAATTATTAATTTTCCCTGCTTTGGTTTAATCTGCCCTGCTTTGGCATGAGATGAGCCAAATTCATTAATAGGCTCATGCCTCTTAACAAATTTGTTGCATCTCCTGTGTCCATGCGCCAGACTGAAATCTACGCACGCCAGGAGCCAGAGTAGAAAATATGTGTAACGTATAGCGTTTTTCTGATGCACACATTGTTAAGGCTACTTTCACACTAGCGTTTTTTGCGGATCCGTCATGGATCTGCAAAAACTTTTCCGTTACAATAATACAACCGCATGCATCCGTCATGAACGGATCCTTTTGTATTATGTCTTCTACAACCATGACGGATCCGTCTTGAACGCCATTGAAAGTCAATGGGGGACGGATCCGTTTTCTATTGTGCCAGATTGTGTCAATGAAAACAGATCCGTCCCCATTGACTTACATTGTGTGCCAGGACGGATCCGCTTGCTATTGTGCCAGATTGTGTCAGACAAAACGGATCTGTCCCCATTGACTTACATTGTGTGCAGGACGGATCCGTTTGGCTCCGCTTCGTCAGGCAGACATCAAAACGCTGCAGGCAGAGTTTTGGTGTCCACCTCCAGAGCGGAATGGTGACCGAACGGAGGCAAACTGATGCATTCTGAGCTGATCCTTTTCCATTCGGAATGCATTAGGGCAAAACTGATCCGTTTTGGAAAGCTTTTGAGAGCCCTGAACGGATCTCACAAATGGAAAGCCAAAACGTGAGTGTGAAAGTACCCTAAATCAGTCGGGCCGCGTGGCCCGCCTCCTCCCGCCCATGCCCCACTTAATTTTTGTACAAATTGTGAGGGCATCGTAAAAGCCTACACAACGGTACCTGCGACAATATTTGCAACTTTTGTATGCCTAAAAAACAGGTGTACAGCCATAATAAATCCCCCTGTAGTATATGAAATGCTAGTATGGGTTTCTTAAATACTCTGTGAGGGTTGTTTGGCATCTTTTGTATTCCTTTTTTTGTACATTCAGCCCACTGGAAGTGTACCATATGCAAAGGAGTTAGAATTATGTAGTTGCCAGATACATACTTATTTTTCAAGATTTTGGTAGTGTGTTTTCCTGGCTGTTTTTTTAGTTTTCACTTTTCTTCTCAGCTTCCATGGGTCCTGGTGCAACAGTTGGCAATTCAATGGGTAGGATCAGTAATAATTAAATAATTTGGCGACAGTCCACCCATGATTAGAAACTGCATGACCTTATTCGCAAAAGGCACAGATTTTGAGACACCTTTTATGTTTTTTTTATAAACCTTAACCGCAAAACACATTTTTTGCTGCTAGAATGGAAAGCTGATAATATCTGTTGATCCATTAGCATTATTCTGTCTCTTGCTGGAGAGAAATTGAGAATTCTGTTTCTAATGGAACAATTACCTAATGAATATGAAAAGGCTAAATATGGAGCTGGGATATTTAGCGCATCAATTGGCTACTTAGTAGAATGAATAAAACCTTACAGAAAAAAAGAGTGAACAACCTTGTGGTTCAGTCATCCTAAACCACCACACATATTACCCATGGCGGCCCTAAATTCTAATATCATAATAAACCTCAGCAGTATCCTATAACTAAGAGGCATAAAAGTGACTCTGCAGCATCTGGCCGTACACATATCATGCCAACAAGCTATTGGCAGCTTAGAGGCTTAAGAAAAACGTTATGTTCCCGATGAAACCTAATGCAAATGCTAAAGACTGGATGCCACAATTAATCATGGCAGATGAGCGCCATTCACCTTTTTCTCCTCTTGATTTATTGCTGAGGGACATGTGATTAACACAAAATGATCTCCCTGCTTTCATGTGACACTGCTTCCCTGCACTTCACCGGATCCACATGAAGAAACGGGAGGATGGCTGAGCAGGGACAGAACCAGAGGTTAAGTCTCCACCACCCTTCATGCTGCTTCCTTTTAACTCCTTGGAAGTTCACGCAATAGTCCCAGTGTTTCTTCATCTCACAGAAGGATAAATGACCATCAGTTCCTCCATATAGCTTTCGTTGATGGGGAAAATATTCTCTACAAGATTTTGCATTCTCTCCTTTTCTGTAGATTTTTCATGTTCAAGATTTGATGCTGGCAAATTCATGAAATTAACAAGCGATCTGTCCATTGTATACTATGGTCTGTGAAATGAAGCCTGATTTAGGATCAAGAAGTCAAGACAGGTCAACTCTTAATGCTTGGACCTTCAAGTGCTCTCAACTAATTTTAAGCGGTATTCCAGATTATATTAATAATAAATTATAAATAATAATAATAATAATAATAAATAATTATTATTAATGATGGCCTATCCACAAGGTAGTCTATCAATATCTGACAGACAATATCAATATCTGATAGGCAAGGGTCTGACGTCCTGCACCAGTGCTGATTTGCTGATCTGCAGTAGGGACTACACAGCCTTGTCCATTGTGCAGTGGACGGCACTGGTAACTGCAGTGCTGCCCTTATTCACTTCAATGGGAGCAGCGCTGCAGTGACCAGCTCCACTCGGACGGAGCTGTGTAGTTCCTGCATCCAAGCTACTCTGAAACAGCGGGGCTGAGGAGTGTCGGGCCCCTACCAAACATATATTCATGGCCTATCCTGAGGATAGACCATACATAATAAGATCCTAAAAGACCCCTTTGAAAGGGACATGTTAGATCTCCTAATGTTTGTTTTAAAATAAACGTGTATTCCCTACGAAATAACAATGCTGGATAATCTTTGCACTCTGCACAGTGCCATTCCTCCGTTATTACTCGTGGAAATGAATACATTGAGAACTGGGCATTACCATTCCTGCTGTCACTAGTGTATACCCTAAGACCACATTCAGACGTGACAGCTGTTTTTTCTAACGACTGTCACACATCCGATTTAAGAATTATGGCAGTCTATGGGGTTAGTCATGCGTCCGTTTTTTTGACGGCCAGTAAATAATGGATGTCAAAAAATAGGACATGACCTATTTTGTCCATTTTCATGGACCGACAACCCCCATACAATTGAAGGGGACCATTTTTAATATCCGTTTCTCAGAAAGGCATCAGTGAAAAAATTAGAAAGACAGTTAAAAACAGACCACTTTCCCGTTTTTGACAGACGGTGTTTCAATGCATCCGGATCCGTCTACAAATGCTATCCGTTTGCACACGGATTTCCAGATCTTCACAACGCAAGTGTGAAAGTACCCTTAAACACCCAATTGAAAAGGGAAATGGTAGTACCCAGTTCTTCATCTATTTGCAATTAACAGCGGATGGCACAATGCAGGTTTCTAAGTAAAAGATGCTTCTTTATGGGAAAGGGAAGTATTGAGTAAAGCACACATGCCCCCCAGATTGGGAAGAGAATTTTAAAGCATGCCCATCAGAAAGTTGAAGCATTGCACACGCTCTGCATTTACAGAACCCCCTTAACAAATTGACTCTGTGTTAATATGGATCATTTTTACAAACAAGACATATGTTTGAATTACAGGCATGACTAATGATTTCCACCCTATGCACAGTTCCAGAGAATTTGATAGCAAAAACAAGTCATACTGCATCGGTCTTCACAATCATCAGGCATTTCTGACCTAACCCGTAACATTGTTTATCAGAATGAGCCGGGCCGTTGGCTTTCACTGTATTTCTAATTAACTGAAAGATAGAAAGAAGGAAATCTAACATACTTGGACTATTTAGTCCATCAAGCCTGCATTCTTTTCCTAATTACTGTAAATACTTAAACTTCATATGAACTCTAGCGTTTCCCTCCCCTCTACTTTTGGTCCCCTTTCCTCTATTCCGAGAATTATATTAGTGTACCTAACTCAGCTTGACATCACAGGGGTCTGTCTTGCATTTGCTCAGCAGTGCAGGGTAAGCAGCGTCCCCACCACCATAGGAGTTAAAACCTACAGTTATGTCTGGCTTTCTTAGGAGAGCATTCAGAACATCTGGCTTTGGCTACAACTAAACAGCAACAAAGGCATCTCCTTTTCTGCAAACAGCATGCTAAGAAGCCAGGAAATCTAACAATCCCAGGATAAGATTAGTAGGAATATCAAAACGAAAACTCTGTTATGTAGGTTTCATATAAGTCTGGGCTTTGATTAATTAAAGGAAGCAATGTGAAGCTAGGAGAATTGGAAAATAGTGAGAATTTTATATCAAGATTACAAAAGCTAAAAAAACAATACAAAGAGAACCGCTGCGCCTTTTCTGTAGGCCTCTTTCACAGGTCCATGTCTGTGACAAGATGGTCAGTGGTTCATCTGTGAAGTTGTCTGCGAAAAATCTGTGTTTGGTCTGTGTGTCCGTTTTTTGGTCTCCATGTGTCATCCATACACCACAATACTTCTAGGCCAAAAATTTATTTCCAGAGAATCTCCACTACTAATGGTCTAAGGAAACGAAAGGCCAAACATGGAGGGCATCTGCATTGTGTAACTATAATGTGCCTATCATTAATAGAAGTATGCCATCAATGTCCCACATGGAAATACCCCTTTACGAAAACAGACACATCAGGAAGACAGACATTTCGGGACCCATTTATTAAGACCAGCGTTTTAGACGCCGATCTTAATAACCCCTATACATGGCGGTGAATCCGCCAGAGTTATGAAGAGGCACCGGCCTCTTCAAGCCGCTGCCAGGAGTCCGCGGCGCATCAGGCTGAGCCAGGTGTGCAGGCGCGGGTTCTTGCAGAGGGACGGGTAGGATTGTGGAGGCGACGCTGAAGACGGAAGGCGGCGCTGGACACCGGAAGGCTAGGGGTGTAGCCGGGCACCCTGTATTAACGGACCTCCCCTTGGGCACCTTAAGTGAGTGATTGACAGGTTATAAAAACCTGTTTTTTTGGCGAATAGAGCCATAGTAAAGTTTAATAAGGCCAGCTTAGGATTCTTATTATTACTCCGGACATGAGCATATGTTTAGGTTATAGGGGTAAAATCTCATGACAGAATCCCTTTAATTAGCAAACAAATTAGGTTGACCATAGGGGTGGGCGATATGGCCTAAAATCTATATTGCGATATAATTTTAAGCATGTGCGATATGTGATATATATCGCGATATACTGTTTTCTATATTTGGGGGGGGTGTTTAAACTTTTTTTTTTTTTTTACTTTTTATTTAATAACTAACTATTAGCCTTCTTAAGGGCTAGAACCCTTGTCATATTCACCCTAATAGAGCTCTATTAGGGTGAATAGGACTTTACACTCTCCCTGCTGCCTTGTGCTTTGTGCACACAACAGCAGGGAGCTGACCATGGCAGCCAGCCTCTTATGTGCCCCCCAGCCTCTGATCCGCCCCCCAGCCTCTCATGTGCCCCCCAGCCTCTTATGTGCCCCCCAGCCTCTCCCTCTTATCAGCCCCCTCTGGTAACTCAAACCCACCCCCCCTCCCTCCCCAGTATTAATCATTGGTGGCAGTTGCCACAGGGTCCCCCTCCTCCCCCCCATCATTGGTGGCAGTGGGCAGTTCCGATCGGAGTCCCAGCAGTGTAATGCTGGGGCTCCGATCAGTTACCATGGCAGCCAGGACGCTACTGAAGTCCTGGCTGCCATGGTATGTTAGTGAGCAGCATTATACTCATGTGCGCTGTGGCCGCCGGGCCCTCTTTCTTCTCCTAGGTCTGTGCGGCACATTGCTAATGCTATAAGCATTAGCAATGCGCCGCACAGACAGAAGAAGGAGCGACCGGCGGCCACGGCGCACGTGAGTATAATGCAGCCAGGACTTCAGTAGCGTGAAAACTAAGTCAGTTTTCCTTTACACCAGTTTTGATAAATCCCCTGTCTGTTTTAGAAGTGCCAGTAACCCCATTAAAACAGATTATTCTGAAGTCCTAAGAAGAAATCAATAATACTCCATCCATCCAGCTATGTTTTATTATTTTAAACGATTTCTGTATAGAACTAAATATTTTCTGACCATCTGGAACTAGTCATGGCAGCAAGCCAACATTTAGCAATTTTTTTTTTCCCCTCAAAGTAAAGGACAAATCTGTAACTGCCACGTTGCTAATGAAAAGCCAAGAGAAATCTCATATTATCTTTGGGCAGATTCATAGAAGTTTTAGAGTATTTTTAACAGCTAAATCTTCGTTTAAAACAGCAATAGAAGAAAACGTTCATGCTTTCAGGATGTTTAATCGATACATCTTTTTAAGCTATCCAGTCAAAGTAATCAGGATTTAATATTCATTAAAGGGCTGGTCGGACTTCAGCAAATGGCATTTATCATGTAGAGAAAGTTAATACAGGGCACTTGCTAATGTATTGTCATTGTCCATATTGCCTCCTTTGCTGGCTGGATTCATTTTTCCATCACATTATACCCTGCTCATTTCCAGGGGTTACAACCACCCTGCAATCGCTACAGAAGCGAGCGCCTTTTCCTAAGGTGCAAGCACGACCACCACTGATGGATTGCAGGGTGGTCAGAACCCCTGAAAATGAGCAGGGTATAATGTGATGGAAAAATTAATTCAGCCACCAAAGGAGGCAATATGGACAATGACAATACATTAGTAAGTGCCAAGTATTAACGTTCTCTACATGATAAATGCAATTTGCTGAAGTGAGACAACCCCTTTAAGCAATTGGCATCCACAATCATGATGTGGTCTCCTAAAAGGTTAACTAAGGTACATCTCCGGCCTCCACATTTTTATTGGATGGAACCAAGTTTTGCATTTTATTGTGCTTGCTATCATAATATAACTGGGATGAAGCCATTTAGAGAACTGGATAAGGGTATTCTAGCCATGGTAGGTCATTAAAGTGTATCTTAATAAATGACTTCCTGAGCTACCCTCTTGAGTATTGTCAGGTACTGCACCATATAACCATATCTTTGCCTGCAACGGTAACACAACAGATGCTGGTGACAACCACTAACAGTATCATATTTCTTACTGCTTTGTAAATACCCTGAATTACATAACCTTTATTTTAGGTGACATATCAAGAAACAGAATGCATAATTATATAAGTTATGGTTGGGGAAAGATGAGCAACAATAGCCACGTAAACTGTAATGGATGCCACTAATGCCTGTATCTGTTACCCTTGAAAAAGATCTGCCAGTATAACCAGTAAAATTACAGTGTAGAGGAACAAATGGAGGAAGGATAATGGTATGCATGCCCTCCTTCATTTAGCTTACTTTACGGATAAGCCAAGTTAAAAGATAAAAATATAAACAGCAGTCAGTCAGAGGAAAGGGTTTAGAGTACATCCTACTGCTGGAGAATGCAGTCCATACCACTGAATAACCACAGGTCTCATCCTTGAAAGGTAGCAGAGAACTTTGGAGAGCCATACATATTCAATAGATGTCCCCACTGGAGAGGGGAGAAAGCCTCTGCCAAACACTTCTGGTGGTGGGTTATCCCCTGGGAGAACAGAAGGATCAGACGAAAATATTCATTTTGCCTAATCCTCCTATCCCCATACACATTAGATTGTAGGCCAAACACGCTGTTCTCGGTGGGTTCGGCCAACAATACACTAATGGGGGCCTTTAGAGACATGGCCTATAGTGTTCAGTAAGATGTTCTTATAATAGAACCCCTAGATTAAGGCCATATACAGTAGTATAAAGTATGATCATTGTAAGCCCCCCGGGCAGGGCCCTCTTTCCTTCTGTACCAGTCTGTAACTCGTCGTGTTCATGCTTAGTGCAATTGTCTGTATTATGTATGTATATCCCTTATCATATGTACAGCGCCATGGAATGAATGGCGCTTTAATAATAAATAATAATAATCATGGATTATGATAATCCTTGCAACAATTCACGAAGATTTTTATTGGCTGAATGGCATACATTATAAAAATATGATTGTGGGGTGGATCCTATAAATATCATGTTATACAAGAGGCTATTCCATAGGTAGGGAAGTGACAGGCACAAGTCCCAACAATTTACTTACTGCTCTGCAACACAGTTATACTAAAACTAGAACATACACCTATATTTATAATGGGAGAAACAATGTGTGATTTTATATATGTACACACTTCTATTTTATAAAAGTGAAAAATACACATATATATATATGTATGTATATATATATATATATATATATATATATATATATAGACACATACTTTACAGTGTTGTACTACATCAGTTGCCTGACCATTCATCCAATGACAAGAAATATAAACCTCAGATAGACACCTGGTCTGCACTGCTTTCATTTACTGAAATGCACGCATACACTACCAGAAAGTAAAGAAAAGAACACCTGGAAAACTTAAAGGGCTTGACTCATCTCAGATATTGGTAGTATATCAAAAGGATATACCACTAATATCAAATAAGAGCGGGGCCCACCTCTGGGACCTGGTCCTATTTCAAGAATAGACCACTTAAAGTGAAGAGAGAGCACCAAGCAAGCTCAAACACCCTCCCATAGCAGTGGATGGACAGGACTTTGTGCACGTGCAGTGTGCTCTCCTTCACTTTGGGGAGCCCATTGTGGAGATAGTAGCAGGTGCCACAGGGAAGGGGGGTGATTTTCACTTATGTGACATTAGTGGCATATCCCAGTGATGCAACTGAGCTGCAATTGACAAAGTGGTCAATGGCAAACTGCTAGTAGTGCTTGGTCAATGATCACACAGCCAAGGTGGTGCACCCTTTATGTTTGGTTTCTGCAGCAGTATAATGCATTTGGAAAGTCTTCAGACCCTTTCACTTTTTTCACATTTTGTTAGCACCTTCTGCTAAAAAATTTTAAAAAAATTCCCTCCATCATTCTGCACCCAATACACCATAATGAGAAAGCAAAAACATAATTTTAGACATTTTTGAAAATGTATTAAAAAACATTTTTAATGGACATAAGTACCGTATATGCCGGCGTATAAGACGACTGGGCATATAAGACGACCCCCAACTTTTACACTGAAAATATAGAGTTTGGGATATACTCGCCGTATAAGACTACCCCTTTTTCAACACACAGCAGTACATTACTGCATCCCACCACCATCCCTGGGTACCTCTGCCATCCCTGCATCCCACCACCATCCCTAGATACCACTGCCATCCCTGCATCCCCCCACCATCCCTAGATACCACTGCCATCCCTGCATCCCACCACCATCCCTAGGTACCACCGTCATCCCATGGTATCACCACCATCCCTGCATCCCACCACCATCCCTAGATACCACTGCCATCCCTGCATCCCCCCACCATCCCTAGATACCACTGCCATCCCTGCATCCCACCACCATCCCTAGGTACCACCGTCATCCCATGGTATCACCACCATCCCTGCATCCCACCACCTTCCTTGTCCTCCCTCCCAGACCCTAAACATGTGCCACCTATACCCTGAACATGTTTTTGTTATGTTATTCTTCATATTCACATTCACATATGCACATCTGCGCCGCACTTAGATACGCCGCACGGAGATCTCGCACATGCGCAGGAGCGAGATGCGAGCGGCCGCGAGGATCCCGTGTATCCACGCTCGCCGCATGAAATCTCGCACATGCGTAGGAGCGAGATGCGAGCGGCTGGGAGGATGGCGGTACAAGGAGCATACTAGGTACAGAGCAGGGGGGGCATATGCCGTGGGTTACATCGCAGCTCTCAGCTGCTGGGGATACAAGGCAATAGCCCGGGCTCTCTCTGTTGATAATTCGGGCGTTCCGGCACTGCAGCGCCCGCCATATAAGACGACCCCCGACTTTTGAGAAGATTTTAATGTGTTAAAAAGTAGTCTTATACGCAGGAATATACAGTATTCAGTAGTCCCATTTCTCTTGATCATCTTTGAGATGTTTCTACACCTTGATTGGAGTCTACCTGAGGTAAATTGAGTTGATCTGACATGATTTGCAAAAACACACCAATGTCTGTAAAGGATCTCACAGCTGACAATGCATATCAGATCAAATACTAAGACATGAGGAGGAAAGAACCGCCTATTAAGCTCAGAGACAGGATTATTGTGTGGAGGCACAGATCAGGAACAGGGTGAAACATTTCTGCTGTACTGAAAGTTCTCAAGAGCACTGTGGACTCCATAACTCTTAAATGGAAGAAATTTGGAACAACCAGGACTCTTCCAAGAGCTGGCCGCCTCAGCAAACCACGTATCTAGAAGTACCTTGGTAAGAGGGCTGACCAAGAACACAATGGTCACTCTGGCTGAGCTCCAAAGATCCTGTCTGCAGATGGGAGAAACTTCCAGAAGGTCAACCATCACTGCAGCACTCCACCAATTTGAGCTAGCCAGAAAGAAGCCTCTTCTCAGTAAAAGATATATGAAGCCCACCTGGAGTTCGCAAAAAAAAAAAAAACACCTAAAGGACTCTCAGACTGAGAAGATTCCCTGGTCTGATGAAACAAAGATTTAACTTTCTGGCCTCAATTCTAAAAGTCATGTCTGGAGGAAACCAGGCACTGCTTATCTCCTTCCCAATATCCCCCTACAGTAAAGCATATTGGTGGCAGCATTGTGAGGGGTGTTTTCAGCAGCTAGGACAGGGAGACTGGTCAGGTTTGAAGAAAAGCTGAATGTAGCAAAGTACAGAGATACTCTTAATGAAAACCTGATCCAGTGTGCTTGGGACCTCAGACTGGGCCAAAGGTTCACCTTCCAACAAGAAAATGACACTAAGCACACAGCCAAGACAACTCAGAATTGGCTTAGGGACAACTCTGTGAATGTCTTTAAGTGGCCTAGCCAGAACCCAAAGTTGATCCCAATCAAACATCTCTGGAAAGACCTGGAAGTGGCTGTCCACAAATGATCCCAATGCAACCTGACAGAGCTTGAGAGGATCTGCAGAAAAGAACAGCAGAAAACCCCCACATCCAGGTGTACAAACCTTATGGCATCATAGCCAAGAAGACTGGTGGCTGCAATCACTGCCATAGGTGCTTCAATGAAGTACTGAATACTTATGTCAATGCAAGATTAAAATTTTTACCTTTTCAATAAATTACCAAAGATTTTGAATATTCTGTTTTTACTTACCTATTATGGGGTATGGAGTGCAGAATGATAGTGAAAAACTAGATTTTTTTATTTTATTATTTTAGCACTTGGCGACAATATAACAAAATGTGAAAAAAGGTAATGGGTCTGAAGACTTTTCAAATGCACTGTATATGTTGAGGCAGGGTAACTTTCCTAATGGGTGGCATCTCCCCTTACTGTGATATAGGTTGCCACTCTGGCACAATAACAGTCATATAGATGTTGGATATCCCCTGTGGTATGTCATTCTAAGATCTTTCCATTTGGACCAGTTCAGCAAAGGCGGTTGTTGACTGCTGGACATATGAGATACATCACCCCATCCAGTCCCAGACATTGTCAATGGGAAGTGATCTGGCAATCAAACTGGCCAGGGGAGCTGCTGAGAGCTGAAAAGCACTTTATGTAGAGCGGGAGGTGTGGTTGCACATTATATTTGTGGAACATCATGTCTCTTTGAGTCAAAAAAGGCAGTAGGACTGGTTCCATGATGTCCCTGACATAACAAAGGCTGGTCAGTGTTCCCTTTATATACAGTATACCAGATGGGAACGGTCATGGTAGATAATAGCACCCCACACTATGACACCTAGTGTTTGTCCTGTGTGTCTCTGCACTATGCATGATAGCAGTAGGCACTCTCCAGCCCACCTGTGAGCTCTTATGAAGTCATCATTAGTACCAATGAAGAACTTGCTTTCATCACTGAACACTACTGTTTGCCATTCATGACCATATCAGAGTTCACATGAGGGCTGGAGAGCACATACCGCCATAATGCATAGTGTGGGGACACACAGGACAAACACCCGGGGGAAAGAATTTAACATTCCCCCTACATCACTTTACTAGCATTAAAAAGCTGCAAACCCAGCGTTTGCCACTCTTTAACCCTTTAGTGACCACCCATACGCGTTTTTACGGCGGTGCATACGCGTTTTTAGGGGCCTTAGGCTGGGCTGCCGCTTTTTTACAACGGCCCAGTCTAAGCGCTGCACGGGTCCCCCGTGCAGTGAGGAACTGGGACCCAGTTATCACACGAGAGCCGTGGCCCTGCTCTAACAGCCCGGACCAGCCTGAGTGCCGATCCGGGCTGTTTAACACTTTAAATGCCGCTGGCAATGGTGCCCGCCGCATGTAAAGTGCTGACAGAAAAAGCGGACTCCCTCTGTCTCCCATTGGCAGGGTGCCGAAGTGTGTGAAGGCTGCCTGGGGTCTGATGTAGCAAAAAATCCCAGTGGACGCTCTTTGTCTTCAAAACATCTCTTTCTTTATTACATCAATGCAGATACATACTGAGGACACGTATCGGCCCGTCCAGCCTTCAACAGCTCATCATGATGAGCTGATGAAGTCTGGAAGGGCCGATACACATCCTCAATATGTATCTGCATTGATGTAATAAAGAAAGAGATGTTTTGAAGACAGAGCGTCCGCTGGGATTTTTTGCTACATTTCCATTGGAGAGATTCCTTTCCCGTGCCGACGAACTGGAAGTCAGGTGCTGACCATTTTTGCAAGGTGGGGTCTGATGTAGGCCCCAGATCAACCTTCAGTAATTTCCAGCAGGCTACTGGTCAATGTCAGAATAGCATTGCCATTAAAATGCAACGCACTATAAGGATAGTGTATTTCATTTTAAAATCAATCAAAAAGCTGTCTGTTATACTCCCCTTGTGGGACTATTAAGTGGCAAAAAAGTAAAAAAAAAAAAAAAAAAACACATTTATTCCATTTAAAAAATCCCATTAAAAAAATTACGCTTTTATTTCCAATAGAAATTTCGCTTTTCAATGAAAAAAATAGCAAAAAAAAAATCTTCCCCATACGTTTGGTATTGCCACGTCCATAACGACCCGGACTACATAAATATCACGTAAATTATCCCCTACGGCGAACGCCGTAATAAAAAAAAGAAAAGAAAAAAAAATACAGAATTGCTTATTTATTCTTAGTTGCCACCAAAAAAACAAGCGATCAAAAAGCGGCATTTACTACAAAATGATACCAATTAAAAATACAAGTCATCCCGCAAAAATCAAGCCCTCATACAACTCCATAGAAGGAAAAATAAAGTTATGGGTCTTGGGAAGCGGCAATGCAAAAACATTTTTTTCTTTAAAAAGAAGGGGTTTTATTGCAAAAAAGTAGTAAAATGTTTAAAAAAACTGTATGTATTTGGTATCATTGTAATCGTAATGACCCAGAGAATAAATATATTATGCTATTTATACCGAAAAATGAACGCCGTAAAATCTATAATGTAAAAATACAGTGGTAGTATTGCTGTTTTTCTCATCTCCCTCCCAGAAAGAGTTAATAAAAGTTGATCATAAAGTTATTTGTACCCCAAAATGGCGCCATTAAAAACTACAACTTGTCCCACAAAAAACAAGCCCTCATAAAGCTATATAGACAGAAAAATAAAAAAAAGGTATAGCTCTTGGAACGCGACGATGAAAAAAAAAAAAAAGCCCAACACATTGCCCGCACTACACTGAGTGCTCTTCAGGGTATCCAGCAACAACCCTGGCCAGCTCGATCACAGCAGCCAACAACCAACCTGGCTGAAGTTGAAAGAGCTTGGAATGAGATACCACGGGAAGATACCTGTAACCCTGTCTCAGTGTATACCCTGTGCACTACCTTGGTTGTGAGATCCTTCACCATGGACCACTGGCAGTTTATACTTTCTCAATCTTAGGTCAATCGCATTACGGTTTCCAGGTGTTCTTTTTTAATTTTCAAGCAGTGTAAATTACAGGTCAACTGCAATGGTCTTCTCTATATGGGCTTTGGTTGCACCATGATTATTGCAAAAGATTTGTCACTTTCACACAATTATAGTCATGCTATTATCTTTGAACATTACAGCATGACCGATTTCAATGGAAGCACCATCTGTTTTAAGAGGACCTGGCATGTCCTCAAAGAAATACAACTAACTGCATAACTTTGCAGCTGAATATTCCATGACTCCTGCTGTTTTTTTTTTTACCTCCTAGCCTCCCCCACTCGGCCAATATTGGTCATTACTTCTGGTGCCTGATAGCAGTGGACTGACACAAGGTTGGTCCCCAGCACATTGACATTGCCTGCAGGGGACCGCCCACCTGACAGCTCACTGCTTTTGGGGGGCCAAACTGGGATTGAGAGTGCCGATTAGGGTGCATTCACACGTCAGTATTTTTACCTTTCCAGATAAACGTTCCTGTTTTTTGCGGATCCGAAAATCTGGATGACATGAGGATGCTTTTAGCATGTCATCCGATTTTTTGACGGATCCATTGACTAGAATGGGATGACGGAACGCAAAATCGGATAAATAGTAGGACAGGGTATATATACCCACGGAACGGAACGGAATCACGGAATCGGAGAGCACCATGAGTGCTCTCCGATTATTTACGGATTCCATTGAAAATGAATGGATCCGCAAAACGTTCCGTTTTTAATCGGAACAGATGCGGAATGCCAAAACGGACGTGTAAATGGACCCTAAAGAGCAGTTATGAGAGAAAAAACTATACAGGAGTCATGGAAGATAGCAGTAATATTATGTAATAAATAATGTATAATATAATAATCTTTATTTACATAGTGCCACCATATTCCGCTTCCCTTTACAAGTGAGAAGGTCCATGTACAAATTAAAATAGAACACAGAATTACAGGGTAATAAGCAACTGCTCGCAAGAGATTACAATTTATGAGGAAATGGGGGTGATACAAAAGGTAAAGGCTCCAAATGTAAGTCGTCTGTTTTTCTGTGAGAGCTTGACAGATTCTCCAACTCAGATACGAGAAAAAAAATGTTCATCAGGTGAGCTTATCCTTGTTGAGGACACCTCAATCATCTTCTCTGGGGATCTGCTGACAAGAAGCAATGAATGTATACACTGCAGTAGCCATCGCTCATCCTCGTACAGTGGAGGTGATAACTGCATATAAACGTAGCTCTTACCTCCACTAATGAGCAGGCATTTATCTGGGAGGAACCCTTCCTTCTGATTCTCGGATGCTCCATTAGGCTATGTAAATCCAGCTTTATTGCTTTACCATACAGTAGTTACAAGAATGTGAGGGTACTTTTACAAATTATGATCCAAGCACAGTATTGCAACTTTTTGGGCTGAGAAGATGTGCTAGACAAGCAGCCACTGGGGGCACGTTATAAGAAAAGGGGGTATTTACAGTTGGCTGTAAAGAAATAATGACAAAGCTTTCCTTCTTAGTACGAGGTAACAAAGTTTTACAAGGGGCGACTAGATTTTATTGCTTCCAAAGAGATCACAGGTTGCTGGCTCAACTGGCCTGGCTCTTCTCAGCTGGGTCACGTAGTCTGAACATGCCCAGCCATTTCCTGCCTACCACATAAAGCCATTTAACAGACTTAGATGCTGCCTTAACTCATTTGGGAAGTTATTAAGTTTACAATGTGTCATCAGCCTGCAATGGTAAACTCATCTATAAAGCCATGGCTTTAGTTCTCAGTAGACATATAATCCTGGTATAGTCCTGAATAATATACCTATATAATATACTGACCACTGCTACAAATAAGGGAATTAAAAGAGAACCTGAAACATGTGTTTCTATTTAACACAATGTGGCTTACATCATCATGCTGCACCATGTGAAGACGTCTGGCACCTTGTTGGAGGACCAAACACTAAAGCCCACATATGTCAAAAGTAGCGTCATTTTTGCCAAAAATAAAAAATAATAATTTCAATGTTAAATTTACATGCATTGTAATAACATTTTTCACTGCTCGTGCCTTATATGATAGACAGACATGCCAGAAAGTTTACAGTGGCTAAAATGACAAGGCTTTTTCTATGCCAGGGTCTGTCTGAAGATTTTTTGTTCTCATTTTTTGAAAGTTGATTTCATAAATGTGTCATCCGAACCAAGCAAGTAAGCCACACTCACTTTTCACTCTTTGGCAGATTGGTGTGCATGGCTCAAATGGTTAATAAACTGTATATACCGCACAGAAGACAAGACACTTAAATACAGTGGTCCCTCAGGTTATGAAGTTAATTGGTTCCAGGATGACCACTGTATGTGGAAACCATTGTAATCTGTTCCAAAGCCCCAAAATGTCATCCAAGATAAGAGAAAATGAAGATTTAAAGGGAACCTGTCACGTTGAACATGGAGTTTGAGCTACAGGCAGCATGTTAAGCCTCATTCACACGTCAGTGTTTCACGGGCGTGTGCTGGCCGCGTTCTCCACAGACAGCACACGTCCCTATTCATTTTAGGGCTCTTTCACACTTGCGTTATTGTCTTCCGGCATAGAGTTCCGTCGTCGGGACTCTATGCCGGAAGAATACTGATCAGGATTATCCTAATGCATTCTGAATGGAGAGTAATCCGTTCAGGATGCATCAGGATGTCTTCAGTTCCGGTACGGAACGTTTTTTGGCCGGAGAAAATACCGCAGCATGCTGCGCTTTTTGCTCCGGCCAAAAATCCTGAAGACTTGCCGCAAGGCCGGATCCGGGATCAATGCCCATTGAAAGGCATTGATCCGGATCCGGCCTTAAGCTAAACGTCGTTTCGGCGCATTGCCGGACCCGACGTTTAGCGTTTTCTGAATAGTTACCATGGCTGCCGGGACGCTAAAGTCCTGACAGCCATGGTAAGTGTAGCGGGGAGCAGGGGAGCAGCATACTTACCGTCCGTGTGGCTCCCCGGGCGCTCCAGAGTGACGTCAGGGCGCCCCAAGCGCATGGATCACATCATCCATGCGCATGGGGCGCTCTGACGTCATTCTGGAGCGCCCGGGGAGCCGCACGGACTGTAAGTATACCGCTCCCCGCTCCCCGCTCCTACTATGGCAACCAGGACTTTAATAGCGTCCTGGGTGCCATAGTAACACTGAAAGCATTTGGAAGACGGTTCCATCTTCAAATGCTTTCAGTACACTTGCGTTGTTACGGATCCGGCAGGCACCTCCGGCAACGGAAGTGCATGCCGGATCCCAACAACGCAAGTGTGAAAGAGGCCTTAATGTGTGTATTCACAGAATGCGTGCGGCAGACGGGCTCAAATAATTTTGTACAAAATGTATTTGCTAAGCATCTCTAATTTATTAGCATAGCATTTGCAATACAATATACCTTTGTACTTTATTTGGTTTGTAGAGTACTGTTGCATTATGTGTTGTTCTATATGTATTTTCAGCCATATTGACGTGCACCTGCGCATTGGGATGTGCTGACCTCCCCCCTCTTTGTTTTGTATTCACACATCAGTGTTTTAGCATGGTACGTGGGTCCCTTTTTTTTTTAAGAACGGATGCATGCTCTATTTTGTCCGTGTTCACGGATCCATCACGCCCATTGTAGTCTATGGGTCAGTGAAAACCACAGATGCCATCCGTGTTGAATCTGTGTTTTACGGATCATTAAGAAGAGATTCTTTGAAAATTATTTTTCAGCTGTTCAGTGTCAGTGAAACACGGATGCAACACAAGCAGCAAAAAACGGACACACGGACCCAACACGGATCCTTCACGGACAGCTTCACGGATGCATCACTGACAACCTGCTCACAGATCTGAGCACTGACACGGACGTGTGAATGAGGCTTTACAGAGCGTGAGGAGCTGAGCAGATTGATATATAGTGTTTTAGGTAAAGATTCAGTATAACTTAGAATTTGACTTTGGGAACGGTGGCTCACTCTGGGGGCGAGATTACGGATTAGGTGCTGCAAAACCCAAGATGGAGGGACACCCACCCTCTAATTGTAAATATTAAGAAGAACCAAAGTAATGGGTGAGCACTCTACATTTGGTCTTGGTGATAAAAGTTTAATTAAACTACAATTAAAATACTTATATAGCATAAAAAAGTGACACGTGTATAACATAAATGAAAAAAATATTAAATACAATTCACATAAAATCTAAATTCACAGGTGGGGATGGTTCCTTGTATCCACAATAATTCGCTGAAAATTCTATATTACTACAGAGTGGTAAAGTGCTCTGTAGTTATTCAAGCTCAAATATATATGTGTATGGATATACACGCATATAGGAGTGTATAGTCTGATCTCTGGTTTGCAAACAGTCTTAGATAGTGGCCTTACTCCACATGGTGTTATACATATAATTGAGTTCCTTATGTCTTCGTAAGGAGACTATTAATGGATGATATAATAGATCATATATATTGCGTTTGTTTAAGTCTCGTGCCAGTAATTTGTAGGTTTTTGTAAGTAAGATCCTCTTACCTTCCTGTTTATTCTTATTGTTCTTTCGTGCCTTTATTAAGTTTGGCGAGGGTCGAGCGGCGCGGGACAAAGCCGGCGTCTCGCTACGCACTCCTCAAGCCAACTTACCCAGAATCTCGCGGGAATTGAAGCAATGTTTTGGCTTTACCTGGCCCACGTGACTTTCGTCCAGCGCAATAAGAAAAGAGAGTGTCTATCTCGATTCTTTGATGTCAGTTATGATCATTTAGGCATTCATATGTTCAGTTATTCAGCATGGCCATGCTTATTGTTGCGAAGGTGCTTCTTCTCAAGTGTGCGATCCAGCCCAGATGCGTTTCGGGAACTCTCCTTCCCTTCATCAGTGGTACCGCACTACCTGTTTGCCTGCGCCTTTTATTGCAAAGTTCAGCACCAATCTATGGATCACTGGATTTCCTTAATGGATGAAAATTCCTATGCGTTTTTTGTGCGTCTCTTATGCGTCTTTTTTTGTATATATGCGTTTTTTGCAGTATACATTCACTTGGTCCTTCTGAGCCTCTTGTATAAAAGAAACTCATATTCGAGGTTGCATATGTGAATTATTAATGTAACAAATGACGAACATTTAAAAGGGAAATCAAATAGTGATATATAGTATCTGCAATATAATATAGCCCTAGGCATTGTAGACTATCTATTTGAAAGTGCTTTGTACAAATAAAAAAGATAAAATGAGAATAGGAGTATCCAATCAGGTATAGTTTTTTGATAGTAAATGTTCTGGCTATAGATATAGCTATATACTTTTCATGAGAATAATCATTAT
Source organism: Bufo bufo (assembly GCF_905171765.1). Classification (NCBI taxonomy): domain Eukaryota; kingdom Metazoa; phylum Chordata; class Amphibia; order Anura; family Bufonidae; genus Bufo; species Bufo bufo. The sequence continues at coordinate 201,244,304 of NC_053392.1, read as the reverse complement.
ATAGGGTTTCAAATCGGGACAATGACCGAAAAGAGTGCCACTAGTAGTCAGTATTAATTTTGATAGTAATTTTTATGGTAATTTCTGATGGACTTGATCAAACACAATATATGATCTATTATATCATCCATTAATAGTCTCCTTACGAAGACATAAGGAACTCAATCATATGTATAACACCATATGGAGTAAGGCCACTATCTAAGACTGTTTGCAAACCAGAGCTCAGACTATACACTCCTATATGCCTGTATATCCATACACCAGGGCTTGACAAATTTCCTTGGAATCTAGGAGCCAGCTAAAAAATTTAGGAGCCAGGCGGAGCCGCGTCATAAAATCTATATTGCGATATAATTTTAAGCATGTGCGATCTGCGATATATATCACAATATATTGTTTTCTATATTTGGGGGGGGGGGGGGGTTAAACTTTTTTTTTTTTTTACTTTTTATTTAATAACTATTAACCTCCTTAAGGGCTAGAACCCTTGTCATATTCACCCTAATAGAGCTCTATTAGTGTGAATAGGACTTTACACTCTCCCTGCTGCCCTGTGCTTTGTGCACACAACAGCAGGGAGCTGACCATGGCAGCCAGCCTCTCATGTGCCCTCCAGCCTCTGATCAGCCCCTCCAGCCTCTGATCAGCCCACCCCCTCTGATCAGCCCCTCCAGCCTCTGATCAGCCCCCCCCATCTGATCAGCCCCTCCAGCCTCTGATCAGCCCCCCCCATCTGATCAGCCCCCCCTCTGATCAGCCCCTCCAGCCTCTCCCTCTTATCAGCCCCCTCTGGTAACAAACCCCCCCCCCTCCCTCCCCAGTATTAATCATTGGTGGCAGAGGCCACAGGGTCCCCCCCTCCCCCCCCCATCATTGGTGACAGTGGGCAGTTCCAATCGGAGTCCCAGCAGTGTAATGCTAGGGCTCCGATCGGTTACCATGGCAGCCAGGACACTACTGAAGTCCTGGCTGCGATGGTATGTTAGTGAGCAGCATCATACTCACGTGCGCCGTGATCGCCGGGAGCTCCTTCTTCTCATAGGTCTGTGCGGCGCATTGCTAATGCTATAAGCATTAGCAATGAGCCGCACAGACAGAAGAAGGAGCCCCCGGCGGCCACGGCGCACGCGAGTATAATGCTGCTCACTAACATACCATCGCAGCCAGGACTTCAGTAGCGTCCTGGCTGCCATGGTAACCGATCGGAGCCCCAGCATTACACTGCTGGGACTCCGATCGGAACTGCCCACTGCCACCAATGCAGACAAACATTCCCGGCACCCGACCTCTGACAGGACGCTGTGATCCGCGCGATTAACCCCTCAGCTGAGGGGTTAATCGCGGATCACAGCGTGCAGTCATAGGGGCCGGGATATGGCCGGCACATTGGTATTCAGCTATTCATTGGTGGCGCAGTGGCCACAGTCCCTCCCCTCCTCCTCCTACTCTGTTCTCATTGGTGGTCAGCGCCAGCCGCGCACAGTGGGGAGGGAAGGACTCCTCTCCTTCTCCACTGTGCCGGCTCAGGAAACCATGGTGCGCGCCGAGAGCGCATCTTTGAAAACGGGCTGACAAATACCCAAGCGCCAGGACCAAATTCCTGGTCGCCATGGCGACCTGGGATTTGTCGAGCCCTGCCATACACATATATATTTGAGCTTGAATAACTACAGAGCACTTTACCACTTTGTAGTAATATAGAATTTTCAGCGAATTATTGTGGATACAAGGAACCATCCCCACCTGTGAATTTATATTTTATGTGAATTGTATTTAATATGTTTTTCATTTATGTTATACACGTGTCACTTTTATGCTATATAAGTATTTTAATCGTATTTTAATTAAACTTTTATCACCAAGACCAAATGTAGAGTGCTCACCCATTACTTTGGTTCTTCATAACTTAGAATTTATACATTTATATTCCTGCTCGTTCTGGGCTTTGAAGTCTAGGAGACATCCTATCAGTGATTGACAGCTCTCTCTGTATACATAGTCATGGAGGGTAGGCTGTCAATCACTGATAGGACGTCTCCTGGACTTCAAAGCCCAGAATGAGCAGGGATATAAATGAGTAAATTACAAGTTATACTGAATCCTTTCCCACAAAACGATATATCAGTCTGCTCAGCTCCCCCTGCTCTTTAACAGGCAGCCTGCAGCTCCAACAACATGTTCAATATGACAGGTTCCCTAAGGGTACATTCACACTAGCGTTGCTGGAACTGCCTGCCAGATCCGGTAATCTGTATGCAAACAGATACCATTTGTAGACGGATCCGGATGCGGATCCGTCTCACAAATGTATTGCAATACCTGATCCGTCTCTCTGGTTGTCATCTGGAAAAATGGATCCGGTATTTATCTTTTTCACATTTTCAAAGGTCTGCGTTTTTCCAGAACACTTAGGGTCTGCGTTTTTCCAGAACACTTAGGGCCGGATCCGACATTAATGCATTTCAAATGGAAAATAATGGCAAGTGTTCCGGAATTTTGGACGGAGAAAATACTGCAGCATGCTGTGGTATTTTCTCAATCCAAAAACCGTAGTGACTGAACTGAAGACATCCTGATGCATACTGAACAGATTGCTCCCCATTCAGAATGCATTAGGATAAAACTGATCCTTTTTTTTTCAGGTATTGAGCTCCTGTGATGGAACTCAATACCGGAAAAGAAAACCGCCAGTGTGAAAGTATATAACATTAGTTATTGTGAGACAAAACCAGTAGTGAAGTCACTCAGAGATAAGGTATAATGGACAGATTTGCTCCTGTTCTGTGTTTTGACCTGCACTTGGTTTTGGCTCTGAATTGGTTGAAATAACTGACCAAATAGGTGTGAACTGAAGTGTGAACTCAGTCTAAGACAGCTAGAACAAGTCCTTACATTCACAGTCAGAAATAGCGTTTAATTAGCAACTACTACAGCTATTTTATTGGTTAGATCTGAGTCTGAGGCATTGTAGGATGAGCCTAGTTTTAACTTACGATGGGTCAGAAAAGATAATGTATCCTGAGGCCATTGTATCCTGAGGGATCACTGCACACCCATATTTTCAGAAAAGTGAGTGCACAGCCAAAATTAGCAGCTGCATAAATTATATTCAATATACAACTCCTTGGAAACTCTTGTACACATTCCCAATTTTGGTGGATAACCCAATGTTACAAATGGGAAGGGGTACCAGAATTTCAATGTGCTGAGATAATTGGAATGGTAATTAATAGTGAACACCTGAACCAATCCAGAAGGAAATAACAAGTACTGTATGTACAGTACAGAATACAGCTGCAACAATATTTCATGTTTGGAATCCCTTAGGAGAACAGGCTCATAACATTCTTACAGATAGGAGCATATAAATATGCTATTTGCATTTTCATTGAGTTTCTTCTGTTTTTTTTAATTCCAACGTTTTGGCGCACTAAAATGTGTTATTGTGACTTCTTTAATGAGTCTATAAACTTGTACAGCTGCAATAATAGAACCAGACAATACAACAGACACCCGGGACCCCCGCCGATCAGCCTTCTCGCAGCTTACCAAGCACAGCACCATACATTATATAGCGGCTGTCCTTGGTATCGCGTTCAGCCCCATTCACTTAATTGAGCTGAGCTGCTCCTAGGCCACTTGACAGATGAACGTGACATCACTGGCCTAGGAAAAGCAGAGAGAAGGCTGCCCCAGTCTCAAATGGCTGATCGGCGGGGATCCCGGGTGTTGGACCCCCACCGAGGATAGGTCATCATAATAAATATTTTTTTTTAGAAACTTTCATTTTACCATTTTTGTTATTTTGGACTAGATCAGGGATGCTTAACCTGCGGCCCTCCAGCTATTGTAAAACTACAACTCCCACAATGCCCTTCTGTAGGATGATAGCTGTAGGCTGTCGTGGAATGATGGGAGTTGTAGTTTTGCAACAGCTGGAGGGCCGCAGGTTGAGCATGCCTGGACTAGATTAAATGTGTATGAATGAATGAATATCGGCTTGAGTTTTATTGTGTATACTGGAATTCCAGCCATTTCAAATACAACCATCTCTTTAGTCGTACAGTGTTATTTCCTTCAATGGATGTCAAGGACACAGCTCTACCACTGCAGCTACCCAAGCATTCTTGTGGTGCTCACTGCGGACATACTTCACAAAGAAAACATGTTAATAATCGTCTAAACATATCACTAAATTCCACCGTATTTGAGGATCAAAATTCATTGCCATTCGAGCAGACATTTTCCATAAAAACTAGAGATGCAGCATAAATATAAGACAATAACTGTGGACTTTATGAAGGCAAAGTGATACAGCGGCCCACACGTGTTCATTATCGTATTGTTGATCTAGCAGAATAAGCTCCCACACTCAACATCATCTGGTGTTTTTGGATTGTGCTCAAACCAATGACCTTATATGCAGTCAAATAAAGGAGGACGGTCTTACCCAGTAGAAGGAACAATCGAGGAACTCCACAGTTTCATGCAAAGGCTTAAGATCCAGTTCCCTAACCAATTATACAAAACACAATGGAGCATATTTATCAATGTAACTGCTTACAGTTATTCAATGGGAAACAACATTGTTTACTGCAAGACTAAAGTATCCATAGCTCTGGTGCCAAATTTCAGTAAAGCTATAACAACCCGGGGGTCCTTGGTGCATTCTGGTGGCTCCCACGCTACTGGCACTGCGGCATGGCTTGGCAGGGCAAATGCACAGTAACCAAACTTTCCAATGAAAAGAATGTTTCATCAAATATTGCATGATAAAAATCTGTCCTGGTCATGTGACGCGTGGATGTGCAACTCTAAAAACTGCCCTAGAACAGTAATACAATCTGTCCATTGCAAAAATGTATCATGTAGAATGAGACAATAATTTGATAAAACAGTAATACCCTTGGTTACGTTGTATTTGCCCTGCTAAGCTACAGTACACAGTCGTGCCAGTAGCCTGGGAGCGGGATGGAGCTCACAGATCCTCACCGGCTGTTGGCAGACACCAGATTGCATCAGGGACGCCAGGGTCGTTATAGCAGAAGAGAATAAACTGATGGAATCTGAATTTCTTCAATCAGTTTCTCTGCAGAGAGTAAATGTGGACCTAGACTACATCATTGAAATTTGACATCACTATGGCTTGGCAACTTCACACAATTAACAATTACCACAGCATCTTTCACGCTGCCAGCAGGAGTTCTGGCGTGCAGAGGTATTTGTCCCGGCACCATCCGGCACAGCCGGATGCAGAGAGCTCCGGCAGGCTGTTCTCTGCTGGAAAAAATTGCCTCGGTTCATCAATGCCTTAAGAATGTTTTACTAAGTCTATAACCCATTTTTCAAATAGCCTATAATAAAGAGGTACAGTACAAAGCGCGTCACTCTTGCTATAGGACCTTGTATGTTTGTGTATTAACCAGAGCGCTTTCCTGTGGTGGCAGTAACTGCTAGAAACCAATCCCCATCATCCCTACAGTTAACAGCTTAGGGTACTTTCACGCTAGCGTTATTCTTTTCCGGCATTAAGTTCCGTCCTGGGGGCTCTATACCGGAACAGAACTGATCAGTTTTATCCCCATGCATTCTGAATGGAGAGCAATCCGTTCAGGATGCATCAGGATGTCTTCAGTTCAGACCCTCTTACGTTATTTGGCCGGAGAAATTAACGCAGCATGCTGCAGTATTTTCTCTGTCCAAAATTCCAGAACACTTGCCTGAATGCATTCATTTCCATTGGAATGTATTAGTGCCGGATCCGGCATTAAAATTTCCGCGTTGACGGATCCGGTCTTCCAGTCTGCGCATGCGCAGACCTTTAAAAATGTGAAAATAATAAATACCGGATCCGTTTTTCCGGATGACACCGGAGAGAAGGATCCGTTATTTCAATGCATTTGTCAGACGGATCCGGATCCCTTAGGCTAGTTTCACACCTCCGTCAGACAAGCGGAGAAACGTCCGGACACCAACCACAGCATGCAGCGGTTTGTGTCCAGCCGACTCTCCACTTGGCTGCCAGAAAAGCATACGGATTTCCACAAGACCCCATTCTGATTATTGGGGCTGGCTGGATCCGGTGAACTTCGGATCTTGGGGATCTTGTCATTGTCAAAAAGACTTTTCTAGTAAATAAAAGTGACCTTCCAGATCCAAATATAAATTTCAAAGTGGCTTGGTTAGTAAACTTACATTGTGTTTGTTATTTCACTAATTTAGCAGTGGATCTCATATTTCTAGGCCCTTCTTCTGCCATCAGTAGCCCGAGACACCTCGTACTGCTCTCAGATTTCAGCGCTGCTAACAATCCGAGAGCAGTGCTCGACACGCTGGAAATGTCCTGGCCTACCGATTCACTAGATGCTCAGATGCACACTGTGTATCTACTGATCGACAACTCATTGGGTGGAATGGAGGGCAACCCCTCTATTACAACTCAACACTGCACATAATAATTGAATTTGGTTCACAAGCCAGGAAAGATTTGGGATCTTTTCGATAAAGTATAATGATAAAAAAAATATATATATATCAATTGTGCAAATCAGATTAAGGCTACTTTCACACTTGCGGCAGAGGATTCCGGCAGGCAGTTCCGTCACCTCAACTGCCTGCCGGATCCGTCAAAACGTATGCAAACTGATGCCATTTGTCAGACGGATCAGGATCCTGATCCGTATGACAAATGCATTGAAATGCCGGATCCGTCTCTCCTGCATTTTTTTTTTTTCACATTTTTTGCGGTCTGAGCATGTGCAGACCGCAATGCCGGATCCTGAACTGAAGACATCCTGATGCATACTGAACGGATTACTCTCCATTCAGAATGCATTAGGATATGCCTGATCAGTTCTTTTCCGGTATAGAGCCCCTAGGACGGAACTCAATGCCGGAAAAGAAAAACGCTAGTGTGAAAGTACCCTAAAGCTTTACATGGTCATCTGCAAATTGTTATAGACATACAGTAAATATAGTAGATGAACAAAAAAAAAAAAAAAACATACTGTAGATATACAGTAAATATCACATAGCAGCAAACTGTTTTATGCTTTCTGTGGGGGTGTATCCCATTCTGCATGGAAACTTTAACATTCTGATAATACACAGATGAGTTTTGATCACATAATAAGAGTCAAATGAGGACATACTGGGGAAAACTGCAGAAAAGGAATCAGACACTGATAGATTATCAGAATATTAATGGCATAGGTTTTTTGGCCATACAAAAGTGTGGAAGAGCCAGGGAACAATCCAAGTATTGCTCCGATATTAGTAAGTAAACTTTGAGTTTGGACATAAAATACTTGGTATACACGCTGAGCCTGAATGAATGCATGCAAGTACTCAAACATTCCTAATCTATCAACCATATATCTCTATATAATACAACTCTATACAAAATGAGCAACAGATGTCTGAGACCACCATTCCAGACTGCACATTTACTTGTTTCCATAAAACAGTATTTATAACATACACTGCTAACCTTACATACGGAAAGACTTTGTTAACACAGCAGACCACACAGCAATGTATAAAGCATCAAATGCATGAAATAAAAGTGAAAAGCACAGATCAGGTTGACAGCTGACAGGGTGTATAGTGCAATTACTGATGGAGGATTTGGCACATATTTTTGGCTAAACAAAATGCAGATTTCAAGTGTGTGTACACATGACCCAACTCTGACAAAAGTAAATCGTTTTTTTTTAGCATTTCCTACACCAGAGTGTAGGAACCATTTAAAATAGGCAGAGTCAATGGCCAGTGTTATCCTCAGTAATTCTCAACACAATATTCAATGTGGAAATCTTAAAGATGACCTGTTACCACAAAATGCAATTGCAAAATTCAGTTGTTCATGTTATACAGCAGGAGATGCTGAGTAGATTGAGATATAGTTTTTGTAAAACTTGTAGTTTATACATTTAACCTTCTTCTAATTCTGACTTTAATGTTCACAGGGGAGGTGTTATCAGTGACTGACAGATATATTTGTATACACACTTACACAGAGAATCCTATCAATCACTGATAACACGTCCCCTGTGTCCAGTTATCAGGGACTGACATCTATCTATGTATACACACTTACACAGAGAATGCTATCAATCACTGATAACAACTCACTCTATACAGCTATAAGTAACTGACAGCTATCTCTGTATACACAGTTACACAGAGAATACTATCAATCACTGATAACACCTCCCTCGTGTACAGCTATCAGTGACCAACAGCTATCTATGTATATACTGTTCTGAAGGGCCTCATGGAGGCTAATCTGCAGCAGCGAGAGACGAACCTGAAGCAACACGAGGCTAATAAGCAGCAGCAGGAGACTAACCAGATGCTGCTACAACACGTGATGGCTTTGTAGACAGCAGGAGCAACCCCAAGCATCCACGATGCCCGGAAAGCAGTCCGTGCTGCGATTCCTAAGATGACCCCCGTAGACGACATCGAAACCTACCTGGCGATGAACGAGAAAGTGGCCATCAGGGAAAAGCTACCCTGTGACCAGTGGGCTGAGGTCGTCGCTCCATTCCTGACATCCGATTCCCAGCGGGTGTATTTCGACTTGCCGGACGATCAAGCGGCCGACTACCAAAAAGTAAAGGGTGAGATTTTGGCAAGACTGGGGGTGAATGTGTTGGTCCGGGCCCAGCGGGTACATCAGTGGGGGTTTAAGCCGGCTGAGCCTGGGAAGACCCAGTATTATGACTTACTCCACCTCTTGCAAAAGTGGCTACAGCCTGAGTCCGACGGCTATGCTGAATAGACTATTGGCTGATATTTTCTGGACGGCTCTGCCACCCCCTCTGCAGCACTGGATCGGCCAGGTGTCTCCTGGCAACGCCCTAGAAATGGTGGACCTGGTGGAACGCTACAGTAAGTTCCTGGCTAGGTGGCAGGGGCCCAACAAGGTACTCGAGAAAATTGGAGATGTAAACTACAAGGTACACCAGCCAGGGCGGCGAAAGCCGGAGCAGGTTTACCATGTGAATTTACTCAAACCGTGGAAAGATAGGGAAACCTGTACAGAAGACAGCCCGCGGCCACATTTTCTAGGAGAAGAGGTACCGATCCCTTTGTCTAATGCAAGAGAGGCGGCTGCCACAGTAAAAATTGCTGACAGCCTCTCCTCTAAACAGAGTCAGGAGGCCAGGGAGTTTATCAGTCGGAACACAGATGTGTTCTCGGACCTCCCTGGACGCACTTCCATAATCCAGCATGACATTGTCACTGAGCCTCAGGCAAAAGTCTGATTAAAACGATACCGGGTACCCGAGGCTCGGCGACAAGCCATATTGGAGGAGGTGCAGCTAATGTTGCAGCTAGACATCATTGAGGAGTCAAAAAGTGAGTGAGCCAGTCCTATAGTATTGATACCCAAGCCGGACGGGACGTTGTGGTTTTGTAACAACTTTCGAAAACTTAACAAGGTTTCCAAATTCGATGCGTATCCCATGCTCATGCATGAGCTCATCGAGAGGTTAGGACAAGCCCGGTATTTTTTTGTTTTGGACCTCACAAAAGGGTACTAGCAGGTGCCCTTAACAGAGGCTGCCAAAGAGAAAACTGCCTTCATCACGCCTGAGGGGCTGTATCAATATAAGGTCTTACCCTTTGGTCTGCATGGCGCCTCCGCCACTTTTCAGCGACTAATGGACATTGTGCTTCGTCCACATTGTCAGTACGCTTCAGCTTACCTGGACAATATTGTCATCCACAGTACTGACTGGGAAAGTCACCTACCCAAAGTGCAGGCTGTAGTGGACTCCCTTTGAAAAGCTGGCCTAACCGCTAACCCAAAAAAATGTGCGATAGGGTTAGAAGAGACTAAGTACCTGGGATTATGTCATTGGGCGCTGAGTCATCAAACCCCAAGTGAACAAAATAGAGGCGATACGGAATTGGCCCTGACCTGTCACCACTAGGCAAATAAAGTCATTCCTGGGAATGGTGGGCTATTACATGAGGTTTATTCCCCACTTTACTACTCTAGCCGCGCCCTTGACAGGGCTCTTGAAGGGCCGAAAATCAGTGATGGTTCGCTGGGATGATCAGGCGGAAGAGGATTTTGCCGCTTCAAGAGGGAGTTCGTGGTACAAACGGATGCCTCCGACATAGGCCTCGGTGCTGTACTGTCTCAGGAAGTCAACGGGGAGGAGCATCCCGTTGTCTTCCTAAGCCGCAAACTCACCCCAGCCGAAACCAGGTACAGTATAGTGGAGAGAGAGTGCCTAGCTATCAAGTGGGCACTCGAGTCTCTCAGCTACTCAGACCACTCCCCTCTCAAATGGATGAGCCAGGCCAAAGACAGGAATGCCCGGGTCACCAGATGGTTTTTGTCTCTGAAGAACTTTAAGTTCTCGATAGAACACAGAGCAGGCCGGTTGCAGGGAAGCGCGGATGCCCTGTCCCGGGTACATTGTCTGGCGTGTGTCCACCCACTCAAGGTTGAACAAAGGGGTGAGGTATGTGACACAGTGAGGGGTTGTGTCTGGCAAGGCATGTATTTTCCTCCCAGCATGTGTGGCTGGGCTGGTTTCCAGCCAGATGAGGTCAAATACCGGACCGGAGTTTAAGTGCTGGTCCGGGTTTTGGCAGCACCTGGCTGTCCTTAAATAGGCAGCTGGGCTCAGCAGATATGTCTCTGTTTTTGGCATCTGAGGCTTTGTGCCGTGCTGGAGGGCTGAGAGCCGCACGCTGGGGAAACAGGCCCCCTAAAGCCTGGTATGGACTACTGGAGGCAGAACTGCCAGCAAGGTGACTTGTGTTTTATGAACTTTCCATTGTGTGTGAATTAAGACCAAGACTGCAAAGTTACGTGCTGTTTTGTGCAATTGCCTCAAGTGTAAATAAACACTGATGTTTTGAGTTAAAGGGATTCTGTCACCAGGATATGTAGATATTTATATGTGCCCATTAGTCTTCATGCAGTGTTTACAATGATCCCACTGTTTATGCAATCTTATTCATATGTAAATCACCTCTGTCAGGAGCCCAAGGAGTTGTCCCACGATCTCCTGGAGCCCAGCTGCGCCCATCGATCCGGAGCCCAGCACCACCTACTACTTAATTTATTCACTCCACTATCCCTGACGTCAGTGCTTCTCAGTGCTGTAATCTCGCGCAGAGGGAGCCGGCGCATGCGCAGTTGACCCGTCGAAGCCGGTGCCAGTAGTGCGCACGGGCACAGACTACAGTGTCCACTGCGCCTGCGCGAGACTACGGAGCAGAGATTACATGACGTCAGGATAGTGCAGTGAATAAATTAAGTAGTAGGCGGTGCTGGGCTCCGGATCGATGGGTGCAGCTGGGCTCCAGGAGATCGTGGGACAACCCCTTGGGCTCATGATTTACATATGAATAAGATCGCTTTTTATAACAATATAAGGCACACAGAGCATAAACAGTGGGATCATTGTAAACACTGCATGGAGACTAAAGGGCACATATAAATATCTACACATCGTTAATCCTGGTGACAGAATCCCTTTAAGAACTTGTATTTTGCCTTTGTACTGCGCCCGCTCACCCTGTCTACCAGAGCGAAACCCCACAATACACACTTACACAGAGAATGCTATCAATCACTGATAACACTTCCCCTGTATACAGTTAACAGTGACTGACAGCTATGTATATACACTTACACAGAGAATGCTATCAATCTTTGATAACACCTCCCTGTATACAACTATCAGTGACTGGCAGCTATCTCTGTATACACACTTACACAGAGAATACTATCAATCACTGATAACACCTCCCCTGTGTACAGTTAGCACTGACTGACAGCTATCTTTGTATACATACTTACACAGCGAATGCTATCAATCACTGATAACACCTCCCCTGTGTACAGTTAGCACTGACTGCCAGCTATCTCTGTATACATACTTACACAGCGAATGCTATCAATCACTGATAAGAACTCTCCTGTGAACAATAAAGTCAGAACTTGCAGAGATTTAGATGTATAAAATTACAGGTTTTCCCGCAAAACTTTATATCAATCTGCTCAGCTCCTCCTGCTCTTAACCTGCTGCCTGCAGATTGCACTGCACTCTGTGGTTCCATTTTATGGAAAGGTGACTGCAGTATGACCCCCCCAGACACCCTCCTGTGAGGCTGGTAATTCCAAACTGCCTTCATGTTTTTTATGCCCAAAGTAATTACATGGGACAGATCATGAGCTAAGGATGACTACTTTTGGTAGAACTGTGCAGCAAAGTACAAGTTTTGAATACACATGTATATTATGTATTATTCCCTAAAAAGCTTTGATTCAAATCATAATCAACAAATTAAAAGGGTTCTTCAGGTTTTAAAAACTGGTGGCCTATCCATATGATAGGCGATCAATATTAGATCGGTGGAGATCTGACACTTGGCACCCCTGCTGATCAGCTCTTTGACGCGGCCACAGCTTTATACTGTATACTCACATAATGCCGTGAGTACAGTATAGTAGGGACCCGGCAGAAACCCATGGAATCCCATGAAGTCATTATGATGCTAGGAGTTCCGGTCAGAGGAGTAGTGTTTGGTCCAGGAAATGCAACCAACACACGGAGGAGCAGGTTTCCCAACCAAACAGTAAATTTATTCATAGGTCTATGGATAACCTAAGACAATATATCACAATGAACTGTGTTAAATGAAACTTCGCTTTCCTACCCTAATTAACCTGGCCACATCATTACAGGAATTAGAATAGACGAAAAGCTAGACAGGTTGTATGTAGATTAAACCTGCTATAAAATCTCAAAGGCCATACAGTACAGTCAGATTATGTAAGGGTACTTTCACACTAGCTTTGTTAGAATCTGGCAGGTAGTTCCGGAAACGGAATCCGGCATGGCATATACGAACGGATAGCTTTTTTCCCGGATCTGTTAGACGGATCCGATGATATACCGGATCCGTCTCATCCAGTATCATCTGGAATAACGGATGCGGTATTAACATTTTTTCAAAGATCAAAAGCGAAAGTAGCTCCTCCTATATCCTGGCGCATGCGCAGACCGGAAATTGCTGGCGATGCGGCAATTTCCAGAACGCTTGGTACCGGATCCGGCATTAATACATCTCTATGGAAATTAATGCTGGATCCGGCAAGTGCGGTATTGTTCCGGGATTTTGGCTGGAAAAAATACTGCAGCTTTTATTTTGTCCGGTCAAATACCGTACAAGGGACGGAACGGAAGACATCCTGATGCATACTGAACGGATTGCTTTCCATTCAGAATGTATTAAGACAATGCTGATGCGGTTTTTTTCTGGTATTGAGACCCTTTACCGGATTTAAATACCGGAAAAGAATAACGCTAGTGTGAAGGTACCCTAACCTGTGCTCAGCCAGTGGACACTGGGCTCCTTCTCCTGGAGCGCCAACGTCTCCTCCATTATATAAGATCTGTAATTGAAAACAGTGGTGTGCCCAATGATAGCAGACTGGAGCATTAAAAGCCATGAAATCTTACATAATCACAGCATACAGATCACAAGGAATCATTTCAAATCTCATCAGAAGTATCTCTCTATACAATATATAAGGCAGTAATTAAATTAAATCATATCCATATAAGAAATACAAGTAAATCATGTATTCTTCAGAATATGGGTCTGCAACCACAACAACCATAAGACCTCCGGAACCAGGACAATCACTGGCAAGTGGCAATCTGTATGGAGCTCTATGGCTTCTGCATGCCGTTCTGGAAACATCGGGAGCGGATCATAAAAGGAGAGAAAGTATAAGGGACAGATAGAAGGTCTTCTCTTTTTGGAATCCACTCCTAGTTTTGGCTTCCAAAACTGCCTTCAGGAACCTGACCAAGTGGTCATATGCTGATACAGAATGGAATTAACATATACTTGCAATATTGACACTGAATGAATATTAAAATGGCATCAAAAAGGCACATTTAACTTATACCTTGCCAGTACTGTACTACGAGTACCATCACATCCTTCACTTACAAATACAACATTTGTGTATATAATGGTAAGCACAAGTCACACGTAAAAATTAACTCCAGAAAAGTTACACAGGATGAAGGTTACCTCCTAACCCTAATATACCGACATCTAGAAGAAGGCATCTCTGGATAGAAAACAGAAAGACAGCCGCAGTCTGCGCCATAAACTACTGCGCCTGTCATTTCTGTGATTGTCTGTCAGCGACATCAAAGGTGATATCCAAATATTTCATCCTGCAGACATTCCTTCCTGTAGGTGGCGCCTCACGGCTTCATACTTCTCTTCTACAATGTTACCTATATACAACTTTCTTCTTGTGCCCAATGCCCAGAGTATACATGCCTGAAAGTCTGAGGTTGCCGAGGAATCCACAGGACACAGGCCCCGTGTTGTCTGAAATACGTAATGATCGCATGTTATGCAATAAAAATGATGGTGAAGTTCACGTAAAGCTCAGGTCACATAATCAATGGCTTGTTTCTGTCCATCGTCACATTTCAGGTAGACGCTACTAATCACGGGGGAGCTTGGTGGGATGATGGCACTACTAGAAATCACCTGCATGGCTTAGGGTACTTTCACACTTGCGGCAGAGGATTCCGGCCGGATCCGTCAAAACGTATGCAAACTGATGGCATTTGTCATATGGATCAGGATCCTGATCCGTCTGACAAATGCATTGAAATGCCGGATCTGTCTCTCTGGTGTCATCCGGAAAAACGGATCCGGCATTTATTTTTTAAAAATTTTTAGCGGTCTGAGCATGCGCAGACCGGAAGGACGGATGTGTTTTACCGGAACACTCAGGCATTAATGCATGTCAATGGGGAAAAATGCATGCTGCAGTATTATCTCCGTCCTGAACAGTCAAAAAGACTGAACTGAAGACATCCTGATGCATCCTGAACGGATTGCTCTCCATTCAGAATGCATGGGGATAAAACTGATCAGTTCTTTTCCGGTATTGAGCTCCTAGAACGGAACTCTATGCCGGAAAAGAATAACGCAAGTGTGAAAGTAGCCTTACACTTAAACTATATTATTAGCCTTATGTAATGAAAGAAATTACCAGTAACACTGACGTCACTGGCGATCAGATAGATAGATAGTAAAAGATAAATAGATAGATAGACAGACAGATAATCATATAAGACAGATAATAGACGGATAGATAGATGATAGATAAATAGATAACTAAATAGATAGATAGATCGATATGAGATACGATAGATAGATAGATAGATAGATAGATAGATAGATATTAGATATGAGATAGATAGATATGAGATATAGATAGATATGAGATATAGATAGATATGAGATATAGATAGATGATAATAGATAGATAGATAGATAGATGATAATAGATAGATAGATAGATAGATAGATAGATAGATAGATAGATAGATAGATGATAATAGATAGATAGATAGATAGATAGATAGATAGATAGATAGATAGATGATAATAGATAGATTAATAGATGATAGATAGATAGATAGATAGATAGATAGATAGATAGATAGATAGATAGATAGATAGCCTGAAAGTTGCACAAATGTATTCTAAAGAGTAAATGATGCTACTTATATTGAGACCTTGAAGCCACTCGAAGTATCCAGAAGTGCAGACGTCGGTGATCCAGCTATGGAGAAGTGGCAGCAGTGACTCAGAATGCTGTGCCTTCATTTCTCCAATGTGCCCCCTGGATCCAGACATTTGCACCATCTTTCCAGATAGCTGGAGGCTTCAGATTCTTTGGGGTTTTTTTAATAGGAGGAGCATTGCCTTCACCTGAGTGACATCTGGAGAAACAGTGTGCCAGACAGTACGTGCTGCACAAGACGCTTCCCAGTGTCTGCCTTCAGGCCATACATTTCTTCTGCTCTCCAGTTTGTTTTCTCACAAGTCTTCCCAGAGGTTAATTGCTGCTATTGACAGGGGAAATGTTCAGAAATCCCTGACCTTGTACCGGCCAAACTCTATTACCGCAACCAACTTTCCAGACAACCTGTGCAGCATCTGCACAATGGGGGGGACACCCCAGCAGACAGCCGATGATAACCCCAACATACTTGGGACGTGTCAAAGTGACGTCACCTCTAGGCACAAGTGATGGACACATTCTTCATAACCAATAATGTCCCAATATGATTCTTTAGATCAGTTCTAGTGCTTGACTTCTGCTACATGACAACGGACTTATTATTCGGTACGGATGCCTAGATCAGCTTTCCTCTCAAGCCACCCCTTCATTGCTGGTCTAAACTTCTGACCATCCAACACTAGGACTACTGTTAGAGTTAAATCCCCAGCCTGGTGAGGGTGTGCAGAGCAGAGTCAGATTTGGCAGGGAGTGCACAATAAGTGATCCCCAGCCAGATGGAAGAGAGTCAGAAGACTGCAGCAGGAGACAGGGATCAGGCAGAGGGAGCCTTCCTGGAATGCTAGGGTATGATGGAGGGAGCCTTCACTCTTCCTCCCCGAATCTCCTTGCCTACATGACCCTGACCAGATGGGTGCAGCTCAGTGCCCCCCATGGTCCCCTGCCTGACACCACTTCTGGATTCTCCTCCAGTCTGGAGACCAGGGAGGTGGTGAGACATTACAGCCTGGCACAGGAAAGAGGTGGGATGACGAGTGCTGTCACATCCCAGGGCAGAAAACTCTGGCATCAACCCCCCGACAGTCATGTGCCCAGGATGCCAGGCTGCCCGGTGCCAAGCCGGAGACCTAGCGGCTCTACATCACAGCTCTGGAAACTTTTTATTGCGTGGTGTTATCAGGCAGGAAAGCAGCGGCGGCGGCGGCACACCGGGACATGAGTGAGCAGAGGCAGCGAAGCGGTTACCTTATGTAGCGCTGAAATGGGGGGGTTTGGACAGCAGGTCGCTCGACGTGCGCAGCTACTCCAGTAATCCCTGGCAGCATGAGCCCTATGAGCGGCAGTAAGGGGCCTCCCAGTCCCCGGTGCTCAAGGAGCGAGCAGGCCACGCCCCCTCCGCACTATGATTGGCCCGGTCACTGGGTTCTGTCGCGCACTCTGCTGCAGATTGGCCACGCCCAGTCACGGCTCCGGACAGGGAGGCAGGCGGCTGCGCAGGGGTTAATGACTGCTGTGTGGAGCAGTGATGGAGGTGTGAGGATATTCCCGCCATGCACACTGGCATCGCCCAGGGGTCTGCTTCATGCAGGTTCCGCACCTGACAGAATGCAGAACATATAGGGGGGCTTTTATGAAACATGGTACAGCAGATATTTGGCTTGGAAATGTCACTTTGTGCAAAGTTTTGCATCATTTTGAGAGCAATGCCTTCTTTCTCAATACGTTCACACAGATGGAGTTTATATTTTTGGGAAGTGATTTGTGAATAAGCCATAAGAGTATATTCAGACGGTGCAGTGTTTTTTACCGAAGGGTTTCAGGATTTTCCTTTTGGCCATCTGCAGTAACGCGGCAATTTGCTGTAAAACCACAGCACACCATATTGGGGGACATTTACTAACCATGTTGCTTCAGAATTATGGCGTAAAATGCGCCAAAGAATAGTGTTTTGGTTTGCACCAAATATATCAACTTTTTTCTCCAGAATTTCTACCATAAAGAATGCATTACGCCAGAAATGAGTTATAAATGTCAAAGTGGGCGGGGCTACCAAATAGACGCATTGACGCCTCATTTATCATCCTCTTATCGCTAGAAATGGCTCAAATAGTTGCGGACAATGAAGCTTATGTGGTGGTGTTTTGTGTAAAAAGCCGCATTTATGGCAGAAAGGTGCAATTTTTGGTCAAAAAGTCGCATTTATGAAAAGTAAAACCAACTCATCATGGGAACAAGTGATAAGTATTAAAACAGGATGCGTTTATTTTTATCTATTATAAATGAGGTAAAAAACAGGGTTTTGTCAGTAAACTGATATGCAACCAAAACAATAACAAAAGCGTCCCAAGTCTGAGACAGAAGTCACAGTTTACTACTAGAAATGTCGCAAATATGCTTCAAAAGTTGCAAGTCTGGTCTGGCAGGGGGTGGCTTAAACGGCGCATTTCTATTAAAAAAGTAGTATTTTTATGCTATTGGCGTTAAAATGTCGCAAATCAAGAGAAATAGGCAAATATTTTCAAAAGTCACATTTTAAAAGTGGCCTGCGCGTTTTGATTTACGAGGTGAAACTAATCACCTCTTTTGATTTGTAGCGCTAGTATTTTTTTGGTGCAAATTACTCTATTATTAACCCCTTAAGGACTCAGCCCTATTTCACCTTAAGGACTTGGCTATTTTTTGCAAATCTGACCAGTGTCACTTTAAGTGCTGATAACTTTAAAACGCTTTGACTTATCCAGGCCGTTCTGAGATTGTTTTTTCGTCTCATATTGTACTTCATGACACTGGTAAAATGAAGTCAAAAAAATTACCTAATTTACCAAAAATTTTGAAAAATTTGCAAATTTCAAAGTTTCAGTTTCTCTACTTCTGTAATACATAGTAATACCCCCAAAAATTGTGATGACTTTACATTCCCCAAAGCAAATCTTAAAATTTTTCAGAAATTTACAAAAACCCAATTTTTAGTGACCAGTTCAGGTCTGAAGTCACTTTGCAAGGCTTACATAATAGAAACCGCCCAAAAATGACACCTTTAGGTGTTGCACAAGAGTTATTGGCAAATGGGGATGAAATTTGAGAATTTCATTTTTTTGCCAAATTTTCCATTTTAACCCATTTTTTCCACTAACAAAGCAAGGGTTAACAGCCAAACAAGACTGTATCTTTATTGCCCTGACTCTGCCGTTTACAGAAACACCCCATATGTGGCCGTAAACTACTGTACGGGCACACAGTAGGGCGTAGAGGGAAAGGTGCGCCGTATGGTTTTTGGAAGCCAGATTTTGCTGGACTGTTTTTTTGACACCATGTCCCATTTGAAGCCCCCTGATGCACCCCTAGAGTATAAACTCCATAAAAGTGACCCCATCTAAGAAACTACACCCCTCAAGGTATTCAAAACTGATTTTACAAACTTTGTTAACCCTTTAGGTGTTGCACAAGATTTAATGGAAAATAGAGATACAATTTAAAAATTTCACTTTTTTGCAAGATTTTCCATTTTAATATTTTTTCCAGCTACAAAGCAAGGGTTAACAGCCAAACAAAACTCGTTATTTATGGCCCTGATTCTGTAGTTTACAGAAACACCCCATATGTGATTGTAAACTGCTGTACGGGCACACGGCAGGGCGCAGAAGGAAAGGAATGCCATACGGTTTTTGGAAGGCAGATTTTGCTGGACTGTTTTTTTTGACACCATGTCCCATTTGAAGCCCCCCTGATGCACCCCTAGAGTAGAAACTCCAAAAAAGTGACCCCATTTTAGAAACTATGGGATAGGGTGGCAGTTTTGTTGGTACTAGTTTAGGGTACATATGATTTTTGGTTGCTCTATATTACACTTTTTGTGGGCAAGGTAACAAGAAATAGCTTTTTTGGCACGTTTTTTCTTTTGTTATTTACAACATTCATCTGACAGGTTAGATCATGTGGTAATTTTATAGAGCAGGTTGTCACGGACGTGGCGATACCTAATATGTATACAATTTTTTTTATTTATGTAAGTTTTACACAATGATTTCATTTTTAAAACAAAAAAAATGTTTTAGTGTCTCTATAGTCTAAGAGTTATAGTTTTTTCAGTTTTTGGGCGATTATCTTAAGTAGGGTCTCATTTTTTGCGGGATGAGATGACGGTTTGATTGGCACTATTTTGGGGTGCATATGACTTTTTGATCACTTGCTATTACACTTTTTGTGACGTAAGATGACAAAAAATGGCTTTTTTTACACCGTTTTTATTTTTTTACGGTGGTCACCTGAGGGGTTAGGTCATGTGATATTTTTATAGAGCCGGTCGATACGGACGCGGCGATACCTAATATGTATACTTTTTTTTATTTATTTAAGTTTTACACAATGATTTCATTTTTGAAACAAAAAAAATCATGTTTTAGTGTTTCCATAGTCTAAGAGCCATAGTTTTTTCAGTTTTTGGGCGATTATCTTAGGTAGGGTATGATTTTTGCGGGATGAGATGACGGTTTGAATGGTACTATTTTGGCGTACATGCAACTTTTTTGATCACTTTTATTACCTTTTTTGGAAAGTAAGGTGGGCAAAATTTCAATTTCCTCATAGTTTTTATTTTTTTATTTTTATGGCGTCCACCGTGCGTGGAAAGTAACATGACCGTTTTATAGATCAGGTCGTTACGGACGCGGCGATACCAAACATGTGCAGGGAATTAAATTTTTTTCATTTTTAATCAGTGATAAATGTGTTTTTGATTTTTACTTTTTTTAAACTTTTTTTTTGACCCAGGCCCACTTGGTTCTTGAAGATAGAAACATAGAAACATAGAATGTGTCGGCAGATAAGAACCATTTGGCCCATCCAGTCTGCCCAATATACTAAATACTATGGATAGCCCCTGGCCCTATCTTATATGAAGGATGGCCTTATGCCTATCCTATGCATGCTTAAACTCGATATCCCCTCTGTCTCGTCTTTCTTCCAAGCTATACATGTTAAGGTCCTTTAATCTTTCCTGGTAAGTTTTATTCTGCAATCCATGTACCAGTTTAGTAGCTCTTCTCTGAACTCTCTCCAAAGTATCAATATCCTTCTGGAGATATGGTCTCCAGTACTGAGCACAATACTCCAAATGAGGTCTCACTAGTGCTCTGTAGAGCGGCATGAGCACCTCCCTCTTTCTACTGGTAATTCCTCTCTCTATACACCCAAGCATTCTGCTAGCATTTCCTGCTGCTCTATGACATTGTCTGCCTACCTTTAAGTCTTCTGAAATAATGACCCCTAAATCCCTTTCCTCAGATACTGAGGTTAGGACTGTATCACTGATTTTATATTCTGCTCTTGGGTTTTTACGTCCCAGGTGCATTATCTTGCACTTATCAACATTAAATTTTAGTTGCCATATTTTTGACCATTCCTCAAGTTTTCCTAAGTCCTTTTCCATTTGGTGTATCCCTCCAGGAACATCAACCCTGTTACAAATCTTTGTGTCATCAGCAAAAAGACACACCTTACCATCGAGGCCTTCTGCAATTTCGCTGATAAAGATATTAAACAATATGGGTCCCAGAACAGATCCCTGAGGTACCCCACTGGTAACAAGACCTTGGTCTGAATATACTCCATTGACTACAACCCTCTGTTGCCTGTCCCTCAGCCACTGCCTAATCCATTCAACAATATGGGAGTCCAAGCCCAAAGACTGCACTTTATTGATAAGCTTTCTATGTGGGACAGTATCAAAAGCCTTACTAAAGTCTAGATAAGCGATGTCCATGATCTCCCTGAAGTAAACCCATGCTGTTTTTCATCCTTCAATCCATGGGATTTTAGATGTTCCACAATCCTCTCCTTAAGTATGGTTTCCATTAATTTCCCCACTATTGATGTCAGGCTTACTGGCCTATAGTTGCCCGATTCCTCCCTACTACCTTTCTTGTGAATGGGCACAACATTTGCTAATTTCCAATCTTCTGGGACGACTCCTGTTGCCAGCGATTGGTTAAATAAATCTGTTAATGGTTTTGCTAGTTCAACGCTGAGCTCTTTTAATAGCTTTGGGTGTATTTCATCAGGCCCCTGTGACTTATTTGTATTAATTTTAGACAGCTGACTTAGAACCTCTTCCTCTGTAAAGACACATGCATCAAAAGGTTCATTAGTCTTCTTTCCTAACTGAGGTCCTTCTCCTTCATTTTCCTTTGTAAAAACTGAACAGAAATATTCATTGAGGCAGTCAGCTAGTTCTTTATCTTCTTCTATATACCTTCCTTCTTTTGTTTTTAATTTGGTAATTCCTTGTTTTAGTTTCCTTTTTTTCATTTATGTATCTGAAGAATGCCTTCTGGCCTTTTTTCCCTGACTGAGCTAATTTCTCTTCTGCCTGTGCTTTGGAAGCTCTTATAACTTGTTTGGCCTCTCTCTGCCTAATCTTATAAATTTGTCTGTCATCCTCGTTTTTTTTTTTTTTATAATTCCTAAATGCTATCTTTTTGTTTTTAATGATTTTGGCCACTTCTGCTGAGTACCACAGTTGTCTCTTCCTTTTTTTGCTTTTACTGACAAGCCTAATGCAATTTTCTGTTGCCTTCAATAGTGCCACTTTTAAGTAGTCCCATTTCTCCTGGACTCCAATGAAACTATTCCAGTCTGATAGGGACTTGTATGCCACTAATCTAATTTTAGAAAAGTCTGTTTTTCTAAAATCTAAAACTTTTGTTTTTGTGTGGTGTGACTCAGTCACTGTACTTATAGTAAACCACACTGACTGGTGATCACTAGATCCCAAGCTTTCCCCTACAGTAATATCAGATACCAAATTCCCATTTGTGAATACTAAATCTAAAATGGCCTCCTTCCGGGTTGGCTCCTCCACTACTTGCTGTAGAGATAATCCCGGTAGGGAATTTAGAATATCTGTACTCCTGGCAGAACTAGCTATTTTGGTTTTCCAGTTTACATCTGGAAAATTGAAGTCTCCCATAATGATAACTTCCCCCTTCAATGTCATTTTAGCTATTTCCTCAACTAGTAGATCATCTAATTCTTTGACTTGGCTAGGTGGTCTATATATCACACCTACACGAGTTACCTTATGATTATCAAGCTGCACGGTAACCCAAACTGACTCTAAATTGTTCTCGCTAACTTGTATCAAATTAGATTTTATGTTATCTTTCACATACAGGGCCACCCCTCCCCCCTTCTTGCCTTCTCTGTCTTTCCTGTATAGAGAGAACCCTGGTATTGATATATCCCAGTCATTACTCCCCTTGAACCACGTCTCAGTAACAGCCACTACATCTATATTCTCAGATGCCATTATAGCCTCAAGTTCATTGATCTTATTACCTAGACTGCGAGCATTTGTAGACAAGACTCTGAGCTTGTCATTTCTTAACCTTTGTGCTACTGGCCTCTTCTGGCATTGTTCCGGGGGGCAGTTGTACTGCTGGATTATCACTCTTTTGCCCCCCTTTCCTAGTTTAAATGCTTCTTAGCAAATACCTGGAACTGTTCACCGAGGACATTCGTTCCTTTGAGAGAAAGATGCAAACCATCTTTCTTGTACAGTTCTTTTCCATTCCAACAAGAGCTAACATGAGACACAAAGCCAAACCCTTGGTTCAGACACCATTCACCAAGCCATACATTGGGTCTAATGTCTGCATAATACAGTACAGTACAATATATAGTGTACTGTACTGTATTTTACTTACACTTTGTTTTGAACAGATCTATGCCTTTAGCACAGATCTGTTCAGCACCATGGACAGCAGGATGCCTGAGAAGGCGTCCTGTTGCCATGGGAACCTTCCCCATCTGCTCAGTTGTGGCCACAACTTCGCAGACGGGGAAGGGTAAGGAGGGGGGCTGTCTGGGGGCTCTCTCCCTCTCCATCGGGGGGCTGCAAAGGCACAGCAGCCCCCCGATGGGAGAGGGATGGAGCCCCCTCTTACTGTTAACTTTTTCCATACATCGGTCCGTATGGACCGCGGTATGGAAAGGGTTAAACGGCTGACATCGCATCACAGATGTCAGCCGTTTATACCAGAGTGTCAGCAATGTGCTGACACTCTGGTATACCACTGGCCACCAATGATTATTCAAGAGGAGGCGGGCGGGGGATCGCGATCCCGCCTGCCGCACTGCCCGCAACACCCCCCCTGCACCACCCGCCGCCAAAAAATCATTCAGGGGTGCAGGGGGGGTGAATAAAACTTTATTTGGGGCATTTTAAAGTTTGATCCCCGCAATCAGAATCAGCAGAAAGCGCAGCAAATAGCTGGTCTGAATTGACCTGCGATTTGCTGCGATCGCCGATCCTGCGTTGTGACAGGATGCCGGCATCCGGTTCGGATTAACCCCCGCAGCGGCCGCAATCTCATTTTAAACTCATTAAGTACCGGTACGTCATGCGTCCCTAAGGGGTTAATAAATGTCCCCATTGTGTATTACACACAGATTTTCACTGCACATTGTAGTGTAGAAAATCTGTAGTGTAATATAATACCAGCTAAGAAAATAAAAAATTTGGATATATCCAGATAGATGGTGAGTGACGTAGAAAATTAAGTCAGAAATATCAAGGCTAACGTGAAAATCTAAAAAATACCTTTATTATATCACATAGATGGGTAAGGGTACAAGTGTGCCCATATAAAAAGGTATTGCTGTATAGCTATACCAAGAAAAACTCCCACTACAGGAAAGATACCTTATAGTATATAGGTACATATATATAATGGGGAGGTCGGGGGATGGTAAACTATCCCTATATCGCCCTAGATATTCCTTAGCCCAGGGTTGCCCCCTGATGGTGGAGGTTCCCTGTCCCCGTACCTAAGACTGATATACCCCTATTATAACCCTACAAAAATAGGTAATATTAAAACTGGTATCAAAATCATAACACACAAAAATATTGGAGTAATATGAGCTCCTAAATATATAGATAAAGCTAATCAATCCACAAAATGATATGATGATCCCGACCCGTTTCACCTTTAAATAAAAGTTTATCAGGGGGTATTACACTTTTGTAAGTCTTTAGCTGACACTCTAGGATTCTTCTTCACCTCATTGAGCAGTCTGCACGGTACACTTGCAGTAATCTTTACAGGACGGCCACTCTTACGGAGAGTAGCAGAAGTACTGAACTTTCTCCATTTATAGACAATTTGTCTTACCGTGGACTAATGAACAGCAAGGCTTTTTGAGATACTTTTATAACCCTTTCCAGCTTTATGCAAGTCAACAATTCTTAATCGTAGGTCTTCTGAGAGCTCTTTTGTGCAAAGCATCATTCACATCAGGTAATGCTTCTTGTGATAAGCAAACCCAGAACTGGTGTGTGTTTTTTATAGGGCAGGGCAGCTGTAACCAACACCTCCAATCTCATCTCATTGATTGGACTCCAGTTGGCTGACCTCGCTCCAATTAGCTCTTGGAGATGTCATTAGTCTAGGGGTTCACATACTTTTTCCACCTGCACTGTGAATGTTTACATGGTGTGTTCAATAAAAACATGGTAACATTTAATTCTTTGTGTGTTATTAGTTTAAGCAGACTGTGATTGTCTGTGATTTGTGCAGAAATCCATATCATTCCAAAGGGTTCACATACTTTTTCTTGCAACTGTAATACCAGCTAAATCTCATTTCTACGGTGCGTAATTTTCCAAGCGGAAAATAATCCGAAGTGCGGATTATGAAATCCACAGCACTCCACTTTTAACCCCTTAACGACCCAGGACGAGAATGCTCGTCCTAAATCGCCGGCACTAAAGCGTTCTCGTCCTGCAGTCGTTCCTCCCCCCCGCGTGTGGTGCCGCGATCAGCTGTCAGTAACAGCCGGATCCCTGCTGCATCCACCAGCATCGGTGATAACGCCGCTGCCGGTGGATTAACCCCTCATATGCCGCGGTCATCGCTGACCGCGGCATATGGGAGGTTTGCGCTCCCTCACCTCATCCATCGGTCCCCGCGCTGCTGTGGCGGGGACTCGATGGTTGCCATGGCAGCCCCAAGCCAAGCATGTACGGAGGCCTAAGAGGCCCAGCCCCCAGGCTGGCTCTCCTAGGCAACTGTTAGCGTTTTACAGTGTAAGACACTGACAGTTCAATACAGATGTATCGTGCTGCATTGAAACAGGGATCAGACCCTTTAATATTGAAGTCCCAGATTGGGACAAATAATAAAGTGGAAAAAAATTTTTTTTTTAATTAAAGTTTTAAAAAAAATATTAAAATTTCAAGTAAAAAAAAAAAAGCGTACTTTTCCAAAAATAAAGTAAAAAAAATTGTAAAACATAGGGAAAAGACATATAGCCATATTAGGTATCGTCGCGTCTGTATCGACCAGCTCTATAAACATATCACATGACCTAACCCCTCAGATGAACACCATAAAAAATAAAAACTGTGCTAAATAAACAATTTTTTTGTCACCTTAAATCACAAAAAGTACAACAGCAAGCGATCAAAAAGGCATACGTCCACCAAAATAGTATTAAAAAGTATTAATCTAACAGTCACCTCATCCTGCAAAAAATGAGCCCCTACCTGAGACAATCGCCCAAAAAATAAAAAAAAAAATGGCTCAGAATATGGAGACACTAAAACATCATTTTTTTTGTTTTAAAAAAGCTGTTATTGCAGGGCTAGCCAACCTGCGGCTCTCCAGCTGTTGTAAAACTACAATTCCCAAGATGCCTGGCTGTAGGCTGATAGTTGTAGGCTGTCTGGGAATGCTGGGAGTTGTAGTTTTGCAACAGCTGGAGAGCCGCAGGTTGGCCAGCCCTGTGTTATTGTGTAAAACTTACATAAATAAATAAAAGTTTTTCAATTTGGTATCGCCGCGTCCGTATCGACCGGCTCTATAAAAATATCACATGACCTAACCCCTTAGGTGAACACCATCAAAAAAAAAAAATAATACTGTGCTAAATAAACAATTTTTTGTCACCTTACATCACAAAAAGTGTAATAGCAAGCAATAAAAAAGTCATATGCACCCCAAAATAGTGCCAATTAAACCGTCATCTCATCCCTCAAAAAATTTGACCCTACCTAAGATAATCGCCCAAAAACTCAAAAAACTATGGCTCTCAGAATATGGAGACACTAAAACAAACATGATTTTTTTTTTTGTTTTAAAAATGATATTATTGTGTAAAACTTACATAAATAAAAAAAAAGTATACATATTAGGTATCACCGTGTCCGTATCGACCGGCTCTATAAAAATATCACATGACCTAACCCTAATGACCTGAAATATGGCCGTGTCCTTAGGAGTTAAGAAGTTGCCATGTGGTATGCAATCCGTGGCTCCCAAACTGTATGGGAAATTACAACTCCCAGCAGGTCCTGAAGGTCTACAACTATCATGGACTGCTGAGCTTTGTAGTTCCATGAAGAAGGGGAGACTTTAACAAGAACATCAAATTGTATTTTAAAGGGGTTATCCAGGAAATGATAATGATAACCTCTCAGTAAAGGTCATCGTTATCAGACTGGTGGGGGTCTGAGTCCCCGAGCAGCTGTTTCAGTGAGCCACCACTCTCCCCTGAGCTCTTCTGAGCGCAGCTGACTCCTGGCAGCTCGGCAAGCACAGCGCCGTACATAGTATAGCGACTGTGCTTGGTATCGCAGCCCTGTCCCATTCACTTCTATGAGGTTGAGCTGCACCTAGGCCATGTGACCAATGAACGTGATGTTTCATGGCTGCGGCGCTCATGGAGTGGTGGCCTGTTCCAATAGCTGATCAGCGGGGGTTCTGGATGTCGGACCCCGGACGGTCTGATATTGATGACCTATCCTGAGGATAGGTCATCAATATATTTTACTGGATAATCCCTTTAAGTATTTCCGGTATGGAAAGGTGAAGGAGCAGGTTCTATATTGTTACATACAGCTTTCCATGAGACACAGCTATAACATGTCTGCAAATATGTTAATACGAGGGATCTCTTACGCCTGCTGCTACCCAGAGTCGCAGCCTTCTGCAGGGGTTGTGATATATGTACATACTGTACATGATGAGGGGTGACATCTGGCTATACAGTCACCCAGGCAGGAAAGGTGTCCGCCTTGTGGCAGTGATGTTATTCAAAGATGCAGACCTAAAATCTGAACCCGCTATGCCCTCTATGCCTCAGTAAACAGGGTGTGGGCGGTGACGGCAGCAAGACTGCAACCTGATAGGTGAGGTTAGGCCCACCGATGTATATACATCAGCGGTGCAGCACCCGACCAGCAGGCATTTTACTAATCACCGCTGCCTGCTGGTCGAGTGCTACACTGCAGCTGATATATATACATCACAAGGCAGCAGGGCTTGCTGTCGGGCAGCTGGATGCTTCAGGAGTCTTGACATACACAGCACCCTTTTTAGAAGGGGTGAATGCTGTCAAGTGCGACTACCCCTATGAAGTCACTAAAATACCGCAATAATTAAGAAACTGTGATATCGCCATATCGCCATGCCTTAATACTGTGATATATAGTAAATACTGGTATATTGCCCAACCCCAGTGTAGATTTCATGCAGAATTTCTACATACAAATACACAACCTGTGCAGCTAGCCCTAGGATATCTCTAAATTAGTTATTTTCTGGTGGCTGCTTATTTTCATATTTGTAACAACGAAGCTCAGCTTTGCCACGATTGCAGCGTCCCATTAGCTTATGTGGTAACTGCAAAAGATTTTTGTCATCTTCTGTAATTTCATGCTGCATTGTACTACTGGGTAAAATCCTTTTTTACCAGGCTGTCAGGTGCACTACATACATCCACCACTAGATGGGGATAGCACCACAGTATATATAGGACAGTTCAGGCCTAGCTAGGGGAGATGGGAAGATGTAGTGGTTGAGTGGAGGAGGTAGGAGAGATCTCCTCTCCTCTCAAGCTCTTTCTCTTGGGCTCCACGGCCCAGAGGAGCCATAGTTGTATCTCAGTACTAAACCAGGAAGGCAGGTTCAGAAGAAAAGTTTGTATTCTACCATTCACTCTTCTGTAGTAGCAAGTGAATCTTGGTCAAGTTTATTGTTGGAGAAAGACAAAGGAAGGACAAATCCATTATTCTAGGCTCTAGGCGCCTTTGTATCTAGGTGTAGGACTTATTAGCTTCTGGCAGCCTCACCGTTATTTGAAGGACAGATTAGATTTTTGTTGCATCGCTTGTGTGTAGAAGACGAGGACTTGGACTACTTCAACTGAGACTAAAGCAAGGCAAAGAGCTGTTTATCAGTGAGTACATAACTAACTACCCTAGCCTGACATATTACCACCAGCACAGCCTGTTACTGGGATTAATCATATCTAACTTGCATGTGTATCAGAGACTGTTTAATAACTGGATGTAAACTGTTATCAATAACCTGGTTATAGTAAAATTCCCAGTTGGATTTAAACCTGCCTCATTCTTCTTAACTCCATACCACTACCACGCTCAACATTTTGCACCATCAAGGTGCTGGCGTCACGACAAAACCTAAACCAGTGGCCCAGCCGCACAAGCACTCAGCACCCATTCACCATCAAGAGCACCTCAATCACCACCTGGCCGGTGTCCCCTGTAACCGAGTGTGCCCCGGAGAATCCAGTGCTGTTCTCCCCTTCACTGCACTGCTGGCCCAGGGAGGAGTCTGCTAAACCGTGAGTAACCGATGAACTGTATGTACAGTCGTGGCCAAAAGTTTTGAGAATTACATAAATATTGGAAATTGGAAAAGTTGCTGCTTAAGTTTTTATAATAGCAATTTGCATATACCCCAGAATGTTATGAAGAGTGATCAGATGAATTGCATAGTCCTTCTTTGCCATGAAAATTAACTTAATCCCCAAAAAAACTTTCCACTGCATTTCATTGCTGTCATTAAAGGACCTGCTGAGATCATTTCAGTAATTGTCTTGTTAACTCAGGTGAGAATGTTGACGAGCACAAGGCTGGAGATCATTATGTCAGGCTGATTGGGTTAAAATGGCAGACTTGACATGTTAAAAGGAGGGTGATGCTTGAAATCATTGTTCTTCCATTGTTAACCATGGTGACCTGCAAAGAAACGCGTGCAGCCATAATTGCGTTACATAAAAATGGCTTTACAGGCAAGGATATTGTGGCTACTAAGATTGCACCTCAATCAACAATTTATAGGATCATCAAGAACTTCCAGGAAAGAGGTTCAATTCTTGATAAGAAGTCTTCAGGGCGTCCAAGAAAGTCCAACAAGCACCAAGATCGTCTCCTAAAGAGGATTCAGCTGCGGGATCGGAGTGCCACCAGTGCAGAGCTTGCTCAGGAATGGCAGCAGGCAGGTGTGAGCGCATCTGCACGCACAGTGAGGCAAAAACTTTTGGAAAATGGCCTTGTGTCAAGAAGGGCAGCAAAGAAGCCACTTCTCTCAAAAAAAAACATCAGGGACAGATTGATCTTCTGCAGAAAGTATGGTGAATGGACTGCTGAGGACTGGGGCAAAGTCATATTCTCCAATGAAGCCTCTTTCCGATTGTTTGGGGCATCTGGAAAAAGGCTTGTGCGGAGAAGAAAAGGTGAGCACTACCATCAGTCCTGTGTCATGCCAACAGTAAAGCATCCTGAGACCATTCATGTGTGGGGTTGCTTCTTATCCAAGGGAGTGGGCTCACTAACAATTTTGCCCAAAAACACAGCCATGAATAAAGAATGGTACTAAAACACCCTCCAACAGCAACTTCTTCCAACAATCCAACAACAGTTTGGTGAAGAACAATGCATTTTCCAGCACGATGGAGCACCGTGCCATAAGGCAAAAGTGATAACTAAGTGGCTCGGGGACCAAAACGTTGACATTTTGGTTCCATGGCCTGGAAACTCCTCAGATCTTAATCCCATTGAGAACTTGTGGTCAATCCTCAAGAGGCGGGTGGACAAACAAAAACCCACTAATTCTGACAAACTCTAAGAAGTGATTATGAAAGAATGGGTTGCTATCAGTCAGGAATTGGCCCAGAAGTTGATTGAGAGCGTGCCCAGTCGATTTGCAGAGGTCCTGAAAAAGAAGGGCCAACACTGCAAATACTGACTCTTTGCATAAATGTCATGTAATTGTTGATAAAAGCCTTTGAAACGTATAAAGTGCGTGTAATTATATTTCACTACATCACAGAAACAACTGAAACAAAGATCTAAAAGCAGTTTAGCAGCAAACTTTGTGAAAACTAATATTTGTGTCATTCTCAAAACTTTTGGCCACGACTGTACATTCTGGCCCACCGTGCACCTCACTTGTTCTACCCCTGCGGACTGGCACGCTGCATGATTACAAACATCATGCCATAAAAATGCAACAAAACCACCACAAAGATGATAGGTTCTTTTTAGCTACCCACTTGAACTTAGCTATTGCAAAGTTACAGAAAGATGGTTATCGCTGTAAACTACTAGTTAGAACTTACATTTTTTAGGTCCGGTGATTTCAGAAAACATATCACATTGTTGGGGGATTCACAAATTTTTAACCCCTTCCATCCCAGGCCAGTTTTCACCTTCCAAGCCTATTTTTGAAAATCTGACATGTGTCTCTTTATGTGGTAATAACTTGGTTTTACTTATCTAACCGATTCTGAGACTGTTTTCTTGTGACACATCGTACTTCATGTTAGTGGTAAAGTTGGGACAATAATTTTTTCTATTTGTAAAAAAAATTCAAAATTTACTGAAAATTTGGAAAAATTCACAATTTTTTAAATTTGAATTTCTCTACTTTTAGAGAGTAATACCTCATGAAATAGTTATCAGTCAACATTCCCCTTATGTCTACTTTATATCTGCATCATTTTGTAAATGCTGTTTTATTTTTTAGGACGTTAGAAGGCTTAGAATTTTAGAAGCATTTTTAATGAAGTCATTTTGAGGGGCTTACGTAATAGAAATCACCCATAAATGACCCCATTTTTTATTGTTACAAACTTTGTTAATCCTTTAGGTTTTCCACAAGAATTAAAGGAAAGTTAAGGTGAAATTTCAAAATTTGATTTTGTTTTTTGCAGATTTTGTTAATTCATTTTTTCTTGCGACACAGCAAGGGGTTAACAGCAAAAATAAACCTTAATACTGATTATCCTGATTCTGCAGTTTACAGAAACACCCCATGTGTGGTCATAAACTGGTCAGAAGGAAAGTAGCGCCATATGATTTTTGGAGGGCAGATTTTGTTGAAATGGTTTTTAGGCACAATGTTGTATTTGAACACAAAGTGGAATCCCCCAAAAGTGACCGCATTTTGGAAACTACACCCCTCAAGGAATTTAGTAAGGGGTGTACTGAGCACTTTGATCCCACAGACGTTTTACGAAATTAAGAAACACTTGGCTATGAAAATTAAAATATTTTATTTCTTCCAATAAAATTTTGCTTTAAGCCCCAAATTTTGCATTTTCACAAGGGGTTGCAGGAGAAAAAGTATGCCATAATATGTTACCAATTTTTTCCTGAATACGGTAACAACCCATATGTGGTCATAAACTGCTGTAGGGGCACACCACAGGACTCAGAAGGGAAGGAGCACCATATGGCTTTTGCAGCACACATTTTGATGGATTGGTTTACGTGAACCATGTTGGTACTGAACAGTCTCTGGGGTACCAGTACAGCTATTTTCTGACAACAATATTTTTTTCTCCGTGTGAGAACTAATTTTTTGTGAGATGAGTTGCCATCATCGTTGGTTCTATTTTTGGGCAAATACAACTTTTGGATACATTTTTATTTTGTATTATTGGAAGCAGGATAAAGAAATTGCCATTGATTCCACTCCACTTTCTCAAAAATCGTTAAAGGGCATAGTTCACAATATCCGTTTGACTGTGGGTGATGCTCATGTTGAGGATATATCATGTTTCGTCCTATGCTTATTACCTACTCCTCTAGTGTTGGGGCTACCCTGGCTCACTAAACATAACCCCACCATTCATTGGCAAGCAAGGCAAATAAATGGTTGGAGTGACTTTTGCAGAGAGAATTGCCTCACGGCGTCTCTTTCAGAGGTTTCTACAAAGACTGTACCATCTTTTCCCTCTGAATTTTCGGATGTGTTTTCCGAGAGTGGTGTCTAGGAGCTGCCCCCTCACCGGAAGTACGATTGCTCTATTAATCTCATCCCAGGCGCCAAGCTGCCAAAATCACGTTTATACAATCTCTCCCAACCTGAAAGAGTCGCTATGCGTACTTATATCTCTGAGAGCCTGAGAAAGGGACACATCCGACTCTCGAAGTCACCTGTTGCCGCTTGTTTTGTTTTTTTTGTTAAGAAAAAAGATGGTTCTTTAAGACCTTGTCTGGATTTCAGGGAGCTGAACTGTATCACAATTCGTGACCCATATCCGCTTCCTCTGATCCCGGACCTGTTTAACCAGATTGTTGGGGCTAAAGTTTTTTCTAAGTTGGATTGAAGAGGGGCATACAACCTAGTCAGGGTCAGGGAAGTGGACGAATGGAAGACGGCCTTCAATACCCCTGAGGGTCATTTCGAGAATTTGGTTATGCCCTTTGTTTTGATGAATGCTTCGGCCATCTTCCAACATTTTGTGAACAGCATTTTTTATCATTTAATGGGGAAATTTGTACTGGTGTATCTAGATGACATTTAGAATTTTTCTCCTGATTTCAAAACTCATTGGGACCACCTATGTCGGGTCTTGCTCATTCTGTGGGAGAATAAACTGGAAAAATGTGTGTTTGCGGTTCCGGAGATTCAATTTCTTGGTTTTCTTCTCTCCGCTTCTGGTTTTCGCATGGACCCTGAGAGGGTCCGCGCTGTGCTTGATTGGGAGCTTCCTGAGAATCAGAAGTCGCTGATGCGGTTTTTGGGTTTTGCCAATTATTACAGAAAGTTCATTTTGAATTATTCCTCTGTTGTTAAGCCACTCACTGATATGACTAAAAAGGGGGTAGATTTTTCCTCCTGGTCGGTAGATGCGCTTAAGGCCTTTTCTAGTATCAAAGAGAGTTTTGCTTCCGCTCCCATTTTGGTACAACCTAATGTCTCTCTACCTTTTTTTGTTGAGGTGGACGCTTCTGAGGTGGGTGTGGGTGCAGTCTTATCTCCGGGTCTCTCTCCTGCCAAATGGCGACCGTGTGCCTTTTTCTCAAGGAAACTCTCCTCCGCAGAGAGAAATTACGATGTGGGAGATAGAGAGTTGTTGGCCATCAAATTAGCTTTTGAAGAATGGCGCCATTGGCTAGAGGGAGCCAGACACCCTATTACCGTGTTTACTGACCATAAGAATCTGGCCTACTTGGAATCAGCCAAGCGTCTGAACCCGAGACAGGCCAGATGGTCTTTATTCTTTTCTAGGTTTAATTTTGTTGTCACGTTCCGCCCTGGGGTGAAAAATGTGAAGGCTGATGCCCTGTCACATTGTTTTCTGGAATGGGGGAACTTTGAAGACCCGGGTCCCATTTTGGCTGAAGGGGTGGTCGTCTCTGCTCTTTATCCTGATTTGGAGGCAGAGGTTCAGCAGCCCAGGCAGAGGCTCCTGATCTTTGTCCTCCAGGGAGGTTGTGCCTCTCGCTTTACGACACAAGGTTTTTAAGGAGCACCACGATACTGTCCTTGCTGGGCACCCGGGGAGTAGAAACATAGAAACATAGAATGTGTCGGCAGATAAGAACCATTTGGCCCATCTAGTCTGCCCAATATATCTGAATCCTATGAATAGTCCCTGGCCCTATCTTATATGAAGGATAGCCTTATGCCTATCCCATGCATGCTTTAACCCCTTCACTGTATTTGCAGCTACCACTTCTGCAGGAAGGCTATTCCATGCATCCACTACTCTCTCAGTAAAGTAATGCTTCCTTATATTACTTTTAAACCTTTGCCCCTCTAATTTAAAACTGTGTCCTCTTGTGGTAGTTTTTCTTCTTTTAAATATGCTCTCCTCCTTTACCGAGTTGCTTCCCTTTATGTATTTAAAAGTTTCTATCATATCCCCTCTGTCTCTTCTTTCTTCCAAGCTATACATATTAAGGTCCTTTAACCTTTCCTGGTAAGTTTTATCCTGCAATCCATGTACTAGTTTAGTAGCTCTTCTCTGAACTCTCTCTAGAGTATCTATATCCTTCTGGAGATATGGCCTCCAGTACTGCGCACAATACTCCAAGTGAGGTCTCACCAGTGTTCTGTACAGCGGCATAAGCACTTCACTCTTTCTACTGCTTATACCTCTCCCTATACATCCAAGCATTCTGCTGGCATTTCGTGCTGCTCTATTACATTGTCTTCCCACCTTTAAGTCTTCTGAAATAATTACTCCTAAATCCCTTTCCTCAGATACTGAGGCCAGGACTGTGTCAAATATTCTATATTCTGCCCTTGGGTTTTTACGCCCCAGGTGCATTATCTTGCACTTATCCACATTAAATTTCAGTTGCCAGAGTTCTGACCATTCTTCTAGTTTTCCTAAATCCTTTTCCATTTGGCGTTTCCCTCCAGGAACATCAACCCTGTTACATATCTTTGTGTCATCAGCAAAAAGACAAACCTTACCATCGAGGCCTTTTGCAATATCACTTATGAAGATATTAAACAAAATTGGTCCCAGTACAGATCCCTGTGGAACCCCACTGGTAACATGACCTTGTTTTGAATGTTCTCCATTGACTACAACCCTCTGTTGTCTGTCACTCAGCCACTGCCTAATCCACTCAACAATATGGGAGTCCATGCTCAATGACTGCAGTTTATTGATAAGTCTTCTATGTGGGACAGTGTCAAAAGCCTTACTAAAATCTAGATATGCGATGTCTACTGCACCTCCACCGTCTATTATTTTAGTCACCCAGTCAAAAAAATCGATAAGATTTGTTTGACATGATCTCCCTGAAGTAAACCCATGTTGTTTTTCATCTTGCAATCCATGGGATTTTAGATGTTCCACAATCCTATCCTTTAATAGGGTTTCCATTAATTTGCCTACTATTGATGTCAGACTCACTGGTCTATAGTTGCTCGATTCCTCCCTACTACCTTTCTTGTGAATGGGCACGACATTTGCCAATTTCCAATCTTCCGGGACGACTCCTGTTACTAATGATTGGTTAAATAAATCTGTTAACGGTTTTGCCAGCTCACCACTAAGCTCTTTTAATAATTTTGGGTGTATCTCATCAGGCCCCTGTGACTTATTTGTCTTCACCTTAGACAGCAAACTTAGAACATCTTCCTCTGTAAAGATACATGCATCAAACGATTTATTAGTCATCCTTTCTAGTGGAGGTCCTTCTCCTTTTTCTTTTGTAAAAACTGAACAGAAGTATTCATTAAGGCAGTCGGCTAGCCCTTTATTCTCTTCTACATACCTTCCGTCCTTTGTTTTTAATTTAGTTATTCCTTGTTTTAATTTCCTTTTTTCATTTATATATCTGAAGAATGTCTTATCCCCTTTTTTCATAGACTGAGCTAGTTTTTCTTCTGCCTGCGCTTTAGAAGTTCTTATAACTTGCTTGGCCTCTCTCTGCCTAATCTTGTAGATTTCCTTATCTTCATTGCTCTGGGTTTTTTTATAATTACAAAATGCTAGCTTTTTATTTTTAATGATTTGGGCCACTTCTGCTGAGTACCACAGTGGTCTCTTCCTTTTTTTGCTTTTACTGACAAGTCTAATGCAATTTTCTGTTGCCTTCAATAATGCACCTTTTAAGTAGTCCCATTTCTCCTGGACTCCATGTAATCTGTTCCAGTCTGATAAGGACTCATTTATGACTAATTTCATTTTTGAAAAGTCTGTTTTTCTAAAATCTAAAACATTTGTTTTTGTGTGGTGGGACTCTTTCACAGTTCTTATATTAAACCACACTGACTGGTGATCACTAGATCCCAAGGTTTCGCCTACAATGACATCATATACCGAATCCCCATTTGTGAATACCAAATCCAAAATGGCCTCCCTCCGGGTTGGCTCCTCAACCACTTGTTGTAGAGATAACCCCAGTAGAGCCACAGTGGATCTCATTGCTCGGAGATTCTGGTGGCCGGCTCTTCGTAAGACAGTTGAGGGTTTCGTGGCAGCCTGCGAGATGTGCGCTCGTGCCAAGGTCCCTCATTCACGGCCATCGGGTTCTCTCCTCCGGTTACCCATTCCTTCCCGTCCTTGGACGCATCTGTCCATGGACCTCATTACGGACCTGCCTCGTTCCTCGGGGAATACTGTGATTCTGGTAGTAGTGGACCGTTTTAGCAAAATGGTGTATTTCATTCCCTTTCCTGGGTTACCCAATGCTAAGACGCTGGCGCAAGCATTTGTTGATCACATTGTCAAATTGCATGGCATTCCATCAGACATCGTTTCTGATAGGGGCACGCAATTTGTTTCCAGATTCTGGAAGGCCTTCTGTTCTCGCTTGGGGGTTCGGTTGTCGTTCTCTTCTGCTTTTCACCCACAGTCGAATGGTCAGACCGAACGCGTCAATCAGAATCTGGAGACACATCTGTGCTGTTTTGTGGCAGAGAATCAGGAGGATTGGTGTTCTTTTTTGTCCCTTGCTGAGTTTACTTTAAATAACCGTCGCCAGGAGTCCTCTGATAAGACACCATTTTTTTGTGCATATGGGTTTCAGCCGCAGTTTGGGACATTCTCTGGAGAGGGGTCTTCTGGTTTACCTGATGAGGAGAGATTTTCCTCATCTTTGTCATTTATTTGGCAAAAGATTCAGGGTAATCTGAAAAGGATGAGTGAGAGATATAAGCGTGTGGCGGATAAGAGACGTGTGCCTGGTCCGGACCTGAATGTGGGTGATCTGGTGTGGTTGTCTACAAAGAATATCAAACTGAAGGTTCCCTCCTGGAAGTTGGGTCCTAAGTTTATTGGGCCTTACAAGATCTTGTCCGTCATCAATTCTGTTGCCTTCTGTCTTGATCTTCCTCAGACTTGGAAGATCCATAATGTTTTTCACAGGTCCCTATTAAAACCTTATGTCCAACCCACAGTACCCTCCTCTTTGCCTCCTCCTCCGATTGTTGTTGATGGTAATCTTGAATTTCAGGTCTCTAGGATTGTGGATTCTCTCATTATCCGGGGTTCTCTCCAGTACCTCGTTTCATTGGGAAGGTTATGGTCCTGAGGAGAGGATATGGGTCCCAGTGGCGGACATTAAGGCCACTCGTCTCATCAGGGCTTTTCATAGGTCCCATCCTGAGAAGGTGGGCTCTAAGTGTCCGGAATCCACTCGTAGAGGGAGGGGTACTGTCACCGCCAGCTTTCTGAGAAGCTCTGGCAGACGTTCTTCTGTACCTCTTGCATGATGTTCTTTGTTTTGGTTTCACTTTGTCATCTCTTTTTCCTTCTCCCAGCTGTCACCTATTTACACTAATTGCCTCCCTTTATATTCCCTCCCATACTGCATCACTTTGCGGTTTATACTTCTTCCTTGATAGTTGTTCACTGCTGGATGCTGCTTTTCCTGATTCCTCAGATAAGTCTGTTTCCTTTATTTGTGCTTCTTTGCTGGCTTGATTGTAGGTGACCCTGACTCCGTCCGTATTAAGTGCAGGGAGCCGGTGGTCGTGTCCTCTCACTATTATAAGGTTTTCAGGTGTCATATAGTAAGGTACGGGGGCATGCAATCGTCTACCATAAAGATCTTTGCATGGGCATAGCAGTCAGGGTGAGCTCTTAGGGTTTTATAGGGGTTACCTTTATGCTCCTTAGTTTGGGATCAAGCCAGTTGGATGTTTATCCATAACTTCCAGCTATCTGCAACATCATCCGTGACAGTACTGCTGAGTCGTATTGTGCTGAATTTAGAAGATGGGCGACTGACTCGGAGTGGAATGATCCTGCACTCCGTAGTCAGTTCTGTCAGGGGCTATCTGAGAGATTAAAAAATGCCCTTGCATTTCATGAAAAACCTGATTCTTTGGAGGCGGACATGTCTTTGGCCAAACGGATTGATAGACGTCTTAGGGAGAGGTGCAAGGTTCCCCTCGGGCAGGGGGTGCTGTCTGGTGGAGAATCAGTCCCTATTGTCCCTCGGGGTACTATGACACTTGAATTAGGGGCTGGAGAGGAACCTATGCAATTGGGTCAGGTTACTTCTTGCTTTGGTAATAGGAATTTTAGGAAGCTGAATAGACTTCTGTGGTAAAGAAGGTCATTTCGTTAATGTGTGCCCTTTTATTAAACCTCGAAGTGGTAATGAAAAACAAATAGGGAATTCCTTCAAAGGAAAAAAACTCCCTTACTCTTGGTAGTGTGAATGGGGAGTCAGAGCAGGTATATTCATATCCTACCTGCAGTACCCTATTCCTCCTGCCTGCCATGGTGGTGCTAGACTTAACCTTTGAGTTAAAGGTATTTGTTGACAGTGGCGCAGGGGTTAATCTTATTGATTTTAAATTTCTTCAGAGTCATGGTTTTAAAACGAGCGCATTAAGCAAAGAGATACCAGTGTTTGCTATAGATTCCGCCCCCCTCTCGCAAAGATGTCTAACTCATATTGTTCAGGATATTCATTTGAGGGTGGGTGATTCTCATGTTGAGTTCATTTCTTGCTTTGTTATGAAAGGTTTTCCTGCTCCGATGGTTATGGGTTTACCATGGTTGATAAAACATAACCCTACTATTGACTGGCAAACAAGACAAATCAGTAATTGGAGTGAATTTTGTATGAACAACTGTCTTAGTGCCTCTATTTCAGGGGTGTCCACTAAGGTGTTGCCTCAGTTTCTTTCCGATTTTTTGGATGTATTCTCGGAGGGTGGAGCTCAAGAGTTGCCCCCTCACCGAGAGTATGATTGTCCGGTCAGTCTTATCCCTTGAGCAAAATTGCCAAAATCTCGGTTATATAATCTTTCTCAACCCGAAAGAGTAGCTATGCGGGAGTATATTGCCGAGAGTTTGGCAAAGGGACATATTAGACCATCTAAGTCTCCTATGGCCGCTGGCTTCTTTTTCGTAAAGAAGGACGGATCTCTTAGATCGTGCCTAGATTTCCGGGAACTGAATCTCATTACTGTCTGTGATCCTTATCCCCTTCCCTTGATTTCAGATCTATTTGATCAGATTGTTGGTGCCAAGGTGTTTTCTAAGTCGGATTTAAGAGAAGCTTATAATCTGATCAGAATCAGGGAAGGAGATGAATGGAAAACGGCCTTCAATACCCCCGAGGGTCACTTCGAGAACCTAGTCATGCCCTTTGGTTTAACTAATGCTCCAGCAGTCTTTCAGCGCTTTATCAATGAAATTTTTCATCTTTTGGTAGGGAGGTTCGTTGTTATTTACCTCGATGACATACTAATTTACTCACCCGATATGAAGACTCATCAGGATCATTTGAGATAAGTGTTATTGATCCTTCGGGAGAATAAATTGTATGCTAAGTTGGAAAAATGTGTGTTTGCGTTTCAGGAGCTGCTGTTTTTGGTGTACTTGCTTTCTGCCTACAGTTTTCGTATGGATCCCGAAAAGGTCTGTGCGGTACTGGAATGCGACTAGCCTGAGAATCAGAAAGCCCTGATTCGGTTTTTAGGATTTACTAATTACTACAGAAAATTCATCCTGAATTATTCCACCATTGTCAAACCTTTGACAGATATGACTAAGAAGGGCGCTGACTTCTCTGTCTGCTCGGATGAGGCATCACAGTCTTTTTCTTCTATTAAGAAATGTTTGCTTCTGCTCCCATTCTGATGCAACCTGATGTGTCTCAACCCTTCATTGTGGAGGTTGACGCGTCAGAAGTGAGAGTCGGAGCAGTCTTATCGCAGGGTCCCTCTCCTAGCAAATGGCGCCCGTGTGCTTTTTTCTCCAAGAAACTCTCGCCCGCCGAAAGAAATTATGATGTTAGCAATAGAGAGTTTTTGGCCATCAAATTGGCCTTTGAAGGGTGGCGTCATTGGCTAGAAGGGGCTACCCTTTCGATTACGGTATTTACTGACCATAAGAATCTGGCTTACCTGCAATCTGCAAAGCTTTTAGA
The DNA here is from genome assembly GCF_905171765.1 of Bufo bufo. NCBI lineage: Eukaryota > Metazoa > Chordata > Amphibia > Anura > Bufonidae > Bufo > Bufo bufo. The sequence goes on along the minus strand of NC_053392.1, from coordinate 201,203,748 downwards.
TCCTAGGCAGGCTAGATGGTCATTGTTTTTTACCAGGTTCAATTTTGTGGTCACCTATCGCCCTGGGATTAAAAACGTCAAAGCGGATGCGTTGTCACGTAGCTTTCTGGGGGGGGGGGGGGAGATTCGAAGGATCCCGCTCTGATTTTGGCTGGTGGGGTGGTGGTTTCTGCTCTTTACCCCGAACTGGAGACGGAAGTGTTGGGGGCTCAAGAGAAGGCACCTGATTCTTGTCCTCCAGGCAAGTTGTTTGTTACTTCTGAACTGCGATACAAGGTGTTCAAGGAACATCATTGCAGCCAGCCAGTACCGCAGGGGCAACACGTGAGGTGCACGGTGGACCGATGAGGGGCCAAATAACAACACAGTTCATCAGTTTACTCACGGTTAGCAGAAAGGCTGGCAGCACAGTGTTGAGGTGGACAGCACGAAATCCTCCGGGGCACGCTCTGTGGTAGGGAAGCATCAGGCAAGATGGTGGTTGAGGTGCCCTTGATGTCAGGGGTGCTTAGGGTGCTTGTTGCGGCTGAGTCCCTTGAGGGTATTTGTCGTGACGCCAGTACCGTTAATGGTGGTACAACCAACTGTAAGAACGAAGTAGACAGTGGTAGGATACAACTCACAGCTTTTACTGATGTTGGGTCCAGTTGTAGCATGTACATCAGATAGAATACAGTCCTTTGTAATTTAAAGGAATCCTGTTGATCCACTGTTAATAGATTTGGCTGGGTTTAGCTTAGCTTGAAGGTTCTGTATCAGTGTAATTTGGTGAGGTTGCCGGTGGCTATAGTATCCTTCACCTGGATACCCAAAGGTCTTTTATGCCTGGTTTGTGGCTTTTATCCTTTGGATGTTTAAGTCTTTTCTTTCTTTTGTCTCTTTCTGGACTAGACTCTCATCTGAGCAGAAGTGCTAGATCTGCACTCTCTCCAACTCCGCATACTGACTACTAATCAGCAAACGCTGATCTAACTCCTTCTAGACCATTTCACTAGGCCTGACCTAAGTATTTATATGTCCTAAGTACTATCCCCATCTAGTGGTGGGATGTATAAATTACACCAGACCAACCTATGAACAGGGATACAACAGGTGTTGTAATACAAAATAACATGCAGTATGATAATGCAGTTTTAAGCTATTTTGCAGTTCCCACGTGTTCCTGAGTGGGACGCTGCATACCCCCATGGTAAAACATGAGTCGACCTCGACACATTCTTGACTCAATGTTGTATCTTCCTGTAATATATAAGAAGGGGAAAAAGCATGCATAGGAAACAATACCATAACCTCATTCTTGTACTTCTTGTACCTATAAGTAAAAATGGGTTAGCAAACATATCTCAGGCAACAACGAAATGTGACAAAATGGGTAGCAATTCTTCCTTTAAAGACTGATGTATCGGAAACCAAAATAGTCCATAAAGATGAAGAAAAACAAAAACAACATCTCAGGAGGCTCACAGGGTATGAGTCCGTTCCCTGGGCACAGGAAAATATGAAAATAGTATATCACGGAGGCTCAGGTACGCGAAAGTCTATCTCCGGGTGCAGGCTTAAACGTTGCAAAACAGATGAAAGGCAAAAAGTCCCTTAAATAGTCCTTTAAGGAAAATGGAACATAATAAACGTAGGTCAGTCTCTTTCTTGAATTCTGGAACTCCAGACAAGTTAAGGATGTCCTCAACGTTGAATTGGCAGAGCTGAAAGTTGTCTTCTCGGCTGCTGGGGCAGGATATCTCTGTAACGGACAGGTGGTTGTCCTCTTGTAATCCTGTCGGATCTACGAAGCGGCTTAGACTCTGCAGGCCTTGCTTCAAGGGAACTTGGTGTTTCCTAAGCTGCAGTAATTACAACTTCTGGTTGAAGTGTTGTGATGTTGGTTTTAGCAGGCACTAAGATGTTGAGCCATGGAGTTAAGAACCATTGCAAAGGATCAGAGTCTAGTAATGTTTTTTCCCAAAGACTTTATTGGTTCTTCTGTATCAGATGATTTTTCCAGTTCTGGCTCTATGGATTGAATTTCCTCTTGAACAACTTGTTCTTGAAGAGTTTCCTCTAGATTATCTTCTTTGAGACACAATTTTAAGCGATTTCGAAGCACTACACTTGATCTGTCCTCTTGGGTAATCTCATAAGTATCAGTCTCTGGATTGAGAATAGCAGTAATGGTGTAAAGTTCTCTCTCCCATTTGGTATCTAATATGCTGGTACGATGGTTATTTTTTAACCCCACATGATCACTAACTTTGAGAGGTTGTGCCTTGGCAGATTGATTGTAATCTTTCTGTTGTTTTTCATCGGCATGCCCCATGCGTTGTTGAACGATTTCTTGTGCATCAATCAAACGTCTTTGGTGCTCACTCACCCAATCAGTTTTTGGTAGAGGGTTGATTGCATCAGGCACTTGTACGCCCAAAGTGTGATCAGCAGGTAATGTACCTTGTCGGCCAAACATAAGATAGTAGGGTGTATTCCCAGTAGAACAATGAATAGTGTTATTGAAGGTATACATCAATTGAGGCAGTAGAGTAGGCCAATCAATTCTGGTAGCAGGTGGGACTGCTCTTAACATCTCAATTAGGGTTTGGTTCATTTTTTCACAAAGCCCATTCCCTTGGGGATCTTAGGCTGTGGTCCTGATTTTCTGACAGTTGTGAAAAGTACACAGTTCTTTGAAGAGTTGCGACTCAAAGGCAGATCCCTGATCTGTAAGAATTCTCTCTGGGCATCCATATGGCAACAAGAAATGTTTCCAGAAAGCATCTGCAGTTGTTTTTGCGGTCAAGTCCTTGACAGGTACGGCTACAACAAATTTATTGTAATGATCAATGATGGTCATAGCATATGTGTAACCTGAGCGACTTGGTTCCAGCTTCACATGGTCAATTGCAACTATTTCTAGCAGTGTTCTGCTTACAATGGAATGTAAGGGTGCTTTTTGGTCATGTTTCTCATTTCTTCCAACAGCACAGGTGGAACATTCTCGACACCATTTTTCAATGTCTCCTCTTATCCCGATCCAGTAGAATCTTCTACGGATGGTGGCTTCTGTTTTCTGCACACCAAAGTGTCCTGATTGATCATGGTACATCTCAAGAATTATTCTTGCATCTTGGTGTGGTATCAAAATTTGATACAGACGATCCCAGGTAATTGGATCTAAGGTCCTTCTTAATAGTAGGCCCTTCTGTAGAAAGAGGTGTTTTTTGTGTCTCCATAGTTTTGACAATTCTGGATCAGCATTCCTCTTGCGGATTCTTTCTGGTGTTCTTCCGCTGGTGAAGAAATCTTGCAGTTCACCTAACACTCTGCTTTCATTTTGCAGCTTAATCCATTTTTCTTTGTCCACTTGGGATTTTGGATCCACTTGTTGTTGAAGGTTAAGGACCTTTTTCCCTTTGATGGTGATAATGTCTTGGTGGGCAAAGTTTTTGTAGAAGGATGGCATTTCTACCTCTTCCCAAACATCTTCCTGTGTAGTAGGGTCTTCTTTGGTCGGCAGACGGGTTAATGCATCCGCATTTTCATTTGTTTTTCCTTTTCTGTACTTCACGTTGAAATTTTAGTTAGCAAGGCGTGAGGCCCCTCTTCGTTCTAATGCTCCCAACTTGGCGGTGTTAAGATGCGCTAGCGGGTTGTTATCTGTAAAGGCCACAAAGGGTGTTGTGGCCAGGTAATCTTTAAATTTCTCTGTAACAGCCCACACGAGTGCGAGGAATTCCAATTTGAAGGAACTATAGTTTTGGTTGTTTCTTTCAGTACCTCTAAGAGATCTACTAGCGTAGGAAATGACGCTTTCTTTACCTTCTTGTATTTGCGACAAGACAGCTCCCAGGCCTTTCTTACTGGCATCTGTGTAAAGATGAAATGGCTGTTGGTAATCTGGATAGCCTAAGATTGGTGGTTATGTTAACTTCTTCTTCAGGAGCTGGAAGGCAATTTCTCTTTCGGTGTTCCATTCAACTGGTATTGGAGATTTCTGATACCTTTTAGGATGTCCTCTCAAAAGTTCTAATATTGGCTCTGCAATTTGGGCAAAGTGAGGAATGAAGCGTCTGTAATATTCTGCGAAACTGAGGAAACTTCTCACTTCTTTCACCGTAGTGGGAGTAGGCCAATTTCGGACTGCGGCTATCTTCTCTGGATCTGGTTTAACACCTTCAGAGCTAACGATATGCCCTAAGTATTTGACTTCTGGCTTTAGTAGATAACGCTTAGATGGTTTGACTTTGAGTCCATGTTTAATGAGAACTTGGAAAACTTCGGCCAGATGTTTCAAGTGATCTTCATAAGATTTTGAGTAGATGACATCGTCTAAGTATAACAGGACAGTTTCAAAATTTTTGTGGCCCAGACAACGCTCCATTAATCTCTGAAAAGTTCCAGGTGCATTGCAAAGTCCAAAAGGCATGCAGTTGAACTCAAATAGGCCCATAGGGGTGGTAAATGCAGTCTTCTCACGATCTTCAGGTGCCATTGGTACTTGCCAGTATCCACTGGTTAAATCAAGAGTAGAGAAGTAGGCTGAAGATCCTAAAGCTGTCAAGGATTCCTCTATGCGTGGTAAAGGATAAGCATCTTTGTGGGTAATTTGGTTGATTTTTCTGTAGTCCACACAGAATCTGATGTTGCCGTCTTTTTTACGGACAAAGACTAGTGGTGCAGCCCATGGACTATGGCTGTCTTTGATGATATTGGAGTCTTTTAATCTCCTGGATCATTTGCTTTACGGATTGGTACATAGTAGGTGGTATAGGCCGATACCTTTCTTTGATCGGTGGGTGTGAACCTGTAGGGATGGAGTGCTTTATGATATCTACTTCTCCATAGTCTGTAGAATGCTTACTGAAGGCACAGTGATGCTCTTTCACGATTTTCAGTATTCCTTCCAATTGGTGTTCTGGTGTGGAAGCATCTCCCACATGAAGTTCTTTCCACCAGGGGGTGCTTAAATTTGGGTCCTGTGGGTGCTGTTTCTTAGCAAGTTGCTCTTTGGTATCTGTAGCCACGCTGATGACATCTCTAAATGTAACTTGGATTAGCTGTGCAATGGGACGGTATTTTGTTAATGTTACACTGTGATCACTCAAGTTTAGGAGACGAATAGGCACTTTACCTTCAGAGACGGTTACTAGGCTTCTTGCAGCTCTAACTAGAGGACAGTCTTCCAAGACAACTGGCTCTACCAAGGCTTGGTAGTCTTGACCTTGAATTCCGACTACAGCTCGGCACCACAAGAAGGTTTCGGTATCGGGGTTGAGAATCACAGGTTGATTATCCCGATGCGGACACAGCACATTTCTCCTTTTTCATTGGCGAAGCTCTGTTGCGCGTTTAGTACACGGATGGTTTGTTGGATTACCTTCTTAGAAGCAGAAGAGGCAGTAGGCAGTGACTGGTGCAAGGCTTCCAGCATTCAACATAACAGTTCCTGAGGACATTCATTCCTAGGACTATTGAAGGGTTATTGTATTTTCTTTGACTTGTACCACAATAATGCCTTGTTGGGATAGTGTAGTTCCTGCTTGAATGGTAGGTTCCCAATAACCAAGTATTTAGGTACAGGTTTGCCGTTACTGGCTAGGAAATGATTTTGGGGCTGGGGTTAGCTGATTTTGGTCCCAGTATTTTCAAATGCTGTTTGTTGGATGGTAGTGACTTGGGATCCTGTGTCAACTAGGGCAACAAAAGGACTCCATTTATTTGAAGTGTCACTTCTGGACAGGATCCTACATATCTTGGCATCCAATAGGAATCTTCTGGACCTATTGATTTACCTCCGAGGGGTGGTCCTTGGCCTCGGGGTCGCCCGTTTAACTACCAGCAGGTTTCTTCAGTATGGCCTGGCTTGTGACAGTATGTGCAGATAGGCCGCTTAGGGGTACTAGTGCGGTCAGATGGGCGTCCACCCGAATTTCTGGAATAAGTCTCTTTATAATCAGGAGAGAAGAGCCTTCTGGACACAGGTTTCTCATCCTCCAGCAATAATGTTTTTTCCCACTGTTCCAACTTTTGGTGGACTTTCTCCAGACTTTTAGTCAGGAATTGGACTTGCTCAGTGAGGGCAGCAACTGTGTCAGGAATTGGGGCTTGAGTTGCCTGACTGACGACAGGTAAAGGTTTTACAGGGGTGACCAGCTGTGCTACTGGCACTGCAGCGGATCCAACAGGTTCTGTTGGTGGACTTTTCCCAGTATACTGATAGCTAATTCTTTAAAGTCTAAGAAGGCAGTACTTGGATGCTGGACGGCTAACATTCTTAGCTGGCTCTTTAATTGTCTGTATTGACACCTCAATAAATTGCTCTTTCAGGGTTCTGTCCTGATTCTCTGCCTCACGGGGGTCTACTTGGACAACAGCTCTAGGGCTTCCTGTAAAGATAATGCAAAGTCTCTGAGTGACTCACCCGATTGCTGTTTCTTACTGAAGAACCTCATCTGACACAGTCCTGGGTTCAAAGGTGGTGTAGAGACGTTCAAATATCTGCTCCAGTGTCCTCCTCTCTGAGCTTGGCCAGGATTTCACTTCTCTGAGAGCAGCACCTTCTAATTGCGCAAGGAGAATCTCCATCTGTTGTTCTGGGGATACATGGTACAACTGAACACAGCAAGAATTTTTTCTTTAAAGGGTTTCTATCACTTCGTTTCACCTATTTAGCTTTCAGACACTAGCGATCCGCTAGTGTCTGCTCTATCTAACCATCCTAATATAAGAGCTTATTGTCCTGCCGTTTAGCTAAAAAAATAACTTATATAGATATGCAAATGAGCCTCTAGGTGCTATGGGGGCGTGATTAGCACCTAGAGGCTCCGTCTACCTTAACAAACTGCCGCCGCCCAGCGCGTCCCTCCAGCCGCCCACCTCCCCCGGAATGCGATGCTCCTCGTATTCGGCGCATGCGCAGTGAATGTCTGATCGCTTCCCTGCTCAGACATCTCCACTGCGCCTGCGCCGATGACGTCATAGTGCTCCGAGGAACAGGCGCAGTGGAGATGTCTGAGCAGGGAAGCGATCAAACATTCACTGCGCATGCGCCGAATACGAGGAGCATCGCATTCCGGAGGAGATGGGCGGGCTGGAGGGACGCGCTGGGCGGCGGCAGTTTGTTAAGGTAGACGGAGCCTCTAGGTGCTAATCACGCCCCCATAGCACCTAGAGGCTCATTTGCATATCTATATAAGTTATTTTTTTAGCTAAACGGCAGGACAATAAGCTCTTATATTAGGATGGTTAGATAGAGCAGACACTAGCGGATCGCTAGTGTCTGAAAGCTAAATAGGTGAAACGAAGTGATAGAAACCCTTTAAAGTCCCTTAAAGTGTGAACTTCTCCAGAATACCGTGGAAACCACGGGGCCCCAAAATAATAAGGCATGGTTAAAGGCATTAAGCTTGGTGCTGCAGCAGTTGCGCTGGGACCGGCTGCGGCTGCCAGAGGTCCACGGAGGTCAGACTGCACGTTATCTTTTTGCGCAGAAATGGTAACAGCAGGTGAATTATGATTAAATGAATTAACTGTGGCTGTAGACACTTTTTATGCGGCGTTGCTATGGGCGACCGCTATCTTGCGGTGTATGGCCCTTTAAGAAACTTGGTGCCGGCTGAATACAGTGTTTGAACAGCGCTAGTTTAAGTCTCTTACAGCGCTCCTGTCTATCAATGCTCCCTTAGGCTTAGTAGGGGCAAATCAGAGTACTCACCAGGGGCGTAGATAAGGGGCGGGATAGGGGGGTTCAAACCCCCCCAGGCGTGCCGCTGACCAGAACGCCCACATACTGTATTACTGCGGCGGGGCACGGAAGCGCATAGCTCCCTCTCCCGTCGCCTATCACCGCCATAGGCTTCAGGCCTTGTAGACCTGAGGCCTATGCGGTAGTGAAATCCCTGCGCAGGCGTGCGTGATGACGTCATCGCGCGCCTGTGCCGGGACGCAGCACTGTGACACGCCTGACTCATCCCGCCTTCCTCTGCAAGCAAGCGCCTGGCCCTGACATAGGTGAGTATTTAGCTTTTCATTTTTTGTTCATTTTTTATTTTTTTTTATTTCATGTGCCTACTTGGGGGGGGGGACACACAGGAGGACATATTAGGGAAGATAAATCGAGTACATTACTATGTGGGGGCAGTGTGGTGGAAATTACTATGTGGGGGCAGTGTGGTGGAAATTACTATGTGGGGGCAGTGTGGTGCAAATTACTATATGGGGGTGTTGCTATTGGGGAAGCACTGTAGGGGCAATTCTATTATTTCTGGGGACACTATACAGGGATTTTTGCCTGGAGCACAGTATAGGGTGTTATTATTACTGGGGGCACTCGGGGGGACATTATAGCTGCTGTGGACACTATAGGAACATTTGGGGTAATTTATCGAACTGGTGTAAAGCAGAACTGGCTTAGTTGCCCATAGCAGCCAATCAGATTCCACCTTTCATATTTGACAGCTCTTTTGGAAATCCAGTTCTACGTTACACCAGTTTGATAAATGACCCCAATTATGTCTATTAGGGTCACTATTTTTTTCAGCAGTATAGTACCTGGGGCATTGGCAGGGCTGGGACAAGGCCATTTGGTGCCCAGGGCGAAGATGGCAAACTGCGCCCCCCCCCCCCCCCCCCCCCGTTTTTAAGAAGAATCAATGTTGTTTCAAAACAAGAATATACTTAAAGCAATAGAACAAAGGACTGTGGGACTTTGAAAGTCACAGACACTATAAAGTTCCCCCCCATCATCATGTGCCAGTATAAAGTCCCCCCATCATCATGTGCCAGTTTTGTAATAAGCCCCCCCAATGTGCCAGTAACACTATTGTAAAAAAAAACAAAAAAAAAAAACACTTATACTTACCTAAGTGTCAGCGATGCGATGCAGCCTCTTCCTGTGTCCCACGCTGTAATGTAAGGCTCAGGGCGGCACGATGACGTCATTGCGCCGGCCTCTGATAGGCTGCCGGCCTAGTGCCTGCAGCCAGGGGCGTACATAAAAATCACTGGGCCCCATAGCAGGAATCTAAATTGGGCCCCCATTCCCCTTTTATAGCCCCTCCCTTTGTTCCATGAACTATTCTTGCTGCTGCGTTTTATAATTTATGCCATCAGGGCCGGAATGGGATTACAAAACAGCCCTGGCACACAAAAGAGGTATAATAGATGCAGATGTATATTATATACAGCAGTGTACAGTTATGTGAGGTACGCGGTATAATAGATGCAGTGTGTACAGGTATATAGTATATTCCCTAGTGTTCTGATATGTGAGGTACAGGGTATAATAGATGCAGTGTGTACAGGTATATAGTATATACAGCAGTGTACTGATATGTGAGGTACGGGGTATAATATATGCAGTGTATACAGTAATATACAGTAGTGTAATATGTGAGGTACGAGTATAATAGATGCAGTGTGTACAGGTATAAGTAAATACAGCAGTGTATTGACACCTCGTACCTCACATATCAGTACACTGCTGTATATACTATATATCTGTACACACTGCATCTATTATACCTCGTACCTCACATATATAGTATATACAGAAGTGTACTGATATCTGTACACACAGCATCTATTATACCTCATACCTCACATATCAGTGCACTGCGGTATATACTATATATCTGTACATATTGCATGTATAATACTGTGTAATATATGCAGTGTGTGTGCATGTATGTGTGTGTGTATATATATATATATATATATATATATACAGAGCAGTGTATTGATGTGACACATAGAAGGTATAATACTGTAGATGCAGTGTTTATAGAAATATGTGGTCAGTTATGCATTATAGTCACTGTGAGGTACATGAGGTAGTGGTAACTGTCTGAAGTAGTATACATGAGTGAGCAATGAGTAAAAACAGGGCATGGAGGGGGGGGGGTAAATGATGAAAAGTGGAGGACCTCCTCTTACCTCTCCATTCCAGTCTGTATGGATCAATGCAGAGTTGCTTGTGAACTTCTAATACTTGCTGTTAGGGGTTGAAGGACCTGTGATGATGTCATCACAGGTCCTGGCAGATGTACCTTTGAAACCTAGGAACTACAACCATTTTTGGTGCAGTTCCTTTGCTAGATTCTGCAGGACCTGTGATGTTGAGATGATGTCATCATAGGTCCTGGCAGATGCACTGTTCTAACCTGGGAACTACACTTTACACTGTGCAGTTCCCTTACAGGACCTGTGATGACATCATCAAAGGTCCTTTAGCTTTAGAAAGGTAAACAGGAGTAATTAGGGGGCGGGGCCTCTCCTCCACTTCGGTGCCTGCCTGCAGCCTATCAGGGGAAAGGGAAGGGACACGCCTCTCCCTCCCCTGCACCTCCGCTGGCACAGACAGTTTACAATGGAGATGAGCGCAATGGAAGCGCTCATCTCCCTGTGCCCGGCGGCGGCTGCTCACTTGGGGGGGGGGGCATTTTAGTTGGGGGGGCACATGGGGGGGCACAGCATGATGTAGGGGGGGGCCGTGGCTGGCACTTCACCTGCGCCCCCCTCCTGTCCGCAAATGGTAGCGCCCAGGGCACCCGCTCCTTCGGCCCCTGCCTTGTACCGGCCCTGGGCATTGGGGGCACAACGTGCACAGTATTGGGGGTGGCAGCAGGATGACACTGTGAGGACACCAGGATGAGGAGGTTGATGGAAAAATTGAGAAATCTAACATGTCTGTGTTGCAAACTGTAGAGACGAGATGCAGCTGAAAGAATTTCTCATGGCGGTCTAACAGAGGAGAAGAGGAAAGAGAAGGTCTACACGACAGGAGATGTCCCTGGATGTAAGAGGTATGCGGTGCTGTATTCTCCTCCAAGTGTTTTTTATTACAATTATATGTATTTTAAATTTGGCGACCAAATTTTTCAGTTTAGGACTCCAATTTGGGGTATTTTTTTTTTAGTCTGAAGATGTCATATGCCCTAAGAAGAGACTGTGGCGCTCATGAAGCACCGCAGCCTCTTCATACAAAAAAAAATCTAAACTAAAATGGAGGGGGGGGGGGGCCCAAGTTAGGTAGACAGCCCCGGGCCTATCATGCACTTACGCAAAATACAAATGTGATAGCACTCTGCAACCAGCATTCTGCCCTGCCTCTATGCTGGATGAGGCATTGGTGTACATTTTGGCCAAAGTGTAATAAGCCACTCACCACGTCAAGGTCGCCTCTATGGAGTGGTCCCTAACACTAGTTCCTACCTGTTTATGGGCCATGATAGCCACACAAAGTCCAGTGAATGCAGGTCAGCATGCACGCCAAGCACACTCTGCTTTTAACCACGTCCGGTGCCATTACAGCTTTCATCGGATCCAGGGATGCAAGTACCAACATGCATGCTGAGCCCACCATATACTTCTCCTGGAGCCAAATGGCTACTGGTAGGTTCTATATAAGCAGACTCAGTTTTATACTGACTTTAAAACCAGCCTCCAGGACAGATTGACTGGTCAGGTGTACATGACTGCATGGAGATCGCCACGCCTCCAATATATACTATAAAGAAAAAATGTGGGTGATTGAGTCAGCACAACCCTGTATGTGGTGCACATCACTATGGCGAAATACATATACAAACGCAAAATACAAATGTGATAGCACTCTGCAACCAGCATTCTGCCCTGCCTCTATGCTGGATGAGGCATTGGTGTACATTTTGGCCAAAGCGTAATAAGCCACTCACCACGTCAAGGTCGCCTCTATGGAGTGGTCCCTAACACTAGTTCCTACCTGTTTATGGGCCATGATAGCCACACAAAGTCCAGGGAATGCAGGTCAGCATGCACGCCAAGCACACTCTGCTTTTAACCCCGTCCGGTGCCATTACAGCTTTCATTGGATCCAGGGATGCAAGTACCAACATGCATGCTGAGCCCACCATATACGTCTCCTGGAGCCAAATGGCTACTGGTAGGTTCTATATAAGCAAACTCAGTTTTATACTGACTTTAAAACCAACCTCCAGGACAGAGTGACTGGTCAGGTGTGCATGACTGCATGGAGATCGCCACGCCTCCAATATATACTACAAAGAAAAAATGTGGGTGATTGAGTCAGCACAACCCAGTCAATCTGTCCTGGAGGTTGGTTTTAAAGTCAGTATAAAACTGAGTCTGCTTATATAGAACCTACCAGTAGCCATTTGGCTCCAGGAGAAGTATATGGTGGGCTCAGCATGCATGTTGGTACTTGCATCCCTGGATCCAATGAAAGCTGTAATGGCACCGGACGGGGTTAAAAGCAGAGTGTGCTTGGCGTGCATGCTGGCCTGCATTCCCTGGACTTTGTGTGGCTATCATGGCCCATAAACAGGTAGGAACTAGTGTTAGGGACCACTCCATAGAGACGACCTTGACGTGGTGAGTGGCTTATTACGCTTTGGCCAAAATGTACACCAATGCCTCATCCAGCATAGAGGCAGGGCAGAATGCTGGTTGCAGAGTGCTATCACATTTGTATTTTGCGTTTGTATATGTATTTCGCCATAGTGATGTGCACCACATACAGGGTTGTGCTGACTCAATCACCCACATTTTTTCTTTGTAGTATATATTGGAGGCGTGGCGATCTCCATGCAGTCATGCACACCTGACCAGTCAATCTGTCCTGGAGGCTGGTTTTAAAGTCAGTATAAAACTGAGTCTGCTTATATAGAACCTACCAGTAGCCATTTGGCTCCAGGAGAAGTATATGGTGGGCTCAGCATGCATGTTGGTACTTGCATCCCTGGATCCGATGAAAGCTGTAATGGCACCGGACGGGGTTAAAAGCAGAGTTTGCTTGGCGTGCATGCTGACCTGCATTCCCTGGACTTTGTGTGGCTATCATGGCCCATAAACAGGTAGGAACTAGTGTTAGGGACCACTCCATAGAGGCGACCTTGACGTGGTGAGTGGCTTATTACGCTTTGGCCAAAATGTACACCAATGCCTCATCCAGCATAAAGGCAGGGCAGAATGCTGGTTGCAGAGTGCTATCACATTTGTATTTTGCGTTTGTATATGTATTTCGCCATAGTGATGTGCACCACATACAGGGTTGTGCTGACTCAATCACCCAAATTTTTTCTATCATGCACTTAATCTGCCCCTGGGCAGCATAGGTGTGCGCACGGCTTAATCACACCCCTGTGCTCCGCCGCTCTGCCAGCCCCGCACTAGTGTAATTTGAGAAAGCTGAACCCCCCCCCCCCCCCCAGGAAAAAAAATTATCTACGGCCCTGGTACTCACAGACTGTGATTTCTACTTGGGGGACGGCAGGCAATGCGATCCTCTCCGTTAGCTCGCAGGTGAGAGATCTCGCGATGCTTAGGATACACGCACATCACACTCTCCTCCCGTGTGCAGCGTCTCACTTTGATTTGGCTACAGGCAGAGGGGGCGACCCTGCTTTTGCATACAGGGTTCGGCCTCTCAGAAACAACACAGTAAAGGTAGGATGGGCTTGAACAGACAATTTTGCATAAATGGGCGGCACTAAGGTTTCCCGCTCTTCAGGGGGTGTCACTAACTTGTCCAAAGTGATGGCACAGTATTTTTTTTCAAACAAGAACTCTGGCGGCCATCTTAAGTACATAGAAACAGTCTATTCAATGACAGCAAGCCGTTTTAGTGACACACAAATGTCTGTTTTTCTCACTTAACACTGCGATTTTTATGCTGGTGACTAGTATAACACTTCCATGCAATTTTCAATCAGTTTAAACAGTTCTGTGGCCCAATACAGTGCACAATAAGCAAAAGTCTCTCAATAAAGCAAACGGGCTTATTCACATGTGACAGTCTCTCAAATATGGAGCAAGGGTTAATATCCTGTTCGTGACGCCAAGAAAAGATATGCAGCCAGCCTGTCACGAGGGTGTCAAGAACCACGCCTGACTCCGTTATATCCGGGGTCAGGAAGTCGCAGCGGTTGGCTGCGCGCTCTATGTAAGATAGGGCTGTTTCCTTACGGTAGCTTTCTGGGTTTGCTTTGCAACCCTTTTGGCTCACTCAGGGATCCGTAGCTCTTTCTCCTCAGCTGTTCCTTGTCCAGCACTCCCAACCTCCTTATATTCCCCTCTCACACTTCTCTGGTTGCCAGATATAGAGCTTCCTGCCTGGACATCTATTCTGACCCTCTGGAGCTGTGTTGCTGCGTTCTCTGGTTGTTGGTCCAGAACGCTACCCTCCGGATCCCTGTTGGACCTTTGTGGACTGCTGTGGTCGCCCACCTGGGTGTATGTGTTTGTCTGTATTGTCTGTCCTCCCCCTGGTGTTTCCCTCTTAGTGTCAGTGGTGCGGACTAGCGATCCCACCGGCCCGTTCACTATCTAGGGCTCATTGTAGGGAAAGCCAGGGTTTAGGCACGTGATCGCCGCACGGGTGAGGAACCCGTCTAGGGACGTCAGGGCAGTCCAGTGCCAGCCGCAAGGTGAGTCAGGGGTCACCACCTTTCCCTCTCCCTTGGGCAGGGCTTTCCCTTTTCCCTCCCTGTGCGTGACGCCGGTCATTACATTATATCTGGCCCTTATTTTGTGTAGGTAAAAAAAAAAAAAAATTTTTTTACCTACTTAGAATCCATTATGGATCAAATTGCTGCTCTGACCAAACAATTTCATGGCCTGTCTTTGGAGGTGGCAGGATTGAAGGCGTCGGTCCTCCAGCAACAGAAGCAATTACCACAGACCGCAAGCCCAGCGGTTGCTACTGGTAACCAGGTTGTTGCGGAACCCAAGGTCCCTCTCCCTGACAGATTTTCTGGGGGAAGGGACAAGTTTTTTACATTCCGTGAGGCCTGTAAATTATATTTTAAACTGCGCCCTTACTCCTCTGGTAATGAAGAACAGCAGGTGGGGGTTGTTATTTCCCTGCTGCAGGGGGACCCGCAGTCCTGGGCGTTCTCTTTACCTACTGATTCCCAGGCTCTTCGGTCAGTGGATGAGTTTTTCGGGGCCTTGGGTCTCATATATGACAACCCTGACTGAGTCGCACTGGCTGAATCCAGATTACGGAGACTCCTACAAGGAGAGCGGCCGGTAGAGGAGTATTGCTCTGACTTCCGTAGGTGGGCTACGGATACCCAATGGAACGACCCGGCTCTCAGGAGTCAGTTCTGCTCTGGGTTATCCGAAAGGGTTAAGGATGCGCTTGCATTATATGAGACCCCCCTTTTCCCTTGATGCAGTTATGTCCCTTTCTATCCGAATAGATAGACGCCTTAGGGACAGGTTGAAAAAACCGGAGCAATTGGTAACCCCTCCTAAGCAGCAGTTAGTCTGTACGGACTTAGACGAGCCTATGCAGCTAGGAGGAACTACTCGTCAGGTCCGTCCTCCTGAGGCTCGCCGTAGGCGTGGGGTTTGTTTTTTTTGTGGGGAGAGGGGTCATTTCATTAATGTCTGTCCTTCTTTCCTCAGAAACAAAAGACCGTCGGAAAACTACTAACCCCAGGCTGTGTGGAGGATGTTAGCCGGAGGGTATACGTTTCCTCCATACGTACATCGCAATTTGTGTTGCCAGCGGTTATTGTTTTTGGTGATAAGACGGAGACTATTTCTTTCTTTCTAGACAGTGGAGCAGGGGTAAATTTGATAGATGCCCATTTTGCCCGCACTATGGGTTTGTCTCTCTGTACGCTACAGAGACCTATTCCCATATTCGCTATTGATTCTGCTCCTCTGTCTCAGAGAAACCTCACCCACATTGTTCATAATTTACACCTTCGGGTAGGGGACCACCATAACGAGATGCTTTCATGTTATGTTCTGGAGGGGCTTCCCACTCCGGTAGTGCTGGGTCTTCCCTGGTTGGTAGCGCACAATCCAGTGGTGGATTGGCAGGCCAGGGAGATATTGGAGTGGAGTGAGCAGTGCAGAGAAAATTGCTTAAATAGCAATTGCTTAGTCGCCTCCATAACTACCCTACCTACATTTATTTCAGATTTTGAGGACGTTTTTTCTGAAAAGGGTTGTCAGAAGTTACCACCTCATCGTCCTTATGTTGCCCGGTTAACCTTATTCCCGGCGCAAAATTACCCAAGACCAGGTTATATAATCTTCAGGTCCAGAGAGACGAGCCATGAAAGATTATATCTCCGAGAGCTTGGATAAGGACACATCAGACCCTCTTCTTCACCCGTGGCTGCAGGGTTTTTCTTCGTTAAAAAGAAAGATGGGGGCCTGCGTCCTTGCCTAGATTTTCGCGAATTAAATCGGATAACCATCCGAGACCCATACCCTCTTCCTCTCATTCCTGATCTGTTTACCAGATTGCGGGTGCTAGGTGGTTCTCCAAACTGATCTTAGGGGGGCCTACAATCTGATTCGTATTAAGGAGGGGGATGAGTGGAAGACAGCTTTTAACACCCCTGAGGGGCATTATGAAAATCTAGTTATGCTTTCGGTCTGACCAATGCTCCTGCCGTCTTTCAACATTTCGTTAATGACATTTTTAGTCATCTAATCGGCAGGTTTGTGGTAATAGACCTAGATGATATTTTAATTTATTCGTCTGATCTGAGAACACATGAGGTGCATGTCAGACAAGTACTGCAGGTCCTACGGGACGAATAAATTATATGCTAAAATTGAAAAATGTGTCTTCGCGTTCAGGAGATACAATTCCTAGGTTATTTTTTATCTGCTCAGGTTTCCGTATGGATCCTAGGCAGGTCCAGGCAATTTTAGATTGGGATCTTCCTGAGAACCTCAAAGCACTGCAAATGGTTCTTGGGCTTCGCAAATTTCTATAGGAAACTTCATTAAAAATTATTCACTATTGTAAAACCCCTTACTGACATGACTAGGAGGGGACAGATTTTTCTAAATGGTTCTGACGCCGCTAAGTTGCTTTTTCCTCTCTAAAAGAGAGGTTTACCTCAGCACCTGTACTAGTCCAACCTGATGTCTCTCAGCCTTTTATTGGTGAAGTCGATGCGTCAGAGGTGGGAGTGGGGGCGGTGCTGTCTCAGGGTCCGTCTCCTGGCAAATGGCGTCCTTGTGCTTTCTTTTCTAAAAACCTATCGCAGCAGAAAAAGAACTACGATATTGGCAATTAGGGAACTATTAGCTATTAAACTAGCGTTTGAAGAATGGCGTCACTTTTTAGAGGGGGCAGTCCACCCCGTCACTGTGATTACGGACCACAAAAATCTTCTGTACCTCGAATCAGCTAAGCGTCTCACCCCCAGACAAGCTAGGTGCTCGCTATTTTTTACCAGGTTTAACTTTGTGATTACCTATCATCCTGGGCAAAGAATACCAAGGCTGATGCACTATCTCGTTGTTTCCCTGGAGGGGGTAATGTGAGTGATCCGGTGCCCATTCTTCAAAGAGGAGTGGTTGTTTCTGCGGTACACTCTGTTCTGGAGGGGAAGGTGTTAGAGGCCCAGGGGGATGCCCTGGTCTCTTGCCCCTCAGAGAAACTGTTTGTACCGTTGAACCTGCGTTTCGAATTATTAAAGGAACATCATAATTCGGCACTTGCTGGGCACCCGGGTAGTAAAGCAACCTTGGAGCTATTGTCTCGTCGTTTTTGGTGGCCAAGGTTGCGTCAGGATGTATTGGATTTTGTGTCTTCTTGTTCTACTTGTGCTCGCGCAAAAGTTTCACATACACGTCCTGCAGGGTCTCTATTACCACTCGTCATTCCCAATAGACCATGGACACATCTGTCAATGGATTTTATCACTGACTTACCTTTGTCTGCGGGTAAAACAGTTATTTTGGTAGTAGTGGACAGGTTTAGCAAAATGGTACACTTCATTGCGTTACCCGCACTACCTAATGCTAAGACTCTTGCTCAGGTATTCGTCAGTGAAATCGTGAAGCTTCACGGGGTCCCCTCCGATGTTGTTTCGGATCGGGGTACCCAGTTTATTTCTAAATTTTGGAAAGCTTTTTGTTCCCGTTTGGGGGTACACTTGTCCTTTTCCTCAGCTTTCCATCCTCAGTGGAATGGACAGACTGAGCGTACCAACCAAAACCTGGAGACATATCTAAGATGTTTTATGTCTGAAAACCAAGAGTTGTGGTCATCATATTTACCGTTAGCTGATTTTGCCATAAATAATCGTCGTCAGGAATCCACTGGCAAGTCACCATTTCTTGGTGCATATGGTTTTCATCCCCAATTCTGTACTTTCAAAGAGGGGGGGGTCTTCTGGGGTTCCCGAAGAGGAATGGTTTTCGTCATCTCTTTCATCGGTATGGCAGAAGGTGCAAGCTAACTTGAAAAATATGGGAGGTAAATACAAATGCATGGCTGATAAGAGACGGTCGCCAGGTCCGGACCTAGGAGTGAATGACTATGTGTGGTTGTCTACTAGGAATATTAAATTGAAGGTTCCCTCTTGGAAACTGGGTCCTAGGTTTATTGGTCCTTACAAAATTGTAGCCATCATCAACCCCGTGGCTTTTCGCCTAGAGTTACCTCAGACTTTTAAAATCCATAATGTTTTTCATAAGTCGTTACTCAAAAAATATGTTCCACCTCTAGAACCGTCACCGCTGCCACCCCCTCCTGTTGTTGTGGATGGTAATCTAGAATTTCAGATATCCAAAATTGTTAATTCTCGTCGGGTCCGCCGCTCTCTTCAATATCTGGTGCATTGGAGAGGTTATGATCCCGAGGAAAGAATGTGGGTTCCTGCGTCTGAGGTATACGCCGACAGGCTAGTTCGGGTTTTTCATGCCTCTCATCCTGAGAGACCTGATCCTGAGTGTCCGGAGGCCCCTCGTAGAGAGGGGGGTACTGTCACGAGGGTGTCAAGAACCACGCCTGACTCCGTTATACCCGGGGTCAGGAAGTCGCAGCGGTTGGCTGCGCGCTCTATGTAAGATAGGGCTGTTTCCTTATGGTAGCTTTCTGGGTTTGCTTTGCAACCCTTTTGGCTCACTCAGGGATCTGTAGCTCTTTCTCCTCAGCTGTTCCTTGTCCAGCACTCCCAACCTCCTTATATTCCCCTCTCACACTTCTCTGGTTGCCAGATATAGAGCTTCCTGCCTGGACATCTATTCTGACCCTCTGGAGCTGTGTTGCTGCGTTCTCTGGTTGTTGGTCCAGAACGCTACCCTCCGGATCCCTGTTGGACCTTTGTGGACTGCTGTGGTCGCCCACCTGGGTGTATGTGTTTGTCTGTATTGTCTGTCCTCCCCCTGGTGTTTCCTCTTAGTGTCAGTGGTGCGGACTAGCGATCCCACCGGCCCGTTCACTATCTAGGGCTCATTGTAGGGAAAGCCAGGGTTTAGGCACGTGATCGCCGCACGGGTGAGGAACCCGTCTAGGGACGTCAGGGCAGTCAGGTGCCAGCCGCAAGGTGAGTCAGGGGTCACCACCTTTCCCTCTCCCTTGGGCAGGGCTTTCCCTTTTCCCCACTTTGCGTGACGCCGGTCATTACACAGCCAGTACCGCAGGGGCAACACGTGAGGTGCACGGTGGACCGATGAGGGGCTAAATAACAACACAGTTCATCAGTTTACTCACGGTTAGCAGAAACCCTCCCTGGGCTGGCAGCACAGTGTTGAGGTGGACAGCACAATATCCTCTGGGGCACGCTCTGTGGTAGGGAAGCATCAGCCAAGATGGTGGTTGAGGTGCCCTTGATGTCAGGGGTGCTTAGGGTGCTTGTTGTGGCTGAGTCCCTTGATGGCAGTGGCGTAGGGATCGCCATAGCAGCCACAGCAATGGCTATGGGGCCCTACGCCACTGGGGGCCCAGGATGCCGGCTGAGGATAAAAAAAATTAATTTAATTCAATCGGGGTCCCCCTCTCCTCATTAGTGGCAGTTCTGATCGGAGTCCCAGCAGTGTAATGCTGGGGCTCCGATCGGTTACCATGGCAGCCAGGACGCTACTGAATTCCTGGCTGCCATGGTCAGTTAGTCATACTTACATCATGCGCTGTGGCCGCCGGGCGCTCCTCCTTCTTGTAACTCGACACAGGCTACCGGGGGCTGATGGAGAGGCTACCGGGGGCTGATGGAGAGGCTACTGGGGGCTGATGGAGAGGCTACTGGGGGGGGCTGATGGAGAGGCTACTGGGGGGCTGATGGAGAGGCTACTGGGGGCTGATGGAGAGGCTACTGGGGGGCTGATGGAGAGGCTACTGGGGGCTGATGGAGAGGCTACTGGAGGCTGCTATGAGGCTACTGAGGGCTCTTATCTGAGGGGGTGATTCATATTGGGGTATGAGCTGAGGTATGATCTGAGGTTTTATTGGGGTCTTATTAACATTGGGGATCTTATTGGGGCTGTTAGCTGAGGTCTGATTAACATTGGGGGTCTGATTGGTAGTCTGACCTGAGGTATAATGAAAAATATTTTTTTTCCGGAGCAGCTTGGAGAAAAAAGGCCTCACAGTCTCCCAAACTCCTTCTGCCCGGCCAAGCGAGCCAGCACCCCTGAGACCAAGCCTGCCAGCACCCCTGAGACCAAGCCTGCCAGCACCCCTGAGACCAAGCCAGCCAGCACCCCTGAGGCCAAGCCTGCCAGCACCCCTGAGACCAATCCAGCCAGCACCCCTGAGGCCAATCCTGCCAGCACCCCTGAGACCAAGCCAGCCAGCACCCCTGAGGTCAAGCCTGCCAGCACCCCTGAGTCTTCAGAACTGTAAGTAAATTATATATAAGGGGAGCTTATAATATGAAAGAGACGAATTATGTCAAAGCGGCTCTTCACCTACACGTGTATCAGCACTAGATATATACCCCTTACTCTCCCTAATACCCAAACTACACAAGATACATATCCCTACCTTCTGTCTAATACACATACCCCACGATATGTACTTTCACCTTCTTGTGTTACAGACCCCTGTACAATTTAACAATTTTCTTTAATACACAGACATTTAGATTCATACATTTCCTACACTGGCACAAATGCGTTGCCAAAGACTAACTGTCTGTGCTCAGTCCTACGCGTAACCGTCACAAGTGCATGAGGAGCTGCGGATGTGGCGGCGAGGTCCGAGAGGTGTGTGGGGGTGGGAGATCCGGGAGGGGGCCCATAATTTTTTTTTGCTATGGGGCCCAGTCATTTCTAGCTACGCCCCTGCTTGATGGTATTTGTCATGACGCCAGTACCGTTAATGGTGGTACAACCAATTGTAAGAATGAAGTAGACAGTGGTAGGATACAACTCACAGCTTTTACTGATGTTGGGTCCAGTTGTAGCATGTACATCAGATAGAATACAGTCCTTTGTAATTTAAAGGAATCCTGTTGATCCACTGTTAATAGATTTGGTTGGGTTTAGCTTAGCTTGAAGGTTCTGTATCAGTGTAATTTGGTGAGGTTGCCGGTGGCTATAGTATCCTTCACCTGGATACCCAAAGGTCTTTTATGCCTGGTTTGTGGATTTTATCCTTTGGATGTTTAAGTCTTTTCTTTCTTTTGTCTCTTTCTGGACTAGACTCTCATCTGAGCAGAAGTGCTAGATCTGCACTCTCTCCAACTCAGCAGACTGACTACTAATCAGCAACCACTGAACTAACTACTTCTAGACCATTTCACTAGGCCTGACCTAAGTATTTATATGTCCTAAGTACTATCCCCATCTAGTGGTGGGATGTATAAATTACACCAGACCAGCCTATGAACAGGGATACAACAGGTGTTGTAATACAAAATAACATGCAGTATGATAATGCAGTTTTAAGCTATTTTGCAGTTCCCACTTGTTCCTGAGTGGGACGCTGCATCATGATACTGTCCCTGCGGGACATCTTGGAAGTAGATCCACTGTAGATGTTATTTCCTGGAGATTTTGGTGGCCAGGGTTGCGTAAAAGTGTTGAGGGTTATGTAGAAGCTTGTGAGACCTGTGCACGCGCGAAAGTGCCTCACACTCAGCCATCAGGATTTCTTCTTCCTTTATCCATCCCATCTCGTCCTGGACGCATTGGTCCATGGACTTCATCACTGATTTGCCGAATTCCTCTGGGAAAACTGTATTTTGGTGGTAGTGGATCGCTTCAGCAAGATGGCTCACTTTGTACCATTATCAGGTTTGCCCAATGCGAAAACTCTCGCTCAGGTTTTTATTGATAACATTATGAAATTACATGGCATTCCCTCTGATGTGGTGTCTGATAGGGTGACGCAATTTGTTTCCAGGTTTTGGAGGGCGTTTTGTTCTCGTCTGAGTATTCAGTTGTCTCTCTCTTCGGCTTTTCATCCTCAGTCGAATGGTCAAACTGAGCGCACTAACCAAAACCTGGAGACCTATTTGACGTGTTTTGTCACTGAGAATCAGGATGAGTGGTCCTCGTTCTTGTCTTTAGCTGAGTTTGCCTTGAATAACCGTAGGCAGGAGTCAACTGATAAGTCACCATTTTTTGGCGCATATGGTTTTCACCCTCAGTTTGGTACTTTTTCTGGGACCGAATCTTCTGGGATACCGGAAGAGGAGAGATTCTCTTCCTCTTTGTCATCTATCTGGCGGAAGATTCAAGTTAATTTGAAAAAAATGGGTGAAAGATATAAACAAGAGACGTATAACTGGTCCGGAACTGTGTGTGGGTGATTTGGTGTGGTTGTCCACTAAAACATTAAGCTGAAGGTACCCTCTTGTAAATTGGGTCAAAGATTCATTGGCCCTTACAAAATCTCGGCCATTGTCAATCCAGTGGCGTTTCGTCTGGAACTTCCGCAGGCCTGGAATATCCATAATGTGTTTCACAGGTCCTTGTTGAAGAAATATGTGGAACCTGCGGAACCATCTCCTTTGCCTCCTCCTCCTGTTTTGGTTCATGGTAATTTTGGAGTTTCAGATCTCTAGAATCCTCAACTCACGTGTTCTTCGGGGTTCCCATCAGTACCTGGTGCATTGGAGGGGATACGGTCCCGAGGAAATAATTTGGGTTCCGGCTACCGATGTTAATGCTAGCCGCCTGGATAAAGTTGGACCTGGGTGTCCAGAGGTCACCCGTCGTAGGAGGGGGGTACTGTCATGCCCTGCCCTGTGGGTGTTCTGAGAAGATCTGTCAGAGTTGCTGCACATGACTTGATCTGACAGTTTGTTTTGTTGAGGGTTTGAACTGAATCCCACCTACTCCCAGGTGCTGTTTTTTAGGTAATTGGTGAGGCTATTTATTCCTCCCTCTCCCTATAGCCTTTGTGGGTTATAGTTCTGCCGTGTGTGAGATTTGAAAGTTTGGTGGATCGTCTGCTCCAACACATCTCTAGATAAGTCCTTTTCCCTTTTTCCTTCTGTGTCTGTTTTTACTAGGCCTTTAGCGTGACGCTAGCTTCTTCGGTTATTGAAGGAGCTGGGTCTCTTTCCCCCTTCCCTTCAGCTGAGGGTTTGGTTCAGTGTGTTTTATAGTCTTAGGTACGTGGACATGTGCATATCTACCATCAAGATATGCACATGGGCATAGCAGCTTAGGGATTGCTAGGAGGTGACCCCTTTGTTCCCTAGCATTTGGGGCCTAGTCAGTTTTGTTTGCCTTGTCGTGTTCTGTTTCCTTCCCTTATCTTACCTACCGTGACACCACCTTTCTGACATAGGGAGATGATAAATCCCCACCATTTTGGGTTTTCCAGGCTTCTGATAATGATAACCTATCATCAGAATAGGTTATCAATATCCAATCAGTGGGGGTCCGACACCCGCAGCACCACCGATCAGCTGTTGCCTGAAGCCACCAGCGCTGAAGCTGGCCCTTTACTGTAAATGGGGCCAGAAGCACAGTTCTTTTCAAAGTGTAGTGGCCGTGCTGCTTTACTGCAGCTCAGCTCCCATTTAAGTGGATGGGTCATCAATATGAGGAGCTTGGAGACCCCTTTAACTTACCGTATAAATTATATCATTTACATGTTTATATTGTACCTTGTTATTGCAGATATGCAGGGCTTTTTTTCTCAGAGAAAAGGTGGTGGAACTCACCCCCCCCCCTCCCCTGGCCATGCCCCTACCCACCCCTAGGACCGCCCCTTAAAACCGCCCCTTTAGAGAACAGGGATGCAAGTAAAATTGCCAGTGATGGTCGTGACAGCCAGGCTGCCAGTGCCCGCCGCCGCCCTAGTCCACACATGGGCAGCGCTGGCCTGGCCCTTTCCTTCCCTGTTCCTGTTCCCCTAATTGGCCAAATCAATCTTTTTTAATTAAAAAATGAAATAAATGAAAAATTACCTTTTTCCTTTTGTTTCCTTTTCCTGCCTGGTGCCGATCTGCCTCCTGACTCCTGCTGACACCTACGACACTAAACTGCCGCCCGCGCCTCCAGCAGCCGCCCTGCCTGCTGAGCGGGCCTGTCAGTGGAGCCAGAGGCGGGGCGTCCCGGGTCTGGGGCCGCAGACAGCAATGGAGTCGGCCTGGGGGCGGGGTTTGGGGCCACAGAATCGGCGTCTCCTATCTCACTCTCTCCGCCGCTGTCAGTGGTGGGCGGGAGCTGGGCGGGCCTGAGCCAGTGGAGAGCCAGAGGTGCCGGAGGCTGCAGGGACTGAGCAATCATGTAAACTGTAAGTAAGCAGCGGGCTGGCTGGGCCCAGTTACTAAAGGGGGGTGGGGCGAGTCGGCAGAAAATAGGTGGTGGAACGCCGTTCTGGGGCGTTCCGCCAGAAAAAAAGGCCTGCAGATATGTAAATTTATAATTTGACCAGCAAATGAACAGGCAACAATAACAGCATTAATAGCTGTGATATAGTGCTTCTTGTCTTTGTTCTTGTTTGGGAGTTTTAGTCTGTGAGGATCTGTTCACATAAATGTGGTAATGAGTCATCATACATTGCTGAATTAGTGGAAGGTTACTTACTAATGTTTTCCAGAGAACATTAGTCTGATTTTTGCCAAGTCTTTTTTTGACAAAGCTCTTGACGATATTCTGTTTTATGCATTTAAAGGCATATCGGAGCAGGAAGTTATTTAATTATTTCCTGCCAGCGCAGTGTATTTAATATTATTACACAGTTATTTATATGTGTAAAAATTGATGCTTATGGAAAATGCTTAGATCAGATGTACACTGACTCAACGTATGAAATGATTACTATTACAGGTAAGTCGCTTACAATCCTAACCTTCTTGTAACCACATCTTTCTATGTGAGCCATTTAGTTTTAAAGCCTTACCTAATGGCATTGTCCTTGCTTTTACTATTGATGATCTATCCTCAGAATAGGTCACCAATACCAGATCAGCAGGGGTCTGACACCTGTATGAGTAGACGGCACACGTGCCGTCTCCTTTCTCTCTTCCTGTCCGATACTGCGGTCTATGGTCTTTGCGGGTGAACAGGTAGAGCAAATGGAGATGGCACGTGCTCACTGTGCGTGCTGTCTCCTCATACAGCTGATTGGCGGGGTTCCCAAGTGTTGGACCCCACCGATCTGATATTGATGACCTATCCTGAGGATAGGTCATCAATGGTAAAAGCCCAGACAACTCCTTTAAAATTATAATAATAATAATGTGTCTCATAATGAGACAAAGAGAAATTGCATAACAAAAATGTCTTAGGGTATATAGACATAGTACTGTATGTACTATGTGTAGAAAATCTGCAGTGTAACACTGCACCACCTAGGTAGATGTGATTTTCAAAATCTCATGTACACTGTGTCAAAATTTCGATGCAGTGCAGATTTATAAATTTGCTGTATGAATATTGTTTGTGTGGATTTTCAGTGCAGATTTCACCCTGCTCCCATTAACATTAATGGACATAAAGGGGTTGTACAAGAATGGGCCGGTTGGCAAGGCCCCCCCCCCCCCCCCCCACACACACACTTGACTGGACCTGTAAAGAGAAGCTTACTTACCTTTTTTAGGATAATGACTACTGTCACACACAAACAGGGATAGTGCCGTTCTAAACTGCCCAGACCCACTATCCCTACCTACTTGCACCATCACTTTAGGCAGTGACCCACAACTCGATGACCATATTCTGCAATACATGAAGGGCGACACACAAATAATGACAAACAGACAAACAAACACAATGATAGTCGTCTAAAGCCAGTCGGTCAACACAGTACAAGTATGCCAGAGGCAAATGAGAAACACAAAACACGCCTAAGAGGCACAACCAGGAGATCAAATACGATACCAGAACGCCAGAAGCCAAAACCGTAGTCACAAAATCCAATGCAGAAATCAGAAGCCAGGGAAGTCTGCAATAATTGCTTTGAACAGTACAGGGAGCGAGAGGAAAATCTGTACTCTGCAGATGCGGGCCTTTGTACTGGAGGAAAGGCAGTCCCTGCCGGCATGCCTGTACGCTGAGTGGAGCTGCTGCCTAAAAGCCCCGATGTACATTCCAGTTTGACATTGCCACAGCCAATCACTGGTTGCAGTGGTGACCGATTCCCCTTACATCATGACTAATGGTCACATGAAGCAAGGGGATCCGGTCAACGCCGCGGCCAGTCATTGGCTGCGGAGATGTTAAACCGGATTTTTACAGCGAGGGAGTCCAGTGGAGCATCTAGGACCTGAAGGAGAAGGAGCAGGGAGCCAGCGCCGGGAAGCAAATAAGTAATCTTTCCTTTACAGGTCCTGCCAAGTGTCCTTCCAAAGTATTCTTTCTTGAACAACCCCTTTAAACTAAATTGTCCATTAGGAGAGACAATTTTGTGGGATAAGGATACAGTAGTTGCAAGCAGGGCCGGACCGGCCTGCTGGGATACCGGGAAACTTCCCGCTAGGCCGGCAGGCCTGAGTGCCGCAAGGGCGCGGCCCTGGTGACAAGTGGGGGCGGCCGGCGGCAGGGCACAGCAGCAGGAGATGAGCGCTTCCATTGTGGAAGCGCTCATCTCGATAGTCATCTGTATCGCCGTCCTCAGGACGGCGATACAGATATCTATGCTGCGGCAGGGGATGGAGAGGTGTGTCCCCTCCTGTTTCTCTGATAGACTGCCAGCACTAGGCCGGCAGCCTATCAGAGGCCGGTGCAGGCGGCACGATGACTTCATCGCGCCGCCTGAGCCGTATAGCGAGGGACACAGGCCGGAAGAGGCCTGCATCGCATCGCTGGAGGTAAGTATAAGTGTTTTTTTTTTTTTATATAGGTACAATACTGGCACATGATAAGGGGGGGACTACTGGGCTGGGACATGATAAGGGGGGACTACTGGGCTGGCACATGATAAGGGGGGGGACTACTGGGCTGGCACATGATAAGGGGGCTACTGGCACTTGATAAGGGGGGCTACTGGCACATAAGGGAGCTACTGGCACATAAGGGGGACTACTGGCACATAAGGGGGACTACTGGCACATAAGGGGGACTACTGGCACATATGGGGGCTACTGGCGCATGATATGGGGGCTACTGGCACATGATATGGGGTCTACTGGCACATGATAAGGGGGCTACTGGCACATGATAAGGGGGCTACTGGCACATGATAAGGGGGCTACTGGCACATGATAAGGGGGCTACTGGCACATGATAAGGGGGCTACTGGCACATGATAAGGGGGGCTACTGGCACATGATAAGGGGGGCTACTGGCACATGATAAGGGGGGCTACTGGCACATAAGGGGCGGATACTGGCACATAAGGGGGTTACTGGCACATAATAAGGGGGGCTACTGGCACATGATATGGGGGGCTCTGGCTACTGCCACATGATGGTGGGGGGGGGCTCTTATTACTGGCACATGATTGGGGGCATCTATGGGGGCACATCTTACTGGCACATTATTGGGGCACTTATTACTGGCAAATTATTGGGTGGCACTATAGGGGCATCTACTGAGGCTAAAAAGAAGGGGTATTTTATATGGGGGGCTCTGTATAGAGGCATTTTATACTGGGACACATTATGGTGGGTACTATGGGGAAGGGGGGGAGCACTATGGGGGTCATCTACGGGGCCACTGAGAAGGGGTATTTTATATTGGCACATTATGGGAACATTAGCTCAACTGGGGGAATTACAAAGGGGTATGTTTTTCACATTATAAGGAGAATTAGAAGGAGAATTATTAAATAGGTGGCCAACAAAAAGGGGCGGGTCAAAGGGCGTGGTAAAACACTGTCTGAGCATGCTGAGAGTTGTAGTTTTGCAACAGTTGGAGGCATCCTGGTTGGGAAAACACTGTGATAATATGAACAATGGGGGTTCTACAAAAGAGCTATCGTGGGGCAAAGTTCATTTTCGTGTTTACACACGTGTTTTAAAATGAATGCTTTCTCCTATTATAAACAAGTAAATAATGACGCAATGCTGTGGGGCTGGTATGCAACTTTTTCCAGGGCTGGTTTTTATCCCCAGTCCGGCCCTGGTTGCAAGGGACTAGAGCAGAGTACTGGGGTGACGAATTCAGGTAAGACTGCCAATCACTGAGTGGCAAGGCTATATATCAATCTGCTCAGCTCCTCCTGCTCTGTAACATGCGGCCTGCAGATTACACTGCATTTCGTGGTGACAGGTTCTCTTTAAAGGTAAAGCCACTCAGGTTCCGCTATGAGTTTTTCCCTGCCGAGATTCTGCAGCAAAATTTTCACCTAATAGTGTGCATTTTGTTCCAGACATTCTCTCGGAAAGGTTGGTTTGCCGCAGATTTCACCAAAGGGAAAAATCTATGACCGCAATCCACAACATGAATTTAAAATCTGGACTGCATTTCAGGTTATATGTGGATTTTCTCATGGAAAATGCCTGCAGTGTGTGGATTTGTGAAAATATCATCCACTTTGCTGCTACTGTAA
This sequence comes from Bufo bufo, assembly GCF_905171765.1. Taxonomy (NCBI): domain Eukaryota; kingdom Metazoa; phylum Chordata; class Amphibia; order Anura; family Bufonidae; genus Bufo; species Bufo bufo. Next base: position 201,175,106 of record NC_053392.1, on the reverse strand, counting down.
ATATTGTGGATTTCCTGCATGTATATCCGCAGTGCATGTGCCACATATGGCTGTACCCTTATGAGAAAATACTTGTGATCTTTATGCTTTTTTCTAAGCTCAGAAGTGTCATTGTAGTCCTTCATAAGCCACAGAGTGACCGAACAGGAATATGCAACGGCCAGTGATATTACAAAGCATGTTGTCTGCAAACCATAGCATCATTTGACATTTGATAACCTTGAAGCTCAAAGACAAATTCTCAAAAAGTAACCTCTATTGTCCTTGGTTTGTCCAAACACTATGCTGCTATTGCTACATTGCACCTCTCTGTGCTACATCACCATTAGGCCTCATGCACACAGCCGTTGCCTGGCCGTGGCCGTATTGGAGCCCGCATATAGCGGATGCTGACCGGGATCCGGTGTGGTGCGGAAGCACGGATCGGAAGCCCACGGTACGGATAGATCACAGACCCATTCAAATTGTGGTCCCCAATACAAGGAACAGCCGCACAACGGCCGTGTGCATGAGGCATTAAACACAGCTCTTTTTTACATAAAAAACAGTTTATTCTGCTCAATATACTTTTTTTTTTACTATGTAATATATCAGAACATAGTTCAGGTAGCATCAAAATGAAGTAAGTAGCAAAGAAATTAAGGCTTTGATTTATCAAACTAGTTTTGTCTTTAATTTTGGAATAAATCGTGACTTTTCTGTTGTTTTCATTTTAAGACACATATGTCAATAGTCTGTGACAGACCAATTAAATTTTTGTGCCCACTCAGTCAGTTTCAGAAATCCAGCTGTTTCGTGGGCGTTCCTATGGAGCATGTTTGTTTTTGGCTTATCTATCATAGGGAAAGTCCCAAAAAAATGTCTCAGCTGCTCTCCACTCCAGCCCTTCCATAGATGTGGCAGGTGAAAATAAGTCAGAAGGGGTCATTTACCGCCAGTCGTTAGCATAATAAAAAATTGTACGACCAAGTTTTGTGGCTTTTTAAATGTTTTATTACATGAGTGTTTTTGCGCTGTTCTTTCCATTTGGGAGAGATAGGGGCATTGCAGTGGCCCGGCCGAGGCCAAGACATCAGGCCCGACACATTTACTATCTTAATAGTAAATATAGTAATATCAGGCGTTGGAGTAGTTTTTACTCCAGACGCGCACAAACTGCCACCTGCATGCTATGGTTTGTGTCCGGCCGATCCTCCTCTTGTCTGCCATGCTGGAGTTTCACACCAAAGTTGTGAAAGTAGCCTTAGGGTACTTTCACACTTGCGGCAGAGAGATCCGGCAAGCAGTTCCGTCGCCGGAACTTCTTGCCAGATCAGGCAAAACGTATGCCAACTGATGGCATTAGTAAGACTGATCAGGATCCTGATCAGTCTTAAAAATGCCTGATCAGTCGAAAAAATGCATTGAAATGCCGGATCCGTCTTTCCGGTGTCATCCGGCAAAAACGGATCCGGCATTTATTTTTTTCAGTCTACGCATGCGCAGACCGGAAGGACGGATCCGGCATTCCGGTATTCTGAATGCCGGATCCGGCACTAATACATTCCTATGGGAAAAAATGACGGATCCGGCATTCAGCCAAGTCTTTCGTTTTTTTCGTAGCATGCTGCGGTTTTCTCTTTTGCCTGATCAGTCAAAACGACTGAACTGAAGACATCCTGATGCATCTTGAACAGATTACTCTCCATTCAGAATGCATGGGGATAAAACTGATCAGTTCTTTTCCGGTATAGAGCCCCTGTGACGGAACTCTATGCCGGAAAAGAAAAATGCAAGTGTGAAAGTACCCTAACCCGTACACAAATAGACAAATGTGAAGACAAACTTCCAATTGTCCCCTGTTGATAAATCAGGGCCTAACTGTTTATACAGTTACAGTTAAGCACATCGTTATTTTATACTTGCTGCACTTAAGAGTATGGCCACGCATAGTGGTTTTTTTATGCGATTTTGCAGCTGAATTTCCACAACAGATTTACTGCATGTTTCACCCTGTGCATTGCAAAGTTCAATTTCTGCTACAGCTTTATTAAGCAGAGGCTTAATTTGTTTAAGTCTAGTGCTACAAGGCGATTGTGGCCACAATACTTGTTACAGGACCAAGGATCGCCATTTAGCAGTCCATGCATATAAATGAATAGGGTCACAGCACGACTTGCAAGCTGCTGTGATTCCAGAACTGCAAAACATCCAGCACTGCTTGCTTCCATGGTTACGACCACCCTGCAATCCAGCAACAGTGGTCATGCTTGCACACTAAAGAAAAGTGGATCGGTCTATACACACCTCCACAGTCCTGGCCACTAGAGAAGCCGGTGCTTTTTCTTCTAGTATGCAAGCATGACCACCGCTGATGGATTGCAGCGTGGTTGTAACCATCAAAACCAGCAGTGTATAATGTCATAGAAAAATGAATCAAGACAGCAAAGGAAGAAATACGGATAATAATACATTAGTAATTGCCATGTATTAAATTTCTATACATTATAAATGTCACTGTCAGTTATCAGTCACGTAGTACTGAAGTGAGAAAACCCCTTTATTATAAATATATTCCCAAATACCTATCATTAGTTATAATGGCTCATTTGGTCTAGGGAGCAATCATTAGGAGAAATAAAATGGTTGCCATCCTATTAGTACACACAAAACCTGTCTTAAACACACAGAAGCTAAAGAGCTGCCTCATCCTCCTTTCTGCTTGTCAGGAATTATGATCCTTAATACAGTTGATAAGATCTTCAGCCAAATCTCTGTAGGAATGGAGTTTATGAGGAGACGTGAAGTACAGAGAGGACGGACAGGACAGACTGTGGTAATGTAGACTGCATACAAGTGCTGCTGCTCATTACCAAATCCCCACAAGGGTCTCTGTACTTCATGTCTGAAGATCTTATCAGCTGTATTCAGCATTATAATCCCTAACAAGCAGAGCAGAGAGGAGGATGAGGCAGCTCTTTAGCTCAGTGTTCTGAAGTAATTTATCCTTCTGTGTGATTAGGACAGGTTTTATGTGTACTGTTAGGACGGAGAACATTTTATTTCCCCTGATGATTGCTTCCTAGACAAAATTTAAAAAAAAACCTCTAACACACGGCACAGTGTTATCTTGGTTATCTTATGACAAAAGCCATTGAAATCCATTGAAAAGTTAGTTATCTTTTTCTTGCTATACTTTACTAAACACGTTAACCATCAAGTTTAGCTCGGCTGCATCTGTATTTCTCCCTGGAGAATTTTGTAACAGGAGCACAGCAACTTGCTTCCTCTCCTTTCCCTGCCTCAGCTGGAAAGCTTTCTTTTAAAGGGAGAGAATGTATAAAACACAGATTCAACTTTTTTTTTTTTAAGCACCTCCTAGTAGCACCCTTAAAAAGATTTTACCTATTTATCAAAGCAAATTAACTAGTCACCCAGAATTACTAGTTATCAGTTACGTAGTGCTGCAGATACAATAATACCATAGACATAGTACATGCTTATAGATTTTCCTGCCAGAACAGTTCCCATACAGTAGTGCAAACCAAACATAAGTGGCAACAGCTCTAGTAGTATCCATACAATTGTGCCTCTGGTATATTGAAGTGTCAGAGTAGAGCAGTGCCTATTACCAGTGCAAACTATAGTGCCCATTCATTCTGGAAGTCTTATAAACTCTCAACTATCTAAAATAATATCATTCTTTCCAGCAGGGGCGTTGCTAGGTTAAAACATTCGGGGCCTGGGCCCCTGATGTTTTGTCCCAGGCCCCGAATGTCCTGCCTGCCTGCTAGATACAACTGTATTGCCATCCACAGGATGGCAATACAATTGAATCTAATGCGCTGGAAGAGCTAAAGGACCTGTGATGACATCACAGATTCACAGGTCATGTGACCAGTAAAACAGTCAGTGGTTGAGAAGGACCTGTGATGATGTCACCATCATGTGACCAGTGCAGGAGAGGGCAGCGGTGAAGAGGGGAAGAAGCTGTGGTGATGTCTGCTACATCAGGAGAGGTAAGTGAAGGGAGAGGCAGAGCAATGCTGGGAGTTGTTGTTATTTAACTGGGACTGTATGTTAGGGCTGAAGGGAGGGATGTTATTTAAATGGAACTGTGTGTTGGAGGTGGCTGGGGAGGTTGTCATGTTATTTACATGGGACTGTATGTTGATAGTGGCTGTAGGAGGGAGTGATGTTATTTACATAGAACTGTATGTTGGAGGGGGCTGGGGCAGGGTGATGTTATTTACATAGAACTGTATGTTGGAGGGGGCTGGGGCAGGGTGATTTTATTTACATGGGACTGTATGTTGGAGGGGGCTGGGGCAGGGGGATGTTATTTACATGGGACTGTATGTTGGAGGCGGCTGTGGGAGGGAGTGATGTTATTTACATGGGACTGTATGTCGGAGGGGGCGGGCTGGGGGAGGCAGTGATGTTATTTACCTGGGACTTTATGTTGATGGCGGCTGTGGGAGGGAGTGATGTTATTTACATGGAACTGAATGTTACAGGGGTCTGAGGGAGGGAGTGATGTTATTTACATGGGACTGAATGTTCAGGGGGCGATGTTATTTACGTGGGACTGTATGTTGAAGGTGGCTGGTGGGGGGGAATGATGTTATTTACATGGCACTGAGTGTTGAGGGGGTGATGTTTACATGGGAATGCCTGTTGGAGGTGTCTGAGGAGGGGGTGATATTATTTAATTGGGACTGTATGTTAAAGGTGGCTGGGGAGGAGGTGATGTTATTTACATGGGACTGTATATTGGAGGGGGCTGCAGAGATGGTGTGATGTTATTTACATGGGACTGTATGGCGGAGGGAGGGAAATAGTGTTATTTACATGGGACTGTATGTTGGAGGGGGTGAAGGGAGGAGAGTGATGTTATTTACATAGGACTGTATTTTGGAGGGGGCAGGAGAGATGGTGTGATGTTATTTACATTGGACTGTATGGTGGAGGCGGGAATATAACAGGGGGCACTGCAAATCCAGGGGACATTATAGGCGTTCTTATTACTACTGAGGGCTCTATAGGAGGCATAGATCTGCCTTATTTCTACTAAGAGCACTATGGTGGGCCTTATTACTACTGAGGGGTCTGTAGAGAGCTTTATTACCACTGGGGAAACAATAGGGGGCCTTATTTATACTGGGGGCTCTGTGAGGGTATTATTAATACTGGAGGGCCCTTCTACTAATGGGGGCACTCTTGGGGAGCATTATCACAGTTGGGGACACTGTAGGGGGCAGTATTACTACGGGGGCACAAATTTTTCTTCAGGATAGTATCTGGGGGTATTGGGGGGCACAGCGAGCAGCAGGATAACACTGTTGGGACTCCAGGGTGGGGGATGATGATAGAAATGTGAGGAAGCTAAGATGTCTGTGTGTCACACTCTGCAGAGAGGAGGCGGCTGAGAGAAGTTGTACGGACCGAATGGAGAAGATGATGACAGAGAAGATCTACATCGGAGGAGACGTCACCTGGGAGGCCCTGGATGTGAGTGCAAGTACAGCAAAATGCGGTGTGTGGGGGGAGGAGGGACAACTTAGAGAATAGTGTTGGGCTCGAATATTCGAATAGCGAATATTATTCACGAATATCAGCACTTCGAGAATTTGCGAATATTTAGAATATAGTGATATATATTCGTAATTTCTAATATTCTAGTTTTTTTTTTAACAGTAACCTCCCTTCTTGCTTGTGAGCCAATGAGAAGGCTGCAATGTCTATGTCTGAGCTTAGCGACATCCCTAGCAACCAATAGAAAAGTTGCCTACCCCTTACTATATAAGAACCTCCCCAGCAGCCCTTGTATGCAGTATTTTGCAGATCTGAGAGAGACAGCAGTGTCATTGCTGTGCTCTCTGCTTTCCTGTGTCATTACATTAGATAGATAGTTAGTTAGCTCAAATATATAATACAGATAGTTAGTGGGAGATAATCAGTATAGGTTAGATAGTGATATAGTGCTGTAGCTGATAGATTCTGCTTTCCATACATACATGCTACATACATAGTGCTGTTTGTATGTATGTATGCTACTTACATACAGTACAGACCAAAAGTTTGGACACACCTTCTCATTCAAAGAGTTTTCTTTATTTTCATGACTATGAAAATTGTAGATTCACACTGAAGGCATCAAAACTATGAATTAACACATGTGGAATTATATACATAAAAAACAAGTGTGAAACAACTGAAAATATGTCATATTCTAGGTTCTTCAAAGTAGCCATCTTTTGCTTTGATTACTGCTTTGCACACTCTTGGCATTCTCTTGATGAGCTTCAAGAGGTAGTCCCCTGAAATGGTTTTCACTTCACAGGTGTGCCCTGTCAGGTTTAATAAGTGAGATTTCTTGCCTTATAAATGGGGTTGGGGCCATCAGTTGCTTTGAGGAGAAGTCAGGTGGATACACAGCTGATAGTCCTACTGAATAGACTGTTAGAATTTGTATTATGGCAAGAAAAAAGCAGCTAAGTAAAGAAAAACGAGTGGCCATCATTACTTTAAGAAATGAAGGTCAGTCAGTCAGCCGAAAAATTGGGAAAACTTTGAAAGTAAGGGCTATTTGACCATGAAGGAGAGTGATGGGTGCTGTGCCAGATGACCTGGCCTCCACAGTCACCGTATCACTACAAGAGTTTTGAGACGTTCTCACAGCTCTGTTTCTCCACCCCTGTGATGATGTCACTACTAGAGCTTGGAGGAGTCCTCCCAGCTGTTCCTCCTGCGTTTGATTTCCCTGCCTTTAAATTACCCCTCCTCCTTTCTAGGTTGTGGATTATAGTTCTCATTTGAGTTGTAGCTCTTGCTTGAGTATCTTCAATTGTTAGCTATCATTTCACTAGACCTGTGTTCTGCTGCAGTAAGCACTCCGGATATTGCCAGCTGTCCTTGGATACGTCTTCTCTGCGGCTGCAGCACCTTCAGCTAAGTGTGCAGACATTGTAGTGTATCCGTTTATTTTCTGACTGGATCTGAGGCGGCCACGGTTCCCTCCATATTCTGAGCAGGGCACCGGTGGCCGTGCCCCTTCCACTATTGTAGGGGTTACAGTGGTCATCAGTCTTAGGTACGTGGGCATGCCCCGTTCCACCGTTTGGATCCGGGCATGTGCTTTAGCAGCATAGGGAGAGCTTTGAGGGTCTGACAGGGGTCACCCTTTATCCTCCCTAGTTTGGGTCCGGTCAGTAGCTCTATTAACTGTGTATGCTCTTGTTGCTCACATACAGCCGTGACATTATAATCCACCAAAACCGTCCTTTTTTTACATGGATCCGCTTTCTGGCCTGGTTGACCGCATGCAGGGTCTTTCTTTGGAAGTAGCGGATCTCCGTCAATCTATGTCTCAGCTTCAAGCATTGGGCTCTGCTCCGGCTCATGGAGTCTGTTGCGAGCCAAAGGTCTCACTTCCGGAAACGTTCTCCGGGGGCAGTGAGAATTTTGTTCGCTTCAGAGAGGCATGCATTTTTGCTTGTGTCCCCACTCCTCTGGTAAGGAGGAGCAGAGGGTGAGGATTGTCATCTGCCTGCTCAGGGGTAATGCTCAGACTTGGGCTTTTTCGCTGCCATCAGGGGATCCCTCCCTTCGATCCGTGGAAAGATTTTTTGTGGCCCTGGGGCAGATATATGATGACCCGGATCGTGTTGCTCTGGCCGAATCTAACTTACGTGTTTTATGCCAGAACAAACTGTCTGCGGAGCTTTATTGTTCTGAATTTCGGAGATGGGCAGCTGATTCAGGTTGGAATGATGCTGCACTCCGGAGTCAGTTCTGTCATGGTCTCTCAGAGAGATTGAAAGATGCGTTTGCTTTCCATGAGAGACCAACGTCCTTAGAGTCTGCCATGTCATTGGCGGTACGCCTTGACAGGCGTCTAAGAGAAAGAAACGAGACCTTTCTGTCCAGCCATTGTCAGTCTAGGGGCAGTGGTGCGGACTCATTCAGTGTGCAGGGGCCTCATCCTGTCTCGCTCCCCTCTGAGGAGGAGCCCATGCAGCTAGGTCGACTTGCCCCTGATAAAAGAGGATTTAGTCCTCAGAGTATGGTGTGTTTTTGTTGTGGGGGCATAGCTCATTTGGCAAATGTTTGTCCGTCTAGGAGATTCTTGAACTGTACTAAGAGCAATAATAAGAGAAATACCTCAAAAGGTAAATCATCATATTCTGCTTCATCTGCTACTTTGGGCAAAGTTGATGTAGGAATTGATGCTTTTCCTCTGACCTGCAGTTCCCGTTTTCTCCTGTCTGCCAGGGTGGCGCTAGAGAGCAAAGTCATTTCTTGTGAGATTTTTGTCGATAGTGGAGCGGCCGTCAATCTTATTGACACTCAATTTGTAGCCATGCATGGTTTTCAGGTTTGCACATTAGAAAAGGATATACCTGTTTTTGCTATTGACTCTGCTCCACTCTCACAGAGATCCCTGAAGGGCATTGTTCACAATATCCGGCTAGCTGTAGGTGACACTCATGTGGAGGATATATCTTGTTTTGTCCTTAACGGATTGCCTTCTCCTCTAGTTTTGGGGTTACCCTGGCTCACTAGACATAACCCCACTATTGATTGGCAAGGAAGGCAAATAAATGAGTGGAGTGACTTTTGTAGAGAGAATTGTCTCACAGCGACTTTTGCAGAGGTGTCTACTAAAACTGTGCCATCATTTCTCTCTGATTTCTCGGACGTGTTTTCCGAGAGCGGTGTTCAGGAGCTACCTCCTCACCGGGAGTTTGACTGTCCCATTAACCTCATTCCCGGCGCCAAGCTGCCAAAAGCACGCCTCTGCAATCTCTCACAACCAGAAAGAATCGCAATGCGAACCTATATCTCCGAGAGTCTCGATAAGGGGCATATTCGTCCCTCAAAATCACCTGTTGCCGCAGGGTTTTTTTTTGTTAAAAAAAAAGATGGCTCTCTGAGACCTTGCCTAGATTTTAGGGAGCTGAACCGTATCACGATTCGTGATCCCTATCCCCTTCCTCTGATCCCGGACCTCTTCAACCAAATTGTTGGGGCCAAGGTTTTTTCCAAATTGGATTTGAGAGGCGTTTACAACATGGTCAGGGTCAGAGAGGGGGATGAATGGAAAACGGCCTTTAATACTCCTAACGGGCATATCGAGAATCTCGTTATGCCTTTCGGCCTGATGAATGCTCCGGCCGTCTTTCAGCATTTTGTTAATAGTATTTTCTACCATTTAATGGGGAAATTTGTATTGGTGTATCTTGATGATATTTTGATTTTTTCCCCTGATGTTCAGACCCATCAGGATCATCTTTTTCAGGTTCTGCAGATTCTGCGGGAAAATAAATTGTACGCCAAGCTGGAGAAATGTCTTTTTATGGTATCGGAGATTCAATTTCTGGGTTTTCTCCTCTCTGCTTCTGGTTTTCGCATGGATCCGGAGAAGGTCCGTGCTGTACTTGAGTGGGAGCTTCCTGAGAATCAGAAGGCATTGATGCGCTTTCTGGGTTTTGCGAACTATTACAGAAAGTTCATTTTGAATTATTCCTCTGTTGTCAAGCCCCTTACTGACATGACAAAAAAGGGGGCGGATTTTTCCTCTTGGTCGGAGGAGGCGCTTGCAGCTTTTTCTAAGATTAAAGAGAGTTTTGCGTCTGCCCCCGTTTCGGTGCATCCCGATGTTTCCTTACCTTTTATTGTTGAGGTAGATGCTTCCGAGGTGGGTGTGGGTGCGGTTTTGTCCCAGGGCCCTTCTCCTGCCAAATGGCGACCCTGTGCCTTTTTCTCTAAAAAACTCTCCCCGGCAGAGAGAAACTATGATGTGGGAGATAGGGAGTTGTTGGCCATCAAGTTGGCTTTCGAGGAATGGCGCCATTGGTTGGAGGGGGCCAGGCACCCTATCACCGTTTTTACCGACCATAAGAATCTGGCATACTTGGAGTCGGCCAGGCGTATGAATCAGAGACAGGCCAGATGGTCTCTGTTCTTCTCCAGATTCAATTTTGTCGTTACATTCCGCCCTGGGGTCAAAAATGTGAAGGCTGATGCTCTCTCTCGCTGTTTTCCGGGAGGAGGAAACTCCGAGGACCCGGGTCCCATTTTGGCGGAGGGGGTAGTTGTTTCTGCTCTATATTCCGATTTGGAGGCCGAGGTCCAGGCTGCCCAGACTGAGGCACCTGCCCGTTGTCCTTCTGGGAAGTTGTTTGTGCCTCCTGAGGTACGTCACAAACTCTTCAAGGAGCATCATGATACTGTTCTTGCTGGTCACCCCGGGAGTAGAGCCACGGTAGATCTCATTGCTCGGAGATTTTGGTGGCCGGCTCTTCGTAAGTCGGTGGAGGGTTTTGTGGCTGCTTGTGAGACGTGCGCTCGCGCTAAGGTCCCTCGTTCACGGCCTTCAGGTTCCCTTCTCCCGTTACCCATACCTTCCCGTCCTTGGACACACCTGTCCATGGACTTTATCACGGATCTTCCTCGTTCCTCAGGGAAGTTGGTGATCCTGGTGGTGGTGGACCGTTTTAGCAAGATGGCTCATTTCGTACCTTTCCCTGGTTTACCCAATGCTAAAACGTTGATGCAAGCTTTTGTCGACCATATTGTTAAATTGCACGGCATTCCCTCTGATATTGTTTCCAATAGAGGCACGCAGTTTGTGTCCAGATTCTGGAAGGCTTTCTGTTCTCGCCTGGGGGTTCGGCTGTCCTTCTCTTCTGCTTTTCACCCGCAGTCGAATGGTCAGACTGAGCGCCTCAATCAGAATCTGGAGACATATTTGCGCTGTTTTGTGGCAGAGAACCAGGAGGATTGGTGTTCATTTCTCCCTCTTGCTGAGTTTGCTCTGAACAACCGTCGTCAGGAATCTTCTGATAAGTCACCATTCTTTGGTGCATATGGGTTCCATCCGCAGTTTGGGACATTCTAGGGAGGGGCTCTTTCTGGTTTACCTGAGGAGGAGAGATTTTCATCGTCCTTGTCTACCATTTGGCAAAAGATTCAGAGTAATCTTAGAAAGATGAGTGAGAAGTATAAGCGTGTGGCTGATAAGAGACGTGTGCCTGGTCCGGACCTGAATGTGGGTGATCTGGTGTGGTTGTCTACAAGAAATATTAAACTGAAGGTTCCCTCCTGGAAATTGGGTCCCAAGTTTATTGGGCCTTATAAAATCTTGTCAGTCATCAATCATGTTGCCTTCCGTCTTGATCTTCCACGGGTTTGGAAGATACATAATGTATTTCACAGATCTCTCTTAAAACCATATGTCCAGCCCACGGTACCCTCCTCTTTGCCTCCTCCTCCGATTTTGGTTGATGGCAATCTGGAGTTTGAGGTTTCCAGAATTGTGGACTCTCGCATTGTCCGCGGTTCTCTTCAGTACCTCGTTCATTGGAAGGGTTATGGTCCTGAGAAGAGGATGTGGGTTCCGGTGTCGGACATTAAAGCCACTCGTCTCATCAGGGCATTTCATAGGGCTCATCCTGAGAAGGTGGGTCCTGGGTGTCCGGGGTCCACCCGTAGAGGGGGGGGTACTGTCACTACCAGAGTTTTGAGACGTTCTCACAGCTCTGTTTCTCCACCCCTGTGATGATGTCACTACTAGAGCTTGGAGGAGTCCTCCCAGCTGTTCCTCCTGCGTTTGATTTCCCTGCCTTTAAATTACCCCTCCTCCTTTCTAGGTTGTGGATTATAGTTCTCATTTGAGTTGTAGCTCTTGCTTGAGTATCTTCACTTGTTAGCTATCATTTCACTGGACCTGTGTTCTGCTGCAGTAAGCACTCCGGATATTGCCAGCTGTCCTTGGATCCGTCTTCTCTGCGGCTGCAGCACCTTCAGCTAAGTGTGCAGACATTGTAGTGTATCCGTTTATTTTCTGACTGGATCTGAGGCGGCCACGGTTCCCTCCATATTCTGAGCAGGGCACCGGTGGCCGTGCCCCTTCCACTATTGTAGGGGTTACAGTGGTCATCAGTCTTAGGTACGTGGGCATGCCCCGTTCCACCGTTTGGATCCGGGCATGTGCTTTAGCAGCATAGGGAGAGCTTTGAGGGTCTGACAGGGGTCACCCTTTATCCTCCCTAGTTTGGGTCCGGTCAGTAGCTCTATAAACTGTGTATGCTCTTGTTGCTCACATACAGCCGTGACACACCGGACCTGAACCCAATCGAGATGGTTTGGGGTGAGCTGGACCACAGAGTGAAGGCAAAAGGGCCAACAAGTGCTAAGCATCTCTGGGAACTCCTTCAAGACTGTTGGAAGACCATTTCAGGTGACTACCTCTTGAAGCTCATCAAGAGAATGCCAAGAGTGTGCAAAGCAGTAATCAAAGCAAAAGGTGGCTACTTTGAAGAACCTAGAATATGACATATTTTCAGTTGTTTCACACTTGTTTGTTATGTATATAATTCCACATGTGTTAATTCATAGTTTTGATGCCTTCATAGTCATGAAAATAAAGAAAACTCTTTGAATGAGAAGGTGTGTCCAAACTTTTGGTCAGTACTGTACATACATAGTGCTGTGATGTCACAAGTTCACGACAATATTTAGTGCACCAATGACTAATAAGTAGTCAGACGTGTTAAAATGTGAAGTTGCACGTATTGCGCCAAAATATTTGCATCATTGGTGTTGATTTCGCAATCGCGAATATATTGGAGCACTCTATTTGCATATAAAGCTATTGTAATGTTCTGCTGTGCCAACCATTTTCTCCAGTCTCAGGAAACTTCTAGCAGCTTGAAAAATGTAGCTATAGTGACCCACGCCTGTATTTCGAGCGCATTACACGAATATAACATTGCCGATTTTTCGCGATCAAGAAAATAATCTCAAATTCGTGAATTCTCGAATGTATGATGAATATTCTACCAAATATTCGCGAAATATAGCAAATTCGAATATTGCCCCTGCCGCTCATCACTATTAGAGAACTGGGCCATATTCATTGGGGCTTGGGCCCCGGATCTTTTGAGACCCTAGCAACGCCCCTGCTTTCCAGTGACTCTCTTCTTTGGTTAGCAGTTGCCCACTGTGACAGCTACTGAATATGCCCCAATATGCCTAACGGAGCACGATGCTGGACTCATGTCCTGTTAGCCTTCCCCCAGCTAAGTTAGTTATGCTCCTGCTTATGATTTGACAATTTCTGATGCAAATATGGCTCTCTCTCGCAAAAAGATCAATGAATTTAACGCCCTAAATACAGAAAATATATCTAATAATATAAATATGAACTCGTGGTACTTTAGTCTCTGCGCAGTTTGCAGAAGGAGAACTTGTTGCAAGCCACTATGTTCCATCACACAAGTCTCACCCTGCTAAGATGGACAGAAGCCAAGTTTATGTTATCTTAATATTGGGATTAGTCAAGGTGGCCTGGGCTTGCTTTTCAGCACAAGCTGACTTATTTGTATATTGATGTGTGGGCATGTTTGCATATTAGCTAGTGTGGGAGTAAGCACACAGAACTGTGGCCTTCCATGTCAAACAGTGTTTTACACAATAACAGCTGAGTGTGACATATCATGGTGTATAACTAACATGTGAAGCTTTTTGCATCTCATGTTCATATTTAAAACAGAAGCAAGTTGTGACATGGAATTATCTCCAATAAAATGTCACATTCATTACCAACTCATCAGGGCAGAGTGACCAGTGAAAGTGACCATGCAGAAAAATGCCAAATATTAGGGACAAGGTTCAAAGCTTTCAGTACTTTCTGGGTCAATGCCAAGTGCACAGCAGATTTGTCCGAGCCGGAATATATGCTCAAAACAAATGTGCAAATTAAACATACATGGCATAACAGGTTGACTTCTTGTTAATATATGACTTTATTGCCAAATCAAATATGAGCATCTGATGTGTTGGAATTAGTTATAATATTTTAATTTTTTTTTGCAGTCAATAAGTTTAGGTTTTATGAAAAGCTCCAGAGTTTATAAAACCAAAGCAATAAAGGGAATCTGTCACCAAGACGTTCACTCTTAAATTAGTGCTTTGTAGAGCTGAATAATCTTTCACATAGCGACTAGTGTTGATCGAGCACCAAAATGCTCGCATGCTCAGCTGCTCTGGCCGAACACATCAGGATTAGGGATGAGCGAACCCGAACTGTATAGTTCGGGTTCGTACCGAATTTTGGGGTGTCCGTGACACGGCCCCGAACCCGAACATTTTCGTAAAAGTCCGTGTTCGGGTTCGGTGTTCAGCGCTTTCTTGGGGCTTTTTGAAAGGCTGCAAAGCAGCCAATCAACAAGCGTCATACTACTTGCCCCAAGAGGCCATCACAGCCTTGCCTACTATTGGCATGGCTGTGATTGGCCAGTGCAGCATGTGACCCAGCCTCTATATAAGCTTGGGTCACGTTGCGCTGCACGTCACTCTGCTGATTGAAGCATAGGAAGAGGTTGCAGCTGCGACATTAGGGCGAGATTAGGCAGTGATTAACTCCTCCAAAAGACTTCATTCTGTGATTGATCTGCAGCTGTGGATCATTGAAGTGCTAATATTGACTTGCTCACTTTTTTGAGGCTGCCCAGAGCGTTTTTAGATCACTTTTTTTCTGGGGTGATCGGCGGCCATTTTGTGACTTGTGGTGCGCCAGCACAAGCTATCACCAAGTGTATTTAACCATCAATAGTGTGGTTATTTTGTGCTATATCCTACATCAGCTGCAGGCTGAGCCTGTGTCACCGAAGTGCATTTAACCATCAACAGTCTGGGTATTTTTTGGCCATATACTACATCAGCTGCAGGCTGAGCCTGTGTCACCGAAGTGCATTTAACCATCAACAGTCTGATTATTTTTTGGCCATATACTACATCTGGTGCAGGCTGAGCCTGTGTCACCCAAGTGCATTTAACCATCAACAGTGTGGTTATTTTTTGGCCATATACTACATCAGGGGCAAGTTGAGCCTGTCACCCAGCGCCTAAAAAATAGACCTGACATTTCTATTCAACCAAATCTGTACTGTTTTAGCTGGTCAAGTTATTTGTAGTGACCCTAAAAGCACACTTTTTGTTCTGGGTTGAAAAACTATTCCCAAATTTGCCATTCTCAAAATAACTAGTTTCTGGTATATGAGGCCTACTTGAAATCTATCCCAAAAAGGATATCTTACATTGCAGGTACTGATAGTGTCATTCAGAAAAACCTAAGACACACGCTACCGTGCAGATAGAAGTCTGATTCTGAGATTAAACCTTAACCTGTCACACAGTGCAAAAAAAAACAGGTCTCACATTTCTATTCAAGCAAATCTGTACTGTTTTAGCTGGTCAAGTTATTTGTAGCGACCGTAAAAGCACTTTTTTTTTCTGGTTTGAAAAACTATTCCCAAATTTGCCATTCTCAAAATAACTAGTTTCTGGTATTTGAGGCCTACTTGAAATCTATCCCAAAAAGGATATCTTACATTGAAGGTACTGATAGTGTCATTCAGAAAAACCTAAGACACACTCTACCGTGCAGATAGAAGTCTGATTCTGTGATTAAACCTTAACCTGTCACACAGTGCAAAAAAAAAACAGGTCTCACATTTCTATTCAAGCAAATCTGTACTGTTTTAGCTGGTCAAGTTATTTGTAGCTGTCATGGTCTTACCTGCTTGCTGCTCTCCTTCGTTTGACATGTGCTGGCGGCCATCTTGGGTTCTGGGTTTCTTGTAGCCTTCCACCCTGCGGCTCCTCCTTCCCCTGGGAGGAGCTGGATGCCTAGCTCATATATATAGGAGGTCTGTGGCTTCAGTTCCTTGCTTGGTCCTCCTGTGTTCACATGCTTCTAGACTGCTGCTGCTTCTGGTTCCTGATCCTGGCTTCGTCTGACTACCCTGCTGGTTCCTGATCCTGGCTTCGTCTGACTACCCTGCTGGTTCCTGATCCTGGCTTCGTCTGACTACCCTGCTGGTTCCTGATCCTGGCTTCGTCTGACTACCCTGCTGGTTCCTGATCCTGGCTTCGTCTGACTACCCTTCTGGTTCCTGACCTCTGGCTTCGCAAAGACTCTGCTCGGTTTCACCATCCGTTTGGACTTTTGCTTTACAGCTTTATTTTCAATAAAGCCTTCTTATTTTCACTTATCTCTTGTTGTACGTCTGGTTCATGGTTCCGTGACATTAGGACCAAGCCATGAATTCTGACGGTACAGGGCCATCCTCGCTACCCACGCTGGTTGCCAGACTTGATCAGCAGGATCACCTGTTGGGTCGGTTCGCTGTGGCGTTGCAAACCCTGCTTGAACGCACGGCTCATTTCGCTCCCGTTGCCGATGGGTCGGTTGTCGCTCCTGGGCTCGCTCCTACTGCCGCTCCGGTTGTTGCGCCAGAGTCTACCCCGACACCTGTTGTTGCGCCTGCGGTGTTTCGGGGTATGACCGGTTCTGCCCCTCTTCCACAGCGCTTTGGGGGAGAGCCAACTCAGTGCCGAGGTTTCCTTAACCAGGTGGGCATTTATTTCGAGTTGCTGCCACATGCCTTTCCTACTGAGAGATCAAAGGTGGGCTTCTTGATCTCGCTGCTCTCGGACAAGGCCTTGGCCTGGGCCAGCCCTTTATGGGAGAACAACAATCCGGTGGTTGCCGAGTTTTCCGGTTTTGTTGCTTCTCTTCGGAAGGTATTCGATGTGCCGGCTCGTGCTGCCTCTGCTGCGAAGCTCCTTATGTCCATCAGACAGGGTTCACGATCCGTAGCTGAATACGCCATTGAGTTTCGTACCCTGGCAGCAGAGGTGGGCTGGAATAATGAGGCTCTGGTCGCTGCTTTCTCTCATGGTCTCTCGGATGCCTTGAAGGATGAGGTTGCAGCTAAGGACCTACCAGTTGAGCTCGAGTCTCTTATTTCTTTCCTGATTTTGATTGACACCAGACTCAGGGAGAGACCTTCCTTTAAGGAGAACCTGCGGAGGTCTTCTAACAGATTGGTGCCTACGTTTGCTGTCCCACCCGTGCCTCCCTCTCCTCCCACGCCTCCTGGGGATGACTTGTCTGGGGGTGAACCCATGCAGCTGGGGTTTGCTCGCCTGTCCGAGGGGGAGAGGGCACTCCGGAGACGCGAGGGCCGATGCATGTACTGTGGTCTCGGTGGGCATTTTCGGTTGGCATGTCCGAACCGTCCGGGGAACGCTCGTACCCTGAGATCCTGTCGGGGGCAGATCTTGGGTGGAGTCTCCTCGTCCCCGGTTTCCCGTGTTGACAAACCACTGATCACTGTTGTCCTCTCCTGGGTCGGGGGCTCGGTGACGACCCAGGCGTTGGTGGACTCTGGTGCTGGTGGTTTGTTCATTGATAGTGTGTTCGCTGCCGCCAATTCCATTCCTCTGCAGGCTCGAGGTTCCCCACTGGCTCTTGAGGCGATAGACGGCAGACCCCTTCTGCCGCCACACGTGACTCATGAGACCCTTCCAGTGGGGATAGCCATTGGTGCCGTTCACAGAGAGTCGGTCTGCCTCCAGGTTATTTCGTCTCCACACTACTCGGTGGTCTTGGGGTACCCCTGGCTCCAGAAGCATAATCCGACTTTCGATTGGAGATCGGTCGAGATCCTCTCGTGGTCACCGCAGTGTGGGGCTAGTTGCATCCATGGGTCTGTCAAGTTGCTGTGTACTTCCTCGGACTCTCTGTTGCCTCCTGAATACGAGGAGTACCGGGATGTATTCGATAAGGTGCGCGCGGTTGCCCTACCTCCGCACCGCCCATACGATTGTGCCATAGAGTTACAATCTGGTGCCGTTCCTCCTCGTGGCAAAGTCTATCCACTGTCGGTAGCGGAGAATGAGGCCATGGAGGAGTACGTGAGGGAGGCGCTTTCACGCGGACACATTCGCAAGTCTTCGTCCCCGGCAGGGGCTGGATTTTTCTTTGTGAAAAAGAAGGGCGGTGAGTTGAGGCCTTGCATCGATTACAGGGGTCTCAATCGCATCACGATCAAGAACGCTTACCCGATACCCTTGATTTCCGAGCTGTTCGATCGCCTTAAAGGGGCCACGGTCTTTACCAAACTCGACCTGAGGGCGGCATATAACCTGGTAAGGATCAAGGCGGGCGATGAGTGGAAGACCGCGTTTAACACCAGGACCGGTCATTACGAATCCTTGGTTATGCCCTTTGGGTTGTGCAATGCGCCCGCAGTCTTTCAGGAATTCATCAACGATGTTTTCCGTGACCTGTTGCAGCAGTGTGTGGTAGTCTATTTGGATGACATCTTGGTATATTCTGAATCCATGGAGGCCCACATTCTGGATGTCAGACGAGTGTTGCAACGGTTACGAGAGAACAAGCTGTTCGGTAAGCTTGAGAAATGCGAATTTCACCGATCCCAGGTAACCTTCTTAGGTTACATCATTTCCGCTGAGGGGTTCTCCATGGATCCTGAGAAGGTTTCGGCTGTCTTACAGTGGCCCCAGCCCAGTGGTCTTCGTTCCCTGCAGCGCTTTTTGGGCTTCGCCAATTATTATCGGAAGTTCATCAGGGACTTTTCCATGCTGGCCAAGCCTCTCACGGATCTGACCAGGAAGGGCAGTAATTCCCAGGTCTGGCCGCTCGAGGCCATCCGAGCTTTTGAGGCCCTAAAGTCCGCCTTTGTGTCAGCTCCGATTCTGTCGCATCCCAACCCTGGGTTGCCCTTTGTCCTCGAGGTGGACGCGTCTGAGACGGGAGTAGGCGCCCTTCTGTCTCAGCGTAGAACACCAGAGGGTCCTCTGCTCCCTTGTGGGTTTTACTCCCGGAAACTGTCTTCCGCGGAGTGCAACTATCAGATTGGTGACAGGGAGTTATTGGCCATCGTGCAGGCCCTTAAAGAATGGAGGCACTTGCTCGAGGGTTCGGTGGTTCCGGTTCTCATCCTGACGGACCACAAGAATCTGACCTACCTTTCTGAGGCCAAGAGATTGACACCACGTCAGGCCAGATGGGCTCTGTTCTTGTCACGTTTTAATTACGTGGTCTCCTACCTACCCGGTTCCAAGAACATCAGGGCGGATGCCTTATCACGGCAGTACTCCGAGCTGTCCAGGGAGGAGTCGATTCCGACTTCGGTCATACCTCCGAATCAGATCCTGGCCGCCATTCGCACCAGCCTGACCTCTCCCCTGGGTGAGCAGATTTTGGCGGCTCAATCTGGTGCTCCCTCTGGGAGACCCAACGGCAGATGTTTTGTGCCTGAGGAGTTGCGCACTCGGTTGTTGCGAACCTACCATAACTCCAAGACCGCGGGGCATCCTGGAAAGAATCAGCTGTCCTGGGCTGTTTCACGTCTGTTCTGGTGGCCTTCCCTACGTTCCGACATCGCCGCATATGTAGCGGCATGCTCCGTTTGTGCCCAGAGTAAGTCCCCTCGGCACCTTCCGTTGGGCCTTCTGCAACCCATAGCCACCGGGGAGCGCCCATGGTCACACCTGGGGATGGATTTCATTGTGGACCTCCCTGCATCCCGAGGCCATACGGTCATTCTCATGATTGTGGATCGGTTTTCCAAAATGTGCCACTGTGTTTCTCTCAAGAAGTTACCCTCTGCACAAGAGTTGGCCACGATTTTTGCCAGGGAGGTCTTCCGGTTGCACGGTTTGCCTAAGGAGATTGTGTCGGATCGGGGGAGTCAGTTTGTGTCCAGGTTCTGGCGCGCCTTTTGCTCCCAGTTGGGGATTCATCTCTCCTTCTCCTCGGCCTACCACCCTCAGTCCAATGGGGCCGCAGAACGATCCAATCAGGCCTTGGAGCAATTCCTTCGTTGCTATGTCTCCGATCACCAAGACAATTGGGTTGACCTCCTGCCTTGGGCTGAGTTTGCCAGGAACACGGCGGTGAACTCTTCCTCTGGGACGTCTCCCTTCATGGCCAATTATGGGTTCCAACCTGCCGTGTTACCGGAGGTATTCTCTCCCCAGGATATTCCGGCTGTGGAGGATCACCTTTCCGTCCTACGTGCTTCTTGGGTACAGATCCAGAAGTCCCTTGAGGTCTCTGCGCAGCGCCAGAGACTCCAGGCTGATCGCAGACGAGCGCCTGCTCCTTCCTACCAGGTCGGAGACCGTGTATGGTTGTCCACCCGCAACCTCAACCTTCGAGTGCCCACTCCCAAGCTGGCGCCTCGCTTTGTTGGTCCCTTCCGAGTGCTTCGCAGGGTAAACCCGGTAGCCTATGCCCTTGCGCTTCCTCCTGGCATGCGGATCTCCAACGTGTTTCATGTCTCCCTGTTGAAGCCACTGGTGTGTAATCGTTTCACTTCCTCGGTTCCTCGGCCTCGTCCGGTCCAAGTGGGCAATCGTGAGGAATATGAGGTGAGCAATATCCTGGACTCACGCCTGGTCCGCGGTCGGTTGCAGTTTTTGGTCCATTGGCGTGGTTATGGTCCAGAGGAGCGTTCCTGGGTTCCCTCCGCAGATGTCCATGCTCCTGCCTTGCTCCGAGCCTTCCACGCACGCTTCCCTCAGAAACCGTTTTGTGCTCCGCGGAGGAGGGGCCCTTGAGGGGGAGGTACTGTCATGGTCTTACCTGCTTGCTGCTCTCCTTCGTTTGACATGTGCTGGCGGCCATCTTGGGTTCTGGGTTTCTTGTAGCCTTCCACCCTGCGGCTCCTCCTTCCCCTGGGAGGAGCTGGATGCCTAGCTCATATATATAGGAGGTCTGTGGCTTCAGTTCCTTGCTTGGTCCTCCTGTGTTCACATGCTTCTAGACTGCTGCTGCTTCTGGTTCCTGATCCTGGCTTCGTCTGACTACCCTGCTGGTTCCTGATCCTGGCTTCGTCTGACTACCCTGCTGGTTCCTGATCCTGGCTTCGTCTGACTACCCTGCTGGTTCCTGATCCTGGCTTCGTCTGACTACCCTGCTGGTTCCTGATCCTGGCTTCGTCTGACTACCCTTCTGGTTCCTGACCTCTGGCTTCGCAAAGACTCTGCTCGGTTTCACCATCCGTTTGGACTTTTGCTTTACAGCTTTATTTTCAATAAAGCCTTCTTATTTTCACTTATCTCTTGTTGTACGTCTGGTTCATGGTTCCGTGACAGTAGCGACCGTAAAAGCACTTTTTTTTTTCTGGTTTGAAAAACTATTCCCAAATTTGCCATTCTCAAAATAACTAGTTTCTGGTATTTGAGGCCTACTTGAAATCTATCCCAAAAAGGATATCTTACATTGAAGGTACTGATAGTGTCATTCAGAAAAACCTAAGACACACGCTACCGTGCAGATAGAAGTCTGATTCTGAGATTAAACCTTAACCTGTCACACAGTGCAAAAAAAAACAGGTCTCACATTTCTATTCAAGCAAATCTGTACTGTTTTAGCTGGTCAAGTTATTTGTAGTGACCGTAAAAGCACATTTTTTTTTCTGGGTTGAAAAACTATTCCCAAATTTGCCATTCTCAAAATAACTAGTTTCTGGTATTTGAGGCCTACTTGAAATCTATCCCAAAAAGGATATCTTACATTGAAGGTACTGATAGTGTCATTCAGAAAAACCTAAGACACACGCTACCGTGCAGATAGAAGTCTGATTCTGAGATTAAACCTTAACCTGTCACACAGTGCAAAAAAAAACAGGTCTCACATTTCTATTCAAGCAAATCTGTACTGTTTTAGCTGGTCAAGTTATTTGTAGCGACCGTAAAAGCACTTTTTTTTTCTGGTTTGAAAAACTATTCCCAAATTTGCCATTCTCAAAATAACTAGTTTCTGGTATTTGAGGCCTACTTGAAATCTATCCCAAAAAGGATATCTTACATTGAAGGTACTGATAGTGTCATTCAGAAAAACCTAAGACACACTCTACCGTGCAGATAGAAGTCTGATTCTGTGATTAAACCTTAACCTGTCACACAGTGCAAAAAAAAAACAGGTCTCACATTTCTATTCAAGCAAATCTGTACTGTTTTAGCTGGTCAAGTTATTTGTAGCGACCGTAAAAGCACTTTTTTTTTTCTGGTTTGAAAAACTATTCCCAAATTTGCCATTCTCAAAATAACTAGTTTCTGGTATTTGAGGCCTACTTGAAATCTATCCCAAAAAGGATATCTTACATTGAAGGTACTGATAGTGTCATTCAGAAAAACCTAAGACACACGCTACCGTGCAGATAGAAGTCTGATTCTGAGATTAAACCTTAACCTGTCACACAGTGCAAAAAAAAACAGGTCTCACATTTCTATTCAAGCAAATCTGTACTGTTTTAGCTGGTCAAGTTATTTGTAGTGACCGTAAAAGCACATTTTTTTTTCTGGGTTGAAAAACTATTCCCAAATTTGCCATTCTCAAAATAACTAGTTTCTGGTATTTGAGGCCTACTTGAAATCTATCCCAAAAAGGATATCTTACATTGAAGGTACTGATAGTGTCATTCAGAAAAACCTAAGACACACGCTACCGTGCAGATAGAAGTCTGATTCTGAGATTAAACCTTAACCTGTCACACAGTGCAAAAAAAAACAGGTCTCACATTTCTATTCAAGCAAATCTGTACTGTTTTAGCTGGTCAAGTTATTTGTAGCGACCGTAAAAGCCCTTTTTTTTTTCTGGGTTGAAAAACTATTCCCAAATTTGCCATTCTCAAAATAACTAGTTTCTGGTATTTGAGGCCTACTTGAAATCTATCCCAAAAAGGATATCTTACATTGAAGGTACTGATAGTGTCATTCAGAAAAACCTAAGACACACGCTACCGTGCAGATAGAAGTCTGATTCTGAGATTAAACCTTAACCTGTCACACAGTGCAAAAAAAAACAGGTCTCACATTTCTATTCAAGCAAATCTGTACTGTTTTAGCTGGTCAAGTTATTTGTAGTGACCGTAAAAGCACATTTTTTTTTCTGGGTTGAAAAACTATTCCCAAATTTGCCATTCTCAAAATAACTAGTTTCTGGTATTTGAGGCCTACTTGAAATCTATCCCAAAAAGTATATCTTACATTGAAGGTACTGATAGTGTCATTCAGAAAAACCTAAGACACACGCTACCGTGCAGATAGAAGTCTGATTCTGAGATTAAACCTTAACCTGTCACACAGTGCAAAAAAAAAACAGGTCTCACATTTCTATTCAAGCAAATCTGTACTGTTTTAGCTGGTCAAGTTATTTGTAGTGACCGTAAAAGCACTTTTTTTTTTCTGGGTTAAAAAACTATTCCCAAATTTGCCATTCTCAAAATAACTAGTTTCTGGTATTTGAGGCCTACTTGAAATCTATCCCAAAAAGGATATCTTACATTGAAGGTACTGATAGTGTCATTCAGAAAAACCTAAGACACACGCTACCGTGCAGATATAAGTCTGATTCTGAGATTAAACCTTAACCT
Organism: Bufo bufo; assembly: GCF_905171765.1. Classification (NCBI taxonomy): domain Eukaryota; kingdom Metazoa; phylum Chordata; class Amphibia; order Anura; family Bufonidae; genus Bufo; species Bufo bufo. Next base: position 201,151,866 of record NC_053392.1, on the reverse strand, counting down.
GTCACACAGTGCAAAAAAAAACAGGTCTCACATTTCTATTCAAGCAAATCTGTACTGTTTTAGCTGGTCAAGTTATTTGTAGTGACCGTAAAAGCACATTTTTTTTTCTGGGTTGAAAAACTATTCCCAAATTTGCCATTCTCAAAATAACTAGTTTCTGGTATTTGAGGCCTACTTGAAATCTATCCCAAAAAGGATATCTTACATTGAAGGTACTGATAGTGTCATTCAGAAAAACCTAAGACACACGCTACCGTGCAGATAGAAGTCTGATTCTGAGATTAAACCTTAACCTGTCACACAGTGCAAAAAAAAACAGGTCTCACATTTCTATTCAAGCAAATCTGTACTGTTTTAGCTGGTCAAGTTATTTGTAGTGACCGTAAAAGCACTTTTTTTTTTCTGGGTTGAAAAACTATTCCCAAATTTGCCATTCTCAAAATTGTGGTGAACGGGAACAATGAGGAAAACATCTAATAAGGGACGCGGACGTGGACATGGTCGTGGTGGTGTTAGTGGACCCTCTGGTGCTGGGAGAGGACGTGGCCGTTCTGCCACAGCCACACGTCCTAGTGTACCAACTACCTCAGGTCCCAGTAGCCGCCAGAATTTACAGGGATATTTGGTGGGGCCCAATGCCGTTCTAAGGATGGTAAGGCCTGAGCAGGTACAGGCATTAGTCAATTGGGTGGCCGAAAGTGCATCCAGCACGTTCACATTATCTCCCACCCAGTCTTCTGCAGAAAGCGCACAGATGGCGCATGAAAACCAAGCCCATCAGTCTGTCACATCACCCCCATGCATATCAGGGAAACTGTCTGAGCCTCAAGTTATGCAGCAGTCTCTTATGCTGTTTGAAGACTCTGCTGCCAGGGTTTCCCAAGGGCATCCACCTAGCTCTTCACCAGGGGTGGAAGAGATAGAATGCACTAACGCACAACCACTTATGTTTCCTGATGATGAGGACATGGGAATACCACCTCAGCACGTCTCTGATGATGACGAAACACAGGTGCCAACTGCTGCGTCTTTCTGCAGTGTGCAGACTGAACAGGAGGTCAGGGATCAAGACTGGGTGGAAGACGATGCAGGGGACGATGAGGTCCTAGACCCCACATGGAATGAAGGTCGTGCCACTGACTTTCACAGTTCGGAGGAAGAGGCAGTGGTGAGACCGAGCCAACAGCGTAGCAAAAGAGGGAGCAGTGGGCAAAATCAGAACACCCGCCGCCAAGAGACTCCACCTGCTACTGACCGCCGCCATCTGGGACCGAGCACCCCAAAGGCAGCTTCAAGGAGTTCCCTGGCATGGCACTTCTTCAAACAATGTGCAGACGACAAGACCCAAGTGGTTTGCACGCTGTGCCATCAGAGCCTGAAGCGAGGCATTAACGTTCTGAACCTTAGCACAACCTGCATGACCAGGCACCTGCATGCAAAGCATGAACTGCAGTGGAGTAAACACCTTAAAAACAAGGAAGTCACTCAGGCTCCCCCTGCTGCCTCTTCTGCTGCTGCCACCTCGGCCTCTTCTGCTGCTGCCGCCGCCTCGGCCTCTTCTGCTGCTGCTGCCGCCACCTCGGCCTCTTCCTCTGCCTCTGGAGGAACGTTGGCACCTGCCGCCCAGCAAACATGGGATGTACCACCAACACCACCACCTGCGTCACCAAGCATCTCAACCATGTCACACGGCAGCGTTCAGCTCTCCATCTCACAAACATTTGAGAGAAAGCGTAAATTCCCACCTAGCCACCCTCGATCCCTGGCCCTGAATGCCAGCATTTCTAAACTACTGGCCTATGAAATGCTGTCATTTAGGCTGGTGGACACACACAGCTTCAAACAGCTCATGTCGCTTGCTGTCCCACAGTATGTTGTTCCCAGCCGCCACTACTTCTCCAAGAGAGCCGTGCCTTCCCTGCACAAACAAGTGTCCGATAAAATCAAGTGTGCACTGCGCAACGCCATCTGTGGCAAGGTCCACCTAACCACAGATACGTGGACCAGTAAGCACGGCCAGGGACGCTATATCTCCCTAACTTCACACTGGGTAAATGTAGTGGCGGCTGGGCCCCAGGCGGAGAGCTGTTTGGCGCACGTCCTTCCGCCGCCAAGGATCGCAGGGCAACATTCTTTGCCTCCTGTCTCCTCCTCCTCCTACTCAGCTTCCTCCTCCTCTTCTTCCACCTGCTCATCCAGTCAGCCACACACCTTCACCACCAACTTCAGCACAGCCCGGGGTAAACGTCAGCAGGCCATTCTGAAACTCATATGTTTGGGGGACAGGCCCCACACCGCACAGGAGTTGTGGCGGGGTATAGAACAACAGACCGACGAGTGGTTGCTGCCGGTGAGCCTCAAGCCCGGCCTGGTGGTGTGCGATAATGGGCGAAATCTCGTTGCAGCTCTGGGACTAGCCGGTTTGACGCACATCCCTTGCCTGGCGCATGTGCTGAATTTGGTGGTGCAGAAGTTCATTCGCAACTACCCCGACATGTCAGAGCTGCTGCATAAAGTGCGGGCCGTCTGTTCGCGCTTCCGGCGTTCACACCCTGCCGCTGCTCGCCTGTCTGCGCTACAGCGTAACTTCGGCCTTCCCGCTCACCGCCTCATATGCGACGTACCCACCAGGTGGAACTCCACCTTGCATATGCTGGACAGACTGTGCGAGCAGCAGCAGGCCATAGTGGAGTTTCAGCTGCAGCACGCACGGGTCAGTCGCACTGTGGATCAGACACACTTCACCACCAATGACTGGGCCTCCATGCGAGACCTGTGTGCCCTGTTGCGCTGTTTCGAGTACTCCACCAACATGGCCAGTGGCGATGACGCCGTTATCAGCGTTACAATACCACTTCTATGTCTCCTTGAGAAAACACTTAGGGCGATGATGGAAGAGGAGGTGGCCCAGGAGGAAGAGGAGGAAGAGGGGTCATTTTTAGCACTTTCAGGCCAGTCTCTTCGAAGTGACTCAGAGGGAGGTTTTTTGCAACACCAGAGGCCAGGTACAAATGTGGCCAGACAGGGCCCACTACTGGAGGACGAGGAGGATGAGGAGGAGGTGGAGGAGGATGAGGATGAAGCATGTTCACAGCGGGGTGGCACCCAAAGCAGCTCGGGCCCATCACTGGTGCGTGGCTGGGGGGAAACACAGGACGATGACGATACGCCTCCCACAGAGGACAGCTTGTCCTTTCCTCTGGGCAGCCTGGCACACATGAGCGACTACATGCTGCAGTGCCTGCGCAACGACAGCAGAGTTGCCCACATTTTAACGTGTGCGGACTACTGGGTTGCCACCCTGCTGGATCCCCGGTACAAAGACAATGTGCCCACCTTACTTCCTACACTGGAGCGTGATAGGAAGATGCGCGAGTACAAGCGCACGTTGGTAGATGCGCTACTGAGAGCATTCCCAAATGTCACAGGGAAACCAGTGGAAGCCCAAGGCGAAGGCAGAGGAGGAGCAAGAGGTCGCCAACGCAGCTGTGTCACGGCCAGCTCCTCTGAGGGCAGGGTTAGCATGGCAGAGATGTGGAAAAGTTTTGTCACCACGCCACAGCTAACTGCACCACCACCTGATACGGAACGTGTTAGCAGGAGGCAACATTTCACTAACATGGTGGAACAGTACCTGTGCACACCCCTCCACGTACTGACTGATGGTTCGGCCCCATTCAACTTCTGGGTCTCCAAATTGTCCACGTGGCCAGAGCTAGCCTTTTATGCCTTGGAGGTGCTGGCCTGCCCGGCGGCCAGCATTTTGTCTGAACGTGTATTCAGCATGGCAGGGGGCGTCATTACAGACAAACGCAGCCGCCTGTCTACAGCCAATGTGGACAAGCTGACGTTCATAAAAATGAACCAGGCATGGATCCCACAGGACCTGTCCATCCCTTGTGCAGATTAGATATTAACTACCTCCCCTTAACAATATATTATTCTACTCCAGGGCACTTCCTCATTCAATACTATTTTTAATTTCATTTTACCATTATATTGCGGGGCAACCCAAAGTTGAATGAACCTCTCCTCTGTCTGGGTGCCGGGGCCTAAATGTGTGACAGTGGCCTGTTCCAGTGGTGGGTGACGTGAAGCCTGATTCTCTGCTATGACATGAAGACTTATTCTGTGCTGACATGAAGCCAGATTCTCTGTTACGCGACCTCTCTCCTCTGCCTGGGTGCCTGGGCCTAAATATGTGACAGTGGCCTGTTCCAGTGGTGGGTGACGTGAAGCCTGATTCTCTGCTATGACATGAAGACAGATTCTGCGCTGACATAAGGCCAGATTCTCTGTTACGGGACCTCTCTCCTCTGCCTGGGTGCCGGGGCCTAAATGTGTGACAGTGGCCTGTTCCAGTGGTGGGTGACGTGAAGCCTGATTCTCTGCTATGATATGAAGACAGATTCTGTGCTGACATAAGGCAAGATTCTCTGTTACGCGACCTCTCTCCTCTGCCTGGGTGCCTGGGCCTAAATGTGTGACAGTGGCCTGTTCCAGTGGTGGGTGACGTGAAGCCTGATTCTCTGCTATGACATGAAGACTGATTCTGCGCTGACATAAGGCCAGATTCTCTGTTACAGGACCGCTCTCCTCTGTCTGGGTGCCGGGGCCTAAATGTGTGACAGTGGCCTGTTCCAGTGGTGGGTGACGTGAAGCCTGATTCTCTGCTATGACATGAAGACAGATTCTGTGCTGACATAAGGCCAGATTCTCTGTTACGCGACCTCTCTCCTCTGCCTGGGTGCCTGGGCCTAAATGTGTGACAGTGGCCTGTTCCAGTGGTGGGTGACGTGAAGCCTGATTCTCTGCTATGACATGAAGACAGATTCTGTGCTGACATAAGACAAGATTCTCTGTTACGCGACCTCTCTCCTCTGCCTGGGCCTAAATATGTGACAGTGGCCTGTTCAAGTGGTGGGTGACGTGAAGCCTGATTCTCTGCTATGACATGAAGACTGATTCTGCGCTGACATAAGGCCAGATTCTCTGTTACGGGACCTCTCTCCTCTGCCTGGGTGCCTGGGCCTAAATGTGTGACGGTGGCCTGTTCCAGTGGTGGGTGACGTGAAGCCTGATTCTCTGCTATGACATGAAGACAGATTCTGCGCTGACATAAGGCCAGATTCTCTGTTACGGGACCGCTCTCCTCTGTCTGGGTGCCGGGGCCTAAATGTGTGACAGTGGCCTGTTCCAGTGGTGGGTGACGTGAAGCCTGATTCTCTGCTATGACATGAAGACAGATTCTGCGCTGACATAAGGCCAGATTCTCTGTTACGCGACCTCTCTCCTCTGCCTGGGTGCCGGGGCCTAAATGTGTGACAGTGGCCTGTTCCAGTGGTGGGTGACGTGAAGCCTGATTCTCTGCTATGACATGAAGACAGATTCTGTGCTGACATAAGGCAAGATTCTCTGTTACGCGACCTCTCTCCTCTGCCTGGGTGCCTGGGCCTAAATGTGTGACAGTGGCCTGTTCCAGTGGTGGGTGACGTGAAGCCTGATTCTCTGCTATGACATGAAGACAGATTCTGTGCTGACATAAGGCAAGATTCTCTGTTACGCGACCTCTCTCCTCTGCCTGGGCCTAAATGTGTGACAGTGGCCTGTTCCAGTGGTGGGTGACGTGAAGCCTGATTCTCTGCTATGACATGAAGACAGATTCTGTGCTGACATAAGGCAAGATTCTCTGTTACGCGACCTCTCTCCTCTGCCTGGGTGCCTGGGCCTAAATGTGTGACAGTGGCCTGTTCCAGTAGTGGGTGACGTGAAGCCTGATTCTCTGCTATGACATGAAGACAGATTCTGTGCTGACATCAAGCCAGATTCTCTGTTACGGGACCTCTCTCCTCTGCCTGGGTGCCTGGGCCTAAATGTGTGACAGTGGCCTGTTCCAGTGGTGGGTGACGTGAAGCCTGATTCTCTGCTATGACATGAAGACAGATTCTGTGCTGACATAAGGCCAGATTCTCTGTTACGCGACCTCTCTCCTCTGCCTGGGTGCCTGGGCCTAAATGTGTGACAGTGGCCTGTTCCAGTGGTGGGTGACGTGAAGCCTGATTCTCTGCTATGACATGAAGACAGATTCTGTGCTGACATAAGGCAAGATTCTCTGTTACGCGACCTCTCTCCTCTGCCTGGGCCTAAATATGTGACAGTGGCCTGTTCAAGTGGTGGGTGACGTGAAGCCTGATTCTCTGCTATGACATGAAGACTGATTCTGCGCTGACATAAGGCCAGATTCTCTGTTACGGGACCTCTCTCCTCTGCCTGGGTGCCTGGGCCTAAATGTGTGACGGTGGCCTGTTCCAGTGGTGGGTGACGTGAAGCCTGATTCTCTGCTATGACATGAAGACAGATTCTGCGCTGACATAAGGCCAGATTCTCTGTTACGGGACCGCTCTCCTCTGTCTGGGTGCCGGGGCCTAAATGTGTGACAGTGGCCTGTTCCAGTGGTGGGTGACGTGAAGCCTGATTCTCTGCTATGACATGAAGACAGATTCTGCGCTGACATAAGGCCAGATTCTCTGTTACGCGACCTCTCTCCTCTGCCTGGGTGCCTGGGCCTAAATGTGTGACAGTGGCCTGTTCCAGTGGTGGGTGACGTGAAGCCTGATTCTCTGCTATGACATGAAGACAGATTCTGTGCTGACATAAGGCAAGATTCTCTGTTACGCGACCTCTCTCCTCTGCCTGGGTGCCTGGGCCTAAATGTGTGACAGTGGCCTGTTCCAGTAGTGGGTGACGTGAAGCCTGATTCTCTGCTATGACATGAAGACAGATTCTGTGCTGACATCAAGCCAGATTCTCTGTTACGGGACCTCTCTCCTCTGCCTGGGTGCCTGGGCCTAAATGTGTGACAGTGGCCTGTTCCAGTGGTGGGTGACGTGAAGCCTGATTCTCTGCTATGACATGAAGACAGATTCTGTGCTGACATAAGGCCAGATTCTCTGTTACACGACCTGTCTCCTCTGCCTGGGTGCCTGGGCCTAAATGTGTGACAGTGGCTAGTTCCAGTGGTGGGTGACGTGAAGCTTGATTCTCTGCAATGACATGAAGACAGATTCTGCGCTGACATAAGGCCAGATTCTCTGTTACGGGACCGCTCTCCTCTGTCTGGGTGCCGGGGCCTAAATGTGTGACAGTGGCCTGTTCCAGTGGTGGGTGACGTGAAGCCTGATTCTCTGCTATGACATGAAGACAGATTCTGTGCTGACATGAAGCCAGATTCTCTGCTATGGCATGAAGAGACTGATTCTGTGCTGACATGAAGCCAGATTCTTTGCTATGGCATGAAGAGACTGATTCTCTGCTGACGTGAAGCCAGATTCTCTGCTATGGGACCTCTGTCCAATTGATATTGGGTCATTTTTATTTTTTTTATTTTTATTTTAATTCATTTCCCTATCCACATTTGTTTGCAGGGGATTTACCTACATGTTGCTGCCTTTTGCAGCCCTCTAGCTCTTTCCTGGGCTGTTTTACAGCCTTTTTAGTGCCCAAAAGTTTGGGTCCCCATTGACTTCAATGGGGTTCGGGACGAAGTTCGGTTCGGGTTCGGATCCCGAACCCGAACATTTCCGGGAAGTTCGGCCGAACTTCTCGAACCCGAACATCCAGGTGTTCGCTCAACTCTAATCAGGATGCTCGTGTGCTCGGTAATGGAAGTCAATGGCAGAACCCGAGTATTAAACCTGCTCTGAATAGGGGAGCGTGCCTGGTTCATAGGAAAAGGTCACAAATTGATGGAAACACCACCGAAATGGTTCAGGAACAGCATGGGGAGGATGTCTGGATGCATCTTGGACTCCCAGGTCACTGTTGGGAACGATGTTGTCCGAGTAGTACGCCACTTTTACAGACTGACAATAATATGCAAAAAAAGAAGATAAAATTGATTTTAGAGGAACAATTGTTAAGAAAAATTCGTTCCTGTATATTTACTTGTATATAAAGTGCAAGTGCTGCCAAAAATTACAAGGAAGAGGCACTCCGATACAACCTGTATATCACATAAAGGAGGGCCTCATTCATATTGTGGTAAAATTGTTCATGTAGTGGGACTCCTACACTCATAAAGCCTATGCACTAAGTGAAAGGGCTGGCAAAAATTACAAGGAATCGGCACTCCAATACACCCTTTGTTACACATAAAGGAGGGCATTATACGTAGCCTTGAAAAATTATGATTGATGGCCTGCTGGTGACCCTCAAAAACATTTGGAGTAAGGGCCTGCTGATCTGACCATCTAAAACATTATTGGCGAGGGCCTGCTACCACTTTGGTGACTCTAGATAACCTGGGGACGATCTCACGTCCCCGTGACGGCGACGATCCATTCGGATGTCTGCCCTATCAACTTACGATGTTATTTTTAGCTCAAACCATGGTGACCACGAGTAACTGTAAATCAGTGTTCGATTCCGGAGAGGGAGCCTGAGAAACGGCTACGTCTACCACATCCAAGCAAGACAGCATGCGCGTAAATTACCTATTAGGTATAATTAGGTGAGAGCCTGCAGGTGAGCTGACCCTATAAAAGATTTTAGGTGCAGGCCTGCAGGTGAGCTGACCCTGTAAAAGATTTTAGGTGTGGTCCTGCAGGTGAGCTGACCCTGTAAAAGATTGTAGGTGAGGGTCTGCTGGTGAGCTGATCCTGTAAAAAATTATATGCGAGGGCCTACTGGTGAGCTGACCCTCTAAAAGTTTGTAGGTTAGGGCCTAAAGGTGAGCTGACCCTCTAAAAAATTATATGCGAGGGCCTTCAGGTGAGCTGACCCTGTAAAAGATTGTAGGTGAAGGCCTGCTGGTGAGCTGACCCTGTAAAACATTGTAGATGAGGGCCTGCTGGTGAGCTGACCCTGTAAAACATTATATGCGAGGGTCTGCTGGTGAGCTGACCCTCCCAAAAAATATATGCAAGGGCCTGCTGGTGAGCTGACCCTGTAAAACATTGTAGGTGAGGGCCTGCTGGTGAGCTGACCCTCTAAAAAATTATATACGAGGGCCTGCAGCTGAGCTGACCCTATAAAACATTATATGTGAAGGGCATATACAGTACAGACCAAAAGTTTGGACACACCTTCTCATTCAAAGAGTTTTCTTTATTTTCATGACTATGAAGGCATCAAAACTATGAATTAACACATGTGGAATTATATACATAACAAACAAGTGTGAAACAACTGAAAATATGTCATATTCTAGGTTCTTCAAAGTAGCCACCTTTTGCTTTGATTACTGCTTTGCACACTCTTGGCATTCTCTTGAAGAGCTTCAAGAGGTAGTCCCCTGAAATGGTCTTCCAACAGTCTTGAAGGAGTTCCCAGAGATGCTTAGCACTTGTTGGCCCTTTTGCCTTCACTCTGCGGTCCAGCTCACCCCAAACCATCTCGATTGGGTTCAGGTCCTGTGACTGTGGAGGCCAGGTCATCTGGCGCAGCACCCCATCACTCTACTTCATGGTCAAATAGCCCTTACTTTCAAAGTTTTCCCAATTTTTCGGTTGACTGACTGACCTTCATTTCATAAAGTAATTATGGCCACTCGTTTTTCTTTACTTAGCTGCTTTTTTCTTGCCATAATACAAATTCTAACAGTCTATTCAATAGGGATAGCTGTGTATCCACCTGACTTCTCCTCAACCCAACTGATGGTCCCAACCCCATTTATAAGGCAAGAAATCCCACTTATTAAACCTGACAGGGCACACCTGTGAAGTGAAAACCATTTCAGGGGACTACCTCTTGAAGCTCTTTAAGAGAATGCCAAGAGTGTGCAAAGCAGTAATCAAAGCAAAAGGTGGCTACTTTGAAGAACCTAGAATATTACATATTTTCAGTTGTTTCACACTTGTTTGTTATGTATATAATTCCACATGTGTTAATTCATAGTTTTGATGCCTTCATAGTCATGAAAATAAAGAAAACTCTTTGAATGAGAAGGTGTGTCCAAACTTTTGGTCTGTACTGTATATGCCCTTCACATATAATGTTTTATTGGGTCAGCTCAGCTGCAGGCCCTCGTATATAATTTTTTAGAGGGTCAGCTCACCAGCAGGCCCTCACCTACAATGTTTTACAGGGTCAGCTCACCAGCAGGCCCTTGCATATATTTTTTGGGAGGGTCAGCTCACCAGCAGACCCTCGCATATAATGTTTTACAGGGTCAGCTCACCAGCAGGCCCTCATCTACAATGTTTTACAGGGTCAGCTCACCAGCAGGCCTTCACCTACAATCTTTTACAGGGTCAGCTCACCTGAAGACTCTTGCATATAATTTTTTAGAGGCTCAGCTCACCTGCAGGCCCTAACCTACAACCTTTTAGAGGGTCAGCTCACCAGCAGGCCCTCCACCTACAATCTTTTACAGGGTCAGCTCACCAGCAGGCCTGCACCTAAAATCTTTTAGAGGGTCAGCTCACCTGAAGGCCCTCGCATATAATTTATTAGAGGGTCAGCTCACCTTTAGGCCCTAACCTACAAACTTTTAGAGGGTCAGCTCACCAGTAGGCCCTCGCATATAATTTTTTACAGGATCAGCTCACCAGCAGACCCTCACCTACAATCTTTTACAGGGTCAGCTCACCTGCAGGACCACACCTAAAATCTTTTTCTTTACTTAGCTGCTTTTTTCTTGCCATAATACAAATTCTAACAGTCTATTCAGTAGGACTATCAGCTGTGTATCCACCTGACTTCTCCTCAACGCAACTGATGGTCCCAACCCCATTTATAAGGCAAGAAATCCCACTTATTAAACCTGACAGGGCACACCTGTGAAGTGAAAACCATTTCAGGGGACTACCTCTTGAAGCTCATCAAGAGAATGCCACATCATTCACCCAGTGTGCCATCAGGGAAATGTAGCTTTCCTGGCAAATGCACTTGTCCATGTGTCCGTGGTTAAGTGGACCTTCCCAGTAATTTTTTCAGCGCGCACGTTACACTGCAGATGTAGCATTGGTTATGTCCCAGAAGCGGACACCGTCTATTGAAAAAGTACACTCTATGTCACAGATATTTTTTGGATGCCACACTTTACACAGGAGATGTGGCTGTCATGGCGGGCGTGCACTCAGACTCACAGATAAGCCACCAACCAGGCTCTGGGCGAGAGACAGGGGAAGGGTCACCTCCTAGCTAATCCCTGACCTCTTTCCCTGCACTGCTCAGCCCACATGCAGACCTTAATGGTAGGTATGCTGTGTCCCCGTGCCTGGGCTGAATTCACCCTAAATTCCCTGAGATGGTGAAGAGGGGAAATAGGAGCAGCCTGCTCGCACAGAACCTGGATGGGAGAGATGACATAAAACAACCAAACTAGAAATCACACTTATATTTCTGAGCTGAAACAGACAACCTTCCTTCCTAGCTTCCAAGACCACAATGATTCCTATAATCCGCTCAGAGCACTGGGCTGGTATGCTATTTAACCCCTTAAGGACCGGGCTCATTTTCACCTTAAGGACCAGGCCATTTTTTGGAAATCTGACCAGTGTCACTTTAAGTGCTAATAACTTTAAAACGCTTTGACTTATCCAGGCCGTTCTGAGATTGTTTTTTCGTCACATATTGTACTTCATGACACTGGTAAAATGAAGTCAAAAAAATTATTTTTTTTTGCACAAAAAAATACCTAATTTACCAAAAATTTGGAAAAATTTGCAAATTTCAAAGTTTCAGTTTCTCTACTTCTGTAATACATAGTAATACCCCAAAAAATTGTGATGACTTTACATTCCCCATATGTCTACTTCATGTTTGAATTGTTTTGGGAATGATATTTTATTTTTTGGGGATGTTATAAGGCTTAGAAGTTTAGAAGCAAATCTTGAAATTTTTCAGAAATTTACAAAAACTCAATTTTTAGGGACCAGTTCAGGTCTGAAGTCGATTTGCGAGGCTTACATAATAGAAACCACCCAAAAATGACCCCATCTAAGAAACGACACCCCTCAAGGTATTCAAAACTGATTTTGCATACATTATTAACCCCTTAGGTGTTGCACAAGAGTTATTGGCAAATGGGGAGGAAATTTGAGAATTTAATTTTTTTGTCAAATTTTTCATTTTAACACATTTTTTCCACTAACAAAGCAAGGGTTAACAGCCAAACAAGATTGTATCTTTATTGCCCTGACTCTGCCGTTTACAGAAACACCCCATATGTGGCCGTAAACTACTGTACGGGCACACAGTAGGGCGTAGAGTGAAAGGTGCGCCGTTTTGTTTTTGGAGGGCTGATTTTTATGGACTGGTTTTTTGACACCATGTCCCATTTGAAGCCCCCTGATGCACCCCTAGAGAAGAAACTCCCTAAAAGTGACCCCATCTAAGAAACTACACCCCTCAAGGTATTCAAAACTGATTTTACATACGTCGTTAACCCTTTAGGTGTTTCACAAGAGTTATTGGCAAATGGGGATGAAATTTGAGAATTTCATTTTTTTGCCTAATTTTCAATTTTAACCCATTTTTTCCACTAACAAAGCAAGGGTTAACAGCCAAACAAGACTGTATCTTTATTGCCCTGACTCTGCTGTTTACATAAACACCCCATATGTGGCCGTAAACTACTGTACGGCCACACAGCGGGGCGCAGAGTGAAAGGTGCGCCGTTTGGTTTTTGGAAGGCTGATTTTGCTGGACTGTTTTTTTGACACCATGTCCCATTTGAAGCCCCCCTGATGCACCCCTAGAGTAGAAACTCCATAAAAGTGACCCCATCTAAGAAACTACACCCTTCAAGGTATTCAAAACTGATTTTACAAACGTTGTTAACCCTTTAGGTGTTGCACAAGATTTAATGGAAAATAGAGACACAATTTCAAAATTTCAAATTTTTGGCAGATTTTCCATTTTAATATTTTTTTTCCAGTTACAAAGCAAGGGTTAACAGCCAAACAAAACTCATTATTTATGGCCCTGATTCTGTAGTTTACAGAAACACCCCATATGTGTTCGTAAACCGCTGTACGGGCACACGGCAGGGCGCAGAAGGAAAGGAATGCCATACGGTTTTTGGAAGGCAGGTTTTGCTGGACTGTTTTTTTGACACCATGTCCCATTTGAAGCCCCCCTGATGCACCCCTAGAGTGGAAACTCCACAAAAGTGACTCCATTTTAGAAACTACTGGATAGGGTGGCAGTTTTGTTGGTACTAGTTTAGGGTACATATGATTTTTGGTTGCTCTATATTACACTTTTTGTGCAGCAAGGTAACAAGAAATAGCTTTTTTGGCACGTTTTTTTTTTTTTGTTATTTACAACATTCATCTGACAGGTTAGATCATGTGGTAATTTTATAGAGCAGGTTGTCACGGATGCGGCGGTACCTAATATGTATACATTTTTTTTATTTATGTAAGTTTTATACAATAACTTCATTTTTAAAACCAAAAAAATGTTTTAGTGTCTCCATAGTCTAAGAGCCATAGTTTTTTCAGTTTTTGGGCGATTATCTTGAGTAGGGTCTCATTTTTTGCGGGATGAGATGACGGTTTGATTGGCACTATTTTGGGGTGCATATGACTTTTTGATCGCTTTCTATTACACTTTTTGTGACGTAAGATGGCAAAAAATGGCTTTTTTTTACACTGTTTTTATTTTTATTTTTTTACGGTGGTCATCTGAGGGTTTAGGTCATGTGATATTTTTATAGAGCCGGTCGATACGGACGCGGCGATACCTAATATGTATACTTTTTTTTTATTTATGTAAGTTTTACACAATGATTTCATTTTTGAAACAAAAAAAAATCATGTTTTAGTGTTTCCATAGTCTAAGAGCCATAGTTTTTTCAGCTTTTGGGCGATTATCTTGAGTAGGGTCTCATTTTTTGCGGGATGAGATGACGGTTTGATTGGTACTATTTTGGCGTACATGCGACTTTTTTGATCACTTTTATTACCTTTTTTGGGAAGTAAGGTGGGCAAAATTTCAATTTTCTCATAGTTTTTATTTTTTTATTTTTATGGCGTTCACCGTGCGGGGAAAGTAACATGACCATTTTATAGATCAGGTCGTTACGGACGCGGCGATACCTAATATGTGTAGTTTATTTTATTTTTTTAATTTTTATTCAGTGATAAATGTTTTTTTTTTTTTATCTTAACTTTTTTCACTTTTTTTTACATTTTTTTGACCCAGACCCGCTTGGTTCTTGAAGATCCAGTGGGTCTGATGTCTGTATAATACAGTACAGTACAATATATATTGTTCTGTTCTGTATTTTACTTACACTGAACAGATCTATGCTTTCAGCATAGATCTGTTCAGCACCATGGACAGCAGGACGCCTGAGCAGGCGTCCTGTTGCCATGGGAACCCTCCCCGTCTGCTCAGAACTTCGCAGACGGGGAAGGGTAAGCACAGGGCTGAGGGGGGCTCTCTGGGGGCTCTCTCCCTCTCCATCGGGGGGCTGCAAAGGCACAGCAGCCCCCCGATGGAGAGGGAGGGAGCTCCCTGACCGATGACAGTTAACTTTTTCCATACAGCGGTCCGTACGGACCGCGGTATGGAAAGGGTTAAACGGCTGACATCTGCACAGATGTCAGCCGTTTATACCAGGGTGCCAGCAATGTGCTGGCACCCTGGTATACCCACTAGAAGCCAACGATCATTCATGGGGAGGCGGGCGGGGGATCGCGATCCCGCCTGCCGCACCGCCCGCCTCCCGCAACGCCCCCACCGCATGCGACACCCCCCCCGCACCACCCGCCGGCATCAAATCATGCAGGGGTGCGGGGGGGGTGAAAAATATAGATTTTAGCCACTCTAAAGTTTCTGATCGCCGCGGTCAGGGACCGCGGGGATCAGAAACTGCAAAAAGCGCAGCAAACCGCAGGTCTGAATTGACCTGCGGTTTGCTGCGATCGCCGACACGGGGGGGTCACATGACCCCCCCTGGCGTTGTCACAGGATGCCGGCTGAAGGATTTCAGCCGAAATCCCGTTCCGTTTAACCCCTCGGGCGCCGGAATACAGATTTTAAGTCAGGACGTACCGGTACGTCCTGTGTCCTTAAGGACTCGGGAAATAGGGCGTACCGGTACGTCCTATGTCCTTAAGGGGTTAAACTAATGACCCCACCCAGTGCACCTGATGAGAGGCGGATCCAGCACGGCTCCAAAACAAATACTAAACTCGTGCTGCTATCCTGGCCGACCTCCGCACATCGTCAGAGCGTGGCATGACAGTACCCCCCCCTTCTACGGGTGACCTCCGGACACCCCGGACCTATGAAAAGCCCTCACCAGTCGGCTGGCGTTGACATCCAACGCCGGAACCCACATCCTCTCCTCAGGGCCGTATCCCCTCCAGTGCACCAGGTACTGAAGGGAACCTCAAAGAACTCTAGAGTCGAGAATCCTGGAGATCTCAAACTCCAAGTTTCCCTCGACTAGAACAGGAGGAGGAGGCAATGGCGATGGTTTCACCGGTCTCACGTATTTTTTTAGTAAAGACCTGTGGAACACATCATGGATCCTCCAAGTCTGCGGAAGATCCAGCCGAAACGCCACAGGATTGATCACCGCAGAAATTTTATACGGACCAATAAATCTTGGACCCAGTTTCCAAGATGGCACTCTCAACTTGATATTCTTAGTGGACAACCACACCAGATCACCCACACACAGGTCCGGACCAGTCACACGTCTCTTGTCAGCCATTCGTTTATACCTCTCACCCATCTTCTCCAAATTCCCTTGAATCCTCCGCCAGATGGAGGATAAGGCAGAAGAGAATCTCTCCTCCTCTGGCATCACAGAGGAACCAGTCCCAGAAAAGGTACCAAACTGAGGATGGAAACCGTATGCGCCAAACAATGGCGACTTACCCGTGGACTCCTGCCTACGGTTATTCAACGCAAATTCTGCTAAGGACAAGAATGAGGACCAGTCCTCCTGATTCTCAGCCACAAAGCACCTCAAGTAGGTCTCTAAGTTTTGATTAGTACGCTCCGTCTGACCATTCGACTGCGGATGAATAGCCGAAGAGAATGAAAGTTGAATACCAATCCGAGAGCAGAACGCCTTCCAAAACCTGGAGACAAACTGCGTGCCCCTATCAGAGACCACATCCGAAGGAATACTATGCAATTTCACAATATTATCCACAAAAATCTGCGCAAGAGTCTTAGCGTTAGGCAGACTAGTTAGTGGTATAAAGTGAGCCATTTTACTGAAACGGTCAACTACCACCAAAATCACTGTTCTCCCGGAGGAACTCGGCAGATCCGTAATAAAGTCCATCGACAAATGCGTCCAAGGACGAGATGGAATAGACAATGGAAGAAGTGAACCAGCCGGTCGAGTATGAGCAACCTTTGACCGAGCGCAGGTTTCACAAGCTGTCATGTAATTATCAATGCTCTTACGTAAACCTGGCCACCAGAACCTCCGGGATACTAGATCACAGGTGGACTTACCACCAGGATGTCCAGCAAGGACAGTATCGTGATGTTCCTTGAACACCTTGTATTGCAGGCCCTCAGGAACAAACAACCTCCCTGGGGTACAAGAACCAGGAGCCCCCTCCTGGGCTCCCAACACCTCCATCTCCAATTCAGGGTACAGAGCGGAGACCACCACCCCATCCGCCAAAATTGGCGCAGGATCCTCTGAATCACCTCCCCCAGGAAAGCTGCGAGACGAGGCATCTGCCTTGACGTTCTTGACCCCTGGGCGAAAGGTAACCACAAAATTGAACCTGGTAAAAAACAGTGACCATCTGGCCTGCCTAGGGTTCAGACGCTTGGCAGATTGCAGGTAAGCCAAATTCTTATGGTCTGTATACACCGTAACGGGGTGAGACGCCCCCTCTAAGCAGTGACGCCATTCCTCAAAGGCCAACTTGATAGCCAACAACTCTCTATCTCCAACATCATAATTCCTCTCGGCGACCGAGAGCTTCTTGGAGAAAAAGGCACACGGTACCCACTTGCCAGGGGATGAACCCTGTGACAGCACCACTCCAACGCCCACCTCTGATGCATCAACCTCCACTACGAATGGCTGAGACACATCCGGCTGCACCAGAATGGGAGCAGACGCAAAACGCTCCTTAATAGCCTAAAAGGCCTGCAATGCCTCATCCGACCAGACAGAAACGTCGGCGCCCTTCTTGGTCATATCAGTGAGAGGTTTTACTATGGTACAATAGTTCGAAATACATTTTCTATAATAATTCGTAAACCCCAAGAACCGCATCAAAGCTTTCTGATTCTCTGGTCGGTCCCACTCCAGAACCGCCCTGACCTTTTCGAAAACCAGAATACGAAAACCAGAATCCATACGAAAACCAGAATCAGAAAGCATGTATCCCAAGAACGGAAGCTCTTGCACCACAAACAAACATTTCTCCAATTTGGCGTATAATTTATTCTCCCGAAGGATCGTCAAAACCTGTCTTACATTATCCTGATGGGTCTTCAGATCAGGAGAATAAATTAAAATGTCATCCAGGTAAACTACTACGAACCTCCCCACCAAGTGATGAAAAATGTCATTGACAAATCGATGAAATACTGCTGGCGTGTTCGTCAACCCAAAAGGCATAACCAGGTTCTCAAAATTACCCTTGTGCGTATTGAAGGCCGTTTTCCACTCATCCCCCTCCTTGATTCTGATCAGATTGTAGGCCCCTCTCAAATCCAACTTGGAGAACACCTTGGCTCCAACAATCTGATCAAAAAGATCAGAGATCAAAGGCAGGGGATATAGATCCCGGACTGTAATACGGTTCAATTCTCGGAAATCCAAACACGGTCTCAGTGATCCATCCTTTTTCTTCACAAAGAACAAACCTACTGCCACTGGAGACTTAGATGGTCTAATATGGCCCTTTGCCAAACTCTCCGCGACATACTTTCGCATGACCTCTCTTTCGGGTTGAGAGAGGTTGTAAAGTCGAGACTTTGGCAACTTAGCCCCCGGAATGAGATTAACTGGACAATCATAGTCTCGATGAGGGGGCAATTCCTGAGCCCCACCCTCCGAAAAGACATCCGCAAAATCCGAGAGATACTGAGGTAAAGCCGTAATGGACACACCAGAGATAGATGTGCCAAGACAATTATCCGAACAAAACTCACTCCAACCAATGATTTGTCTCGCTTGCCAGTCTATAATTGGGTTATGTCTAGTCAACCATGGCAACCCCAAAACTATAGGAGCTGGCAAATCCTTCATGACAAAACAAGAAATAATTTCAACATGTGAATCACCCACCCTTAAGTGAATACCATGAACAATGTGAGTAAGGCTCCTTTGAGAAAGAGGGGAAGAATCAATTGCAAAAACACGAATCTCGTTCTCTAAAGTGCAAGTACTTAGTCCTAGGTTTTGAAGGAAAAGAAAGTCAATTAGGTTTACCCCAGCACCACAATCAAGGAATACATCAACAAAAACATTTTTTGACTCTAGCGCCACCATGGCTGTAAGGAGAAAATGGGAACTGCAGGGAGCTTGCATACCTGCCTGCTCCACCACACCATTCATACTACCAAGTGTCAGGGAAGTTTTTTTTTCTTTTTTCTTTTTTTCTTCCACCTGTGGTTTAACATAAGGACAAGCAAAAATAAAATGACCCCTCTTTCCACAATAGTAACATAGTTTGTGCACTTTCCTAAAGTCTCTACTATCAGAATGGCAAGAAACCTGACCCAACTGCATGGGCTCCTCCGCTACCCCAGAGTTACCTGTAACATCACCCGGGATGGCAGTAGAGACAAAACCACACACAGAAGGGGTACCTTGCACGGAGGGAGCCCTATACCTCTCTCTGATATGTCTATCTAGCCGTACTGCTAAAGACATGCCGTTCTCCAAAGAGTCTGGGTATTCGTGAAAAGCAAGGGCATCCTTCAATCTTTCAGATAACCCCTGACAAAACTGACTACGTAACGCGGGATCATTCCACTCTGATTCAGTAGCCCACCTCCTAAACTCAACACAGTAAGCCTCTGCAGTATGTTCACCCTGAAACAAATTACGTAATCTTGACTCTGCCATCGAGACCTGATCTGGGTCATCGTAGATTAATCCCAGAGCCTTAAAAAATTCCTCCACCGACCGGAGGGCGCGAGAACCAGGTGGCAGAAAAAAGGCCCAGGATTGCGCGTCCCCTTTAAGCAGAGAAATAACTATACCTATCCTCTGACTCATCACCTGACGACGATGGACGCAGCCGAAAGTACAATTTGCAGGATTCTCTAAAACGGATAAAGTCGTCCGTACCT
This sequence comes from Bufo bufo, assembly GCF_905171765.1. Taxonomy (NCBI): domain Eukaryota; kingdom Metazoa; phylum Chordata; class Amphibia; order Anura; family Bufonidae; genus Bufo; species Bufo bufo. The sequence goes on along the minus strand of NC_053392.1, from coordinate 201,132,624 downwards.
CCTGAAAATCGATCAGGAAGAGCCACTTTAGGCTCCACACAAATTTGACCTACACCAGCTGCCAGAGCATTCTGACACCGTGTGACCGAACCACGTAGCTCCACAACCTCCAGGGATAGCCCCTGCAAGCGGTCAACCAGTGCTTCAATTGACGCCATCAAAAACCGCTGAGTAATGGCAGTCACAGTAGGGCGGATTATAATGTCACGGCGGGCGTGCACTCAGACTCACAGATAACCCACCAACCAGGCTCTGGGCGAGAGACAGGGGAAGGGTCACCTCCTAGCTAATCCCTGACCTCTTTCCCTGCACTGCTCAGCCCACATGCAGACCTTAATGGTAGGTATGATGTGTCCCCGTGCCTGGGCTGAATTCACCCTAAATTCCCTGAGATGGTGAAGAGGGGAAATAGGAGCAGCCTGCTCGCACAGAACCTGGATGGGAGAGATGACATAAAACAACCAAACTAGAAATCACACTTATCTTTCTGAGCTGGAACAGACAACCTTCCTTCCTAGCTTCCAAGACCACAATAATTCCTATAATCCGCTCAGAGCACTGGGCTGGTATGCTATTTAAACTAATGACCCCACCCAGTGCACCTGATGAGAGGCGGATCCAGCACGGCTCCAAAACAAATACTAAACTCGTGCTGCTATTCTGGCCGACCTCCGCACATCGTCAGAGCGTGGCATGACAGTGGCGCAGCGGACACCGTCTACGGAAAAACTACACTATGTCACAAATATTTTTTGGATGCGCACATTTTACACAGGAGATGTGTCACAGCTAATGTCACTGTCCGCAGCAGATACCGTCTTCAGTAAAAGTACACTGTATGTCACTGATATTTTTTGGATGCGTACACTTTACACTGGAGATGTGGCGCAGCTAATGTCACTGTCCGCAGCGGACACCATCTACAGAAAAAGGACACTATATGTCAAAGAAACATTTTTTCAGTGCACACGTTACACTGCAGATGTGGCGCTGTTTATGTCACTGTCAGAAGCGGACACCGTCTATTAAAAAAGTAGACTGTATGTCACAGATATTTTTTGGATGCACACACTTTACACTGGAGATGTGGCGCAGCGAATGTCACTGTCTGCAGCGGACACCGTCTATGGAAAAAGGACACTGTATGTCACAAATTTTTTTTTGGGATGCGCACACTTTACACTGGAGATGTGGTGCAGCTAACGTCGCTGTCTGCAGCGGCCTAACTATTGCATGCTATTTCGCAAAAAATTGATATTGCTGCCACACACAATAGTCCTTAGAAGGACTTTTGGGTCTGTAAAGTGTTATCAATTTAGCGCAGGTTGTGCTAAAAATATAGATTGCTGCTGCCCCACACAATAGTCCTTAAAAGGACTTTTAGGTTTCTGAAAAGTTTTAGTGGTAAAATATTCTTAAATCACTCCCTACACTGTCTGTCCCTTCCTCAGCACAGCTCTCCCTGACTAAGAATGAGACGAATATGCATCATTAGGTGCTATCTAGCAATGATGCGTTCAGGCCAGTCAATTACTGTAATGCCAGCAGCCAACATGGCTACGGCATTACAGTGAGGGCAGTACTTACCTGCACGTTTATTGGCTGCATTGCGCTCGAGCACATGCGGTATTCGGCCGAATACTGCCATATGCCGAGCATCGAGATGCTCGAACCGAACTGGTGTTCGGCCGAGCATGCTCGATCGTCACTATTAGCGACCTATTGCTTCAGTCAGGAGAAAAACTACTTTTTATCCAAATGCAAATGAGCAGTTAAGTGCACCGCGGGACACTTCCAGCATAGTTATCTCACTGGCCCTGTCAATCAAGAAGGAGAAGGAGGGGCTGGCAAAGGAAGCAATAGGAGCAAGAGTGCACAGAGTGGATTGGGCCTGCCCTCAGTGCACTTAATTGCTCATTTGCTTATGGTTGAAAAGTATTTTTTCCCAGAATGAAGGAACAGATCATTAAAGGGGTTGTCCGGGTTCAGAGCTGAACCCGGACATACCCTTATTTTCACCCAGACAGCCCTCCTGAGGCTAGCATCGGAGCATCTCATGCTCCGATGTACTCCCTTGCTCCCCCCGGCAGTGTGTTCGGTGACATCTCCGGCTCTGATGGGCGGGCTTTAGCTCTGCCCTAGCCGTTTTACTGGCTAGGGCAGCGCTAAATCCCGCCCATTAGTGCCGGTGACGTCACCGGGGTTCCTGTCAGCCCCATGGAGAGCCCCGGTACGTCACCGGATCTCCAAAAAATGCCTTTGCCCAACGCGATTTAGCGCAGGGCAAAGGAGAGCATCGAGCATGAACTGCTCCGATGCTCATGTCAGGGGGGCTGCCGGGGTGAAAATGGAGGTATGTCCGGGTTCAGCTCTGAACCCGGACAAACCCTTTAAGTGAAATGTATCATTACATTTAGCTGAGCTAGTCCTAGAAGACATTGTGCCTGGTTCAACTAGGAATTTCATGGTGACGGACTCCTTTTAAGGATAAGGGCAGGTGGTGTTATAGCTCAAAATATAATTAATCTATAAACAATAAGTATAGCAGGCTGGATTTCCAGCCTGCATTTGTGGGAGGGGCATAGGGTATTTAGCCGGCGCATGCCCTCCCTCTGGTGTCGGCATCGAACAGTGCATCTCGTTTTACGGCGACGTCATCCGAGTGCGACTTCCGGTTCCGGCTAGATCGACGAAGCAGAGGCCGCGGCGGTGCGCTTCTCCCTTGCGGTGGTCCTTCCTGGTAAGTTACTCCGTGCTGCTTCGCCGCCGCACTACATCTCCGGCCGCCCACCTCCGGCTCCGCTTCCCCCACCAGCGCGTCTCCTGCTGCGCTTGTCCGCGCGCTCTGGCCGCGCCATCTGACTCCGTTCGGCCGCGGCCATCGCGCCCGGTCTTGGGAAGCACGCTTTCCTGGCGTGGCCAGCGGGGGAGCGGTGCAGCAGGAGACGGGACGTGTTTGGTGCGGTTCGTTCAGGCAGCGCTGGGGCAAGATTTTCGCAGGTGCACACCGAAACTGGCCTGCATCACGTTCCCCACGTCCAGTCTCCTCCGCAGCACGCCATTTCTCCCAGCGTCGCATCACGGGGGGTGCCGCACGTCTCCCCCTCCCCTCTCCGGGCTGATTGCTTCTCCTTGTTCAGCTGGGGGAGCGGGAGTCGGGGACGCGAGGACACTACGCCACGACTTCCCCGATGCGTTCCACGGTGGAACGCATCGGCATGTACAATTCCGCCCACCTCCCGGAGCTCCACTACTTCCCTGATGCGTTCCACGATGGAACGCATCGGCGCTCACAATCGCCTTAATCATGAGGAAGCCTCCCATATCACCAACCTTCCCTGCGCTCCACCGTGAGGGCACACAGGGGGAACCCCATATACTGCATACCCTGTGCTCCAATATGGAAGGCATACCACGCCCACTCCCGGTTCCTTGACTGCATTCACTCCTCACATGTATTCAATGTAGTGTTACATGAAAAGTCCAGAATAAGCTTTGGGCAGGCACGTTGCGGGGATGCCGTGGCCGGGCGGCGCGGTCTCGTTGTGCGGCCGGGCGTTTCGGGAGCAGCCGCGTGTGCCGGTTGCCAGGCACGCTGCGGTTCCGCCCCAGAAAGAAAAAAAAAAAAAAAAAAAAAACTGTCCGCTCAGATATGTTCTGTTTTCATTTACCTGTTTTCATTTACCTGGCCGCCATGTTTTCTCTCGGTCTTGTTCAGGGCCCGGCGTTCACTTGTTCACGCCAGGTCATGTTTTTTCACTACCTGATACGCTCAGGCCGCTCGGTTTTCGTGTTTTCTTTCAGGTTGTCCTTCCATCGCCTGATATCGTTCAGGATTTCTTGCGTTTTCGGCCTGCCACCTTCAGGGTTCGTCTTCTTCCTGTTCATCATCACGTAAGTTTCGTCTTGTCAGCATATGTTGGGGTACCTCTCCCCGCAGGTACCAGTTAAAATTTCTTCCTCACTTACCAATCCCAGATTCGCAGGGTGTGAAGTTCACTCTCTTCGCGGACATTCCCGAGTTTTTGTTCGATTCCTCCCAGGTTTTCCAAACAATTTTCCATCCTAAACTTTCTGAGGCTCCAGGTAAGTAAAAAAAATAAATAAAATTTTGGGGGTTGCACGAGGGGTTGTCATTTCACGTCAGATCCTCCCACAGGGTCCGGTCTTCTTCGTGCAACATGTCTCACGTCTCGGACATTGAGGACTCAATGTCCATCCCTGAATCAGCGGTCTCCGAGGCAGCCAGCCGTGCGTCTTACAGGCATTGGACCATCCCCAGGATGATCGCTGAACTGAAGAAAAAAGGGATCCGCCACTCGGCATCTGCACGAAAGGCAGAACTATATCATCTGCTCTTCCCTGAATCTCCCAGGACTTCCGAACCACCCGGAGCCTCCGAAGATCTGGTCTCCATGTCGACCATTCAGCTCTCCCTGACCCAGCTCCATGCGACCATCAACAACCTAGCGTCTTCGATGTCACACATCGACTCCAGGCCGTCGAGAGCAAGATTGCTACGCCTCCTCCTCCGCCAGAGCCCGAAGCGGTGCCTTCTACTTCCCAGGCCAACGTCCCAGGTACAAGTCTGGCCTCTCCCGACATCGCCCCCGCGTTCTTCGTATCAGAGAACATCAGGCAGGATATCCTGGCGGGAAAGGACAGCAATTTGGCCGCCATCCTAATCTCTACCCATGATACGGTCGAAAACCGGACAATCGCCTGCGGTGATGTGTCGGTGGTGCTGAGGTCTAAAGACGTCCGCCTCAACAAGAAGCTGTCCATCCCCGAATTTATGCTGACCTTCAGCCTGTATCGGGACATAGTGTGCTCCATTCATCCCCACCGCAGGGTAGAATTGGACACATACATGTACAAGGTCACCGAGCTGGGTTACAGATATGGCGGTACCGCCTTCTCTGCCAAAGCTGCAGCGGCTTTCCTCCAGCACCAGCATGTTACCAACTGGGCATTGTTGGACATGGAGATTTTTTGCAGGCACTTCGCCGGGCAAAAATCCCCAGCCTGTGCCGGTTGCCAATCAGTCCTCCATTCATCTGCCCCCATGTCACCAACCCATCTCCTGCCAGGCCAACGTTCAGCTCAGGGGCGCAGAAACCCAACCCCGCCACGGACAAACTCGGTCGTCCCATCACCTTCTTAGGGAAGAATCAGATCTGCAACAACTTCAATTTGGGTTTTTGCTGTTATGATAAATGCAAGGCTTTGCACATCTGCGCCATCTGTTTTAGGGCCCATCCTCAGTCCTCCTGTTCTCAACGCACGGCAAAGCGCTCCTGACTAGGCGGGGTCAACGTTGACCTGTTACTCTCCCTCCTCCAACAACATCATGACCCCAGTTTTGTCCAGTTTCTCACACAGGGTTTCTCGGAGGGTTTCCATACCGGCCTAGTCACCCTTCCGCAGGTCACTCATGAGTGCCCCAACCTCCTCTCTTCTCTGGCGGATCCCGGGGCGGTGGACGCTCTGTTGGAGGCGGAGTTGCAGAAGGGCTTCATGATCGGTCCTTTTGCGGAATCCCCTTTCCCTCTGTACCGGGTCAGCCCCATAGGTCTGGTGTCCAAAAAATCTTCTAATAAAAAAAGATTAATTTATGACCTGTCTGCTCCTCATGCATCCAGCACCCCCAGCCTAAATTCCCTGGTCCCATCGGACGAGTTCTCCATGCAGTACTCGTCCCTGGGCGAGGCCGTGGAGCTCATTTTACAGGTTGGGGCAGGAGCTTGGTTGTCAAAAGCGGACATTGCTGATGCCTTCAAGTTGCTGCCTATCCTGCCTCACCTGTGGAAGTTCTACGGCATCAAATGGAGGGCAAAATATTACTTTGCCACCCGCTTGACGTTCGGGTCAAAGAGCAGTCCCTGGCTCTTTGACCAGTTCGCCCAAGCGCTTCATTGGCTCTTGGTCAATCATGCCTACTTTCCGAGGGTCATCCATTATCTGGACGACTTCTTGCTCATCGAGCAGACCGAACACGCCCCGGACAGGTTGGACAGCCTCCTCAGCCTGTTCAGCCGTCTGAACGTTCCGGTGGCTTCAGCTAAGGTCGAGGGCCCCTCCAGGGTAATCACCTTTCTGGGCATCACCCTGGACACAATCAGAATGGAGGCCAGCCTCCCCCTGGACAAATTAAACAGGTTAAAGGACTCTGTGGCCAGGCTCGTGGGCACCCGCACGGTGTCAAAGTTGGAACTCCAGTCTCTATTGGGGTCCTTCAACTTTGCCGCCAGGATCATGCCCCAGGGCAGGTCTTTCACCGCCGGCCTGCTCAGACTCCTCCCAGCAGCCTCAGATCAGCATGCCCTCATCCACCTCGGACGCGACGCGCTGGCGGATCTGGCCATGTGGTCTTTGTTTTTGTCCACCTGGAATGGCATCTCCCTCTTCGTTCCTCAGTGGAACGAGGCCTCTCCCTTGGTGTTCTCCGATGCTGCTGCTTCCCTCGGTTTCGGGGCCATCTGCGGGGATCAATGGTTTGCGGGTCCTTGGCCCGCGCAGGTCTCCTCAGACCAGGAGGCTGCCAGGTCCTCCCCCCTGCTCGAGGTCTACCCCATCGTCGCAGCCGCTCTTGTCTGGGGGCAGTCATGGAGTAACAGGCCAGTGTGCTTCATGACTGACAACCAGGCTGTGGTTGACATCCTCGCTAGGGGTAGGTCCAGCTCCCCCAAGGTCATGCGTCTGGTTCGCAGGCTCACCTGGCTGTCCCTTCAAAACAACTTCCGCATCATTTGCAGCCACATAGAAGGCAAGAAAAATACTGCAGCCGATGCTCTGTCCCGTTTAAACTTTAATTTGTTTTTCCAGATCATGCCGGGAGCACGGAGAGTCGGGATCAACCCTCCGGGGTTCGAAGCCCTGATCATGGACTAGAGGAGTACATTTCCGCAGCCCACGGTCTCATCCGCAAGTCTCTCTCGGCTAATTCTGCCCGGAACTATTTAACGGGGTGGAACACCTTCAGGCGGTTCGCCCTCCTGCACCCCAGGGGGGACAGGGACAGAGTCTCCTTCGTCCTTGCCTTCCTGGCGTACTGCCACAAGGAGCTCCGGTTGTCCCACAACACCATCAGACTTTATTTAGCGGGCATCCAGCACCACCACATGATCAGTAATCCCAGTCATACCTCTTTCTTTTCCTCCCAGGCGGTCAAGGCGGTTTTGAGAGGCATTCAGAAGCTCTCTTCTCCTTCCATTCCCACCAGACAACCAGTCACGGGGGATTTATTCCAAAAAATTTCTGCCGCCCTAGATGGTAATCCCTTTGGCCCTTTCAGAAGTTTGATCCTCAAAGCCGCTCTCTACCTCAGCTTCTATGGGTTTCTCAGGCCAGGGGAATTCTGCTGCACCTCAGCCCGGAATCCAGGGCCAGCTATCAGTCAGCTCCTCCGTAGTTTAGACCACTTCACCTTCTCTCTACCTTCCTCCAAAACCTCCCAAGTCGGTCCTCCGGTACAGATCGAATACTTCAATTCGTTCAATCCTTGGTGCCCCGTGTCCGTGTTCAATCAGCTGCTCTCCACTCTCCATGACAGAACTCCCGATAGCCCCCTTCTGCCATTTCCCGTACTGTCACTGACATCCGCGCAGTTCATCAGGCACATCCGTTCCATAGTTTCGGGTCTGGGGTTCCACGCTGCTTCCATTTCCGGACACTCCTTCCGAATCGGGGCCGCATCAGCAGCCTCCAAACATGGCGTCCCCGCTCACGTCATACGGAAGATGGGACGATGGCAATCTTCCTGTTTTTCCCACTACATCCCTCATCCACGGGTCGAGATTGCAAAAGCTTTTTCCAGTTTGGTTTTGTAATCTCCAAATAATAAACTGCCTAAAATTCATGTTTTGCCCCCTTTTTTGGCTACCCGCGTCACGTGGCTAAAGGCACACCACTAGCCAAGTTAGGTCCTACCGTGTCCAGTTCCACACCCTCTTCTCAACACTCCCCCCGGAGCCTTGACCACAAGTATAGCAGGCTGGATTTCCAGCCTGCATTTGTGGGAGGGGCATAGGGTATTTAGCCGGCGCATGCCCTCCCTCTGGTGTCGGCATCGCGCAGTGCCCCACCCGACCCTCCCTCTTTTCCAGCCTCACTGCAGCTCAGTCTCCCTGGGTTAGCCCCCTTTTTTGGCTACCCGCGTCACGTGGCTAAAGGCACACCACTAGCCAAGTTAGGTCCTACCGTGTCCAGTTCCACACCCTCTTCTCAACACTCCCCCCGGAGCCTTGACCACAAATATAATAGTTGAATTTCCCATTATAACCAGACTCCCAAGTGATATGGTAAATTTTCTAGTCCAGGAGTGGGCCAAAATAATTAATTGTCATTTACTGAGAACCTCTCATACTGAGGCCATTCTCATATCATGTTTGGGAGACCTCTCTGAGACACCTTTTCTTGAAAGGAAATTCAGATCTCAGCACATTAGCTAAGGAAATTTTAGTGAATGTTTCCATCTACTTTGTTCCAAGATCTGATCCTCCTTTTGATAAAAAAAAATAAGACACACAGAAGATGGGGTCAGATGAGAAAAGGGTCTAATTTAGAATTCCAGGCATGGCTCTTCTATTAGTATGCATTTAAGGTTCTTTAAACATCTTACAAAGCATGAAAAAAGGTAAATGACTAGATTTGTCACACTAACCTCCGGCACTCCAGCTGTGGTGAAACTACGACTCCCAGAATGCTCCATTCATTTCTATGGAGTTCTGAGAACAGCAAAGCAAGTGTGCATCTTGAAGTTGTAGTTTTACCACAGCTGTAGTGCCGGAGGTTATCCATCACAGCACTATATAGTTAGCTTTACTGTGTATAGGTACCCCTGTGCCCAGCGCCATGCTTTTCCCTTCAGTTTCCCTGCTTGGGGCCTCAGTGCTCAATGTTCTGCGTACCAATCTAGTAGCAACTGTCGTTTTTACGCTGCCCTCGCCAGTTTCCGAAAAATAAATTAAACTATCTGCAGGAAGAAATCTTGTTGAAACAGTGCAGGTACTGTATGACTCTCAGCTGTTTGGACCTACACACTGGTTTTGGCTAAAAAAAATACTGCATTGCATCACACTTTTTTGGCCCTTTAAAAGTAAAAAAATAAAAAATTTAGAAAAGGAGAAACGTATTATATTAAGTCCTCCACTGCGAGCCCCTCTTCCTCACGGGCCCCATAGAAGATGCATGGTCTGCCCATATGCACAAAGGAATTTTCTGCGATTGAAAACATTGAGAGCCACCCTTACCTCTTAACACAAATTTACCTGCACGTAAGAAGGCATCAGTCATATTGTGAACCGGCACCGGAACACAGACAGAGGTCAGAGTGCGGTGCTAGCCAGCGTGGGAGAGAGAAGCGGTGAGGACGCCAAATCGTGAGTTTTAACAATCGCACCAAGGTGCAATACTTCTCACAAAATAATAGAGATCGTATGATATTCTGGTAAAGACTGTACTCGAAACTATATGGCCTCTTTCACATGGGCGTTGCGGGAAAAAGGTGCGGGTGCGTTGCGGGAACATGCACGATTTTTCAGCGCGAGTGCAAAACATTGTAATGTGTTTTGCACTCGCGTGAGAAAAATCGGCATGTTTGGTACCCAAACCCGAACTTCACAGAAGTTCAGGTTTGGGTTAGGTGCTGGGTAGATTGTATTATTTTCCCTTATAACATGGTTATAAGGGAAAATAATAGCATTCTTAATACAGAATGCATAGTACAATACCGCTGGAGTGCAGGAAAAGGACCTGTGGTGACGTCACTCCAGTCATCACATGTCCATCACATGATCCATGACCATGGTAAAAGATCATGTGACGGACCATGTGATGACCGGAGTGACGTCACCACAGGTCCTTTTCTTGCACACAGCAAAAAAGAAGACAGGAGAGAAGCCGGGCTGCACGAGCAAGTGGATTAAGGTGAGTTTAATTTTAATTTTAATTTTTTTTTAACCCCTCCAGCGCTATTGTACTATGCATTCTGTATTAAGAATGCTATTATTTTCCCTTATAACCATGTTATAAGGGAAAATAATAAGGATCGGGTCTCCATCCCGATCGTCTCCTAGCAACCGTGCGTGAAAATCGCACCGCATCCAAACTTGCTTGCGGATGCTTGCGATTTTTACGCAGCCCCATTCACTTCTATGGGACCTGCGTTGTGTGATAAACGCACGATATAGAGCATGCTGCGATTTTCACGCAACGCATAAGTGATGCGTGAAAATCACCGCTCATGTGCGCAGCCTCATAGAAATGAATGGGTCAGGATTCAGTGCGGGTGCAATGCGTTCACCTCACACATTGCACCCGCGCGGAATACTCGCCCGTGTGAAAGGGGCCTATGAGAATAAGACCAGCAATTAGAGCCTCATTTACCAAGTTTCTGTGAAACGGGACGCCGCTTGTGTACTCTTCACTACACCAATAATTATACGAATTATATTTGTATATATGGCCATATACGAACATTGGTACACTCTCGAACTTTGATGATTTTTTTATGTACCTTTGGAGGGATCCGTATATAGACCATTGTTCCTGACCACTACTGGATTGGTATTACCTCTCTGAACTGCACATATCTTCGAATTATTTTAAAATAATTTTATATAGGACATTTGATTATATGTATTTAACATAGGACATTTGATTTTTTGAATTTTGCTTTCAGCTGTACACTGCATGCTTTTCAAAGACCGTTTCTCCTGATCATTGGAGGTTTATTACATAGGACTGCTGCTATCTCTAGTTCCGATTATTTATTAATTATTGTTTTTTAACTGCACTATTATTATCATTTTTACTTGTAATAATAAATTGCTTTCAATTGACCCCATTGTCAGTGAGTGCCCAGTTGTCATTTTTATATAACTGTATGACTTATACTGTACCTCTCAGCTGTTTGGATCTACACACTGGTTTTGGCAAAAAAAATATATACACTTTTTTGGCCTTTTAAAAGTAAAAGAGAAAAAAAATAGAGAAAAGGAGAAACGTATTATATGAAGTCATAAAAAGCCTACTGTGTGTTATGGGCCTAGATGACCGGACACTTTTTATTTCTTTGGCTCCCACAATAATTTTTACACTTTTAATAACATAGGGCTGTTTTAATATTTTGTTATATTTTTATAATTGGGGGTAAAAATAAGTATTTTTACATTAATAGTTCTTTATTTTTTTTACATTTCCAAATTTTTATGTAATATGTATAGTCTCAGAGTACAGGGCATTGGCATGGTTGGTGTCTTTATTTTATTTTTAACTTATTTTTATATTTTTTTTATATACCGTAATATGCTACAATTTTTTTGCAGTCTTCCACTGTAACTGGGGCATCAGTAGGAGCCACAGTTAGGGTACGGCCACACGGCACGGTCATGATGTGGTAAGGGAATTCATGTATCTGACTGCATATGGTTACTGCATTCATAATCATGTGTTTGGGGTGCTTTTTTGTCCGCGACTGTTGCTTGAACTGTTGTGAATTTTCCTGGTTCTTTAGCACAAATTAATTTCAAACAGTGACACCTGTGGTAAAACATATACCACAAGCGGCTACTCAGCTGAGTATCTGTATATATCAGTAGGACATGTCTAACGTGCAGTCAATAAGGTGCAGTCATAAATCTTTGAAAGTGCCAGGTCTCTCAGAAATCTATTTTCCCATTGACTTTTATTGGGAAATGAGATGCTTCGGTTCCTAACCATATCAAGATCGCATCACAACCGCACTGTGTGGCTGTACCCTTAAAGTGAAATTATTACTGCTGAGACCCATCAGCTCTGCCATGTTAGTGTGGACCTAGCAATCACATGATGCCCAGTCCAATAGAACATCACTGCTGTTTCATCTATTCACTGCACAGCTCTCCCTGTGCACTATGTAAGCTGCAGTAGGGAAGACAGAAGTGGTTACACACTGCCTCTGTCATTTCGTCAGGGTGCACTGCTGACTTCTGCTTTATCAGGAGTTTTAACCACTTGCCATCTGGGCCATTTGCCCCCTTCCTGACCAGGCCTAATTTTGCAAAACTGACATATCTCACTTTATGTGGTAATAACTTTGGAACGCCTTTACTTATCCAAGTCATTCAGAGATTGTTTTCTCGTGACACATTGTACTTCATGATAGTCATAAATTTGAGTCAAAATATTTCACCTTTATTTATGAAAAAATCCCAAATTTACCAAAAATTTTAAAAAATTCGCAATTTTCTAAATTTCAATTTCTCTGCTTTTAAAACAGTAAGTGATACCTCATAAAATATTTATTACTTAATATTCCCCATATGTCTACTTTATGTTGGCATCATATTGGAAATGTCATTTTATTTTTTTAGGATGGTAGAAGGCTTAGAAGTTTAGAAGCAATTCTTCCAATTTTTTTATTTTTATTTTTTTAAATTTTTTATTATTTTTATAACATAACAAGGTACATTAACATAAGTCTACACATCTTGCAAAGTGTGTATCAGGTGCTTAAATATCATTACATATGGTACACATCAGATAATGCAAAAGGTAAGAAATACAGCTTACATAAAAGTGGTATTCTCAATATGTTAGATAGTGCAAAAGACAGAAGGTCACGGTCGTATAGGAATGGTGTTTTCATTATAGTGAGTCAAAGAGTAGTATGTAGTATAGCCTTAGTGCTTAGCCACATTTGGCTTAGTACCCGGAACAGTGAGGTAATCCAATGGAATACAGTATATTAAAGTTGGTAAGTGGGCCTAGACTCCTTTTGAAGTATACCCCCTCCAGACAACGTCTTTTAACTCGGATGGACCTAAGAACCTATCATTCTGTGTAACTCGGGTGTCTGAACTTCTGCCATAGGTGCCATTGGTGTTGGAATTTTAGATGCTTCCTAGCTTCCCATGAAGAAAGTTCCTCAAATCGAAAGATCTGATCAACTTTCAGTTTCCAGTGCTCTATGGAGGGAGGAATAGATGCCAATTCTTCAAATTTTTAAGAAAATTGCCAAAACCCACTATTTAAGGACCAGTTCAGGTCAGAAGTCACTTTGTGGGGCCTACATAGTAGATACCTCCATATATGACCCCATTGTAGAAACTACACCCCTCAAGTTACTTAAAACCGATTTTACAAACTTTGTTAACCCTTTAGGCATTCCACAAGAAATAAAGGAAAATGGAGATCAAATTTTTAAATTTCACTTTTTTGGCAGATTTTCCATTTTAATCAAATTTTTTCTTTAACACATCGATGGTTAACAGCCAAACAAAACTCAATATTTATTACCCAGATTCTGCGGTTTACAGAAACACCCCACATGTGGTCATAAACTGCTGTATGGGCACACGGCAGGGCACAGAAGAAAAGGAACTCCACATGGTTTTTAGATGCCATGTCCCATTTGAAGCCCCCTGATGCACCCTTACAGTAGAAACTCCAAAGAAGTGATCCCATTTTGGAAACTAGGGGATAAGGTGCCAGTTTAATTGCTACTATTTTTGGGTACATATGATTTTTTGATCATTCATTATAACACTTTATGGGGCAATGTGACCAAAAAATTTGTTGTTTTAGCACAGTTTCTATTTATTTATCTTTACAGCGTTCACCTGAGGGGTTCAGTCAAGTGACATTTTTATAGAGCATATTGTTACGGACGTGGCGATACCTAATATGTATATTTTTTCTTATTTATTAACGTTTTACACAATAATAGCATTTTTGAAACAAAAAAATTATGTTTTAATGTGTCCATGTTTTGAGAGCTATAGTTTTTTTATTTTTTGAGAGATTTTCTTATGTAGGGGCTCATTTTTTACGGTGTTCACCCGAGGTCATGTGATATTTTTATAGAGCTGGTTTTTACGGACGCGGCAATACCTAATATGTATACTTTTTTTTATTTGTTTCACTTTAACACAATAATAGCATTTTTGAAACCAAAAAAAATGATGTTTTAGTGTCTCCATGTTCTAAAAGCTATAGTTTTTTTTATTTTTTGAGAGATTTTCTTATGTAGGGGCTCATTTTTTGCGGGATGAGGTGACGGTTTTATTGGTACCATTGTGGGACATACGCATTTTTGATCACTTGGTGTCGCACTTTTTGTGATGTAAGGTGACAAAAATTGCTTGTTTTGACACAGTTTTTATTTTTTATTTTTTACGGTGTTCACCAGAGGGGTTAGGTCATGTGATATTTTTATAGAGCTGGTTTTTATGGACGCGGCAATACCAAATATGTTTATTTTATTTTATTTTTTCTATTTTTAACATTTTTTTTATTCCTTACTTGGGGAATTTTTTTTTTTACATGTGAAACCTTTTTTTTATTTAATTTTTTCAACCCTTTATTTTTATTTTTTTTATTTTACACTTTTCATTCCCCCATAAGGTCATACAAGACCTCTGGGGGACATTTACTTCACTTTTTCTTTTTTTTTTTTCACTGTTGATTTCTCCTGTAACTGGGGCTGACATAGTAGCCCCAGTTACAGGAGAAATACACCCCCCAGAGAGGCTGTACAGCATAATACTGCGCTGTACAGCCTCATTGCAGGGCTGATCGAGGTCTGTGAAAGACCTCACACAGCTCCTGCACTCTCCGGTCCCGGCGGTCACATGACCGCCGGGCCGGAACAGGAAGCGCATGGCGCTTCTTGCTCTGCATACACAGCGCTCGGTGAGCGCTGTGTATGCAGCGATCCAGAAGGCAGGGACACCTGGGCACTGTCCCTGCCTTCTCTCTGGGTTGCCCTGCTGTCACTGACAGCGGGCAACCCGATCAGCAGCTGCACGATTAGCGTGCAGCTGCACTTTCTGAACGGACGTTCTGGAACGTCCATTTAGAAATAGAGATCCACCTCCCGGACGTTTATATCCTATGGGTGGACGGGAGGTGGTTAAACCTGTGCCATACATTTACAATCGCATGCGTTTAAAAGCCCAAGACCTTATGCTGTACATGAAAGGCACATGGTCATTATCAGGTTAATTGACATGCAATTGTATAGTCATAATGCGGCACCTATAGCTTTCTATAGGGCATTACAGCATGTCTTTACACCTCCAATTTAATTGGTTAGGCATACAGAAGTAATTCTATTGGATATCAAATAAATATGGCATGTGCCATCAGATGTGATAATAAAGAGCTAGAGAAAAAAATCCATAATCCCATACTACATGGACTCTACTATTCCCAGCAACACTACTATAGTCAGGAGATATACAGTAACTATGGGAGTTTTTTTAAACAGCAGAATACAACTAATCTGTCTGAAATGTTTCTGCTTTTAGTTCAAACCCTTAATTAACAAAGACAAGGAACAATATAATATATAAGATTTACTAAGGGTTCGGACACACGGTCAGGTTTCTTGAAACAGTTTTGGAAGCCAAAACCAAGAGTGAATTCAAAAAAGTTATATCTGTCCTTAATACTCTTCTTTTAGCTCACCCATTGCAATGCAATCCTCACTAAAACTGCAGAAACAATTTACATGTGGCTGATTTCAAAATACGCAGGTCAACTTCCACATGGAAAATAGCTTATCTCCTGAGAACAAAAGGATTGGGCAGTTGAAATTCAACATGCCCTATCCTTAACTCCTCGACACAGGGGTGTATCTAAAGGCTCATGGGCCCTGGTGCAAGAGTTTAGCTTAGCCCACCCCCCTTCACTCAGCGCAAATATTGAAATTCTCCCCCTCCCCCCAGTCCTTCAGTTAAAGGGGATGTCCTCTTTTTACTATTGATGATCAGCTGTTTGAGGAGAGGGCAGCGCTCATATGAGAGCTGCTTTCTCTGTTCTGTTCACCTGCTCGCCGTAGCATTTGCAGTGATAAGCAGGTAAACAGCTATTGTATTGTCTGAGTAGTCTCCAAGGCATTGCTCCCAGTTAGCCAGAATCCTACTCCACACTGATAAGGAGCGACGCCCCGAAACAGCTGTCTGTAGATGGATAACTGGCTTAGGTCTTCCCTGTCACATCCTTAAAGCTTGTAAAAGAGCGGGATCTTGACATAGGGGCCACTTAATATGGTGGATTTGGTGATCTCTGTAATTGGCAATTCAGATACGTTCTATAGGACCAACAATCCTATTAGGGGTCCCTAACTGATATTAATAAAATCTTATCTTTATTTAATTAATTTAAAACGTACACACAGCAAGAAAACCCATTGTTAAAATTGTCAGGGTCCAGTGAAGTATGAAGCAGGCTGTTTTTTATTTTTTACTGGTTGCTAATGGCAACCCTATATTTATTCATTAATGCCTAACAGGTGCGTTACTTGGGGCATGCTCCAGTCAGAACTGTCGTGAGTGTGTGGTTTGTGTCACTCTGCGGGGCAACCTTGACCGGTTAATATATTCAACCTTTATTCTTAGGTTGTTATTTGCAACTTTGTTTGCTCTGTTACTATCTGTCTACCGTGGAGCCCTCATTATTGAAGCACGTCCGCCATATCAGCCTGTCAGAGCAATTGCTGTATCTACTTGTATTAATCCCTGGGAGAGGGTTCCAAATTTAGCAACAAATCGCTATCTCCTCAGATTTGTACTGGTTACCATGCAGGCTGATATTTAACACAGGGGCGTACGTCAGTCTCCTGTTATTAACTGCTGTTATTTCCCTCAGTAATGCTTGGTGTATAATCAATGTGAAATCGGCCGGTCACTTCGTCCCTCACTACGTACTGCCTGTGACTGCCTATGCCGCTCGTAATGCTCCTTATTCTATTCCTGACCCTGTCTAAAATTAGCGCTACACTAATACACCCCTCCCGACATGTTTCGCCATGCGTGGCTTCGTCAGGGGAAGTGGGGTATAGGCGTGCGCGCGCTCACAGTGACCTCTCTTTGTATGACGCGAAGTCACACCCATCCCTCCGCTGCAGCCACTGAGTGCTTCACTGCCTGCTACTGACATCTTCCAGGTCCAATCAGAGAGGAGCGCATCCTCTTACGTATATACTATGTGCTCCTTGCTCTCCGGAGCGTGTCATCTTACGTATATGATCTGCGCTCTTTATTCTATGGGTCCATCGCAGGTTGGTCCGATATTATAGTTACCTCCCCTTTTGGATGACGTACCACCTCCTTGTTCCGTGCCCATTAACCCGTTCCTGCCACTCACTAGGAGTCACTCATAGGGGTCTGTGAAATGATACTATATAAACCTCCATGGGTAGTTCTATATCTGCCACCATAATTTTCAGCTTTTTGGCATAGAAGTTATATGATATGTACATATCCATATCATATTACATATCATATAACTTATATGCCAAAAAGCAGAAAATTATGGTGGCAGATATAGAACTACCCATGGAGGTTTATATAGTATCATTTCACAGACCCCTATGAGTGACTCCGAGTGACTGGCAGGAACGGGTTAATGGGCACGGAACAAGGAGGTGGTACGTCATCCAAAAGGGGAGGTAACCATAATATCGGACCAACCTGCGATGGACCCATAGAATAAGGAGCGCAGATCATATACGTAAGATGACACGCTCCGGACTGTCAGGACCTGCGACGGACATGCAGAGCAAGGAGCGCATAGTATATACGTAAGAGGATGCGCTCCTCTCTGATTGGACCTGGAAGATGTCAGTAGGAGGCAGTGAAGCACTCAGTGGCTGCAGCGGAGGGATGGGTGTGACTTTGCGTCATACAAAAAGAGGTCACTGAGCGCGCGCACGCCTATACCCCACTTCCCCTGACGAAGCCACGCATGGCGAAACATGTTGGGAGGGGTGTATTAGTGTAGCGCTAATTTTAGACAGGGTCAGGAATAGAATAAGGAGCATTACGAGCGGCATAGGCAGTCACAGACAGTACGTAGTGAGGGACGAAGTGACCGGCAGATTCCACATTGATTATACACCAAGCATTACTGAGGGAAATAACAGCAGTTAATAACAGGAGACTGACGCACGCCCCTGTGTTAAATATCAGCCTGCAGGGTAACCAGTACAAATCTGAGGAGATAGCGAATTGTTGCTAAATTTGGAACCCTCTCCCAGGGATTAATACAAGTCGATACAGCAATTGCTCTGACAGGCTGATACATATGGCGGACGTGCTTCAATAATGAGGGCTCCACGGTAGACAGATAGTAACAGAGCAAACAAAGTTGCAAATAACAACCTAAGAATAAAGGTTGAATATATTAACCGGTCAAGGTTGCCCCGCAGAGTGACACAAACCACACACTCACGACAGTTCTGACTGGAGCATGCCCCAAGTAACGCACCTGATAGGCATTAATGAATAAATATAGGGTTGCCATCAGCAACCTGTAAAAAAAAAAAAACAGCCTGCTTCATACTTCACTGGACCCTGACAATTTTAACAATGGGTTTTCTTGTTGTGTGTACGTTTTAAATTAATTAAATAAAGATAAGATTTTATTAATATCAGTTAGGGACCCCTAAAGGGATTGTTGGTCCTATAGACCGTATCTGAATTGCAAATTATATCCCGAGGGTCTCTAAAAGAGACTTAGAATATTTTCTCTGTAATTGGGACACCCCTTAGCTTGGTTTTCCTTCCTTTGAGGGATATCTGGCTTTCACTGTGTTGAAGACCCATAACTGGGGCTCCACAGTTATTTTGCATAGAGCAGGTAAACAGAGCAGAGAAGGCAGCACTTATACCAAAAAAAAGCGGACAACCCCTTTAAAGACATACTTGGAAAACATTACATACAGCACTACAGAACATACAGGGTCATACAGCCCCACATATGTACCTCTTACATCCAGTGACTTTTCTTCTCTGATGTAGACATTCTCTTTCCTCTTCTTCTCCTGTCAGACCAGACCACCATGACTTCTTTCAGCCGCACCTCGTCTTTGCAGAGTTAGACATCTTACTTTCCTACTTTTCCATCATCTTCCTCACCTTCTCAACACCCCATTCTGCCACCCCCAATACTGTGCCCACTGTGCTCCCCAATACTTTCCTGCAGAAACAGTCCCCCTGAAAATAAGTCTGGTACCACACAGAAACCACCCCTTTATATTGTGCGCTAGTATAAAAAGAAAATCCCCCCTTCCTTTCAGATCAGACCCCCATATAACATATGCACATATGTTTTCAATAAGGTGAAAAAGACATAAAACAAGAAAACAGGCAGACCCAAACTGAAAAATGAGGCACAAACAGAAGAAAAAGAAGAAACAGACAAATTGTGCGGGGGTTATTTGGAGACAAATTTAGTGCAGAGTGATCCAACAACAATTTTGTTATCAATAATTGATATAATAAACTGTCTCAGGGCAAGCTGGTATAAAATGTTCCCTGGCATAAATTTCAAAGTAATGTATTAAGAACAGTTTTACGTTCTTTGAAGGAACATAGTGCTAACAATTCTTCTAAACAGCCTCACATTTCATGTAGACAGTGATCTTTTTCTGTAGAGTGCAGTTAGATCAGCGGTTCTCAACCTAGGGGTCGCGACCCCTTTGGGGGTCGATCGGCCCTTTCCGGGGGGTCGCCTGAGGCTTCCTATTGTGGGTCCAGGCCCGTCGCTAACAATTGCTTGGGGCCCCGAGCTGGTTGGGGCCCCGAGCTGGCCCGGGGCCAAGCAGAGCCGATGCTTGTTTTGCGCCTGAGTAACTCAGAAGATCCGATGGTATATTCTAACCCCCAGGCGTTCCCATGGTGACGGGGACGCTTGCCTGGGGGTTAGAATATACCATCGGATCTGAGTTTTACGAGCTCAGTGAGATCGTAAAAACTCAAATCCGATGGTATATTCTAACCCCCAGGCGTTCCCATGGTGACAGGGACGCTTGCCTGGGGGTTAGAATATACAGGGCCACGCCGCTCACAGCAGTATATTTATAAACTAATCAGTAACTACTTTAACTTTAATCATTGCTCATTGCTGAGCTCTTTACTTGGATTATAATTTATTTGGATATGGGATATCTTACTTTGTCTTAGCTCCGGTAATAGCAGGCAGTGCGGGGGGCGGCGCTCACTCACTGACGTCACGCGCCTGCTCCTCCCACTAGGCAGCGCAGGTGCGTGACGTCAGTGAGTGAGCGCCGCCGTCCGCACTGCCTGCTATTACTGGAGCTAAGACAAAGTAAGATATCCCATATCCAAATAAATTATAATCCAAGTAAAGAGCTCAGCAATGAGCAATGATTAAAGTTAAAGTAGTTACTGATTAGTTTATAAATATACTGCTGTGAGCGTCGGGGAGGGAGATCTGTGGATGGCACTGTAGGGGGATCTGTGGATGGCAGTGCCATCCACAGATCCGCCTACAGTGCCATCCACAGATCCCCCCTCCCCTAAACAGTGCCATCATGGCACTGTTTAGGGGAGGGGGGATCTGTGGATGGCACTGTTTAGGGGGGATCTGTGGATGGCACTGTTTAGGGGGGATCTGTGGATGGCACTGTTTAGGGGGGATCTGTGGATGGCACTGTTTAGGGGGGAGATCTGTGGATGGCACTGTTTAGGGGGGAGATCTGTGGATGGCACTGTTTAGGGGGGATCTGTGAATGGCACTGTTTAGGGGGGATCTGTGGATGGCACTGTTTAGGGGGGATCTGTGGATGGCACTGTTTAGGGGGATCTGTGAATGGCACTGTTTAGGGGGGATCTGTGGATGGCACTGTTTAGGGGAGGGGGATCTGTGGATGGCACTGTTTAGGGGGGATCTGTGAATGGCACTGTTTAGGGGGGATCTGTGGATGGCACTGTTTAGGGGGGAGATCTGTGGATGGCACTGTTTAGGGGAGGGGGATCTGTGGATGGCACTGTTTAGGGGGGAGATCTGTGGATGGCACTGTTTAGGGGGGAGATCTGTGGATGGCACTGTTTAGGGGAGGGGGGATCTGTGGATGGCAATGTTTAGGGGAGGAGGGATCTGTGGATGACACTGTTTAGGGGGGAGATCTGTGGATGGCACTGTTTGGTGGAGGGGGATCTGTGGATGGCACTGTTTAGGGGGGATCTGTGGATGGCACTGTTTAGGGGGGGATCTGTGGATGTCTTTGTGATAAATTACTCTGCTTTAATTATGTTTAATTTGTAGAAATAAAAATACATCCTGCATATCAGATATTTACATTACAATTCATAACAGTAGCAAAATTAGTTATGACGTATCAAGGAAAAAAATTTAATGGTTGGGGGTCACCACAACATGAGGAACTGTATTAAGGGGTCACGGCTTTAGAAAGGTTGAGAACCACTGAGTTAGATGATGTGGATTATAGAGAGGAGCACATCAGTGTGTTTAACCAATAGGACAGAAAGTTTGACATAAAACCAGGACATTTCCTAATCTGTGACTATCTTTTACCCTGAAAAATTGGTAATATTCTTGTGAGGCTCAAATCTTATCCATTTACAAAGACAAGTATAAATCTATAAACATGGAACCTACAATGATTTATGATTACTGTAGAGTCTCTATACATTTCCTGCATGCCTGGCTGATATACCACCCGTGTGGTATGACAAGACCCAAAATTAACAAGTCCAACTTTAACAGGATCTGTCATGTCCTTTGCACTATAAATTGGGGGGATTTGAGACAAGCTAATTTCTTGAAATTTGTTTTGAGTCTGATTCCTTTGAATTGGTCAAAAATTTTGGTCATCGATTCTACCTGAATCAAAAGTGCTCCAATTGGCTTGAAAATTGCTGTATCTTCTACTAATGAGGGCACTCTTGGGGAGCGTTATCACAGTTAAGGACACTGTAGGGGGCAGTATTACTAATAGGGGTATTCTAGAAGGGAATTATTATTGGTGGGACTATGAGGAGCACTATTACTATGGGGGCACAAATTTTTCTCCAGGATAGTATTTGGGGGTATTTGGGAGCACAGCGAGCAACAGGATAACGCTGTGGGGGCTCCAGGTTGAGAGATTATGATAGAAATGGGAGGAAGCTAAGATGTCTGTGTGTCACACTCTGGAGAGACGAGGCGAGGCTGAAAGAAGTTGTATGGACCAAATGGAGAAGATGATGACAGAGAAGATCTAGATTGGAGGAAACGTCACCTGGGAAGCACTGGATTTGACAGGTATGTGCTGCTGTATAGCAAATAGAGCAAAATGTGGTGTGTGGGGGGAGGCGGGGGAGAACTGGACCATATTCATTGGGGCTTAGGCCCCGGATCTTTTGAGACCATAGCAATGCCCCTGCACTACACACTGCAATTGACATACTAGAATGCACATGATTGAGCTCTTTTAAATGTTAGAAAAATTGTAAAAAATACATGCTCAATTGAACATCCTCTGGCTGTGATTACACAATACACTGCTATTGACTCACTTGATTTAAGATGATTTGCGGACTTCTTAACGGTAGAAATATTGCAACAGGCTTTTGGAAAGAAAAAGGCGCAATTATGAAGCGTATACAGTGAAATATATGCTGGTGGAGATGCTGGGAACTAGTTCTATAAAACACTATAAACTGAAGGACAACTGTCTTTGGACAAAAAGGTTGGCCACGCAGTGCAACACATTCGGTTGTGAACAAACTGCCCTGAATGTAAGACATACAGTACAATAACTGCCCCAATGCTATCTTTAATAAAAAAACGTACTTAGTAATTCAGTCTAACTAAAGCCGCTTTCAGACTAGCAAGTTGTCAAGCAAGTTGATTTATGATGCTATGTAACCCTTATAGTTCTGGAATCCAATACATTCCAGACCTCTTAGGACTTACATAGCATCATAAATCAATATAATGCTATGTGACCTCGGCAGTGCTGGAAGTTCAGGACGGGAGCTGTGTTATATTCACGCTCCGAGTCCGGAGTGTACAACTCGCTCATCTGAAAGCGGCCTATCTAAATATAGTTTCTTCAGAATCGCTGGACTATCCCTATAGGACCCTAAGATGTCTGACTTGTGTCTGTAATTGGTGTCTGTCAGAGACATGACAGACTCATCCTGTCACATTAGTGGCTGGGCTCATAATAGAGTCTCTGCTTTAGAGCTAGCATACAGCCCTATAGACCAGCCAATATCCTCCCTCCCGATTGGTTGCCATGCTGACTGCAGAGTATTGTGGGAAAGCCTGCCGGCCAGGGCTCTTCCCAGGGTCATGTAATACTCCATCTTCATGTTCATTCCTTATTGTAATGAATTTCTAAATGTAACATGGTGGAAGCTGTTTTGACCGATTCATCCGTAGCAAGAATTTTTGTGAAATTTGTAATGAATCTGATTTGTTTAGACAATACTTAGCGTGTCTCTTTTCATTCAAAACCAAAATCGTTCCTGCTCTTAAAGATGAAGAAGGAAGATGAGTGAAGTTTGTTTTTCAATCTCTTGACAAATAGGCAACCCTTAGGATGATTTGTCTATAACTCATTGCTATCAAGTTTAAACAAAGATAAAGATTAGGCAACTACTTGAGAAATTTGCTGCTGCTGCAAGGGAGACCCGGTAACCCTCATTTGCTATACTCTACAGAAAAAAAAGGCAAAGGAAGCCTCGGCCTCAATTACAAAATATGCAATGCTATATATGTACAGAATACATGGATACATAAAAATATTAAAACAAATAAATGTACTAGAGATTCTACTGTATGTTCACTAAACAATGGGTAATAGTAATACTTATTAGCAATAAGAAAGAAGTAACAAGTAATATTATGGAGTGCTCTATAACTACTGAAAAGATAAGGAACACCTGAAATGCTCTATGACTTTTACACATGAAAAACCATGTAAGCAGGAAAATAGCAACCTCGCTTCATTATTGTCCCTGACATTTAGAACACCTGTATGCTGACTCACAGACAACGTGATAGTTTAAAACATTTAAAAAGTAGAAGGTAATATTTCAATTCTACCATTCTATGAAAAATTGCTCTAGGAGGTCTTATAATGATACCCACCCTACATCAACCTTCATATCAAAAGCTGTTGAAGGAATCCTTCAATATGTTGTAATCACATCTCCTTGTTTAAATACACTGTTGCTCTTTGCAAACTAATATCTTTGCTAAATGTATGCCAGAGAATCCAGACCGCTAGTCATAGTGACCATTAACCTCCTGACGGTATCTGTTAGTCAGTTGTATGAATTTGGCTCAGAAGCTGAGCCAGCATTAAGCAATTTGAGCTATGTTATCAGCCATTTTAGACTGGAGAATGGCTGACGGCAGTGTCCTTCAAATGGATTAATAGACAAGAAGTCTGCTGTATGTAATAAGATATTTACCTCAACAATCGGATGTCTTAGTAAAACATGTCCATTCCTTCTGTACTCGTAAATCTATAACATGCAGCGTGGGTCCTTAAAGGGAATCTGTCACCCTGATTTTGCACTATTATGTACAGTAATACATGGGTAGTACTGCAGATAAGGAGTCCAGATCACTATTTTTTATTTTCCTACTGCCCCCCTTCACCTGCCTTCAGCACTCAGAGCTACACTAAAATACATTGTCAGGACTGCCGTGCATGCGCAGATGAGTCCCCTCCATTGTTAGCACAGCAGTATGTATGCTCTGAGAGGGGGAACAGGGGGCAGTAGAAAAAAAAAAAATGGTGATCTGGACTCCTTATCTGAAGTACCATACATGTATTACTGTAGATAATAGTCCAAAATCAGGGTGACAGATTCCCTTTAATCAAGGTCTTAGTAACCAAATAATGTGATGCCGCTTGTTGCTCTATGAAGACAGTATGTCTATGCTTGCTAGTAATGTGATCTCTGTCAACATAATATTTTTGATCTTGGTGATAGCATCCTTAGGCCCCTTTCACATGAGCGAGTTTTCCATGCGGGTGCAATGCGTGAAGTGAATGTATTGCGCCCGCACTGAATCCGGACCCATTTATTTCAATGGGTCTGTGTACATGAGCATTATTTTTCACGCATCACTTGTGCGTTGCGTGAAAATCTCAGCATGTTCTGCATTCTGCGTTTTTCACGCAGCCCTGGCCCCATAGAAGTGAATGGGGCTAAGTGAAAAACGCATTGCATCTGCAAGCAAGTGCGGGTGCGATGCATTTTTCACTGATGGTTCCTAAGAGATGTTGTTTGTAAACCTTCAGTTTTTATCACTCGCGTGAAAAATGCATCAAAACGCATTGCACCCGCACGGAAAAAACTGAACTGAACGCAATCGCAGACAAAACTGACTGAACTTACTTGCAAAATGGTGCGAGTTTCATTGAACGCATCCGGACCTAACCCGTCATGCTCGTGTGAAAGAGGCCTTAGGCCTCTTTCACACGGGCATTGCGGGAAAATGTGTGGGTGCGTTGCGGGAACTCCCGCGATTTTTCCGCGCAAGTGCAAAACATTGTAATGCGTTTTGCACTCGCGTGAGAAAAATCACCGCTTCCCTGCTCAGACATCTCCACTGCGCCTGCGTCGATGACGTCATAGTGCTCCGAGGAACAGGCGCAGTGGAGATGTCTGAGCAGGGAAGCGGTCAGACATTCACTGCGCATGCGCCGAATACAGACGCGCACGGGGAGGATCGCATTCGGGAGGAGATGGGCGGGCTGGAGGGACGCGCTGGGCGGCGGCAGTTTGTGAAGGTAGACCGAGCCTCTAGGTGCTAATGACGCCCCCATAGCACCTAGAGGCTCATTAGCATATCTATAGAAGTTCGATTTTTTATCGAAATGGCTGCCCAATAAACAGTTATATTAGGATTGTTTGGGAGAGCAGACACTAGCGGATCGCTAGTGTCTGACAGCTAAATATGTAAAAACGAAGTGGTAGAAACCCTTTAAATTTGTAGGGCAGGTGATACTATTTTTGCTATATACTTTATTTATTGATTATGCACTTTTTCATGACAAAACTGCCCTTGAAGTTGTCTTTGGCACTGAGTTTAAAATGGAGATCCCATCATCACTGTTCAGCGCAGCACAGTACTGAGCAGTGAAGAGGCTTCTTGCTCACTGCTGCTCCCCTCACTGCCTCCCTCATATATTGCTAACAAAACAGCTATAAATACTTTGGGGGAAATATATTAAAACCTTTGCAAAGGGAAACTGGCTGAGTTGCCCATAGTAACCATTTAAATGGATCCTTTCATTTTTCAAAGGAGCTCTGAAAAATGAACGGTGAAATCTGATTGGTTGCCCTGGGCAACTAAGCCACTTTCCTTTTGCACCATTTTTGATAATTCTGCCTCACTATATACATTTTATATATATATATATATATATATATATATATATATTGTCCATCAATACACTGTCAGCGGCAGATACACCTCCAGTGCAGGGATTTATTAAGAACCGCGTCTAAAAGGCTGGTCTCAATAAATGTGCCCCATAGTATTTATGGCCAGTTTTAGCTTTATATCAGGGAGGCAGTGAGGGCAGCAGCAGTAAAAGAGTGTTTAGGTAAAAGACAGTTTAGGGAAAACTTAGGAAAAAGTACAAAATCAACATATAAAGTATATCACTTGCCCTACATATTTAACAAAAAAAATTAAACAACAGTTATACTTTATTTCTTGAAGCTATTCTGTGGTGGAATTAAAATGAAATAAATATACATATCTGTCCTGTAACAACCTTGGCATTTTTTAATTAAGAGTGTCGATTTTATATTAACCCACAATTATTTTAATTTTGAATCGGATTTTTACCTACAGACACGGGGCACGGCTATGGGTACCAGGTATAGCCCCCGACTGGGGGTGGACCTGGTACTATGGCAAAGATACATAGATGATGTGTTTTTTATTTGGAAGTCAGGTAGGGAAGCATTGGACAAATTTTTATTAGAGATCAATTTTAACAATTTTAATTTAAATTTTACCTATAATATTAATAAAGAAAGAGTTGAATTTTTGGACTTACAAATTTTTACAAAAGACACAACATTACAAAGCTGTACTTACATCAAACCCACAACTAGGAACAGCTATATTTTATATAGCAGCTGTCATTTACCAAGCTGGCTAATCAATATACCGCAGGGCCAATTTCGTAGAATAAAGCGCAATTGCACAGCAGACGTTCATTTTGAGGAATAAGCTAGGGAAATGAAGAAGGCATTTTTGGAGAAGGACTATCCTGAGGAACTAATTAATAGTTCCTTAAATAAAGTTAGGAGTATGAAAAGAGAAGAATTTTTCCTAGTAAGCAAAAAGGATAAACAAAGAGAGAAAGAAGATTTGAGGATTATTTTGCCCTTTAATGAGGAATATAGAAATATGCAAAAAATAATAGGCAAACACTGGCATTTACTTCAAAAAGACAAAATAATAGGTGCCCTAATACCAATGAAACCACAAATCTCCTTTACTAAAGCTCCCAGCTTAGGTACTCTAGTAGCACCAACGATAAAAAGGAAAGACACAAATAAGCAAAGTATACAAAAATGGTTAAATATGGAAGGTTTCCATAGATGTGGTAAATGTGGGAACTGTAAGGAAACCACATTCCCCCGCAAAACCAAAGAAATTATATCCAGGACTAATAATCATAAACATATAATAAAAGAATTCCTCACTTGCAATTCGGATAACGTCATATACATTATTGAATGCCCATGCGGACGTCAGTATGTGGGAAGAACAAAAAGAACCTTAAAAAAACGCATCTCCGAACATGTAGCGAATATTAGAAAAGGTTTGGATACGCATGCGTTGTCCAAACATTTTAAATTGAAGCATGACAAGAACCCAAAAGGATTAATATTCGCAGCAATAGACAAAGTGGAGAAAGGATGGAGGGGAGGAGACCATATAAGCAAGATGTCCAGGCTAGAGACACAAAGAATTTACGAACTTAACACTTTAATGCCGGGGGGACTGAACGCGGAATTTGAATTGTTCGGGTTTCTGTGAATTTGGGTGGATGTGCCCCACTGACGGCAAAACCCCTTTCAGTGTATTCAAGCTGGGGGGTTCGGCCCTTAGTGAGACACATCCACTAGCACATCATATTTTCAGAACCACAGATCATTCAACCCCACATTGTCATTATCGGAAATAAGTGTCATAAGGGAATTTTTAAGTGAATTATTAAAGCTAACAAGTAATGAGTAACAACGTTCAGATTATCAAAATATTAAAAAGATACAGTATAATAAAGAAGACAATTAAGATCAATAGAACTAATGTATTGTGGGAAAAAATAAGGACCGTCAACTACTTTTTTTATTAAGTTTTATTAGTAGCATTGTCAGATATCACTTCGTTTTAAGATATCCAGTGGAATTTATTGCTATAGGTAGAAAGGCTATTAATTCATATGTTTTATTATTATAGGTAGAAAGATTATTAATTCATATGTTTCAAAATATTTTATTGATTACCTTTGTATACATATATATTTATTAACACACGTATATATTTATCAATATTACTGTGTGCTTAATAATATTCAGTCATCGAATATATGGCCATTATAGATGCTTTGGATTTTAATTTAGCGAAATGTAGAATTATAGAAATAGCCTAATTAATAAATAGGAAAATAGGATGTATTGGTTTATCCTTTATCTTATTCATATGGATGTTACATGCATGTGACTATTAGCCCTTGATAAGTGCTGTACAGATTGGTCCCTTATCTACGTAATATTATATCTTGCCTTAAGAATTAGTAAGCGGCTTACATATAGATTAAACTTAACAAATGACTGGTAATAAGGTAGATCCAGACAGAGTAATAAAATCTTGGACACACATATCGTACTGATTGTCATCACAATGTGGAAAATAGGAGGAGCAACATCAAATTGGACAATTGGATTCAGCAGCACATTTTGGCATAAAAAGGTCTTTTGGAAGGGGGATTGTTCATCACTGAGGAAGGGGCAACGTGAAGCCCCGAAACGCGTTTGATCCAAGACCCCCAGCTTACCTTCACACGAACTCCTGTTGTACCCAGTGCCGCAGTCATTCTAGGTTTGCGCTATAAATCCGGAACGCTTCCCAAGCAAAGAGGACCTGGCACGCTGACTCACGAGGAGCTTGTAATTCTCATACCTAGAGAACAAGCTCTTTTTTCGTGACCGCCGAGTCATACCAGCGTGGAAGCAGGCAAACAGAGGCTTGGAGGACATCGGCTCTTGAATTGCACGGAGCGGTGCCCAGAGCCACATAGACCGGAGGCGGAGACGACCAGAAGGCGAGCAGTCGGATACACAGAGAACCGGAACCACAGCAGTGAAAGGAATACCTATAATTACTGAACAGTGAGTAGAAGCGGGACGCCGCAACCAAACACTCACTATAAGAGAACACTGCCTTCATTGCTTTTTTGTCCTCTGGAATAATCGGAGACTTTTTCTAACTTATTACCCATCCCTAAATTGGATTGAGATATTATTTATGAAGCACCAACTCTGCTATTTCACATTTTAGCTGCATTATTAATTGAGTTTAACTTTATCAATTCTAGTCTATTGTATATTTAATTGTATTTTACCAATGTATTCCATTTTAGACTTTAAGTAGCACAGTATATTGTATTGCATTTTATCATCCACATCCAGCTTTTATTAATAAATTGTTTAATTACTATTTTCGTATGGTTCCATGTGTAGTGTGAGTGCCCAGTATATTGTTTTATATTTGTTCATTTGTTAAAGGAAGGGCGAATCCTTTATTACTGAGAGCACCTCCTCCTGTGGTTTCACTCACTCCTGTGCGTCTCATATCAGCTACTCAACCTTGGCATCATGTCCACATAATCCGATCTATCATGCACAACTATATTTCCACACTTGTCACTAAGTTTATTATTACAGAATTGTCGATTTTTTAATTAATCACATGCCTGTTTTTCTTTCAAACTCAAGTTAGAGCATGTTTTACTCTTTTTTTCAGTTTAATTTTGCTGAAATCTTGACTAACTAGCTCTACAAAACTTTATATTTGAGGAAAAAGTTGGTGTCATTTTGTACTTTAAAGATTTAAAGGGGTATCTATTTAAAGAAAGATCCCTTCATTCTCAAGATGTAAAACTTCAAGAATTTCTAAAGCTTCTCTATTTTTTGTAACATTTTTATGTCCTGTTCCTCAAAGTGCATTTAGAAAGTCTTTAGACCCTTTTACTTTATTTCACATTTTGTTATGTTGTGGTCTTGTGCTAAAAAAAAAAAAAAAAAAATCAATCTGCACTCAATCCTTCCTAATTAGAAAGTGAAAACTGAATTTTGGAAATATTTGCAAATTTAGTAAAAGTAAAAACAAAAATTTTGCATGGACAACAGTATTCAGACCCTTTGCTATGACACTTGAAATTTTGCGCTGGGGCTTCTCATTTCTCTTGATTATCTTAAAAATGTTTCTATACCTTGATTTGAGTCCACCTGTGGTAAATTCATTTGATTGAACATGATTTGGAAAGACAAAGCCCTGTCTATATAAGGTCTCACAGCTGACAATAAATATCAGAGCAAAAACCAATCCATATGGATGAAAGAACTTCCTGTAGAGCCTAGAGTCAAGATAGTGTGGAGGAACAGATCTGGAGAAAGTTCTAAAAAAAATTCTGGTGCACTGAACGTTCCCAAGAGCACTGTGGCCTCCATAATTCTTCAAAGAAAGAGGTTTGGACCAGGCCTACTCCTAATGCTAACCACTCAACCAAACTAAGTAATTTGGGGGAAAGGGCCTTGGTAAGAGAGGTGACCAAAAATCCAATGGTCACTCTGGCTGAGCTTCAAATATCCTGTGTGCAGATGGGAGAAACTTCCTTAAGGTCAACCATCACTGCAGCATTCCACTAATCTGGGCTTTATGGCAGAGTGGCCAGAAAGAAGCCTCATCTCAGTAAAATACACATAAAAGTGGCAAAAAAGAAACTAAAGGACTCTCAGACTGATTGAACTTTTTGGCCTCAATTCTAAGAGTCATATTTGGAGGAAACCAGGCACTGCCCAGTACTATCCCTACAGTGAAGCATGGTGGTGGTGGCATCATGCTGTGAGGTTGTTTTTCAGCAGCTGCGATAGGGAGACTGGTCAGAGTTGAGGTAAAGCTGTATGGAGCAAAGTACAGAGATTCATTCTTAATGAATTCTTCCCATTCTTAATGAAAACCTGATCCAGAGCGCTCTGGGCCTCAGGCTGGTTTGAACGTTCATCTGACAACTAGAAAACAACCCTTAGCATACAGCCAAGACAACATAGGAGCTGGTTAGGGTCATCTCTGTGAACGCTCTTGAGTGGCCCAGCCAGAACACTGGCTGGGGCCTCATCTGGAATATGCAGTTCAGTTCTTGGCACCAGTACATAGAAAGGATGTACTGCAGCTGGAAAAAGTACAAAGGAGAGCGACTAAACTGATAAGGGACATGGAGGGTCTTAGTTATGAAGAAAGATTAAAATAATTGAATTTATTTAGTCTTGAGAAGAGACGTCTAAGGGGGGACATGATTAACCTATACAAATATATAAATGATAATAAGTGGCAGGTTTTCATAAAAAATATATCCACATTTATTATTACCTAAAACTACATATATTACCTCATTTAATATGTACATACAATACAAATAAAAACCAAAAATGCATCAAGTATGAACAATGAATAAAAAATGTGCCAAATTGTGCAGTCTAGGTCCCTCTATAAGTATATTGTGCGGAGCTCTCGCACTGATTAAGAATTAAAATGTTCCACAGCAGTATAAAAGGAATTGATACAGTGTCTTAATAATGCGTGCCTCCTTATAATAGTGTTCTTAGATGGTTTCAAGTTGCCACTTCTTAGACTGATACTAGATATAGTATGCAGCGGTACTCAACCAATTAGATTGTTACTGTTTGGGTCGGCGGTACAAATAAAGAACAACAAATAAAGGATATGAAAATAGAGATGGATACTCTAAAAAAGACGACGAATATGTGAGATTACAAAATAATCTTTTAAAAAAAGTATAGAACAAGAAATTATACAAAAAAATATATATATATTTTCTAGCACTCTAAATAAGCAACATCCACCAAAGGGAATGGTATCTACGGTAAGTGAGCCAATAATGGAAGATCAGATGTACCCACACAAAATAGATACCAAAGCCTGGCAACTGCTTTTTTATGGAAGAGATTATCACAAAAATCACAAATACAACACAAAAATCACACTGTAAAAATTCCCAAAAAAACTGAGCATATACATTATCACAAGTAGTAAAAAAAATCACACTCCATATATAGGGCAGACATCTTTCACAATACCCAATACATTTGCATTCACGAACCAAATCCCTTCCACATTCACGACAGTTAACGAACAGGTAAAGAAGAACAATATCACGACAACTGCACAAATTCACACACAAATAACTCAAACCCTGGGAAGAAAAAAAAAGAGAATACGAAGGGGTAGATTTAAACGAAAGTATGAATCAGAAAATATGGAAACCAGCGGACACAACATTATAAATTTGAGCACAGTTACACTTAATGAAGGTCAATTAAAATTATTAAATAAAGGACTAAAATTTTCACCTACGGCACCGTTAAAAAATTCAAGGTTTACATTGGTATTGAGAAGTATATAAAGAAACTTTGTTGCAAGAAATACTTTACGGAAAATCCTATTGAAAAATAGGACATAGTAACATCTACATATAAACATGTGGATTTAAAAATAAAATCGAAAATGTATCCAAGACAGGAGTTGGGAAAGGAAATATTAGCATTCAGAGGAGCAGTAGAGGCTGATATCAGAAAAATAACAACTAAAAATAAGAAAAACAATCTTACTGAAGATGAAATAAAAGCATTAAAAGATCTTAAGAAGAATCGTCAAATCACCATTCACCCTGTCGATAAGGGCGGAGCAATCGTGATTTTAAGTACTAAAAATTATGAAGAAGAATGTTTAAGACAGTTGTCTGATACCAGCACCTATGTAACTCTGGATGGAGATCCATTAACAAAATATGAGGATGAATTGAAAGACATGTGTAAAATAGCTGTCCAGCTCAGGGCGGTGGCGATGGGGAGCCCTTGTGCCCCCACGTTCGCAAGCCTCTACCTGGGCTGGTGGGAGCGAGAAGTCGTTTTTACGGATGGCAATGTCAAATGGACACAACACGTCAATTTATGGTTACATTTTATCGATGACGTGTTCATCCTATGGTCTGGGGAAATATCAGATTTTGACAACTTTGTGCAGGTTTTAAATATAAATGAAATGGGACTCTTTTTCACCTCAGAGATCCATATGGATAAGATTGACTTTCTTGACTTGACAGTGTTTAAGGACCAGGAGGGATGCCTAGGGACCCGTCTCTTCCGAAAGAAGACTGCCACAAATAGTCTGCTGCAATGGGACAATTACCATCCGGGGGCCCTTATAAAAGGCATCCCAAAAGGGCAATATTTGCGGTTACAAGGTATTGGACTATTTGGTGGCAGCAAAGGACACAGAGGTTTCGGAGGAGAGGGTACCCACAGCATGTTTTGGCAAAGGCACATCAGCACTCACTGGCAGCTGACCATAATACTTTACTGGTTCCACGGTTGAAACAACCAGAGGATGACAAAGTACGCATTATTGCAACATTTGATAAGGCTCATGACACCATTCGGGCTACCCTCACCCAATTCTGGGGAATTTTACAATCGGACCCAGATTTGGGTCATTTAGTGGGTGATGAACCAAGCATCACATATCGCCGGGGGAGAAACCTACGTGATAGGTTGGTGCATGGATTGTATCAATCTCCTGTTGCATCCACCTGGCTGGGCACCAGGCCGGTGGGCACATTTCGATGCAGCGGCTGTGTTGCATGCAATGTCATCAAAACAGGAAGTATTTTTATGAGCACGGTCTCGCAAAAACGATACACGATCAGATCTTTTATTAATTGCAAAACCAGTGGCATTGTGTATTTGGCAACATACAAATGTGGGATGCAATATGTGGGAAAAATAATCCGAGAATTTCGGAGACGGATCGGTGAATACCTAAACGATATCCGGAATGGTGCAGATACCCCAATTGCACGGCATGTTGCTGGTGTCCATAGCAATGAAGCAGATCCAATCCATTTTCAGGTGATTGAGGCAGTAAGAAGATCTGTGAGAGGGGGTGAATTTGATAAAAAAAAGTATTGCAAAAAGAGGCACAATGGACCTTCAGGTTACGGACGGTGCGCCCTGAAGGGTTAAATGAATACATCTCTTTTGCCTTCTTTATTTAATATAGTTCTATCGGATTTGATATGATAACCACTGTATTTTCAGTATGGATCCTATGTAATCTCCGATAGTTCATCACCCCCTGTACAATACAACATATATTAGTCTGTTTAACATCAATCAGTCTTATCAGTGGTTGCTCTGGATATAATTCCGGTTCCTTGATATCCCTATCGTCTTAATATGGGATTACAATATGGAACCTGTATATACTTAGGGCTCATTGATTTGGGATAAAAAAAAAGCGTCCTAACTGTGCTTAGTATCTGTAAGATTAATAGTCCGCTCTCAGTATATTATACACATATGTACCTGCTTATGGTCTATTAACCGCCAAATTATTCCTATGTGAATTACAGTGTGTTGACACTGGTAGTGGATCGTTCCTGGAGTGGGCGGCTGTGAGGGGGGCGGTGGTTTACTGAGGTAACCGCATCTCTAGCCCCACCATTTGCTGCCTCGGGGATTGCTTCAGCCCTCTGTGGGAGTGGCTTAGATGATTTAATCAGCTGTTTCTGGCACCCGCGTCACTGCCATCCTAGCGCCGACGCTGCCGCCTCCACATGTGAGAGGGGCAGCGCTGTTTGTTTGTCTGTGTGTCGTCTGCCTATGCCCTGAGCTCCTGATGATTTAGAGAAACGCGTCGAGCGTTACTGGGCGATATTAGGCACATACTAAATTAGCTGCTAGGATTAGGGCACTGTGCCGTCCCGGACACATAGTTTTGCGAGGGAGTCAGTGCTTGGGGTATTAAATAGGAGTATTTAGGGGTGTTATCCTAGTTCAGACAGTGTGAGCTTACAGTACTCGGATAGAACACTGTATACAGGATCTAGCCCCCCTCCTTGCCCCACCTACAGCCTTGTCCCCCCCTGTGCCCGGTAATTGTCTGTAGGTGCATTACATCACGACCACAGCTGTGGTGAATGCCCAACAGGTGATTTGGACTCTTTACCCGGCAAGCTACAATTGGCAATTGGCAGTTGGTCACAACAGGACCACAGGGTTTATTTATGAGTCAGTGATTAATCTCCTCACACCCCGCAGTTAGGCATAGGGGGTATTTCTGAAGGAGGACTCTCTGACCAACCCGTTGCCAATTCAGCTATGTGTATAGCTTAGCAAGGGTCAGTCCTGATCGTGATTATTTTGTAATAGTTATTCACCCTCCGTTCTCCTGTTATGTCCTCCAGTATGTTCGGGGACTTGGTTATAGTAGGAGGAGACTGCCCTTGTTCTGCTGGGCGTCTCTTTCTCCTAGGCTGTAGCGCTGGCAATCGCATCACAGAGCTCACAGCCTGGGAGAAAAAAACTCCCAGGCTGTGAGCTCTGCGCTGCGATTGGCCAGGAGAAGGAGACGCCCAGCAGAACAAGGGCAGACTCTGCCTACTATAACCAAGTCCCCTAAGTCTCCGCCTACTATAACCAAGTCCCCGAACATACCGGAGGACATAACGGGAGAACGGAGCGTTGCCCAGGGATAATAGTAAGTGCAATGAGATCCCTGGGCGCTGCTGTATATGTCATTATACTTAGTTCACAATGTTTGGACGATGAAAGTTCCTCTTTAATGTGGAGCATAAAAAGATATCTAACATCATAAACAAATACTGGCATCTATTAAAATAGGATAAAGTGTTGGCGACTACTCTTCCAAGTAGACCACTGATCATATTTACTAGAGCTCCAAATTTGAGTCTACAAATAGCCCCTACCGTTAGGAGCCAAAAAGAAAGATCTATAACCACACCTTGGGAGAACCTGAAAGGTTTCTATAGGTGTGGATTGTGCAGCAATTGTAGAATCACCAAGTTTGATAGAAAAACTACCACTATAGCATCTAAGTCCAACACATTTAAGTGGGAAATTAAAGAGACACTAACGTGTAATAGTGAGGCAGTGATTTATATTATGGAGTGCCTGTGCGCAAAACAATACGTAGGACGTACGGGAAGACTATTAAAGACCAGAATCGCGGAACATATTAATAACATTAAAAAAGGATATGAGAAACATACTCTCTCACAGCATTTTAATCTATATCATGCCAGGAATCCAGCGGGTTTGAAATATGTGTCAATACAATCAGTAAAGAGGGAATGGAGGGGAGGAGATTTTTTTTCTAAAATATCTAGATATGAATCAAAAATTATATACGAATTTGGATCGCTGGCACCTTGGGGACTCAATTCGGAAATTGAGATTTTTGGTTTTCTGGAATAGGGTCGGTGGCAAGTTTACATGACATGTCGTTGCCAGGCTGTTTTACCAGCTCAGCAACGTGTCCTGCATCCTCCCACCGACCCCACGACGCCAATGACCACCAGGGGTGATCCTCAAATTTTTTTCAAATTTTTTCTATATTTCTTTTAATATATGTCATGTTTCACTATATAGGTTTTATCATATTTCATTTTCTTTATTTCCATTTTTATTTTTGGCATACTTTTTTGCATTATTTGTATTTTTTGTATTTTTTATATTCTATATATCATGTCTGTATTCGCATTCTGGGGGTTCAACTATAAACAATATGGTAGGAACAATATAGTATAAGGTCTGAACAAATGTATAGGCACAATCTAAATAAGATGGAAATACAATATATGAGATGCATTTGAGGATTACAATTCATGGTTCATCTTAAGGAATGTTTATTCTAAAGTACTATATGAGACATATGGAGGGAGTGATGGAGGTTGTGAATGAGGTTTATGGAAAAAGGAGGTGTTATATAAAAAGGTGCAACCACATAAACGCAATGTCTGAATGGAAAACGAATACTAAGATGAAATATAATCCAGCCCAGGTTTTATACATCAGTCCCTATCTGTGGCAGGCCGGTCCTGATTTTATAAGTCACATGATTCCTATAGACCGTAGGTAATAATCTTTATGTCCCTCGTTCTCATTATATTTTTAACCACTGAGGAAGAAACCCAAGAGGTTTCGAAACACGTCTGGTGATTGAAAGCACAGCAGTTTATACTATAGAGTGCGATTCTTTGCAGCAAGAATTTCACAATTAAAGATCTGAGCCGCCGTTACAGCGTACGTTGAAAGATAGTGCCGGCACTAGCACACGTGCAAGAAAAATTAACAGCTGCTCCACAAGAGATCTGAAAGCTCAACACAGCCACGTACGTACTACCTAACAATGTTGGCAGCGACGGATCTGGTAATAACATACTCTACCAAACTATCTCCTGTATCAACTATACAATCTGTTGAATGAGTCGGACGATGGTGGCGTAACCACTCCACAACTAATGCACATCTTATGTGGAGTAGCTAGCCACATGAGGACGTATTGTTTTAATAATTTGCACAACAACGTTACCGCCGACCCAAACAGTAACAATCTAATTGGTTGAGTACCGCTGCATACTATATCTAGTATCAGTCTAAGAGGTGGCAACTTGAAACCATCTAAGAACACTATAATAAGGAGGCACGCATTATTAAGACACTGTATCAACTCCTTTTATACTGCTGTGGAACATTTTAATTCTTAATCAGTGCGAGAGCTCCGCACGATATACTTATAGAGGGACCGTGACTGCACAATTTGGCACATTTTTTATTCATTGTTCATACTTGATGTATTTTTGTTTTTTATTTGTATTGTACGTACATATTAAATGAGGTACTATATATGTAGTTTTAGTTAATAATAAATGTAGATATATTTTTAATGAAAACCAGCCACTTATTACTAATTATATTGAGAGGCTAGGTGGTATTGTGGGCCGTGTTATATTTCAGTTAGCTCCCTTTTTCTGTTATTTTTAGAACAAAATAATTTTTTATTAGAATTTTCAAAGAAATTTCAATATAACATACAGAAAAATTAAATTTTTCACAAAATGGGCCATAAAAAAAAAACGGTGAAAAACTGTTCCATGTAAAATGCCTCAAAAGACAAGGGGGCACTGCCTCCGACTGTAGAAAATAAAGTTCAGTCTCCAGAAGCGTCAAAGCTTCTTTACTGTAAGAACTGTGAAGCTGTGGACGTGGTCACAGCAGGAACAGTGGACAGTTTTAAAAATTGTTTAAATGAATTCTTAAAAGTAAGCAACATTAATGCTTATGAAAATGTGTAGAAATCTGAGTCTCGCTTCCTTCTGGGATTCACGTCCCTACCTATCCCTTGGTTAAACTTGATGGACTTGTGTCTTTTTTCAACCGTATCAACTATGTAACTACATAACACTAACTAGAACCCAGTCAAACATCTTTGGAGAGACGTGAAAATGTCTCTCCACCAATGGTTCCCATCAAACCTGACAGAGGATCTGAGAGAATAACAGAAATTCCAGGTGTGCAAACCTTGTGGCATCATACCCAAGAAGACTGGAGGCTGTAATCGCTGCTAAAGGTGCTTCAAATAAGTCCTGAATGAAGAGTTTGAAAACTTATGTCAATGGAAGGTGTTAGTTTTTCCTCTTCAATAAATTAGCAAAGATTACAAACATTCTGTTTTTCACTTCCTCATTATGGGGTATAGAGTGCAGAATAATGGGGAAAGTTTTGAACTGTTTTTCGCTTTAGGCTGCAACATAACCAAATGTGAAAAAAACTGAAGGGGTCTGAAGACTTTCCAGTTGCGCTGTATTTGTATGCACTTTATGCAACACCAATTTGCATTCAAATAAATGAATATCTTTAATCCATGTGAAATTATGAGAGGAAGGGAGGGTGTGAAAGTCAGACCTTTACTTAACAGTAATCGCTGAGGTATTGTGAGGATATGAGAAGTCAAGTTTATAATTTGACTTGGTTCTTTCTCTGTACATATTCTTTTTTGTACATATCCATTTAACATGTAGATAAAGTTAATACAAGCTACTTACTAATGTATTGTTATTATCTATATTGCTTTATTTGCTGGCTTGGTTCATTTCTCCAAAACATTATACACTGCGTGTTTCCATGGTTACGACCACCCTGTGGTGGCCGTGCTTGCACACTATAGGAAAAAATGCTGGCCTCTCTGGTGGCCGGGACCATGTGAGCTCATGTAAGCTGGTACTTTTTTCTATAGTGTACAAGCACAGCCATGCTGTAACCATGGAAACCTTCTCTGCATAATAAATGCTATTTTCTAATGTATTCAGCGGCATTTGTAGAGTTGATGTTTATGCTGGTATTTTGCACCCATATTTGTATGGTATTCTGTTCTGGTTGCAAAGAAATTTTGGAAGGTTAATATTTCCTATTTTTACATTTCCATTTCATACTTGCTCCCTCTCACCTCTAAAGTGCTTTTCTGAGTCTTCTGTATGCAATGTTTCTGATTCTGAAAAGTCTGTATACTGTGTATTTATGTTGATATTGTTCGGAAGATTTTTCCTAAATATATATATATATATATATATATATATATATACTTGATCAGTATTCCTGTTCATTACAAAGTGCTAGGTCCAGCACCAAAGACTGCAGTGAACAGTGGAATAAGAGGGTTTGGGGTGTCAGGTTCCTACTGATTGGATATTGGTTACTTATTCTGAGGATAGGTCATCAGTATTCGGATCCTGGAAAACCACTTTAATTTTCACCTTTGATGACATCTACAGTAGATCTTTTTGTCACTTAGATTCCAAGTTTTGGAACTATGGATATTGGTTAATTTCTTCAGTCTTTTTTATTCTTTGTTCTAGTTCTTCAATGAATTTATTGAACAGTCTCTTTTCATATTCTAATAAATAATTTATTTATTATTTATTTAGTCTAAGGAGGCTTTCTGTCAAAAGTCTCTTCTACCCCTTTACAAAACCTATATCTTCCAAATGCTCATTAGTCCTTTGAAAATCATCTTTTACTGAAGGTACAGTCAGGTCCATAAATATTGGGACATCGATACAATTGTAACATTTTTGGCTCTATACACCACCACAATGGATTTAAAATGAAACGAACAAGATGTGCTTTAACTGCAGACTGTCAGTTTTAATTTGAGGGTATTTACATCCAAATCAGGTGAACGATGTAGGAATTACAACAGTTTGCATATGTGCCTCCTACTTGTTAAGGGACCAAAAGTAATGGGACATAATAATAATCATAAATAAAACTTTTACTTTTTAATACTTTGTTGCAAATCCTTTGCAGCCAATTACAGCCTGAAGTCTGGAACGCATAGACATCACCAGACGCTGGGTTTCATCCCTGGTGATGCTCTGCCAGGCCTCTACTGCAACTGTCTTCAGTTCCTGCTTGTTCTTGGGGCATTTTCCCTTCAGTTTTTTCTTCAGCAAGTGAAATGCATGCTCAATCGGATTCAGGTCAGGTGATTGACTTGGCCATTGCATAACATTCCACTTCTTTGGTCATTGTCCATCTGCACTGTGAAGTGCTGTCCAATGAGTTCTGAAGCATTTGGCTGAATATGAGCAGATAATATTGCCCGAAACACTTCAGAATTCATCCTGCTGCTTTTGTCAGCAGTCACATCATCAATAAATACAGAAGAACCAGTTCCATTGGCAGCCATACATGCCCACGTCATGACACTACCACCACCATGCTTCACTGATGAGGTGGTATGCTTAGGATCATGAGCAGTTTCTTTCCTTCTCCATACTCATCTCTTCCCATCACTCTGGTTCAAGTTGATCTTGGTCTTATCTGTCCATAGGATGTTGTTCCAGAACTGTGAAGGCTTTTTTAGATGTCGTTTGGCAAACTCTAATCTGACCTTCCTGTTTTTGAGGCTCACCAATGGTTTACATCTTGTGGTGAACCCTCTGTATTCATTCTGGTGAAGTCTTCTCTTGATTGTTGACTTTGACACACATACACCTACCTCCTGGAGAGTGTTCTTGATCTGGCCAACTGTTGTGATGGGTGTTTTCTTCACCAGGGAAAGAATTCTTCGGTCATCCACCACAGTTGTTTTCCATGGTCTTCCAGGTCTTTTGGTGTTGCTGAGCTCACCGGTGCGTTCCTTCTTTTTAAGAATGTTCCAAACAGCTGTTTTGGCCACGCCTAATGTTTTTGCTATTTCTCTGATGGGTTTGTGGTGTTTTTTCAGCCTAATGATGGCTTGCTTCACTGATAGTGACAGCTCTTTGAATCTCATCTTGAGAGTTGACAGCAACAGATTCCAAATGCAAATAGCACACTTGTAATGAACTCTGGACCTTTTATCTGCTCATTGTAATTGGGATAATGAGGGAATAACACACACCTGGCCATGTAATGGCTGAGAAGCTAATTGTCCCATTACTTTTGGTCACTTAAAAAGTGTGAGGCACATATGCAAACTGTTGTAATTCCTACACCGTTCACCTGATTTGGATGTAAATTCCCTCAAATTAAAGCTGACAGTCTGCAGTTAAAGCACATCTTGTTCGTTTAATTTCAAATCCATTATGGTGATGTTTAGAGCCAAAAATTTTAGAATTGTGTCGATGTCCCAATATTTATGGACCTGACTGTATGTGTTAGACAGTGGGTGTGGAACCACTGTATAAACCAAACAGATTTGGCTTCTGGCCACTCTTAAGAGCATTATCCTGGCAGTCTCCTGGTTATCAATCTTTAACCCCTATACAGGAATCTGGACTCCACTGCAGAGGAACCATCAGGCCATTACCTCCAGGA
The DNA here is from genome assembly GCF_905171765.1 of Bufo bufo. Taxonomy (NCBI): domain Eukaryota; kingdom Metazoa; phylum Chordata; class Amphibia; order Anura; family Bufonidae; genus Bufo; species Bufo bufo. The sequence continues at coordinate 201,090,880 of NC_053392.1, read as the reverse complement.
GTAGTCTCTGTTTGGTTGACATCTGAGCCATGGGTGTCAAGAGACACCGGTATGTAACACCAAAGGGACAGGCAGTAGTCTGTATCAGGTCAAGGTCAGGGCAGGCAGGGTTCGTGAAAGTTTGAAAAACAGTGTGAGGTTAGGTCAAGCAGCTCAGGGTCAAGATGTAGATCAAGCAGAGATCAGTACTGGAGGGTTAAAATCTTGATCATGAGCCAAAGACCATACATGAGAAAGTCAAACCAGCAAATGTGTCACCTTTGCAGTAAACTACTAAGTAGAACCTATTGCTCAGACATCCTCCACAATATACCAGGGTGGAGCACTGGACTCTGCCAGGCTGGGTATTTCCCACCAGGAGGTCAGATGTTTAAATGTTCAGCACGGTGGGTAAGGAGTTCCTGTATTGTGCCGTACATGTATTGCACACTGATCAGGTCGGCACAGGAGCTGACAGCCAGGCCCCTTCTGAAACTATTGGCATTAGAGATAACTCAGATGCCAGCCAATTAACCATTTAGATGCCCCATCTAAGGACGATCATCAGTACTGATGGTTGCTATGGCCACCCAAAGTTCTGCCAGCTAGGGAAGCTTATCACGCTCTGCCACAGACAGGGTCTGATAGGCGAACTATAAGTGTAAAAACTGACACAATGCATTACAGTACAGTAAGTATAGTAATGCATTGGACCAGTAATGAGACAATCAGAAGTTTTACTCCCCTAGTTCGGCTAGAACAAGTAAAAAGTAAAAAAAAAAAAAAAAAGGTATTTACTATTGAAAAACAAACAGAGAAAATAGACATACTTGGTACTGCCACTTCTGTAAGGCAACCTGCTCTGTAAAAATAAAAAATATAATCTACCACATTAGGTGAACGCCTTTGAAAAAGCATAATATCAAGCAATCAAAGCGTTTTATGTACACCATGATGGTGCAAATAAAAGGTCAAATCATCCTGCAAAAAATGAGCCCTCACACAAGACTATCACCAGAGAAATAAAAAATATATGGCTGTCAGAAAATGGCGAGACAAAACAATGATTACATTTTTCAAAACTGCTTTAATTGTGTAAAGTGGTAAAAGAAAAAAAACGAAATAAAATTAGTATGTAATCATACTGACCGGCAAAATAAAGTTGACATCATTTTTCACACACAGTGTACGCTTCCCAAAAAGCTAAATAAAAAGCATCAAAAAGTTGTAAGTATGTACTGTAGTAGTACACGGGATAGCGCTACTTTAACTAAAGTTAAGAAGAGGTTAAGGATTACAGTTTACATATGAATACTGCTGTGAGAGGAGGGACCGGTGTATTGGGGGACACTGTTATGGGGGAATCTGTGGATGACACATATATAGCATAAGATGCTATATAAGTGTCATCCACAGATCCCCCCATAACGCTCCCATCCACAGATCCCCCTCCCCATAGCAGTGCCATCCACAGATCCCCCATAACAGTGCCATCCACAGATCCCCCATAACAGTATCATCCACAGATCCCCTCCATAACAATGTCATCCACAGATCCCCCATAATAGTGTCATCCACAGATCCCCCATAATAGTGTCATCCACAGATCCCCCCCATAACAGTGTCATCCACAGATCCCCCATAATAGTGTCATCCACAGACCACCATTAGTTCAAAACCCACCAAAAGCACACCTTTTGGTTAAAAATATTTTTTTTCTTATTTTCCTCCTCAAAAACCTAGGTGCGTCTTATGGGCAGGTGCGTCTTATAGGGCGAAAAATACGTTATATAGTAAGTGGAGAGGATGTGCATATATACTGTGGATGGAGGAGCTGTGTATATACTGTGAGTGGAGGAGCCGTCCTTATACTGTGGGTGTATAGGGGGAACTGTACTATTCTCAACATAGTTTGCAATGTGGCTGGCACTCATGACACTTGAGAAAAAGGGAGGTCCCTCGAAACGTTGCATAGCGGAGTACTACTGCTCCCTGTCTTGAATGAACTTGCCCGGAGAAAGAGATACTAAGTCCAGGGGTGAATGCACGAAGAAGCCGTCACACTGAAACAAAGCCGTAGCGAGGCGGTGCAAGCAAAATAGACTAAGGTTTTTATAACCCATTTTTTTTATATAACTGTTTTATCTTTTTTCATCAAATAAAGGGAACTAATTTAATATATTCCTGGTTATAGATAACATATCTGGATTACATGGACTGTGGAAGTCCAATTAATCAGGATAAAGACTAGCCACTAATAATCTGCTATTTAAAGGGGTATTCAACATCAAACAACAGCCCCCGCATGTGCTTGGCCCCACACAGGTGATATACTTACCCCGCTCCCTGCGTCGCTCCTGGTCCCGCACCGCTGCTGCTTCTCCCTGTACACGGATTAAAACATCTGATGTCGGGGTGGAGCAGTCAATGGCAGGTGGGGAAGGGGACGAGAATCGAGGGTGACACTAGGGAGGCTTGTCCCCATCTGCCATTGGCTGCCCCCTCCCCCCACCCGCGACACCGGATGTTTTCATCCATGTAGAGGGAGAAGCAGCAGCGGCAGTGCGGGGACCAGGAGCGGCGCGGGGACCAGGAGCGGCGCGGGGAGCAGGGTAAGTATATTCCCTCTGAGAGGCCAGGCACATGGGGGGGTCATCATGCTCAACGCAGGTCTTTTTCAATCAAAAGCAAGTGGATGAGGTGAGGTTTTTTTTCTGTTCTTTCTAAGACAACTCCAGCTGCCATTTTAGGAAAAATGATTCATTACCACAAAGCGCGAGGGAATTCGGCTTTGTTTTGAATCAATTAATCATAATGATGGGTCTTTTTAACCCCTTTAAATCAATAAATTATTCAATTGAACTCTAATGGGTTATTGTGATATATTATACTTTATTTTACTTATAGCCAAAGGCTTCTGTCAGCATGATCAACCCTATTAAATCAGGCATATTGGCTGGTAGGGTTGATCATGCTGATGAAAACGATGTATTTTGAATGAATGCCTACATATTAGACGTTATTTTGAATGAATGCCTACATAATAATGCTTATTTTTAATGAAGGCCTACATATTAGCCACAGTGCATTAACAAAATCATGCATTGCTGGCAGAATGCATGATTTTACTAAAAAACACTGTCACCAATGACTGTTTTTACACCTTGACCATCAAACATTATTAGTGAGCCACAGCACAGGCAGCATAAGACAGGGCTGTCTAGCCCTGTCAATAAAAAGGGAGGGGGAATGTACAGAGCACTGAGGGGCATAGCAATAATGGTGCTCCAAGAGCTACCCCAGCCCCTTGGTGCTCGATCTGCCTAATTTGCATGAAGATAAATGTAATGATATCTCCACAATGCTGAAAGCTACAGAGGAAACAAAAAAAATTGTTTTCATCAGCATGATGAACTAGAGATGAGCGGATCGAAGTTCACGAAGTTGAGTTCAATCCAAATTTCAGGAAAATTTCCTCACGCTTCGTGGTAACGAATCACATTTTTTCCTAAAATGGCTGCTGCTCGTGTTAGGACATTAAGCAAAGAAGTCTGTGAACGAGGGATCACCCACAATGCCATGCATACAGCCAATAAACAGCCAGCCCCTATAAATAGCCTCAGCCATTTTGGATTCTGCCATTTTCCAGTGTCCTTAGTGCAGGGAGAGACATCAGCAGTCGCTAGGGACAGTGCTAGGAAAGACTTCATTGTGCTAAAAAAAAACGATTTACAAGTTCAGGGAAAGATTAGTCAAGGTGTAGGGAAACGATAGGGAGGCATCATCTACACTATAAAAGGAGAACAAGGTGCAATAGGAGCGATTCTATTACACCTTGCTGCACTTATAGGGGATATTGCTTTTAGGTTGTTTGCACTATATGATACATAACTAATTCCAGCAAACAAGCAATGTGATTGGGGTGCAAGTTCTATGATAAACCATTTACAGGGTGTATTAATAGGAAAGATACGTACTTCCTATTAGCCTTTCTGTGTTGATTTTACATTGTTTAACTTTTTTTTTGGGGGGGGGGGGGGTTATTATTAGTAAAAAAAAAAAAGGAAAAATATATGTCATAATTGCTGTTCAGTGTTGAAGTTACATTGTACTACAGCCATTTACGGGGTGTATTAATAGGAAAGATACGTACAGTCAGGTCCATAAATATTGGGACATCGACACAATTCTAAATTTTTTGGCTCTAAACATCACCATAATGGATTTGAAATTAAACGAACAAGATGTGCTTTAACTGCAGACTGTCAGCTTTAATTTGAGGGAATTTACATCCAAATCAGGTGAACGGTGTAGGAATTACAACAGTTTGCATATGTGCCTCACACTTTTTAAGTGACCAAAAGTAATGGGACAATTAGCTTCTCAGCCATTACATGGCCAGGTGTGTGTTATTCCCTCATTATCCCAATTACAATGAGCAGATAAAAGGTCCAGAGTTCATTACAAGTGTGCTATTTGCATTTGGAATCTGTTGCTGTCAACTCTCAAGATGAGATTCAAAGAGCTGTCACTATCAGTGAAGCAAGCCATCATTAGGCTGAAAAAACACCACAAACCCATCAGAGAAATAGCAAAAACATTAGGCGTGGCCAAAACAGCTGTTTGGAACATTCTTAAAAAGAAGGAACGCACCGGTGAGCTCAGCAACACCAAAAGACCTGGAAGACCATGGAAAACAACTGTGGTGGATGACCGAAGAATTCTTTCCCTGGTGAAGAAAACACCCATCACAACAGTTGGCCAGATCAAGAACACTCTCCAGGAGGTAGGTGTATGTGTGTCAAAGTCAACAATCAAGAGAAGACTTCACCAGAGTGAATACAGAGGGTTCACCACAAGATGTAAACCATTGGTGAGCCTCAAAAACAGGAAGGTCAGATTAGAGTTTGCCAAACGACATCTAAAAAAGCCTTCACAGTTCTGGAACAACATCCTATGGACAGATAAGACCAAGATCAACTTGAACCAGAGTGATGGGAAGAGATGAGTATGGAGAAGGAAAGAAACTGCTCATGATCCTAAGCATACCACCTCATCAGTGAAGCATGGTGGTGGTAGTGTCATGACGTGGGCATGTATGGCTGCCAATGGAACTGGTTCTTCTGTATTTATTGATGATGTGACTGCTGACAAAAGCAGCAGGATGAATTCTGAAGTGTTTCGGGCAATATTATCTGCTCATATTCAGCCAAATGCTTCAGAACTCATTGGACAGCGCTTCACAGTGCAGATGGACAATGACCCAAAGCATACTGCAAAAGCAACCAAAGAGTTTTTTAAGGGAAAGAAGTGGAATGTTATGCAATGGCCAAGTCAATCACCTGACCTGAATCCGATTGAGCATGCATTTCACTTGCTGAAGAAAAAACTGAATGGAAAATGCCCTAAGAACAAGCAGGAACTGAAGACAGTTGCAGTAGAGGCCTGGCAGAGCATCACCAGGGATGAAACCCAGCGTCTGGTGATGTCTATGCGTTCCAGACTTCAGGCTGTAATTGGCTGCAAAGGATTTGCAACCAAGTATTAAAAAGTAAAAGTTTTATTTATGATTATTATTATGTCCCATTACTTTTGGTCCCTTAACAAGTAGGAGGCACATATGCAAACTGTTGTAATTCCTACATCGTTCACCTGATTTGGATGTAAATACCCTCAAATTAAAACTGACAGTCTGCAGTTAAAGCACATCTTGTTCGTTTCATTTCAAATCCATTGTGGTGGTGTATAGAGCCAAAAATGTTACAATTGTATCGATGTCCCAATATTTATGGACCTGACTGTACGTCCCATTAGCCGTTCTGCAGCAAATTGTTATTGTTATATTTCTTTTTTGGGATGTCGAAATAGGGAAAAAAAAGGAGAAAATATATGTCATAATTGGCATTCAGCGGTGAAGTTGCATTGTACTACAGCCATTTACCTGGTGTATTAATAGGAAAGATACGTACGTCCCATTACCCGTTCTGTGGTGAATTGTGATTGTTATTTTTTGGGGGGGGGGGGAGTAGAAATAGGAAAAAGAATACATCTTAATTGCTGTTCTGCGGTGAATTGTGTCTTTTTTTGGTGTGGGGGGAGTTTATTAATCAGAAAAAAATATCAATGTGTCTTAATTGCCGTTCAGCAGTGAAATAACATTGTACAACAGCCATTTTTGGGGTTATTATTTTAATTTAATTCTTTCATCATACAGTATGTCAGACAGACAGGTGACAGGCCCTTCAAAGGGAATGGGCAGTGGCCAAAATGTTTCTGTCGCAGGCAGCAGAAGAAGGGGGGGGGGGTGGCAGCAGGAGTCGCAGTGAGAGGCCTGAGCACCCGGTGTCATCTAGCGGTCGTGTCTTGACCAGCAACCCAGCAGTGCTTGAATGGTTGACTCGGTCTTAGACTTCGTTGCAAGTGACATCAGACACCCCAAGCCAAGAGTCGGTGGGTTCCTCTGACACAACGCTTAGTTGGCATGTCCCGGGAGCAGGTCCTGTGCCCCCACCTGTCCTGAACCTTCCTCTGTCATTTTCAGTTCCCTCAGCGTGAGAAGTATTATATGAGGTAGGCTCGGCTCCACTTTTCAGCGAGGACGAGCTACTAGAGGACAGTCAGCAGCTACTGCCAAGATCTGGAGGAGACATCCGCCGCTTCCTCCAGTAGGCGGGCAAGTAGTGATAAGGAGAGTCGCGTGGGAGCAGGTGTTGTGAGCGGTCAGGCTCCTGGCCCTGAGACCGTTGAGGGGGGCATCAGTGACTTGCAGACAGTAGCGGATGATGATGATGATGTAGCCAATCGCACTTGGGAGCCGGGTGAAGAAGGGGCTTCATCATCATCATCATCATCATCATCAGAAGAGGGTGGTAGCTTGCGCGTGAGGCAGCGGCTGAGCCAGCAGGGTGGCAGCGTGGCTGTGAGTCAGCAGGTTGGCAGCAGTGGGAGGTCAGGAGCCAAACATGCCAGGGGTAGTGTCACGGCCTATGGTGTACGCTGTGACACTGTTGCCACACTTGCGGTTGCCCGTGGTTACGTGTTTAGTATGCTTGTGTGTGCACTTCCCCTTTAAGACTTCCTCTGTCTGGTGCTGTAAGGGTTAACTCCCTGACTGGGTGTGGTCACTTCGCTTATATCTTCTGTGGTTTCCTGGCTGGAGTCAGTTGTACTTCAGCTGTTGTTGGTGCTGTAGCTCTGCTCCAGTCCAGGGTGTTCCATCTGTCCAGTGAGGGCCACCTTTGTGGTCATCAATGTCATTCCGGTGTCTCCTTCCCTTTCTGTCCCTATTTGTATGGAGTGGGTTATGTTCAGGGAGTTGGTATGTCTAGTTTGGCGTTACATGTCTGGTGGTGTTTGGTGTCCAGCTTGTTTACTAGACATTCCCCTGTGTCATGTTTATTGCAGCTATGGGTGTCCTGGGTTCCTGTGTGGTTGGTGGTGTGTGCTGTGTCCTTTAATGTTGGTGTGGACAGCAGCACTAGTGCACGGGTTCCAGTCATTGTGTCTGTGGCAGGTAAGTGTGTTATTGGTTTCGGTTACCTGCCATCTCTTTATGCTGTATGTGTTCCCCTCTCCTTGCAGCCTGGCCTCAGATAGAGACCCCTGTTCCTCCATTACTTGAATGAACAGGTCGTCTCTTCCCTGCTCCTTGGTGAGGGATTACCAGGGCGACTTAGGGTCTCTATGAATCCTGAGTATGAGTCGTCCTACCATCAGGGTCCGCTCATACGGTGAGGAGTCAGGGAGAGGATTAGGGACGCTGTAGGAGGTGACCTGCTCCCTTATTACTCCTTTTGGCCAGGCTGATTCCCTTTTACCCTTTGACACCACACAGTGGGGGGTTTCCCCCATTCTCCACCGTGACAGGTTTACCACCCGCTTTTGTAGGAGCCTACTGGCCCGGAAAGTAGCGGTGCAGGAGATCACCGAGGCAGCGGTAGCTGGCAGTCAGTGCGGAGTGTTGGTGGGAAAATGCCATACTCGGCGGTGTGGCAATTTTTTGGTAGGCCGCCGGAGGAGGTGAACATGGCCATTTGCTGAATTTGTGGGCAGAAGGTGAAGCATTGCCAGGGTGCCAATGTTGGCACCATGGCCCTACGTCAACACATGCAGCGTCACCATAAAGTGGCCTGGGAGAACCGTGGCTCCAATGTGATGGTCCAGCCTGCTGCAGCAAGCGCTGCATCACCCAGTGGCACGCGACCCAATTTTATCCAGCTGAAGGGAGCTGTCTGTCCTTCCCATCATCTGCTGGTCCTGATGCTCCTTCTACTCCTCGTCAGTCATTCCGTCAGCAATCGATCACTGAAGCGATTGCCAAGAGACAACAGTGTGCATGCACTCATCCAACATCGCAGAAGCAAAACGTGCTCCTGGCCAAGTTGCTGGTGCTGCAGTCCCTCCCTTTCCAAGTGGTGGACTCCACGCACCTTTCAGAGAATTGATGGCTTGAGCTGAGCTGAGGTTGAGAGTCCTAAGCCGTCATTTCTTTGCCAAAAAGGCAGTAGCAGCCCTGCACACATATGTAGAACAGAAGGTGGGCCAGTCCTTGAGCCTGTCGGTGTCTGCCAAAGTGCATGGCAGCGCCGACGTGTGGAGCTGTAACTATGGTCAAGGACAATATACTGTATGTCCTTTATTGCCCACTAGGTAAATGTGGTTCCTGCCCAGCCACACCAGCAACTTGGCCAGGTGATGCCACTTCTGCTTCCACATTCTCACGCCATTGGTCCTGCGACAATGTCCCCCTCTGCCTTCTCATCCTCCACTGTGTCCTCAGCCTCCACTGCAGGGACAATTCACAGTGCCCCACCAGCATGCCACATGTGCGGGGCACAGTGGTGTCACGCTGTTCTGCACCTAGTTTGCCTGGGCGAATGGAGTCACACATGGAAGGAACTGCTCGGCGTCCTTCATCAAGAAATAGAATAGAATTTCTCGAAAACTCAAAATTAGAACCATGGTGTCGGCGCTGCGTCAAGGAGGGCTGAACCATGCGCCCTGCATGGCGCACATGTTCAATTTGGTTGTAAAGTGGTTCCTGAAGTCTTCTGCCCATCTGCAAGACATCCTTAAAATGGCCAGGTAACTTTGCATGCACTTCAGCCACTCGTACACCGCAAAGCACACCCTCCTTGAGCTGCAGCGGCAGAACGGCATCCCCCAACATAGGCTGATATGCGACATTTCCACCTGTTGGAATTCCACCCTCCATATGTTGGACCGACTATATGAACAGAGAAAGGCCATAAATGATTTCCTGATGATTCAGGCGGACAGAGGTACTCCCCTGTGTAACTTCAATGTTAGCCAGTGGCAGCTCATGCGTGACACCTGCCGTTTGCTCGGGCCCTTTGAGGAGGCCACTTTATTTGTCAGTCACCGGGACTACCAGATGAACTTCATTCCACAGATTCATGTCCTGAAACAGATGCTGCTAAATCTGGCTGGCCAGGGCACAGGAGACGTGGTGACTACATCTCACGGCCACATGAGTCCTGTGGGGGCTGAACTAGAGGAGGAGGACATTCGAGCATAAGCAATGTGTCAAGAAATGGGTGGTTTTTCTACACAGGTGACAGGAAAGGAGGAGCAGGAGCAGCCAGAGGAGCTACAGGGCGATGAGGAAGACGAGGCAGTGGAACCAGACACACTGTGGCAGTATGCAGTGGAGATGGAGGCAGGGAGTCTCTCAGAGTCACTTGGTCTGATGCATGCTCACTTGCTTGTGTAGTGACAGCCGAATTGTCACCATTCGCCAGAGGGATGACTACTGGCTCTCCACCACGTTAGACCCTCTCTACCGGTCCAAAATGGGGGCCTTTTTCACAACCGCTGAGAGGGAGGACAAACTGAACTACTATCGAACCCCGCCTACTGAAGAAACTACTCACCAGCAGCAGGTAGACACAGAGCAGAACCTGAATCAGCAGGTTGTGGCATACTTGCAGTGCACCCTGCCATCCCACATCGAAGATCCCCTGGACTACTGGGCAGCCAAACTCGATTTGTGGCCGCAACTGGCCGAGTTTGCTCTGGACAAGATTTCCTGCCCAGCTAGCAGTGTGGCATCAGAGCGGGTGCTTAGTGTGGTGGGGGTCATAGTTACCCCAAGGAGAACTCGCCTGTCCACCCAAAATGTACAGTAGAGAAACGACCTTCGTGAAAATAAATCAGGTGTGGATCAGCCAGGATTTTCAAACACCAATGCCTGATGCATCAGACTAGATCATCCATGGTGCCACACCAACACTTTGACAAAAGAGACCTGTTTCTTCTAGATACCTGCTTCAGTTACTATTCTGATGCTGCCACCCACCTGATACCACACCTGCTGCCAGGTACTCCTACTGGCAGACACCATCTTCAGCTGGTACTGGTATTTCCCCCCACCTACCCACTCTGTCACTGGGCCACTCTGTGGTCTCCTCATACTGCTGCCACCTCACCACTCTGTGGTCTCCTCATGCTGCTGCCACATCACCACTATGTCACTGGGCCACTCTGTGATCTCCTCATGTTGCTGTACCTACCCACTCTGTCACTGGGCCACTCTGTAGTATGCTCATGCTGCTTCCACTTCACCACTCTGTGGTCTCCTCATTCTGCTGCCACATCACTACTCTGTGGTCTGCTCATGCTGCTGCCACCTCAACACTATGTCTTTGAGTCACTCTGTGGTCTCCTCATGCTGCTGCCACTTCACCACTCTGTGGTCTCCTCATGCTGCTGCCACATCACTACTCTGTGGTCTCCTCATGCTGCTGCCACTTCACCACTCTGTGGTCTCCTCATGCTGCTGCCACTTCACCACTCTGTGGTCTCCTCATGCTGCTGCCACATTGCCACTATGTCACTGGGCCACTCTGTGGTCTCCTCATGCTGCTGCCACCTCACCACTATGTCATTGGGCCTGTAAGGCTGAGTTCACACTTGAGTTATTTGGTCAGTTTTGGCCCTGTAACTGCCCAAATAAGTGAAGTGTGCAGTGATTCTAAGATCGACGCCTGTCATGTGCGTGTCGTACTGACTCACAGTATTGTTTCACTACCACAGAAGACTTCCTATGCGTGTTATGCAAGGCACAGTGTTCTACAACACTATACAGGCTCTCTGCAGCCAGGACATAGCTGTTTTTTAACGCGATTCGCAACTAATAAATTCGGATCAAATCTAATTTTTGGGGAAAATTTGGTGAACCGACCGAATCGAATTTTTGAGAAATTCGATCATCTATATGATTAACCCTACTAGGCAATATGCCTGATTTAATAGGGTTGATCATGCTGACAGAGACTGTTTCATCCAATCTTATGTGTTCAGTTCTTATGGATAGATATCCTGCTAATACTTAGGCCGACTACAGTTTTTTGTTACTGATATATAGCCACACTTAGTTCCTTAGAGGACGGGGAAACCGTGGGCACACTGGCGTAACTATAGGGGCCCCCCTTTCCAGTGGTACTGTACTTTTCCCTTTATAAGATGCAGTGGATCCTATAAAGAATACTAGCGAGCGCTTCCATAATGGGGTGTGTCCCTGCATTGTCTTACATTGTCCAATCAGAGCTTTTGCAGAGGGATCACTTTTTATTCAATATTTTGAGGAGGTGAAGCCATTTAGATTTTTTTCTGTTATGGCTTTCACCGTGCGGGACAAATGCATTTAAATTTTAATAGTGCAGGATTTTTTTTATTTTATGTTTTTTCAATTTCTAATATTGGGAAAGGGCTGTGATTTAAATTTGTATATTTAAAAAAAAAAAAAAAATTCAGAACTTTTTTTTACACATATTTTAAGTCTGATTAGGAGACTTTAAAGAGGACCTTTCACCGATTCTTACCCTATGAACTAACTATACAGATATGTAGAGCGGCGCCCAGGGATCTCACTGCACTTACTATTATCCCCGGGCGCCGCTCCGTTCTCCTGCTATGTCCTCCGGTATCTCCGCTCACTAAGTTATAGTAGGCGGAGATACCAGTCCCTAAGTTATGGTAGGCGGAGTCTGCCCTAGCGCTGGCCAATCGCAGCGCAGAGCTCACAGCCTGGGAGGTTATTTTCTCCCAGGCTGTGAGCTCTGCAATGCGATTGGCCAGCGCTAGGGCAGACTCCGCCTACCATAACTTAGGGAACGGAGATACCGGAGGGCATAGCAGGAGAACGGAGCGGCGCCCGGGGATAATAGTAAGTGCAGAGAGATCCCCGGGCGCCGCTCCACATGTCTGTATACTTAGTTCATAGGGTAAGAATCGGTGAAAGGTCCTCTTTAACACATACCGTATTTTTCGTCCCATAAGACGCACTTTGCCCCCCCCAAAAGTGGGGGGAAAATACCCTTGCGTCTTATGGGGCGAAATCTTCCATTTTACATCGTAGTCTGCGATGCTGCAACATCGCAGCCTGCGATGTATGAGCGGGGAGAGAGGAGAGGCTGGAGTCCGGAACTAGGGGCGGGGCCCGGTGCAGTCACTGTACTCTTACACCAGGCTCCGCCACTCACCGCAGTATTTCTAGACAATAATCCTTAACCTGTTAATAAGTTTAACTAAAGCTGCGCTCTACCCTGTTCCCCTGTATCAGTACAGCACTTACTAACAAGCTTCCATAGCATGCAGAGCGGACGGCAGCAGTAACGTCACTCACTGACGTCGCGCGCCAGCTCCGCCCACTTTATGAATAAAGCAGGCGAAGCAGGCGCGCGACATCAGTGAGTGACGTTACTGCTGCTGTCCGCTCTGCCTGCTATGGAAGCTTGTTAGTAAGTGCTGTACTGATACAGGGGAACAGGGGAGAGCGCAGCTTTAGTTAAACTTATTAACAGGCTAAGGATTAATGTCTAGAAATACTGCTGTAAGCGGAGGGCCGGTGTATTGGGGGACACTGTTATGAGGGGGATCTGTGGATGACACATATATAGCAGTGTCATCCACAGATTCCCCCCATAACAGTGCCATCCACAGATCCCCCACCCCATAGCAGTGCCATCCACAGATGCCCCTTCCCATAACAGTGCCATCCACAGATCCCCCATAAACAGTGCCATCCACAGATCCCCCATAATGTGCCATCCACAAATCCCCCATAACAGTGCCATCCACAGATCCCCCATAACAGTGCCATCCACAGATCCCCCACATGACAGTGTGTCATCCACAGATCCCCCATAATAGTGTCATGCACAGACCACCATTAGTCCAAAACCCACCAAAAGCACACCTTTTAGTTAAAAAATTTTTTTTCTTATTTTCCTCCTTAAAAATATTATAGGGGGCGAAAAATATGGTATACTTGTCCCGTAGACTGCATTGATTGCTTGTCCCATAGACTGCAATGAATTAACATTGTTCTATCTTCTTGTTACCTGCTGGCCTCCATAAGAAATACTTCTGCGATAGCCTTGAATCCTTCAGAGGGACTGAGGCTTTCAAAAGGAACAAACCGCTCCCCCGATTGCCACTCAGAGAGTTGTTGGGCCCCTGGGAGTGCAGGGCTCCAGGGTAAAGCTGCCTTAGATGCCATGGTCACAAGTGACCACAGCATCTGAGGGGTTAAATGTCTGTGATCTGTGTTATCGCCTATTAGCCCCAGGTGTCTGCCGTGTGAAACAACAGAAACCCAGCGGCTATGACGGCAGTTCAGAAAGGGTAAATATCCAAATAGTGTAGATTCACTGCATTCAGTAATTTCTTTAAAAAACTATGCTGAAATTACAATCGGAAAGAAAAACTGACAATGTGTGTATACTATCAACTAACATATGGAAAGTTATACTGACTATTATATAAATCAGTCATATAAATTACTGGTTCTACAAGTTATTCAGTCAGTCACATGGGAATTTTAGGATCACAGATTGAGTACATTAATATTACTATGAGAACATAGAAGATTAATGTGTCCTTTTTACCTTATTGAAATCATATGTGAAGTTTTTACCTGTACATTATCCTTTTAAACAAAGTAATCTGTGAAATAGCTGGGCCCCATAGACAATAAGCTAAAACTGTTAGTGTAGTGTCCCACTACGTAAGGGTGGGCACTACTCAAGGGTCAATTGGGTCATGTTGTTCTCCACCTCCTGTGGAACATGGTCATGGTATTTTATATTGTATTGTTATGTGTATTTTCATTTTATCTCCTGTGTACCAGGCCTGTTAGGGGTGTAGTACCTCCTCCTAGGCAGTAGAGGAAGCTAGGGAACCCCCTAGTATATAGTCAGGTCCAGTCGGGAGAGAAAGGGAGTGTGTGGTCAGAAGCCAGTGTGTACTTTTACCAGAAGATAGCTGGGAAGCAGTTTCTGACATGCAGCTAGATAGCCCAGGCTCCTAGCTTGCTTCCAGGAGAAGAAGTTCCCTCCTGAAGATAATTAGCACCTTGAAAAGTACAGAGCAGAGCCACTTTTATCCATCAAAGTAGAAAGCTAAAGGGCAGAAGGATATTTAGGCTTCCCTACCCAAGGATAAAGCCAGCTATAGGGCATACGGGCCTTGGAGAAAGCCAGACAGGATCTGAGGAAAATACAGCCTGATCTGTAAGTGTTATTCCCTCTGAGTCTCTTGCAAAGACTTTGCCTGCCACTAATGTGAAGCCTGCCTGTGACCAACATTTTACATGGAAGTAACTGAAACCTGTAAATAGTTGAACTGTTCAGGAAAAAGAAGTTTTGGTTCACTACAACTGTGTGTACCTCAATTATTCCTACAACAAATCGGTGTGCCACTGTTACCGGCACTGGCGTCACGAACTATAAGGGATCTTGCCACCGGCACACTAAACTTCCAACACCCAGGGCACCTCACCTACCACCCGGCCTGGTCCCTATACACTGCGTGCAGAATTATTAGGCAAATGAGTATTTTGACCACATCATCCTCTTTATGCATGTTGTCTTACTCCAAGCTGTATAGGCTCGAAAGCCTACTACCAATTAAGCATATTAGGTGATGTGCATCTCTGTAATGAGAAGGGGTGTGGTCTAATGACATCAACACCCTATATTAGGTGTGCATAATTATTAGGCAACTGCCTTTCCTTTGGCAAAATGGGTCAAAAAAAGGACTTGACAGGCTCAGAAAAGTCAAAAATAGTGAGATATCTTGCAGAGGGATGCAGCACTCTTAAAATTGCAAAGCTTCTGAAGCGTGATCATCGAACAATCAAGCGTTTCATTCAAAATAGTCAACAGGGTCGCAAGAAGCGTGTGGAAAAACCAAGGCGCAAAATAACTGCCCATGAACTGAGAA
This sequence comes from Bufo bufo, assembly GCF_905171765.1. Lineage (NCBI taxonomy): Eukaryota > Metazoa > Chordata > Amphibia > Anura > Bufonidae > Bufo > Bufo bufo. The sequence continues at coordinate 201,075,655 of NC_053392.1, read as the reverse complement.
AAGTCAAGCGTGCAGCTGCCAAGATGCCACTTGCCACCAGTTTGGCCATATTTCAGAGCTGCAACATCACTGGAGTGCCCAAAAGCACAAGGTGTGCAATACTCAGAGACATGGCCAAGGTAAGAAAGGCTGAAAGACGACCACCACTGAACAAGACACAAAGAAAAAAATAAGGGGTTGGGTCAGCACAACCTGCTGCAGGTGCAGATCACTATGGCGAAATACATATACAAACGGAAAATGCAAATGTGATCGCACACTACATCCAGCACTCTGCCCTCCATGCTGGATGAGACATCGGTTTATATTTTGGCCAAAGCATAGTAAGCCACTCACCGCGTCAAGGCTGTCTCATGAGTGGTCCCCAACTCTTGTTCCTACCTGTTCATGGGCCATGACAGCCACATAAAATCCAGGGAATGCAGGTCAGCATGCAAGCCAAGTACACTTTGCTTGTAACCCCGTCCGGTGCCATTACAGCTTTCATCGGATCCAGGGATGCAAGTACCAACATGCATGCTGAACCTACCATATACTTCTCCTGGAGCCAGATGGCCAATGGTAGGTTCTATACAAGCAGACTCAGTTTTATACTGACTTTAAAACCAGCCTCAAGGACAGATTAACTGGTCAGGTGTGCAATGACTCCAAGGAGATCGCCACGCCTCCAATATATACTACAAAGAAAAAAATAAGGGGTTGGGTCAGCACAACCTGCTGCAGGTGCAGATCACTATGGCGAAATACATATACAAACGGAAAATGCAAATGTGATCGCACACTACATCCAGCACTCTGCCCTCCATGCTGGATGAGACATCGGTTTATATTTTGGCCAAAGCATAGTAAGCCACTCACCGCGTCAAGGCTGTCTCATGAGTGGTCCCCAACTCTTGTTCCTACCTGTTCATGGGCCATGACAGCCACATAAAATCCAGGGAATGCAGGTCAGCATGCAAGCCAAGTACACTTTGCTTGTAACCCCGTCCGGTGCCATTACAGCTTTCATCGGATCCAGGGATGCAAGTACCAACATGCATGCTGAACCTACCATATACTTCTCCTGGAGCCAGATGGCCAATGGTAGGTTCTATACAAGCAGACTCAGTTTTATACTGACTTTAAAACCAGCCTCAAGGACAGATTAACTGGTCAGGTGTGCAATGACTCCAAGGAGATCGCCACGCCTCCAATATATACTACAAAGAAAAAAATAAGGGGTTGGGTCAGCACAACCTGCTGCAGGTGCAGATCACTATGGCGAAATACATATACAAACGGAAAATGCAAATGTGATCGCACACTACATCCAGCACTCTGCCCTCCATGCTGGATGAGACATCGGTTTATATTTTGGCCAAAGCATAGTAAGCCACTCACCGCGTCAAGGCTGTCTCATGAGTGGTCCCCAACTCTTGTTCCTACCTGTTCATGGGCCATGACAGCCACATAAAATCCATGGCTGTCATGGCCCATGAACAGGTAGGAACAAGAGTTGGGGACCACTCATGAGACAGCCTTGACGCGGTGAGTGGCTTACTATGCTTTGGCCAAAATATAAACCGATGTCTCATCCAGCATGGAGGGCAGAGTGCTGGATGTAGTGTGCGATCACATTTGCATTTTCCGTTTGTATATGTATTTCGCCATAGTGATCTGCACCTGCAGCAGGTTGTGCTGACCCAACCCCTTATTTTTTTCTTTGTAGTATATATTGGAGGCGTGGCGATCTCCTTGGAGTCATTGCACACCTGACCAGTTAATCTGTCCTTGAGGCTGGTTTTAAAGTCAGTATAAAACTGAGTCTGCTTGTATAGAACCTACCATTGGCCATCTGGCTCCAGGAGAAGTATATGGTAGGTTCAGCATGCATGTTGGTACTTGCATCCCTGGATCCGATGAAAGCTGTAATGGCACCGGACGGGGTTACAAGCAAAGTGTACTTGGCTTGCATGCTGACCTGCATTCCCTGGATTTTATGTGGCTGTCATGGCCCATGAACAGGTAGGAACAAGAGTTGGGGACCACTCATGAGACAGCCTTGACGCGGTGAGTGGCTTACTATGCTTTGGCCAAAATATAAACCGATGTCTCATCCAGCATGGAGGGCAGAGTGCTGGATGTAGTGTGCGATCACATTTGCATTTTCCGACTGAACAAGACACACAAGCTGAAACGTCAAGACTGGGCCAAGAAATATCTCAAGACTGATTTTTCTAAGGTTTTATGGACTGATGAAATGAGAGTGAGTCTTGATGGGCCAGATGGATGGGCCCGTGGCTGGATTGGTAAAGGGCAGAGAGCTCCAGTCCGACTCAGACGCCAGCAAGGTGGAGGTGGAGTACTGGTTTGGGCTGGTATCATCAAAGATGAGCTTGTGGGGCCTTTTCGGGTTGAGGATGGAGTCAAGCTCAACTCCCAGTCCTACTGCCAGTTTCTGGAAGACACCTTCTTCAAGCAGTGGTACAGGAAGAAGTCTGCATCCTTCAAGAAAAACATGATTTTCATGCAGGACAATGCTCCATCACACGCGTCCAAGTACGCCACAGCGTGGCTGGCAAGTAAGGGTATAAAAGAAGAAAATCTAATGACATGGCCTCCTTGTTCACCTGATCTGAACCCCATTGAGAACCTGTGGTCCATCATCAAATGTGAGATTTAAAAGGAGGGAAAACAGTACACCTCTCTGAACAGTGTCTGGGAGGCTGTGGTTGCTGCTGCACGCAATGTTGATGGTGAACAGATCAAAACACTGACAAAATCCATGGATGGCAGGCTTTTGAGTGTCCTTGCAAAGAAAGGTGGCTATATTGGTCACTGATTTGTTTTTGTTTTGTTTTTGAATGTCAGAAATGTATATTTGTGAATGTTGAGATGTTATATTGGTTTCACTGGTAAAAATAAATAATTGAAATAGGTATATATTTATTTTTTGTTAAGTTGCCTAATAAGTATGCACAGTAATAGTCACCTGCACACACAGATATCCCCCTAAAATAGCTAAAACTAAAAACAAACGAAAAACTACTTCCAAAAATATTCAGCTTTGATATTAATGAGTTTTTTGGGTTCATTGAGAACATGGTTGTTGTTCAATAATAAAATTAATCCTCAAAAATACAACTTGCCTAATAATTCTGCACTCCCTGTATACAGAGGATCCATGTGCCAGCCTCTCCATCACTGCTGTACGCCTACCCAGGGTCTTCTATAAACTGTGAGTACCAAGAGCACCCTCGGTCTGCCCATTAACCCGTGACCTCACATTCGCTCACCCTGCAGGACTGAAGTACTGCATATTTTGGCGTCACGAACAGGATGCAAATATCTCTATGCCATAGTGGAATCTGAACTGTGTGGCATAATTGCCTATTAAGTGATAAATGCCCTATCTGTTTATTTGAAAATTGTTGGGCCAAAGAACTGTGGACAATCGCGGTGTGAAAACTGTATATTGTGGACTGTTTGTTGCTTTCTGAGTCACTGCTTGCCGTCAGTGAATTGACAGCCTTATGCTTAAAGATGGCCGCCTAAGCTGACTTGAATTATTGCTGCGCCATCACTGTGTTTTGTTGGCGGGAAGAATTTGGCGCCTTCTACTGAAAGAGCGGGAAGGACTGTATCTTCGCGCCACCGCCTCTGAATTTGATTTGCATATATGCCAATATGGACTCCGCCTCCCCCATGTTGGAGTACCTAGGGGGCGGCCTCCTGAAGCAGTGGGAGGTCTTGTGTGAAGTACTGAGAGCCGCCCTGTTATACACAGTAGAGGGATCGGGCATGTTGCAGAGTGGAGAGTCTCCTGCCGGAATGGCCTTACCTGCGAACAAGACCCCAGAGCGTGTAATGATTGAAGAGGGAGAAGCACCACCCGCCTATACTCCACCTTGCTTCCCACCGCGGTCGCAGCCCTAGCCGTGCCTTGGCTCGCGTGGTGAATTTGTCAAGCCCTCTGCGCAATGGCCCTTGCTGATGGCCGAGATACGCGCCGCGGCAATACGAAAGACTACCGCCAAGAAGATCTACTTTGAGTAGCTTGCGAAGACGGTATACGAGCACCATGCCAATAACCAGCCCCGTCTGGAGAGAAGGATGGGAGTGGTTGTAACGTTCGATAAAGGCCGAGGTTTCGGGTTTATCAAGGACTTCTCCACTGGCCGAGACCTTTATGTGAATCGGAGGTCTGTGAAGCGCAGCTATTTACCTGAACATTTGCATAACCTCCGCGAAGGAGAAGAAGTGGAATTTACCCCCGCCGAGGGCCTGAGGGGTCCTTATGCCACGGCAATAACCCGTCCCAAGCCGGGACCAGAGGATTGGGAAGAGCCTGAGGAGCCCACCAGTCTAGAATGCGAGCCAGAGAGTCCAGCGGAACCTGCTCGCAATACTTACCAGGAGAGGAGTTCCTTCACCGGCCCCAACATCTTCTGGCAACCTACTGTGCTAGAGAAACGGGTGATTCTCTATCCCTCACCTAAGTTGCTCCGCAGGGAGAAGACACAAGTGGAGATGGAAAACATGCAGACATTCCATGAGACCCTTGATGCTCTGCGACGAGGGAAGAGTTGTGACTCAGCACCTGAACCTGCTGCGACAGTACCGGATCCCTGCAGCATCACACGAGAATCTTCAGGACCAGATCGCCAGTCTAGAAATCCATCTTGATGGCCTGCGTCAACTTGCGGCATCCAGAGTGGCACCAATACCACCGGACAATAGCGATTCGTCCAAGAACTCTGATGTCCCCGGGCCTGCAGTGAAAGATCCCGTCGCCACCAGCCCGGCGACCACCATCACTGTGCCCGAGAAACTTTGTTATACCAGGAGTCGGGTCCGTCGCATAAAGCCGGCGACACCCAGACGCATGGAGCCTCCTGCATCGTTAACCCCCAGGCTTGCGGAGCCTGTACAATTGACAGGCCCATTTGTTCTTCAGTTGCCTGTTAATGCTATTTTGTGGGCCCAGCCAAGTGTGGATTCCCGTTCCAGGCCAAGACTCAGAGCGGAACCAGGATGTACCACGTCTGACGATCAGTATGAACTGGACACATACCTGTGAGTATGCCTGCTAGGCCATGATTGCTGAGGGACCCTTGCAGTGAGTTTAACTGTTTCAGGACAGGAGTCCTATGTTTTGGCACAATGAGCTGCTGCCAGTTTACCCACGGCCCAGTGGTGGTTGTAAGGCCACCAAGTATTCCAATTGCTCACTCTGCCATGTTGTTTTCAGGACATCCTGCCTGCTTTAAGTGCCATTCCAAGTTGTGCCTGCTGTTTTTCTTTTGCACCTTACCCTTTTTAACCCCCTTTTCAGGTTGAATAGGGATATTACAGCACTACTTTTATCTACCAGGACTTGCCATGGGAAAGTATCCCTGGAATGTAGAGTTCTGTGCTGTGACTTTTATGTGCAATCTAAGTTCAAGGACTGTGCCCAGAGATGACCACAACGCATGTGGGCCTCTGAGATGCTGTTTTATGGGACTATTGTATTTTATTATTATGGACTATCCTGGTTATTCCTGATACGCTGTACCAGGTCAGCGCCCCTGTTCCCTGTATTATCCTGAGTAGAGAACGACGCCCCTTTTCACCGCACTTGTTCCTTTGCCAGCGGAGCTGCCTGATATTTTCCTTGCAAATGTAGTGATTGTTGTATATGCCTGCTTTGCATTTTTGTCTTTCAGGTTACAGTGTCCAGCTGGGCGGGCCCCCTATGTTGTGCCGAGGTCGGGCAACCTCAAAGTAGCGGGCTATGTAGTGTCCCACTACGTAAGGGTGGGCACTACTCAAGGGTCAATTGGGTCACGTTGTTCTCCACCTCCTGTGGAACATGGTCATGGTATTTTATATTGCATTGTAATGTGTATTTTCATTTTATCTCCTGTGTACCAGGCCTGTTAGGGGTGTAGTTCCTCCTCCTAGGCAGTAGAGGGAGCTAGGGAACCCCCTAGTATATAGTCAGGTCCAGTCCAGAGAGAAAGGGAGTGTGTGGTCAGAAGCCACTGTGTACTTTTACCAGAAGATAGCTGGGAAGCAGTTTCTGACATGCAGCTAGATAGCCCAGGCTCCTAGCTTGCTTCCAGGAGAAAAAGTTCCCTCCTGAAGATAATTAGCACCTTGAAAAGTACAGAGCAGAGCCACTTTTATCCAGCAAAGTGGAAACCTGAAGGGCAGAAGGATATTTACAGCAAGAGGATTTATACCAGAGGAAGGTTTCCCTACCCACGGATAAAGCCAGCTATAGGGCATACGGGCCTTGGAGAAAGCCAGACAGGATCTGAGGAAAATACAGCCTGATCTGTAAGTGTTATTCCCTCTGAGTCTCTTGCAAAGACTTTGCCTGCCACTTATGTAAAGCCTGCCTGTGACCAACATTTTACATGTGGAACTAACTGAAACCTGTAAATAGTTGAACTGTTCAGTAAAAAGAAGTTCTGGTTCACTACAACCAACTGTGTGTACTTCAATTATGCCTACAACAAATCGGTGTGCCACCGTTACCGGCACTGGCGTCACGAACTATAAGGGATCTTGCCACCGGCACACTAAACTTCCAACACCCAGGGCACCTCACCTACCACCCGGCCTGGTCCCTATATACAGAGAGTGCCCCAGAGGATCCATGTGCCAGCCTCTCCATCACTGCTGTACACCTGCCCAGGGTCTTCTATAAACTGTGAGTACCAAGAGCACCCTCGGTCTGCCCATTAACCCGTGACCTCACATTCGCTCACCCTGCAGGACTGGCGTACTGCATTAGCAGTGGAGTAAATTTCCTAAACATAACCATAACTTTCTTGTGAAAATCCAAACCTGTAAATCTGAGAAATGTTTATTTTTATGCAAATAAGGTTTTCAGTGCACCATGGGAGGACCATTCTGTTTGATGCACCATCACTCCACCATTAACATGACTCAGCCCCCCCCCCCCCCCCACTAGTTGGATTGACAGTCCCTGAGATTTCAGAGCCGGTAGTGATGACACAGGGGACTCCAGATGCATCTAACAGAGCAGCTGCACCCACAGTGCACCAATAGGGTTATTTGTATAAAATAATAAGAAGCATTTCTCGGGATAAGAGGAGTGGATTTTCACAAGAAAGGTATAATTATGTTTTGGGGGACCTACCATAAAAACTACAAATTGGCGTGGTATTAAAAAGCAGGAAGTGCTCAACCCCATATGTCCCCTATATCTATACCGGGGGGGCAGATCCTGCACTTGTGGCCCGTTGATAATGGCTATCCCCAGCAAAAATGCATACAATAGAGGATGCCTGTAGTGGACCACAAGTACCACAATGGACATCCTACACAGGATAGCAATTTTGTGGATGTGATAAGTAGTCAAAATAACATAACAAAAACAAAGACAGGTGCACTCTGCTGTCTTACTAACCCTCGTACTGGTGTAAAATTGAGAATTAGCCAACATATCCTGCTTGGAGGACATGTCTGAGCCCGACCTACCATAACATACTTTGAAAACCGAGGTTACAGACTACCTTTAAATAATCTTTATAAATGTATTTACTTACAATGAGCTGACCACTAAGAGTGTAAATTTGTAATAGAAAATATGCAATAAGCTAAGATAAAGAGGGATTCCCAACTATTATACCATGGGAAGTATATTCTTGTTCCAGCTGTTGTCAAACTACAACTCCCAACATGCATAATTGCTCTGCTCTTCTCAGAACTCCCATAGAAATGAATAGAGTATGCTGAGAATTGTTGTTTGACAGCTGGAGTGCTGTAGGTTGCTGACCCCTGACCTAAAGGGTTAACAAAGTTTGCAAAATCAGTTTTGAATAAATGGAGAGGTGTAGTTTCTAAAATACTGTCATTTTTGGGTGGTTTCTATTATGTAAGCCCCTTAAAGTCACATCAAAACTGAGTTGGTCCTTAAAAACACGGTTTTGAAAAATTTCTTGAAAATTTCAAAAATTTATTCCAAAATTCGAAGCCTTCTAACATCCTATAAATTTTTAATGAAATTTACAAAATGATGCCAACATAAAGTAGACATATGGCGAATGTTGAACTATTTTGTGAGTAACTACTATTTGTCTTAAAATCAGAGAAATTCTAATTTAGAAAATTTCAAATTTTTTCATATTTCCAGTAAACTTTGGATTTTTTTTATACAAAAAAAGAAGAAAAATAAAGTGTTTTACTTAATAAAAATTTTTAAAAAGTGCCCTTTTCCCATAATTAAGGCCTCTTGCACATGACTGTATGGCTTTTTCAGTATCCTCAAAAAATACGGATGACGTCCGTGTGCATTCCATTTTTTGCAGAACGGAACAGCTGGCCCCAAATGGAACAGTACTATCCTTGTCCGTTAGGCCTCATGCACACAACCGTTCTGTTTTTTCCGGTCCGCAATCCGCGGATCCGCAAAAAACGGAAGCCATCCGTGTTGCCTTCCACAATTTGCGGAACGGAACGGGCGCGGGCAATATAAATGCCTATTCTTGTCCGCAAAGCGCGGACAAGAATAGGACATGTTATACTTTTTTAGTGGGGCCGCGGATCGGAGCCACGGATGCGGACAGCTGGAGTGTAATAATATTACAGGATATAGCTACTAGAGAGGGGTCGTTGATCCAGGGAAATATTCTGATTGCCTGATTGGAGTCGGGAAGGAATTTTTTATTCCTCTAAAGTGTGGAAAATTGGCTTCTACCTCACAGTTTTTTTTTTTGCCTTCCTCTGGATCAACTTGCAGGATGACAGGCCGAACTGGATGGACAAATGTCTTTTTTCTGCCTTATGTACTACTACTATGTTACTAAGGCAAATAAATATGGAGAAAAAATAGGAAAAAAATGAAAAATAGACATATTAGGTATCACTGCATCCATATCGACCGGCTCTATAAAAATATCACATGTTCCACCCCGTCAGGTGAACGCTGTAAAAGAAACTAAATAAAACGGTGCCAAAAGGCCATTGTTTGGTCATCTTGACTATTAAAAAATGTAATACCAAGCGATTAAAAAGTCGTATATTCCCAAAAATGGTACCAATCAAACCATCACCTCATCCCATAAAAAATGAGCTTCTATCTAAGGCCTCCTGCACACGAACGTATTTTTTTGCGGTCCGCAAAAACGGGTCCCGTTTTTCCGTGATCCGTGACCGTTTTTTCGTCCGTGGGTCTTCCTTGATTTTTGGAGGATCCACGGACATGAAAAAAAAGTCGTTTTGGTGTCCGCCTGGCCGTGCGGAGCCAAACGGATCCGTCCTGAATTACAATGCAAGTCAATAGGGACGGATCCGTTTGACGTTGACACAATATGGTGCCATTTCAAACGGATCCGTCCCCATTGACTTTCAATGTAAAGTCTGGAGTCCCTTTTATACCATCGGATCGGAGTTTTCTCAAATCCGATGGTATATTTTAACTTGAAGCGTCCCCATCACCATGGGAACGCCTCTATGTTAGAATATACTGTCGGATATGAGTTAGATCGTGAAACCTCATTTCCGACAGTATATTCTAACACAGAGGCGTTCCCATGGTGATGGGGACGCTTCTAGTTAGAATATACTACAAACTGTGTACATGACTGCCCCCTGCTGCCTAGCAGCATCCGATCTCTTACAGGGGGCTGTGATCAGCACAATTAACCCTTCAGGTGCCGCACCTGAAGGGGTTAATTGTGCTATCATCTCCCCCTGTAAGAGATCAGGGCTGCCAGGCAGCAGGGGGCAGACCCCCCCCCTCCCCAGTTTGAATATCATTGGTGGCCAGTGCAGCCCCCCCCCCCCTTCCTCCCTCTATTGTAATAATTCCTTGGTGGCACAGTGTGCGCCCCCCCCCCTTCCTCCCTCTATTGTAATCGTTGGTGGCACAGTGTGCGCCCCCCATTGGCCCCCCTCCCTCTATAGCATTAACAACATTGGTGGCCAGTGTGCGGCCTCCCATCTAGCCCCCCCCCCCCCCATCATTGGTGGCAGCGGGTTACTAGCAGTAGTGATTCATACTTACCTGGGAGCTGCGATGTCTGCTTCCGGCCGGGAGCTCCTCCTACTGTTAAGTGACAGTTCATTTAGCAATGACACTTACCAGTAGGTGGAGCTCCCGGCCGGACACGAACATCGCAGCAGCAGCCAGCAGCAGGTAAGTATGAATCTTCTACTATTGTACTATTGCTAAGTAACCATGGCAACCAGCGTCCTGGTTGCCATGGTTACCGATCGGAGCCCCAGCGATTAAACTGGGACTCCGATCGGAACTCCGCTGCCACCAATGATGGGGGGGGGGGGGAGATGGGAGGCCGCACACTGGCCACCAATGTTGTTAATGCTATAGAGGGAGGGGGGGGGGCGATGGGGGGCGCACACTGTGCCACCAACGAATTATTACAATAGAGGGAGGGAGGGGGGGGGCGCACACTGTGCCACCAACGAATAATTACAATAGAGGGAGGGGGGGGGCCGCACTGGCCACCAATGATATTTAAACTGGGGAGGGGGGGGAGGGTCTGCCCCCTGCTGCCTGGCAGCCCTGATCTCTTACAGGGGGCCGTGATCAGCACAATTAACCCCTTCAGGTGCCGCACCTGAAGGGGTTAATTGTGCTGATCACAGCCCCCTGTAAGAGATCGGGTGCTGCCAGGCAGCAGGGGGCAGTCTTGTACACAGTTTGTAGTGTATTCTAACTAGAAGCGTCCCCATCACCATGGGAACGCTTCTGTGTTAGAATATACTGTCGGTTCTGAGTTTTCACGAAGTGAAAACTCAGCTTTGAAAAAGCTTTTATACAGACGGATCTTCGGATCCGTCTGTATAAAAACTAACCTACGGCCACGGATCACGGACACGGATGTCAATCTTGTGTGCATCCGTGTTCTTTCACGGACCCATTGACTTGAATGGGTCCGTGAACCGTTGGCCGTGAAAAAAATAGGACAGGTCATATTTTTTTCACGGCCAGGAAACACGGATCACGGATGCGGCTGCAAAACGGTGCATTTTCCGATTTTTCCACGGACCCATTGAAAGTCAATGGGTCCGTGAAAAAAAGCGGAAAACGGCACAACGGCCACGGGTGCACACAACGTTCGTGTGCAGGAGGCCTAAGACAATCACCCAAAAAATAAAAAAATATGTCTCTCAGAAAATGGCAACACAAAAACAATATTTTTTCTTTTCAAAAAAGCTTTTTCTGTGTAAAACTAAACAAAAAAAAAAAAATTGACATATTAGGTATTGCCATGTCTGTAACAACTGGCTGCATAAAAATATCACATGATCTACCCTGTCAGGTGAACACTGTAAAAATAAATAAATAAATAAAAACTGTGCTAGAACATATATTTTTTGTCACCTCATCTTGCAAAATGTGAGTGATGACAGTGATCAAAAAGTCATATGTACCCCAAAATTGTACCAATGAAAATGTCACTTCATCCCACAAAAAATGAGCCCCCACGTAAGACCAATGGCGCCCATGAACCAATCCACCAAAATCTGTGCTGCAAAAGCCATATGGCACACCTTCCCTTCTGAGTCCTGCTATGTGCCCTTACAGCAGTTTACAACCACTTATGGGGTGTTGCCATATTCAGGAGAAAATGGGTAACAAATTATGGGATGCGTTTTCTCCTGTTACCCCTTGTGAAAATGAAAACTTTGGGGATAAAGCAACATTTTAGTGAAATAAATGAAACTTTTCATTTTCACAACAAGCGTTTTTTTTTTAATTCCAAAAAACGGCTATGGGGTAAAAGTGCTCAGTACTCCCCTTAATAAATTCCTTGATACATACTTTTTGGGGGTTTCCACTATAGGAGTATCTCAGGGTCTGTTCAAAAACAAAATAGTAACCAAAAACCATTTCAACAAAATCTGCCCTCCAAAAACCATATGGCAGTCCATTCCTTCTGACCACTGCCATTTGCCCCTAAAGCAGTTTTCACCACATATGGGGTATTTCTGTAAACTGCTAAATCAGAGTAATACATATTAATACATATTAAGGTATAAACAATCTGCAAAAACATTTCATTTTGAAATTTCACCTCCATTTTCTTTTAATTTTTGTGGAAGGGATAACAAAGTTTTAAATAATTTGAAGGGTGTATGTAGTTTTTAAAATGAATGGTCACTTATGGATGGTTTCTATTAAGTATGCCCCTCAAAATCACTTTATGACTGATTTGGTGCTTAACTCCTTAGGGACGCATGACATACCGGTACGGCATGTTTCCCAAGTCCTTAAGGACCCATGACGTACCGGTACGTCATGGGTTTAAAATGCAATTGCGGCGCCGCGGGGGTTAATCGGAACAGGATGCCCGCTGAAATCATTCAGGGGGCATCCTGTCACAACGCCGGGGGGGAAAGGTCATGTGACCCCCCCCCCCCCCCGTATTGGCGATCGCAGAAAACCGCAGGTCAATTCAGACCTGCGGTTTGCTGCGTTTCCGGTCCATTCGGGTCTCCGATGAACCGGAAAAAGACTGTGAACGGTGGTGTGAATACACACCACCAATCACAGTACTAACATTTGGGAGAGGCGGTGCTGGCCGTGGTACTGAATGCTGCTGTCCAGGGTGCTGATTGGTGTAGGGAGAGAGGCGCGAGATTCAAACTTCCAGCGCTTGTCTCTCCCCTCCTCTTCCTGTTCAGCACCTGCACCCTGCAGCACCGTCCTCACCAGGCTCCTGCGATCCCCCCATCGGCACCTATCACCCTCCTGCACCCATCACCCTCCAGGTAGGTTAGGGTCAGTGAGAGAGAGGCACTGTTAGGCAGGGATAGAGGGGAAGAGTTAGCTAGGAAAAAAAAAACAAAAAAAAACTTTATCTAAACTTTTTATTTTCTAGCTTTGAGACCCTAGACCCCCCTGCCACTTGCCCCCCCACCAAGTCTCTCGTTGCGTTCAAGGGGAGACTCTTTCCCGCCAATACATTCCCACTAAGCGGGCGAGGTATGGCGTGAAGCTGTACAAAATTTGTGAGAGTACCTCAGGGTACACTTACAAATTTCGTGTGTACGAGGGGCGAGATTCCCGTATTCAACCCCCAGAATGTCCCCCTACTCTGGGTGTTAGCGGGAAACTCGTGTGGGACCTTATGTACCCACTGCTAGATAAGGGTTACCACTTGTACGTGGATAACTTTTATACTTGCATTCCCTTGTTCAGGTCCCTTGCCACCAGATCCACGTTCGCTTGTGAGACCGTGCGGAAAAATCAGCGCGGCCTCCCTGCCCACCCCCTCCAGGTACCTATCCCCAGAGGTGAGACCCGTGCCCTTACTAGTGGAAACCTGTTGCTGGTCAGGTATAAGGACAAGAGGGATGTCCTTGTACTGTCCACAATCCACGGTAACAGCACCACCCCCGTCTCTGCGCGAGGTACCGCGGCAACGGTCCTCAAGCCCGATTGTATCGTCGACTACAATCGGTATATGGGAGGAGTTGATCTCTCTGATCAAGTCCTCAAGCCATATAATGCCATGCGCAAAACTCGGACATGGTACAAAAAAGTTGCGGTCTACTTGGTACAGGTTGCCTTGTACAACTCTTTTGTACTATCCCGAAGCGCTGGCAGCACAGGGACATTCCTCCAATTCTATGAGGCAGTCCTCAAGGACCAGATTTTTTCAGACCGGGAAAGAGCAGGCCGGAGTACCTCGGGAATTGGAGGCGCCCGGATCGTCCCTGGCCAACATTTTCCAGCTGTGGTCCCCCATACTGGAAAGAAGGGACAAACCCAAAAAAGATGCAGAGTGTGTCACAAGAGGGGGATACGGATGGATACCACCACTCAATGTGACACTTGCCCCGATCATCCGGGCCTCTGCGTTATCGATTGCTTCAGGGAGTATCACACTTCCATGGAGTACTAAATTTTTATAATCCCCAACAGTCCCCTAGAGAACATAAAAAACTATGGCTCCCAGACTTTGGAGACACAGAATCATTTTTTTCCCCCAAAAATATTAGTTTTAGTGCAGGCATCCTCAAACTGCGAACCTGCAGACCTCCATAATTCCCAGCATGCCCAGACAACCTACAGCCATCAGCAGGGCATGGTGGGAATTGTAGTTTTACAACATCTGGAGGGCCGCAGTTTGAGGATGCCTGCTTAGTGTCTCCAAGGTCTGAGAGCCATACATATTGGGCATAGCCGCATCCGTAAAAATCTTCTCTATAAAAATGCTCTGATTCTGTAGTTTGCAGAAACACCCCATATGTGGTCGTAAATGGCTATATAGCCACACGGCAGGGCATAGAACGAAGGGAACGCCATATGGTTTCTGGATGGCAGATTTTGATGGACTGGTTTATTTACCCCATGTCCCATTAGAAGCCCCCCCTGATGTAGCCTAGACTAGAAACTCCAAAAAAGTGACCCCATCTAAGAAACTACACCCCTCAAGGTATTCAAAAGTTACTTTACAAACTTTGTTAACCCTTTAGATATTCCACAAAACTAAATAGAGAATGTAGAAACAATTTTAGAATTAAAATTTTTTGTTACCTTGCCTCAAAAAAGTGCAATATTGAGCAACCAAAAATCATATTTACCCTAAAATAGTCCCAAAACAACAACCACCTTATCCCGTAGTTTCCTAGATGGGGTCACTTTTATGGAGTTTCTACTCTAGGGGTGCATCAGGGGGCTTGAAAGGGTACATGGTGTAAATAAACCAGTCCAGCAAAATCTGCCTTCCAAAAACCATATGGCGTTCCCCTTCTTCTATGTCCTCTTGTTTGGCCAAACAGTAGTTTACGACCAAGAAACCCTTACTTTATTACTGGAAAAAAAATGTGTTAAAATTGAAAATTTTCCAAAAAATAGAAATTCCAAAATTGTTTCTCCATCTGCCATTAACTCTTGTGGAACACCTAAGGGGTTAACAAAGTTTGTAAACCCAGTTTTAAATACCTTGAGGGGTGTACTTTCTTAGATGGAGTCACTTTTTTGTCTATTCTAGGGGTGCAACGGGGGGCTTGAAATGGGACATGGTATAAACAAAACCAGTCCTGCAAAATCAGCCTTCCAAAACCCATATGGCGTTCCCCTCTTTCTATGTCCTCCCGTTTGGCCAAACAGTAGTTTAGGACCACATATGGGGTGTTTTTGCAAACTACAGAATCAGGGCAACCCATATTGAGTTTTGTTTAGTAGTTAACCCTTACTTTATTACTGGAAAAATGGGTTAAAATTGAAAATTTGCCAAAAATTTCTAAATTGTTTCTCCATCTGCCATTAACTCTTGTGGAACACCTAAAGGGTTAACAAAGTTTGTAAACTCAGTTTTGAATACCTTGATGGGTGCACTTTCTTAGATGGAGTAACTTTTTTGGAATTTCTATTCTAGGGGTGCAACGGGGGCTTGAAATGGGACATGTTATAAACAAAACCAGTCCTGCAAAATCTGCCTTGCAAAAACCATATGGCGTTCCCCTCCTATGTCCTACCGTTTGGCCAAACAGTAGTTTACGACCACATATGGGGTGTTTCTGCAAACTACAGAATCAGGGCAACCCATATTGAGTTTTGTTTGGCAGTTAACCCTTGCTTTTTTCCTGGAAAAAATTGATTATATTGGAACATTTTCCCAAAAAATCAAAATTCTTAAATTTTATGTCCATTTACCATGAAGTCTTGTGGAAGACCTAAAGGGTTAACAAAGTTTGTAAAATCAATTTTGAATACCTTGAGGGGTGTAGTTTCTAGAATGGGCATTTTTGGATGGTTTCTATTACGTAAGCCTCACAAAGTGACTTCAAACCTGAACTGGTCCATAAAAAGTGGGATTTGTAAAATTTCGGAAAAATTTCAAAATTTGCTTCTAAACTTCTAAGCTATGTAACATCCCCAAAAAATAAAATATCATTCCCAAAATGATACAAACATGAAGTAGACATATAGGGAATGTAAAGTCATCACAATTTTTTGGGGTTTTACCATGTATTACAGAAGTAGAGAAACTGAAACTTTGAAATTTGCTAATTTTTCCAACTTTTTGGTAAATTTGGTATTTTTTATGCAAAAAAATTTACTTTTTTGACCCAATTTTAGCAGTGTCATGAAGTACAATATGTGACGAAAAAACAATATCAGAACGGCCTGTGTAAGTGAAAGCATTTTAAAGTTATCAGCACTTAAAGTGACACTGGTCAGATTTGCAAAAAATGGCCAAGTCCTTAAGGCAGTGCTTCTCAAATAGTGGGGCGCGCCCCCCAGGGGGGACGCCAGGCTCCATAAAGGGGGGCTCGTTCAGGGCCAGCCTTTGGGGTGTGCGGGCTGTGCGACCGCACAGGGCGCCATAGCAACAGGGGCGCCGGGCGGCCGACAGCTCGCAGTGTAATATGCGGCAGGGAGATGAGCGCTTCCATTGTGGAAGCGCTCATCTCCCGTCTGATCAGAGGCCGGCGCAGGCGCTGGACGCGATGTACGGAGCGGGGGCCGGGGGAGGGACTGGGAGGAGGAGCTGGGGGCCGGCAATAGCGGTGGGGCGGTGCGGTCACTGTACTATAGCCCCGCCCCACCACTCCCTCCGGTATACTAATATAAAATGTATTATTGAATTAAAAGTTATTAAACATGCCCCCCTCACTCCTAATAGTACCGTATATCCGAATTTCTTCTGTATAATGCCGGCAGGAAGGCCGGGCGGCCGGCGCGTCTCTCAGTGATGTCACGTGCCTGCGCCGCCTGCTTTATGAATGAAGCAGGCGGCGCAGACAAGTGACGTCACTGAGGGACGCGCCGGCCGCCCGGCCCGCCTGCCGGCATTATACAGAAGAAATTCGGATATACGGTACTATTAGGAGTGAGGGGGGCATGTTTAATAACTTTAAACAGCGGCGGCGGGCACACGGAATCTGTGAATGGCACAGTTAAGGGGTGGGGGTCTGTGGATGGCACTGTTATGGGCTGGGGGGGCACTGTGGATGGCACTGTTATGGGGTGGGGGGTCTGTGGATGGCACATATATAACAGTGCCAGCCACAGATCCCCCTGTAACAGTGCCAGCCACAGATCCCCCCCATAAGTGTCCGTCATCCACAGATCCCCCCATAAGTGTCCGTCATCCACAGATCCCCCCATAAGTGTCCGTCATCCACAGATCCCCCCATAAGTGTCCGTCATCCACAGATCCCCCCATAAGTGTGTGTCCGATCCACATTTCTTTCTTTTTTTATTCTCTTATACGTTAATAAGGATAGTGTTATGCAGAGGTGTACTTATAACAATTTTATAGACAAATGATACTATTTACAGTCGCGCGGGGGGCGCAAAATGTTTTCTTCTTCCTAGGGGGGGCATGACAAAAAATAATTGAGAAGCACTGCCTTAAGGTGAAATAGGACTGAGTCCTTAAGGGGTTAAAAAATGGTTTTGGAAATTTTCTTGAACATTTGAAATATTGTTTAAAAATTCTAAGATTTCTAATGTCCTAAATAAATAAAATAACATTTACAAAATGATGCCAACATAAAGTAGACATATGGGGAATGCTGATTAATAACTATTTTAGGAGGTATTACTAGCTTTCTTAAATGTAAAAAAATTTAAATTTAGAAAATTGAAAATATTTTAAAATTTTTGGTAAATTATTTTATTTTTTTTCATTAATGAAGGTAAAATATATCAACTGAAGTCTACCACTGTTATGAAGTACAATGTCTCATGAGAAAACAATCTCAGAATTTGCAAAAAATGGCCTGGGCAGGAAGGTGAAAACAGGCCTGGGGTGGAAGGGGTCAAAGAGGACCTGTCACCAAAAAATGCAATGCAATCTGACAGCACGATGTTGTAGAGCAGGAGAAGCTGAGCAGACTAATATATATAGTTTGTGGGAAAAGATCCAGTAAAACCTGTAATTTATAGTTCTTCTTTTTTTTACCTTCTGTGAATACCTATTGGTACAGGAGGGACGGGTTATCAGTGATTGATAGCATTGTGTGTATAAGTGTACATAGAGACAGAGGCGGCTCTAGACTTTGTGAGGCCTTAGGCGAAACCTAAACATGAGGCCCCCACGAAGATCATTGGGAAGCCCGTGATCTCCCTTACGGCGCCCCGTCTCAGTCCTCAAGAAATAAGCTGTGGCAACCACCGCACGGAGCGGTGGTGTGGTCAACACTCCCCCTCCATGCATCTCTATGGAAGACTCGGAGATACACAAGTGCTGTATCTGTGGCTCTCCCATAGATACATGGAGGGGGAGTGTTGACCACCGCTCCGGGCACAAGGAGATCCGGAGTACCATACAGGAGATCGTGGGGGATCCCAACGGCCAGACCCCTCCGATCAGACACTTATCTCCTATCCTTTGGATAGTGGATTTATTTTCCTATCCCGAAGTATCCCTTTAATATTCAGTGACATCACAGTAAAGGGTTAATATGCACAGTGACAACACAGTACTGGGCTTATATTCACAGTGCATATTAACACTTTGCATTAACCCTGGCCCAGTTCTCTAAATCGACCCTCCCCCCACACACCGCATTTTGCTGTACTTGCTATACAGCAGCACATACCTGTCACATCCAGAGCCTTCAGGTGACGTCTCCTCCAATGTAGATCTTCTCTGTCATCGTCTTCTCCATTCGGTCCGGACACTTCTCTCAGCCGCCTCGTATCTGCAGAGTGACACACAGACATCTTAGCTTCCTCACATTTCTATCATCATCCCCCAACCTGGAGTCCCCACAGTGTTATCCTGCTGCTCGCTGTGCCCCCCAATACTATCCTGAAGTAATTTGTCCGCCACACTGCACCCATCAAGTAATTTGTCCGCCACACTGCCCCCATCAAGTAATTTGTCCGCCACACTGCCCCCATCAAGTAATTTGTCCGCCACACTGCCCCCATCAAGTAATTTGTCCGCCACACTGCCCCCATCAAGTAATTTGTCCGCCACACTGCCCCCATCAAGTAATTTGCCCGCCACACTGCCCCCATCAAGTAATTTGCCCGCCACACTGCCCCCATCAAGTAATTTGCCCGCCACACTGCCCCCATCAAGTAATTTGTCCGCCACACTGCCCCCATCAAGTAATTTGCCCGCCACACTGCCCCCATCAAGTAATTTGCCCCCCCATACTGCCCCCATCATGTAATTTGCCCCCCCACACTGCCCCCATCAAGTTATTTGCCCCCCACACAGCCCCCATTAAGTAATTTGCCCCCCACACTGCCCCCATTAAGTAATTTGCCCCCCACATTGCCCCATTAAGTAATTTGCCCCCCACACTGCCAGGGAGGGGGGACAGCAGCCAGCAGGACAAGGACACACACCTGAACACCTTGGAGGATTCTTCTTCAGTTCAGTGGCACCAGTCCACACTCCACAGTGACAGTCCACCACCACTGACACTGTCTTCAGGGCTGTGCTGGCGGCAGCCAGAATGGTCAGGTCGGGTCACCGGAAAACAGACACAGCCGGTGAGGTGAGCAGGAACCTGGGGGCTGGCGCTCCTTCTCTCCCTGCCTGTGCAGCACTCTAAGGGCAGGGCGGGTCTGCAGTTGCATTTAGAGACGGGGCACGCTCTGACGACATTTAGAGACGGCGGCACGCTCTGAGCCCCAGCAGCCTCTGCTCTCTTAAAGAGGCAGAGAGCAGAGTGGCTTGAGCGGCCTTGCCGCGGCGGCTCGTCTTAAGTTAAGTTAACTTAACTAGAACTAGGTCCGAGGAAGCAGACAATTAAATTGCGGCGGTGTCAGGTGCTGGTGGGAGCCAGAGCGAGGCCCCCACCAGCGCGAGGCCTTAGGCGGTGGCCTAAGTGGCCTAATGGAAGAGCCGCCTCTGCATAGAGATAGCTGTCAGTCACTGATAACGCCTCCTCCTGTTCCACTAGTTCTTCACTGGAAGGAAAGATCTGCTCAGCTTATCCTGCTTTATAACATGGTGCTTTTAGATTGCTTTGCATTTTCGGGTGACAGGTCCTCTTTAAACAAACAATTGCAAAAAAAAAAAATATGGCACTTGCACAAAAATGTACACCTTTTGTATGCCAGTAGGCAGTTTATACAGTCTTTCATAATTTTTTCCCTTAATGTATAACAAAGTAAGATCTAGCAAGAAGAATCATGACCATGGGTAACATGTCACCTACTGTATTTTTATACCAATTTTACATACATAGGAGGACATTTATTAAGACCAGCGTTTTACATGCTGGTCTTAATTCATCCTCCACTGGCGTCAGATGTGGGAAAATTATAAGAGGTGCATGCCTCTTACTACCCATGGTGCATCTGTGCAGGCTTGCGTGCAGAACTGAAGTCTACACCAGAAAGAGAGCTGGTGTGATTATAATAAATTTGTAAGACCGGCTATTCCAAGCCTGATGGCGCCCATGTTTTAAGCTGGTGCAAAAAAAACTAAAAATTCTCAAAAAATGTTGCACAAGTGAGGCATGTGCCAAACTTTGTGACCTTTTAACACCTACATGTCTAAATAAATGACCCACTTAGATTTTTTTTTTTAAGAATTATTGGGCTGTTGGGCTAGCAAAAATAAAAATACATTTGTAAGGGGTCATGTACACGACTGTGTGCCGGCCGTGCCCATATTGTGGTGGAGATTTATTAAAGTGACTGTGCGGTCCTGAGATATTGATAAACTCAGGATCGGTCATTAATATCAGATCGGTAGGGTGCTGACTCCCAGAACAGCTATTTGAAGAAGTAGTGATGCTCAAGCCACTTCCTCTTCAAAATTACCAGTGCATCGTCGTCTTTGTATGGAAAAGACTTATGTAAATAAATGATCGTTGATGCAGTCATGGGCTATGAGATCAATGCTGTGTGCTACATTTACCACAATCAATTGGCAGTTGAGAGCCATTTATTTAATCTCATTCATAAAAATGCAGAATCAGTGGAATCTTCTTTTGTAGAAATTTTTTTTTTCTGCCATTAAAAGTGACAGATCTTTATATATTTGATAACTTATCATGTATAAAATTGCTTTCATGTGTGCAAGTCCTGTTCTTTTAACTAAGCCTCAATTTTTAGTAACCAGTTGCAATTTGGGACACATGGACTCAATTAGAATGTAGATTATTCCAGGAATCCTATTATTTATTGCCTTTCCATATGTTTCTTCCTCTTACAGAATGGAAGCACGGGAAAGTGTTGGATACCATAATACACATTTAAGAGCTCCATAGTTTATTATGAAGAATGTACTTTTTCTGTTAAGATGTAGATAACATGCTGAAGTCTAGCGCTCCATTACCAAATTGCTTTTTCCGCACTTTAATATTATCCTCACCTTGCATTGATCAGCCCCCTAAAGGATATAACTGTAGTCCTTTATTTAACCGTTGATTTGAAGGCAATAGTGTTTGGCATAAGGAGTGTTTATAGAAGGCCCATATATAAGACAACCTTTGTTCTCCTGTCTGACCAGCTGCTCAGGTAAAGGGAACTAAACACTTGAAGACAACCCTTTAATCAGCACCATTGACTGCTGTTGACATCAACCCCTGCTACAGTTTATACAGAACATTCTCAGAAACACACATCTATTATTCTGAAAGGAAATCCATTCTGGTCCTTAGAATTCAAGTTGTGTCTTTCAAATGTTAATTCAACATATTAAAGAAAAACAATACAAAGACATGGTCGGCATGTAAAGTATAACAGATTTACTGTGAACAGTCCAGTAGTTCACTTACAGTTGTAAAATCTTTTTCTTCTGCGTATTGCACAGTACATTTAATTTAATGTATTTGTTTTACTAGATATAGGATATGAGATTTTTACTGCTAAAATGTGGACAATCTTGTTTTAATTTCACCACAGATTTGTTTTTCCTGTGGTGACCTTTACTTCAATTATGTATTGGTTGCCAGTAGCCATTAATATTGGCTGTTCATGAAAATGGCAGCACTCTGCTCCATGTATCGTGTCTGAAGAATTGTTCTGTGCTGCAATACCAGACATAGCAACTGAACTACAATGGCACTGTTATTGAAAATGTTTACCTAACCTCAAACATTCCCTTTAAGTAACATTGCTGCCCTATTATTTTCTGTATATACAGCTTGTACCACTAGCACAGTGGCTCAGTGGTTAGTACAGTGGCTTTGCAGCGCAGGGTTCCTGGGTTTGAATCCAACCTTGGACAACAAGTTTGCATGTTCTACTGGTGTTTGTGTAGGATTCCTTCAGGTACTTTGGTTTCCTCCCACATTCCAAAGACAGGGAGTCTAGATTGTGAGCCCCACTGGGGACAGCGAGCAGGGAACATGTCTATAAATGGGCTGCAGAATAGGTTGGCACTATATAAGCAAGAAAAAGAAATAACCTAGGAGGAGAGTTCAGATCTAAAGGGTAATACATGACTGCAGGATCACACTATGATCAGGGTTTGCGGATGCCGCCCATGTGCATTCCACAATTTACGGAACAGACAGCTCATTATAGAAATGCCTATTCTTGTCCCACGGACAAGAATATAATCTATAATTTTTGTGGGGTCACGGAACAACTTCGTGTGCTGTCCGCATCTTTTATGGCCGGGGAAACAAACCACGTTCGTGTGAATGAGCCCTTAGTCTGCAGTTTTTTTTTAAGGGTAGCATATTATTATAAGTCCAGATTCAAACAGGCCACTGTGACCTTACATCTGGTAGCATTAGAGGCAAAGCTTGTTAAGAGCTCATTTGCATTTCTTC
Source organism: Bufo bufo (assembly GCF_905171765.1). Lineage (NCBI taxonomy): Eukaryota > Metazoa > Chordata > Amphibia > Anura > Bufonidae > Bufo > Bufo bufo. The sequence continues at coordinate 201,052,984 of NC_053392.1, read as the reverse complement.
CTTCACAGAATTCCAGAGGAGCATGTATGGCCTATAAGTCTCCTCACACTGATTAAGGTGCTCTCTCCCTAAGGAGAGTTAGTTTCCCCCCTTGCTCAGACACAGGCCTCCTACCCAGTTAAGCCAGTACCCTCTGCTCTGCACTGATGAGGGGCAATCACCCCGAAACAGCTGTCTGCAGATGAGGTGCTGGCTTATTTAATATCCAAGTCATGTCTCAAGGCTTATTTTAAGAGCTGAATATTGACTTATAGGATAGCTGCCTTACATCTGGTGGCATTAGAGGCAAAGCTTGTTGAGAGCTTATTTGCATTTCTTCCCTCCCAGAATTCCAGAGGAGCATGTATGGCCTATAAGTCTCCTCACACTGATTAAGGTGCTCTCTCCCTAAGGAGAGTTAGTTCCCCCCTTGCTCGGACACAGGCCTCCTACCCAGTTAAGCCAGTACTCTCTGCTCTGCACTGATGAGGGGCAATTACCCCGAAACAGCTGTCTGCAGATGAGGTGCTGGCTTATTTAATATCCAAGTCATGTCTCGAGGCTTATTTTAAGAGCTGAACATTGACTTATAGGATAGCTGCCTTACATCTGGTGGCATTAGAGGCAAAGCTTGTTAAGAGCTCATTTCTTCCCTCACTGTGACAAATGGCACAAAAATGATTGTGTCGTTATGTGTCAAATAAACATATAGAAATTCTGCACAAGCTGCTCCTTCTTATCCTTCTGCCTCCCCCATTGAATAAGCCTTCAACTAGCTGCTGCAGCCACTGAAGGTGTTGGTGTGGGAAGCAGCGAATCCCCATTCTCAAGGTGTCCTCATACTATAGTTGACTCCTAAACTGGCATCCACTATATTATATCTATGACACTGTAGAGTAATTGAACAATTAATACCTGATTTCTCTACAAATTACAATTGATTGTCGTTGGGCCCAGCAGGGGTATACTTTGTGAAAGCCTATTCTTAGGGTACCTTTTTAACAAGCAGAGATTGTTCAAAGCAAACAACCAGTAATATGTCTGTCAGATAAGACCAAAAATATTTGTTTTGTTTTGCTTACCTTTCAAAATGCAGCTTCTGGGTCCAATCAGCTGATCACCTCAGGTCCCATTCCTGGCACCTCCAGCAAACGGCTAATTTTGCCAGAGAAAGCCATAGCCAGCCAGGCCATATACAGGGAGTGCAGAATTATTAGGCAAGTTGTATTTTTGAGGATTAATTTTATTATTGAACAACAACCATGTTCTCAATGAACCCAAAAAACTCATTAATATCAAAGCTGAATATTTTTGGAAGTAGTTTTTAGTTTGTTTTTAGTTTTAGCTATTTTAGGGGGATATCTGTGTGTGCAGGTGACTATTACTGTGCATAATTATTAGGCAGCTTAACAAAAAACAAATATATACCCATTTCAATTATTTATTTTTACCAGTGAAACCAATATAACATCTCAACATTCACAAATATACATTTCTGACATTCAAAAACAAAACAAAAACAAATCAGTGACCAATATAGCCACCTTTCTTTGCAAGGACACTCAAAAGCCTGCCATCCATGGATTCTGTCAGTGTTTTGATCTGTTCACCATCAACATTGCGTGCAGCAGCAACCACAGCCTCCCAGACACTGTTCAGAGAGGTGTACTGTTTTCCCTCCTTGTAAATCTCACATTTGATGATGGACCACAGGTTCTCAATGGGGTTCAGATCAGGTGAACAAGGAGGCCATGTCATTAGATTTTCTTTTTTTATACCCTTACTTGCCAGCCACGCTGTGGAGTACTTGGACGCGTGTGATGGAGCATTGTCCTGCATGAAAATCATGTTTTTCTTGAAGGATGCAGACTTCTTCCTGTACCACTGCTTGAAGAAGGTGTCTTCCAGAAACTGGCAGTAGGACTGGGAGTTGAGCTTGACTCCATCCTCAACCCGAAAAGGCCCCACAAGCTCATCTTTGATGATACCAGCCCAAACCAGTACTCCACCTCCACCTTGCTGGCGTCTGAGTTGGACTGGAGCTCTCTGCCCTTTACCAATTCAGCCACGGGCCCATCCATTTGGCCCATCAAGACTCACTCTCATTTCATCAGTCCATAAAACCTTAGAAAAATCAGTCTTGAGATATTTCTTGGCCCAGTCTTGACGTTTCAGCTTGTGTGTCTTGTTCAGTGGTGGTCGTCTTTCAGCCTTTCTTACCTTGGCCATGTCTCTGAGTATTGCACACCTTGTGCTTTTGGGCACTCCAGTGATGTTGAAGCTCTGAAATATGGCCAAACTGGTGGCAAGTGGCATCTTGGCAGCTGCACGCTTGACTTTTCTCAGTTCATGGGCAGTTATTTTGCGCCTTGGTTTTTCCACACGCTTCTTGCGACCCTGTTGACTATTTTGAATGAAACGCTTGATTGTTCGATGATCACGCTTCAGAAGCTTTGCAATTTTAAGAGTGCTGCATCCCTCTGCAAGATATCTCACTATTTTTGACTTTTCTGAGCCTGTCAAGTCCTTCTTTTGACCCATTTTGCCAAAGGAAAGGAAGTTGCCTAATAATTATGCACACCTAATATAGGGTGTTGATGTCATTAGACCACACCCCTTCTCATTACAGAGATGCACATCACCTAATATGCTTAATTGGTAGTAGGCTTTCGAGCCTATACAGCTTGGAGTAAGACAACATGCATAAAGAGGATGATGTGGTCAAAATACTCATTTGCCTAATAATTCTGCACGCAGTGTATATTTAACCCTGCAGTGACCGAACAGGGGCCCCCATCTATATTGTCCTAAAAATCAAATGAACAGGGGTTGTACTTATGAGGGAATTCCTTTAAAGTTCTTCAGTGCATTAGTCTACTGCATTAAAGTCTTCTAAGTCCAAACCTTTGCTGCTTAGTACTGTACTCTTCTATGCTAAGAATTTTCGAAGTTGAAGAGACTAAGTATTAGGCATACTTGAGCTGCAATTGGACTGGAAAACTCTGTTTACGTGAGCAGTGCTGGCCAGCCCAATGGTAGAAGAAAGGGTCTTGGTCTACCAGATGTACAGTATACCAGGCAGTCTGAAAAGTTGTGCGGCCATCTTGGATGGCAGAAGAGCAACCTAAAAAATTGACAGATCTGCAGAAAGGTGAAAAGGAGGACACCAAGGCTCATGTGATCCTCCTTCATATTTCCAGTTTTCTGATATGAAAGTGGCTGACACCATTTTGAGAAATTTGCCCAAATCAAATTGGAAAAAATTTGGATATGATTTCAATCAGAATCTTTTGAAAATGCAGGTCAAATTTAATTTGAACCAAATCGATTTGCACATCTCTACCCGCAAACAAGCCTATACCTTACTGCAGGAGACCATGTGAAGATTTTATGCCTTTGTGCTTATCACAAGTGGCATAGACAGTCTACACACATCTGTAGAAGTTTTGAGGGTATGAGAAGAAGCAAAAAAAAAAAAACAAGAACAGCTGTGTTATGCTTAACTTAATGAACACCTGCTCTCCAGTCCATAACTCATCGAATGCTAGATGGAATAAAAATCTGTAATAAGCTGCCTTTTCATTGCTTATTCTTTCTGAAGCAGTCTGGTGATACCTGTGGACTCCTGTCACTGTTATTTGTTTTCTAGGATTATAACACTATCTGCTTGGAAAGCTAAATTGTTTCTTGTTGTGTGTAGTTTATATGGGCAATTATAAGTTATGGTTGCATTGTGGGCTCTATTTTGTGAGGCATACAATGCACTGGTGGGGAAAACGATACATTTGTTTTTCATGTGGTTTGTCTTTGATTACAGCCTCCAGTAAAAGATAAAAAGATGAAATGGCCCTTACTGCTGTTTTTTAACTTCTTGAACAGTTCAAGGGGTAGGGCAGAAAACAGTCAAAAATACATTGATGACAGATAATTGTCATCAGCACAATATAGTGCAGAGAAATCAAATTATAATATACATTAACACATGTATAGATAACAATATACAGCAAGTTCTGCTGATACATTAGACTAGCCTTTATTCCTAAAATAACTAAAATAAAATAAAAGATTAAATAATATCTGTAATAAAATTCTGCATGAAGAGGTTTTCCTGACAGATTTTTTAAAAAAGAGCCCAAAAGGAAGAGTGTGTGCAGCAAGTATCTAATGTGTGAGAGGAGTGTGTGCAGCAAGCATCTAATGTGTGAGAGGAGTGTGTGCAGCAAGTATCTAATGTGTGAGAGGAGTATGTGCAGCAAGTATATAATGTGTGAGAGGAGTATGTGCAGCAAGCATCTAATGTGTGAGAGGAGTGTGTGCAGCAAGCATCTAATGTGTGAGAGGTGTGTGTGCAGCAAGTATATAATGTGTGAGAGGAGTATGTGCAGCAAGCATCTAATGTGTGAGAGGAATATGTGCAGCAAGTATCTAATGTATGAGAGGAGTGTGTGCAGCAAGTATATAATGTGTGAGAGGAGTGTGTGCAGCAAATATCTAATGTGTGAGAGGTGTGTGTGCGGCAAGCATCTAATGTGTGAGAGGAATATGTGCAGCAAGTATCTAATGTATGAGAGGAGTGTGTGCAGCAAGTATATAATGTGTGAGAGGAGTATGTGCAGCAAGCATCTAATGTGTGAGAGGAGTGTGTGCAGCAAGTATCTAATGTATGAGAGGAGTGTGTGCAGCAAGTATATAATGTGTGAGAGGAGTGTGTGCAGCAAGTATCTAATGTATGAGAGGAGTGTGTGCAGCAAGCATCTAATGTGTGAGAGGAATATGTGCAGCAAGTATCTAATGTATGAGAGGAGTGTGTGCAGCAAGTATCTAATATGTGAGAGGTGTGTGTGCAGCAAGTATCTATTGTGTGAGAGGAGTGTGTGCAGCAGGTATCTAATGTATGAGAGGAGTGTGTGCAGCAAGTATCTAATATGTGAGAGGAGTGTGTGCAGCAAGTATCTAATGTGTGACAGGAGTGTGTGCAGCAAGTATCTAATGTGTGAGAGGAGTGTATACAGCAAGTATCTAATGTGTGAGAGGAGTGTGTGCAGTAAGTATTTTATGTGTGAGAGGAGTGTGTGCAGCAAGTATCTAATGTGTGAGAGGTGTGTGTGCAGCAAGTATCTAATGTGTGAAAGGAGTGTGTGCAGCAAGTATCTAATGTGTGGGAGGAGTGTGTGCAGCAAGCATCTAATGTGTGAGAGGAGTGTGTGCAGCAAGCATCTAATGTGTGAGAGGTGTGTGTGCAGCAAGTATATAATGTGTGAGAGGAGTATGTGCAGCAAGCATCTAATGTGTGAGAGGAATATGTGCAGCAAGTATCTAATGTATGAGAGGAGTGTGTGCAGCAAGTATATAATGTGTGAGAGGAGTGTGTGCAGCAAGTATCTAATGTATGAGAGGAGTGTGTGCAGCAAGCATCTAATGTGTGAGAGGAATATGTGCAGCAAGTATCTAATGTATGAGAGGAGTGTGTGCAGCAAGTATCTAATATGTGAGAGGTGTGTGTGCAGCAAGTATCTATTGTGTGAGAGGAGTGTGTGCAGCAGGTATCTAATGTATGAGAGGAGTGTGTGCAGCAAGTATCTAATATGTGAGAGGAGTGTGTGCAGCAAGTATCTAATGTGTGACAGGAGTGTGTGCAGCAAGTATCTAATGTGTGAGAGGAGGGTATACAGCAAGTATCTAATGTGTGAGAGGAGTGTGTGCAGCAAGTATCTAATGTGTGAGAGTAGTATGTGCAGCAAGTATCTAATGTATGAGAGGAGTATGTGCAGCAAGTATCTGATGTGTGAGAGAAGTGTGTTCAGCAAGTATCTAATGTAAGAGAGGAGTGTGTGCAGCAAGTATCTAATGTGTGAAAGGAGTATGCGCAGAAAGTATCTAATGTGTGAGAGGAATGTGTACAGCAAGCATCTAATGTGTGAGAGGAGTGTGTGCAGCAAGTATCTAATGTATGAGAGGAGTGTGTGCAGCAAGTATCTAATGTGTGAGAGGAGTGTGTGCAGCAAGTATCTAATGTGTGAGAGGAGAATGAGCAGCAAGTATCTAATGTGTGAGAGGAGAATGCGCAGCAAGTATCTAATGTATGAGAGGAGTATGTGCAGCAAGTATCTAATGTGTGAGAGGAGTGTGTGCAGCAAGTATCTAATGTGTGAGAGGAGTGTGTGCATCAAGTATTTTATGTGTGAGAGGAGTATGTGCAGCAAGTATCTAATGTGTGAGAGGAGTGTGTGCAGCAAGTATCTAATGTATGAGAGAAGTGTGTGCAGCAAGCATCTAATGTGTGAGAGGAGTGTGTGCAGCAAGTATCTAATGTGTGAGAGGAGTGTGTGCAGCAATTATCTAATGTGTGAGAGTAGTATGTGCAGCAAGTATCTAATGTATGAGAGGAGTGTGTGCAGCAAGTATCTAATGTGTGAGAGGAGTATGCGCAGAAAGTATCTAATGTGTGAGAGGAATGTGTACAGCAAGCATCTAATGTGTGAGAGGAGTGTGTGCAGCAAGTATCTAATGTGTGAGAGGAGTGTGTGCAGCAAGTATCTAATGTATGATAGGAGTGTGTGCAGCAAGCATCTAATGTGTGAGAGGAGTGTGTGCAGCAAGTATCTAATGTGTGAGAGGAGTGTGTGCAGCAAGTATCTAATGTGTGAGGGTAGTATGTGCAGCAAGTATCTAATGTATGAGAGGAGTATGTGCAGCAAGTATCTGATGTGTGAGAGGAGTGTGTTCAGCAAGTATCTAATGTAAGAGAGGAGTGTGTGCAGCAAGTATCTAATGTGTGAGAGGAGTATGCGCAGAATATATCTAATGTGTGAGAGGAATGTGTACAGCAAGCATCTAATGTGTGAGAGGAGTGTGTGCAGCAAGTATCTAATGTATGAGAGGAGTGTGTGCAGCAAGTATCTAATGTGTGAGAGGAGTGTGTGCAGCAAGTATCTAATGTGTGAGAGGAGAATGAGCAGCAAGTATCTAATGTGTGAGAGGAGAATGCGCAGCAAGTATCTAATGTATGAGAGGAGTATGTGCAGCAAGTATCTAATGTGTGAGAGGAGTGTGTGCAGCAAGTATCTAATGTGTGAGAGGAGTGTGTGCAGCAAGTATCTAATGTATGAGAGGAGTGTGTGCAGCAAGCATCTAATGTGTGAGAGGAGTGTGTGCAGCAAGTATCTAATGTGTGAGAGGAGTGTGTGCAGCAATTATCTAATGTGTGAGAGTAGTATGTGCAGCAAGTATCTAATGTATGAGAGGAGTATGTGCAGCAAGTATCTAATGTAAGAGAGGAGTGTGTGCAGCAAGTATCTAATGTGTGAGAGGAGTATGCGCAGAAAGTATCTAATGTGTGAGAGGAATGTGTACAGCAAGCATCTAATGTGTGAGAGGAGTGTGTGCAGCAAGCATCTAATGTGTGAGAGGAGTGTGTGCAGCAAGTATCTAATGTGTGAGAGAAGTGTGTGCAGCAAGTATCTAATGTGTGAGAGGAGTGTGTGCAGCAAGTATCTAATGTATGAGCGGAGTGTGTGCAGCAAGTATCTAATGTGTGAGAGGAGAATGCGCAGCAAGTATCTAATGTGTGAGAGGAGAATGCGCAGCAAGTATCTAATGTGTGAGAGGAGAATGCACAGCAAGTATCTAATGTATGAGAGGAGTATGTGCAGCAGGTATCTAATGTGTGAGAGGAGTGTGTGCAGCAAGTATCTAATGTGTGAGAGGAGTGTGTGCAGCAAGTATTTTATGTGTGAGAGGAGTATGTGCAGCAAGTATCTAATGTGTGAGAGGAGTGTGTGCAGAAAGCATCTAATGTGTGAGAGGAGTGTGTGCAGCAAGTATCTAATGTGTGAGAGGAGTGTGTGCAGCAATTATCTAATGTGTGAGAGTAGTATGTGCAGCAAGTATCTAATGTATGAGAGGAGTATGTGCAGCAAGTATCTAATGTAAGAGAGGAGTGTGTGCAGCAAGTATCTAATGTGTGAGAGGAGTATGCGCAGAAAGTATCTAATGTGTGAGAGGAATGTGTACAGCAAGCATCTAATGTGTGAGAGGAGTGTGTGCAGCAAGCATCTAATGTGTGAGAGGTGTGTGTGCAGCAAGTATCTAATGTGTGAGAGAAGTGTGTGCAGCAAGTATCTAATGTGTGAGAGGAGTGTGTGCAGCAAGTATCTAATGTATGAGCGGAGTGTGTGCAGCAAGTATCTAATGTGTGAGAGGAGAATGCGCAGCAAGTATCTAATGTGTGAGAGGAGAATGCGCAGCAAGTATCTAATGTGTGAGAGGAGAATGCACAGCAAGTATCTAATGTATGAGAGGAGTATGTGCAGCAAGTATCTAATGTGTGAGAGGAGTGTGTGCAGCAAGTATCTAATGTGTGAGAGGAGTGTGTGCAGCAAGTATTTTATGTGTGAGAGGAGTATGTGCAGCAAGTATCTAATGTGTGAGAGGAGTGTGTGCAGCAAGTATCTAATGTGTGAGAGGAGTGTGTGCAGCAAGTATTTTATGTGTGAGAGGAGTATGTGCAGCAAGTATCTAATGTGTGAGAGGAGAATGCGCAGCAAGTATCTAATGTATGAGAGGAGTATGTGCAGCAAGTATCTAATGTGTGAGAGGAGTGTGTGCAGCAAGTATCTAATGTGTGAGAGGAGTGTGTGCAGCAAGTATCTAATGTATGAGAGGAGTGTGTGCAGCAAGCATCTAATGTGTGAGAGGAGTGTGTGCAGCAAGTATCTAATGTGTGAGAGGAGTGTGTGCAGCAATTATCTAATGTGTGAGAGTAGTATGTGCAGCAAGTATCTAATGTATAAGAGGAGTATGTGCAGCAAGTATCTGATGTGTGAGAGGAGTGTGTTCAGCAAGTATCTAATGTAAGAGAGGAGTGTGTGCAGCAAGTATCTAATGTGTGAAAGGAGTATGCGCAGAAAGTATCTAATGTGTGAGAGGAATGTGTACAGCAAGCATCTAATGTGTGAGAGGAGTATGTGCAGCAAGTATCTAATGTGTGAGAGGAGTGTGTGCAGCAAGTATCCAATGTATGAGAGGAGTGTGTGCAGCAAGTATCTAATGTGTGAGAGGAGTGTGTGCAGCAAGTATCTAATGTGTGAGAGGAGAATGAGCAGCAAGTATCTAATGTATGAGAGGAGTATGTGCAGCAAGTATCTAATGTGTGAGAGGAGTGTGTGCAGCAAGTATCTAATGTGTGAGAGGAGTGTGTGCATCAAGTATTTTATGTGTGAGAGGAGTATGTGCAGCAAGTATCTAATGTGTGAGAGGAGTGTGTGCAGCAAGTATCTAATGTATGAGAGGAGTGTGTGCAGCAAGCATCTAATGTGTGAGAGGAGTGTGTGCAGCAAGTATCTAATGTGTGAGAGGAGTGTGTGCAGCAAGTATCTAATGTGTGAGAGTAGTATGTGCAGCAAGTATCTAATGTATGAGAGGAGTATGTGCAGCAAGTATCTGATGTGTGAGAGGAGTGTGTTCAGAAAGTATCTAATGTAAGAGAGGAGTGTGTGCAGCAAGTATCTAATGTGTGAGAGGAGTATGCGCAGAAAGTATCTAATGTGTGAGAGGAATGTGTACAGCAAGCATCTAATGTGTGAGAGGAGTGTGTGCAGCAAGCATCTAATGTGTGAGAGGAGTGTGTGCAGCAAGCATCTAATGTGTGAGAGGAGTGTGTGCAGCAAGTATCTAATGTGTGAGAGGAGTGTGTGCAGCAAGTATCTAATGTGTGAGAGTAGTATGTGCAGCAAGTATCTAATGTATGAGAGGAGTATGTGCAGCAAGTATCTGATGTGTGAGAGGAGTGTGTTCAGCAAGTATCTAATGTAAGAGAGGAGTGTGTGCAGCAAGTATCTAATGTGTGAGAGGAGTATGCGCAGAAAGTATCTAATGTAAGAGAGGAATGTGTACAGCAAGCATCTAATGTGTGAGAGGAGTGTGTGCAGCAAGTATCTAATGTATGAGAGGAGTATGTGCAGCAAGTATCTAATGTGTGAGAGGAGTGTGTGCAGCAAGTATCTAATGTGTGAGAGGAGTGTGTGCAGCAAGTATTTTATGTGTGAGAGGAGTATGTGCAGCAAGTATCTAATGTGTGAGAGGAGTGTGTGCAGCAAGTATCTAATGTATGAGAGGAGTGTGTGCAGCAAGCATCTAATGTGTGAGAGGAGTGTGTGCAGCAAGCATCTAATGTATGAGAGGAGTGTGTGCAGCAAGTATCTAATGTATGAGAGGAGTATGTGCAGCAAGTATCTAATGTGTGAGAGGAGTGTGTGCAGCAAGTATCTAATGTGTGAGAGGAGTGTGTGCAGCAAGTATCTAATGTGTGAGAGGAGTGTGTGCAGCAAGTATCTAATGTGTGAGAGTAGTATGTGCAGCAAGTATCTAATGTATGAGAGGAGTATGTGCAGCAAGTATCTGATGTGTGAGAGGAGTGTGTTCAGCAAGTATCTAATGTAAGAGAGGAGTGTGTGCAGCAAGTATCTAATGTGTGAGAGGAGTATGCGCAGAAAGTATCTAATGTAAGAGAGGAATGTGTACAGCAAGCATCTAATGTGTGAGAGGAGTGTGTGCAGCAAGTATCTAATGTATGAGAGGAGTATGTGCAGCAAGTATCTAATGTGTGAGAGGAGTGTGTGCAGCAAGTATCTAATGTGTGAGAGGAGTGTGTGCAGCAAGTATTTTATGTGTGAGAGGAGTATGTGCAGCAAGTATCTAATGTGTGAGAGGAGTGTGTGCAGCAAGTATCTAATGTATGAGAGGAGTGTGTGCAGCAAGCATCTAATGTGTGAGAGGAGTGTGTGCAGCAAGCATCTAATGTATGAGAGGAGTGTGTGCAGCAAGTATCTAATGTATGAGAGGAGTATGTGCAGCAAGTATCTAATGTGTGAGAGGAGTGTGTGCAGCAAGTATCTAATGTGTGAGAGGAGTGTGTGCAGCAAGTATTTTATGTGTGAGAGGAGTATGTGCAGCAAGTATCTAATGTGTGAGAGGAGTGTGTGCAGCAAGTATCTAATGCATGAGAGGAGTGTGTGCAGCAAGCATCTAATGTGTGAGAGGAGTGTGTGCAGCAATTATCTAATGTGTGAGAGTAGTATGTGCAGCAAGTATCTAATGTATGAGAGGAGTATGTGCAGCAAGTATCTGATGTGTGAGAGGAGTGTGTTCAGCAAGTATCTAATGTATGAGAGGAGTGTGTGCAGCAAGTATCTAATGTGTGAGAGGAGTATGCGCAGAAAGTATCTAATGTGTGAGAGGAATGTGTACAGCAAGCATCTAATGTGTGAGAGGAGTGTGTGCAGCAAGTATCTAATGTATGAGAGGAGTGTGTGCAGCAAGTATCTAATGTGTGAGAGAAGTGTGTGCAGCAAGTATCTAATGTGTGAGAGGAGTGTGTGCAGCAAGTATCTAATGTGTGAGGGGAGTGTGTGCAGCAAGTATCTAATGTATGAGAGGAGTATGTGCAGCAAGTATCTAATGTGTGAGAGGAGAATGCGCAGCAAGTATCTAATGTGTGAGAGGAGAATGCACAGCAAGTGTCTAATGTATGAGAGGAGTATGTGCAGCAAGTATCTAATGTGTGAGAGGAGTGTGTGCAGCAAGTATCTAATGTGTGAGAGGAGTGTGTGCAGCAAGTATTTTATGTGTGAGAGGAGTATGTGCAGCAAGTATCTAATGTGTGAGAGGAGTGTGTGCAGCAAGCATCTAATGTATGAGAGGAGTGTGTGCAGCAAGCATCTAATGTGTGAGAGGAGTGTGTGCAGCAAGTATCTAATGTGTGAGAGGAGTGTGTGCAGCATGTATCTAATGTGTGAGAGTAGTATGTGCAGCAAGTATCTAATGTATGAGAGGAGTATGTGCAGCAAGTATCTAATGTATGAGAGGAGTATGTGCAGCAAGTATCTGATGTGTGAGAGGAGTGTGTTCAGCAAGTATCTAATGTAAGAGAGGAGTGTGTGCAGCAAGTATCTAATGTGTGAGAGTAGTATGTGCAGCAAGTATCTAATGTATGAGAGGAGTATGCGCAGAAAGTATCTAATGTGTGAGAGGAATGTGTACAGCAAGCATCTAATGTGTGAGAGGAGTGTGTGCAGCAAGTATCTAATGTATGAGAGGAGTGTGTGCAGCAAGCATCTAATGTGTGAGAGGAGTGTGTGCAGCAAGCATCTAATGTGTGAGAGGAGTATGCGCAGAAAGTATCTAATGTGTGAGAGGAATGTGTACAGCAAGCATCTAATGTGTGAGAGGAGTGTGTGCAGCAAGTATCTAATGTATGAGAGGAGTGTGTGCAGCAAGCATCTAATGTGTGAGAGGAGTGTGTGCAGCAAGCATCTAATGTGTGAGAGGAGTGTGTGCAGCAAGTATCTAATGTGTGAGAGGAGTGTGTGCAGCAAGTATCTAATGTGTGAGAGTAGTATGTGCAGCAAGTATTTTATGTGTGAGAGGAGTATGTGCAGCAAGTATCTGATGTTTGAGAGGAGTGTGTTCAGCAAGTATCTAATGTAAGAGAGGAGTGTGTGCAGCAAGTATCTAATGTGTGAGAGGAGTATGCGCAGAAAGTATCTAATGTAAGAGAGGAATGTGTACAGTAAGCATCTAATGTGTGAGAGGAGTGTGTGCAGCAAGTATCTAATGTATGAGAGGAGTGTGTGCAGCAAGCATCTAATGTGTGAGAGGAGTGTGTGCAGCAAGCATCTAATGTGTGAGAGGAGTGTGTGCAGCAAGTATCTAATGTGTAAGAGGAGTGTGTGCAGCAAGTATCTAATGTGTGAGAGTAGTATGTGCAGCAAGTATCTAATCTGTGAGAGGAGTATGTGCAGCAAGTATCTGATGTGTGAGAGAAGTGTGTGCAGCAAGTATTTTATGTGTGAGAGGAGTGTGTGCAGCAAGTATCTAATGTATGAGAGGAGTATGTGCAGCAAGTATCTAATGTGTGAGAGGATTGTGTGCAGCAAGTATCTAATGTGTGAGAGGATTGTGTGCAGCAAGTATCTAATGTATAAGAGGAGTGTGTGAAGCAAGTATCTAATGTGTGAGAGGAGTATGTGTAGCAAGTATCTGATGTGTGAGAGAAGTGTGTGCAGCAAGTATCTGATGTGTGAGAGAAGTGTATGCAGCAAGTATTTTATGTGTGAGAGGAGTGTGTGCAGCAAGCCTGTAATGTGTGAGAGGAGTGTGCGCAGCAAGTATCTAATGTGTGAGAGGAGAATGCGCAGCAAGTATCTAATGTATGAGAGGAGTATGTGCAGCAAGTATCTAATGTGTGAGAGGAGTGTGTGCAGCAAGTATCTAATGTGTGAGAGGAGTGTGTGCAGCAAGTATTTTATGTGTGAGAGGAGTATGTGCAGCAAGTATCTAATGTGTGAGAGGAGTGTGTGCAGCAAGTATTAATGTGTGAGAGGAGTGTGTGCAGCAAGTATCTAATGTGTGAGAGGAGTATGCGCAGCAAGTATCTAATGTATGAGAGGAGTGTGTGCAGCAAGTATCTAATGTGTGAGAGGAGTGTGTGCAGCAAGTATTTTATGTGTGAGAGGAGTATGTGCAGCAAGTATCTAATGTGTGAGAGGAGTGTGTGCAGCAAGTATTAATGTGTGAGAGGAGTGTGTGCAGCAAGTATCTAATGTGTGAGAGGAGTATGCGCAGCAAGTATCTAATGTATGAGAGGAGTGTGTGCAGCAAGTATCTAATGTGTGAGAGGAGTGTGTGCAGCAAGTATCTAATGTGTGAGAGGAGTATGCGCAGCAAGTATCTAATGTATGAGAGGAGTGTGTGCAGCAAGTATCTAATGTATGAGAGGAGTGTGTGCAGCATGTATTAATGTGTGAGAGGAGTATGTGTAGCAAGTATCTGATGTGTGAGAGAAGTGTGTGCAGCAAGTATCTGATGTGTGAGAGAAGTGTATGCAGCAAGTATTTTATGTGTGAGAGGAGTGTGTGCAGCAAGCCTGTAATGTGTGAGAGGAGTGTGCGCAGCAAGTATCTAATGTGTGAGAGGAGAATGCGCAGCAAGTATCTAATGTATGAGAGGAGTATGTGCAGCAAGTATCTAATGTGTGAGAGGAGTGTGTGCAGCAAGTATCTAATGTGTGAGAGGAGTGTGTGCAGCAAGTATTTTATGTGTGAGAGGAGTATGTGCAGCAAGTATCTAATGTGTGAGAGGAGTGTGTGCAGCAAGTATTAATGTGTGAGAGGAGTGTGTGCAGCAAGTATCTAATGTGTGAGAGGAGTATGCGCAGCAAGTATCTAATGTATGAGAGGAGTGTGTGCAGCAAGTATCTAATGTGTGAGAGGAGTGTGTGCAGCAAGTATTTTATGTGTGAGAGGAGTATGTGCAGCAAGTATCTAATGTGTGAGAGGAGTGTGTGCAGCAAGTATTAATGTGTGAGAGGAGTGTGTGCAGCAAGTATCTAATGTGTGAGAGGAGTATGCGCAGCAAGTATCTAATGTATGAGAGGAGTGTGTGCAGCAAGTATCTAATGTGTGAGAGGAGTGTGTGCAGCAAGTATCTAATGTGTGAGAGGAGTATGCGCAGCAAGTATCTAATGTATGAGAGGAGTGTGTGCAGCAAGTATCTAATGTATGAGAGGAGTGTGTGCAGCATGTATTAATGTGTGAGAGGAGTATGTGCAGCAAGTATCTAATGTGACAAAAGTGACAACTAAAATGACTTCCTGTTGTCACTTTTGCAGTAATTTGTTTGGCAACTCCTCTAACTTCTGATTTAATTATACTATGACTGGCCGTGTTACAACTTTAGTGAAAATATTCTTACAACTATTCCATATAAACCAGCTGCTAATGTATTGGGGGCAGATTCAGACCAAAATCAACCATGAATGGGAGGGAGGTCTTCTCAATAAAGATGCAGCATGATTTAATTTTGGTCCTAATTTTTTGTCTTTTTGTGCATTTTTCTGTCTATCCATTTAATATATTTGATTATTTCACAGTCTTATACATGTACATTTGGCAGTTAAAGTTTTGGTTTTCCCTTTTTTATACTGTATAGTTTCAGAGGGTTGCATCGCATATTGATTTGTAAGAGAATAAAACGTATTGAAACAAGATGAAAAAAAAGTCCTTAAAAACCAGTTGGTTTAGGTAAAAGTATATGCAGAGGAAGTCTGAAAAACTAACATGGGAATCCCACATTCTTCAATCTTTGATCTTCTTCCTTTGAACTGTGTCTGATCTTGAAAATGCTCTGCCTCCAAGTTCATTGTAATGAATACTTAAAAGTTAAATTGGTTAAAAAGCACATGAATGCTCTTGAAACAATATGATACACTTAGCGACAGAACGTCTTATAGGCAGATGTGCATTCTGCTGTGCCTTGGAAAACAAAGCCATTTATCAGAAAGCTGGCCATGATTACTGAAACCATCTTCCACAATTTCCTTGTCTGAATAGGTTATTTAAAGCATAACTCTGACTGGCAGTTAATAGTTGATTTAATCATTAACGAATCATATGATTTGTGAAGGCCTATGATGTTTTTAGAACAGCACATGTATTTTATTATATGTATACTATTTGTATTCTTATTTCAGTTATTACCTGTTGATTTTAAGGGGTTACTTTGGACAATGCTTTTTTTGTTAGAATGGTCCCCTAACATTATTTACGGTGACATAACACCACCACAGGACAAAGTATTACACAGATGTCATTAAAATCAGTTGTCTGCCTGTGCAATACATGGACATGCTGCATCCTCCAGAGCAAAAACTGCTCTTTATAGCCACATGTTCCAGGATTCCTAAGAAAAAAGAAGGTTCTTCGGAGCATAGTATGTGATTTTTATCTGCACTCATTACTGGCTGAGTTAGATCAGCAAGGATAAGATCAATAAAGCTTAATTCATACCACGTTCTTTGATTCTGTTGGCAGTATATATTATAGTACACATGGAACCAAAAGAAAGGTATCTGAAGTACAGTGTACAGTATTGTATGGGGCAAATTTAGGCCAAAAGTCTATACTTTGTTATATACGGTATTTGGAAGGTTTAAGTCCTTTTTAACAATAACTTTTTTGAAAAACTTGGGCTGGCCAACGTTTTATACAGGACATGGCTAAAAATGTCTTGTCAAGGTATATATATATATATATATATATATATATATATATATATATAAATTATTGTCCATCTGTCCTTTATAGGCATCCAAATGAAATGCCTGAATCATTGGACACCAAATTTGGCACATTGGTACATTGGGTGTCTGGGCAGGTTTACATAAAGGTCACAGCTCTCCAGGAGATGCCGTTCTTGAGATATTTCCAAAAAATGCAAATATGGCACCATCACATGGCCCTTTTTAGCCTATAGAAGCTCGCAGGTCCTGACATACACACAGTTTGACACCGGGTTTTCAAAACAACTGAGCGATTTTTCTTCACTGTTATAGGTCACTTTTAAGGGGGATGGGACACTGTGGAGGTTACTGTTATGGGGGACAGTTACAGATAGAATAAACAGTGTGTAACTGCTGGTGTATATAGGGATACTGTCGATTTCCCCGTAAAAAAATATAAAAATTAGGGTATGGATCGGCATCCTGGGCATCCTTGGAACAAATCCAATTAACACACAGACCAGCACTTCATACTCGGGCAGCACCGGTTTTTCTAGTATATAAAATATATATACATACAAAGATATGCACTTTTATTGTATAAATTTGGATTTCTTTGAAGAAACACACTGTTCACTTCTACTTAAAAATAGTAATTGAACCCACTAGCTTATATGTATTGCAAGGTCTGACATATGCCTTAATTTAAATGGTGTAACGGAACGCCTAGCACCCCGACCGGGTACCTCCGTTGATAGTGCTCCTAGTGCTTCCAGAGGACTCCAAGCACTCCACTTGACACTGTCAGCACTGCAGACCCCACGAACCGCCGAAGCTTGGTGGAGGTCTCGCCGTCTCCTACCCACCCTGGACCTACGACAAGGCTCCAGTGGGTGAACCTCTCCTAAATGCAGAGAGCAGGAACCAGGAACAAGCTCTTACAAGAGCTTATACTCAAGGGAGTATTGTGATATAGCAATCCCCAAGAGTGTAGTTATCCCATTCCCCAAACATGAGCCAAAACTTCATGAAGGTATAAAAACAGGAACACTTTATTGAGGGCTACCCGCCAGTATTTATGCAGGTCCCCATCTGGTGGACACGCCCCTAGGGGACCAGAAGGAAGACTGTGACACAGGACAGATATGCAGCAATTCAGGATACACAGACACAATACATCCCCACAATGCATCATGGTTTCCTCCTCTCTGCCCTGGAGACACCCGAGAAATAATTCAATTCTCTCTCAGGACAAAGGGAAATCGCCAATACACATGTGGAGACAACAGGAACAGACATCACTTACTCAAACATACAATGTCCCACCCTTTACAATACACATAGACATTTAACACATCCCAAAATGACACGAATTAGACCAGGAATTCAAAAGTTAGTACAAGTCTCTTTGGCCTGGCTGTACTCATGGCTTTTCTGCACAAAACCTGCGCATACAACATGGGACCATAATCGCATGGTACGAGGCTGGCAAGTAGTCCTCTCCAAGCACTCGTGGTAACCTCAAAAGAGGGGAGTTTGTCACAAATGGGCTTACATATTCTTTCATTTTCTCCTGGCTATGTCTACATTATTGAAGTTTTCATTTTATCTTTATGGGAGAGGCTTAACTGTGATGAGAGGGTGAAGCGCTTCCCCTAACCTAGCTGGCTGTGTTGTGCCGGAAGCCAGGAGCGAGGGTAATCCTAGTAGTGGGCGTACCCTGAGGGGAGTGTTTGAGAACAGGGGGGGTGGGTGGGTGTGAACAGAAGCGCCCTGAGGAGCTGGGGGCTGGAGCTTAAAAAGGTAAGATGCCCCTCCCACAAATTCAGGCTGACTTTTCAGCCTTCCACTTATGGGAGAGGCTTAACTGTGATGAGAGGGTGAAGCGCTTCCCCTAACCTAGCTGGCTGTGTTGTGCCGGAAGCCAGGAGCGAGGGTAATCCTAGTAGTGGGCAAAAATAAACGAGGAGAGCAGAGTAGTGACCAAAAGCCTTTAATACCACCCAGAGAGCAAGATTACAAAATGCCTGGGAAATCTCAACATGCGGGTTCGCGATGTATCTCGTGAAGCAAGAAGAGCGCCACCTACTCATGCATTTAATCACGTGCGCCGGGACCCCGTTTTTGATGCTGAGGACGCGGCTCCGGTTCGGAGCGAGTGTCCTGTGATGGCCAGCGGGTTATAACCGAGACCTGAGGCCAGCGTTCTGATGTGGGACACAAACTGGATTGACGACAGGGGCCCCCCCACGCCAAGGAAGCCGCGGGGCCTCTGTGGAGGCATCTTGCAACAGGGCCAGCAATTGACGGGGGACCATGACTGGCCACCAATCGTTGGATGTTTTAAAACCTGGCCTCCGAGGGTGGTCCATGCTGATTGGCCTTCGTGGAAGGGAGCCAGAGGACGAAATGGACATGGGCCCAGGACAACTGTCGCACCTGCGACCCCTGACGTTTAGGGGAGGTGCTGGTGAACTCACCTGGCCTGAGGAACCCGTAAAACCCGAGATACATGGCTGCCTTAATAATCAAACTAGGAGAGTGGCCAAAAAGGAAATCCATCCAGCGCGGACGAGAGTCGCCTAAACATCTCGCCGGAGACAGGCTGCCTACGGGCGGGAGGGACGTCCCCGCACTTCTGGATCCCTAAGGGCAGCTTTTACTGCCTGCACTGAAAAAATGGAACCTCCATTCGGGTTATGAAGCATTGCGCAGTGCTGTCTCCCCGCTAGGTACAGCTTGATGGTGTTGAATGACAGCCTGAGATTGCGGTGACAGTGGGCTATAACCGCCAGGGTGTAGGAGACATCGTCCAAGCCACCTGCGGGTGGGACCTGGCGAAACCTTCGTAAACCCCGACACCGGCTTGGTAGTTCCTGATGGTATTGGGGGAGAGGGAGTGCTGAACCAGGTTCCTGGCGTGAGCAAGGAGGGATATGAGATCGGAACGTAGTACGACCGGTGCCTACGAGAAGGCTTGAGTCGGTCTGGGCAATGTACCTGGCTTAGGGGTTACTACCTGTATCGATGTGTTGGGTCACCTGACCTTGATCCAAATGTTGCATAAGTGAACGATCAGGACACGTTCCTGAGAGGGCAAATCATAAGGTTCGGAAGGAAAAAGAGAACATAACTGAGGAGGGTGACGGGACTGGGTGAACCAGGAGACAGAAGTAGGTGTGAGCCTGGGTGATCCAGGAGACAGAAGTAGGTGTGAGCCTGGGTGATCCAGGAGGCAGAAGTAGGTGTGAGCCTGGGTGATCCAGGAGGCAGAAGTAGGTGTGAGCCTGGGCGATCCAGGAGGCAGAGGTAGGTGCGTGCCTGGGCGATCCAGGAGGCAGAGGTAGGTGCGTGCCTGGGCGATCCAGGAGGCAGAGGTAGGTGCGTGCCTGGGCGATCCAGGAGGCAGAGGTAGGTGCGTGCCTGGGCGATCCAGGAGGCAGAGGTAGGTGCGTGCCTGGGCGATCCAGGAGGCAGAGGTAGGTGCGTGCCTGGGCGATCCAGGAGGCAGAGGTAGGTGCGTGCCTGGGCGATCCAGGAGGCAGAGGTAGGTGCGTGCCTGGGCGATCCAGGAGGCAGGTGCGTGCCTGGGCGATCCAGGAGGCAGAGGTAGGTGCGTGCCTGGGCGATCCAGGAGGCAGAGGTAGGTGCGTGCCTGGGCGATCCAGGAGGCAGAGGTAGGTGCGTGCCTGGGCGATCCAGGAGGCAGGTGCATGCCTGGGCGATCCAGGAGGCAGAGGTAGGTGCGTGCCTGGGCGATCCAGGAGGCAGAGGTAGGTGCGTGCCTGGGCGATCCAGGAGGCAGAAGGAAGGTATAAGCCTGGACGAACCAGGAGACAGAGGTAGGTGCGTGCCTGGGCGATCCAGGAGGCAGAAGTAGGTGCGTGCCTGGGCGATCCAGGAGGCAGAAGTAGGTGCGTGCCTGGGCGATCCAGGAGGCAGAAGTAGGTATGAGCCTGGGCGAACCAGGAGGCAGAGGCAGGTATGAGCCTGGGCGAACCAGGAGACAGAGGCAGGTATGAGCCTGGGCGAACCAGGAGACAGAGGCAGGTATGAGCCTGGGCGAACCAGGAGACAGAGGCAGGTATGAGCCTGGGCGAACCAGGAGACAGAGGCAGGTATGAGCCTGGGCGAACCAGGAGACAGAGGCAGGTATGAGCCTGGGCGAACCAGGAGACAGAGGCAGGTATGAGCCTGGGCGAACCAGGAGACAGAGGCAGGTATGAGCCTGGGCGAACCAGGATACAGGGGCAGGTATGAGCCTGGGCGAACCAGGATACAGGGGCAGGTATGAGTCTGGGCGATCCAGGAGACAGGGCCAGGCATGAGCCTGGGCGATCCAGCGGAAGACAGCGGCACATGAATAAAAGCACATACACATACCGCACGATCCTGCCGCCCCTACAAATCGGTACAGGTAACGGCAGGCAAATGATCAGTGAGCAGTGACCGCGTATGGAGTTTGGTCCAAAGCTGCGAGTTTCCAACCCGGTGGGTCGAGCTCATGGCAATTGGACTTTCTAACAATCTGCTGCGTCCGTGTATGCAAGCTAAACAGAGTAAACCTGTGCTGAGAAGCTATATCTAAGCCCTGAGTGGTATTGTCTGCGTCAACCAAACCTAACGAGTTTGGTACCATCGGCTAATCTGTAGTATCTAACCTACCATGTGAGACAATTTCCCTGAGCAGTGTGACTAACCATATAACGTTAATGAGGTTAAGCCCTAATCTACATCTGGTGAGACCCCCAGATCTCCCCTTGTTGCATTACGAAGACTCCCTGTTATAAATGCATCTGCATGTGACCCCCAGACCTAAAATGTGGTATTGCGTGTGCCGCCCGGACTAGATCTACCCATTGTCCTATGAACCAGGCATGCGTCCCACCGAGCGCATGAACAGGATTGCTTGGACTCCCCAACCTATGCTATCCATAGCAGCGTGTTATCGACATGCGTTTCATGCTGGAACGCACGCCGCCCCCACAACCAGGAGAGTGAGTGGCAGGAGCGCAGCATGATCCATTATCCTTTCAGGCATCAGGGTTCCTGACGCCCCAAATAATGCTGAATCTACAGGGCAACCAGATCAAGATGCCCCAGGAGGAGATAACTGTATTACAGATGTAGCAGAGCTCATGTTTCCTTTTAGCAGAGAAACATCAGATGATGGATCGGTGGGGCCCTTGTGGAGGGGGTGAACTGAGGGACGGAGCTTACCCGTCCTGAGCCGCATGTGAGCGGTGGAAGATACGAAACCGGGAGAGGATATCCACGTGCGTTCCACGCTGGAACGCACGCCGACTCCGCGGCCGGAAGCCCGGAGACATCAGGGAATGGATCGGTGGGACCCTTGTGTAGGGGATGACCTGCTGGACAGAGCTTACCGGTCCTGAAGCCGCCTGAGAGTGGTGGGATAGCCGGATCCGGGAACGCGTCTCGACGTGCGCTCCACGCTGGAACGCAGCAGTGGTTCTCAACATGCGCTGATCGGAGGAGCCCCTGGAGACGCGTACAGGCGGCGGACGACTCGGACTGCAGTAGTGAAAGCGAGTTTTTTTTTTTTTTTTTCTTTTAAAAGGAGACCAGTCTGAGTGAATATGAACCAGGATTAAAGAAGAAGAAGGAGTACAGCACATGATGTAACAACAAATGGGGCTTTGGATGTGAGTGGTACCTTAAAAAAAAAAAAAATGGTATGGGCGCAGCTCTGAGTATGGGAATGGAGTATAGGACAAGATGTAAAAGCAGACATGCAGATGCCGCTTTGGATGTGAACGGAATATTAACTTGATGTGACAGCAGACATGGAAAGAACCTGTAGTAGCATAGGATGTGTGAACGCAGCTCTGGGTGTGAGTAGAGTAAACCTGATATATCGATAGACGGATGAATGCAACTCTGGTCGAGGGTGGAGTGAAAAAATGATTTGACAGCGTAGTGTGAATGCACCTCTGGGTGTGGCCAAGAATGAAATTGGTAGAACAGAAGCTCTAAATGTGAGTGGAGCATAAACATGATGTAACAGTGAAAGTGAATGCAGCTCTGAAACAAGCCTAGTATGAACATGTTGTGACAGCGGACGTGTAAACACAGCTCTCACAGTGAGCAGAGAAAACATGGTATATCAGTCGACTCATGAACGCAGCTCTGGTTGTGAGTGGAGCAAGGTGTGAACACCAGGGTGGTGCGTCCAGAGAATAAAAATGGAGTAACAGTAGCAGCTGTAAGCCGAGTATACAACATGTAATAACAGGCGTGTAATACGGATCCGGCTGTCGGCTGGGTACGGAATGAGATGTAACAGCCAACAGGTGACCGCAGCTTGAATGTGAGACCAATCTGAGTGAATACAAACCAAGAGTAGGAAAGTGCAGGACAGTAAGGACGTGCGGATGCAGCATAAGACATAAAATAAAAGCCGAAAGTGTAAATGCCGCTCAGGATAACAGCAGAGCATGAAAGTGCGGCAGGGTTTTTAAGTACATGGAGCAGTGAAATACATGAAGTCTAAGGATGGTGGTAGCGGGGGGAGGGGGAGACACGAAACCAAGTTGAAAAGAAATAGAAGTATTTAGCCCCAACGAGCAAACCTGAGGTAGCAGATTCTGAGGCAAAGCCTCCCGTTTGCTAGCAAAGTCGGTTCCGACCGGCCAGGAGAGACGGCCCCGGCCCAACCTACTTACATAGTATGGCGCGTGCATGCTACGGTAGCAGAGAGCAAAATAACGAGCTCTATTCTGGCTCCATGCTGCAAAGAAAGACTCCTACCACCAGAGAAGCTAGTTTGCTAATGACACCCAGCAGCAGCTGCGCACCCGTGAACAGAAGCGCCCTGAGGAGCTGGGGGCTGGAGCTTAAAAAGGTAAGATGCCCCTCCCACAAATTCAGGCTGACTTTTCAGCCTTCCACTTGTAGAATAGATCAATTTGGCCATAATTTATCCCATTGTAGTGTCAGAAAATATGACATATTAATTCAGTTTATCATATACTCTCTTCTTAAAATATCACTTGCCTGATTATTTGTGAGCATCAATTCTGCTGGAATAAATTGAAGTACTTTAGTGTATCAACATACTCCATCAAAAATAATATTGAAGGCACAGAGCACAGGTGTAAGTCTGCAGTACAAAGGTTTTACCTGAAGGATACATTTATATCACATAGTTATGCACCCTATATTGTAATATGGATGTTAAACACAATCAAAGTTGTCAGCCTTTCCCACTTCACAGTACATCAATGGGATTATTTCATCATGGTGTGGTAACACTAAGACGAGGAAGCTCCAAATATTCATGTCTTTGGCTCTTCGAAAGTATTACCCTCAGGCAGCAAGTTTGTTTGCCCTTCCACTCTTCATTTTATATACTTACTGAGTTGAAAGAAAAGGTTGTTGTCATCAAATTCAACCAGGCCTAAAGTTTGCTTCACACACTCTTTTTTGGAGCGTTTTCTTGGTGTTTTCATACTGACATTTTTGACATATGTTTATTTACAGAAAAACTATACCTAGAGTGTGTTGCTTTGAAATAAACAACTCTTTAAGCTAAATAAAAAACACCAAAAGTAATGAAAAAGGCCACTAAAAAAGGAGTGTTTGTTGTGTACAAAGTTTATGATTAAACATAAATGCAGGTAGTGCTGGTTAGTGTGGGAGCTCTGGGGGTGCACTTCTCAGGGTGGCACACCTAACATGGATTGCAAATTGTATAAATCTACTATACAATTTATCTGAATTAGGTAGGGAGGATATACAGTGCATGACTGTGATGTGTTCTTTTCACTGGTTGTTTGGAGAAGAGGGTTTGATTTCCATGAACACAGACTGTAGGCGGGAACACTGGATATGACCGAACAGAAATCCAAGCATGAGAAAATCAACCCCAAAGAAACACTTCTGATTACTGAAAAGGGACAGATGTATTTTGTAATGCGTTTAAGTATATGTACGGATTAAAGATTACACTGTATCACTGTGTATAGCAAAAGACAGCATCCTTCCCAGTGAATTGTGTTCTGTTATATAGAATAATATGAAAACCATGCCACTTGAATAAGTGCGAGTAGATGGTGATAATGGGAGCTACAGTATATGGATTCACTCCCAAGCATATAACCCCGATTCATATCACTAACATGATCTTGCTCAACTACTGTACATACCACCCATTTAAAGAAATAAATATATATAGTATAGCAGGAGCACTCAACTGGCAGACCACGGTCCGAATCCAGACCTCCATGGTTGCCAGCTGTCTGGACCTAAATAAGTTAACAATATTAGGCTTGATCATTTATTTGTTGAGGAAAATGATCCAATATCACGTGCCTATGATGGTAAAAGTAAGTGAACCTTTAGATTTAGCAGATACTTTGAAGGTGAAATTAGAGTCAACTGTTTTCATTCAGTGGAATGACAATCAAATGTGAGTGGGTGACTGTTTAATTAAAAGAATAGGAGTCTCTTTAAGGGCTCATTCAAATGAACCTAAGGGCTCCATGCCAACAAAGATCACACCAACAGCAAGGTGTCTAATAGTCCACCAGGTCACAAAGGCACCCAAGGTAACCTCTAAGCGAGTAAAGGCCTGTCTCATATTAGCTAATGTTATTGTTCATAAGTCCACCATCAGGATGACCCTGAACAACATGGTTTACAGGATTGCAAGGAAAAAGTAGCTACTCTCCAAAAAGAGAATTGCTGTCCGTCTGCAGTTTGCTAAAGATGACCTGGACATGCCAGAAGGCTATTTGAACGGAGGGATGAGACAAAAAAAAAAACTTTTTGGTTTAAATGAGAAGCGCTACGTTTGGCAAAAGGAATATACTCCATTCCAGCATGAAAACCTCCTCCTATCTGTGAAACACAGTGGTGGTACTATCATGGTTTGGGCCTGTTTTGCTGCATCTGGGCTAGGACAGCTTGCCATCCTTGATTGAATGATGCATTCTAAATTATACCCGTAAATTCTATAGGAAAATGTAAGAGCATCTGCCCCTGAACTGAATCTCAAGAGAACGTGGGTGGGTCATGCAGCTAGATAATGACCCTAAGCATATAAGTTGTTCTACCAAAGATTGGTTAGAGAAGAATAAAGTTAAAGCTTTGGAATGGTTAAGTAAAAGTCCTGCTCTTTATCTAACAGAAATGTTGTGGAAGGATCTGTAGCCAGCAGTTCATGAGAGGAAACCCAACAACATTGAGTTGAAGCTGTTCTGTACAGAGGAATGGGCTAAAATTCCTCCAAAGCCGATTTTCAGGACTAATCAATAAATACTGGAAACAGTTGTAGTTATTGCTGCACAAGAGAGTCACACCAGATACTGAAAGAAAAGGTTCACATACTGTATGTTTGCCACTCACAGTGATATTGGATTATTTTCCTCAATAAATAAATGAGGAAGTCTAATATTTTTGACTCATTTGTTTGATTTGGTTATCATTATCTACTTTTAGGACTTGTGTGAAAATCTAATGTATTTTAAGGTCAAATTCAGAAATTTATAAAACTCTGAAGGGTTCACAAACTTTCAAGTACCACTGTATTTATACTAGGTGTATTTTGCTTTGTCATGTCAAGTATACAGTATATTCACATGTCATACGAGTCTGATACCTCTCAGTCTGAAATACACTGAATTTACAAATGTCCAGGTCCTGTGCATATGGCACATAACCAATTTCATTTGCACTCTTTTTCCCCAACACACAGTTGTCAACAATATCACACTTTTTTTTTTTTATAAATGTGCTCCAGTTGCTTTTATGAAATATTTCATCAAATGTCACAGACTGAACACACATGTAGAAAGAGAGGGCACCAACTATCACACAGTAACAAAGAATATTTAATGTAAAATTAAGATAACAAAATCATAACAACAAAGCAACTACAAAGAGTGTTTGCAGGTTTCACACCTAACAGACTGGCCCCATACATGCACAGACATATAAAATATGTGGTCATACCTTTCATCAGTCTAGTGCGCATTAGGATCGTGATAGTTTTTTTGCTGTAAGCAACACATCAACTATTACTCTGTAAACTTGCAAATACTGTTATGTTTTTTACTAGCTACATGGATGTGTATCCAGGTTGGTTGATTATTTGCATAGCAAATATCCATATTCAAGCTAAGTTAACATGTTCAGTTGGTAATGAAGCACAGACTGCACCACTAAAGCATGTTTAAAAACACAAAAGCAACAATCGGCAGTGCCTTTTTCTTTTAATCTCTTTAGAAATGGCCTTTTTATTTTTGTGACTTTATAACAAAACATTTGTTGTTATTTTTATTTATGATTGCATTCCAAGAGCCATAACCAGAGCTGTGGAGTCATGAAACCAGACTTTCCCACACTCCAGCTCTGATCCAATTCCTTCATAAATTACGTATTTAAAATAATTAGTTAAAACAAATTTACGTTTGGCTCATCATAATAGGTTACAGATAACGTATTTATATGAGTCAAATTTCTAAACTTTTCCTAAAGTCCCTTGAAAGTGAATATGCAGCAAGCTGTGCATTTAATACATTTTTTTTACAAAATAATAATATTTAATATTTTTATTCTGTAGCTGAAGAGTTGATTTTGATACATTTCTACTGACTTTGAATCTAACCCCACCCAAAACTGACTCTAACTTTACAACCCTGGCCATAACGTTTTTTTAGTTTGCATTTTTTTTTTATAGATATAACTAGAAATGAGCGAAGTTTTGAAAAATTTGATTCTGCAACTTCACTGAAGTTAGCCACAAAATTTTATTTGTTCTGAATTAATTTATCACAGATCACTATAAATCAGGTATACCCAGGCCACTCTGCCTTAGGGTACGGCCACACAGAGCTACTGGTGTGTTGCGGCCATGCTGCAGTAAAGAACCACGTGGCCAATTAGCCCGTAGCTGAACTTTCATTTAATAATGAAGACTTCACTGTATAGTCGGCCTTCATTGTTAATGGCCGTGCGACACCTTTAAACCTACTTAGGTGGGGGGACAGTATTTATATAATTGCAGCTCTTTTCTGCAATCTCTTGCAGATTATTAGACAGTAAACACAGAATATTAATCAGCTCTGACGGGGGGCGTGGCCTGCTTGCTGATGGCGCCGGTCGCATAGCGCGTCTGCTCCGGACATAACATTCCTCCAGCGGCTCACAGCTACTACTTCTGTGACATTTAACTCACCAAAGATAGCCTGATTTTCTGTCTTAGCCATGAGGAAGGTAAAGAAGCGAAATGCTCCGGCCAAACTAACGGAATTCTTTGGGAAAGTAACTCCGGCTGATTCTGGGCAGAGCGAGGCGCCATCTCCGGTCCGCACGCCGATCTCTAAGGCGGGAACTCCAGTGCCGTCTGCATCGCTCTCTACTGATACCCAGGGAAAGGAGAGAGAAGCCCTCGACTCCTCACATTTAACAGCAGACATCATGCGTTCAATGCTAGAGAGCTTACGTTCCTCTATGAAAGAGGACATGTTGGGGCTGCTTAAGGACCTCAGAGTGGATATCCAGCAAATAGGGGAGCGCACGTCCCACATGGAGACTAAGATGGCCGAATTCGCCTCCTCCCACAATACATTGATAGATGCCCATGAGGCTATGGAGGAAGACATAGCCAAGCTGACGGCTAAGATCCAGGATCTAGAAGATAGACATAGACGGAACAACGTCAGAATCCGTGGAATCCCAGAATCTGTGGAGGCAAAGGAGTTGGAGCACTTTCTGCAGCAGCTCATTAAAGCCGCACTGCCTGATACCTCTGAAAGGGATTTAATTATCGATCGCATACATAGAGTGCCCAAACCCAAGGGGCTTGATCCATCCTTGCCGCGGGATACTATAGCAAGGATTCATTTTTATACAGTTAAGGAGGCATTCCTGAGAGTCCTGAGACAGGAGGCGAATCCGACAGAGGACTTTAAAGGCATCACGGTTTATGCAGATCTCTCTGCAGCTACCCTCGCAAGAAGAAGGGAATTTGCCCCGATAACCATGGTCCTAAGGCAGCATCAGATAAGGTACCGCTGGGGTTTCCCGGTGAAATTACTGGTCACCTATGATGGCAAGCTACAGATCTTCAATTCGCCACAAGGAGCGGCTAAATGCTTGAGCGAATGGGGCATCATGAATGAAGGTAATCCCAAAGCAAAGGAGCCTACCTCGCGTCCAGACAGGATTCCTGCAGACTGGGACGTTACCTGATTTGTGAGTCTTTTCATACAGGAGTAGAAAATTGACTGTTCACATTGTTCAATGTTAGTCCGAAGCAGAGAGCTAATTTTGTTCTCTTGCCCTACAGGACTTGTTATATAGGTCCATAGACCTACATTTATCTGGTCGGGCCAGTTAGGCCTTATTGACCACATTTCAATTAATGTTTTATGTTCTTTTTCATTTCCCTTTGCCTTTTTCTTGTTTTTCTTTTTTGTTGGTACCAATGTCTATAAAGTATGGGGCTAAAGTGCAGGGTGTGTTGGTTCCAGAGGGTTCCCATGCGACATTGAGGAGATATGTGACACAAAGGTATTTTATATATGAGTCATGGGGCTGAAAGTATTATCCCTCAATGTGCGTGGTCTGAACTCCCCATTCAGACGCACACAACTCTGGTCAGAAGTCTCCAAAGCTAAATGTGATGTTGTATTATTGCAAGAAACGCACCTGTTGAGCAGGGACGCGTTCAGATGTAAGCATAAAAATTTTCCTGTTTTATTTCACTCACATACTAAGAAAAAAAGGAAAGCAGGGGTACTGATTGGGGTAAAGGCTACAATCAATTTCTCCCTAAAGAAATGTGTAAATGATTCAGCAGGGAGTTATGTCATTTTATTATGTACATTAGATAATAGACCATTCACCCTGGTATCTGTGTATGCCCCTAATGTCGGGCAAGTGGCCTTCTGCAGGAGGCTGTTCAATAAAGTAGAGAAAATGGCGGAAGGGGAGGTCATAATGGGAGGGGACTTCAATATCCCGGTAAATGCAACGCTGGATTTTAAATCTGCAAGTGGGTGCACGCGTACAGAGCTTCAATCTACATTGTACGAGTCTGCGTTTCATGATATCTGGCGCTACCAGCACAGTGATGAGCGTGATTATACGTTTCTATCTACAGCACACCTCTCCCAGTCTCGCATAGATTACATTCTAGTCTCTAAAGGCCTCCTGCATAGGGTGTCACGGTCCGACATTGGGGGAGCAACCTGGTCAGATCACGATTCGGTCAGTATTGAAGTGGAGGATGGGGTTCCTGCCCTACCTAGACCGCAGTGGAGATTGAATACCTATTTATTAAAATGTCCAGATAGAGTCAAAAAGAGCATAGACACTATGCAAGAATTTTTTGCTTTTAATGATCTCCCTGACATCAGTGTCAACACTTTATGGCTTACGCATAAGGCGTTTATGAGAGGGGTCCTGCTACAGATGGCGGCAAGAATGAATAGAAGTAGGAACCAAGCAATACAGGATGCTCTTATCCGTTTGCAGACTGCGGAACAATGCCATAAAGTGTGTAACACTATCACTACGTTAACGGCTCTTAAAGAGTGTAGAACTGGATTGAGATCTATTCTTCTCTACCGCCAGGAATTAGGGCTGAAAAGATTAAAATCTAACTATTATCAAGCTGGGGACAGAGCAGGAGCGCTCTTGGCTCGCAGACTGAAAAGTCATAAAGCTGCGGCTAGGATAACTAGCTTAAAACATAAAGATAGAGTGGTCACTCATCCACAAGAAATAACGGACGCTTTTGCGTCATATTACTCTTCCCTTTACAATCTAAGGAAAGATGGCAACACAGTACAGCCATCTGAGGAGTCAATATCTAAGTACCTAGATCCCCTAGAATTACCTAAAGTATCTGCTGATGAACTCAGTAATCTTAACAAACCATTTTCTCCAGAAGAGATATTAAAAATCATTAATGCCACACCGTCTAACAAGGCCCCTGGACCTGACGGTTTTCCAGTGGAATATTACAAAACGTTTAACACAACCTTAGTCCCTTACCTAACTAAATTATATAACTCATTTCTGGTAACGGGGAATATTCCTCCAGAAATGCTTAAAGCAACCATAGTCACTCTGCCCAAACCAGGGAAATCTCCAGACGCTCCCGAAAACTTCAGGCCAATCTCCCTACTGAATGCTGATCTCAAGCTGTTCGCTAAGCTGCTTGCCACTCGCCTCAGCAGTGTGTTGCCGGCTTTGATTAATCAGGACCAGGTAGGCTTTGTGCCAAGGAGACAATGCAGGGATAGCACTAGAAAAATGATAGATCTGATCCAAATAGCGGGTTGGTCCAGGGCCCCCACGGTATTTGTATCCCTAGACGCTGAAAAAGCATTCGATAGAGTACACTGGGGGTTCCTGGACCAGACTCTCAGGAAGTTTGGGTTTGAGGGTCATTTTCTTCAAGCTATTTTGGGGCTTTATACAGCTCCCAGTGCGAACGTCCTGGCTTCAGGTTTTTTATCTGCTCCTTTCTCAATTAAAAACGGGACTAGACAGGGGTGCCCGCTGTCACCCCTGATATTCGCGCTGGTAATGGAGCCAATGGCTGAGAAGATACGTGGTTGTGAGCGGATATCGGGGATCACGGTGGGGAAACACACGCACCGCATTGGATTGTATGCAGACGACGTCATTTTGACGCTCACCAATCCTGTAAATTCATTACCAGCTGCACTAGAGATCCTGAATCAGTATACTTCCGTTTCCTATTACAAACTGAATGTTAGTAAAACTAATGTACTATCCATCAATATACCTGAAAGCATACATTCGGTTCTCAGTGTTGAGTATCCTTTCAATTGGGCATCTGAGTCGATAAGATATTTGGGAATAGAGTTATCCAGCTCACTACAAGGGATGATTTCGCTTAATCATAGATTGTTGAGAGCGGATCTTCAAAAGGATTACTCCAAATATAACAAAGGGATACTTTCATGGATAGCGAAAATCAATGTAGTAAAAATGATGGTACTCCCTAAGATCCTGTACATGTTTAGATGTATCCCGTTGAAAATCCCTAGGGCTTATATTAAACAATTGCAAGATGACATGATGGGGTTTATATGGGGAGGCTCTCATCCCAGGATCAGTAAGAATGTATTGTTTCCGGCTCTTAGGAAGGGAGGTCTGGGAGTCCCTGACCTTTACAGTTACTATATGGCTAATTTGATGGATCAGTCAATGGAATGGTGGTCACCGTCATCGCCACATAAATGGTTGATGATTGAGGAGGTGTATGTGAAAAGGGGATCGCTGAAATCACTATTGGCAGCGTATCTACTAAAACCTTTTATCTTCCCTTTGCCATTAGACACAATGCAAGCTTCTTTGTTTGCTTGGGCTCATGGCTGTGAAAGTAGAACTCCCGTTTCTATAGAGAAGAAACAGTATCCTATAACGGTCATTGAATACCATATCCCCACGATCCGACTTAACAGCTGGTTAAACTGTGGGATAGCTTCTTTGGGAAGCCTGTTTGAGAAGTCTGTTATACGAACCTTTGAATCTCTACACGCTAGCTTTAATTTGCCTAACTCGGTGTTTTATCAGTATCTGCAGATCCGCCATTTCCTTACATCAATCAATTTAGATACAACAGCAAATGAGAGAGATCCAATGGGTAGGATTCTTGGCGCGGATGGCCGCCTTCGTTCCAGTCTCTCTTTTTGGTACTCTTTCCTGCATTTAGTAGGTGGGGAAGCTAAGAAACCCTTTATGCACAAATGGGAGGCTGAAATGAAGAAGGAATTCACGCTGGAGGAATGGAATGACGCTTTATTTTGGTCCATAAAGTCCTCGAAATGTATAAATCACGCCGAGCAGAATAGAAAAATCCAAATGAGATGGTACCTTACCCCAAATAGGTTAGCTCATACCAATCTGGACTACTCACCGTTATGTTGGAGGGGATGCGGACAGATCGGCACACCGTATCATATGTGGTGGAGCTGTTCTCCCCTAACTAGCTTCTGGGCCTCGGTGTCAGGAATAATAAAAGAGGTTACGGGATTTACAGAGGTAATGACTCCAGAATTGGCGGTTCTTAGCATTGGGCTAGGGAATATACCTAAGGAAAGTAGGAGTATAATAGCTCATATTCTCTCAGCAGCTAAAAAGGTGATTGCTCGTAGGTGGAAGGATCTGCAATCTTTGTCGTCCTGTGAAGTTGTTAATCTGGTTAATTATCATATGCAGTGCGAGTTTACTTTCGCCTCATCTATGGTAAATAGGGTGGCGACACACAATGCATGGATGCTCTGGCTATCTAGTACATACGCGATTCCGCTTCCGCATTACCTACTTTAAAAATCAAAGTATACGGTTAGCACGCACTAGTGAGTAAGATGTATTCCCTTGCTATAATATAAAATGTGTACGTTGAAATAGACAAAGAGGTAATCTATATGGAACAAGCTGTATACAATGATTGCATACTTGTACACTTGTAACTTGGTACCGTACTTTATTATTTCTTCTTTAATATAATTTATTTGTTTGTATTATTATTTTTGCTTGGTATGCACAATTTGTAAACTGTCATATTTATCATATGCAACTCAATAAAATCTTATTGTTGAAAAAAAATTAATCAGCTCTGACATACCCACTTCTCTAACCCCAGCGCTCTCCTGTCCTACAGGTAGGAGCCCTTCTACTGCCACCTGCTTTTCTTTCTTTTTCACATCATCTAATATAGATGAGAATATGTCATCAGAAACATCCAGCTCCTCCTCTCTCAGCATCTTGCTGCCTTTTCTAGGAAGTGGAGACTTTGAAGAATGATTTGGAAGAAGTAAAGCCAGCAAAAGATGAGGATGGCCCCCCTAAGGGGCACAGACTGGATGGTATTGGTTGGCACGCTGGCAGTAGAATAATAAAAACTTCCATCTTATTGGTATTGAATTACATATCTTAGTTTATGGCTGATGTAGGAATGAATAATTCTAGGAATAAATAAAACTGACGCAGAATAAGTCTCCTTGCACTCTCTCTCTCTCTAATATTCTTCTGGTAATCGTTTTCAGCAACACTGTCCCTAGCGCATAAACACTTGCCACGTCTCTCCATATGCTCAGCTCACAGAAAATGGCGGAGAAAGAGGGAGATGAGGGATTTATAGGGCAATCTGCGGATTGGCTGGCTGCACAGCATTATGGATGATCCCGTGTTCCGGGGCTTCTTACTTTCACTTTGTAGGGTGTGCAGCTGCCATTTTAGGAAAAACTGATTAGTTACCACGAAGCGTGAGGAAATTCGGATTCAAGTTTTCCTAAACTGTGGATTGAATTCCTCTTTGAATGCTTTGCTTCGCTCAACACTAGATATAACAGTAAAATGGCTTTTGTTGTTGTTTTTTTCAGCAGGCCTAGACACAATTTTCAAAGGCATTATTTTAGGATACACATGATGTATTCACATATTTTTTATTAAGTTTTTGGTGGGAATAGAAAAAAACCCTGCAATTTCACCATTGTTTTTGTGTGTGCATACGTGTGTGTATTTTAAATTTACATTCTTTACCCTGTGGCATAAATAATGTATTGCCTTTATTCTTTGGGACTGCATGATAATGAGGAAACCAAATATGTGTAGGTTTGTTGTACTACTTTTGCACAAAAAATAGCACATTTCCTGAGAAAAAAGTCTTTTGGTTGTTGCATTCTGAAAGCCATTGTTGAAGTAGCAGTACGAGAGATTGGACGAGTCATATTTCTCAATAATTTCAGGGTACTAGCTTATTAGCTCTTATTATTTTTAAGGGGAGGGGGATGAATGAGGAAAATGGCAATACCGGTGTTATTTTTTGTGTTGTCTTTAGAATAACGTGTCAGCTATTATATGGGTCTTAACTAGAGTTGAGCGAACCCGATTTGTTTCAAAACCTGGTTTATAATATGCACTCCATAACGCAGTAAAATGTATGGGCATCGCTGAGGACTTCTTCTAGCCACAAATAACGCAAGACTTGCTTAGTCTCGTGCCTGTGACGTTACAGTTCGGTTCTGTGCATACATTACTGTTTCAAAACCTGAAGCTAAACTTGGGTTTGTGCCTCATTAACGAAGCCGAGTTCAGTTCAGGTTTTGAAACAGTAATGTATGCGCAGAACCGAACTGTAACGTCACAGGTAGGAGACTAAGCAAGTCTTGCTTACTTGTGTTTAGAAGAAGGCCTCAGCATAGTCCATACATTTTACTGCAGTACGGAGTGCATATTAGAAACAAAGTTCTGAAACAAGTTGTGTTCAGATAGAGCAGTCCAAACCCGATTCGCTTAACACTAGTTGTAACAATCCTGGCAATACCATATGTATGTTCTTTCCTGTTTTTAACAATTGCAAAATAAGGCAACTTCCACATCAGCGTTTTCCTTTCCGGTATTGAGATTTGTAATAGGATCTCAAATCTTCAGTTTTCTCCCTACTTCATTGTCAATGGGGACAAAATTCAGCTGAACGGAATGTAGTGTACCAGAACGCATTCCATTCCGTTTGGTTGCGTTCCCATGCTGGACGCAAGCAGCGTTTTTTGTGTGTCATGAGATACTGATCAAGACGGCTCCAGCATGAAACACAATGTAAGTGGATGGTGTCCGAGAAAACGGATCAGCCGCCCATTGACTTACAATGGTTTTAGTGCCGGATCCACCTTGGTCATTTTAGGGATAATACAACCGGATCCGTTCAGAACAGATGCAGACGGTTGTATTATCATAACAAAAACGTTTTGCTGATGCCTGCTGGAACCAGCAAAAACGCAGATGTAAAGTACTTTTTTAAGCATAAAATGCAATTTTTTTACTTTATTAAAATGTATTCTATTAGTGTTTGTTCCACTAGGCGACTTGACAATGCAATCATTTGACCGCTTCATTAATCCTTTAGTATACTTAGTATAAAAGGCATTATTCCCTGTCAGTGTAAAACTGACATGCAATGCAATAGGACCTGACTTGGGCATATGGCATGTAGCTACAGCAGGACTGGAGGACTTTGTTAGACCCCCGGCTGCCATGACAACCATTATACCACACCATCAGATTGTGGGGGTACTTATGGGAAAAGACAACAAACCATCTCCTCTGTTAAACTCATTACATGCTTTATCTAAGGTGTTAGTTTCAGGTGCTGCACATCTCGTATCTTCACAGCATAGACAATTGCCTTCAGATGACCCCAAAGATAAAAGTCTAAGGGGGTCAGATCGGGAGACCTTGGGGGCCATTCAACTGGCCCACGATGACCAATCCACTTTCCAGGAAACTGTTCATCTAGGAATGCTCGGACCGGACACCCATAATGTGGTGGTGCACCAACTCATGAAAGAATAAAGTTACGTTAAAACCAAGCACACCATTGTTTTTCTTGTGAAATTCCCAATAAGTTTGATGTGTCACATGACCCTCTTCCCATTGAAAAAACAAAAGTTGGATTCAAAATGGCCGACTTCATGGTCACCACCCATCTTGAAAAGTTTCCCCCCTCACATATACTAATGTGCCACAAACAGGAAGTTAATATCACCAACCATTCCCATTTTATTAAGGTGTATCCATATAAATGGCCCACCCTGTATATTACAGCCAGCAACACTACTAAGAGGCAGGGTCGTGAATTCCCCATAACATAACTACACATTGAGGTTTTTGGAAGTTAGTTCTCACCATGAGATACAGTTATATGGTGGTGCAGTAAGGGTGTAAATGGGACCTGTTAGTTCTAATGTCTATTTAAGTAAATACTTTTATTCCCCTTAAAAAAAAACTATTCAGGAGCATCTTTTCTTTTTAGAATTCTGTGTTGTGTTGTTCCTCTGTAAGTCATCCTAGAAATGTATAAATACATTGACAACTGAGTGTTATTATTCATGTTGTCAATCAGGCATGTACCTAAACACTTAGACTCAGTCATCACTGACCCCAAATAACACCCTGTTGCCCACATATTCAGCTTTGAGGGCTTTTTTACAAGGTTCAATGATTGGGCAGACAATAAGCAGTTCATTAGAACACTGGTTCCTGATCATTGCCCAGTGTAAACAGGGCAGGAATCAGCCAGCAAATTAGCAAACGCTTGTTTGTCAGCTGATTGGATCTTTTGTGCAAGTATAAAAATGCTTGCTCGTTGGCAGCACATCTACCTATTTGAACAGGGGTTGTGTTATAGACAAAATGTAAGCTGTATGGGGACAAACAACCATAGCAATGACAGTTCGCCCCATGCAGTTTCCATCAGCTGGTGTGAAGGCACTTTAAATAAGTGCCAAGTGACTTGTTTTATGGTCAATCAGCCCTCATTATGGCACAGCATCAGGCCTTCTAAAGTCACCTAAGAAATGATGATCCAGAATTGGTATTTTTTGGGGAATACAATCATTTACTAGAACAGATATGTCAGGAGAGGTGACAGGTCCAGGAACAAAGCATACATTCAAAATGTTGTACTGGTGCCGAACTACAACCTGATTTATGGTACAGACCCGCAATCAGAGTTTGACCCCATTCGCACAACCCTATTTTGGCTCCAAATCCGATCCACATTTTTTGCAGATCAGATGCAGACCCATTTATTTCTGTATGTCTGTTCCGCAGCCTTGCAAAAAAGATGTCCTATTCTTGCCTATTTTGCAGACAAGAATAGGCATTGTTACAATGGGTCTGCAAAAAAAATTAAAATAACACGCAACACGGATGTCACAGGGATGTCATCCATATTTTTAGATTTTTTGCAGATCTGTGTTTTTGCGGACCGCACCCTGAATGCAGCCATTTGCTGAAATCTTCCAGTATTTGTTACATTTTCAGTATCTGCACAGTTTACTTCTGACGCTGTACAGTAATCCTACCCACACTGCATTATATGAGCTTACTGTTAGCTGTCTGTCTGTCAATATGTTTGCAGTGACGCCTAGCAGAATTGTGTGTGCAGCTCTGGTCTCAATGCAGTTTGACGTGCTTGAATAGCCATTAAATAATGCAATTTATTTACACATTTATTGTACATTTTATGTGTAATATAAATATATATTATATATCAAAATATATAGCTGTGAAGTGATGTTCAAAAGTGGACATAGCCATTAAAGGGATTTTCTGAGGCTTTATAACTGATGACCTTTCATCTGGATAGTGGTATAGTAAGGACCAGCACTCGCTTCAGTAATAATTTCAAATAGATTTAATGGTCACATACAAATGATATGTGACGCGTGCGTTTCGGCTACTGTGAGCCTTTGTCAAAACATAGTGTGTACAAGTTACAGACAATTTAAATAGCCCGCGATAGAGCCGGAAATGACATCAGGTTACCATGGCAACATTGTAAACAAAGGACACAACAATGCAGAGATAGTGATAGAACAAGTGGATGAGCAGCTGACACTATGATATGCTACAAAAGGTGCAAAAACATCCGAGACATCCTAGTCAGGGCTGATGTAGGTAGTGACAGACATACCCAGCGCCAGGCCACCCTCTCAACACCCAAGAATGGGACATACCCATGCCTTCAATGTATACACTGCTCTAGTGTCATTAAAGGAGAACACTTCACCCACCCATACACAGGGGAAAAATTTAAAATAAATGGCTTCTTCACTTGTAATAGTAATTTCGTTGTCTATCTCCTGAAGTGTCCCTGTGGTCTTGTGTATGTCGGTGAGACCTCCATGAGGATGAAAGACCATTTCTGTAAACACAAATCTACTATTAGAAAGAAAAATTTACTACTCCCCATCCCATATCATTTTGAGGAACACCGACATGCCATCTCCCAGCTACGCTTCCAGATTATAGAGCACGTATCACTGCCCAGGAGAGGAGGAGACAGGTGTAAAATGCTCAAAAAAAGAGAAGCTTTCTGGATCCATCGCCTCCAAACCCTAGAACCAAAGGGATTAAATCGTGATTATGACTTAAATAGTTTTTTATAAACTTTATTGTGCAGTGACCCTCTCAACATGTTCCCTCTTTCCTTTTTTTTTTCCACAGAGAACTTGACTCCAATCCATATCATTTAGTGCTTGATCAGGGCGTAAGTGTACCACGCATAATAGCAGCACCGCTGCATTCAGTATTTTGCATCATATCAAAAGGTTTAGCAAAATATGGCAGTGTAAAGCATGGTGAACTGTGCATTAATTATGTTCTATTTCCTCTTTTTTCTTTTGAATTAGTTTGCTATAGTAACTAGCATCCAGCATGTTATATTATATCTTTGGAAATATATCATTCAGTGCTTGATCAGAGAGTAAGTTTACCACGCATAATAGCAGCACCGCTGCATTCAGTATTTTGCATCATATAACAAGGTTTAGCAAAATGTGGCAGTGTAAAGCATGGTGTACTGTGAATTAATTATGCTCTTTTTTCCTCTTTTTTCTTCTGAATTAGTTTGTTATAATAACTAGCATCCAGCATGTTATATTATATCCTCAGCATTATATGATTAACAGCTTGCAGCAGTGCCTAGCCTGGTGCCCTATCAAGCAATTAGTGTCAGCTGCTCATCCACTTGTTCTATCACTATCTCTGCATTGTTGTGTCCTTTGTTTACAATGTTGCCATGGTAACCTGATGTCATTTCCGGCTCTATCGCGGGCTATTTAAATTGTCTGTAACTTGTACACACTATGTTTTGACAAAGGCTCACAGTAGCCGAAACGCACGCGTCACTTATCATTTGTATGTGACCATTAAATCTATTTGAAATTATTACTGAAGCGAGTGCTGGTCCTTACTATACCATTATCTGTGGATCTTCCTCCCGGCACGCGCACCGCACCGCTGAAAGCAGAAGTGCCGCTTGTATCTTCTCTTGGATCTTTCATCTGCATAGGTCATCATTATCTAATCGGTGGGGGCACGACACCCGGGAACCCCGCCAATCAGCTGTTTAAGAAGGCATCAGTGCTCGCATTAGAGCCGGCCTTCTCTCAGCTTTTCCTAGGCCAGTGATGACACATTCATGGGTCACATAACCTGGGCGCAGCTCAGACCCATAGAAGTGACTGGGGCTGAGCGCGTTAACAAGCACAGTCGTTATACAATGTACAGCGCTATGCTTGGTGAGCTGAAAGAAGGCACCGGTGCTCAAACAGCTAATCGGCGGGGTTCCTGGGTGTCGGACCCCCACTGACCAGATACTGATGACCTATCCTGAGGATAGGTTATCAGTTCTCAAGTCTTGGAAAATCCTTTTAAGTTATGTTAGTGAAAACCTGTCCTAAAACACGTGCAGTTTACGATACATCATTAAGCAGGCGAGACATTTGCTATTTCATGTAAGTAAATGAAATGTGACACAAGCATCAGTGCATTTTTCTTTGCAGCTTTCCATGATGACAACCCCTCATGGTATGAACATGTCACCAGATAATTTTTCTTCCCTAGAAAACCAAAAAATAATGTTAGTTAGTGTATGACAACTAGCTACACTGTGATTGTTATTTGATTATGGTTATTCTTAAAATTTTCAGAGTGTTATCATTAAGCACATTATACAATTTAAGATCTTCTAAATTACGGGGTAAAAAGTCATACATCATTTTA
This sequence comes from Bufo bufo, assembly GCF_905171765.1. Taxonomy (NCBI): domain Eukaryota; kingdom Metazoa; phylum Chordata; class Amphibia; order Anura; family Bufonidae; genus Bufo; species Bufo bufo. The sequence goes on along the minus strand of NC_053392.1, from coordinate 201,013,371 downwards.
AAGGTACATTTTGGCGTCAGCTGCTTCAGAGTGAATTGCAGAATTACATGGAAGACATTCAGGTTAATGGCTGTCCACATAATACATGTGTGTAACCAAGGATGCAATAAAATATGGAAAAGTCAAAATTCACAAAGAAAAACAGCTCTAGCCTACTTACGTTTAATGTCCCTGTTCGTAGCAACCTGGCCGATAGCTTGATCAGCAAAGATAATGATGAGCACATAATGAAAACACTTGAGGTCAGGTCAAAGATTTGTAAAGCCAGATGATACCATTCATAGTGTAAGGGTTCTTGGCATACATTCTGAAAATTGGCATAAGGGAAAGGAAACTTGATTGCATAGCCAATGTAGTTGGTCGAAGATATTCCAGCAAAAGTGTAGTAACAATATGGACCAATAAGTATGGATGCAATGGCTACTGTAAATTGAACAGGGGATCCGATGATACTTAATAGACTCAGGGTAAATGCGGATTCCCACTGCAAAAAATGCCAAACATGCAGTCAGTTTTTATATGAACAATTCACAGTAATATTAATGCATATTTGGGTAGGTATATAAACTGGAAATCACAGTGATTTCCAGTTTTTATATGAACTTAAACAATTAGCTAACTGTTTTCCTAAACATGGCCTCTCAATATTAGATCTTATTTCAGTGACATTGAAAGGGTTATCTGGAAAATACTATTTCTACAACACCCAGGACCCCCACCCCTTCATGAGCGCTGCAGCCTCTTCCTAGGCCATGTGACGTCACTGTACATCAGTCACATGGACTAGTTGCAGGTCAGCCCCATTCAAGTCAATGGGGCTGAACTGCAATACCAAGCACTGCCACTATACGATGCACGGCGCTGTGCTTGGAAACCTGCTGAGAGCCCACAGTTCTCACCAGAGCTCCGGTAAGCACAGTGGCTCCCCAAAACAGCTGATCAGAGGGGTTGCCGGGACTTGGACCCGTGCCTATGTGATAATGGTGACCTTTTCTACGGATAAGTCATCTTTATCTTTACCTGGATGACTTCTTTAGGAGGTTTTCTTTATGGTATCAGGAAAAAAACTTCTTGAACTTATGAATAAGATAAATTACATCCTATTTTGTTAAATTAATATTAAAAAATATGAAATAAATTACCAGTGATCTTTGTGTCCATTTACGATAAGATAGAAGTGCAAGAATGCCAATTGACAGGGCCTGTATGAGAAAAGGATATTTGTCACATGAAGATCATGTCTTGATCATTATATTATGCATTTTACCAGAATCAAGAAACACATTTTTATACTTATCTTATTTTTCTGATGAGAACCAGGGACAGATCACTGAGATTTATATTATTAGCCTTTTTTAGTCCACAATTCTTACAGGGACCTTAGTGTAAAGAAAGCTTCCTTCTATAATTCTCCCATTTGCTCTTTAGCAACAGACGACAAACTGACATATTACACTTAGTAACAGACGACAAACTGACATATTACACTTAGTAACAGACGACAAACTGACATATTATACTTAGTAACAGACGACAAACTGACATATTATACTTAGTAACAGACGAAAAACTGACATATTATACTTAGTAACAGACGACAAACTGACATATTATACTTAGTAACAGACTACAAACTGACATATTACACTTAGTAACAGACGACAAACTGACATATTATACTTAGTAACAGACGACAAACTGACATATTATACTTAGTAACAGACGAAAAACTGACATATTATACTTAGTAACAGACGACAAACTGACATATTATACTTAGTAACAGACGAAAAACTGACATATTATACTTAGTAACAGACGACAAACTGACATATTACACTTAGTAACAGACTACAAACTGACATATTACACTTAGTAACAGACGACAAACTGACATATTACACTTAGTAACAGACGAAAAACTGACATATTACACTTAGGCCTCATGCACACGGCCCTTGTTTTGGTCCGCATCCAAGCCACAGTTTTAGCGGCTCGGATGCAGACCCATTCACTTCAATGGGGTTGCAAAAGATGCGGACAGCACTCTGTGTGCTGTCTGCATCCATTGCTCCGTTCTGTGGTCCGTAAAAAAAATAAAACATGTCCTATACTTGTCGGCACTTTGCGGACAAGAATAGGCAGTTATATTAAAGGCTTTCTGTGCCGCTCTGCAAATTGCGGAACGCACACGGACGCCATCCGTGTTTTGCGGAACCGCGGTTTGCGGGCCGCAAAAGACACAACGGTCGTGTGCATGAGGCCTTAGTAACAGACTACAAACTGACATGTTCCACTTAGTAACAGACTACAAACTGACATATTACACTTAGTAACAGACTACAAACTGACATATTACACTTAGTAACAGACTACAAACTGACATATTACACTTAGTAACAGACTACAAACTGACATATTACACTTAGTAACAGACTACAAACTGACATGTTACACTTAGTAACAGACTACAAACTGACATATTACACTTAGTAACAGACGACAAACTGACATATTACACTTAGTAACAGACGACAAACTGACATATTACACTTAGTAACAGACTACAAACTGACATATTACACTTAGTAACAGACGACAAACTGACATATTATACTTAGTAACAGACGACAAACTGACATATTATACTTAGTAACAGACGAAAAACTGACATATTACACTTAGTAACAGACTACAAACTGACATATTACACTTAGTAACAGACTACAAACTGACATGTTACACTTAGTAACAGACTGAATTAAGGTATAGTGTTTTTTAGGGTCTTAGATTTTTCTGGAATTGTATTTATGATTTAAGAATTGGATATCATTTGACAAGACATAGGAATTTGCAGTTTTTTTTGGGTGGGATACAACACAGCCTCCTCCTCAACTTGATCAACAGTAACAAAAAGGCAGCTCTACTGATGATCATGCAGGTCATACTGCATTTACACCGCCTGAATAAGCAGACAATTATCGGGAAGGGACCGTTACTTCCCGATAATTGCGTGCTCGGCAGTGGAGGTGAAAAGCTGCTTTTACATGCAGCAATCTCCTTCACCGGCACAAGCAATCAAGGCTGCATCTGCCATGAGGTGAGATAAGAATCTTGCCTCAGGCAGCCAACTTGCCTCCGCATGGGCAGCAGTTTGTAGCAGGGCACTAGGTCTGAAGCCTATGAGGCAGTAGAATAGTGCAAGATCTTGTGATAACATCATTGCAACCTTCTTTGCTGGGTTGCAGGTGGGGTAATCACATGGTCACGAACATCTGTGTCCTGATGCAGGCGTTAGTGAGCATGTGATTGCACTGCCTGAGACTCGGTGCAGTAGGTTGCGATGAGGGGGCATATATGTTGAAGCACTATAGGGCTGGCATTGTAATACAAGCCAGAACACTACAGTCGGCATTATAATACAGGCCGGAGCACTACAGGGGGCATTATAATACAGGCCGGAGCACCACAGGGGCATTGTAATCCAAGGAGCATTACAGGGGGTATTATAATACAGGGGACACTACAGGGGGGCATTATCATACAGGCCAGAGCAATACAGGGTGGCATCATAATACAGGGGGGCATTATAATACAGGGGGCATTAAAATACATGGGGCATTATGCATACTGCCACTACAGTGGGTCATTATAACTAGAGGGGGCACTGCAGTGGGGCTTTATAACTAGAGGGGGCACTGCAGTGGGGCTTTATAAATACTCAGGCTACAACAGGGAGCATTATAAATACTGGGGTTACTACAGGGGGCATTATAACTACTATGAGCTACCACAGGAGGCATTATAAATATTGGGGCCATTATAGGGGACATTATAACTACTGGGGACACTATAGGGTGCATTATTACTAATGCAGACTTTATATGCATGCCTTATTGAGGGGCCTTATTACTGCTGGGGGCACTATAGGAGGGCCTTATTTCAACTACGAGTTCTGTGGAGCCTTTATTAATACTGGGGTACGGTGGGGTCATTATTATTGGAAAAAAAATCACAGAAACAGATACAAAACATCCTGCACGATATGCGGATGTGCATGGCTACATTTATAGAATCATGGAAAATAATGCACTAGAATAATAGATGCATACATAATATATGGACAGTGATAGCTCAGTCCATATATCATGTATGCATCTATTATTTTAGTGCATTATTTTCCGGTCATTATTATTGGACACAATATGGAGGATATTGCTAATAACGGGGACACTCTTGGGGAGCATTATTGCTATTGAGGGTATGGTAGTTTGCAGTATTACTATTGAGGTAGTCTGGGAACAATATTACAGTGGACTACTTGTATGACACTCATTTTTTGCAGTATAGTATTCGGGGGAATTAGGGAGTACAGGGGGCACAGTATGGAGGTAGCAGCAGGATAGCGGGAAGTGGAGGATGAGGATGGATAGCGGGAAGTGGAGGATGATAGAAAAGTGAGGAACCTAAGATGTCTGTGTGGCAAACTCTACAGAGACAAAATGTGGCTGAAAAAAGTAGTCAAGGCCATCTGCTTTGAATGTATAACCTTGTATGTTTCGCAGCACTATACAGTATGTAATGCTTTCCAAGTATGTCTATAACAGTAGGGCTGGAGGGCAGGGGTTGGATCTAGCCATCATTCCTCCTCGTACAGATTCATTGTTTCTGGATAGCAAATCAATGTTCACACAGCACGATCTGAAGCCCAGAAATGATGATTTGATGTTCTGATGAAAGATTATTTCACTCGATGAATGAGCATTTTGCTCGTTCATAGGGTGATCAGTGGCACCTTTACACAGGCCTTTTGTCGGGAACAAGCGTTAGTAAAGCGTAATAAAGTTTCAGAGCTACCATAGATTTCTGTCTTCATTAGCACCAGAAAACTGGTGAAAATGAATATAAATGTGTTGGCCCTGTCTTCTTTCTGCCCTTGTCGCACCTCCTTTTCGGAAAGTGGTGAGGGAAGCATAAAAATACCTATTGCATTGTAACTTTTTTACACCCAAAAAATGGTGCAGAAAGATGATACATCCCCCCCAAGTGGTTCAAGACAATCTTGGCCTCCCTTCCCTACACTGTTCACATGCAGTTCATATCAATGAAGGAACATACATCACATAAGTGCATACTTTGACTGGTTTCCATTGGGGACAGTGTAGTTTGCACTTTTATAAGGGGATACATGGCTAACAATGTGTGAAGTAACATCACTGGTATTTTCAGAAGCAGTGTATGTAACTGGTACTTGTTGGGGCAGTATTGATGGCATTTGTGCAATGTCAGTGTGGCTGTTATGTGGGCACTGTGACTGGTACTCATGGCGTTGGCTAGCACTGTTACACAAGAACTTTATGGGCCCCTTATAAGAGCATGGTATTTGGAATTCTTATGACAGAACTAACACACCCTGCTAGAACCGGGGCTCACACTATGGGGGCATTGTGGATGGATACAATCTGCCTGCTTTGTCTGGGGTGCAAAACAAAGCTTGTCCTGCGCTTGAATGACACTTATTGGCCTCTTTCTCTTCACAAGAGACAAATGGGTTATATAGTCCTCCAGCCAATTGTTTAGTAATGCTACAGTGATAATGGAGAGAGAGGGAGCCATGCATAGGTTCTCACCTCATATGAGAAAGAGGAACAAAATCAACTGCTTTTCCCCGAGTATTATGGCATGTTGAATGACTATTATGAAAATGAAATTAATTTTCTAATTATACATTTGTAAAGCTATTCATAATTAAATATGAAAACAGAATTCCAAAAGAAACATTGGCTAAATAAAAAATATTTAAATTTACTAAAATATACTGAAGAAACAAATTTTAGAAAAAAAAGTGATATGGTAAGTGATAATCATGTTTCGTAGTATGAAACTATCTTTTATAAGTTTGAAATGTGACTTCTGTCATCAAAGTACAGGTGTCAATTTCTTCTTAGAACAGGATGTGGGCTGTTCATGTTCTCATTAATAAATCTGGATGCACATATAAATCTTGTGTTTGCAGTTTAGTCTATATACAGTCGTGGCCAAAAGTTTTGAGAATTACATAAATACTGGAAATTGGAAAAGTTGCTGCTTAAGTTTTTATAATAGCAATTTGCATATACTCCAGAAAGTTATGAAGAGTGATCAGATGAATTGCATAGTCCTTCTTTGCCATGAAAATTAACTTAATCCCAAAAAAACCTTTCCACTGCATTTCATTGCGGTCATTAAAGGACCTGCTGACATCATTTCAGTAATCGTCTTGTTAACTCAGGTGAGAATGTTGACGAGCACAAGGCTGGAGATCATTATGTCAGGCTGATTGGGTTAAAATGGCAGTCTTGACATGTTAAAAGGTGGGTGATGCTTGAAATCATTGTTCTTCCATTGTTAACCATGGTGACCTGCAAAGAAACACGTGCAGCCATCATTGCGTTGCATAAAAATGTCTTCACAGGCAAGGATATTGTGGCTACTAAGATTGCACCTCAATCAACAATTTATAGGATCATCAAGAACTTCAAGGAAAGAGGTTCAATTCTTGTTAAGAAGGCTTCAGGGTGTCCAAGAAAGTCCAGCAAGCGCCAGGATCGTCTCCTAAAGAGAATTCAGCTGCGGGATCGGAGTGCCACCAGTGCAGAGCTTGCTCAGGAATGGCAGCAGGCAGCTGTGAGCGCATCTGCACGCACAGTGAGGCGAAGACTTTTGGAAGATGGCCTGGTGTCGAGAAGGGCAGCAAAGAAGCCACTTCTCTCCAAAAAAAACACCAGGGACAGATTGATCTTCTGCAGAAAGTATGGTGAATGGACTGCTGAGGACTGGGGCAAAGTCATATTCTCCGATGAAGCCTCTTTCCAATTGTTTGGGGCATCTGGAAAAAGGCTTGTCCGGAGAAGAAAAGGTGAGCGCTACCATCAGTCCTGTGTCATGCCAACAGTAAAGCATCCTGAGACCATTCATGTGTGGGGTTGCTTCTCATCCAAGGGAGTGGGCTCACTCACAATTTTGCCCAAAAACACAGCCATGAATAAAGAATGGTACCAAAACACCCTCCAACAGCAACTTCTTCCAACAATCCAACAACAGTTTGGTGAAGAACAATGCATTTTCCAGCACGATGGAGCACCGTGCCATAAGGCAAAAGTGATAACTAAGTGGCTCGGGGACCAAAACGTTGACATTTTGGGTCCATGGCCTGGAAACTCCCCAGATCTTAATCCTATTGAGAACTTGTGGTCAATCCTCAAGAGGCGGGTGGACAAACAAAAACCCACTAATTCTGACAAACTCCAAGAAGTGTTTATGAAAGAATGGGTTGCTATCAGTCAGGAATTGGCCCAGAAGTTGATTGAGAGCATGCCCAGTCGAATTGCAGAGGTCCTGAAAAAGAAGGGCCAACACTGCAAATACTGACTCTTTGCATAAATGTCATGTAATTGTCGATAAAAGCCTTTGAAAAGGTATGAAGTGCGTGTAATTATATTTCACTACATCACAGAAACAACTGAAACAAAGATCTAAAAGCAGTTTAGCAGCAAACTTTGTGAAAACTAATATTTTTGTCATTCTCAAAACTTTTGGCCACGACTGTACACTCACCTAAAGAATTATTAGGAACACCTGTTCTATTTCTCATTAATGCAATTATCTAGTCAACCAATCACATGGCAGTTGCTTCAATGCATTTAGGGGTGTGGTCCTGGTCAAGACAATCTCCTGAACTCCAAACTGAATGTCAGAATGGGAAAGAAAGGTGATTTAAGCAATTTTGAGCGTGGCATGGTTGTTGGTGCCAGACGGGCCGGTCTGAGTATTTCACAATCTGCTCAGTTACTGGGATTTTCACGCACAACCATTTCTAGGATTTACAAAGAATGGTGTGAAAAGGGAAAAACATCCAGTATGCGGCAGTCCTGTGGGTGAAAATGCCTTGTGGATGCTAGAGGTCAGAGGAGAATGGGCCGACTTATTCAAGCTGATAGAAGAGCAACGTTGACTGAAATAACCACTCGTTACAACCGAGGTATGCAGCAAAGCATTTGTGAAGCCACAACACGCACAACCTTGAGGCGGATTGACTACAACAGCAGAAGACTCCACCGGGTACCAATCATCTCCACTACAAATAGGAAAAAGAGGCTACAATTTGCACGAGCTCACCAAAATAGCGCTAGGGCTTATTATCGGGGTAGGGCTTATTTTCGGGGAAACACGGTAGTCTGTTGAATTACTGTGCAGTACACACGGTACCCTCTCTATCAGTCCTCATCAGTTCAGTTAACCAGGACAATGTGACCTCTGCTCTTATACCAGCTCTTAAACTGTAGCACTCATCATGGTCTCCAATCTTCTGAAAAAATACAATTGTGACCGACCCAGAAGTCATGATGTTGAGATAGATTTCCAAGCAGGTTCATGGGGTTTAGCAGTTGTGATCCTGTAAAGATGAATTAAAAGGTGTAACTACTTGCATATGTCTATTAAATGTATTGTATTGGTATGTTTAGTGTATGTACGGTATACATTGTATGTGTATGTCTGTTGAGCTTCACCCTCAAGAATATTCAGCAGAACTTTATAATATACTTTATTTAGAACTACATTAGAAACACTAAATGCTAACCTTTTAGCATAGATCACATCCCTGAAAAGGGAACAGGCTCTCCCAAAATGACTGCTCAAAACAAACCTACTATATCCCAGGAAAGAAAGTAGAAGCATGGAAATGATTAACATTTGCTTAAAGTGGACTTGTCATCAGTTTTACTAATGAAATCTGTGCACATTGTTTATTGGTAATTCCCCTTAATTCTGTAATTCATTTTTTGTTTTTAATGCAATCCCCTGTTTCTAGGCTATGTCTCTCCTTAGTTCTGGTGCCAATATGGTAATTAAATGAGGTTTGCCAATGGGGTGACAACTACAGTGATTCTCCTGAGGTGGCATCTGCATGTTTGCTCTGGTCCTGTCCAATCATGGTGGACAGTGGCAGACTGGCCTAGCTAATTGTGATCTACTGAGATCTACCATATCTTGTGAGATTTCTATCCACCCTCTTATTCTCTTCATCTCCCCGCAGACACTTCCATCCAGTGTCTTTGCCCTCAAGTGAAGTCTTCACTGCATGGGCTTGGAGATATAGGACATTTAGCAAAATCACACTTACCTAGGCTTGTCTTATGCTGTCTGCAATAATTGGACAGTGTCAGAGCAAACATGCAAACTCCCACCTTGGTAAAATCACTGCTGGAAAATGACGGTGATTTGCCATCTAGGGTGCCAGAACTAAGGGGGCGACATATACTACTCACAAAAAGTTTGGGATATTTGGCTTGTGGGTGAAATTTCAGCATGAACCTAAAATGCACTCTAACCTTTACAGGGTAACAATGTGACCTTCTCTAAACTTTTGAATGCACATGGCCAACTGTGTAATATAAAAAGTCAGTACTTTTTGCACAACTTTCTGTTCTCTAACAACAAGCTGAATGGCAAAGTTTACAACAGGTGTCTGATCAATGAATCGCCAAATAAATTTTGTGGATCAATTAGAATTGTCATTTAAACAGTCCTCCTCATTATGTTGTTCATATTTTGACATCATGAGTAGAGTTGAGCGGACACCTGGATGTTCGGGTTCGGCAGGTTCGGCCGAACTTGAAAAAAAAGTTCGGGTTCGAGACCTGAACTTGACCCGAACTTGACCCCGAATCCGAACCCTATTGAAGTCAATGGGGACCCGAACTTTTGGGCACTAAAATGGCTCTAAAATAGTCCTGGAAAGGGCTAGAGGGCTGCAAAAGGCATCAAAATGTGCTTAAGAGCATGACAACTGTTCTACAAACAAATGTGGATAGGGAAATGACTTAAAATAACATAAAATACAGAAAAATTTAAAATAATCTGGATCTAGGAGTAGGAGGTTGAGGAGGCGGTGGATGGGTGTATGTGGCGGTGTAGGTTGACGTGGCGGTGTAGGTGGAAGCGGCAGTGAAGGAGGAATAGGTAGCCAACACTGATTTGTGTTATTCTTTTTTTTTTAATTGGGGTATCCCCCAAAATATTGGGACATATAACAAAATAAAACTAAGAATAAGTGCACTTGAGTACAAGAATGGATGGTTGAGGTTGGTATAAATGTCTATTCTGCACAAGGTACGGACAAGTCCTGTGGGATCCATGCCTGGTTCATTTTAATAAACGTAAGCTTGTCCACATTGGCTGCGGCCTGTGATAATGCTCTCTGCCGTACTAAATACACGTTCACACTATACACTGGCTGCAGGGCAGGTCAGCACCTCCAAGGCTGACAAAGCTTTTCCACATTTTGGCCATGCTAACCCTGCCTTCTCAGGTGCTGGTGGTGCCCCAGCTACGTTGGCGACCTCTTCCTCCTCCTCTGCCTTCGCCTTGTGCTTCCACTGTGCCCCCGCTGTCAGGTGGAAATGCTATCATCAGCGTGCGCTTGTAGTCGCGCATCTTCCGATCAGTAACAGATGTTTTCACTAAATTTAGTTCCGTCAGCAATGCAGAGCAGGGGTTCATTCACAGCAAAAGGGGGTTCATGTCACCCAGCAATAGAACAGAGAATTTTGAGAGATTTAGGCCCCTGTCAGCAATGCAGAGAAGGGGTTCTTTCACGGAAAAAGGGGGTTCATGTCACCCAGCAATACAACAGAGGATTTTTAGAGATTTAGGGCCCTGTCAGCAATGCAGAGCAGGGGTTCATTCACGGCAAAAGGGGGTTCATGTCACTCATCAATAGAACAGAGGATTTTGAGAGATTTAGGCACCTGTCAGCAATGCAGAGCAGGGGTTCATTCACGGCAAAAGGGGGTTCATGTCACCCGGGAATACAACAGAGGATTTTGAGAGATTTAGGCCCCTGTCCCCCAGGCACAGCAGGGGTTCATTCACGGCAAAAGGGGGTTCATGTCACCCAGCAATACAACAGAGGATTTTGAGAGATTTAGGCCTCTGTCACCCAGGCACAGCAGGGGTTCATTCACGGCAAAAGGGGGAACATGTCACCCAGCAATAAAACAGAGGATTTTAAGAGATTTAGGCCCCTGTCAGCAATGCAGAGCAGGGGTTCATTCACGGCAAAAGGGGGATCATGTCACCCAGCAATACAGCAGAGGATTTTGAGAGATTTAGGCCCCTGTCAGCAATGCAGAGCAGGGGTTCATTCACGGCAAGAGGGGGATCATGTCACCCAGCAATACAACAGAGGATTTTGAGAGATTTAGGCCCCTGTCAGCAATGCAGAGCAGGGGTTCATTCACGACAAAAGGGGGATCATGTCACCCAGCAATACAACAGAGGATTTTGAGAGATTTAGGCCCCTGTCAGCAATGCAGAGCAGGGGTTCATTCACGGCAAAAGGGGATTCATGTCACCCAGCAATACAACTGAGGATTTTGAGAGATTTAGGCCCCTGTCACCCAGGCACAGCAGGGGTTCATTCACGGCAAAAGGGGGTTCATGTCACCCAGAAATACAACAGAGGATTTTGAGAGATTTAGGCCCCTGTCACCAAGGCACAGCTGGAGTTTGTATACGCCAAAAATGGTAAAATGTCACCCGACAATTGAAAATAAGAATTTTTTCAATCTAGGGCACTAAAATTGGCACTTTTTTAAATTAAAATGGCTCTAAAATAGTCCTTGAAAAGGCTAGGGGGATGTAAAAGGCAGTAAAATGTGCTTAAGAGCAGGGCAACTGCTCTGCAAACAAATGTGGATATGGAAATAACTTAAAATGAAATAAAATAACAAAAAATTACAAATTATTAACCTGCAACTCAGAGAAGGAGGTGGATATGGAGTCGGAGGTTGAGGAGGCGGTGAATGTGGTGTTGTAGGTGGAGGCAGCAATGGAGGAGGAACAGGTAGCCAACAATATTTTTTTTTAAATATTTTATTGGCGTAGGTAGCCCCCAAAATATTGGGACAAATAAAAAAAAAGAAAACAAAGAATCATTGCACTTGACTTGAGTACAAGAATGTACAGTCGTGGCCAAAAGTTTTGAGAATGACACAAATATTAGTTTTCACAAAGTTTGCTGCTAAACTGCTTTTAGATCTTTGTTTCAGTTGTTTCTGTGATGTAGTGAAATATAATTACACGCACTTCATACGTTTCAAAGGCTTTTATCGACAATTACATGACATTTATGCAAAGAGTCAGTATTTGCAGTGTTGGCCCTTTTTCAGGACCTATGCAATTCGACTGGGCATGCTCTCAATCAACTTCTGGGCCAATTCCTGACTGATAGCAACCCATTCTTTCATAATCACTTCTTGGAGTTTGTCAGAATTAGTGGGTTTTTGTTTGTCCACCCGCCTCTTGAGGATTGACCACAAGTTCTCAATGGGATTAAGATCTGGGGAGTTTCCAGGCCATGGACCCAAAATGTCAACGCTTTGGTCCCCGAGCCACTTAGTTATCACTTTTGCCTTATGGCACGGTGCTCCATTGTGCTGGAAAATGCATTGTTCTTCACCAAACTGTTGTTGGATTGTTGGAAGAAGTTGCTGTTGGAGGGTGTTTTGGTACCATTCTTTATTCATGGCTGTGTTTTCGGGCAAAATTGCGAGTGAGCCCACTCCCTTGGATGAGAAGCAACCCCACACATGAATGGTCTCAGGATGCTTTACTGTTGGCATGACACAGGACTGATGGTAGCGCTCACCTTTTCTTCTCCGGACAAGCCTTTTTCCAGATGCCCCAAACAATCGGAAAGAGGCTTTATCGGAGAATATGACTTTGCCCCAGTCCTCAGCAGTCCATTCACCATACTTTCTGCAGAAGATCAATCTGTCCCTGATGTTTTTTTTGGAGAGAAGTGGCTTCTTTGCTGCCCTTATTGACACCAGGCCATCTTCCAAAAGTCTTCGCCTCACTGTGCGTGCAGATGCGCTCACAGCTGCCTGCTGCTATTCCTGAGCAAGTTCTGCACTGGTGGCACTCCGATCCCGCAGCTGAATTCTCTTTAGGAGACGATCCTGGCGCTTGCTGGACTTTCTTGGATGCCCTGAAGCCTTCTTAACAAGAATTGAAGAAAACCACAGAAATAAGATAATAATGCACTTAGTAAAGTAGATGCAAACATTATACATGGACAAAGTCCTCACTCTGATATAATAATATCTGAGACACTTATTCAATATATTTTGATCAAAACACATCTAAGCCCGCCTACCAAGCGCCAAGGTGGTCTCAGGTCAGGCGGGTCCTACGCTGAAACCTACCTAAGCCATTGGGCTTCTATGTTCAGGAGCGCAGACGCCGCACATATGGTGTGCTGCTCCTAGTCACCTCCATGTGCATCAAGCAACCAATGGGAGGAGGAGCCAGATGTGTTTTGATCAAAATATATAGACTCAGGCCTCTTTCACACTTGCGTTGTTGGGATCCGGCATGCACTTCCGTTGCCGGAGGTGCCTGCCGGATCCGTAACAACGCAAGTGTACTGAAAGCATTTGAAGACGGAACCGTCTTCCAAATGCTTTCAGTGTTACTATGGCACCCAGGACGCTATTAAAGTCCTGGTTGCCATAGTAGGAGCGGGGAGCGGTATACTTACAGTCCGTGCGGCTCCCCGGGCGCTCCAGAATGACGTCAGAGCGCCCCATGCGCATGGATGACGTGATCCATGTGATCACGTGATCCATGCGCTTGGGGCGCCCTGACGTCACTCTGGAGCGCCCGGGGAGCCGCACGGACGGTAAGTACACTGCTCCCCCGCTCCCCGCTACACTTACCATGGCTGTCAGGACTTTAGCGTCCCGGCAGCCATGGTAACCACTCTGAAAAAGCTAAATGTCGGCTCCGGCAATGCGCCGAAACGACGTTTAGCTTAAGGCCAGATCCGGATCCATGCCTTTCAATGGGCATTGATCCCGGATCCGGCCATGCGGCAAGTCTTCAGGATTTTTGGCCGGAGCAAAAAGCGCAGCATGCTGCGGTATTTTCTCCGGCCAAAAAACGTTCCGTACCGGAACTGAAGACATCCTGATGCATCCTGAACGGATTTCTCTCCATTCAGAATGCATTAGGATAATCCTGATCAGTATTCTTCCGGCATAGAGTCCCGACGACGGAACTCTATGCCGGAAGACAATAACGCAGGTGTGAAAGAGCCCTCAGTGTCTCAGATATTATTATATCAGAGTGAGGACTTTGTCCATGTATAATGTTTGCATCTACTTTACTAAGTGCATTATTATCTTATTTCAGTGGTTTTCTTCAATAATATGGCCAGGGACATCCGCACATTTGTATATCACATCGTGCAGGATGTTTTTATCTTAGTTTTTTCTGTGGATTTTTTTGTCTATGTAGTATTTGCTTGAGGGAGTGGCACCTTCAAGTGTGAATGCGCACCTATCTTATCTTGGGAGTAGCATTCCTCTGCACTTTTGCCCTTCCTATCCAATAGAGCGCCTTGATTAGGTGGTACATATGGGTATGCTGGCTCCTCCTCCCATTGGTTGCTTGATGCACATGGAGGTGACTAGAAGCAGCACACCATATGTGCGGCGTCTGCGCTCCTGAACATAGAAGCCCAATGGCTTAGGTAGGTTTCAGCGTAGGACCCGCCTGACCTGAGACCACCTTGTCGCTTGGTAGGCGGGCTTAGATGTGTTTTGATCAAAATATATTGAATAAGTGTCTCAGATATTATTATATCAGAGTGAGGACTTTGTCCATGTATAATGTTTGCATCTACTTTACTAAGTGCATTATTATCTTATTTCTGTGGTTTTCTTCAATAATATGGCCAGGGAAATCCGCACATTTGTATATCACATCGTGCAGGATGTTTTTATCTTAGTTTTTTCTGTGGATTTTTTAACAAGAATTGAACCTCTTTCCTTGAAGTTCTTGATGAGCCTATAAATTGTTGATTGAGGTGCAATCTAAGTAGCCACAATATCCTTGCCTGTGAAGCCATTTTTATGCAACGCAATGATGGCTGCACGCGTTTCTTTGCAGGTCACCATGGTTAACAATGGAAGAACAATGATTTCAAGCATCACCCTCCTTTTAACATGTCAAGTCTGCCATTTTAACCCAATCAGCCTGACAATGATCTCCAGCCTTGTGCTCGTCAACATTCTCACCTGAGTTAACAAGACGATTACTGAAATGATCTCAGCAGGTCCTTTAATGACAGCAATGAAATGCAGTGGAAAGTTTTTTTTGGGATTAAGTTAATTTTCATGGCAAAGAAGGACTATGCAATTCATCTGATCACTCTTCATAACATTTTGGAGTATATGCAAATTGCTATTATAAAAACTTAAGCAGCAACTTTTCCAATTTCCAATATTTATGTAATTCTCAAAACTTTTGGCCACGACTGTATGTTTGATGGTGGTATAAATGTCTATTCTGCACAAAGAACAGACAAGTCTTGTGGGATCCAAGCCTGATTCATTTTAATGAACGTGAGCTTGTCATCGTTGGCTGTGGACAGGCGGCTGTGTCTGTCTGTAATGACGCCTCCTGCCGTGCTAAATACACGTTCAGAGAGTACACTGGCTGTAGGGCAGGCCAGCACCTCCAAGGCATACAGGGCAAGCTCTGGCCATGTGGACAATTTGGAGACCCAGAAGTTGAATGGGGCAGAACCATCAGTCAGTACGTGTAGTCGCGTGCACAGGTACTGTTCCACCATGTTGTTCAAATGCTGCCTCCTGCTAACATGCTCCATATCAGCAGTTGGGGCCGATTGTTGCGGCGAGGTGACAAAGCTTTTCCACATATCGGCCATGCTAACCCTGTCTTCTGAGGTGCTGGCGCTGACACAGCTGCGTTGGCGACCTCTTCCTCCTCCCCTGCCTTCGCCTTGTGCTTCCACTTGTCCCCCGGCGTCAGTCGGGAATGCTCTCAGGAGCGCGTCTACCAGTGTGCGCCTGTAGTCGCGCATCTTCCGATCACGCTCCAGTGAGGGAATTAAGGACGGCATATTGTCTTTGTAACGGGGATCCAGCAGGGTGGCCACCCAGTAGTCAGCACACGTTAAAATGTAGGCAACTCTGCAGTCGTTGCGCAGGCACTGCAGCATGTAGTCCTTCATATGTGCCAGGCTGGCCAGAAGTAAGGACAAGCTGTCTTCTGTGGGAGGCGTATCGTCTGCGTCCTCCGTATCCCCCCAGCCACGCACCAGTGATGGGCCCGAGCTGCGTTGGATACCACCCCGCTGTGAACATGCTTCATCCCCATCCTCCTCCTCCTCCACCAGTAGTGGGCCCTGGCTGGCCAAGTTTGTACCCGGCCTCTGCTGTTGCAAAAATCCTCTTTCTGAGCCACTTCTAAAAGACTGGCCTGAAAGTGTTAGAGATGACCCCTCTTCCTCCTCCTCGTCCTGGGCCACATCCTCTTCCATCATCGCCCTAAGTGTTTTCTCAAGGAGACATAGAAGTGGTATTGTAACGCTGATAACGGCGTCATCGCCACTGGCCATGTTGGTGGAGTACTCGAAACAGGGCACACAGGTCTCGCATGGAGGCCCAGTCATTGGTGGTGAAGTGGTGCTGTCCCGTGCGTGCTGCAGCTGAAACTCCACTATGGCCTGCTGCTGCTCGCACAGTCTCTCCAGCATGTGCAACGTGGAGTTCCACCTGGTGGGCACGTCGCATATGAGGCGGTGAGCGGGAAGGCCGAAGTTACGCTGTAGAGCTGACAGCCAAGGGGCAGCAGGATGAGAACGCCGGAAGCGCGCACAGACGGCCCGCACTTTATGCAGCAGCTCAGACATGTTGGGGTAGTTGTGAATGAATTTCTGCACCACCAAATTCAGCACATGCGCCAGGCAAGGAATGTGCGTCAAAGCGGCTAGTCCCAGAGCTGCAACGAGATTTCGCCCATTATCTCACACCACCAGGCCAGGCTTAAGGCCCACTGGCAGCAACCACTCGTCGGTCTGTTGTTCTATACCCCGCCACAACTCCTGCGCGGTGTGGGGCCTGTCCCCCAAACACATCAGTTTCAGAATGGCCTGCTGACGTTTACCCCTGGCTGTGCTGAAGTTGGTGGTGAAGGTCTGTCGCTGACCGGATGAGGAGGTGGTAGAAGAGGAGGAGGAAGCCGAGTAGGAAGAGGAGGCAAAGAATGATGCCCTGCAATCCTTGGCGGCGGAAGGATGTGCGCCAAACAGCTCTCCGCCTGGGGCCCAGCCGCCACTACATTTACCCAGTGTGCAGTTAGGGAGATATAGCATCCCTGGCCGTGCTTACTGGTCCACGTATCTGTGGTTAGGTGGACCTTGCCACAGATGGCATTGCGCAGTGCACACTTGATTTTATCCGATACTTGGTTGTGCAGGGAGGGCAGTAGGGGCGGCTGGGAACGACGTACTGTGGGACAGCAAGCGACATGAGCTGTTTGAAGTTGTCTGTCTCCACCAGCCTGAATGACAGCATTTAAAATGCCAGCAGTTTAGAAATGCTGGCATTCAGGGCCAGGGATCGAGGGTGGCTAGGTGGGAATTTACGCTTTCTCTCAAAGGTTTGTGAGATGGAGAGCTGAACGCTTCCGTGTGACATGGTGGAGATGCTTGGTGACGGAGGTGGTGTTGTTGGTGGCACATCCTCTGTTTGCTGGGTGGCAGGTGCCAACGTTTCTCCAGAGGCGGAGGAAGAGGCCGAGGCCGCAGCAGAAGAGGGAGCAGGAGGGGCCTGAGCCCTTTCTTGGTTTTGAAGGTGCTTACACCACTTCAGCCCGTGTCTCGCATGTAGATGCCTGGTCATGCAGGTTGTGCTAAGGTTCAGAACGTTAATGCCTCGCTTCAGGCTCTGATGGCACAGCGTGCAAACCACCCGTGTCTTGTCGTCAGCACATTGTGTGAAGAAGTGCCATGCCAGGGAACTCCTTGAAGCTGCCTTTGGTGTGCTCGGTCCCTGTTGACGGTGGCCAGTAGCAGGCAAACTGTTTTGGCGACGGCTGCTCTGCTTTTGCACCCTGCTCCCGCTTTTGCTACGCTGTTGGCTCGGTCTCACCACTGCCTCTTCCTCTGAACTCTGAAAGTCAGTGGCACGACCTTCATTCCATGTGGGGTCTAGGACCTCATCGTCCCCTGCATCGTCTTCCACCCAGTCTTCCTCCCGGACCTCCTTTTCGGCCTGCACACTGCAGAAAGACGCAGCAGTTGGCACCTGTGTTTCGTTATCATTAGAGACGTGCTGAGGTGGTATTCCGATGTCCTCATCAGGAAACATAAGTCGTTGTGCGTCAGTGCATTCTATGTCTTCCACCCCTGGGGAAGGGCTAGGTGGATGCCCTTGGGAAACCCTGCCAGCAGAGTCTTCAAACAGCATAAGAGACTGCTGCATGACTTGAGGCTCAGACAGGTTCCCCCAATATACACGGGGGTGATGTGACAGACTGATGGGCATGGGTTTCACGCGCCACCTGTGCGCTTTCTGCAGAAGACTGGGTGGGAGATAATGTGAACGTGCTGGATACACTGTCGGCCACCCAATTGACTAGCGCCTGTACTTGCTCAGGCCTTACCAACCTTAGAACGGCATTAGGCCCGACCAAATATCGCTGTAGATTCTGGCGGCTACTGGGACCTGAGGTAGTAAGTTCAGTAGGACGTGTAGCTGTGGCAGAACGGCCACATCCTCTCCCTGCACCAGAAGCTCCACTAACACCACCACCACGACCATGACCGTGTCCCTTATTAGATGTTTGCCTCATAGTTAGCGTTCACAAAGCAAAGTAAAAAGTGATTAAGTATGTTAAAAATAATTAACCGCCAATATAAACCCTGATGTAGAGTATTGCACTCTATTTTTTATTTTTTTAACTCTATATGACAGCGGTATTTGTGGCCTAAATGTGACACTCACTTATGCACGTCTTATCCCAGATGTGCAGTATATCAGAGGGTTTTTTCACCCCAGTATGCCAAAGCCATATTTATGGCCTAAATGTGACAGTCACTTATGCATGTGTAATCCCAGATGTGCAGTATATTAGAGGCTTTTTCAACCGCCAGTAACCAAAAAGCTGTATTTCTGTCCTAAATGTGACAGTGACTTATGCACGTGTAATCACAGATGTGCAGTATATTAGAGCCTTTTTTCACCCTAACCAAAAAGCTGTATTTCTGTCCTAAATGTGACAGTGACTTATGCACATGTAATCACAGATGTGCAGTATATAAGAGGGTTTTTTCACCCCAGTAACCAGAAAGCTGTATTTCTGTTCTAAATGTGACAGTGACTTATGCACGTGTAATCACAGATGTGCAGTATATTAGAGGCTTTTTTCACCCCAGTATGCCAAAGCCGTATTTATGGCCTAAATGTGACAGTGACTTATGCATGTGTAATCACAGATGTGCAGTATATTAGAGGGTTTTTTCACCCCAGTATGCCAAAGCCGTATTTATGGCCTAAATGTGACAGTGACTTATGCACGTGTAATCACAGATGTGCAGTATATTAGAGGCTTTTTTAACCGCCAGTAACCAAAAAGCTGTATTTCTGTCCTAAATGTGACAGTGACTTATGCACGTGTAATCACAGATGTGCAGTATATTAGAGCCTTTTTTCACCCCAGTAACCAAAAAGCTGTATTTCTGTCCTAAATGTGACAGTGACTTATGCACGTGTAATCCCAGATGTGCAGTATATTAGAGGGTTTTTTCACCCTAACCAAAAAGCTGTATTTCTGTCCTAAATGTGACAGTGACTTATGCACGTGTAATCACAGATGTGCAGTATATTAGAGGGTTTTTTCACCCCAGTAACCAAAAAGCTGTATTTCTGTCCTAAATGTGACAGTGACTTATGCACGTGTAATCACAGATGTGCAGTATATTAGAGCCTTTTTTCACCCCAGTAACCAAAAAGCTGTATTTCTGTCCTAAATGTGACAGTGACTTATGCACGTGTAATCACAGATGTGCAGTATATTAGAGGGTTTTTTCAGCCCAGTAACCAAAAAGCTGTATTTCTGTCCTAAATGTGACAGTGACTTATGCACGTGTAATCCCAGATGTGCAGTATATTAGAGGCTTTTTTCACCCCAGTAACCAAAAAGCTGTATTTCTGTCCTAAATGTGACAGTGACTTATGCACGTGTATTCACAGATGTGCAGTATATTAGAGGCTTTTTTCACCCCAGTAACCAAAAAGCTGTATTTCTGTCCTAAATGTGACAGTGACTTATGCACGTGTAATCACAGATGTGCAGTATATTAGAGGGTTTTTTCAGCCCAGTAACCAAAAAGCTGTATTTCTGTCCTAAATGTGACAGTGACTTATGCACGTGTAATCCCAGATGTGCAGTATATTAGAGCCTTTTTTCACCCTAACCAAAAAGCTGTATTTCTGTCCTAAATGTGACAGTGACTTATGCACATGTAATCACAGATGTGCAGTATATAAGAGGGTTTTTTCACCCCAGTAACCAGAAAGCTGTATTTCTGTTCTAAATGTGACAGTGACTTATGCACGTGTAATCACAGATGTGCAGTATATTAGAGGCTTTTTTCACCCCAGTATGCCAAAGCCGTATTTATGGCCTAAATGTGACAGTGACTTATGCATGTGTAATCACAGATGTGCAGTATATTAGAGGGTTTTTTCACCCCAGTATGCCAAAGCCGTATTTATGGCCTAAATGTGACAGTGACTTATGCACGTGTAATCACAGATGTGCAGTATATTA
The DNA here is from genome assembly GCF_905171765.1 of Bufo bufo. Lineage (NCBI taxonomy): Eukaryota > Metazoa > Chordata > Amphibia > Anura > Bufonidae > Bufo > Bufo bufo. The sequence continues at coordinate 200,992,683 of NC_053392.1, read as the reverse complement.
GAGGCTTTTTTAACCGCCAGTAACCAAAAAGCTGTATTTCTGTCCTAAATGTGACAGTGACTTATGCACGTGTAATCACAGATGTGCAGTATATTAGAGCCTTTTTTCACCCCAGTAACCAAAAAGCTGTATTTCTGTCCTAAATGTGACAGTGACTTATGCACGTGTAATCCCAGATGTGCAGTATATTAGAGGGTTTTTTCACCCTAACCAAAAAGCTGTATTTCTGTCCTAAATGTGACAGTGACTTATGCACGTGTAATCACAGATGTGCAGTATATTAGAGGGTTTTTTCACCCCAGTAACCAAAAAGCTGTATTTCTGTCCTAAATGTGACAGTGACTTATGCACGTGTAATCACAGATGTGCAGTATATTAGAGCCTTTTTTCACCCCAGTAACCAAAAAGCTGTATTTCTGTCCTAAATGTGACAGTGACTTATGCACGTGTAATCACAGATGTGCAGTATATTAGAGGGTTTTTTCAGCCCAGTAACCAAAAAGCTGTATTTCTGTCCTAAATGTGACAGTGACTTATGCACGTGTAATCCCAGATGTGCAGTATATTAGAGGCTTTTTTCACCCCAGTAACCAAAAAGCTGTATTTCTGTCCTAAATGTGACAGTGACTTATGCACGTGTAATCACAGATGTGCAGTATATTAGAGCCTTTTTTCACCCCAGTAACCAAAAAGCTGTATTTCTGTCCTAAATGTGACAGTGACTTATGCACGTGTAATCACAGATGTGCAGTATATTAGAGGGTTTTTTCAGCCCAGTAACCAAAAAGCTGTATTTCTGTCCTAAATGTGACAGTGACTTATGCACGTGTAATCCCAGATGTGCAGTATATTAGAGGCTTTTTTCACCCCAGTAACCAAAAAGCTGTATTTCTGTCCTAAATGTGACAGTGACTTATGCACGTGTATTCACAGATGTGCAGTATATTAGAGGCTTTTTTCACCCCAGTATGCCAAAGCCGTATTTATGGCCTAAATGTGACATTGACTTATACAAGTGTAATCACAGATGTGCAGTATATTAGAGTTTTTTTTCACCCCAGTAACCAAAAAGCTGTATTTCTGTCCTAAATGTGACAGTCACTTATGCATGTGTAATCCCAGATGTGCAGTATATTAGAGACTTTTTTCACCCTAACCAAAAAGCTGTATTTCTGTCCTAAATGTGACACTCACTTATGCATGTGTAATCCCAGATGTGCAGTATATTAGAGACTTTTTTCACCCTAACCAAAAAGCTGTATTTCTGTCCTAAATGTGACAGTGACTTATGCACGTGTAATCACAGAAGTGCAGTATATTAGAGGGTTTTTTCACCCCAGTAACCAAAAAGCTGTATTTCTGTCCTAAATGTGACCGTGACTTATGCACGTGTAATCACAGATGTGCAATATATTAGAGGGTTTTTTCACCCTAACCAAAAAGCTGTATTTCTGTCCTAAATGTGACAGTGACTTATGCACGTGTAATCACAGATGTGCCGTATATTAGAGGTTTTTTTTAACCCAGTAACCAAAAAGCTGTATTTCTGTCCTAAATGTGACAGTGACTTATGCACGTGTAATCACAGATGTGCAGTATATTAGAGGCTTTTTTCACCCCAGTATGCCAAAGCTGTATTTCTGGACTTGCAGATAGCCTATGCTGGCGCACTATTGTTTCATAAAATGGCTGCCAATCATGTATTGATATTGACTAACTGAAGAAAAAAAAGTTTGTTTTCAGCAGTAGTTGGCTCAGGGCAGGCTTAAAAAAATTGTGCACTGCACCCACAAAGCACTTTTTCTGTAGATCGCTGAGTACATAAACCAGTTCTTCCCTGATCTCTCCCTCACAGCAGCTGCAGCCTCTCCCTACACTAATCCGAGCAGAGTGACGGGCGGCGCTACGTGACTCCAGCTTAAATAGAGGCTGGGTCACATGCTGCAGTTGGCCAATCACAGCCATGCCAACAGTAGGCATGGCTGTGATGGCCTTTTGGGGCAAGTAGTATGACGCTTGTTGATTGCCTTTCAAAAAGCGACATAAAAATCGCCGAACACCGAACCCGAACTTTTACGTAAATGTTCGGGTTCGGGTCCGGGTGCCGGGTTCGCTCAACTCTAATCATGAGACCAAGACAACACCTAACAATTGATCAACAGTACCTTGCCATTGCAAGACTTCAAGCAGGATCTTCTCAGATGAATGTGGACACTGAGCTTAGATGGATGTGGCCACATCCCACACTGATGACCACTTCATTGTGAACAATGCCCTATAGAACCGAATGATGAATGCCACACAACTCCAGGCACCCAAGTGTCACATCAGACCATTCAAAACCGTTTACATCAGCATGGTCTGTGTGCTAGATAACCTGCAAGTGTAACTGACCACACCACCAGGCACAGGCGTCATGGTCTTGCATGGGCCAGGGAGCATCTATGCTGGACGAGGGACCGGTGGGCCTCAGTGCTGTTCACTGATGAAAGTTGATTCACGCTGTTCAGAAATTATGGCTGACAACGATGTTGGAGACATCAAAGAGAGCACTATGCATCAGCCACTGTTGTCACCAGACAAGCCGTTGGTGGTGGGGGTGTTACAGTGTGGTCAGGTGTGTCTAGTCAACACAGAACTGCCCTAAACTTTGTGAATGGTACAGTGACAAGCCCATACTACTTGAATAACATCATTATTCCAGTCATTGTGCCTCTGCATGAACAACACAGGGCTAATTTCATCTTCATGGACGACAATGCGCCAGCTCATCGAGGTCACATCCTTAGGGAACAGCTGCTGGAGACTGGGGTAACTCAAATGAGTGGCCTGCACTTTCTTCAGACCTAAATCCCATTGAAAACCTATGGGATCACCTGAGTCACCGAGTAGAGGCTCATAACTCTGTATGCAAGAATCTCAATGACCTGAGGGCCACCCTTCAAGAAGAGTGGGTGTCACGATCTTTGTTGTGCGCCGTGACACATTAGCCGTACATGCTGGTTGCCAGGGGCAACGCATTGTTGTCGCAGCATGTATGGGCTTTGCTCCCCTTCTCCGGTTCCTCCCCTGTCTGGTGCTGGAGGGGTTAACCTCCTGGCTGGATGTGGCCATTTGGGTTTTATCACCTGTGGCTTCCAGGCTGGAGTCAGTTGTACTCCAGCCTTGGTGTGTGCTGGAGTTATGCTCCTGGTCTGGATTTGCCATCTTCCTGTGTGAGGGCCACCTTGTGGGACATCGATGTCTCTCCGATGTCATCTATGTCATTCCGTTGTCTACCTTCCATTCACTTCCCTTGCATATGTTTGGTGATGTTTATGTATGGGTGGTTATTGTCTTTTCTAGTGGTTGTTACATGTCTGGTCTGTTGGTGTCTGTAGTCCAGCATGTTTGCTAGACATGTTCCCTGTGTGTTGTGTCTCCGGAAGGGGGTCTCAGGGTTCCACTAGTCAGTGTGCAGCTCTGCGGGGGGCCGCCATGCATCCTGTCCACATGGGGCTCCGTTGTTGCCGCGGCAGGTAAGTGCGTGTTGTTTCTGGGCTCTTACCTGCTGATTCTGTAGCTGTGCACTGCCTGTCCCTTTCCCTGCAGCTAGGCCTGTGAGACTCCTGTTCTTCCTTGTCTGGGATAAACAGGTCGTTTCAGCCCTTTCTCTATTTGAGGGATTATCAGGGCGTCTCAGGGTCCGAGGTTCCTGGGTGTGAGCCGTCCTACCATCTGGGTCCGCTTATACGGTTAGAAGTCAGGATTAGGGAAGCTCTAGAAGGTGACCTGCTCCCTTTTTCCCGGTGTCCAGGCCTAGTTGTAATTCCCGTTTCTCTACAGTGTTCGGTGGGGAGTTTCCCCCACTCCCCACCGTGACAGTGGGATGCCATGCCTCAGCAGACAATAAGTCGACATGTGAACAGCATGAGACGTCATTGTCAAGCTGTAATTGATGCCCAAGGCCACATGACAAGTTATTGAGACATTGACATTTTTTGTGGTGGCATACCCACCATTTTCGTTGGCTTTTGTTTCAGTAAATCGTTTGAGATAAAGGGAAATCACCATTTTACTTTCATGATATAATATCACTGTAGCTTGAACTTTTTATGTTTTTTACAAATTTCACCCGAAAGCCAAATATCCCAAAATATCCCTAACTTCTTCCCTATCTTCTTGTGAGTAGTATATGCTGTCAATGGGGAAGGGAGGTTGCATAAAAATAAAATACTTGGGAGCAGTGGGATTTAAACGATCCAAACAGATTTCATTTGTAAACCTTATGGCAGGACCTCTTTAAACAGAGGGCTTCATGCCATGAGATATACATATCAATCTCGCTTTGAAAACCGAGTGCACAGAGCTATTAAGATTAGGTGCCTCTTTATTCAATGTAATCTTAAATATAGCTCTTGGTAAAGAACATACCATTAAAAATAATGATACTTTAAACCAATGAAAAAAAGGCAAAGGAGATTTTCATAGTAAAGGGGCAAGATCAATATATCCATTTTTCAGTCAAACAAGGTATCAAAGGACAAACATTGGTTTCTAAAAGACTGATCAGTTTAGTGCATTAAAACTCCCCCTAGTGGATGTTGTCAAGTACTGAATAGGCACAAAACTGCCTGCAAACTTTACCAATACCATCTTAGGCTGGGTTCTCATCACCGTTTAGTTTTCCATTCTTCTGATCCATGAGAAGAACACAAAAATAAACAAACAAAAAAAAAACAGATCCTGTATTTTAGGCTTCTGTTATATTCAGTTTATGTACATTTTGCATCCGTTTTAGCCATTTTAGTCCGTTAGATCCATTATTTTAGATGAAAAAACAAACAAACTTTGTTTAGGACTTTTTTTCTGTCTAAAATAATGATTCTCAGATGGAAATGGCTGCAAAATGTGCATAACTGTTCATAATGGATGCTTAAAATACAGGATCTGTCTTTTTTGTTTATATTTCTGTTCTTCTGACGGATCAGAAGAACGAAAAACTAAACGGTGATGTGAACCCAGCCTTAGGCTCCATTCACACGTCCGCAAATGGGTCCGCATCCGTTACGCAATTTTGCGGAACGGGTGTGGACCCATTCATTTTCTATGGGGACGGAATGGATGCGGACAGCACACAGTGTGCTGTCAGCATCCGCATTTGCGGAGCGCGGCCCCGATCTTCAGGTCCGCAGCTCCGCAAAAGATAGAACATGTCCTATTCTTGTCCGCAGCTTACGGACAAGAATAGGCATTTCTATAGGGGTGCCGGGCGGGTGTGTTGCGGATCCGCAACACACCACGGACGTGTGAATGGAGCCTAAGGCCTCTTTCACACTACCGTATGGCTATTTCAGTGTTTTGCGGTCCGTTTTTCACGGATCCGTTGTTCTGTTTTTTTGTTTCCGTTGTGTTTCCGCTTCCGTTCCGTTGTTCCGTTTTTCCGTATGGCATATACAGTATACAGTAATTACATAGAAAAAATTGGGCTGGGCATAACATTTTCAATAGATGGTTCAGAAAAAACGGAACGGATACGGAAGACATACGGATGCATTTCCGTATGTGTTCCTTTTTTTTTGCGGACCTATTGACTTGAATTGAGCCACGGAACGTGATTTGCGGGCAATAATAGGACATGTTTTATCTTTCAACGGAACGGAAAAACGGAAATACGGAAACGGAATGCATACTTTTTTTTGCGGAACCATTGAAATGAATGGTTCCGTATACGGACCGTATACGGAACACAAAAAATGGCCCGCAAAATGGAAACAAAAAACGGTAGTGTGAAAGAGGCCTTAGACTGGTGAATCTTGGATGATTTTATAATAGTGGTCAGAAAACGGAATTTATTTTATGTATCGGCAAGTCAACATTTTATTATTATTCTTAGAAATTATAAAAGTATGTATGACTACTGTTTATGTCAATAGGGTTTTAACTCACGACAGAGGGGTATAATTATCAATGCAACTATGATTTTTTTTTCCGGCACTTGCGTTTTTCTTTTCCGGCATAGAGTTCCGTCACAGGGGCTCTATACCGGAAAAGAACTGATCAGGTATGTCCCCATGCATTCTGAATGGAGAGTAATCCGTTCAGTTTGCATCAGGATGTCTGCAGTTCAGTCGTTTTGACTGATCAGGCAAAAGAGAAAACCGTAGCATGCTACGGTTTTATCTCTGGCTAAAAAAACTGAAGACTTGCCTGAATGCCGGATCCGTCCTTCCGGTATGCGCATGCGCAGACTGAAAAAAAGGTGAAAAAATAAATGCCGTATCCGTTTTTGCCAGATGACACCGGAAAGACGGTGTTACAATCCTACAGGCTCACCTGAGTCAGAGGATAGCTGGCTGGAGGTGGAGCCCAGTGGCAAGGACCGCAGGCAGGTTGTAGTTGCAGCGTAATCAGACAGAGGCGTAATCGGTTAGCAGGCGGTGGGTCAGGACAGGCGGCAGTGTGCGTGGTCAGACAATCCGGATCGGGAACGGTGGAAGCAGGTCAGTTGGTAGGGACAAGCAGAAGAGTAGTCGGGAACAATTCCAAGGTCGGCAGCAGTCAAGTTGGTAGCAGTAGCAGTAGCAGCAGAGGAACAGCAGTAGATGCAGCAGGATCAAGTCCAGAAGAACAATAACCAGCAGGGATCTGGTGCAAGAGGCTGGGCTTATAAAGAGGAAGTAGCAGGTGCAAGGAATCACAGAGATTAACAAGGCAAGGCTGGAACAAGGTAGATCAAAGAGTTCAGTAGAAGGAAATGTCCAGAAGGGTTGGTAGTCTAGTGGCTAGAGCTACTGCCTGGGACATGGCTGGTCACTGGTTCGAATCCCGACAGTACTCCCCCCCTTCCAAGGTGACCTCCGGGCGCCGCAGATGATGGTTTATCGGGATGTCTTTGGTGGAAAGATTTTACCAGTCTGGGGGCATGGACATTTTCCTCTGGCTCCCAGGAGTTATCCTCGGGGGAATAGCCTTTCCACCCAACTAAATACTGCAGCCTTCCACGGTGGAGTCTGGAGTCAAGGATCTTGGCCACAGTGTATTCCTCCTGGTCTTGTACTCTTACCGGAGGAGGAGGAGGGGGGTGGCGGCCTGGGAAAGTGTTCTCAACATGTGGTTTCAGGAGAGAGCAGTGGAAAACCGGGTGCACTCGGATGGAGTCGGGAAGGTCGAGTCGGAAGGTGACTTCGTTGATTCGAGCCATGATCCGGAAAGGACCCATGTATTTTTGGCCCAACTTCCGGGAGGGAACCTTTGGGCTTAGGTTTCTGGTGGAGAGCCACACCTTGTCCCCTACCTGGAATTCCGGAGCGGGTTTGCGGTGTTTATCCGCTGCCTGCTTGAAGCGGCTCTGGGCTCGATGTAGATTGTCCCGAATATTTTCCTGTGCCTGTTGTAGACTTGCAAGACGTTCGGCCACAGCTGGGATTGTGGTGGAAATGGGCAAGTGAGGGATGAAGGTTGGGTGTAGGCCGGTGTTAGCGTAGAACGGGCTGTATTGGGTAGAACTGTGCTCCGCATTGTTATAGGCGAACTCGGCCGTAGAGAGGTGGTCCAGCCAGTCGTCCTGCAGATGGGTGACGAAACAGCGCAAATACTGCTCGAGGGTTTGATTCGTTCTCTCGGTCTGCCCATTGGATTGGGGGTGGAACGCAGAAGACAGGTTCACCTTGATCCCAAGGGCTTGACAGAAGTTTCTCCAGAACCTGGAAGTGAACTGTACTCCCCGATCCGAAACAACATCGTCCGGGGCCCCATGTAGCCTAAAAACCTCTCGGAGTACGAGATCGGCCGTCTGTTTGGCGGTAGGTAGGCCCTTTCAGGGGATGAAGTGGGCCATTTTGGTGAGACGGTCGACGACGACCAGAACGGTGTTCATGCCTTTGGAGGGAGGAAGTTCCACAATAAAGTCCATGGAGATTGAACCCCAGGGGCGGGAGGGAACCGGGAGTGGACATAGCAAGCCCACGGGGGAGGAGCGGGGGGTCTTGTTGCGGGCGCACGTCGTGCATGAGGAGACAAACCTCTCGGTATCTTTTCTGTAAGTTGGCCACCAGAAGAAACGGGAGAGGAGCTCCTGGGTCCTTCTGATACCCAGATGGCCGGCCGGTTTGGAATCGTGGTTGAGTTTAAGTACGTCAAGTCGTGCAGATTCTGGTACGTACAACTGCTGATCCCGGTACAACCAGTAGCCACCCTTGAGAGTAAGGTTTACAGCTCCAGGTGGGTAGGTGAGGAGGTGATCGTTCTCATACCCTTCCTTGAGGGAACCCAAAAGTTCCCTCAAGTAGGTGGCTCCTATGATGCTTCTGTCGGGAAGGATACCGGCCGGAGCCTCATTGATCTGAGAGGTTTCAGAGAACATCCTTGAGAGAGCATCCGCTTTGCCGTTCTTCGACCCAGGGCGATAGGAGATAACAAAATTGAATCTGGAGAAAAACAGACTCCACCTGGCCTGTCTGGCGGTGAGTCTCTTGGCGCTGCGGATAAACTCTAGGTTCCGGTGGTCAGTGTATACAGAGATGGGATTATGGGCCCCCTCCAGCAAGTGTCTCCACTCGGTGAAAGCGTCCTTGATTGCCAGCAGTTCCTTATTCCCGATGTCGTAATTCCGTTCAGCGGGGGACATCTGGCGGGAGAAGAAAGCGCAAGGGTGTAGGAGCATCTTTTCCCCTGAACGTTGAGACAGAATTGCGCCCACCGCAGCGTCGGAGGCGTCCACCTCGACCGTAAATGGTAATTCAGGGTTTGGGTGGGCCAGGATCGGGGCAGAGGTGAAGAGGGACTTCAGTTTAGCAAAGGCCTCCTGTGCCTCCGGAGTCCACCCGAAGGGGACAGTCTTTTTTGTTAGTTGAGTGATTGGGGCGATGATTTTTGAAAAGTTCCTGATGAACTTCCGATAAAAGTTTGCAAAACCCACAAACCTCTGGACCTCCTTTTCGTTCTTCGGGGCAGGCCACTCAGTCACGGCCTGGATTTTCCGGGGATCCATACTTAAGCCCTCCGGTGAAATAATATAGCCGAGGAATTGGGTGGAAGTCTGTTCAAATTCGCACTTCTCCAGCTTAATATAGAGAGACTGTTCACGGAGTTTCTGTAGCACCCTGCGGACATGCCCACGATGTTGTTCAGGGTCTTCTGAGAAAATCAAAATATCGTCCAGATATGCTACCACAAATTGGTCAAGCATGTCCCTGAGGACGTCGTTGATAAAATGTTGGAAGGTAGCAGGGGCATTGCAGAGGCCGAAAGGCATGACCAGATACTCAAAGTGACCATAGCGGGTTCGGAAGGCGGTTTTCCACTCGTCCCCCGGGCGAATTCGGACCAGGTTGTAGGCTCCTCGGAGATCGAGCTTAGTGAAGACTTTTGCCGCCCGAAGTCTCTCAAGGAGTTCAGAAATCAGGGGGAGAGGGTACCGGTTCTTCACAGTAACGTTGTTGAGCTTTCGATAATCTATGCAAGGGCGTAGAGAAGAGTCTTTTTTCTCCACGAAGAAGAAAGGGGCCCCTGCAGGGGATGTGGAAGGTCGGATAAAACCTTTTTTTAGATTTTCGTCTAAGTACTCCTTCAGGGCCTTTAGTTCCGGCTCGGAGAGGGAGTATATACTGCCGAAGGGTATTTCGGCTCCAGGTAGCAGCTCAATCGGGCAGTCATAAGGCCGATGCGGGGGCAGTTTGTCTGCATTTCTTTTGTCACAGACATCCTGGAACTCCAGATATTGAGGGGGTAAAAGCTCCTTGGTGGATAGTCCAAATATGGTAGGTTCTTCGGGCGGAGAAGGGACGGATTTACGTAAACAGTTCTGAGAACAAAAGTCCGAGCGGAACCGTATGCAGCGGGCATCCCAGTCCACCGAGGGGTTGTGAGTTTCCAACCAAGGGATGCCTAGGATCACCGGAAACTTAGGGGAGGTGATCAGGGAGAAGTGAATGGTTTCCTGATGATCGGGTTCGACGAGAAGTTGAAGATCATCGGTCTGGTGCGTAACCGGCCCAGAAGAGAGCGGGGTCCCATCGACGGTTTCCAGATCGATGGGGGCTGCCCTGGTTACCAGTGGTATGTTGTTCTCATGGGCGAAGGTCAAGTCCATGAAATTTCCGCCGGCCCCCGAGTCAAGCATTGCGGAGCAGGGAAGCTGTCGTTCCCCAATGGTGATAAGGATGGGAACAATGAAGTGGGACCCGGTACCTGTAGTGTCCATGGTTTCAGAGGCCAAGGGTGAAATTGTAGCTTGTTGTAATTCCCGTAATTCAGTGACAGCAATGGTTCGGCAAGTCTTATTGGGGCACCTAATAGCGAAGTGCCCTGGCTCGCCACAGTAAAGGCAGAGTCCCGCGGCCAGTCGTCTCTCCTTTTCAGCAGCCGATAGAGTCTTGCGCAGTGTGTCGACCTGCATCGGTTCGGTGGAGGGTTGGTGAGCCGGCTGAGTCATTGGAGTGAAAGGGTACGCGGGCCTGTTATCTAAGGACCAGAGTCTTTCTCTCCTTCTTTCCGCGAGTCTCCGGTCAATTCGGATGCACAGTTGGACGAAGTCATCCAGATCGTCTGGGGCGTCTACCCTGGCGAGCTCATCCTTTATAAGTTCGGAGAGTCCGCGGCGAAATTGACTTTTCTGAGCAGCGGGGTTCCAGGTGGTGTCCGTGACCCAGCGGCGGAACTCGGAGGAATACTCGGCTACAGAGCGTCTTCCCTGCCGTAGACTGTGCAGCCTAGCCTCGGCAGTCGCGCAGCGGTTAGGGTCGTCGAAGACTTGGCTCATGGCTGCGGTGAAGTTGTCTAGATTATTTAATAAGAGACTGTGGGACTCCACATATGGGGATGCCCATGCCAGGGCCTCGTCAGTTAGAAGGTTAATGATGAACAGGATCTTCTTTCTGTCCGAGGAAAAGGAGCCCGGCTGCATCTGAAAGTAGATACGGCACTGGTTGAGGAACCCCCGAAACTGGCTCCGATCGCCGTTAAACTTTGACGGGAGAGGCATGCGGGAGTCTGTGACCGCGCTGCGTACGTCCAGTAGTTGACGCTGTAAATCGATAATTTCTCTCTGTTGGCTCTGGATTGCGCCTTGAAGTTGAGTCATTTCCTTTTGGGCAGAGGTGCCAAACTCCTGAAGTTCGGAGACTTGTTTGCGCAGGGTGGCCATCGCGGACTCCATTTTCGTGCTGGTTATTCTGTTACAATCCTACAGGCTCACCTGAGTCAGAGGATAGCTGGCTGGAGGTGGAGCCCAGTGGCAAGGACCGCAGGCAGGTTGTAGTTGCAGCGTAATCAGACAGAGGCGTAATCGGTTAGCAGGCGGTGGGTCAGGGCAGGCGGCAGTGTGCGTGGTCAGACAATCCGGATCGGGAACGGTGGAAGCAGGTCAGTTGGTAGGGACAAGCAGAAGAGTAGTCGGGAACAATTCCAAGGTCGGCAGCAGTCAAGTTGGTAGCAGTAGCAGCAGAGGAACAGCAGTAGATGCAGCAGGATCAAGTCCAGAAGAACAATAACCAGCAGGGATCTGGTGCAAGAGGCTGGGCTTATAAAGAGGAAGTAGCAGGTGCAAGGAATCACAGAGATTAACAAGGCAAGGCTGGAACAAGGTAGATCAAAGAGTTCAGTAGAAGGAAATGTCCAGAAGGGTTGGTAGTCTAGTGGCTAGAGCTACTGCCTGGGACATGGCTGGTCACTGGTTCGAATCCCGACAGACGGATCCGGCATTTCAATGTATTTTTTCGACTGATCAGGCATTTTTAAGACTGATCAGGATCCTGATCAGTCTTAGGGCTCTTTCACACTTGCGTTCTTGTCTTCCGGCATAGAGTTCCGTCGTCGGGGCTCTATGCCGGAAGAATCCTGATCAGTTTTATCCTAATGCATTCTGAATGGAGAGAAATCCGTTCAGGATGCATCAGGATGTCTTCAGTTCCGGAACGGAACGTTTTTTAGCCGGAGAAAATACCGCAGCATGCTGCGCTTTTTGCTCCGGCCAAAAATCCGGAACACTTGCCGCAAGGCCGGATCCGGAATTAATGCCCATTGGAAGGCATTGATCCGGATCCGGCCTTAAGCTAAACGTCGTTTCGGCGCATTGCCGGAGCCGACATTTAGCTTTTTCTGAATGGTTACCATGGCTGCCAGGACGCTAAAGTCCTGGCAGCCATGGTAAAGTGTAGCGGGGAGCGGGGGAGCAGTATACTTACCGTCCGTGCGGCTCCCCAGGCGCTCCAGAGTGACGTCAGGGCGCCCCAAGCGCATGGATCATGTGATCGCATGGATCACGTCATCCATGCGCATGGGGCGCTCTGACATCATTCTGGAGCGCCCCGGGAGCCGCACGGACTGTAAGTATACTGCTCCCCCGCTCCCCACTACTACTATGGCAACCAGGACTTTAATAGCGTCCTGGGTGCCATAGTAACACTGAACGCATTTGGAAGACGGTTCCGTCTTCAAATGCTTTCAGTACACTTGCGTTTTTCCGGATCCGGCGGGCACCTCCGGCAACGGAAGTGCACGCCGGATCCCAACAACGCAAGTGTGAAAGAGGCCTTACTAATGCCATCAGTTAGCATACATTTTGCCTGATCCGGCAGGCAGTTCCGGCGACGGAACTGCTTGCCGGATCTCTCTGCCGCAAGTGTGAAAGTACCCTTATATAGCTCAATAGCTATGCCATATTTATCAAACAGCAACTATGATTTTTATGAATGAGCACACACTATACTAACATTACACTGGTAACATTCGGCTGCACACAATTTAGGGCCAAATACCATATACCACATTTTCTGATACATACAAAGGTGTCTGAAATAAGTGGGTGTGACTCAATAAGAGTTGGTGAACCTCTATTGCATGCTGCACTGGTGAGGAGACTGGTACACCATTCGTATAGTGCAGCAATGTTAATACATCTCCCTTCATGGGTTCTGTGCTTTAATCCATTATACAGTATATATGCATTACTGTATATACTACACATATTAGCCCTCTTCTTTGAGATGACATCCCACTAAGAGACCCTTTTTCAAATAAATTTTTGGTGGTCATTTTATAAACGTTTCACTTTATGCAGATAGGACAATCCTTATCCTGATTCTTAGTTAAAGATACCTTTTACTCCTACTTCAACCATTTTATCAAGAAATCATTAAGGCTAGGACTCCATAGAAACTTGCATTGTGTGACATGCATGGTCGCATTGTGACATCACAAGTAATGTTGGGTGCGTTTTTGGTCTAATGGATCCTGCAAATCCTAAATCACAAGTGAGTCACACCCTAAGGGCTCATGCACACAAACGTATTTTCTTTCTGTGTCCATTCCGTTTTTTTTGCGGACGGTATGTGAAACCATTCATTTCAATGGATCCACCAAAAAAACGGAAGTTACTTAGTGTGCATTCCGTATGTCCGTATTTCAGTTCCGCAAAAATATAGAACATGTCCTATTATTATACGCATCACGGACAAGGATAGTACTGTTCTATTAGGGGCAGCTGTTCCGTTCCGCAAAATACGGAATGCACACGGACATCATCCGTATTTTTTGCGGATCCTTTCTTTGCAGACCGCAAAATACATGCAGTCGTGTGCATGAGCCCTAAATAGTCTTGTGACTACAATGCAATGGCAGGTTGCAGACAAATTGGACTCATTATTTGATAGTATATGCATCATGTAGATCTGGCTATGGAGATGTCGTCATGTAGACCTGACTACTGTTATAAAATAGGGCAAATAAGCTAAATTTTCCTTTAAATGTACCGCAGACATAAGGAGGTTTAAGGAAGAGAAATGTGTTTAGTATGCTGAGTTTTTCCAAATTTATCTCTTTATGCAATCCCTTTTCAATAAATTTGCCATAATTTGTGTCATTTTTTGGACTCCAACCAATCCTGTGACACCATTGATAAATCTCCCAGCTCCCCATGCTTTGAGTGATGGAAATGTTTCTACAGCACTATAAAAGCAACAGGGAATATATATGTCAACTTCAATCTATGGTAATAAAATATTGTCATTAAATACCACTGATGGTAGCCTGGCCAAAGCATCATACCCAATGCAACCTAGAGACTACTTGTATTCCCTTACCAGTGCTCCGTTCCAGATAGGACAGGCAATCCGTGTACTCCAACCAATAAATAAAGGATTGTAGCTGAAGACAGGAAAAAAGGCTATAACCCCTGAAATAATGCTTAGGGTGCCAAATGCAGTTAGGATTCCGCCAGCAATCTGATAGAGGCTCGTCATTTTCCATAAAGTGCTACTTTTCACTGACAGTGTTTCCCAAGCACTTTCTGTAAACTTTAGTTTCTTGGAAACTGTAGTTAAGACACAGATCCATTGTATACACATGTCAGCTCAACCTGCTGGTTGCTTTTAATTGTTTCCGGATATGCTAGGACATGGTCACCAAATAAACATTCTTGTATACCTACAGGCAGAGGAAGGCTCCCACCCCCCTCAGAGATTTTTATGGCAGTTCCTTCTTCTGTGAAAGAATGTGTTACATCATCTCAGATTTGTGGGGTAATGCATCCACACCAAGAATTCCAGAGTCTGGAACAAAGTCTTAAACACATTCCTGAGAAGGTTTGAGAAATAGATGCAAATGAAGGGAAACAAACTCAAATGGCATTCTAATTAACCCCTGTCATTCCTAGCGCTCATTACTACGGTAGCTCTCTTGGCTACAGTATGTCAATACAAATCATGCTGCCTGATGGTGCAGTCTTAAGACTCTGTCTGAAGTGTACTGCCCATTGTAAGCCCCAAACCTTCTGTATCATTATTACAAGAGAACCTCTACAAGATGAACTGCACAATTTCAAAATATTGTAAGGGATCGCTCTGTCTCAGGGGGCCGCAGTCACAGATTTCTTCTCTGACAACAGGGTTCAAGTCCAAAAGGTTCTTTATTTTGGCACTTCAGCACCAACACACACTTAAACATCAAAAATAAACACCTGCCCGTCTGGGCTCTACCTAATACACATGTTGCCTCTACCTTACCTATAGAGCGTCGTTCACACATTGGATCCGGCTTCCTCAGCCATATACAGTCGAGCAGCCTCCAGGCTGTGACCACACCAGCACCCTTGGGGGGAGATGGTCCAGAAGTCCTCCCGACTCTGATAGTGCGACCCTCTTTCTGTAGGCATCGCTGGGCCCCCAAACTTGATGCTTTACAAAGTCTCGTGGCCCCTCAGCCCTCCTGGCTGAGACCACACAGAGCCTCTCAGACTCCCCTCTCTCTCAGGCTTCCTCAGCCTTTCTCCCCCCCAAGTCATACACAGAGGGTTGTTTTATCCCTCCTTGATTACAGCAGCAGGCCTCACCTGCGATCACCTCCGGCAAAAGACAATACATGTAGTGGAAGGGTGTGGACTGGCAGATCCCACTACCAAACCTATCCCCTAGTCCACATAAAAATCCAGCCCAGAACAACATCTAGACAAAACTGTGTCCGCAAACTACACTTTGCTGAAACCACTGCAGCTTTCTGGATTTCAGTTATCTCACCAAGCTGAGGTATCTGGGTGGGATATACATGCCTCCCAGCACTTATACTGTACACATCACCATAATATGAAATTCACTCATCTCTAGTTCTTATATATAAACTCTGGGCCAAAATCAAGCAGCTGAGAGAAATAGGTGGGTGCACTTCTTATACCCCCATATGGCATAATCGTATGCTACCAGAATTTGCAAAGATGAAGGGTTTTGACAAAAATTAGATTTATTACTTAAAAGAGTTGTCTCACTTTAGCAAGTGGCATTTATCATGTAGAGAAAGTTAATACAAGCCACTTACTAATGTATTGTGATTGTCCATATTGCCTCCTTTGCTGACTTGATTCATTTTTCCATCACATCATACACTGTTCATTTCCATGGTCTTGGCCACCAGAGAGGACAGAGCTTTTTCCTATAGTGCGCAAGCACGACCACTGCTGTCACCAGGGACCTCCCTTTCAAACTGTTTGCATAGACACATAGCTGTAGGTCATCTGTTTGTTTTTGATCCGATTCCCCCGTTCCCGAGTTATGATACTGTTTCTTAATATGAAAATTAGATCTTTGTTGCAATGAGGGCGACACCAAAGCACTTATTGCACCCAATCTCCATCTGTTTCTGTGGCCAGGCCCTCCTTGGCTGCTTTGCCACTGTGTGGCCTGTCAGTCAAAGCAGTGAGATCCGTTGCTCCGTTCCGAGGCCCCTGGCAAAAAAAATATAGTATGTCCTATTCTTGTCAGTTTTGCAAACAAGAATAGGCATTTCTAAAATGGGCCGCCCGTTCCGCAAATTGCGGAAAGCACATGGGCAGCATCCATTTTAGTTATAGATCTGCGGTTTGTGGACCGCAAAAAACGTAACGGTCGTGTGGATGAGACTTAAGAAAAAGTATCATAACTCAGGAACGGTACCTCAGACCACCAAAAGAAAAACAGCGTTTTAATCAGGTGAACCACAGCTATGTGCCTATGCAGACAGCTATATAGGGATGTCGCTGGTGATATATTCCCTTTAAGTCCTACTTAGAGTCACAGCAAGGCTATACTTAAAGGGATTTTCTGAGATTTTATACTGATGACTTATCCTCTGGATAGGTCATCAGTATCTGATCAGTAGGGGTCCGACACCTGGGACCCCACCAATCAGCTGTTTGAGAAGCCACTGGTGCTCCTGTGAGGCCACTGCCTTCTCGAAGCTCACCAAGCACAGCGCCGTACAATGTATAGTGGCTGTGTTTGGTATTGCGCTCACCACCATTCACTTCTATGGGGCTGAGCTGCTCCTAGGCCGCGTGACACATAAACATGTCACCACACGACATAGGAAAAGCTGAGAGAAGGCCGCAGCACTCACAGGAGGATAGGTCAACAGTATAAAAATTTCTGAAAATACCTTTAATAGGCATCTACAGAAGAGAAATGTTCCTTAGCGAATGTGACAGACTGCCACAGTTATATATTATTCGCAAAACATATAAAACACTTTTGTTTTTGTACCAAATAAAGATTAGAGCAGACTCTAAGTGCCCGAGATGCTCAATGGAGCCTGCTGACCTCATATGGAACTGCTCTTACCTGCACAGGTATTAGCCCATGGTCTTTGAAATTATTAACACTTCACACTCTAAAAGGTTAACCGAAGACTCAGGCATATATCTCCTAGGATAAGTGGGTGAGTTGGCTACCTATGGTAAAATTGCTGTAAATCGTTTTTAAAAACAGTTTTTTATATTGCTCTGCATTGGATTGGATCAGCTCTTACTACCAATTGTCAATATATTTTTAGTCAATGCTCTTATGCATGCAGTACACCTTAAAAGAGGGACTGGTAGTAGATTTGATCAATTTTTAACACCTTGGTTGGACACCCAAGGATTAGCCTCAAGAACAGTTTTACTGGATAGATTCCCTTAGAGTTACAGCTTCAAGAAGTGGTTATCTTATGTGGATGCAATAGGCTATTCAGAATTATAAATGAAATAATATACCTCTTTCTTATATATTTCTTATGTATCATCCACTGTATAAAACTTAACAAAAAATTCCTGAAAACAAAAGTCAATAAAAGCTTTCCCCACCTTTTTAACCAATTTGTACTCCCCTCCCCCCTTCCCACTGGACCAGTGGAGGGAAGCATACTTATCTGTTTCCCGCCACTCAGTTCCTGCTTTTTCGGTTCCCCAGACAGTACTGGCTGTAGCCGTGATGTGTTCCCCAAGCTTCACGTCACTGGTCACCGGTACACCGGGGGTCCATTCTGGATGTTTACAAGGGGGGACTGGAACACAGTAAAAACAACTGTGTACTGAAGGTGCCGGAAATGAATGATGGTAGCAGGTAAGTGTTTACCTTCACATGTCTAGCAGGAGAAGGGAGCCAAAATTTGAGAACTTATGTGCATACAGAATGCCTGGTATAGACAAGCTATAATTGCCCTTTAGGGGACACCTCCAGTTTTAGCCAGAGTGACGTGGTGTAAAGATGATGTATCATTACAACTTATTTTTAAATAGAAGTTTAGCTAACCTGAGACTTGTTATTTCCAGCAGAAGCAACTTCTGGCTATACATTTCCTTTTGCAATGGCTACTGCCACTGTAAGGGAAATATAGCATTACATTATGGCCTTTTAAAAGAATGAGAACAAAGTGGGTCTGCCAAAGTGGGAGCTGTTATTACAGAGCAGCTCACAATTCTGGCTTATATATGTAAGTCCTGAAAGTTGTTCCCCAGACCTGGGGGGTATGTGCAAATGCATTGTATATAGTTGTGTAATATAATGTTACGTATTTCATGTTATTTGGCAGTAGGTTCCAGTAAGGAAATATTTGGATGGCAAATGGTTGGCAGGAAAAGGGCTAACCGCCCTGTTCCTCCCTTCTTGGAAGGAGAGTACTAGTCCTACTTTCTGACAGGAGGAGGAGTTGGAGAGCAGCTATAGATGGGAGAGAAGGCACACTGCAGAGCTTCTGCTCCTTGAAAAGCTTCTTCAGAGAGATCTTACTTGATCCTGTCTCAAGAAAACCCTTGAGAGCCAAGACAGAAGAGTGATCAGCAAAATCCTGCATTTCAGACACAACTGGAAGGAGGGACTACAGCCAAACTAGCACTAGGCAAGTTAAAGTTCAAGTCTGAACCTGACAGTGGACACCTATACCCACAAGTGCTACATTGCAGCCATCCAACCTGCCTCCATATTTACTTAACTGGTGCCAGAAACTGCACTTTGAATCATTGTGCCGCTATTACATGTACCAGAGGTTATATTTTGCACTGATCCCCAGGGAGCAATAGCCTGAGGGAGTATGTGACACAACACTACAACATGTGGGCAGGTACCATTCCTATCCTCTGCACCAGCTCCTCAGCGGCTTGATGTGGCCCCTCCCTCCCCCCATGATGTTCATATGTTTTAATAGGGCATATGGATAGAGTTTATCTTTATGAGACAACCCTTTTCAAAGTAACTGTACAGTCAGGAGCCCAAAAATATATGTAAGTTAGTACCTACAGCAGCGCTGTAAAGAGGTGCATCTGGCAGCACCAGAACGCGACAGGTTGCTTTAAAGTTTTTGATTTGGAGGATTATCAGCATATATTGAGAATCCATTTTCATTGCATCCATCATTTCCTGTCCCTAATTAAACAATTACACGTGATGCTGGTTGTAAGCAGACGGGAATGTATGGTGAGTGGTGATCTGTTAAGGGTGTATAAGTCAAATGTTAGGGTACTTTCACAGTTGCGGCTTCCAGCAGACGATCCGGATGTGGATCTGTCTGACAAATGCATTGCAATACCGGATCCATTTCTCCGGTGTCATCCGGAAAAACGGATCCGGTATGAATTTTTTATTAATTTTTTTAAAGGTCTGCGCATGCGGATCTGTTTTGCCGGAACACTTAATGCCGGATCCGGCACTAATACACTTTAATGTAAATTAATGTCGGATCCGGCATTCCGGCAAGTGTTCAGTATTTTTGGCATGCTGCAGTATTTTCTCAGTCCAAAAACCGTACAGTGACTGATGCTCTCCATTCAGAATCCATTAGGATAAAACTGATCAGTTTTTTCCGGTATTAAGCTCCTTGGATGGAACTCAATACCGGAAAACAAAAACGCTAGTGTGAAAGTACACTTAGAAAACTGTTATTTACGTTTTTAATCAATCTTCATCCAGAGATGCAATGTTCTTACAACTATTTGTGTTTGATGTGTGACTTGAATACTTTACCGCAGTGACAGATCTAATTGCTAATTTCCTCTGTTTACATGGTACAGGGAAGAATAAGTGCCTAGCATTGCGGGGGTCCTCTACATCAGAGGCTGGAGGGCTGTTTAAAATATAAGGGAAACCATTTGTTCTTACACTGACTGACTCTTCTTCTTAAGACACTGCGGCACTTTTAGAAAAAAGGGAATTGATTATGCAAAAGCATACAGAGGCACACAGTAAATTATGGCACGGTGCATTAGATACCATAACATGGAGCTATTCTCCTCTATAGGCATTGATTCTAGGTTAAAATAACTTTGTAATATGGTGCCATATGGAGCAATACATAGCTGCACATGGACTGCCTATTGTTATTAACTGTAAGTACTCGATGTGTCAAAGTACAGCCTCCAAGCCTAAGACTTTAGGTAACAGGAAAGTCAGAACAATACGTAACTACCCACAATGGGAACCCACTTGCTGGTACTCTTGGAAAGCAAGATGGAACTTCTGGATAAGGTAAAATGTTAGAGCAAGTTATAACGTTGTTAGCAACAAGTACAATTAATGTAGAATCTCTCACTTGACCTCCCCACAGACACACACATTCATTTGTCAAATGTGCATATTTTTAGACAGTACATAGGGTGAACAGATGGCAGACACCTCACTTCTGAAAAGTTCTTCTCAGATATAGCAATTGCTTAGGTTAGGCTAGAATGGAACATGCCTAATAACCCAACAACCAGTCCACATCTGTGGAGGGAGGAGAACACGGGCACGTGGGTAGGTCCGTAGAATGGAGGCGAGGCCCTACAGACAAGAGCCTACTCACCTACTGCCATTGTGCACACTGCACAACGGCCAGGATGGCCTTGAACACTTAGTATGGATTCTGCTGCTGCACACTGCCTCTAAGGCCATGGTACCGGAATCTCAACGTGAGTAAAGAAAAGAAGGTTGCATCTGGTGCTGCAAGGATGAAGATTCCCAGAACAGGATGAATACTTTATTATGTGAATCTTCATCCTTGTAGCATTGCATACAGCCTTCTTTAATTCACTCATGTCGAGGTTTATACAACCAGCCGGGTGAGAAAGTGTACTGTAAATAGCCTCATTCACACATCAGTGTTTTGGTCAGTGATTTTCATCAGTGATTGTGAGCCAAAACCAGGATCGGAGCCTCCACAGGGATAAGGTATAAGGAAAAGATCTGCACCTGTTCTGTGTCCCGACCCCCCCCTGGTTTTGGCTCACAATTAGAGATGGCCAGTTCGCAGTGTTCGCCAGCAAGCACATGCGATCTGCCATCTTAACTGACAAGTCCGGCGAGGCACAGGTAAGTCCTTACCTGTGCCTGTGCGCGAGCCGGTCTGAAATGAAATGCGGTCTCCGGGAGCAGGCCATTCCGAGAACGGCCCCCGGAGGAAGTTCTCGGAACTGCCTGCTCCTGGAGACCGCATTTCATTTCAGACCGGCTCGCGCACAGGCACAGGTAAGGACTTACCTGTGCCTCGCCGGACTTGTCAGTTAAGATGGCAGATCGCGTGTGTTCGCTGGCGAACACTGTGAACTGGCCATCACTGCTCACAATCACTGAAGGAAATCACTGACCGAACACTGACTGTGTGAATGAGGCATATCAGCCAACTAGTCAATCAAGAGGTTGTGCCTAACGGCTACTCCACCTATGACCTCTATAGTTTTGAAAAAAATGTTGAACATACTATGGTCCAACTCTAGACATGTTTAAAAGAGTTTAGTACATGTATTACTTTACTTATCCACAGTATGCATGATTTCTGGGAACCCCACCTGTGATCACCGGAATGTGGATCCAGAGTTCCTGATCCTCCTCACCACACAAGCATGGTGCAGAAGAGTTTGAATGGAGTGGCTCTCAAGCGTGTATGCTAGCAATCTACTTGGCAACAAAGATTTCCTGGCCATTTACACACCATTGTTCACACTTATCTATGGACAGCGATTTTCTCTTTCATGCAATAGAAGTCTTGTTGCAGCATAACAAGAAGTCTGTTCCATACCTATGCACCATATGAAGAACATAATATTTTTGCATACAATTGAGAATGTGTGTGAAATAAACCAAAAGATTTAAGTCATTATTTATGAGCTTGCAATTAGGCCTCTTTCACACTTGCGTTGTTGGGATCCGGCATGCACTTCCGTTGCCGGAGGTGCCTGCCGGATCCGGAAAAACGCAAGTGTACTGAAAGCATTTGAAGACGGAACCGTCTTCCAAATGCTTTCAGTGTTACTATGGCACCCAGGACGCTATTAAAGTCCTGGTTGCCATAGTAGGAGCGGGGAGCGGGGGAGCGGTATACTTACAGTCCGTGCGGCTCCCGGGGCGCTCCAGAATGACGTCAGAGCGCCCCATGCGCATGGATGACGTGATCCATGCGATCACGTGATCCATGCGCTTGGGGCGCCCTGACGTCACTCTGGAGCGCCCCGGGAGCCGCACGGACAGTAAGTACACTGCTCCCCCGCTCCCCGCTACACTTACCATGGCTGTCAGGACTTTAGCGTCCCGGCAGCCATGGTAACCACTCTGAAAAAGCTAAATGTCGGCTCCGGCAATGCGCCGAAACGACGTTTAGCTTAAGGCCGGATCCGGATCAATGCCTTTCAATGGGCATTAATTCCGGATCCGGCCTTGCGGCAAGTGTTCCGGATTTTTGGCCGGAGCAAAAAGCGCAGCATGCTGCGGTATTTTCTCCGGCCAACAAACGTTCCGTACCGGAAATGAAGACATCCTGATGCATCCTGAACGGATTACTCTCCATTCAGAATGCATTAGGATAATCCTGATCAGGATTCTTCCGGCATAGAGCCCCGACGACGGAACTCTATGCCGGAAGACAATAACGCAGGTGTGAAAGAGCCATTAGTTATGCTTTTTCTTTATTCTAACTCTATGGGTATTGGAAAAAATCTGTCATATATTCTCTATTGGGGACCATTATTATTGCTTCATTTCACTTGGCGTTGGAAGTAGAAACAATCTTCCCCAAACATTGCAAATATGGTATTTAAATGAATTTCATACAGCTGCTGCACAGGAAAGTTCCCACACAGAAAAATCCACAATGCTTCCATGTAATTGCTTCATCCAATGATGTTAACAGAGTCTTTCAGTCTTGCACAAAAACAGGCCATAAACTGGATTCACACCAAAACATGTGAAGAGTGCCGTTCTGTGAGGACAGCTGATTGTAGCACTGGTCAGCTTGTTAGCTATCAGATTAGTTAAGCATTCCTGGTAGACTAATGCCCAGGAAGACCTCATCATCTTCGCCAGAACATTTTCTTCCGCCCATGCCCAGATGTATACAAAGAAAACAACCAAATCCTTACACAGAGCAAGTTCTGCTGATTTAGGCTCATGTGCCCTTGTAATTTGTGGGAGAAGTTCCCATGTATTTACATGACAAGGATAAATTGTCAAACCTCAACATATTGATTATTCATGCTTGACCCTTCAGTCTGTGGGAACCTGTAACGTGATGGCTATACACTTGTGCAATAAAAATAGAATGTGTCTTACATTAATACCATTATTAGGCTAGTTTCACGTTAGCGTTCAGGAGATCCGGCAGGCTGTTCTGGCAGGTACCGCCGGAGATCTGGACGCAACCTGTCAAATATGCCGAGAATCGGCCGGACAAATTCTTTTTAGGACATTTGAAACATTTTTAAATAAAGTTGTTTAAAAGTTTAGTTTAAGAAAATACCCACTGAAGAATTTTTCCAAATGTGATAGACTGAGCTCGACAAGAACAGGGGCTTAGAAAGCATAACTACTACTAAGAACGACTACTAAGCAAAGCATGTGCAGTAGTCCAGGGATCTGTATGGTCAATAACAGCTTTGGTGCTCTCTTTATACTTCGGCCTGTGTAATAGAGGGGGCCTAAAGAGCAGTCTTTGTGTGTGAGGGGGGGGGGGGGGGGGGGTGAATGGAGAGCAGCCTGAGAGAGAAGGGGAGGGCATGGGTGAAAGATGGAGGCATGGGAGTAGTCTGTGTAATTGAGTGGGGCATGGGGAACCGTCTATGTGAGACATGGGGAGGGGAAGAGAGCAGTGCATGCAGAGAGGGGGCATACAGAAGGAGCAGTTTGTGTGAGAGGAGGGATTTCTGTCCATTCAACTCTCAGCCTTCCTGCTACAGGACTATGCTTAAAGGATTATTCCCTTTTTGGACATTGGGGTTATATCGCTAAAATATGCTCCGTACCAATACTAAGAATGGAGCCCGCAAAGTTTCGGAGAGCGCACCGCACATATTTGGCTGCTCACCATTCATTCCTATAAGAGCACCAGAGTGCGTCCCCCGGCACTTTGAGGGCTCTGTTCTAAGTATAGGTGCGGGTCCCAGAGATGGGACCCACACCTATCAGACATTAGGGGCATATCCTAGCAATGTCCATAATGTGAATAAAAGTGGTTGTCCCACGAAAAATATTCTACAGTTTTCAAAACAGCACCTGCATCTGAATACTTTAGTAATTGCATGTATTTCAAATTTAGTATAGCCACTGAGTTATTCAATAAAAATGTATCTGTATAGCGCCACCTGCTGTTTTTTTTATTTTTTATTTCTTTGACGTGCTCACTGAGAAGGCCGCACATGCTCAGTTTCATCCTTCAACTGCCTCCTGAGCTGTGATAGGGAGAGCTGAGACACGCCCCCTCTTTAGCTGCAGCAGAAAAGACACTCCCTGTCACGGGGTAGAGTCGCGGGTATAAGATAGAGCGGAGGTGCACCCCCTGAGCTGCCACATGGTCCCATGTTTCTACCTACTTGCACCACCCGCCCTAGGTGACGGGGCGCAACTGGGCGACAGTCCCTGACCTGAGTAAGTGCAAGCAGAGAGATAGAGACAGCAGGGAAGCGGACAGCCAATGAGAGGTAGCACTAGAGCGGACAGAGAGGTGGAACAAGCAAGGTACCGCCAAAAACGGAAGGGCGAGGCGGGTCAACTAGCCGTGGTCAGTCCAGGAGGTCACGTCAAGACAAGAGAAGAGGCAAAGACAAAATCCAAAAGCAAGCAGAGGTCAAAATCCGAGAGGTAGCGTCAAGGTTCAGGGAGCAGGCAGAACAGGTGTCAGGAAGCAGATCAAGGGTCAAATCCAAAGGTAAGCTAAATAACAATAATAATACAGAGCCTAAGGGGCCAAAATCACAGGCAATATCCCAGTGATACCCCACGAGGTGAGATCTTGCATCTGGAGCCCCAGTCCGAGAGAGACTTTAGCCTCTTCCATTTTCTAACAATTGCAGTGTCCCACTCAAGTAACCGTGGGCCCCGCAAACATGTTTTTATCATGTATTAATGTCATGTGATATGCCTGTATTTTGTATTTTATCTCCTGTCATATTCTCCATGTCACAATGTGATTTTACATGCAAATATCCTTTACACAGGCCTAGTCAGGGTGCACTACACTCGATTCTCCACAGTATGGAGCAATGTCAGTGTGTATAAATAGCTTAGCTCAGACCTTAGTTAGGCTGTGCAGTCCTGTGCAGTTGTGTGCTGTGCAGAGCAGTTCAGTTCCTGGTTGAGGTAAATCCAAACCAGTGCAGATGAGCTTAGGTAAATCCAAGTGAGAGTTCAGTTGAATGCAGTTCTCTCATGAGCCTACAAGAAAGCAACAGCCATGTAGCTGAATATCTGGAGGGAGACTTCTTCCTAGCCTCTCTACTCTGTCCCTGTCGGTTCCATAGCCGAGGGTTAAGACCTGCAAGTATTCTTCCTAGAGGTGAGCAATCCACTACTATAGATCGCTCTTCCAGGGTGACCAATGTCTAAACTGTATGCAGCCGAGTATATAAAGAATTATCACGTTTATGCAAGACAAAGGATTAGCAAGATAGTCATTACCTGAGGACTTATTAAGCATCTTTGTAATAGGTGTAGGAGATAGCTTGAAGCATCTACAGTCGTGGCCAAAAGTTTTGAGAATGACACAAATTTTAGTTTTCACAAAGTTTGCTGCTAAACTGCTTTTAGATCTTTGTTTCAGTTGTTTCTGTGATGTAGTGATAATTACACGCACTTCATACGTTTCAAAGGCTTTTATCGACAATTACATGACATTTATGCAAAGAGTCAGTATTTGCAGTGTTGGCCCTTCTTTTTCAGGACCTCTGCAATTCGACTGGGCATGCTCTCAATCAACTTCTGGGCCAATTCCCGACTGATAGCAACCCATTCTTTCATAATCACTTCTTGGAGTTTGTCAGAATTAGTGGGTTTTTGTTTGTCCACCCGCCTCTTGAGGATTGACCACAAGTTCTCAATGGGATTAAGATCTGGGGAGTTTCCAGGCCATGGGCCCAAAATGTCAATGTTTTGGTCCCCGAGCCACTTAGTTATCACTTTTGCCTTATGGCACAGTGCTCCATCGTGCTGAAAAATGCATTGTTCTTCACCAAACTGTTGTTGGATTGTTGGAAGAAGTTGGAGGGTGTTTTGGTACCATTCTTTATTCATGGCTGTGTTTTTGGGCAAAATTGTGAGTGAGCCCACTCCCTTGGATGAGAAGCAACCCCACACATGAATGGTCTCAGGATGCTTTATTGTTGGCATGACACAGGACTGATGGTAGCGCTCACCTTTTCTTCTTCGGACAAGCCTTTTTCCAGATGCCCCAAACAATCGGAAAGAGGCTTCATCGGAGAATATGACTTTGCCCCAGTCCTCAGCAGTCCATTCACCAAACTTTCTGCAGAACATCAATCTGTCCCTGATGTTTTTTTTTTGGAGAGAAGTGGCTTATTTGCTGCCCTTCATGACACCAGGCCATCTTCCAAAAGTCTTCGCCTCACTGTGCATGCAGATGCGCTCACACCTGCCTGCTGCCATTCCTGAGCAAGCTCTGCACTGGTGGCACTCCGATCCCGCAGCTGAATCCTCTTTAGGAGACGATCCTGGCGCTTGCTGGACTTTCTTGGACGCCCTGAAGCCTTCTTAACAAGAATTGAACCTCTTTCCTTGAAGTTCTTGATGATCCTATAAATTGTTGATTGAGGTGCAATCTTAGTAGCCACAATATCCTTGCCTGGGAAGCCATTTTTATGTAACGCAATGATGGCTGCACGCGTTTCTTTGCAGGTCACCATGGTTAACAATGGAAGAACAATGATTTCAAGCATCACCCTCCTTTTAACATGTCAAGTCTGCCATTTTAACCCAATCAGCCTGGACATAATGATCTCCAGCCTTGTGCTCGTCAACATTCTCACCGGAGTTAACAAGACGATTACTGAAATGATCTCAGCAGGTCCTTTAATGACAGCAATGAAATGCAGTGGAAAGTTTTTTTTGGGATTAAGTTAATTCTCAGGACTATGCAATTCATCTGATCACTCTTCATAACATTCTGGAGTATATGCAAATTGCTATTATAAAAACTTAAGCAGCAACTTTTCCAATTTCCAATATTTATGTAATTCTCAAAACTTTTGGCCACGACTGTACATCTCCAGTTTAAATCCTGAGGACAGTCAGGCCAACTGTCAGAACAGCATTGGAATAGAAGTTTCAGGATTCAGAAAAGCACCTTTTTATTCAAGGATTAGAATCAGGCCGGAGTTGTTACCAGTGTAAGACTTTCATTATTACCAGCCTAGTCTGAGCAGTAGTTTTCTTATGTATTACAAGAGCCTGTACTTCATTGAGGATTTGCATTTCCCTTTCCCCATATGCATGGGAGATTGTGCTTAATGCCGGATTATATCAAGAGACTGCTTAATGCCTGTGGATGTATTGTAATCAAGAGTCATCATCAGTAAAGTGCCATTTGGAGTTTTACCCTGCTTGCCTCAGACTCAAGTTCCTCTATTAACACTATAGTAAATGGTTGTACCTCCATATAAAAGGTACTGGTGTCACGATTACAAGGGACATTGCCACTGGCACATTAATACAGACCACCAAGGGCACCTCAAACCAACATCTGGCCAGTGTCCCTTACACCAGAGTGTGCCCCAGAGAATCCTTGTGCCATTCTCCTTTTCACTTATGCGAGCCTGCCCAGGGACGACAAACCATGAGTAACCAGAACTGTATTTACCTCGGCACACCTATTGCTCACACCATGACCTCACACATAATTCCCCTGCAAGGTCTGGCATACCGCACAATTGCTCCAACAGTTGATCTATTTTCACCAAGTTGCTTGGCAATTGCCCCGTAGCCCTTTCCAGCCTTGTGGAGGTCCACAATTTTGTCTCTGGTGTCTTTTGACAGCTCTTTGGTCTTGCCCATGGTAGTAGTTGGCGTCTGACTGCCTGTGGGGTTGACATGGGTCTTTAAAGAGCTCAGACAGGTGCTACTAAGTTACATTAACCACCTCCGGACCGCTGTACGCACAGACGCGTCCTGGAGGTGGTTGATTCATTCCTCCTGGACGCGCCGGCGCGTCCTCTCGCGAGACGCGAGATTTCCTGTGAACGCGCGCACACAGGCGCGCGCGCTCACAGGAACGGAAGGTAAGAGAGTTGATCTCCAGCCTGCCAGCGGCGATCGTTCGCTGGCAGGCTGGAGATGTGTTTTTTTTAACCCCTAACAGGTATATTAGACGCTGTTTTGATAACAGCGTCTAATATACCTGCTACCTGGTCCTCTGGTGGTCCCATTTGTTTGGATCGACCACCAGAGGACACAGGTAGCTCAGTAAAGTCCCACCAAGCACCACTACACTACACTACACCCCCCCCCCCCCGTCACTTATTAACCCCTTATTAGCCCCTGATCACCCCTAATCACCCCTGATCACCCCATATAGACTCCCTGATCACCCCCCTGTCATTGATTACCCCCCTGTCATTGATCAACCCCCTGTAAAGCTCCATTCAGATGTCCGCATGATTTTTACGGATCCACTGATAGATGGATCGGATCCGCAAAACGCATCCGGACGTCTGAATGAAGCCTTACAGGGGCATGATCAATGACTGTGGTTATCACCCCATATAGACTCCCTGATCACCCCCCTGTCATTGATCACCCCCCTGTCATTGATTACCCCCCTGTAAAGCTCCATTCAGACGTCCGCATGATTTTTACGGATCCACTGATAGATGGATCGGATCCGCAAAACGCATCCGGACGTCTGAATGAAGCCTTACAGGGGCATGATCAATGACTGTGGTGATCACCCCATATAGACTCCCTGATCACCCCCCTGTAAAGCTCCATTCAGATGTCCGCATGATTTTTACGGATCCACTGATAGATGGATCGGATCCGCAAAACGCATCCGGACGTCTGAATGAAGCCTTACAGGGGCATGATCAATGACTGTGGTTATCACCCCATATAGACTCCCTGATCACCCCCCTGTCATTGATTACCCCCCTGTAAAGCTCCATTCAGACGTCCGCATGATTTTTACGGATCCACTGATAGATGGATCGGATCCGCAAAACGCATCCGGACGTCTGAATGAAGCCTTACAGGGGCATGATCAATGACTGTGGTGATCACCCCATATAGACTCCCTGATCACCCCCCTGTCATTGATTACCCCCCTGTCATTGATCACCCCCCTGTAAAGCTCCATTCAGACGTCCGCATGATTTTTACGGATCCACTGATAGATGGATCGGATCCGCAAAACGCATCCGGACGTCTGAATGAAGCCTTACAGGGGCATGATCAATGACTGTGGTTATCACCCCATATAGACTCCCTGATCACCCCCCTGTCATTGATTACCCCCCTGTCATTGATCACCCCCCTGTAAAGCTCCATTCAGACGTCCGCATGATTTTTACGGATCCACTGATAGATGGATCGGATCCGCAAAACGCATCCGGACGTCTGAATGAAGCCTTACAGGGGCATGATCAATGACTGTGGTTATCACCCCATATAGACTCCCTGATCACCCCCCTGTCATTGATTACCCCCCTGTAAAGCTCCATTCAGACGTCCGCATGATTTTTACGGATCCACTGATAGATGGATCGGATCCGCAAAACGCATCCGGACGTCTGAATGAAGCCTTACAGGGGCATGATCAATGACTGTGGTGATCACCCCATATAGACTCCCTGATCACCCCCCTGTCATTGATTACCCCCCTGTCATTGATCACCCCCCTGTAAAGCTCCATTCAGACGTCCGCATGATTTTTACGGATCCACTGATAGATGGATCGGATCCGCAAAACGCATCCGGACGTCTGAATGAAGCCTTACACGGGCGTGATAAATGACTGTGGTTATCACCCCATATAGACTCCCTGATCACCCCCCTGTCATTGATCACCACCCCTGTCATTGATCACCCCCCCTGTCATTGATCACCCCCCCTGTCATTGATCACCCCCCTGTCATTGATCACCCCCCTGTCATTGATCAACCCCCCTGTCATTGATCACCCCCCTGTCATTGATCACCCCCCTGTAAGGCTCCATTCAGACATTTTTTTGGCCCAAGTTAGCGGAATTATTATTTTTTTTTCTTACAAAGTCTCATATTCCACTAACTTGTGACAAAAAATTAAATCTCACAGGAACTCACCATACCCCTCACGGAATCCAAATGCGTAAAATTTTTTAGACATTTATATTCCAGACTTCTTCTCACGCTTTAGGGCCCCTAGAATGCCAGGGCAGTATAAATACCCCACATGTGACCCCATTTCGGAAAGAAGACACCCCCAGGTATTCCGTGAGGGGCATATTGAGTCCATGAAAGATTGAAATTTTTGTCCCAAGTTAGCGGAACGGGAGACTTTGTGAGAAAAAAATAAAAAATATCAATTTCCGCTAACTTGTGCCAAAAAAAAAAAATTTCTATGAACTCGCCATGACCCTCATTGAATACCTTGGGGTGTCTTCTTTCCAAAATGGGGTCACATGTGGGGTATTTATACTGCCCTGGCATTCTAGGGGCCCCAAAGCGTGAGAAGAAGTCTGGTATCCAAATGTCTAAAAATGCCCTCCTAAAAGGAATTTGGGCCCCTTTGCGCATCTAGGCTGCAAAAAAGTGTCACACATCTGGTATCGCCGTACTCAGGAGAAGTTGGGGAATGTGTTTTGGGGTGTCATTTTACATATACCCATGCTGGGTGAGATAAATATCTTGGTCAAATGCCAACTTTGTATAAAAAAATGGGAAAAGTTGTCTTTTGCCAAGATATTTCTCTCACCCAGCATGGGTATATGTAAAAAGACACCCCAAAACACATTCCCCAACTTCTCCCGAGTACGGAGATACCAGATGTGTGACACTTTTTTGCAGCCTAGGTGGGCAAAGGGGCCCATATTCCAAAGAGCACCTTTCGGATTTCACTGGTCATTTACCTACTTACCACACATTAGGGCCCCTGGAAAATGCCAGGGCAGTATAACTACCCCACAAGTGACCCCATTTTGGAAAGAAGACACCCCAAGGTATTCCGTGAGGGGCATGGCGAGTTCCTAGAATTTTTTATTTTTTGTCACAAGTTAGTGGAAAATGATGATTTTTTTTTTTTTTTTTTTTTTCATACAAAGTCTCATATTCCACTAACTTGTGACAAAAAATAAAAACTTCCATGAACTCACTATGCCCATCAGCGAATACCTTGGGGTCTATTCTTTCCAAAATGGGGTCACTTGTGGGGTAGGTATAATGCCCTGGTATTTTAGGGGCCCAAATGTGTGGTAAGGAGTTTGAAATCAAATTCTGTAAAAAATGACGAGTGAAATCCGAAAGGTGCTCTTTGGAATATGGGCCCCTTTGCCCACCTAGGCTGCAAAAAAGTGTCACACATCTGGTATCTCCGTACTCAGGAGAAGGTGGGGAATGTGTTTTGGGGTGTCATTTTACATATACCCATGCTGGGTGAGATAAATATCTTGGTCAAATGCCAACTTTGTATAAAAAAATGGGAAAAGTTGTCTATTGCCAAGATATTTCTCTCACCCAGCATGGGTATATATAAAAAGACACCCCAAAACACATTCCCCAACTTCTCCTGAGTACGGAGATACCACATGTGTGGCACTTTTTTGCAGCCTAGGTGGGCAAAGGGGCCCATATTCCAAAGAGCACCTTTTGGATTTCACTGGTCATTTACCTACTTACCACACATTAGGGCCCCTGGAAAATGCCAGGGCAGTATAACTACCCCACAAGTGACCCCATTTTGGAAAGAAGACACCCCAAGGTATTCCGTGAGGGGCATGGCGAGTTCCTAGAATTTTTTATTTTTTGTCACAAGTTAGTGGAAAATGATGATTTTTTTTATATTTTTTTTTTTTTCATACAAAGTCTCATATTCCACTAACTTGTGACAAAAAATAAAAACTTCCATGAACTCACTATGCCCATCAGCGAATACCTTGGGGTCTCTTCTTTCCAAAATGGGGTCACTTGTGGGGTAGTTATACTGCCCTGGCATTCTAGGGGCCCAAATGTGTGGTAAGGAATTTGAAATCAAATTCTGTAAAAAATGACGAGTGAAATCCGAAAGGTGCTCTTTGGAATATGGGCCCCTTTGCCCACCTAGGCTGCAAAAAAGTGTCACACATCTGGTATCTCCGTATTCAGGAGAAGTTGGGGAATGTGTTTTGGGGTGTCTTTTTACATATACCCATGCTGGGTGAGAGAAATATCTTGGCAAAAGAAAACTTTTCCCATTTTTTTATACAAAGTTGGCATTTGACCAAGATATTTATCTCACCCAGCATGGGTATATGTAAAATGACACCCCAAAACACATTCCCCAACTTCTACTGAATACGGAGATACCAGATGTGTGACACTTTTTTGCAGCCTAGGTGGGCAAAGGGGCCCACATTCCAAAGAGCACCTTTCGGATTTCACTGGTCAGTTTTTACAGAATTTGATTTCAAACTCCTTACCACACATTTGGGCCCCTAGAATGCCAGGGCAGTATAACTACCCCACAAGTGACCCCATTTTGGAAAGAAGAGACCCCAAGGTATTTCGTGATGGGCATAGTGAGTTCATGGAAGTTTTTATTTTTTGTCACAAGTTAGTGGAATATGAGACTTTGTAAGAAAAAAAAAAAAAAAAAATCATCATTTTCCGCTAACTTGTGACAAAAAATAAAAAGTTCTATGAACTCACTATGCCCATCAGCGAATACCTTAGGGTGTGTACTTTCCGAAATGGGGTCATTTGTGGGGTGTTTGTACTGTCTGGGCATTGTAGAACCTCAGGAAACATGACAGGTGCTCAGAAAGTCAGAGCTGCTTCAAAAAGCGGAAATTCACATTTTTGTACCATAGTTTGTAAACGCTATAACTTTTACCCAAACCATTTTTTTTTTACCCAAACATTTTTTTTTTATCAAAGACATGTAGAACAATAAATTTAGAGCAAAATTTATATATGGATGTCATTTTTTTTGCAAAATTTTACAACTGAAAGTGAAAAATGTCATTTTTTTGCAAAAAAATCGTTAAATTTCGATTAATAACAAAAAAAGTAAAAATGTCAGCAGCAATGAAATACCACCAAATGAAAGCTCTATTAGTGAGAAGAAAAGGAGGTAAAATTCATTTGGGTGGTAAGTTGCATGACCGAGCAATAAACGGTGAAAGTAGTGTAGGTCAGAAGTGTAAAAAGTGGCCTGGTCTTTCAGGGTGTTTAAGCACTGGGGGCTGAGGTGGTTAACCCCTTAAGGACACAGCCTTTTTACACCTTAGGACCAGGCCATTTTTTGAAAATCTGACCAGAGTCCCTTTAAGTGCTGATAACTTTAAAACGGTTTGACTTATCCAGGCCGTTCTGAGATTGTTTTTTCGTCACATATTGTACTTCATGACACTGGTAAAATGGAGTCAAAAAAAAAATTTTTTTTGCACCAAAAAATACCTAATTTAACAAAAATTTGAAAAAAATTAGCAAATTTCAAAGTTTCAGTTTCTCTACTTCTGTAATACATAGTAATACCCCCAAAAATTGTGATGACTTTACATTCCCCATATGTCTACTTTATGTTTGAATTGTTTTGGGAATGATATTTTATTTTTTGGGGATGTTATAAGGCTTAGAAGTTTAGAAGCAAATCTTGAAATTTTTCCGAAATTTACAAAAACTCAATTTCTAGGGACCAGTTCAGGTCTCAAGTCACTTTGCGAGGCTTACATTATAGAAACCACCCAAAAATGACCCCATCTAAGAAACTACACCCCTCAAGGTATTCAAAACTGATTTTGCATACGTTGTTAACCCTTTAGGTGTTGCACAAGAGTTATTGGCAAATAGGGAGGAAATTTGAGAATTTCATTTTTTTGTCTAATTTTTCATTTTAACCCATTTTTTCCACTAACAAACCAAGGGTTAACAGCCAAACAAGACTGTATCTTTATTGCCCTGACTCTGCCATTTACAGAAACACCCAATATGTGGCCGTAAACTACTGTACGGCCACACAGCGGGGCGTAGAGTGAAAGGTGCGCCGTTTGGTTTTTGGAAGGCTGATTTTTATGGACTGGTTTATTTACACCATGTCCCATTTGAAGCCCCCTGATGCACCCCTAGAGGAGAAACTCCCTAAAAGTGACCCCATCTAAGAAACTACACCCCTCAAGGTATTCAAAACTGATTTTACATACGTCGTTAACCCTTTAGGTGTTGCACAAGAGTTATTGGCAAATGGCGATGAAATTTGAGAATTTCATTTTTTTTGCCTAATTTTCCATTTTAACCCATTTTTTCCACTAACAAAGCAAGGGTTAACAGCCAAACAAGACTGTATCTTTATTGCCCTGACTCTGCTGTTTACAGAAACACCCCATATGTGGCCGTAAACTACTGTACGGGCACACAGCGGGGCGTAGAGTGAAAGGTGCGCCGTTTGGTTTTTGGAGGGCTGATTTTGCTGGACTGTTTTTTTGGCACCATGTCCCATTTGAAGCCCCCCTGATGCACCCCTAGATTATAAACTCCATAAAAGTGACCCCATCTAAGAAACTACACCCCTCAAGGTATTCAAAACTGATTTTACAAACTTTGTTAACCCTTTAGGTGTTGCACAAGATTTAATGGAAAATAGAGATACAATTTCAAAATTTCACTTTTTTGGCAGATTTTCCATTTTAATATTTTTTTTCCAGTTACAAAGCAAGGGTTAACAGCCAAACAAAACTCATTATTTATGGCCCTAATTCTGTAGTTTACAGAAACACCCCATATGTGGTCGTAAACAGCTGTACGGGCACATGGCAGGGCGCAGAAGGAAAGGAACACCATATGGTTTTTGGAAGGCATATTTTGCTGGACTGGTTTTTTTGACACCATGTCCCATTTGAAGCCCCCCTGATGCACCCCTAGAGTAGAAACTCCAAAAAAGTGACCCCATTTTAGAAACTACGGGATAGGGTGGCAGTTTTGTTGGTACTAGTTTAGGGTACATATGATTTTTGGTTGCTCTATATTACACTTTTTGTGCGGCAAGGTAACCAGAAATAGCTTTTTTGGCACCGTTTTTTTTTTGTTATTTACAACATTCATCTGACAGGTTAGATCATGTGGTAATTTTATAGAGCAGGTTGTCACGGACGCGGAGATACCTAATATGTATACAATTTTTTTTATTTATGTACGTTTTACACAATGATTTCATTTTTAAAACCAAAAAAATGTTTTAGTGTCTCCATAGTCTAAGAGCCATAGTTTTTTCAGTTTTTGGGCGATTATCTTAAGTAGGGTCTCATTTTTTGCGGGATGAGATGACGGTTTGATTGGCATCTATTTTTGATTGCTTGCTATTACACTTTTTGTGACGTAAGATGACAAAAAATGGCTTTTTTTACACCGTTTTTATTTTTATTTTTTTACGGTGGTCATCTGAGGGGTTAGATCATGTGATATTTTTATAGAGCCGGGCGATACGGACGCGGCGATACCTAATATGTATACTTTTTTTTTATTTATGTAAGTTTTACACAATGATTTCATTTTTGAAACAAAAAAAATCATGTTTTAGTGTTTCCATAGTCTAAGAGCCATAGTTTTTTCAGTTTTTGGGCGATTATCTTGGGTAGGGTATGATTTTTGCGGGATGAGATGACGGTTTGATTGTTACAATTTTGGCGTACATGCGACTTTTTTGATCACTTTTATTACCTTTTTTGGGAAGTAAGGTGGGCAAAATTTCAATTTCATCATAGTTTTTTATTTTTTATTTTTATGGTGTTCACCGTTCGGGTAAAGTAACATGACCGTTTTATAGATCAGGTCGTTACGGACGCGGCGATACCAAACATGTGTAGGGAATTTTATTTTTTTCATTTTTTATCAGTGATAAATGTGTTTTTTGATTTTTACTTTTTTTTCACTTTTATTCACTTTTTTTTGACCCAGACCCACTTGGTTCTTGAAGATCCAGTGGGTCTGATGTCTGAATAATACAGTACAGTACAATATATATTGTTCTGTACTGTATTTTACTTACACTGAACAGATCTATGCCATTCAGCACAGATCTGTTCAGCACCATGGACAGCAGGACGCCTGAGAGGCGTCCTGTTGCCATGGGAACCTTCCCCGTCTGCTCAGTACTGCTCAGAACTTCGCAGACGGGGAAGGGTAAGGAGGGGATCTCTCGGGGGGCTCTCTGGGGGCTCTCTCCCTCCCCATCGGGGGGCTGCAAAGGCACAGCAGCCCCCCGATGGGAGAGGGAGGGAGCTCCCTGCGCTGTTAACCTTTTCCATACAGCGGTCCGTACGGACCGCTGTATGGAAATGGTATAAACGGCTGACATCGCATCGCAGATGTCAGCCGTTTATACCAGGGTGCCAGCAATGTGCTGGCACCCTGGTATCCCCACTAGACACCAACGATTATACAAGGGGAGGCGGGCGGGGGATCGCGATCCCGCCTGCCGCACCGCCCGCCTCCCGCACCGCCCACACCGCCCGCAACCCTCCCCCTGCACCTCCCGCCACCATAAAAATCATTCGGGGGTGCAGGGGGGGGTAAATAAAACTTTTTTTATGGCATATAAAGTTTCTGATCCCTGCGGTCAGGGACTGCGGGGACCAGAAACTTCAGAAATCGCAGCAAACCGCAGGTCTGAATTGACCTGCGGTTTGCCGCGATCGCCGACATGGGGGGGTCACGGGACCCCCCCGCGCATTTAGCCTAGGTGCCTGCTCGATGATTTGAGCAGGCACCGGGTTCCGATCACTGCCAGCCGCACGGCAGTGATCGAAAATACACAGGGCGTACATGTACGCCCTGTGTCCTTAAGTACCAGGGCACAAGGGCGTACCTGTACGCCCTATGTCCTTAAGAGGTTAATGAGTGGAGTAGAGGTGGACTTTTTAAAGGCACAGTAACAGGTCTTTGAGAGACAGAATTCTTGCTGTTTCTCAGGTGTTCAAATACTTATGTTCAGCAGTGCAAGACAAATAAATTCTACATACAATGTGATTTCCTGATTTTTTTTTTTTTTATTCTGTCTCTAAGAGTGGGAATGCACCCACAATGTGAATTTCAGACCCCTCCATGATTTCTAAGCAAAATCGCAGGGTGTTCAAATACTTCTGTTCCTCACTGTATGTATCTATCTGTCTGTCTTTCTATCTAATCTATCGCTATCATCTACCTATCCAGGGCTGGACGTAAGGCTGTGCTGACTTGTGGTTGCATCATCATACCTCCCAAAAAAAAATTGCAGAGGGACACGCCTCCAACTCCGCCCAAAGCATAATTACTGACTCTGTCAGAACTGCAGCAGCTGGGGATCGGTTAGGGGAGTGTAAATTCCTTTAATTTTTTCACGGCATGTGGAGCCGATGGGGCAGTTATCTTGCACTTCAATAACCATTTAAATATTAGCTAATAAACCATCGGATTATCGATATTTTAAGATCCAAATTGCACCAAATAATGAAGTTATAGTCTAATATACTGGTAGAAACCATACGGATAGTTTAGTAAGGAGCAATTTAGTAAATGTATTAATGCACTTTTATTCATTAATTTCCCAGGTCAAAAAGAGGGACATTTAAGGATCAAAGATTGACAGAGGGACTTGGTCAAAAAGAGGGACTGTCCCTCCAAAAGAGGGACACTTGGGAGGCATGCATCATCCATCCTGATAACATGGTCAGCAGTAATGGCCTGGGACTCATAATTTGTGATCACAAGAAAATCTTAATGATAATTGCATAGCAGTATTATTTCAAAATTATATATCACTAGTTTATTGATATATAAAGCTATTATTTGAGCAATGTATGTTGGTATTATTTGAGGAGTGTATTGTGATATTTAGGCCATGTTCACATATATATAAGTTGGATGTATATATTAGGAGTATTGCCGACAGTTTAGCTCTGACATTTGCAACTAGCCATAGCCACTGTATAGCAGTTTGCTGTGCTTTCTTGTACGATGCCAAAGTGCCTAAATAATAGTGTCGTACTTTGGCCACTGTGTGGTGATATGTACAGTATAAGTGCTGGGAGGCATGTATATCCCACCCAGATACCTCAGCTTGGTGAGATAACTGAAATCCAGAAAGCTGCAGTGGTTTTAGCAAAGTGTAGTTTGCTGAGACAGTTTTGTCTAGATGTTGTTCTGGACTGGATGTGTGACCGGTGCTCTATAGGTGAGGTAGAGACAACATGTGTATTAGGTAGAGCCCAGACGGGCAGGTGTTTATTTTCGATGTTTATGTGTGTGATGGTGCTAAAGTGCCAAAATAAAGAACCTTTTGGACTTGAACCCTGTTGTCAGAGGAGAAGTCTGTGATTGCGACCCCCTGAGACAGAGCGATCCCTTACAACTGATAAAATAATATACTGTACATTGCCAAAGGCTCAGTTGACATCTCATTTAAAGGGGTTATCCCACAAAAATATTATTCTGCAATAAATAGAGTATTTCAAATGAAGTATTATTGCAATATACTGCAAATGCAA
Organism: Bufo bufo; assembly: GCF_905171765.1. Classification (NCBI taxonomy): domain Eukaryota; kingdom Metazoa; phylum Chordata; class Amphibia; order Anura; family Bufonidae; genus Bufo; species Bufo bufo. Next base: position 200,954,049 of record NC_053392.1, on the reverse strand, counting down.
TAAAAAGATTGTTCTTGTTTTGTGCAGGTTACATTTTCCTCTCTAGTAGCGCCCCCTGCAGTTTTTCATGTGGCTGAAATTCTGGTCAACCTTCTTCTGCATTCAGTGGTTGACGAATATGTTCTGTAGCTTCACTGCCTCTCCTTCCTCTTAGTACCAGTGTAGTGATCTCAGAGTGGAGCAGGCGACCCAGAGCTGATTCATTAATTCATCTCTACAGAAAAATTATATAACTATATCTCTCTCTAGAGTGTGGAGAACTAAATAGCATTTTATACCATTTGTGTTATTTATGACTGGAATCAGATTCTGTGTGTAAAGGACTATTTTCTATGCAGTAGAGGAAAGGGTTAACAAGAGCTGATTGCAGTGCACCCCTAGGGTTGTGGGTGCTCCACTGGCTACTACTGACCCACAAGGGAAGGGAGTTCCCCAGTAAAAAAAAAAAAGAAGAAAATTAGACAGGACCAGCAGTTTTTTTTTACTTTAATATAATTAAATAATGGCGTGCATTACTCCAGATATGTTTTTTGTTTTATTCATAGGCTACAGGCCGAATGTAGCAATTGTTCTCCCATTTACCTGATGGAGCACAAGAGAATCTTTTTTACTGTCTTCAGGGTGGTACACATCAGCATATCTTTTTTTTTACTGTAAAATACATAAGTGCCAATGTGGCCTCTGAAGAAAGGTCCAGTGTCTCTGTTTCTATTGGCTGGTAGAGATGAGCGGGAGGTGCCATATTCGATTTCGCGATATTTCGCGAATATTCGATTGAATATTTGTCTTATATTCATCTAAATCGAATATTCGTCATTATGCTATTTATCGCGAGAAATATGCGATTTAATAATCGCGTATTGCAATTTTGTGTATTTTACGAATTCGCCATATTGCTATATATTCTTGTTTTAGAATATGACGAATATTCTAAAAAACGAAGTTATAGCAATATAGCGAATATTCGTAAAATACACATATAGACTGCAATTTCACTAATGTAGTGCTATAATCTTTTTTTTTTGTCTATTTTTTTTTGTCTCTTTCTGAATCAGAAAGAGACAAAAAAAGTGACAAAAAAAAGATTATGGCACTACATTAGTGAAATTTCAGTCTATATGAGTAATTTACGAATATTCGCTATGTTGCTAAATATTCTTGTCTTACAATATGACAAATATTCTAAAAAACGAATATATAGCACTATATCACATATATTCGTTTTTTAGAATATTTATTCCCCCCCCCAATTAGTACAGTTATTGCCCTTCGGCATACTCCTCCCCGACAAGCGTCCCCGTCACCATGGGAACGCCTGGTGGTTAGAATATACCATCAGATCTGAGTTTTCACGCTCTAACTCAGATCCGATGGTATATTCTAACCACCAGGCGTTCCCATGGTGATGGGGACACTTGAAGTTAGAATATATCGCCAGAGCGCTGTGATCCGCGCAATTAACCCCTCAGGTGTGGGTTAATTGCGCGGATCACAGCGCCCTGTGCGCCCTCCCCCACACCTCCCCAGTATTAAAATAATTGGTGGCCAGTGCGCCCCCCTCCCCAGTATTAAAATAATTGGTGGCCAGTGCGCCCTAACCCCCCCTCCCCAGTATTAAAATAATTGGTGGCCAGTGCGCCCTAACCCCCCCTCCCCCCAGTATTAAAATTATTGGTGGCAGTGGCCACAGGGTCCTCCTTCCCCCCCCCCCCTTGTCATTGGTGGCAGCAGGCAGTTCCGATCGAGTCCCAGCGTAATGGCCGGGCTTCGATCGGTTACCATGGCAGCCAGGACGCTACTGAAGTCCTGGCTGCCATGGTTAGTTAATCACTCAGCAGCATTTACTTACCTGCGGGGCTCTCCTCCTTCTGAGAACTCACAGGTCTATGCGGCGCATTGCTGAAGGCATATGCGGCGCATAGACCTGTGAGTTCTCAGAAGGAGGAGAGCCCCGGCCCGCAGGTAAGTAAATGCTGCTGAGTGAAACTGCCTGCTGCCACCAATGGGGACCCTGTGGCCACTGCCACCAATGATTTTAATACTGGGGTGGGGGGGTTAGGGCGCACTGGCCACCAAATATTGTGGTGGCCAGTGAGTCATTGGCCCACAAGCATTTTAAGCAGGAAGAAATCATGTGTTCAGATGGAGAAAATGACGAATATTCCATATAACGAATATATAGCACTATATTCGCAATATTCGCAAATTATCGAAGTTGTGATATTCGCGATTAATGTTCGCTATGCGAATATTTGCGCTCAACACTATTAGCTGGAGGTTACCCAAAACAATGGGTGTCATCAGGCAAAACGGATCAGGTATTTATTTTTTCTCATTTTTAAAGGTCTGCGCATGCACAGACCAGAAGGACGGATCCGGCATTCCAATATTTTGAATGCCGGATCCGGCACGAATACATTTCTATGGAAAAAAATGCCGGATCCGGCATTCAGGCAAGTCTTCAGTTTTTTTCGCCGGAGATAAAACCGTAGCATGCTACGGTTTTCTCTTTTGCCTGATCAGTCAAAATGACTGAACTGAAGACATCCCGATGCATCCTGAACGGATTACTCTCCATTCAGAATGCATGGGGATATGCCTGATCAGTTCTTTTCCGGTATAGAGCCCCTGTGACGGAACTCTATGCCAGAAAAGAAAAACGCTAATGTGAAAGTAGCCTTAGGAGAATGCCTAAGAAGTACTGCCCTGTGCTGAGGAGACCTCTGTCGTGGCCTTGTGAGCAGTTTGGGAAGCATGTAACTTTTAAGAAACCACACCAGGCTGCAAAGTGTTAGTTCTCTACTTACTAGGCCTCAGCTAGTGGAGAACATTTCACCCATAGTAATCAGATAAGTGCTTTCATTTTCTAACATTAAGGCCTCATGCACACGGCCGTTTTTTTTTGCGGTCCGCAAAACGGATTTCCGTTGTTCCGTGATCCGTGACCGTTTTTTCTTCCGTGGGTCTTCCTTGATTTTTGGAGGATCCACGGACATGAAAAGTGAAAAAAAAAACTAAGTCAAGTTTGCATTGAAAATGATAGGAAAAACGGACACGGATCACGGACACGGATCACGGACGCGGATGACAATCTTGTGTGCATCCGTGATTTTTCACGGACCCATTGACTTGAATGGGTCCGCGAACCGCTGACCGTGAAAAAAATAGGACAGGTCATATTTTTTTCACGGCCAGGAAACACGGATCACGGATGCGGCTGCCAAACGGTGCATTTTCCGATTTTTCCATGGACCCATTGAAAGTCAATGGAGCCGCAAACAAAAACGGAACCACGGACGCGGATGCACACAACGGTCGTGTGCATGAGGCCTATTAGGGAAAAAAAATGGTGAAATCTGAGTGGTTGCTATAAGCAATGGATTATAAATTTATAGAATGTCTGATGACTTTCCAAAGAGGTTGTCTCTCCTCCCATTCTATAAAATTTGGGAGGTAAGTAAATTTACAATATTACAAAATTGGCAATAAATGTGTAGTTACAGCCCAAAAAGCTCTCGCCAACGTGAAATAAGAAGCTCAACTGCATTACAAATCTCACTTTACACTTTTTTTTTTTTCTGCAAGCATGAATAAATATAATATTATGGTACCAACATTTTGCAACTTTCCCCATTTTACCACCAGAGGCCACTGTACACTCGTTACACTTGCAGCTTTCTGCTGTTGATAGTTACAAGGGATGTGTGGGAAGAAGATTGTTTTATTGCTTCCAGAGTTTTCACATACTGATCTCATAAGAACGATAAAGCCAGACTTTAGGCCTCATGCACACAACCATATCCATTTTGTGGTCCACAAACCAAGGATCAACAAAATACAGAAACTGGCCGTTTGCATTCCACAATTTTTTCACACCCATCAGTAGAAATGGCTATTTTTTGCTGATCCGTAGAAATGAATGGGTCTGTGTGTGAGCTGCAAAAAATGTGGATCAGACATGGACCAAAACTATGGTTATGTGCGTTGCTGCAATATAGGAATTATAGAGTTAGCCGCTATTAAGAGGGGGAGACATGGCCACATCCTGGAGTCATTTTTCTAGCAACAGGTTTATGGGGCAGACACCATCATGTGACCAGTGCAGGAGAAGATGGCTCAGCAGTGAAGAGAAGTCCTGGGAAGAAGCTGTGGTGATGTCTGCTACATGAGGAGAGGTAAGTGAAGGGAGAGGCAGAGCAATGCTGGGAGTTGTAGTTATTTAACTGGGACTGTATGTTAGGGCTGAAGGGAGGAAAGTTATTTACATGGGACAGTGGGGTGGTGTGATGTTATTTACATAGGACTGAAAGTTGATGGGTTCATGTTATTTACATGGGAATGAATGTTGGAGGTGGCTGGGGCAGGGTGTTGTTATTTACATGGGAGTATGTGTTGAAGGCGGCTGTGGGAGGGAGCGATATTATTTACATGGGACTAAATGGTAAGGGGTAATGTTATTTACATGGGACTGCATGTTGGAGGTGGCTGTGGAGGGGGTGATTTTATTTTTATATGGGACTGTATGTTGAAGGTGTCTGGGGGAGGGAGTGATGTTATTTATGTAGGATTGTATATTGGAAGGACAGGAGAGATGGTTTGATGTTATTTACATAGGACTGTATTTTGGAGGGGGCTGTAGATAGAGATGGATGTTATTTACACAGGACTGTATATTGGAGGGTGCTGGAGAGATGGTGTGATGGTATTTACATGGGACTGGGATATGGCGAAGGGAGGGAAATAATGTTATTTAAATAGAACAGTATGGTGGGGGGGGCGGAGGAATTATAATTTCTAAGGACAGTAAATGGAGGAATATAACTACAGGGGGCACTGCAAGGGACATTATAAATACTGGGTGCACTTCAGGGCGAGCATTCTAACAGTAGGAGGCATTATAAATACTGGGGCACTTCAGGGCGAGCATTATAACAGTAGGGGGCATTATAAATACTGAGGACACTGTGGGGGCATTTTAAATCCAGGGGACATTAGGTGTTTTTATTACTTCTGGGGGCTCTATATGAGTGACTTATAGATCCGCCTTATTTCTACTAAGAGCACTATGCGGGGCCTTTTTGCTACTGAGGGGTCTGTAGAGAGCTTTATTACCACTGGGGGAACAATTGGGGGCAGTATTACTAGTGAGGGCATTCTAGAAGGGAAATACTATTGGTGGGACTATGAGGAGTACTATTACTATGGGGGGCACTCATTTTTCTTCAGGATAGTATTTGGGGTACAGAAAAGTGAGGAAGCTAAGATGTCTGTGTGTTACACTCAGCAGAGACGAGGCGGCTGAGAGAAGTTGTCCTGGAATAGAGAAGATGATGACAGAGAAGATCTACATCAGAGGAGTCGTTACCTGGGAGGCCCTGGATGTGAGAGGTATATGCTGCTGTATAGCTGTATAGAAAGTACAGCAAAATGTCTTCAGTGTTTGCGGGGGGGGGGGGGGGGGGGGGATTTTAGTGGTCAGTTGGTCGACTTAGAGAATTGGGCCATATGCCTTGCAGCTTGGGCCCTGGATCTTTTGAGACCCTAGCAACGCCCCTGGGGCAGACACAAGACTGATGCAGAGCCAAAGTCTGGAAAAGGCACTCCATTGATAGATGCCATTGCCAAGGACTTCAGTCAGCGGATATAACCTGCCAAGCCGGAATCCAGGAAGGCAGGTTTGTTTAAACTGATGTCACCACACAACAAGGTCAGTGGAATAGTTCATTTTGGAAAGAGAGTGTTCTCGACCAGGGTCATCCTTCCAACCGGCCCTAAGCACATATTTGGATAATGCACGCCATTATTTAATTACAAACTGGATTCCAAAAAAGTTGGGACACTATACAAATCGTGAATAAAAACTGAATGCAATGATGTGGAGGTGCCAACTTCTAATATTTTATTCAGAATAGAACATAAATCACGGAACAAAAGTTTAAACTGAGAAAATGTACCATTTTAAGGGAAAAATATGTTGAATCAGAATTTCATGGTGTCAACAAATCCCCAAAAAGTTGGGACAAGGCCATTTTCACCACTGTGTGGCATCTCCCCTTCTTCTTACAACACTCAACAGACGTCTGGGGACCGAGGAGACCAGTTTCTCAAAATTAGAAATAGGAATGCTCTCCCATTCTTGTCTAATACAGACCTCTAACTGTTCAATCGTCTTGGGCCTTCTTTGTTGCACCTTCCTCTTTATGATGCGCCAAATGTTCTCTATAGGTGAAAGATCTGGACCGCAGACTGGCCATTTCAGTACCCGGATCCTTCTCCTACGCAGCCATGATGTTGTGATTGATGCAGAATGTGGTCTGGCATTATCTTGTTGAAAAATGCAGGGTCTTCCCTGAAAGAGATGACGTATGGATGGGAGCATATGTTGTTCTAGAACCTGAATATATTTTTCTGCATTGATGGTGCCTTTCCAGACATGCAAGCTGCCCATGCCACACGCACTCATGCAACCCCATACCATCAGAGATGCAGGCTTCTGAACTGAGCATTGATAACAACTTGGGTTGTCCTTGTCCTCTTTGGTCCGGATGACATGGCGTCCCAGATTTCCAAAAAGAACTTCGAATCGTGACTCGTCTGACCACAGAACAGTCTTCCATTTTGCCACACTCCATTTTAAATGATCCCTGGCCCAGTGAAAACGCCTGAGCTTGTGGATCTTGCTTAGAAATGGCTTCTTCTTTGCACTGTAGAGTTTCAGCTGGCAACGGCGGATGGCACGGTGGATTGTGTTCACTGACAATGGTTTCTGGAAGTATTCCTGAGCCCATTCTGTGATTTCCTTTACAGTAGCATTCCTGTTTGTGGTGCAGTGTCGTTTAAGGGCCCGGAGATCACGGGCATCTAGTATGGTTTTACGGCCTTGACCCTTACGCACAGAGATTGTTCCAGATTCTCTGAATCTTCGGATGATGTTATGCACAGTTGATGATGATAGATGCAAAGTCTTTGCAATTTGTCGCTGGGTAACACCTTTCTGATATTGCTCCACTATCTTTCTGCGCAACATTGTGGGAATTGGTGATCCTCTACCCATCTTGGCATCTGAGAGACACTACCACTCTGAGAAGCTCTTTTTATACCCAATCATGTTGCCAATTGACCTAATTAGTGTTAATTGGTCTTCCAGCTTCGTTATGCTCAAATTTACTTTTTCCAGCCCCTTATTGCTACTTGTCCCAACTTTTTGGGGATTTGTTGACACCGTGAAATTTTGAATCAACGTATTTTTCCTTTAAAATGATACATTTACTCGGATTAAACGTTTGATCTGTCATCTACGTTCTATTACAAATAAAATATTGACATTTGCCATCTCCACATCATTGCATTTAGTTTTTATTCACAATTTGTTTAGTGTCCCAACTTTTTTGGAATCTGGTTTGTATATTAAAGTAAAAAAAAAACTGCTGGTCCTGTGTAATTTTAATTTTCTTTTCTTTATTTTTTTTTACTGGGGAACTCCCTTCCCTTGTGGGTCAGTAGTAGCCCATGGAGCACCCACAACCCTAGGGGTGCACTGGAATTTCCTGCCTTGAGAGGACAAGTAGTGGCCCTTGCCTAGTTGCCTAGATTGTTACTGTGCCTGAGCTGATGCTTCTCTTCAGACAGTTTGACTGCATGCGCTCCTGGGCAGGAGTCAGAGGCGAAGTGAGCATGGGCTTCTGGAACATGGATGCCAGTCTCAGGATTCTTCTCTCTCACTTGTTTCCCTGAGGCACTCTGTAAACCAGAGATCAATACAGGTAGTCAGAGAAATCAGATCATTCGGGGTTGCTGTACATCCTGAACTACTAGTTCATTTTTAATGCACCCTGACAGACCCTCCTAAAAGGCAGCCACCAGGACCTCATTATTCCAGAAAACCTCTGAGGAGAGGGTATGAAACTGTACAGCATATTGTTCCACGGTAAGGGTGTTGTGAAGAAGCAGCAAAGAAGAGGCAGCAGGAGCCATCCAACCAGGAAGTTGACCTTAGACTGGTTGGTAGGAAACTGATGAGCTAGAAACTCAAGTGGATAGGGCACAATGCACATTTTTAGAAAACCACAGCAGGACTAAGGGTTTCCCTTATAACTTGGTGGCAGATGCAAATGCTTGTTGGAATCACTAGACCCCAAAGATTATGAAAGTGGTAAAAATGCACTAGTTTGTGGGTGTGAGACAGCAGCAGAAACTGTCAGGGAGTCCAGACTAGCAAAGATGTATTTAGATATTGCATAGGTTGCTCCTGGCATCTGCGCTAATTAGTCAGTTTTTTAAAGAACTTCTGGCAGACCCAACTTGGGTGGGCTATTGTGATCCATGGCTTGATAAAACTGTTATGAAGTGGATGTGAATCCACTATGTCACTTGAACAGATTTGGCTTGAGGCTACTCCTAAGGGCATTATCTAAGTGGCCCCCTTGGTCTTCACCTTTTAAACACTACACAGGGATCTACACTTCACTGCAGGGTAACCACCAGGCCTCTACCTCTTGGAGTAGTCTTTGTTCAAGTGACAGCTCACAAATGGGGGTCAAGAAACCGGGTGTGGAGCATGGAGCGATCAAGCCAAACCATAGTCAGGGACAGGCCAAGGTCAGGTCAGGCAGAGTATGTGTGATCAAATTAGCAGTCTGAGGTCAGAGAAGGCCTACTCAAGGTCAGAACAGAGATGAGGCAGAAGTCGGGTCAGGCAGCTTAGGGTCAAATCTGAGAAACAGGAGGTACACTGGCAAACAAATGTAGATGCAGCACACCTTTGCAGGACACTATGTAAGAGACCCACTGGGTAGGAGGAGGGGAACTCCTGCTTGACTGCCCCACCAACAAACAGGAGCACAGGTGTGGGTAAGAGATGCAGCGTCCGTGCCCATCATGGCGAGAGTAGTGGTGGTGGACATGGACTGCCGACATAACACCAGCTCAACCCAAGATGTTGAAGTTACATGGGTAGAGTGAGATCTAGCATGATAGGTGATAGATCTTGAACACTTGCAGACAGTGTTCTTATTCCATTTTGCTAGGTCATAACTCAATATTCATGGTAAATACTTTTTTGTTAAATTTTTTGGAGTCTTTTAATTTTAATTTTGGCAGTAGTATGCCATTGAAAATTAAAAACTAAATATCTTTCTGTAGCAGTCAACACAAAGAGATAAAATAATAATAATAATCTTTATTTATATAGCACCAACATATTTATCAGCACTTTACAACTGGGTACAAGTGCAAACCAAATTAACCCTTTCAGGACCCTGCCATTTTTCACCAAAAGGACCAGGCCATTTTTTGCTAATCTGACATGTGTCACTTTATGTGGTGATAACTTTAAAACGCTTTTACTTATCCAAGCCATTCTGAGAATGTTTTATCATGACATTTTGTACTTCATGACAGTGGTAAATTTGAGTCAAAATATTTCATTTTTATTTATTAAAAAAATACAAAATTTACCAAGACTTTGGAAAAATTAGCAATTTTCGAAATTTCAATTTCTCTGCTTTTAAAACAGATAGTGATAACTCCTAAAATAGTTATTACTTTACATTTCCCATATGTCTACTTCATGTTTGGATCATTTTGTAATTTACATTTTCTTTTTTTTTGGGACATTAGAAGGCTTAGAAGTTTAGAAGCAAATCTTGAAATATTTCAGAAAATTTCCAAAACCCACTTTTTAAGGACTAGTTCAGGTCTGAAGTCACTTTGTGTGGCTTACATAATAGAAACCACCCATAAATGACCCCATTTTAGAAACTGCACCCCTCATGGTATTCAAAACTGATTTTACTAACTTTATTAACCCTTTAGGTGTTTCACAAGAATTAAAGGAAAATGTAGATGAAATTTCAGAATTTCACTTTTTTGGCAGATTTTCCATTTTAATAATTTTTTTCCAGTAATAAAGTAAGGGTTAACAGCCAAACAAAACTCAATTTTTGCCTTTCAAGCTGTAAGGTGAGCCTATATTCAAGCTTGATAGAAATACACTTTTATGGAAGATGGTCAAAGGTAACAAGAGGAAAAACAAGAGGAGGAACTTAATTTTAAAGTCCCAATAATCACTCAGTAAAGTGAAAAAGATAGATGTTTTAAAAAAAAAACATAAAATGACATTGGGATATTTTAAAACAAGATAAGGTGATAGGTGAAAAATTAATCCAATACCCCAGATTTATTTTTAGGAAGGCAAGGAATCTTGGGAATATAATAACACCTTCTATAAAAAACAGGAAAAAGAACATTATGATGAGTAATCACTATCACCAGAATAACCAAAAAAACTAAAAAAATCATTAAAAAAATCCAAAAAAGCAAAATATGAAGAATGTTTTTTTTTTTTCCCTTGCAAAACATGCCATCTTTTGGAACACAAAAATCTAATCTTTGAAATAAAAAATGAACAAAAAAGCTATAAAATTTAAGAGTCACCTTAACTGTCACACAAGTGTAGTCATCTACTATAACAGATGCCCCTGTGAAAAGGTATATGTGGGGAGGACAAAGCGACCATTGAAAATATGAATTAATGAACATTTAAGAAATAAAAATAAAAAGTTTGTTGGCCCCCCACTCTCACGCCATTATAGTGAAAAACATAAAGGGACCTTCAACGGATCTAGTTTTGGGGCAATTGAACAAATAAAATCTGATTGGAGGGGGGGAGACTATATTAAACTTATGTCCAGAAATGAAAGCAGGTGGATCTACAACCTGGATAGCCTCGCACCTTCGGGACTTAACCAGGATTAGAGCTGTTTGCTTTCCAGTAAATACATGTATGGGCGGAACTTTGGTGATATATGCAAATGAGGAAGAACATCTTTTTCTTTTTCGCTAGGATTTCGTTTATTTCTGGATGGTTATAGCTGTTTTTGAGAATAAAATGCATGGTTTATAGAGGGAGGGACCAGATATATCTCTATATAGAGAGATAAGGATAAAAGGTCCACGTGAAGCAAAAAATTATATTTATCTCCTCATTTGAGCTGATTGCTAGGGAGACGGATGTCTACAAAATCCTAAACACCATCAACTGCATGTATCTCTGATGAAGGAATCCGAGTATTCCAAAACGTGTTTTGGGGGAAGTGTGGACTCAGAGGCACCCGTAGAGCGTGTGACGTCACACTGAATACCCGTCTTCTTGGTTACAGCGTAGCTGCTCCCTGCATGTGCGTGCTACTGGTCGGAGCCGCGCGTTGAGGTTAGAAGAAGCCAAAACTTTTGGATCAGTTCCTATATATCTGTTTGGAGGAGAACAAAGGAAGAAGAATAAAGAATCACCCTATAGCTTGAAATGCAAGTGTATTTTAGTGTACCTTATAATAATATAGTATTGTTTGATACTCAATTAGTCAGCATGGGTTCACGTTTTTGAATTATTTATATATGCACATTATAGCGGGTACTGGCAGTCTACCCAGTTATTTGTGCACCCAGCAGCGACAAAATTGAATCTTGTGGTTCCCGAAGACGGCAGCGCCGGGATCATCTAACTCTTTGTAATTTGAAAACTCAATATTTATTACCCTGATTCTGTAGTTTACAGAAACACCCATATGTGGTCGGTAAACTGCACACGGCAGGGCGCAGAAGGAAAGGAACGCCATATGGTTTTTGGAAGGCAGATTTCACTGGGATAATTTTAAGTTGCCATGTCAGATTTGAAGACCCCAATCATGCACCCCTAGACTCCAAAAAAAAGACCACATTTTGGAAAGTACGGGATAAGGTGGCAGTTTTGTTGGTACTATTTTAGGGGTACATGATTTTTGGTTGCTCTATATTACACTTTTTGTGAGGCAAGTAACAAAAAATAGCTGTTTTGGCAATGTTTTTATTTTTTGTTATTTACAATGTTCATCTGACAGGTTAGATCATGTGCTATTTTTATAGAGCAGGTTTTTACGGATAAGAATACCAAATCTGACATTGTTTGGGTTGTTTGTTTCAGTTTTACATAATAAAGCATTTTTGAAAAAAATAATTTTTTTTGTGTCTCCATAATCTGAAAGCCATAGTTTTTTTTTTTTTTTTTTTTGACGATTGTCTTATGTAGGGGCTAATGTTTTTCGGTATGAGATGACGGTTTGATTGGTATGGTTTTGGGTGCGTATGACTTTTTGATCGCTTGGTATTACACCTTTTGTGATGTAAGGTGACAAAAAATTGCTTTTTTTACACAATTTTTATTAAAAAAGCTGAGGGGTTAGGTCATGTGGTATTTTTATAGAGCAGGTTGTTACAGACGCGGCGATACCTAATATGTTTTTTCATTTATTTTACATTTACACAATAAAAGCATTTTTTAAACAAAAAAAATCATGTTTTAGTGTCTCCATAGTCTGAGAGCCATAGTTTTTTGTTTTTTTTTGGGTGATTGTCTTAGAGAGGGGCTTTTTTGCAGGATGAGGTGACAGTTAGATTACTACTATTTTGGGGGGGCATACGCCTTTTTGATCGCTTGGTGTTGCACTTTTAGTATTGTAATGCATTGGCTGTAAGTGTATTACACAGTGTAATACACTTACAGCTTCTTGGCTGTGAGATCCAGGGGGCTGGATCTCACAGGCTCTCACAGAAGCCAGCCACGATACCTAAAGAAGGAATCAGGCTGCCTTCCCTGCCATCTGGTCCCTGTCCACAGCAGCGCAGGGACCCAATGGCCACCCTGGACCCGGAGGGGACCGCACGTGCCGCGGTCAGCGCTGACGTGGCAGTGCAAGGGTTAATGCGCCGACATCTGTGTTTTCACTAATGCCGGCGCATACAGCAGGGGTCTGGCTATCAGTGACTGCCATACCCCTGCCGCTGATCGGGCGGGCGCAGCACCTGCACCCGCCCGATCAGCCCCACCGTACACATACGGCGCTGGTCCTTAAGTCACGTCCACCAGCGCTGTACATGTACAGTGCGGGTCCTTCAGGGTTAAACATCACATAGTTACAGTACACACTAAGGTTACATTCACAGGACCGTGTGTTTTTTGGGGTCCACAAACTACCATGTGCTGTCCATATTATTTGCTAACCCTTTGACTTCAATGGAATTAGAGTGTCAGTAGGGTGGTCGAACATTGTGAGTAAGGTGGTCTAAACATTGATAGGATAGACACCTTACATCTGGTAGCATTAGAGGCACAGCTTGATAAACCCTCATTTTCATATCCTCCTCCTCAAATTCCAGAGGAGCGTTGCCTGGCCTATAAGACTCCTGGCAGCAATTTAAGGCACTCTCCATAAGGAGATATTGTAATACCCAAATCCTGACCCAGGCTTCTCACCCAGTTAGTCCATCACTCTCTGCTCTGCACTGACGAGGGGCAATCAACCTGAAACAGCTGTCTGCAGATGAGATGTTGCTTAATTATTATCCAAGTTATGTCTCAAGGCCTTTTAAAAGGTTGTCTGTGAAGGTTCTCATTTAGCCAGGTCATGGTATATCTGTAAAGAATAAATCAAGGCAACTGGACTTACTGTTGATTTCTTGAAAACGTTTCACTCGTTCTTCCAACAAGCTTTCTCAATTCTGAGTGACCGTACAAGAATTCTCTGGGAATAAATATGTACCTGAATCACATCTGGTAATTATACCCAGCATTTGGTCAGAGGTCATTATACCCAGCATGGGTCAAAGGTGTTGATTCTATTATCCTAATTGGAGTCAGTAGGTGATAATGACCTCCCAGAGAAAGGTGTCAAGACAGCATTGTATGTGGCAGACCATAGATGTCTAAACCCCCCGCCCTATTCAAGCTTGGCTTCTCCATTTTACGTAAATTGCCTCATTCACACCTCGTTTATACCAATCGGCCTCCTTATCCAAAACACGTACTTGACTGTCTTCAAAGGTGTTGACCTGTTTCTTTTAGATGTAAGTACACGGCTTGAATCTTGACCAGAGGTTATAGCTCTTCTATGCTGAGCCATACGCTGATGTAGTTGTTGTTTTTCTTTGCCGATATACAGTTCTGAGCATTCCTCATTGCACTGGAATGCGTACACAATGTTGTCCACCTTGTGTTTAGGCATTGGGTCTTTTGGGTGAACAGTTGTTGCCTCAGTGTGTTGCTGGGTTTAAAGCAGACAGGGATGTGATGTTTATTAAAAATCCTTTTGAGTTTCTCAGACACCCAGCTACATATGGGATAACCATATTCTTGCGTCTGTCATGACTTCTCGCCCTCACTGGTAGTCTTGGTGCTCTTTCTTCTCCTTCCTTATGTTTTGACAAAGCCCAGTCTGGATACCCACAAGTTTTAAGTGCCCCTCTGAGGAGTTTGAATTCCTTGGCCTCTGTGCTGGTGGGGATTTTCTCTGCCGGTGGTCTGGATGACTCCCACAGCTGGGTATAATTACCAGATGTTGATTCAGTTACATATTTATTCCCAGAGAATTCTCTGTACAGTCACTCAGAATTGAGAAAGCTCGTTGGAAGAACGAGGTTGAAACGTTTTCAAGAAATCTACAGTAAGTCCAGTTGCCTTGATTTATTCTTTACAGATATACTTTTAAAAGGTTGAACATTGACTTATAGGATAGCTACAGTACCTTACATCTGGTAGCACTTAGAGGCAGAGCTTGCTAGAGTTCACTTACATACAGGTTCCTGGGGCGGTAGACAGAAATGAGGGAAAAATGTAGGGAGTTGCAGTACTGTGGAGAGCTTTGTGGGTGAGAGTGATAAGTTAGAATTGAGTTTGAAGTGGAAGAGTTTAGTCAGAGGAGAATGAATTAGAGCAACAAAAGGCATTTTGTCAATTTCTACTGTGATAAAAGGGCAGATTCTGGATATGTTTTTGGAGTGTAGGTGACATGAGCATGCCAGTGATTGGATATAAGGAATCCCAAGAAATATCTGCCCAGGTTATGGTAGTATCCACAGACTAAAATTAAAATATCAAGTTTAGGTAGGTTAATACATGGCGGGAAAGACAAGAAGTTCCGTTTTTCAGGTAGAGAGAGGACATGATGAATAGAGACAGTGGTGTTTTGTAGTATTCTGGGGTGATGTTCACAGGAAGAAGTACATCATTAACAATAATATACAATGCACCAGATATTAATGTCAGATTGCTTAAAAATTCGGCATGTACTGTAGTTATTTCTCAGGCAGATATGTAAATGATTACAGGTGTGATCTGATTGGAGACTGGGTCTTGCCACAAGAGGGTGTAAAAGTGCTTCCCCCGCTCCCCTATAAAAAGGCTCTCAGAGGTTACTTTTGGTTAGTGTACCTGTGAGAGATCATTGACTGCTAAACATGCCTCTACATCCCATGACCCAGTGACATGACACAAGGGTGTCATGTCATGTTGTGGCTAGTCATTGGAAGCAGGAGTCATGTAACTCGTGTCACACCGGATAGTGACAACGGAGAGTGGTGATGGAGCTGGCACCCAGCTGCGGGGATCAGGTATAAATACCACCAGAGGTATGGCAATGCTGGGAAAGGGGGTGGCTGTGGCAGTTTAGAAAAGGTCCTAGCAGTGAACAACCCATGTAATGAAGCTACAGATGTAAATAATTAAGTCTGCCTGACAAATAATAAACACAAATGATAATAATTTGTACATCTATGATAATAATTACTTTTGACATTAGTAAATCTGTTCCATATATTGTACACGTTGGGAATTTTCTCTTCCTACATTCTTGACATACTGTATAATAATTTCCCATGTGTATACATAATTATAGTGAGTGAGCTATTAGAATGACTTTTTACTGTTCTGACAACAGCAGCATGTAGCCTGCTGCTTTATGTTTGTGTAACTGATAAATGTCAGAACATTTCTCTTTATATATTACACCTGTGTGTACGGTCAGTCCTGTCATCTGGTGACTAGGGTGAGCGAACACCTGGATGTTCGGGTTCGAGAAGTTCGGCCGAACTTCCCGGAAATGTTCGGGTTCGGGATCCGAACCCGACCCGAACTTCGTCCCGAACCCGAGCCCCATTGAAGTCAATGGGGACCCGAACTTTTCGGCACTAAAAAGGCTGTTAAAACAGCCCAGGAAAGGGCTAGAGGGCTGCAAATGGCAGCAAAATGTAGTTAAATCCCCTGCAAACAAATGTGGATAGGGAAATGAATTAAAATAAAAATAAAATAAATAAAAATTAACCAATATCAATTGGAGAGAGGTCCATAGCAGAGAATCAGGCTTCATGTCAGCAGAGAATCAGTCTTCATGTCATAGCAGAAAATCAGGCTTCACGTCACCCAAAACTGGAACAGTCCATTGTCAGATATTTAGGCCCTGGCACCCAGGCAGAGGAGAGAGGTCCCATAACATAGAATCTGGCTTGATGTCAGCAGAGAATCAGTCTTCATGTCATAGCAGAGAATCAGGCTTCATGTCATAGCAGAGAATCAGGCTTCATGTCATAGCAGAGAATCAGCTTCACGTCACCACCACTGGAACAGTCCATTGTCAGATATTTAGGCCCAGGCACCCAGGCAGAGGAGAGAGGTCCCATAGCAGAGAAATCTGGCTTCATGTCAGCAGAGAATCAGTCTTCATGTCATAGCAGAGAATCAGGCTTCACGTCACCCACCACTGGAACAGTCCATTGTCAGATATTTAGGCCCAGGCACCCAGGCAGAGGAGAGAGGTCCCATAGCAGAGATTCAGGTTCATGTCAGCAGGAGAATCAGTCTTCATGTCATAGCAGAGAATCATGCTTCACGTCACCCAACATTGAAACAGTCCATTGTCATATAATTTAGGCCCCGGCCACCCAAGACAGAGGAGAGAGGTCCCATAACATAGAATCTGGCTTCATGTCAGCAGAGAATCAGTCTTCATGTCATAGCAGAGAATCAGGCTTCATGTCCCCCACCACTGGACAGGCCACTGTCACATATTTTAGGCCCCCGGCACCCAGACAGAGGAGAGAGGTCCCATAACATAGAATCTGGCTTCATGTCAGCAGAGAATCAGTCTTCATGTCATAGCAGAGAATCATAATTCACATCACCCAAAATTGGAACAGTCCATTGTCATATAATTTAGGCCCCGGCACCCAGACAGAGGAGAGAGGTCCCATAGCAGAGAATTGGCTTCATGTCAGCAGAGAATCAGTCATCATGTCTAGCAGAGAATCATGCTTCCCGTCACCCACCACTGGAACAGTCCATTGTCACATATTTAGGCCCAGGCACCCAGGCAGAGGAGAGAAGTCCCATAGCAGAGAATCTGGCTTATGTCAGCAGAGAATCAGTCTTCATGTCATAGCAGAGAATCATGCTTCACATCACCCAACATTTGGAACAGTCCATTTGTCATATAATTTAGGCCCCGGCACCCAGACAGAGGAGAGAGATCCATAACAGAGATTCAGGCTTCATGTCAGCGACTCAGCAGAGAATCAGTCTTCATGTCCTAGCAGAGAATCAGGCTTCCATGTCACCCACCACTGGAACA
The DNA here is from genome assembly GCF_905171765.1 of Bufo bufo. Taxonomy (NCBI): domain Eukaryota; kingdom Metazoa; phylum Chordata; class Amphibia; order Anura; family Bufonidae; genus Bufo; species Bufo bufo. Next base: position 200,936,617 of record NC_053392.1, on the reverse strand, counting down.
GGCCACTGTCAGATATTTTTGGGCCCGGCACCAGACAGAGGAGAGGTTCATTCAACTTTTGGGTTGCCCCGCAATATAATGGTAAAATGAAAATAAAAATAGGATTGAATGAGGAAGTGCCCTGGAGTACAATTAATATATGGTTAATGGGAGGTAGTTAATGTCTAATCTGCACAAGGATGGACAGGTCCTGTGGGATCCACGCCTGGTTCATTTTTATGAACGTCAGCTTGTCCACATTGGCTGTAGACAGGCCGGCTGCGTTTGTCTGTAATGACGCCCCCTGCTGTGCTGAATACACGTTCAGACAAAACGCTGGCCGCCGGGCAGGCCAGCACCTCCAAGGCATAAAAGGCTAGCTCTGCCACGTGGACAATTTGGAGACCCAGAAGTTGAATGGGGCCGAACCATCATTTAGTACGTGGAGGGGTGTGCACAGGTTACTGTTCCACCATGTTAGTGAAATGTTGCCTCCTGCTAACACGTACCGTATCAGGGTGGTGGTGCAGTTAGCTGTGGCGTGGTGACAAAACTTTTCCACATCTCTGCCATGCTAACCCTGCCCTCAGAGGAGCTGGCTGTGACACAGCTGCGTTAGCGACCTCTTGCTCCACCTCTGCCTTCGCCTTTGGCTTCCACTTGTTCCCCCTGTGACATTTGGGAATGCTCTCAGTAGCGCGACTACCACGCGTGCTTGTACTCGCGCATCTTCCTATCACGCTCCAGGGCAGGAAGTAAGGTGGGCACATTGGCTTTGTACCGTGGATCCAGCAGGGTGGCAACCCAGTAGTCCGCACACGTTAAATGTGGGCAACTCTGCTGTCGTTGCGCAGGCACTGCAGCATGTAGTCGCTCATGTGTGCCAGGCTGCCCCAGAGGTAAGGACAGCTGTCCTCTGTGGGAGGCGTATCGTCATCGTCCTGCGTTTCCCCCCAGCCACGCACCAGTGATGGGCCCGAGCTGCGTTGGGTGCTCCCTCTTTGTCTTTTGCTACGCTGTTGCTCGGTCTCACCACTGCCTCTTCCTCCGAACTGTGAAAGTCAGTGGCACAACCTTCATTCCATGTGGGGTCTAGGACCTCATCGTCCCCTGCATCGTCTTCATCCCTGACCTCCTGTTCAGTCTGCACACTGCAGAAAGACCGCAGCAGTTGGAACCTGTGTTTCGTCATCATCAGAGACGTGCTGAGGTGGTATTCCCATGTCCTCATCATCAGGAAACATAAGTGGTTGTGCGTTAGTGCATTCTATGTCTTCCACCGCTGGGGAAAGGGCTAGGTGGATGCCCTTGGGAAACCCTGCCCAGCAGAGTCTTCAAACCAGCATAAGAGACTGCTGCCATAACTTGAGGCTCAGACAGTTTCCCTGATATGCCTGGGGGTGATGTGACAGACTGATGGCTTGGTTTTCATGCGCCATCTGTGCGCTTTCTGCAGAAGACTGGGTGGAAGATAATGTGAACGTGCTGGATCCACTGTCGGCCACCAATTGACTAATGCCTGTACCTGCTCAGGCCTTACCATCCTTAGAACGGCATTGGGCCCCACCAAATATCCCTGTAAATTCTGGCGGCTACTGGGGACCTGAGGTAGTTGGTACACTAGGACGTGTGGCTGTGGCAGAACGGCACCTCCTCTCCCAGCACTAGAGGTCTACTAACACCACCATGTCCGCGTCGCGTCCCTTACTAGATGTTTTCCTCATTGTTTACCGTTCACCACAATAAGAAAAATATTATTTGGCCCAATGTATTGAATCAAATTCAGGCCTTTTTTTTTACAGACACCTAACACTATCTGGCTATCTATTTAGGTACCGTATTACACTAATACAGGCACAGCAGTAATGACAGATTTAGCTGAATATAGGCCTATTTTTTAGGCGCTGGGTGACAGGTATACGTTTACGGACAGAATTAGACTTGGATATGCACAGTAGCGTGTGTGTGAAGTTATTGAGAATGACCCTATCAGCACCTTGAATCTAATATACCCTTTAGGGATAGATTAAAGTAGGCCTGATACAGCAGAAACCACTAATTTAGAAAATTGCTAGGGTTGGAATTGTATTTCAACCCAGAACAAAAACTGTGCTTTGACGGACACAAAATAACTCGAGCAGCTACAGCAATAGCCACAGATTTAAGCTGAATAAAAATTTGAGGCCTATTATTTAGGCGCTGGGTGACAGGTATACGTTTACGGACAGAATTAGACTGGATATGCACAGTAGCATGTGTGTGAAGTTATTGAGAATGACCCTATCAGCACCTTGAATCTAATTTACCCTTTTAAGGGATAGATTTAAATAACCACACTATTGATGGTTAAATGGACTTGGTGGCAGCTTGCCCTGATGTAGGATATAGCCAAAAAATAACCCACACTATTGATGTTTAAATGGACTTGGTGGCAGCTAGCCCTGATGTAGGATATAGCCAAAAAATAACCACACTATTGATGGTTAAATGGACTTGGTGGCAGCTTGCCCTTGATGTAGGATATAGCCAAAAAATAACCACACTATTGATGGTTAAATGGACTTGGTGGCAGCATGTGCTGGCGCACCACAAGCCGCAAAATGGCCGCCGCTCACCCCAGAAAAAGTGACTGAAAAACGCTCTGTGCAGCCTAAAACATGAGCAATTGAATAGCAGCAGTTCAATGATCCACAGCTGTAGATCGATCACTGTCTTAAGTGTTTTTGGAGGAGTTAATCACTGCTAATCTCGCCCCTAACGTCGCAAGCTGCAACCTCTCCCTACACTTGTAACAGCAGAGTGACGTGCAGCGCTACGTGTCCCAAGCTTATATAGAGGCTGGGTCACATGCTGCACTGGCCAATCACAGCCCATGCCAATAGTAGGCATGGCTGTGATGGCCTCTTGGGGAAAGTAGTATGACGCTTGTAGATTGGCTGCTTTGCAGCCTTTTAAAAAAGCGCCAAGAAGCGCCGAACCCGAACCCGGACTTTTACGAAAATGATTCGGGTTCGGGTCCGTGTCACGGACCACCCCCCAAAATTCGGTACGAACCCGAACTATACAGTTCGGGTTCGCTCATCCATACTGGTGACACCACACTATCTGCCATACCGCAACAACAACTTTCCATTATGCCGAATTGAATACCAGATTGTTATTAGGTTATAATTATTACTTTATTTCTGATGTCTCTTTTGGGCAGTTTGAGGTTTGAATAACAAACCATTTACTATCTTAAAGGGAAAGTGTTATCCGAGACTAAATCAGACCACAAGACGTGACAGACTCACAGTGGTGATGATACTCACCTGGTCTCCACCGCTGGAATTATTCTGTGTGTGGCTCCTGGACTGGCCACTTCCGCTCTCCTCTGAGCTGATATCTGTATCTGTTGACAAGGGACATGTGACCACTGCAACCAATAACTGGCAGCAGAGGTGACCTGCTCCTTTTACGCCACACATTTCATGATAATGACTTTTTGTTTCTGCAGGCAATCTAATGCATTTAGTACATATATACTGTATAATGTATTATTGAAGGCCAACACTGAATAGCAAAGCAAGTTCAATGTTTGCAAAAATAGTCACAAGGCTTTGAGTTTTTAAATGCAATAATAAAAAAAGATGGAATTTTACAAGAACAATGATAGCAAGCAATTACAATGACCAAAGGAAGAAATGTAATTGTATTTTTCCAATTGATGAGATGCCCCTGCCCATAAGACACATCTAGATTTTAGATGAGGAAAATAAGAAAAAGAAATACATTTTTCATCAGATCTCAGATCGGACCCCCAGTGTTAATGAGACCTCAGATCAGACTCTCAATGTTAACCAGACCTCAGATTAGAGCCCCAATGATAATCAGATTCCAGATCAGACCACCAATCAGACCTCAGATCATACCCCAATCAGATCTCAGATCAGACACTCAATGTTAATCAGACCTAAGATCAGACAAAAAAAAATAATCAACTCACGGCTCCTGCTTCGAACACCACCGCCACTACGGAGATCCAGTGCTCTTCCCGCTGTGCTGTGACCCAATGTTGTACAGCATGAGTTCAGAGAGCAAGCCTAATGTCCTCAGGTTGTGCACGAGTCTCAGCAGAGCACAGCACTGGCATACAAAGACCAGGGAGCGGTAAATACTGCCAGCACAAGGAGCGCTGTATTCACAGCTCCCTGGTTCCTATGTTACTAATGAGCACTTCCATAATGGAAGCGCTTAGTAGTTATCATTGAACAAAGGTGCACTGGGGGAAAAAGTGTGTCTTATAGAAATAAAAATATGGTAACTATGCAAACAAATATAGGCATAAATTTGGACAATGTCCTTAGAGTGGACCCATAACCTCTCCTGGCATGTGTGTTTTAGAAGTACCTTACATCCTCCTTGTAATAAAAAATTCTGAGGCATCTATTCTTATGACTCTATGATGTTCTGTTCCTTTATTATCCTGCTAAAAGTTATGAATGAATTGCCAGCAGTGTGCAATGAGATTCTAAATGAGTGCTACCAGTCGGGAGGGACCCTGCACAGTCTGGCACTATCCAATCACTGCTGCCAGTGTCCGGTTTAATGGAAAGTACCTACATTATTATTTAAATCAAGTTTTTGTGTTAAAGTGGTCCTCCAGGCATTATGAATAATACAAGCAGTCCTCGGACCTGTTGAAGTTTAGTGAATATTTCTGCAGCACTTCCGGGCTCTTCCACCTGGTTCTTAACTGGATGTGTGAGCTTCATTTCCTGTTCAGCTGCATTTACTGCTATGAAGATAAACAGAAAAAGAAGTGCACACATTCGGTTGGGACCTGAGCAGAAGAGCTCACAGCCTGTGCGATAGCAACTGATATGGCGACATTGGTATGGCAGCGGACAGGTAAGGATCTTTCTTCAACAGGTAGAAGGAATTCTTGTATTTTTCAGAATGCCCGGAGAACCCATTTAAAAAGGATATTTCTGTTTAAGATATCATCTCTAAACAGGCTATATCGTAAATGTCTGATAGATGAGATCCCACTTCTGGGACCTACACATAATGTCATAAAAACGGTCCTGTCTGATGAGGTGCCAAACAAATTTTGATAGAGAATGAACAGAGAGATATGCATCTGCACTCCTGAGCGCATGAAGTGCTCTGCTCGAGCTGGAGCTGCTCAATGCTGATTTTGTGTTTTCTAATCATTCACATAGAAGGATTCTGATACAAGAAGTTGTGTTATGAAGCATGTTCCCTTTAAGAGGTTACAGTGCCTGTATGTGAAGATGGTTATGTGTGGATAGATCTCAGCACATACCAGCTTTTGTACTTTCATTGTTCTCAGGAGCTTCTGTCAATCATGTTTCTTGTAAAAAAAAAAACTGTAGGAAACAGAAGAACGATGTTCTCATGTTTATAGAAGGCAAATTATAGATGCCTAAAATGCCATGTACCCAGCTATAGACTCTGTAACATGATGAAAGGTGACTTTTTCCGATTGACTAGCAGAAGGACCCGGCTTCGCAATGGTATATTTCATTTATTTCATTTAATGTTTGTGTGTGTTATTAAAAGATATCAACAGTATCCACTATAACCGTGACATCTACAGTACCCCTACCCTTAACACTGACCTTCATAGCGGACCGTCCCCTTAACTGTGACCTACACCGTTCCCTGTCCCCTTAACAGTGACCTCCACAGCAGCCCGCCCCTTTAACAGTTTTAACCATGACCTCCACAGTGGCCGCCCCTTTATTAGTGACCTCCACAGTACCCCATCTCCTTAACAGTGATTTCCACAACACCCCGTCCCCTTAACAGTGGCCTCTACAGCAATCTGCCCTTAACACTGACCTCCATAGCAGACCGTCCCCTTAACTGTGACCTCCACAGCAGCCTGCCCCTAGGGTGGCAAGAGGTCCAGTTTTAGGCTGGACAGTCCGGCTTTCCGACTCCCTGTTCTCCATTCGGCACAGGGCCTGGACGGACACAGGGATGTCCTTTGGAACAGCTCACTCTCAGACAGCAGCACTGTGCTGTCTGAGCGTGAGCTGCAGGGAGAAAGTCACCCTCACTCCCACCCCTGCAGCTGACAGAAGTTGATTTTTACCTTTTCAATCCCGTCAGCTGTGGAGTGGGAGGGGGCGTGGTCTAACCGGGTCGGGGGGTGGCTTAGCGAGGCCAGGGGTGGGGTTTTTAAGTCCATCTTTTGAGGGTGGCCATTCAGGCCCCCCTAACTTTGACCACCACAGCACCCCGCTCCCTTAAAAGTGTCATCCACAGCGCCCTGCCCCTTTAAAGATGACCTACAGCAGTGAAGAAAAATGGTTGGGTTGTTATGGAAACCTGGTGTAAAACTGTGTGTATGTGGAGACTAAGGGCCTGCAAGCTTCTATTGGCTGATAAGAGTCACGTGACCAGACTTCTATTGGCTAATGCATTTTTTAAGAATATCTCAGGAACGGTATGCGCTAGAGAGCTGAGACCCGGTCTAAAACCTTCCCGGACACCTATTATACCTGTATGCCAAATTTCGTGATTGTAAATGTAACGGTGCGGATTCCATTAGTGGACATAAACACATACACTCAGCTTTATATATTAGATGATTTCAATAGAATAGATAGATAAAGGCAGGGCTTTTTTGCTGAGAGATTCCATTTGATAAAGCAGATACACAATAGGAATCCACTAGATATTGTGAGAAGGGTATCGTTTGGGAGAACCTATATCTGTCATTGAAACAGTTAAACTATGGGTGGTAAGCCTTGGGTGTGTCTCTGGGAATCGAAAGGTTAATCCAGACACAGGATAAGCAGGGTTGATAGCCTGTTTTGTCTATGTTAGCCATAGTTAACATAGACAAATTGTAAAATATATACTGGGACTTGCTTATACTGGAGTGAGTAAGGTTGACAGTGGGACGCTCACTCCACCCGGGCTTCGGTCCTGGCTTTCCTTAGCCCACAGCTGCGGGTCACATGGGTCATTAGGGCCTAATTTAAAGCTCAGTGTAGAGCTGAGCAGTGTGGCCATACCTGGAGAAGCTGACTGCTGAACTACAGAAGGTATTGCATGTGCCACCCAATACTTTCCATTTGTAGCTGGTCCCATGTATAGCCAGGGACTGTCTTGTTGTATTAGGTACTTGCTCAGCCGAGCAGGGTTTGTTTGTTTAAGCCTATTTGTTAAGGCTATGCTTATGTTTAAATATATTTGTGGTCGAGGCTACAGAGAATAGGATATGCTGGCTGAGGGGGGGGAAGAGGCTTAGTAAGGAAACTAACTGATGGCTGGTGGTGTGCCCTTAGCCATGAGCGCGGGTAGGCCTATAAAGGGGGCAAAAAAAAACAACTTAGGAGAATATATATATATATATATTTTTTTTTTTTTATTGTAATTTCAAAGAGCATGCAAGCTCAAAGGGCCAGATGACAAAAGGCTTTTGATATCTCAGCATGAGGATTAGGAATGTACCGGGAAAAACAGCAGGACTTCCAACGACCCATTTTCTTAATGACATGTCCGGGCACCCCGTGCTTCGAAGCCGCGGAGGCAGCTCCGATTCTGAAGGAATGCCCGGATATGGCGGCAGGATCGAAGCCTAGGCCGGAGGCTAAGGACCGTACGTGGAAAATGAACTGGAAGGACAGTTCTTGAAAGGAAGCAGGGGACTGTCGGCCGGAGCGTCGCCCAATACCGTAAGAAGTTTTCTGAGGACTTGGACTGGGCACCAAGCGTTTCGAAATACTTAATGATCACTGGAGGACCTGTTTGGGAGGTTTTTGAAGATGGGAGACGGAAGATAAAATGGTTGTGCTGCCATTCTAGCTGGCCCTTTGACGGTCCCCTGTTTCTAGAGGAGGTGCTGGTAAACTCTTCTGGTCTCAGGAAGCCGTAAAACTTAAATATATGGCGGCTTTGATGATGATGCTAGAGTATGGCCCAAAAGGATTCCCGTCTAGTGAGGTGGACAGTTTCCTGAAAAGGTCACCTGATACCGGCTGCCTGACGGGGGTGGTCTCCTTACTAGATTTCTGAATACCCCTGAGGGTAGCTTTAACTGCATGGGAAGAGAATATTGACGCGCTACCAGGGCACTCTAGCATGGAATAATGCTGTACTCCCGACAGGTACAATCTAATGGTGCTATAGGAAAACTTGACTTCCGTGTGACAATAAGCCAGGAATGCAAGAATGTAGGAGATTTTGTCGGTGTTGTTCCCGGGATAAGAAAGTGAAAATTTGGTGAAAACTTTCTATGCGGTTCTGTAATTTCTGGCTGTATTGGCCGACAGGGATTTGTGGATGAGGGCCTTGGCGACTGTGAGGTGCATGCTCAGTCCATTGTCAGTGGGAGGCTGCGGCGTCTGAAGGGACAGTGGGAAAGGTGGGATTCCATTGTGGCACAAACAGGGAAACACCGTTCCATTGGGACAAGAATTCGTCCCACATGGACAGGTCGGCTAGGGCCTGGGAGTCCGGGTGCACTGGGGAGTCCTGGTCTACGGCCATGGGCGATAGCTGGGGAAACCTAGGGATGAGGGCCCTACCTTGGGGAGGAGGGCGGGGAAGTTGAATCGTGGCAAAGCATCGGCTGCTAGATTCTTGGAACCCTGAATATGTTGACAGAGGAAATGGAAGTTTTGACACATGGAGAGCCAGACCAGTTTGCGTACAAAAGACATAACACTGGGCAGCGAGACCTGGTTAGTGAGACAGGCAGTGATATTGACTACGAGGCCTGATCTGGGAGGCCACTTTATCCTGAAATTTGAGCTACGTGGCCTGCGACGTAGCAGGAGAGAAATTAATAAACGTAAACCTACCGATGTGGCAGGTTGTCCCTATGCGAATTGACTATGAGACCTGGCTGGAGAGGCCGGCGGCAACAGAGCCTGATCTGGGAGGGCCGCTTTATCCTAAAATTTCAGCTACGTGGCCTGTGACGTAACAGCAAGAAATTAAAAAACTAAACCTATCAACGTAGCAAGGTTGTCCATATGCGATTGACTATGAGACCTGGCGGGAGAGGCAGGCGGCAACAGAGGCGTGGCCTGGGTGACCGGTTGATCCTAAAATTTGATCTACATGGCCTGGATCGTAACAGGCGAGAAATTAAAAAACGGAAACCTACCGACGTGGCAGGTTGTCCCTATGCGAATTGACTATGAGGCTTTGGCTGGAGAGGCCGGCGACAACAGAGGCACGGCCTGGGTGGCTGGTTGATCCTAAAATTTTGAGCTATGTGGCCTGGGTCGTAACAGGCTGAGAAATTTATAAACTTAAAAACCTACCGACGTGGCAGGATGTCCCTATGCGAATTGACTACAAGGCCTGATTGTTGTGGCAAGGCGGTGGCCGAGGCCTGGCTTGGTTGGGCAGGATTATCCTGAAGATATGAACTACAAGGCCTGTGACGAACCAGGCGAGATACCAAAAACGTAAACCTGGCCGACCGCTGGCAGGTTGGCCCTAGAACGAATTAGACTGTATGGCCTGAGTGAGTAGCGAATAGATAGAGAACACGGGACCTGGCAGTGTGGCAGGCTAATGCTAGAGGAAGCAGATTAGATTTGTTAGTGTGACCAGATACTAAAAAGCGTGAACCTGTGCAGAGGCGACATGTGGAGCCGCAGAGGGAACCGGGTACTTTGAACCTAAGTGAGGAGGTAAATAGAGGAGGTTCGCTGAACCTGGCGTGGAGGACAATGGGGCTGCGAGGCTGGATGCAATAGGTAACGTGTGCAAGAGTAAGTAGGTAGAGACAGGCGAGAGCAGGAAGTAGGCTGATGCTAGAGGAAGCGATTAGATTTGTTAGTGTGACCAGATACTAAAAAGCGTGAACCTGTGCAGAGGCGACATGTGGAGCCGCAGAGGGAACCGTACTTTGAACCTAAGTGAGGAGGTAAAATAGGAGGTTCGCTGAACCTGGCGTGGAGGACAATGGGCTGCGAGGCTGGATGCAAAAGGTAACGTGTGCAAGAGTAAGTAGGTAGAGACAGGCGAGAGCAGGAAGTAGGCTGATGCTAGAGGAAGCAGATTAGATTTGTTAGTGTGACCAGATACTAAAAAGCGTGAACCTGTGCAGAGGCGACATGTGGAGCCGCAGAGGGAACCGTACTTTGAACCTAAGTGAGGAGGTAAATAGAGGAGGTTCGCAGAACCTGGCGTGGAGGACAAAGGGCTGCGAGGCTGGATGCAATAGGTAACGTGTGCAAGAGTAAGTAGGTAGAGACAGGCGAGAGCAGGAAGTAACGTGTAGCGACGACTGGAAGGGGAATCCGGCGGGCTCAAGCGAGCGGAACCGCGGACTCACCCTCCACCAGACAGGTAACATTTTTAGGAAGTTTAGTACTAGTAAGTAAGTTTAGTAAGTTTTTTTTTTTTAACATGGATACATATATACATATACACCACAAATATATATTATTTAGCTCTTTCTTATTTATTTTATATGTACACACCATAAACAGTATATACACCCATATATACACTCACCTAAAGATTATTAGGAACACCTGTTCTATTTCTCATTAATGCAATTATCTAGTCAACCAATCACATGCAGATGCTTCAATGCATTTAGGGGTGTGGTCCTGGTCAAGACAATCTCCTGAACTCCAAACTGAATGTCAGAATGGGAAAGAAAGGTGATTTAAGCAATTTTGAGCATGGCATGCTTGTTGGTGCCAGACGGGCCGGTCTGAGTATTTCAGTCTGCTCAGTTACTGGATATTCACGCACACCATTTCTAGGTTTACAAAGAATGGTGTGAAAAGGGAAAAACATCCAGTATGCGGCAGTCCAGTGGGCAAAAATGCCTTGTGGATGCTAGAGGTCAGGGAGAATGGGCCGACTGATTCAAGCTGATAGAAGAACAACGTTGACTGAATAACCACTCGTTACAACCGAGGTATGCAGCAAAGCATTTGTGAAGCCACAACACGCACAACCTTGAGGCGGATGGGGCTACAACAGCAGAAGACTCCACCGGGTACCACTCATCTCCACTACAAATAGGAAAAAGAGGCTACAATTTGCACGAGCTCACCAAAATTAGACTGTTGAAGACTGGAAAAATGTTTGCCTGGTCTGATGAGTCTCGATTTCTGTTGAGACATTCAAATGGTAGAGTCCGAATTTGGCGTAAAACAGAATGAGAAACATGTATCCATCCTCTGATGGCTACTCCAGCAAGATAATGCACCATGTCACAAAGCTCGAATCATTTCAAATTGGTTTCTTGAACATGACAATGAGTTCACTGTACTAAAATGGCCCCCACAGTCACCAGATCTCAACCCAATAGAGCATCTTTGGGATGTGGAGGAACGGGAGCTTCGTGCCCTGGATGTGCATCCCTCAAATCTCCATCAACTGCAAGATGCTATCCTATCAATATGGGCCAACATTTCTAAAGAATGCTATCAGCACCTTGTTGAATCAATGCCACGTAGAATTAAGGCAGTTCTGAAGGCAAAAGGGGGTCCAACACCGTATTAGTATGGTGTTCCTAATAATTCTTTAGGCGAGTGTATATCTTTATTTTTTTTAATTTTTTTTTAAACCATTTGTTTTTATTTCGGTTTTGCCAAAAGTACATACATTAGTTCAATTACATTTTTCTCACATCAATGTAAATTACATAAATGTTACAATGTACAGTTGATCTTTTAGTGCATATCATGATGTAACACCTGTGTTCTCTTTACTGATTAGCTGTAATGTACCTGTTAATGAATATTTTAATAAACAAACATTGTGATGAACTTTCCATGAACTGTCCCCCCCTTCCATCCCCATCTATGCTACCCTTCCTCCCCCTTCAGTGTATGCATATACTGCGATCCTTACACCAGGACACTTTGAGGTCCACGTATCACAAATTTCAAGAAACTTCAAGAAACTAATGGTATTCTTACTGTAAGAACAAAGAGTGCCAAGGGTCTGATGGGTTCAGTTTCAAAAACCATTCCGTATGTAGGAATGGCCGCACCACTTCCCGTCCTTCCTCTAATCGTGAAAAAAGCTGAATGTATGGCCTCCATTTCCCAAAAAAAGATTTCGTTAGCTTGGATTTATGGTATTCTGTTTCAATTTTCTCCAAGTTTAGACATTTCTTAATGTCTTGAACAGTTTCTGATACAGGGGGGGGACATTTCCTAGTACCAGTGCCTTAGAAGGCTCCTCTTGGCTGCTAAAATTACCACATGTGTCACTGGGGGAAATTTTGGCCTTCGCTGTTTCTGTTTGTTTTGTGGAATAAGAATAATGTTGGACCTAAAGGGAGTGTTACCCCCCATTTGTGCTTGATTTCATGTACGAAGCTCTCCCAGAATTCCTTCACCTTCGGGCAAGACCACAGACCATGCAGAACATCTGTATTTGATAATTGACATTTTGGACAGTGTGTGATACGGCCCACGTTTATTTTCATTGGATCTCTGGGGGTATGGAAGCCATATATCGCTTTGTGTATTATTTTATATTGAGTCTCTCTCCATATCTAGTTGCCTACCCATTTACACACCTTTCCCCATCCCTCCACTATGTCTCTGGAGAGGTCTAGCTCTGGAAACTCGCGGAGCCAACCCTGGAACAGGTGCAGCGTCTCCCCTCCGGGATACTACCCTCGTTCATCGCCCCATATATTTGGGCTAGGGAAGATATCGAGTATCTGATCCCACTAAGGAGTCAAAAGGGTTGATTCTCTTTTCTTTTGAAATATCTTGCACTCTGGATTTCAAGAAAGCCAGCAGTTGGTGAAAAGCTAAAAAATGGGAGCTTGGGATGTTGTATAATGTCTGGATCTCCTCAAAGTTCATATATCTATTTTCCACTGATCCCTACACTTCTCCATCTGATAAACTGCTTGTTTATTGCGAACGCACAAAATTCTGGGTGGGTCCATATTTTCATGTATTTGGATAAACGTACCGGTAGTGGAATAATTGTCTAAACCGCTTTCCACGCAGCAATTGTATCTCGCAGCAATATACACTGCTCAAAAAAATAAAGGGAACACAAAAATAACACATCTGAGTTAATTAAATATTCTTCTGAAATACTTTGTTCTTTACATAGTTGAATGTGCTGACAACAAAATCACACAAAAATTAAAAATGGAAATCAAATTTTTCAACCCATGGAGGTCTGGATTTGGAGTCACACTCAAAATTAAAGTGGAAAAACACACTACAGGCTGATCCAACTTTGATGTAATGTCCTTAAAACAAGTCAAAATGAGGCTCAGTAGTGTGTGTGGCCTCCACGTGCCTGTATGACCTCCTACAATGCCTGTGCATGCTCCTGATGAGGTGGCGACGGTCTCCTGAGGATCTCCTCCCAGACCTGGACTAAAGCATCTGCCAACTCCTGGACAGTCTGTGGTGCAACGTGAACGTTGGTGGATAGAGCGAGACATGATGTCCCAGATGTGCTCAATTGGATTCAGGTCTGGGGAACGTGCGGGCCAGTCCATAGCATCAATGCCTTCGTCTTGCAGGAACTGCTGACACACTCAGCCACATGAGGTCTAGCATTGTCTTGCATTAGGAGGAACCCAGGGCCAACCGCACCAGCATATGGTCTCACAAGGGGTCTGAGGATCTCATCTTGGTACCTAATGGCAGTCAGGCTACCTCTGGCGAGCACATGGAGGGCTGTGCGGCCCTCCAAAGAAATGCCACCCCCACACCATTACTGACCCAATGCCAAACCGGTCATGCTGGAGGATGTTGCAGGCAGCAGAACGTTCTCCACGGCGTCTCCAGACTCTGTCACGTCTAAAGAAGATACAGGCGGCACTCCGCTGTCAGTGATGCGGTGCGCGTGTCCAGGGAAGATCCGCATGTACTTGTATGGAAAGGACCGGCACTCGCTCTGGTAATAATTTTCAAGTCATTTTAATGGTCACATACAAGTGGTAAGTAACGCGTTTTGGCTACTATGAGCCTTTGTCAAACTGTCACGTCTGTCACATGTGCTCTGTGTGAATCTGCTTTCATCTGTGAAGAGCACAGGGCGCCAGTGGCGAATTTGCCAATCTTGGTGTTCTCTGGCAAATGCCAAACGTCCTGCACGGTGTTGCGCTGTAAGCACAACCCCCACCTGTGGACGTCGGGCCCTCATATCACCCTCATGGAGTCTGTTTCTGACCGTTTGAGCAGACACATGCACATTTGTGGCCTGCTGGAGGTCATTTTGCAGGGCTCTGGCAGTGCTCCTCCTGTTCCTCCTTGCACAAAGGCGGAGGTAGCGGTCCTGCTGCTGGGTTGTTGCCCTCCTACGGCCTCCTCCACGTCTCCTGATGTACTGGCCTGTCTCCTGGTAGCGCCTCCATGCTCTGGACACTACGCTGACAGACACAGCAAACCTTCTTGCCACAGTTCGCATTGATGTGCCATCCTGGATAAGCTGCACTACCTGAGCCACTTGTGTGGGTTGTAGACTCCGTCTCATGCTACCACTAGAGTGAAAGCACCACCAGCATTCAAAAGTGACCAAAACATCAGCCAGGAAGAATAGGAACTGAGAAGTGGTCTGTGGTCACCACCTGCAGAACCACTCCTTTATTGGGGGTGTCTTGCTAATTGCCTATAATTTCCACCTGTTGTCTATCCCATTTGCACAACAGCATGGGAAATTGTCACTCAGTGTTGCTTCCCAAGTGGACAGTTTGATTTCACAGAAGTGTGATTGACTTGGAGTTACATTGTGTTGTTTAAGTGTTCCCTTTATTTTTTTGAGCAGTGTACTTTGTTTGACCGCTCTTGGAATTTCTGAGTATTTTGTGTGTAATATGGCATTCAAACTCCAGGGTTTGACCATTTCTGCCTCAAATGATAGTACTGAATAGTGTGATGTGTCTTTTAGCCAGTCTATACTATGCCTCATCAGTCCCACTAAATCGTACCTCCTAATGTCTGGCATGCCAACTCTGTCCTAGTCAACTTGTTAAGAGATATCCTCGATTTTTTTTCTCGGCATTTGAACTTTCTAAATTCCCTGTTGAGGTTCTGGATGTCTGTATGCTTAATTAAGATTGGAAGTGTTTGAATTGGATATAGTAATTTGCTAAAACTCATCATTTTTATAAGGCGGCAGCGGCCCAAGAATGATGAGGGTAAGGGTAAGTTTTTCCACATCCTAAGTGCTGCTATAATCTTACTGAATAGAGGGGGGTAATTTAAGGAATAAAGTTGATCCGGGGTTTTCCCTATTCGGATTCCCAAATATTTTATTCAAAGTGGTGCGACGGTCACCGGACAAACCTCCAGTGGGAGACTGTTGCGGTTTTTAGTTGGAGATAAGTCTAGTAGCTCACATTTGGTCGGGTTTACTTTAAAACCGGAA
The DNA here is from genome assembly GCF_905171765.1 of Bufo bufo. NCBI lineage: Eukaryota > Metazoa > Chordata > Amphibia > Anura > Bufonidae > Bufo > Bufo bufo. Next base: position 200,921,287 of record NC_053392.1, on the reverse strand, counting down.
AGTTTACCGAACTGTGTTAAGAGTTCAAAGACTTTGGGCAAGTCCACTCGGGGTTGGGATAAAATAGTAATAGATCGTCGGCGTACAATGCATGCGTCAGCACAATCTTTCCTATTTTGATCCCTGAGGTAACTCCGGGTTTTGCTAGCTTCCTGGAAAGCGGCTCTAGGGCTAGGTTAAAAAGCAGCGGTGATAGCTGGCAGCCTTGCCTGGTGCCTTTCTGCAGTTGGAAAGGTTGTGACAGGTACCCAGGTATATGTATTCTAGCAGTGGGATCTTTATATAGGGACGAGATATATGTTCTGAATGGCCCCGTAAACTTCATGGTGTCTAGTACCTTGTTGAGCCACCCCCAATTTACATTATCGAAGGCTTTTTCAGCGTCTATCGCTAGCAACTCTGGGGCTGGGTACATATTTGGTGATATCTTTATGGCATCTAAGACTGCTAATACTTTTCTAATATTGTAGACTGCTGATCTTCCCGCTACAAACCCTGTTTGATGACATGGCAACAACTTAGGCATTATCATTGACAGCCTGTCCGCCATTATTTTCGATAAGTATTTTATGTTGTTGTCAATTAGTGAGATCGGACGGTATGAAGACGTTAGAGTACCGTCTCTTCCTGGCTTCAGTAATACCTTTATATACGCTGTGTTCATATCTGCAGGTATTGGGAGCCCTTTCAACATTTGGTTATATAGAGCTGTGAGTGTGGGGGCTATTTTAGGGGCCAATATTTTATAGAATTCATTTGTATATCCATCTGATAGTACTGAATAGTGTGATGTGTCTTTTAGCCAGTCTATACTATGCCTCATCAGTCCCACTAAATCGTACCTCCTAATGTCTGGCATGCCAACTCTGTCCTAGTCAACTTGTTAAGAGATATCCTCGATTTTTTTTCCATCTGGGCCTGGGGCGTTACCATTCTTAGATGAACATATGACATTTAAAACTTCCATTTCTGTAATAGGTTGGTTAAGTTTTGTCATGTCCTCTTCCGATATCTGCATTAACAGTGAGAGATATTCGCGCACATTATCTCTATGAACCTCTTGGTCTGTGTTCATATATAGGGCTTTGTAACAGACCGTTTCAGCAGACAAGGGGTTAAAATCCGTTTAGGCGATATACCCCTTTCTGAGAGACAGGCACAGCTACTGCAGAACACCAAACGACCGAACTGGATACAAAGTAGCACTCCAAACTGGAACCTCACGAATAGCTGCTAGCAGACGAACAGGAATCAGCTTACACTTCTGGCAATCGGTCTTCTAACAGCATACAGTGAATCCCCCCAATAACGAGACAAGGCTCCGTGTTGAGGGTCAAGCAGTGGTCTGACTGTACTTCACGTACAGCCTCTTTTATTCATAAACCACAAACATAGTACTGCCCACAGGGGTTTGAAATACAACCAATCAGTAATTTACAACACATACAATGTAACTACAGCAACCAATCGTTCACGCCCCCAGAGGACCAGAATAAAGACTGTGACAAAGGACAACATATCCCCACAATGCATCATGGTTTCCTCCTCTCTGCCCCGGAGACAACTGAGGCGTAATCCAATTATCTCTCAAGACAAAAGAGAAGTCACCAATACACATGCGCAGACAACAGGACAGACATCACCCTTTAAACACACAATGGGACAATGGCACAATAGAAACACACCCCAGCATTTTCCTCCCAAGCTGACAAGTTACACTTATTATAAATTGTTACAACTTTGTGAGTTTACATTGGCCATACATATATCTAACATCAATTTAAACAGTATAACTTTGGGACAAACCTATCCAAAATTCACTTGAATAGGTTCAGGGGTTTAAAAGTTAGTATATGGCCCATAATCCAGGGGCAAGAGGCCAGCAGCCAGTCCTCTCCAAAACCCAGTGGCAAGGTTGGTTTTGCCACAGGCTTTATAAAAGTCTTGTAAAATCCCGACTATCTCCTTGGGGTTGTGACACATTGTCCCTTTTGAATTTTTTAGGGTGGGTATTGTGGATGTGTATCTTTGACCTTTAGCCAGGTTCGCCAAGCGTTTACCCGATTTGTTCCCAAATTTAAATAAATGAGCCTTTCTTTTTAGTCCATAATATTCTTCTTTCTGTTTTAGCCACCTTTCATAGTTTGCTTTAGTTACCATCCATTGTTGTCTATTTAGTGGAGATGGGTTTGCATGAAATGGTGTATAGGTTGCCCGTAATGCCTTTGATAGTTCCTCAATTTTAGATTGGATTGTTTTCCTTAACCTCCTGGTGAAGGTCATAATTTGTCCCTGTATAACGGCCTTTCCCGCCCTCCATATCAGGTGAGGGTCTCCGCTTTCCGAGTTTGTGTCCCAGTATTCAATCCACCAATGTGTGAGCTTTTCCGCAAATTGTTCATTTTTAGCTAAGTCTGAGGGGAATCTCCACACGTAGTCACTACCTCTTGGGATCGTATCTAACATATCTAATATGACTGGGGAGTGGTCAGATATGACAAGATCACCTATCTCTATTGACGTCGTTTTCTGCAGTACATTCTAAGATACAAAGAAGTAGTCCAGTCTTGACCAAGAGTTATGGACTGCAGAAAAATGTGTGAATTCTCTCCCCTCTGGATAAAAGCAACGCCAAGCGTCAGTTAGATTCAAATTCGACATCTCACTTTGCAGTATCTTATCTCTGTGCCTGGGGGTCACCGCCGGTTCCTTATTTGATTTTATATCTTCTATGTGTGACATTACTGTATTTATGTCCCCGGCTACTATTTTGTTAGAGGCTGTATCTCTCACCAACATCTCCCTTAGTTCCCTAAAAAAATCAGTGTTGCTATCATTAGGCCCATATATATTGTATATGCTCCACGTGTCTAGCGGTGAGCTCATACAAATATGCGCTATACTATCCTCTCTGTTTTCTAGACATTGAATCGTCATGTGAGCCAGTTTTTTGTGAATTAGGATCAAAACACCACCTTTTCACCTTGCTGCTGGTGCGCCCACTACCCGGCCCACCCACAATCTTTGCATGCGGTCATGATCCGATTCCTGGAGGTGCGTTTCTTGTAATAAGGCGACATCTGCGCCCAACCTTTTTAGGTGCCTTAATACCATCAGTCGTTTCTGTGGGGACTTCAGCCCCTTAACATTCCATGTGATAAATCTAGGCATTATATAGCTTTCCTATGCTATCTGCGGATATGTACCTCTTATTGTCTGTCTTTCCTGACTCCTTATAAGTAGCATGGACCTTTATTCCCCAACTTGTCAAACAACATGTTAAAACTAAATTTTTTATAAACCATCAATCATCCTTTTTTCGATTAGTGTCACTGATTTCTCCTCTTCCCAGCATGATGCCTCTCCTCTCCCTTTCGAACACACCTCTAAATCAAGCTCCCCCTTGTCCTGTCTATAGAAATCAATGTCATGACTCGATGTTATGACTCGGAACTGGCAAGTTGCAGATCCCTAAAAGAGGATTTTATTTTTTATTTTTTTCCTAATTGTTATCATACGTACATCCTCTCTTCCTATTCACCTATACAGGGCCGTCTTTACCAAGGGGCAAAAGGGGCAGCTGCCCCGGGCCCAGTTGCTCCTGGGGGGCCCAAGGCAGCTGCCTCTTGAGCCCTGCTAGCCACTGCCCCGGGTGTCAAGCTGTCAGCTACACAGGGGTGCTGCCGTGCCTGCCTGCACTGAGTCCAGGCATCATGATCGTACTGTGTTAAAGTTGTGTGTGATCACTTCAGGACCTTAATGACATCATCACCATGTGACCAGTAACCTAGCAATTACTGGTCACATGGCTATGAGGTCATCACAGGTCCTACCAGGAGTGTTGCTGTGGAGCTTTTTTGTGTGAACATTACATCAGAAAAAGGTGACAGGGGCTGTTATGTTAATATACTGTAAACTACTGTATAGTGGTGGGCTGTATACTGTGTGGGGGCCTGTATACTGTGGGGGGCCTGTACATTGTGTGGGGGCCTGTATATTGTGTGGGGGCCTGTATACTGTGGGGGGCCTGTATACTGTGTGGTGGGCTGTATATTGTGTGGGGGCCTGTATACTGTGGGGGGGGGCTCTATACTGTGTGGGGGCTGTATACTGTGTGGGGGGCTGTATACTGTGTGGGGGGGCCTGTATACTGTGTGGGGGGGCTGTATACTGTGTGGGGGGGGCTGTATACTGTGTGGTGGGCTGTATACAGTGTGGGGGGCTCTGTATACTGTGGGGGGGGGGCTGTATACTGTGTGGGGGGGCTGTATACTGTGTGGGGGGGGCTGTATACTGTGTGGTGGGCTGTATACTGTGTGGTGGGCTGTATACTGTGTGGGGGCCTGTATACTGTGGGGCTGTATACTGTGGGGGGGGGGCTGTATACTGTGTGGTAGGCTGTATACTGTGTGGTGGGCTGTATACTGTGTGCGGGCCTGTATACTGAGGGGGGGGGCTGTATACTGTGTGGTGGGCTGTATACTGTGTGGTGGCGCTGTATACTGTGTGGGGGCCTGTATACTGTGTGGGGGGGCTGTATACTGTGTGGTGGGCTGTATACTGTGTGGTGGGCTGTATACTGTGGGGGGGGGCTGTATACTGTGGGGGGGGGCTGTATACTGTGGGGGGGGGCTGTATACTGTGGGGGGGGGGCTGTATACTGTGGGGGGGGGCTGTATACTGTGGGGGGGGGCTGTATACTGTGGGGGGGGGCTGTATACTGTGGGGGGGGGGGCTGTATACTGTGTGGGGGGCCTGTATAGTGTGGGGGGCTGTATACTGTGGGGGGCTGTATACTGTGGGGGGCTGTATACTGTGGGGGGCTGTATACTGTGGGGGGGCTGTATAGTGGGGGGGCCTGTATAGTGGGGGGGGCTATACTGCTGTACTGTATACTGTGGGGGTCTGTATACTGTATACTGTGGGTGCGGTATAGTGTGGAGTGCTATACTGCTGTACTGTATAGTGTGGGGGCTGTATCGTGTATAGTTTGGGGTGCTGTATACAGTGAGGTGTTGTATACTGTGAGGTGCTGTATACTGTGGGCTGCTATACTGCTCTACTATATACTGTGGGGTACTGTATAGTGTGGGGTGCTATACTGCTCTAATATATACTGTGGGGTACTGTATAGTGTGGGGTGCTATACTGCTCTACTATATACTGTGTGGTGCTGTATACTATAGGGTGCTATACTGCATACTGTGAGTTGCTGTATACTATAGGGTGCTATACTGTATACTGTGGGTTGCTGTATACTTTAGGGTGCTATACTGCATACTGTGGGGTGCTGGGGTGCACTGTAACACTAGGGTGAGCCGAGCCCTGGTCTCCTTCCTGCAGAGCGGTGCCCACTTCCAGCCTGAGCCCAGCTGCCCAGAGCACTGATCCTGACCCGCTGGAGTCTTCAGAACTGGAAGTATTTACAGTCATTCACTGTACTCTACCAGATGTGTGGATTTTTTTTGTGTGTGTTGTGGTGGAGGGCGTGATTGCCTAAGGTGTGGGAAGGCGGCCTAAGTAAATTTTTGCCCAGGGTCCAATCAATATTAAAGACGGCCCTGCACCTATAGTTCTACACATTACCAGTTCCCTTGCTTTAAATCTTCTGGTCCCACCCATCATGCTCTTTCCACTTGTCCACCTTTTCCCCATTGTAAAAGTTATTCATTTCAGACAACATTAAACCATATAACATATGCATTACCGCTTCCTACTCAAGGTAATTACAGTCCTCCACCGCCATATTTCTTTCCTTTCTGAGTTATTTTTTATTTTTTTTCTGATGTTCTTTCAGTCCTCTGTATTACCCAAATCGGGTCCCGGAGCTGCTATGTTCCCCGCGGGTCTACGGCGCCCAGGCCCTCGTGATCGCGAAGTTTCTTCTTTCATCTCGCCATCTTGGAATGCCGATCTGGCTTCTTGCGGTGAGTAGAATGTGGAGTAGGATCCATCTGAGGAGTATATCCGCAATATGGCGGGGAACAACAAGGCAAACTTGGCTTGAGAGTGATATAGTTCTGAACAGATAGTTGAGAATTCCTTCCTCTTCTTAGCCACGGATGCCGAAAAATCTTCAAAGATCATCACTCTGTGTCCCCTGAGTTCCAGCGGTCCTTTGTGACTTTTATAACCCTTGAGTATTGCCGCTTTATCGGAAAAGTCCAGGTATATGGTGATTACTTGTCTGGGGCGCTGCCTCAACGCTGGATGCTCTGAGTTATCCCTCTCCCTTTGCGCTGGTAATGGGGGCCCGATTCTGTGGGCTCTTTCCACTTTGCACTTCATCAGGAGGTTGAGACCCTCAGGCAGATCTTTTTCGCATAATGCGAATAATTCCTGTACTGGGAATTCCTCTGGCACCCCTACCAGTCTCAAGTTATTCCGACGCGATCGGTTTTCGAGATCTTCCACCTTCTCGCTCAATCTATTGTTATCCTTCAATAGGTCGTCATTGACACTGCGGAGCCGGCTCTGTTCTTCCTCCATTTTGGAGACTCTGTCTTCCACTTCACATATACTTTGACCATGATCTGCTATTTCCTGCGCCCCTCCCACAAATGCGGGCTGATTAACTCAGCCCGCTAATAAGTGTGAAATAAAAACACTTAAATTGGACTTTATCCTGTTTATGTCCCTGCTTCCTGCACAGCTACCAAATGTCTACCAGAGCAACCCCCCCCCCCCCTCCTCCTCCACCCATATTTATGTAGACTGGCTACATGCATGGAAAATACTAATTGTTTCAAGAATCTACTATTATTCATTCATTCATGTTGTTTATGTAGCGCCAACATATTCTGCAGTCCTGTACAGAGATTATGGAGATTCACTTCAGTCCCTGCCCACAGGGAGGGCTCATGCACACAACCATGTTTTTTATCCGCATCCAATCTGCATTTTTTGTAGGTCAGGTGTGCACCCATTCACTTCAATGGGGCCGCAAAAGATGCAGACTAGGGATGAGCGAACTTCACTGAAGTTCGAGTTCGGGGTTCGGGTGACTATTATTTTCTGTTATAACATGGTTATATCGGAAAATAACATAATATTTAAGATGGAATGTAAAGGGATACCTTTAGAAGCATTCCATTTTGCATTTCGGCATAATAGAAGTCTATGGGAGCATTAAGGCAGCGGTCCCCAACCGCCGAACCGCGGCCCAGGACCGGGCCCTGGAAGATTGTTTGCGCACATCACACAGCGCGCGGCCGTACAGCGGGAAGAAAGAAGAGTGTTCCTTCCTTCCAACTGTGATGCCAGCCAGCCACTGCCACCAATGAGGAGAGAGTGGGTGGAGGAGGGGACTGTGGCCACTGTGCCACCAATGATAATCAACCAGAGGACCTTTCATGGGTCCGGACTTTAATAACTAAGTAGCAGGACATGTGGAGCGGCGCCCATGGATCTCCCTGCACTTACTATTATTCTTGGGCGCCGCTCCGTTCGCCGCTGTGGCCCCCGTTACATTCTCGCGCGCTGTATGCTAATTACTACTATCAGAACACAAGGGAGGAGACATCAGCTTTTCTCCCTGGGCGTTCCTTCTCCCTGTCCAATCACTGCGCAGAGCGTCACAGCCAGGGAGAAAAAAAAAAAACTCACCTTCTCCCTGGCTGTGATGCTCTGCTCTGCGATTGGACAGCGCTACAGCCAGGGAGAATAAACGCACAGGGAGAGAAGCTGATGTCTCATCCCTGGTGTTCCGATGCTATTACTTAGCATACAGCACGGGAGACGGTAATGGGGGCCACAGCGGGCGAACGGAGCAGCGCTCAGATATAATATTAAGTGCAGGGAGATCCCGGGGCACTGCTCTACATGTCCTGCTACTTAGTTAATAAAGTATGGACCCATGAAAGGTCCTCCTACAGATACAGAAGGCGGGTGCGGCACGTGAAGGGTTAACTGCCGCTGATCGCAGCTCCCGGTCAGAGGTCGGGTGCCAGCTATGTGATTATGCCGCATCCGTCTCCTGTATCTGTATTAAAGGTTAATTATCATTGGTGGCGCACTACACCCCCACCAGTATTAAAATCATTGGTGGCAGTGGCCACAGGGTCCCCTCCCCTCCTCCTCATTGGTGGCAGTGGCAGCTTCTGACCGGAGCCCCAGCAGTGTAATCCTGGGGCTCCGATCGGTTACCATGGCAGCTAGGACGCTACTGAAGGCCTGGCTGCCATGGTAAGCTCCCTGCTGCTATGTGTACTATGTACAGGGCAGTAGGGGGAGTTTGAAGTCCTATTCACACTAATAGAGCTCTATCAGGGTGAATAGGACAAGGGATGAAAAGATCCCAGGTTCAAGCCCCTAAGGGGGGAAATAGTTATTAAATAAAAAGTAAAAAAAAGTTTTAAAAAAAACACCAAAATATTAGGTATAAATCACCCCCTTTACATATAAAATATATAAACAATAAATAAACATATTACATATCGCCACGTCTGAAAAGTCCAAACTACTAAAATATAAAAAAAAAATTCCTATGTGGTGAGCGCCGTAACAGGAAAAAATTTAAACCACAAGCTCCGCCCACTCCCTAAGCCCCACCACTGAACCCCGGGCAGTGTCAGACTGGGGTGCCTAGGGACCACCAGTAAAATTTATTTTGGGGGCCCACCCGACGGAATACATTCAAATATAATAAATAATCTAACAAGTTTTTTAAATGAACATAAGCTGGTTGAGGTGCTGTACATTGAATATATGTATGTAGTGCACTAAATCTAATGTGTTATGTGCCACTTGTGCAGGGGGTGGGAGACTAGGGGCCCACCTTGCTCAGGGGCCCACCGGGGGATTCAACTGTACCCCTGTGGGCCAGTCCAAGCCTGACGCCGAGTCCCCAATGACTTAAATGGGGTTCAGGTCAAGTTTGGGTCCAGAACCCGAACTTTGACCTGAAGTTCGGTTGAACCCGGCGAACCCGAACTTCTACGGGTTCGCTCATAACTAATTTGGACAGCACACCGTGTGCTGTCCACATCTGTATGTCCGTTCCGTGGCATCCACAAAAACATAGAACATGTTCTATAAAGGGCAGCAAGTTCCGTATTTTGCGAAAAACAAAACAGGCTACAGTCGTGTGCCTGAGCCCTGAGACTCAGATTCTATTTTCTCTATCACAGGCACACACACATTAGTGTCAAGTTCATAGAAATTTAAATTTGCAGTGTGTGGAAAACAGAGCAACCAGAGCAATCCCACACAAACACAATCTATAGGTATAGCTGTAAGACCTTAGATCTCAGACTGTAGCGGCGCCACTATAGTATTATTTAAATACATCCAGAGGTTTTCTGCATGTGGTAGATTGATGGCAATTTGGCTCCTTATGTCCTGCTTAATTTAATTGGTTTCTGTTGAATGGATGTATTTTTTTGTGTGTTTTTATATGTTGTGGTCTTGTGCAGTAACTAAAACAGCACGTGAGAGCTATCAAACTATGTAAGGATGTCAAAGGTGATGTTATCAAAGAATTTGATAAAAGAGAATGAGGCTATGGTGACATGGCAGAGTTTGTGAATATCTTAATGTCTGAGGATATACTAAGCAGTGTCCAAGTTTTCAAGTTGTATTTTTTACAAGACCATTCAAGACCATCAGCATAATATGGGCACATTTGTTATACGAGGGGCAATCAAAATTAGAAAACAGCACACAATTTCCGAAATGTCAAGATCATAGTTTAGTCCTATGTGAATATATCCTAACATGAGTAAAATAGCAGTATTTTAAGATTATTTCATAAATTGTATTTATTCTACAGCAGAAAATAAAAATGTAAATGAGATCATTTAAAAAGAACACTGATCAAAATTAGAGAACACTTTCAGATACCTGCAAGTTATTGGTGTTAATCTGGAAACTGGTAATAATTTCCTTAAAGGGTTTCTATCACTTCGTTTCACCTATTGAGCTTTCAGACACTAGCGATCCGCTAGTGTCTGCTTTATCTAACCATCCTAATATAATAGCTTATTGTCCTGCCGTTTAGCTAAAAAAATAACTTATATAGATATGCAAATGAGCTTTTAGGTGCTATGGGGGCGTGATTAGCACCTAGAGGCTCCGTCTACCTTAACAAACTGCCGCCGCCCAGCGCGTCCCTCCAGCCCGCCCATCTCCTCCGGAATGCGATGCTCCTCGTATTCGGCGCATGCGCAGTGAATGTCTGATCGCTTCCCTGCTCAGACATCTCCACTGCGCCTGCGCCGATGACGTCATAGTGCTCCGAGGAACAGGCGCAGTGGAGATGTCTGAGCAGGGAAGCGATCAGACATTCACTGCGCATGCGCCGAATACGAGGAGCATCGCATTCCGGAGGAGATGGGCGGGCTGGAGGGACGCGCTGGGCGGCGGCAGTTTGTTTAGGTAGACGGAGCCTCTAGGTGCTAATCACGCCCCCATAACACCTAGAGGCTCATTTGCATATCTATATAAGCTATTTTTTTTAGCTAAACGGCAGGACAATAAGCTCTTATATTAGGATGGTTAGATAAAGCAGACACTAGCGGATCGCTAGTGTCTGAAAGCTAAATAGGTGAAACGAAGTGATAGAAACCCTTTAATGATCTGACAAACCCTACTTAACTGGCAGCCTAACTTTCCAGTTTTCACTGACTTTGCAAAAATAGGGCCGTTCCAAAGTGACTGAAACCCTCCGGCAGAAGTTGTCCAGATAAAGGCCAAAGGGGTGACCCTATCAGCCATAGCAAGAGAAGTTGATCATTCAAAGTCTGTGATTTCTAGAATATTGCATCTTTACATCACAAACACATTCAAGCCTCCCAAGAAGGCTGGTCGCCCTCAAAAGACAAATGCAAGAGACAACAGGATAATGTGGAGAATCTCCATGGGTAATCGTTTTAACACTGCAGCTGGAATTTCTCGCCAGTTCATCACTGAACAGGGTAAGGATCTGTCTCGTCGTACAGTGTCTCAATGTTTAAGAGCATTTGGACTGAAAGCCCACTCTGCAGTGACCAAACCTCTCATTAGCAGAAAGAATCTAAAGGTTAGACTCACCTTTGCTGAGGAGCATGTTGTGTGGACAGAGGAGAAGTGGTCCAGAGTTAATTTTAGTGATAAAAGCAAGTTAAATTTATTTGGGTCTGATGGGAAACATTATGTTCGTCGACAAACTGGGGAAACACTGAACCCAAAGTGTGTAAAGAACTAAGTGAAAGGTGGAGGAGGAAGTGTCATGGTTTGGGGAATGTTTTCTGCAGCAGGAGTTGGACCTCTCATACAGCTACATGGCAGAGTGAATGCAAGTGTATATCAGAACCTTCTTCAACAACACATGGTTCCTTCCTTCCGTTCATCACTCAATCAGCCATCAATTTTCATGCTGCACAATGCCCCCTGTCACACACCAAAACGGGTAAAGCAGTTCCTTGAAACTGAAAATATTGAAACAATGAAATGGCCAGCCCAGAGTCCTGCTCTAAACCCAATAGAAAACCTCTGGAAAATCCTTGGTGACAAAGTTATGGTCAAGAAACCCACAACAGTCACAGAACTGTTGAAGAGACTGGAAGAAGAGTGGACCAAAATCACACCAGAGCAGTGTGAGGGACTAGTGATGTCTTGTGGCCGCAGATGTGCTGAAGTCATTCAAAGCAAGGGCCTGTGCACTTCCTATTGATTGGTGACTGTTGTAACCTTCAGAAAATTTAGTTTGAATCTTTCTCTGTGCTACAATCATTGCTGTTCTCTAATTATGATCATCAGGTTTTTTGAAAAATAAAGGTTTTATGTTGATATACTTTGGTTATTTTGGAAAACACAGTTCTAATGGCATGGTGTACCCCTTACAAAAAATCCTTCAAATGATGATCAATGTAGATTACATTATTTCTGAAAAAATCAAGTGTTCATAAATTGTTCTCTAATTTTCATCGCCAGTGTATATGTTGACTGATACGCGAAATATGAGAATTAGCCATGTAATAGATGATAGAGATATTGCAACTTTTTAAATATACTTAAAAAACTTTTTTCTTAAACTTGTTTAAATATATTTCCTAGAAAATCCAGTTTAATTTTAAAAAGTGTGATTAAAGGGGTTTTCCAGGATATTGATATTGATGGCCTAACCTCAGAATAGACCATCAAGATCAGATGCCGGGGCTGTGAATCCCGACACCCGTAAGCACTTAGACCTCTGTCTGGGCCATGTGACCTCATGTTTATTGGTCACGTGGCCTAGGCACAGCTGAGTCCCATTGAAGTGAATGTACGACGCTGTGCTTGGTAAGCTGTGAAGAGGTCGCTGCGCTCACCGGAGCTCCAGTGAGTACTGAGGCTTCCTGTCACGGACGTTCCCGTGACAGGAGATCGGTGAGACTGGGAACACGTGGTTTGATCTGACATGTTTTTTGTTTGGATGAAATGACGTCTGTGTTGTTTCTGGTGCTTGCCACACCTTCTTTCCCCAGGTGTGGCTATTATGGTAATTTAACCTCTATTTATTGTTGTTTCTCCCACTATGCTATGCGGTTTATAGCTTCAGTTTGAGCTGTGGATAGCTGGTCTGTGGATCTCGGCTGAGTTCCTGGTGCTGCCATAGCCACTTGAAGTTACGTGTTTTCTTTTCCTTTTGTATTTTGTTTGGGTTATTTTGTGTGTTGCATTTCCTTGTCATTTGTATTAAAGGGCTTCTGTCACCCCACTAAAGTGATTTTTTTTTTTGGGGCTAGTTAAATTAGTTATATAGCGATATATGAAAATATAATTGTGTTACTTACATTGATCCAGCAGTTTATTCAAAAAACGAAGTTTTATCATATGCAAATTCGGTCTCTACCAGCAAGTAGGGCGGCTACTTGCTGGTAGCTGCTGCAGAAATCCGCCCCCTCCTCATGTTGATTGACAGGGCCAGCCGGGATCTCCTCCTCCGGCCAGCCCTGTCGGCATTTCAAAAATCGCGCGCCTGTGTTGATTCGGCGCAGGCGCTCTGAGATGAGGAGGCTCGTCTCCTCAGAACTCCCTCAGTGCGCCTGCGCCGATGACATCACCGAAATAGAAGACGTCATCGGCGCAGGCGCACTGAGGGAGTTCTGAGGAGACGAGCCTCCTCATCTCAGAGCGCCTGCGCCGAATCAACACAGGCGCGCGATTTTTGAAATGCCGACAGGGCTGGCCGGAGGAGGAGATCCCGGCTGGCCCTGTCAATCAACAAGAGGAGGGGGCGGATTTCTGCAGCAGCTACCAGCAAGTAGCCGCCCTACTTGCTGGTAGAGACCGAATTTGCATATGATAAAACTTCGTTTTTTGAATAAACTGCTGGATCAATGTATGTAACACAATTATATTTTCATATATCGCTATATAACTAATTTAACTAGCCCCAAAAAAAAAAAAATCACTTTAGTGGGGTGACAGAAGCCCTTTAAGGCCTGAGGGAGACTCCTGTTCGTCATTTTTGGAGGAACAGGTTGTCTCAGTCCTGACATTAGTACCAGGGTCCTATAGGGCGAGTTAGGACATTAGGTATTCCTGTGTACGAACTCACCTACCTCTGGGGTCTGTTCATACTGGTAGTTAGTCAGGACTTTAATTAGGGTTTTACTAGGAGGTGTCCATCTCCTTTCCCTAGTTTCCAGGCCTTATTCCCTCACCCCTTTCCCTCCTATGTTTGTTGTGGTGTTTCCCTCCCACACCCGAACGTGACATTATAAACTGCCACACCGAACCGGTTTATTATTAAAACTGATACTTAAAATAGATAAAATAATAAACAGTACAATGTGTTTCGCCAAAGGGCTGCCAGCTTCTTCCGGCAAAATAAAATTCTGCCAGTTAAATAGCTTTCACCTGGAAGGATCATACATATCAAATGCAATGTATGAGATTGTGATGAGCAGGTGTAATCAGTCATGATAATAGGATTAGTTTTTTCTTATTGAAGTGATCTGTGATGGGAAAGATACTACATGAAAAGTGTATAAAACGAATAAAATGATTGAGTGGTAAGAAAAATGTTCTTTTTGTTCTATACAGGGTAAAAATAAAATGAAGTAATGAAAAAGCAATGGAAGAAAATCGCTCAACTGGTGTCTACGAGAAGAAAAAGGGATAAAAAAGTAAATTTATATATACTGTATATATAACATATGAAATAAAATAAACCAATAGATTTTACAATAATAAATAAACCCTTGATAAAATAAAATTGCAATTTCATCTTTTAAATCATCTAAGGCTACTTTCACACTAGCGTTCGGAGCGGATCCGTCTGATGTTTCATCAGACGGATCCGCTCCGGTAATGCAGACGTTTGCATCCGTTCAGAACGGATCCGTCTGCATTATAACTTAGAAAATTTTCTAAGTCTGAAAGTAGCCTGAGCGGATCCATTCAGACTTTACATTGAAAGTCAATGGGGAACGGATCCGCTTGAAGATTGAGCCATATGGTGTCATCTTCAAGCGGATCCTTCCCCATTGACTTACATTGTAAGTCTGGACGGATCCGCTTGCCTCCGTACGGCCAGGCGGACACCCGAACGCTGCAAGCAGCGTTCAGGTGTCCGCTCGCTGAGCGGAGCGGAGGCTGAACGCTGGCAGGCGGATGCATTCTCAGTGGATCCGCCTCCACTGAGAATGCATTGGGGCCGGACGGCTGCGTTCAGGACCGCTCGTGAGCCCCTTCAAACGGAGCTCACGAGCGGACACCTGAACGCAGGTGTGAAAGTAGCCTAATTTAACCCATTTGGTACCAGAGTCTACAGTCTAAAAATCCAATAGGACCAGTGGCGTAGCGTGGGGGGGGGGGGGAGGCTTTGCCACGGGCGCAAAATTGCAGGGGGCGACAGGTAGCAAGCACTTCAATGAGGGCCACTGGAGCCTATGGCTCCCGTTGTCACGGTGGGGAGTGGGGGAAACTCCCCACCGTACAATATCACCAGGTACTAGGCCGTAGGCAGGGAAAAGGGAGCTGGTCACCTCCTAAAGCTTCCCTAAAATTGCCCTAGTCTCCTGGCTGTATGAGCCGCCTTCAAAGGTAAGGGGGCTCATACCCAATAACCTAAAGGTCTAGTAATCCCTGCAAAAAAAAAAAAAAGTAAATCCCTGCATCGCCCTCAACATAGTGACAGGGCAGAGACCTCCTGTTCATCCATCACCACGGATGAAAGATGTCTCCAGCGACCCAGTAGCAGACAGGGAGAAAGACAATGCAGCAACTGCACGGCAGGTAAGAACACAATGTAACAACGGAACATCAAACAATTACCTGCCGCAGCAAAGATGGAATAACCACACAACAACAACCTGGACCCCCATGCGGACACCAAAGCAAGGTGGCTCCAGGCAAGGCTGCTAATGTCTTAGGTTCAGAAGACGAACAGGGGAAATGTCTAGCAGAAATGCTGGACACAACATCAACAGACCAGACATGTAACATCGCACAAGACATAACAACCAAATCCCAAATCAAACATAGACACATAAGGATGGGTGGAGACATGGAGAAGACATAGGGATGACATTGCTAAAAGACCTTGATGTCCCACTAGGAGGACCTCACTCTGGGAGATGGACCATGAAGACCAGAAGCATAACTCCAACACACACCATGGCTGGAGTACCACTGACTCCTGGCCTCTAGCCACAGGTAAGATGAAGCACCTAGTGACCACGCCCAACAAGGTGGTTAACCCCTCCAGCACTGGACAGAGGAGGAAACAACTGAAAGGGGAAGTGCACACACCAGCATAAAAAGCTACACATTGCCGCAGGCAACAACATGCAAGGCAACCATGTCACGGCACACACCACAAAGGCCATGACACTGCCCCCGCATGCTGAAACAGCAAAACGTTGCCACAGGCAACAGCAAGCGTAGCATAAGTGTCACAGCGCACACCAAAGGGCGTGACACCCGTCCCCTCTGTTCTTCCTCATAAGCTTCAGGCTAGTGGCCTGAAGCCTATGAGGCAGTAGAGCGACCAGTGACTAGAATGGAGTTGCTCCTAGGAGGTATGATGTCAAGGGAAGAGGCGGAGTCTTGTCATCCAGGGGGTGGGGCCTCAATATTTGCAGGAGATTCTACAGAGCACGTTGTTGGAGAGAGGAGCAGAGGCTGCAGGTCAGTATATGGAGGAGAATATTGACTGTTATGTTTACTTGGGGGACTTTTTGCATGGGTTGAAGGGAGGAGGAGTAATCCTTGTACAGGAGACTGTATGTTAGTGGGGTCTGAAGAGAGGGGGGGGGGGGATGATATTATTTACATAGGACTGTATGCTGGAGAGGCTGAAGCCAGGTCTGGTCATATTATTTTACATAGGACTGTATGCTGGAGGGGCTGAAGGAAGGAAGAGTGGTGAATTTTACATGGGACTGTTTGCAAGAAGGTCTGGAAGGCAGGGGGAGTGATGTATCTTATGGGACTGTATGCTGGAGGGGCTGAAGGCCAGCAGCAAAGAGGGGGAGGGTAATATTTATATGGGCTGTATTTTGGAGGGGCTGAAGGTGGGGAGAATTGTATTTTAAATGGGACTTTATTCTGGAGGGGATGAAGGCAGGGGGATTGATGCATTTTACATGGGACTGTATGCTGGAGGGGCTGAAGGCAGGACAGGTGATGCATTTTACATGGGCCTGTTTGCAAGAAGGGCTGGAAGGCAGGGGTGTGATGTATCTTACATGGGACTGTATGCTGGAGGGGTGAAGGTGGCGGGGGTTGTATCTTACATGGGACTGTATGCTGGAGGGGCTGAAGGCAGGAGAGTGATGTATCTTACATGGGACTGTATGCTGGAGGGGCTGAAGGCATTATTATTACTATAATACTACAGAGGGGGCCATTATAATATTAATAATACTAATAATAATATTACAGAGGCAGAAATAATAATAATTATACAGAGGGCATTATAGTTATGGGCACTACGGGGGAGGGGAGGTCTGTTATCTGAGGATGATAGTAAAGTGAGAAATCTAAAAAAAAATCTGTAAAACTCTGCAGAGACGAGACGCGGCTGAAAGCAGTTATCATGACGGTCCTATCTCCGAATAAAGATGCTGAGGAAAGTCTACATTACAGGAGATGTCACTGGATGTAACAGGTATGTGCTGTATTCTCCTGTATATTTCATAGCAATGTATGTTATGTCCATCCAAATATTTGGGGGGCTGGATATAGAATTTGGCCACACTGCCAAAGCCTGGCCCCAGACTTTAGGTCACACTGTACGTGTTCTGAATTCTGGGGGCTCACACCCATCTACTACATTATCTGTACTCAGAGAGTTATCACTGTGTTATCTGTGGTGTTACGTATGACTGCAAGTGACATCTACTGCATTATCTGTACTGAGAGAGTTATCACTGTGTTATCTGTGGTGTTACACAGGACTGCAGGTGACATCTACTGCATTATCTGTACTGAGAGAGTTATCACTGTGTTATCTGTGGTGTTACACAGGACTGCAGGTGACATCTACTGCATTATCTGTAAAAAGGGGCGTGGTCACATGTTGGAAGGGGGGGCAATACTTGGCTTGCCCCGGGTGCTGGCAACCCATGCTATGCCACTGCATAGGACTCCCTGTTTATGAGTTGCTGGGACCTATTTGTCATTAAGCCTAGGACCCAATCTATGATGTTAAGGTGTAAAGTAGATAGATCACTTTTGTGATAGTGGGAATAATGTTGAGAAACGCAATGGTATTTGGATTGTTTTATATTATATCTATGGTTAAGTCTTGTCCACATGGCTTGAGTTGTGCAGCCAACATACTGCATTTTACAAGGACATTCCAGTAAGGCCTCAGGACTTTAGTTTTGGTCCACATTCAATCCACAATTTTTTTGGACCTATTCATTTCAACGGGGCCACAAAAGATGAGGGGCCATAAGAATGTTCCGTGGCCCCTCAAAAAAAAAAACATGTCCTATTCTTGTCCGTCTTGCGGACAAGAATAGGCATTTGAAACATACTGTTGGACCTGTGGAAGGGAAAATGCGGGATGCCCACGGTCAGTATCTGTGTTTTGTGGATCTGTAAATTGCAGACCACAAAAACAGATACAGTTGTGTGCATGAGGCCTAAATAAACTAAAAGAAGACCCACAGTCAAAGTGACATTTTAACCACTTTTGCACAATAAAAACCCATAACTTTTTGTTCTACAGAGCTGTCTGAGGGCTTGATTATTGCCTCCCAAATAAGCAAAAAACCGCAATTTTGACATTGGTTTTCATGATAATTAAGTATGTGGCAATACCGAATATGTGGAGGGGATTTTATTTTAGCCATTTGTTTTCCATTAAAAAGCTTTTATTTCCCTAATGGATGTTTTTTTTATTTTATTTGATAAAACCTTTATTTCACTTTTTTTTTTACCTGTTTATTACTGCCACAAGGGTATTTTAATAGACAATCTTTTGATTGCTTCTGCTTATGCAATGCAATTAATTTTTCTGTCAGTGCTATACTGACATCCACAAGCAGGCTGCACCAGACAGGCACAGCCTGCTACAAATACACAGAAAGCAGGCCTGGGCCTTCATTAGGCCTAGGCTGAAATTCCAATACATCGACATCCTATAATCTTGGACCCATGCAACATTTTGACTCGGCCACCGTAAAAAGGTAACTGCTGTAAAAAGTATTGGTGGTCACTAAGGAGTTAATGGGAATTCCTCATTGAAGACTGTGGAGATGGAGGACACACTGCCATGAGATGTAAAGTCGAAATATAGACATTACAATGGAAATTACCAATATTAGGAATATTACCAGCGTTATGATGAATCAGTAAAGACGGAAGGGCACTAGGGAGAAGGATACTTTAGAGATTTTTGTTCTGTCTAAAGGTAATCTGTGGCTGTGCTCTATCTCGACTTAAAGGAGTTGTCCAAGTTATTTTTATTGAAAAACTATCCTCAAGATAAGTCAACAATATCAGCGGATCGGCTGAGACCCGGCACCCTCACGATCAGCTGGTTGAAGAGAAGGTGTGCCCTGTGCCAGCGCTGCCTTCTCTTCATTGTTTACCTGCTTGCTGTTGCAAGAGCAGCGGTAAGCAGGTGTAATTACGCCTAAGGCTACTTTCACACTTGCGTTCGGAGCGGATCCGTCTGATGTTTCATCAGACGGATCCGCTCCGATAATGCAGACGTTCGCATCCGTTCAGAACGGATCCGTCTGCATTAAAACTTAGAAAATTTTCTAAGTGTGAAAGTTGTCTGAGCGGATCCGTTCAGACTTTACATTGAAAGTCAATAGGGAACGGATCCGCTTGAAGATTGAGCCATATAGTGTCATCTTCAAGCGGATCCGTCCCCATTGACTTACATTGTAAGTGTGGACGGATCCGCTCGCCTCCGCACGGCCAGGCGGACACCCGAACGCTGCAAGCAGCGTTCAGGTGTCCGCTCACTGAGCGGAGCGGAGGCTGAACGCTGGCAGGCGGATGCATTCTCAGTGGATCCGCCTCCACTGAGAATACATTGGGGCCAGACGGATGCGTTCGGGGCCGCTCGTGAGCCCCTTCAAACGGTGCGCACGAGCGGACACCCGAACGCTAGTGTGAAAAGAAGCCTAAGCTGTCCCATTCACTTCCTATACACTTGAATAGGAACAAGCCGTCCCATTGAAGTGAATGGGATGGCTTAGGTGTAATTACACTGCTCACCGCTGCTGTTGTGATGGCGAGCAAGTAAACAATAAAGACAAGGCAGCGCTGGCACGGCGTGCGCCTGATGGGGATGCCAGGTGTCAGACCCTTGCCGATCTGATATTGATAAATATAAATAACTTAGACAACACTTAACTCTTTTAGCACCAGATCACTATGGAGAATGTTCCAATGTTTATTGAGAATACTTGCTGTAAGCAGTTTTATAGGTTGTTATAAAACTGGTTCTAAATCATATTAAGGGTCCGATCACACGTCAATATGAATGGTCCAGATCTGTTCCGCAATTTCGCAGAACGGATGCGGACAGCATACTATGTGCTGTCCGTAACCTCATTTCTGGATCCGCGCTACCGGATCCGCAATTCCGTTCCCGAAAAAACTGCGGACAAGAAAAGTCATTTTCTATTATAGTGCCGGCGATGTGCAGTCTATAGTGCCGGTGTCCGTGTTTTGTGGATCCGCAAAACACCTACGGATGTGTGAATGGACCCTTAGACTGGTTTTGCAAGTGCAGCGTCCCACTACCCTCGTGGGTACTGCAAAGTTGTTGTATTGTACTTTTTATGCCTTATATAGCCTGTCTTATGCTGCCATGTGTCTTTATTTGTAATCCCTGCTAACAGGTGTATTAGAATGCATTTACACTGACCTTACCACTAGGGGGAGATAATACCTCCCTTATGTATAGTTCAGCTCAGGCCTAGCCAGTGCAGTCTAGTTTCCAGACAACTTCCTGTTGAGACGAGTTGCAGTTGAGCACAGTCTAGCAGTTTTGCAGCCTGTTATTTTGAGCCATATCTCAGCTCAGAGCTGAACTGCTTTATTCATTCAGAGAATACTACAGAAAGGAGACCCTCAAAGGGGTATGGACACAACTTTTTAGTGCCTTGTGACCTTTGGACTCCACCGTGAAGGATTTACCAGCCTTTGGCAACTTCACCAGCCTAAACCAGGATCACCAGGACCATTCCTGAGGACCTCTATCAGTAAGACTACAATTTCCTTATTTAATATCTAGAGAGGTACAGTTACACCTGTCAGCAGAGGACTTGCAGCAGTATATCTCTGTGTCAAGAGACTGTTTTAATGCATTGGATGTGTTGTTATCAAGAGTCATCTCCAGTAAAGTTCCATTTTGAGTTCCATCCTGCTTGCCTCACTCAAGTTCCTCTATTAACACTATAGTAAATGGTTGTACCTCCATACAAAAGGTACTGGCGTCATGACTACAAGGGACCTTGACACTGGCACATTAATACAGACCACCAAGGGCACCTCAAACCAACATTTGGCCAGTGTCCCTTACACCAGAGTGTGCCCCAGAGAATCCTTGTGCCGTTCTTATCATTTATCCGAGCCTGCCCAGGGACAACATAACCGTGAGTAACCAGAACTGTATTTACCTCGGCCCACCTATTGCTGACACCGAGACCTCACACATAATTCCCCTGCAAGGTCTGGCATACCGCACAAGCATTCATTTTGAGTCAGATACGTGTGTTACAATATGCCATAGATAACATTTTATGGGGGTATTTTTCTCCAGGAACCTGTCACGTAGGGTACAAGCCTCCAGTTAAAAATCATCATTGGTACAGTTCTTCCTGACCCAACTATATTGGCATAAGGTTACTAAACTCTTTTTCCCCACTACTATTTGTTGGTAACATGTGCCTTGTCATCTAATGTGATTTTATTTGATATTCCTCACAAATGTGCATATTCTAAGCCTGTTACATGTAATTTGCTGTAATTTCTATGTACACCAGCAGGTGGCAGCAATGTGTCAGCAGGGCTTTAGTTCAGTTTAGCATATCTAGACTGAAATAGTACATGTAAAGAGTGCTCTAGGCGGCCGCGATTACGGCCGTCATAGAGCCGGAGGCTGTGCGATTACCAAGCTGCACGTGTGACTCCTCCAGCGTGCAGCACCATTCCCTGTTTTCTCCCATATGCAGTCACGCTGAAGTACATAGGTGAGACGCAATGGGAGTTAAGTCACTCTGCTCCTGATGACAGACTGCCCCTACTGGTCAGCATAGAAACGCGTCGAGTGGACGCTACATTAGGCAGGGATTATGCACAATAGAGCACAATACTAGGTCTAAGAGCCTGACAGCTGCATAGGGGTATGATTGATGGCTACAAACGCATACTAAAGCAATCACCCCCTTGCTTTGTGAGTGCTGCCACCAGCTCTAACTGACCTCAAAACGAATGATACACACTAAATACATAAAGTGTATCCACACTGTGAGCAGTTATTATTGTGGAGGCTACATTATATCTCCAATACTGCACACAGATTCATTATTGGTACGAGTGGTGTTAGTGGCTGGATAATTATACCAATCCACTACCCCACTGCACCTAGCCTGAATTGTATTGTTGGCGGGTAGCCACTACATTTTAACATTATCAGAATAAATTTACAATTTTAAGCATTCTTGTGAGGCAGTAAATAGTACTTTTAGGTATAAGTACGCAAACCTATCTCTAAGAGAGTTACCCCATTAGTTTCCCACTAGCATTGTGAGATACGGCAGACTGTTACAGCAGGGAACAGCCTGCCAGGCATCTCTGGATCTCTGGAGCCACTGTGTTGCTGCCAGGCCCCATTAAAGGGATCTCAGTCACAATGCCAGTGTGAAACAAGCCTTAGACGCATTTTTGGAAACGACATATCTAAAGGGGGCCACATCAATAAATTAATAGCATCATGAGAAAAATTGGGAGCAGATTAAGGACCCCATGTATTTTGGTTAAGGATACTTTCACATTAGCGTTTTTGGTTTCCAGTTTTGTGTCTGGTCTGTGAAACTGAACAAACCAGATCCAGCATGCAAATCAATGTAAGTCAATGGAGCCGGTTCCATTTTTTTCATTACCAAAAAAAACTGATCCGACACCCATTGTTTTGGTCCGCATCCGAGCCACAGTTTTGGCGGCTCGGATGCGGACCCATTCACTTCAATGGGGCCGCAAAAGATGCGGACAGCACTCCATGTGCTGTCTGCATCCGTTGCTCCGTTCCATGGTCCGCAAAAAAAAAAAAACACCTGTCCTATTCTTGTCAGCGCTTTGCGGACAAGAATAGGCAGTTATATTAAAGGCTGTCCGTGCCGTTCTGCAAATTGCGGATCCGAGATTTGCGGACCGCAAAACACACGACGGTCGTGTGCATGAGGCCTTACAATGATTTTAATTCCGGATCCGGCTTGTTCAGTTTCTATTTAATACACAACCAGGTCTGAATTAAACAGATGCCTCCGGATGTACTGTATTAAAGGAAGTCTGTCACCAAAATTTGATGATATACACTGCTTACCTGGTGTTCTAGCACAACGACCCAAGATTCTAATGGTACCTTTGTTGTTTTTTCCATATGTAAATGAGGGCTCGGAAGTGCCCAGGGACGGGGTTCGTGTTGTAGGTGCCCAGGCTGCTCTGCCTTCTTTTTACATTACTCCTCCCCAGGCACTTGCTTGGCCCGCCCTGTAAGGCTGTTGTGTCATCCCGAGTACTGCCAGAAATCCCGCTTATGCGCACTGTGATGCCCATTGTGGGCAGCGGCATTGCTACATGTAGTGCGTATGCGTCGGCTAACGGTCAGCCCCCTCGTTTCTGGT
Source organism: Bufo bufo (assembly GCF_905171765.1). Lineage (NCBI taxonomy): Eukaryota > Metazoa > Chordata > Amphibia > Anura > Bufonidae > Bufo > Bufo bufo. The sequence continues at coordinate 200,898,002 of NC_053392.1, read as the reverse complement.
TTCATGCCGTTAGCCAGCGCGTGAACTGAGCATGAGCGGGATCTCGGCCGGTACTTGGGATGACGCAACAGCCTTACAGGGTGGGCCAAGCAAGAGGCTGGGGAGAAGTAATGTAAAAAGAAGGCAAAGCGGCACCTACACCACGAACCCCACCCCTGGACACTTGCGTGCCCTCATTTACATATGGATAAAACAACGTTTTTTTTCCAGCTGGTGAAAGTCAGAACAAAACAAAGGTACCATTTACATCTTTGGGAGTTGTGCTAGAGCGCCATGTAAGCAGTGTATATCGTCAAATTATGGTGACAGACTCCCTTTAAATGAAACAGAAGCATTTTATTAAGGTTTTGAGATCCTGATTCAAAACTTGAATAAAAATGCTGATGTGAAAGTAGCCTAGGTTTATTAACAAACAAATAGGTTTCATCCTTAGGTCCTCTCCAAATAAAGAAGTCAAAGAAGTCAAAGAAATTTGGCATAACTTGGGAATACTTGATTCCCCATCGCGCAGCCCTGTGTCTGTTTGAAATTTGCCCAATTAGGAAGGAAGCCACCATATAATTGCTTCAGTGAGCAATACCCTTGACACTATATTATGGAATTGCTATTTGTTCAAAGTTTGTGCATGACCACCAAAGGCACATTATAATTTATATTTGTAAAAAAGGCCTTAAGCAACATATATCTACATTGCTCCCACTTCCTTGTACATGAACATGTGAACTGATGGAAGCTTGAGGTGCTTTTTGCATGTGCTTAGACCCTCTCTTGACTCTAACTAGTAATTGTTCTTTAATAATAAGTTGATTAATTTCAAACAGCTTTATAGTGGAATAGCATCTAATTACAAGGACCTTCATTAGATAGACTTAAGATATATTCGTCATAGAAATATACCATGTGCACAAGCAGAAATACAAGTCGTGTATCCTGTCTTTCTGGTTTTCTGAGCTGGCAGAATTTCACAAGTGGTTGAAACTGTTGCATGGAAAAGGGAATTCCCAGACTTTTTTATGAGCCATCTATCATCCTGTGGCAAATCAATCTCCACTACTGAAATTTAGCTGAATCATGCAAAGGATTTCTACATAAGCTACGGATTAGCAGGAAAGACAAATCATCAGTGGTCCTACAGAAGATCTATAGAGTAACAGAAATATAAAACATGATGTTGCTGACATCAGAAAATACCCAAATGTTTAAATCATGTTTTTGGTTTATAGGAAGGAGTTCCCTCTGTCTCTCACCAGCACCTAGCAAATGAGATTGTAGGGAGCCGACATCTTTGCATCACATCATGGGGCCTACTGAAGACCCCAGGCCTGCCTGCCGTGTATGCCCATCAGACTGCACTGGTGCACCCTGATGGTGCATGTCAGTATAGCAGTGACAGTATAATACAATGTACTACAAGTCACCCTGCAAAATTCAAGCCCTCACGCAGCTCCGTAGAACAAAAAATAAATAAAAATTATGGGTGTTGGGATGCGGTGATGCAAAAACATTTTCTTTTTATATGTATTTGGTATCTCTGTAATCGTATTGACCCAGAGAATAAAGTTATAATGTTATTTATGGCAGAAATTGAACACTGCAAAATTTATAACATAAATACTCAGTGGCAGTATTGCTGTTTTTTCCCATACTCCCACCCCAAAAAGAGTTAATCAGTAAATTATGTGTACCGCAAAATGGTGTCATTAGAAAACTACAACTTGTCCTGCAAAAAAAACAAGCCCTCAAAGTTATAGCTCTTGGAATGTGACAGTGAAACAAATTTCTTGGTCACTAAGGGCCAAAACAAGCTGGCCACTAAAGGGTGAAATGGACACTAACATTTCAAACAACTCCTTCTCAAAGGTCACTTTAGGAGAACCTAAACATATCTGTAAATCACTTTCAATAAAAACGTTCATGTAATCTCTGCCATTAGGGGTTTCCCTTCTAGCAATTGTTCTGTCCACTCACTATTACTAGGTGAATACCATCCTTAGCTGCATAGAGGGACTGAAGGAAGTGAGTGTGTCTTTCTTTACTGGTTTTCTCCAGAGTTCAGTGTGCTTCTGAGCTCAGTGCAGAGGTCCCTTCCCCATCCAGGGCTCAGAGCTTGAACACTGCAAGATGCTCAACCTTTTAGACTACTGTTTTCTGTGCATGACACATCTCTCCAGTACATAGTAAGTGCATTTCTTATTCCAGTCATAATATAAATAATTTATGAAGTGCTTGAGTGCCTCTGCATTTGTTGGTTTTAGCTTATTAGTCAGCATCTGTCAGGACAAGGTGACTATCGTCACACACAAAAAGGGATAGTGCAGCCCTAAAATAACTTGGACCCACTATGCCTACCTACTTGCATGGGTACCTGCACGGATACCCTAAGCAGTGACCCCACTATGCTGAAATACATGCAAGGACAACACACAAACAGAGAACAACAAACAACAAACATTCAAAGAGTAGTCATATGGAAAAGGGTCAAAAACCAGACGGACAAAGAAGTACCAAAAATGCCAGAAGCAAATGAGAAAACCAACATGCAAAAGAATCAAGAACCAGGAGATCAATATAATACCAAGTCACCAGAAGCCAAAGCGTAATCACAAAACCAGTCCAGAAATCCACAAGCCAGAGGAGACTTCAATTACAACAAGGGAACAGCAGGGGTGAGCCAGAGTCCAAAAAATTCACCTGCACATGCAGGTGTAGGCCTTATATAGTGTGCCAGCAACAGCTTCATGTCAGCGTCCCTAAATTCCAGGCAGAGCTGCCAGCTGAGCTCCCTGACTCTCTGGAGCCCTGACACACCTCATCATTGGCCCGGTGCTCTGAACTCAGAGAGGGCCGAGCAGTTGATTTGAAACTATGACAACATTCCTCACTGGACTGACTGTATCAGTTTAGATAGTCTTTACCCCATGCTGTAAACAATGTGACCTTGGGTTCTGGATCTTTCCCCTCATAAACTCTCCCCCATAAACAGTTTTCTGTGACCTGCAGTTATTTTTCCCCCCTCCATGCTGTCATTATAATGTGTATTCTGATTCCTAGATCTGTGTACTGAGAGCATTAACTGTCTATTACACATCATCTGTGCTAAGGATAGGGGCAAGGATTAGGAAAGGGTTCACTGGTGATTGGCCTAGAAGTATGGGAAAGGAAGTCTAGAGCAGTATAGCACTAGCAGACTGCCTGTATTGGGACACGTCACCAGGCTTGAGGAGAACTGCTGGATGCAAAAGAAGCACACTGGGGCAGCTAGAAGTCATTATAAGCAAACCACAACACTGGTGGAGACTGGAATGGATATTCACACTGTCTCCAGCCAAAGAATTAGATTTACAATGTAAATCTGTTTTCCCTTAGTCCTCTCAGCAGCACACTATATGGGGAAATCTCTGCCCTGAGGGCTGATACGACAGATGAAACTTTTTTAAAACTCATTTTGTTGAAGAATAACAGTGACTTATAGAACAGTCAGTGCAAATAAATTATAATCAAGATAATACATATCATCACATACAGCATTCAAAGCCATTACAAATTCCAATATCCCAGAAAGCCAAGAGAGTGTTAAGTACAAAGCAATCTGTAGGTGATATATGTAAGTTTGAGAACATAGAGAAATCATGCAAATAAAATCTTGTCCAATAAACAATACTGGGGCATTCTGCCAATCTGCAGTGGTAAGATCAGGTAACCGATGGAACTTTTAATTGACAAATAAATGCTATATATAAAGGTGCCCCAAACTCCACCCCCTTGTGTATTTTAAACCTTTATTAGCAGACTAAATAATATCATATACAAAGAAAAGAACACAAATGCAATAGCACTCTGCAACCAGCACTCCGCCCTGCCTCCATGCTGGATGTTGAATGAGGCATTGGTGTACATGTTGGCCAAAGCGTAATAAGCCACTCACCACGTAAATAATATCATAGGTAGGGAGCCTTGTCCTGCTGATGGGACTAAGGAAAACAGATTTATATTCTAAATCAAATAGTTTCCTAATAATTCTTACAGCAGTATAACATATGGGAATATAGCAGGTAGAATTCCCTAGGGAAGGACCTCTTGCAGAGATCTCAAAACTGACTTTCAACTGAAGTTTTTTCTGAAGATGTTGACAAAGACATATCCTGTGTAAAGAAAGAATTAGGAGTAGTGAAGAACCCAAACAAACTGCACCTTCAGGCATCTCTATATACAAACAAACTGAAAATAAATAGCATGGTGTTAAACAGGCAGGAAGTGCTCAAACCCATATGCAATTGTGCATTTATATACAGGGGAGAAAATTCTGCACTTGTGGCCCGTTGCTAATGGCGATCCCCAGCAAAAATGCATACAGTGGAGGATGCCCGCAGCGGACCACAAGTACCACAATAAACATCCTACACAAGATAGCAATTATGTGGATGTGATAACCAATATAACAATATAATATTATTAGCAAAGACAGGTGCACCCTGCGGTCTTACTAAACCCCCAAACCGATTTTAAAATTGAGAGATTAGTCAACATGTCCTACTATGGAGGACATGTCTGAGCCCGAGCACCGCACCAAGGTTTCTCAAGTAGCTCGGGTCCTAACACTCACCTACCTGAGTCCACTGCGGGCATCCTCCACTGTATGCATTTTTTCTGGGGATCGCCATTAGCAACGGGCCACAAGTGCATGATTTGCTCCCCTGTATATACATGCACAACTGCATATGGGTTTGAGCACTTCCTGCCTGTTTAACACCATGCCATTTTTCAGTTTGTTTGTATATAGAGATGCCTGGAGGTGTATAAACTCCAATTTAAATGTGCCTGTTTTCCATCTACAGACTACATTTAGGTGCACCTGCGAGGCCTGGGCCATATCAGCCAGTCTTGAGTGGGACTCGCAGACTCCTCCCTCCTCCCATTGCAAGCCGGATACATGCTGGAGGTAACTGGTGAGTTGTCTGTGAGTCGGACCTCACGCTCCTGTAATTCGCCCACTGGCCCCTGGTATTGCCCATACGGTGCTCGGGCTCAGACATGTCCTCCATAGTAGGACATGTTGGTTAATCTCTCAATTTCAACATCAGTTTAAGGGTTTAGTAAGACCGCAGGGTGCACCTGTCTTTGCTAATATTATTGTAGTGAAGAGCCCACCTTAGAGTTTTGCTCTTCTGAGGCAACGCTCTGCAACTCTGATGGAAAGACAATGCAACATAAGACAATATCACTGGGAAGTACTATCCGAAGAGTTGTCACCCTGGAGAACTGATAATAAATCAGCTGATTAATATTATTATAATATTATATAAACCCTTTATTTCTGGAGAAAAACCTGTTATCAATAGGCCCTCTGGTCTGACTTAAGATTTTTATCAGTGTAAGAAGGAACAAGGAGCCGTCACCGAGGTTCCTGGCCTCGGTGAGGTAAGAACCGGATTTTTCCCTGAAGTGTCAGTTTTGCAGTTGCAGGCTGACACTTCAGCTGTTAGTATGGCTGTAAAGCCGATCCGGGCCGGTTCTTATTGGGAGCAGCCAAAGAGCAGGGTGGGTGGCTGTTCCCCACGTTCGAGGCCGGGTTTTGGTTTGGGATAAAAACCCAGCCAGCAGTCTCAGCTGGGTGGATTATCCTCCATCTGACAGTGGAGCTCTGTCAGTCTCGTTGTTGGAGCCTGAGAGTTTGGGCCGGGACTAGGCCTGCTATATTGTTTGGGGAAAAAGCACGTGGACTACTGCTTCATCCCAGGACTTATGTGCTGCAGCCTTGTGTGAACAAACACCAGACTCAAGGTGCCTGTTTTTCCTTGAAACTGTTTTTTTTGTCACTTTACGTATGTGTGAATAAAACACTGCACTGTTTAAGTTAAAGACGTTGTCATTGCCTCTGTACTGCGTCCGCAAGTGTCACGGCGCCGTATAGGAGGCAGGCACGTCCGGAGCGCATCTATGCGCATTCATGCGAATGGTTTTAGGGCTGAGCACCGAGCTGATCACTCGGCGCTCGGCTATGTAGTCTGTGTGGAGTCCTGTGACGGTGGCCACGTCACATGACCCCTCTGGCTCCCTATTTAAACAGGCAATCTGCTGGCCACAGATTGCCTGTTATTTAGGTTCCACCTGTGATTTTGTCTTTCCTGGCGTACTTACCTCCTGCTGAATTCCTGACGATCCTCTGCCTGCTCCTTGTGTACTTTGTTGCTCTCCTGGTATTCTGACCCTGACTTCCTCCTGACGATCCTCTGCTGACTCCTTTGGTACTTCACGACTTTCCTGGTATTTATGAACCCGGCTTCTCCTGACTATTCTCTATTTGCTCCATTTGTACTTCGTAGCTTTCCTGGTATTGACTCGGTCCGTTTACGTTCTGTTGTTTGTCTGTCTGTCGTCCCTGCACTTATTCCAAGCTAGGGATTGCCGTCCAGTTGTCCCCTGTCATTAGGACTTGCGAGGCAAGTAGGCAGGGCCAGGGGTAAATGTGCGGAGCGCAGTGGTCACTTCCCTCCCCCTGTGTGTGTGTGTATGCGACCGTTACAGAATAACAGGCCTACTGAAACCACTGTACCATGAATCCTCTAGTGACCCTGACTGAGCATGTGTCAAACCTGACGCAGATAGTGCAGGAGCTAGGGGAGAAGATTCATTCCCTATAAATAGGACAAGACGCCGCTGCTTCTCAGGCCTATGGAGCCACCGATCAAGCTTCCAGAGCCCTTCTCTGGAGATCGGAGGAAGTTTTACTCCTTTAAGGAGAGTTGTAAACTGTATTTTAGTTTACGCCCCTTGTCTTCCGGGTTGGAAAGCCAACGGGTGGGCATTGTTATTTCCCGCTTACAGGGAGATCCCCAGGAGTGGGCCTTTTCTTTACCCCTTGGCTAGTTGTTTAACCACGGTAGAGTTTTTTTTTTTGAGGCTCTGGGTACCCTGTATGATGAACCAGACAGGGCCCTGGTAGCCGAAACCACGCTGAAAGCATTGGTTCAAGGCAACCTCTCTGCGGAGGAGTATTGCACCCAATTTAGAAGGTGGTGTGTTCCCTCAGGGTGGAACGAGCCAGCTCTTAAGTGTCTATTCAGGTCCGGCCTATCTGATAATCTAAAAGACCTACTAGTGAGTTATCAGCTCCCTGAGACTCTTGAGGAGACTATGACCCTAGCAGTCCAACTCAACCGACGTGTGAGAGAGACAACAGGAATGACAGTTCTCTTCTCAGGTACTGGTCCAGTCTGAGGTTTGTACCAGGAGTGGTTTTGAGGTCTCCTTTGAAGAACCTATGCAAATTGGCATGACCAGAGAGGATCAGCGCCGCAGACGTGGGATCTGTTTCTACTGCAAAGATCCTGACCATTGGATCAATCAGTGTCCAAAGAGGATCCTTTCTGATAAGGCTTCCAAGATAAGACCACCACGGGACCAGGTACTCCCTGTTATTACGAAGAGTAAGCTTTTAGTTCCTATAACCATTTCTCTGGGTTCTAATAAGTGGTCGGGTCAGGCCTTTATAGATTCGGGCTCAGCGGCCAGCTTTATTGACCAGGGGTATGCTACTAGACAGGGTATTCCAATTTTTGTTTTACCTACGCCGATCCATATCATGGCCATCGACTCCACTCCCCTGGTGGGGGGTACTGTGAGGTCATGTACCTCAGAGATTTCCTTAGCTGTGGGAGTGTGCCACTAGAGAAATGTTCCCTGTTAGTCCTGGAGAACTTACCAGTCGAGGTGGTATTGGGGATGCCGTGGCTCCAATTACACAATCCTACGATTGATTGGACCAGAGGGGAACTGGTGAGTTGGGGATCTGAGTGCGGCTCGTGTTTGTCTAGAATACGGGTTGGGTTCTCTGTGGAGTCTGAGGTATTACCCGCAGTCATAAAGGAGTATGCTGATGTGTTCTCGTCGTCGTCCCCGGAGGCTCTTCCTCCCCATAGACCTGATTGCGCCATAGTCCTGGAGAAGGGGGCAAGGTTTCCTAAGGGGCGTATTTACAATCTTTCCAAACCTGAACGTGAGGCCATGGAAGATTACATTAAGGAGAGTCTCATTAAGGGGCACATTAGACCCTCGGTTTCTCCTATGGGGGCAGGATTTTTCTTTGTTAAGAATGTTGTGGAAATATTATTAGGATGTGTATTTAATATATTGTGTATTGTTATCATGTCTCTCAGTGTCAGGGTAAACCATTGGAGTGGATATCTTCCCGTGTATGTCCTGTCACAGCTGCTGGGCACAGAGGTCTCCATCGGCGAATGGTCCATGTGCTAAGCACTGGGCTGTGGGCCGGGGGAGACTGATGTGTTCAGCAAAGCAGTGTTTTGTTAGCTGATGTATGGACGCCGGCTAGGGCCCCCGCGCAAGACACAGATTTATTGGCTTGGCGTGGATGCATTTGTTAAGAGAACTATATAACGAAAGGAACGTACGTTTGTTGTCTCTAGTGCGCCTGATCAGTCCTGTAAATAAACATGCATGAGGATCATAGTAACTTTATCTGGCATTGATCACTGAGCAAGGCTAGATAAAATTAACTCCAGTGGTAATGGTAGATTATTGCATACATGTGTTTGTTGGCTAGGGTATTCTAAATGATGGTGTCTTGTCTTCCTATGTCATCACTTCCTGTATGTCATCACTTCCTGCATCCTTGTTATGGGCCAGCCCCTTTTACACCTTTTGTGAGTAAATAAAAGTGAACAGACTGAGCAGGGCGGAGCAGTTGCTCAGCAGAACTTAACATGAAAACACCTTTGGCTGACTGCGATTGAGATTTTTACCTTTCCTTACACAAAGACATTGGAGAGCGGATTACAACTATTAATATTTCTACAACAAGAATAAGGATGGTGGTCTAAGACCCTGTATAGATTACTGGAAATTAAATAAGATCACTATCCGGAATACTTACTCCCTCTGTCACGAGTTGGAGGTCCCAGGAGAGACCTCCGCGTCGTCAAGCAATAAACAAATGGAAATCGGGTACAGACACACAAGAGTTTATTGCACAAACAAAAACCAGGGAAGGCAGCACAGACAAAACATGAGCTCTATGTACCGTCAGCACAGTGGGAGCAAACCCCCACTGCGCCACTGTCTAGTAATACTCCAGAGGGGGTGTGACTAAGCAACTCCTGGTATTTACTAGGGCCCCAGATGGTAGGGATAGACTTTGGAGCAGGAAGTTGCTAGGGTCTACTCCAGAGCGTGAACTAGACAGTGACAGCAAGAACGAATGGACAACAGGTACCAGAAGGTACCGACGGCACATAGGCAAACATAACATAGACAGGCAAATACAAACAGGGCAACTAATAACACAAGCAGGAGTACATAGCAAGGAAACAGAAGTGACCATGAGCAGAGAAGGACTTGCTCCACCAGTAGTAAACTGCATGGCCTTGCTCATGGCACTCTGCTGCAAAGAAAGGTGCAGCAAGGGCTTGCTGAACAGAGACATATAAATACACACAAGGTAACAAACATAACTGGCAGAACAGATAACAAAACACAGGAAAAAGGACAGCAAAGAGAACGTCAATGAACAAGTAGGAAACCCACAGAGCACAGACAGACAGACACGGATCCCATGGGTCAGCAGCATGGGAGAGTGAGTACAAACAAGGAGCAGGACAAGACAACACACACCAGGAGAGCTGACACAGAACTGAGGAAACCTCAGCCTTAGGCCTCATGCACACGACCGTTTTTTTTTAAGGTCCGCAAAAACGGGTCCGTAGGTCTGTGATCCGTGACCGTTTTTTCGTCCGTGGGTCTTCCTTGATTTTTGGAGGATCCACGGACATGAAAAAAAGTTGTTTTGGTGTCCGCCTGGCCGTGCGGAGCCAAACGGATCCGTCCTGAATTACAATGCAAGTCAATGGGGACGGATCCGTTTGACGTTGACACAATATGGTGCAATTGCAAACTGATCCGTTCCCCATTGACTTTCAATGTAAAGTCAGGAGTCCCTATTATACCATCGGATCGGAGTTTTCTCCAATCCGATGGTATATTTTAACTTGAAGCGTCCCCATCACCATGGGAACGCCTCTATGTTAGAATATACCATCGGATTTGAGTTAGATCGTGAAAACACATATCCGACAGTATATTCTAACACAGAGGCGTTTGCATTGTGATGGGGACGCTTCAAGTTAGAATATACTTTGAACTGTGTACATGACTGCCCCCTGCTGCCTGGCAGCACCCGATCTCTTACAGGGGGCTATGATACGCACAATTAACCCCTCAGGTCCTGAGGGGTTAATTGTGCATATCATAGCCCCCTGTAAAAGATCATGTGCTGCCAGGCGGGAGGGGGCACACCCCCCTCCCTCCCCAGTTTTAAATTCATTGGTGGCCAGCGGGCCCCCCCTCCCTCCCCTGTATTACTGTAGATTCATTGGTGGCCAGTGGGCCCCCCTCCCTCCCCGTATTACTGTAGATTCATTGGTGGCCAGTGGGCCCCCCTCCCTCCCCTGTAGTACTGTAGATTCATTGGTGGCCAGTGGGCCCCCCCTCCCTCCCCAGTATTACTGTAGATTCATTGATGGCCAGTGGGCCCCCCTCCCTCCCCTGTAGTACTGTAGATTCATTGGTGGCCAGTGGGCCCCCCTCCCTCCCCCACCTAATTAAAATCCCCCCCCCCCTATCATTGGTGGCAGCGGAGAGTTCCGATCGGAGTCCCAGTTTAATCGCTGGGGCTCCGATCGGTAACCATGGTAACCAGGACGCTACTGCAGTCCTGGTTGCCATGGTCACTTAGCAATTTTTAGAAGCATTATACTTACCTGCGAACTGCGATGTCTGTGACCGGCCGGGCGCTCCTCCTACTGGTAAGTGAAAGGTCTGTACGGCGCATTGCTTATAGCACAGACCTGTCACTTACCAGTAGGAGGAGCGCCCGGCCGGACACAGACATCGCAGCCTCGCAGGTAAGTATAATGCTTCTAAAAATTGCTAAGTAACCATGTCAACCAGGACTGCAGTAGCGTCCTGGTTGCCATGGTTACCGATCGGAGCCCCAGAGATTAAACTGGGACTCCGGTCGGAACTCTCCGCTGCCACCAATGATAGGGGGGGAGATTTTAATTAGGAGGGGGAGGGAGGGGGGGCCCACTGGCCACCAATGAATCTACAGTACTACAGGGGTGGGAGGGGGGGCCCACTGGCCAACAATGAATTTAAAACTGGGGAGGGAGGGGGGTGTGCCCCCTCCTGCCTGGCAGCACAGGATCTCTTACAGGGGGCTATGATACGCACAATTAACCCCTCAGGTGCAGCACCTGAGGGGTTAATTCTGCGGATCACAGCACCCTGTAAGAGATCAGGTGCTGCCAGGCAGCAGGGGGCAGTCATGTACACAGTTCAAAGTATATTCTAACTAGAAGCGTCCCCATCACTATGGGAACGCCTCTGTGTTAGAATATACTGTCGGATCTGAGTTTTCACGAAGTGAAAACTCAGCTCTGAAAAAGCTTTTATGCAGACGGATCTGCGGATCCGTCTGTGTGAAAGTAGCCTACGGACCACGGACGTGGATGCCAATCTTGTGTGCATCCGTGTTTTTTCACGGACCCATTGACTTGAATGGGTCCGTGAACCGTTGTCCGTCAAAAAAATAGGACAGGTCATTTTTTTGACCGACAGGAAACACGGATCACGGATGCGGCTGCAAAACGGTGCATTTTTCCGATTTTTCCACGGACCCATTAAAAGTTAATGGGTCCGCGAAAAAAAAAGGAAAACGGAACAACGGCTGCGGATGCACACAACGGTCGTGTGCATGAGGCCTTATAGACAGGTTCCATGGGTGCAGCAGAGAGGCCACACCCATGGAGCAGACAGAGAGGATTAACTCCTAATAGGCACACAGGGGAGTTAACCCATAAAGAACCACAAATAGCACACAGGAACGGAGCTTCAGCGAGAGCATAGACAGAAGGTCACAGCCAGAGATAACGACTGTGACACTCCCACCCCTCAAAGCCCCCCCTCTCCCCCCCAAACAGAAAACGGGAGGAAGTGGGGCAACAAACAAAACAGAACCAGGCAAGGGGACAGAAATCAAAGGGGTGACGAGGTACATGGGCAGGAACACACACGACGACCGCAACCAGCCCAACCCCTAAAAACCAGCCTACACGGAGGGTCCGCAGCCAGTACGCCAGGGGAAGATAGCCAGCCAACACGGCATACACGTCAAGTGAACCGCACCAAGAAGTTACCTCCCCCTCCACTCTTCCTCCGGAGAATGACACGTCTGCCAAGAACTAATTGGCCAGACATGCAGACACCAACTTCCGGAGGAGTGGGACCAGGAACAGGAACCAGACTGGAATACAAAGAAAATCGGAATCAAAGGGGTACAGAGGTACACAAGCAGAACACATAAGACGACTGCAGCCAGCACGCAGCCCCTAGCAACCAGCCTACACGAAAAACGCAACAGGAGTGGCAATGAGCAGAGAAGGACTAGCTCAACCAGTGGTATACTGCGTGGCCTTGCCCATAGCACTCTGCACGCCAAGGGGAATGCCGCCAGCCTACACGGCCACAAAAGTCACAGTGAACTGCAGTGTGCAAACACCTCCCCCTCCACTCTCCCTCCGGAGAATGGCATGTCTGCCAAGAACTGATTGGTCAAACATGCTGACACCCCCTTCCGGAGGACCAGGACCAGAAGCAGATACCTGCGCGGATAACGGAAAACACGGCCGTAGGCAGAACTGCAAGCTAAAAAGGTTAAACTGGACGTCACCCCTAGCAACCAGCATACACAGAGAACACCGCAGCCAGTACACCAAGGCAACACCCCAGCCCCAAACACAGGCTCCATGGGTGCAGCAGAGAGGCCACACCCATGGAGCAGACAGAGGACCAACTCCCAATAGGCACACAGGGGAGTTAACCTATAAAGAACCACAAATAACACACAGGAACGGAGCTGCAGCGAGAGCATAGACAGAAGGTCACAGCCAGAGATAACGACTGTGACACCCTCCCATTGTTTCTGGATCTATTTAACTAGGTATTAGGGGCGGCCTGGTTTTCTAAGATTGATTTAGGAGGAGCGTACAATTTAATCCGAATCAAGGAGAGGAACGAGTGGAAGACAGCATTTAATACCCCGGCTGGTCACTTTGAATATCTCGTTATGCCTTTTGGACTCCGCAATGCCCCGGCTGTGTTCCAAAATTTCATGAACGATATTCTTGCGGAGTTCTTGGGAAAATTTGTCATTGTATATCTCAACGACATTTTGATATTTTCCCCTGATTTTAAGAGTCATGTGTTTCATGTTAGACAGGTGTTGGAGGTGTTAAGAGAGAACCAATTATCTGCTAAACAGGTAAAGTGTATATTTTGGGTGCCGGAGATTATATTTCTCGGACATGTTCTGACTCCCCATGCCATAAAGATGGATCCTAGCAAGGTTTTAGCGATTTAAGGGATGGGTAAGACCATCATCCTTAAAGGCCTTACAACGTTTCCTTGAATTCGCTAACTACTACCGTAAGTTCATAAAGAATTTCTCTGTAATCGCTAGACCACTGACCGACCTCACTAAAAAAGGGGCGGATCTGGAAAATTGGTCTACTGAGGCCTTAGATTCATTTGAGGCTTCCAGTAGCGCTCCCGTTCTAACCCAGCCAGATCAGGAAAAACCTTTTATCGTGGGGTTGGATGCTTCTGAGGACGGGGCAGGAGCAGTCCTCTCGCAAGGTCCTGTTACCCTCACTAACCTGAGACCTTGTGCCTTTTTTTCCAGAAAGTTTTCCCCCTCTGAGAGAAATTATGACATAGGAAATCGGGAGTTACTGGCCATTAAGTGGGCATTTGAAGAATGGAGACATTTTCTTGAGGGGGCAAAACATTGTGTTACTGTTGTTACCGATCATAAGAACCTAATGTTTCCCGAGTCGGCTAAAAGGTTAAATCCCCGTCAGGCTAGATGGGCATTGTTTTTTACTTGCTTTATTTTTTCCATAACTTTCAGACCAGGAAGTAGAAACATGAAGGCCAACGCACTCTCTCAGAGTTTCTGTGCGTACCAGCCTACAGAGACTCCACCTGAAACCATTTTACCAGCTAAGGTCTTCGTAGCAGCCTTGTCTCAGGACATCACGACTCTCATCAAGGCTGAACAACACCTAGCTCCGTCATCCACTCCTACAGATAAGTTGTTTGTTCCCGTACAGTTTTGTCTCCAACTGCTGGGTGAGTGTCATGACTCTGTTTTTTGTGGACATCCGGGCATTGAGGGCACTAAAGAGCTGGTTTCCAGATCATTCTGGTGGCCTACTTTAACTAGAGATGTCAAGTCTTATGTGTTGGCCTGCGAGGTCTAAGACCCCTAGGACTCGCCCGGCTGGGGACCTACGACCCTTACCCATTCCCAGTAGACCCTGGTCTCATATCTCGATGGATTTTATCACTGATCTGCCACCAGCGGAGGGTAAAACTGTGGTTTGGGTAGTGGTCAATAGATTCAGCAAGATGGCTCACTTTATTCCCATGCCTAAACTCCCGAGTGCGAAGACCCTAGCATCTTTGTTTGTGGAACAAATTGTACATTTACATGGCATTCCAGAAAATATTGTATCTGACAGGGGTGTGCAGTTTGTGTCACAAGTTTTGGTGGGCCTTCTGTTTGAGATGCCGGATTTCTCTGTCCTTCTCATCTGCTTATCACCCTGAAAGTAATGGACAGACTGAGCGCCTCAATCAGTCGGTGGAACAATTTCTCAGGGCATATGTTGCAGATGATCAACAGTTGTGGGTGAAATACCTTCCGTTAGCCGAGTTTGCTCTGAATAACCGTGTTAATTTCTCTGCTGGGGTCTCTCCTTTTTTTTGTAACTATGGCTTTCATCCTCATTTTCTTTCTGGGTCATCCGTCTCCTCGTGTAATCCTGAGGCGGATGAGATCTCCTCAAAACTGTGCACAGTATGGGCTTGGGTTCAATCGAAACTGGAAAAAGCTCAAAATACTCAAAGAGTCAAGGCCAATAGGAGACGTTCCACGGGGGTGAACTTTCAGGTGGGTGATAAGGTGTGGTTGTCCTCTAAAAATTTTTCACTCAAAGTTGCTTCAAGAAAGTTTGCTCCTCGCTTTATAGGGCCATATAAAATCGTAGAAGTGATTAATCCTGTATCATTTAGGTTAGAATTGCCTGACTCGTTCCACATTCACGATGTATTTCACAAGTCCCTACTAAAAAAATACATTGAACCTGTTGTACCGTAACAAGCCGCGCCTCTGCCTGTTCTGGTTAAGGATTCTGTGGAGTATGTGGTATCTAAAATTGTGGATGTCAGGAGAGTGCGTAATTCCTTGCAGTATCTGGTGCACTGGAAGGGCTTTGGACCCGAGGAGAGGTCTTGGGTACCAGCTAGGGAGGTTCATGCCCCTAGACTGTTAAGAAATTTCATGAGGATCATCCCGAGAAGCCGTCACCTGAGTCCTTGGGTCCGGTGGCCCCACGTAAAAGGGGCGGTACTGTCACGGCACCGTCTAGGAGGCGAGCGCGCACGCATCATCAGCGCGTCCCGAGTCGCCCGCGCTCCTGATAATACTATGCGCGCTGGGGGCGTCTGGATAGGTGGGCAAGACCAGAATATGTGAAGGAGGGAGCCAGAATCTTGTTGGCACCTCCAGCACAGGTCAGATTGAGAGAGGCTCAATTGGAATATTTTTTTTCGGATAGTTATACCATCTAGTCAAAACCTTAAAGGAGTGTTCCTAAAGTGCCCTTTCTGACCCAGGAAGAAGTGCAGTGGTGTCTTAAAAAGATGAAAATAGACAAATCACCAGGTCCAAATGGCATACAACCCTGTATCCTAAGAGAATTTAGTAATGTCATAGCCAAACCCTTATTCCTGATATTTAAGGACTCTATACTGACAGGGAGTGTTCCACATAAAAAAACATAGAAAAACTATGATGGAATTTAAATTTTTCCCACCTCACTTCGCAAAAAACTGTCACCTCATCCTGAAAAAATTAACCCCTACATGAGACAATTGCCCAAAAAATGAAAAAAATATGGCCTTCAGAAAATGAAGACACAAAAACATGTTTTATTTTTTTCTAAAATGCTTTTATTGTGTAAAGCCAAAATAAATAAAAAATTTACAAATTAGATATCGTTGTGTTCGTAACGACTTGCTCTTTAAAAATATCACACACTCTTCCGCCAAAAGGTAAATGCCGTAAAAAATAAAATAAAAAGTGCCAAAACAACCAATTTTATTGGTCTATTTGCCCAATAAAGTGTAATATTGAATGATCAAAAAATATTATGTACCCAAAATTGGGACCAATGAAAATGTCAACCTATCCCGCAAAAAATGAGCCCCTGCACAAAAAGATCGGCAGAAAAATAGAACAAATATGTCTTTCAGAAAATGGAGACACAAAAACATGATTTTTTTTTCAAAAATACTTTATTATGTAAAACTGAAACAAAAAAACAAAAAAAGTAGATATATTTGATGATATCGCGTCCTTAGCAACCTGCTCTATAAAAATAGCACATGATCTACCCTGTCAGATGAACACTGTAAAAAAACTAATAATAAAAACTGTGCCAGCCCAGCTATTTTTGGTTACCTTGCCTAACAAAAAGCGTAATATAAAGCAATCAAAAAATCATATGTACTCAAAAATGGTACCAATAAAAACATCAATTCTTGTGACCCCGTGCACAAGATGATTGGCAGAAGAAAAAAAAGAAAAAGTATAGCTTTCAGAAAATGGTAACACAGAAAAAACAAGATTTGTTTTGTTTGGCCAGGGATGTCATGTGACCACTCCTCTGAAGATTCTTGCTGTGATGCATGCTGGGATTTTTACTTTCACTTTGATGCTGCTCCACCCACACAGCCTCTCATCAATGGAGCCTGCTATGCTGAACACATTAGAAAAATTATATGTACACAGTATATCTCTCATGATACAAATACCTTGTGGCTTTAGTTATTATCTGGGGGCCATTTTTTTTTATGCGTATGGTGGCAACCCCCTTTAAATAACTTTAAAAAACCAAACATTTGCGGACACCCCTGTACTGGGGTCCTGAACGCGTCCACAAGCTGGGTACCACAGTAGTGGATAAAACAAATTCAGTCACTGTAACACACTCTCACTGCTATGAGGCTGTTTAATAGGAAATAAACACTGAAGCTATTTATCTTTAAACTGCTGGTGAATCCAGAAACCTGCAAAAGGAGTGTAATAACAGTAAAGATTATGGCAGTTAGATAATACTGAATTATCCCTGTGATCTAGAATCCAGAAAAGACCGAAAAAAGAAAGGAAATAGTCCGCTAGTCCACCTGTCCTACCAGAGGTACAAAAAAAAAAAAAAAAAAAAACACAAGTGGATGGCGTTTGGGGCACCTGATGTATAGTGTTCAAGGGCCAATTAAAGGTTCCATCTGTTCTATCAGCCCACAGGGCAGATCATGCCCTATATAATGTGCTGATGTAAGGGATGTAAAGGAAGCAGAAGTTAATTTGTGAGAAGCTCTAAGGCTAGTTTTACACTGCCAGATGTGCCTGCACGGGGTGTGCCGGGTGTGCCTGGGCACACCCTAATCAAGCCTGCTGGCCGGCAAATACTAATGAAGCGCTTCCATTTTGGAAGCGCTCATTAGTACCGGAGGACCAGGAACAGGTGAACGCTCCTGGTCTGCTTCCTGGTCCTCGGCTGTCAACTGTGCAGGGCTGCGCACAGCATGAGGCGCTTTGTGACGTTACGCTGTGCACCTCAGTTCAGAGCACAGCCGACAGCAGGAGGAAGAGGATCGCGGGCGGCAAGGAGCGGCGGCGTCCAGGAGCAGAGAGGTAAGTGTTTTTTTATTTTATAAAAAAATAGGCTGCTGGGGGCATAATGGAGGCTAATGAGAAGCATAATAGGGGCTATTGAGGCATATGGGGGCCAATGAGGCATAATTGGGGCTAATGAGAGGCATGTTGGGGGCTAATGAGAGGCATGTTGGGGGCTAATGAGAGGCATGTTGGGGGCTAATGAGAGGCATGTTGGGGGCTAATGACAGGCATAATGGGGGCTAATGAGAGGCATAATGGGGGCTAATGAGGCTTAAGGGCTGATAATGGGGGCTAATGAGAGGCATATTGGGGCTAATGAGGCATATGGGGGCCAATGAAGCATAATGGGGGCTAATGGGGGCTATTGAGAGGCATAATGGGGGCTATTGAGAGGCATAATGGGGGCTATTGAGAGGCATAATGGGGGTTAATGAGAGGCATAATGGGGGATAATGAGAGGCATAATGGGGGCTAATGAGAGGCATAATGGGAGCTAATGAGGCATAAGGGCTGATGATGGGGCTAATGAGGCATAATGGGGCTAATGAGAGGCATAATGGGGGCTAATGAGGCATAAGGACTGATAATGGGGGCTAATGGCATAAAGGCTATATATATATACACTGCGTGCAGAATTATTAGGCAAATGAGTATTTTGACCACATCATCCTCTTTATGCATGTTGTCTTACTCCAAGCTGTATAGGCTCGAAAGCCTACTACCAATTAAGCATATTAGGTGATGTGTATCTCTGTAATGAGAAGGGGTGTGGTCTAATGACATCAACACCCTATATTAGGTGTGCATAATTATTAGGCAACTTCCTTTCCTTTGGCAAAATGGGTCAAAAGAAGGACTTGACAGGCTCAGAAAAGATAGTGAGATATCTTGCAGAGGGATGCAGCACTCTTAAAATTGCAAAGCTTCTGAAGCGTGATCATCGAACAATCAAGCGTTTCATTCAAAATAGTCAACAGGGTCGCAAGAAGCGTGTGGAAAAACCAAGGCGCAAAATAACTGCCCATGAACTGAGAAAAGTCAAGCGTGCAGCTGCCAAGATGCCACTTGCCACCAGTTTGGCCATATTTCAGAGCTGCAACATCACTGGAGTGCCCAAAAGCACAAGGTGTGCAATACTCAGAGACATGGCCAAGGTAAGAAAGGCTGAAAGACGACCACCACTGAACAAGACACACAAGCTGAAACGTCAAGACTGGGCCAAGAAATATCTCAAGACTGATTTTTCTAAGGTTTTATGGACTGATGAAATGAGAGTGAGTCTTGATAGGCCAGATGGATGGGCCCGTGGCTGGATAGGTAAAGGGCAGAGAGCTCCAGTCCAACTCAGACGCCAGCAAGGTGGAGGTGGAGTACTGGTTTGGGCTGGTATCATCAAAGATGAGCTTGTGGGGCCTTTTCGGGTTGAGGATGGAGTCAAGCTCAACTCCCAGTCCTACTGCCAGTTTCTGGAAGACACCTTCTTCAAGCAGTGGTACAGGAAGAAGTCTGCATCCTTCAAGAAAAACATGATTTTCATGCAGGACAATGCTCCATCACACGCGTCCAAGTACTCCACAGCGTGGCTGGCAAGAAAGGGTATAAAAGAAGAAAATCTAATGACATGGCCTCCTTGTTCACCTGATCTGAACCCCATTGAGAACCTGTGGTCCATCATCAAATGTGAGATTTACAAGGAGGGAAAACAGTACACCTCTCTGAACAGTGTCTGGGAGGCTGTGGTTGCTGCTGCACGCAATGTTGATGGTGAACAGATCAAAACACTGACAGAATCCATGGATGGCAGGCTTTTGAGTGTCCTTGCAAAGAAAGGTGGCTATATTGGTCACTGATTTGTTTTTGTTTTGTTTTTGAATGTCAGAAATGTATATTTGTGAATGTTGAGATGTTATATTGGTTTCACTGGTAAAAATAAATAATTGAAATGGGTATATATTTGTTTTTTGTTAAGTTGCCTAATAATTATGCACAGTAATAGTCACCTGCACACACAGATATCCCCCTAAAATAGCTAAAACTAAAAACAAACTAAAAACTACTTCCAAAAATATTCAGCTTTGATATTAATGAGTTTTTTGGGTTCATTGAGAACATGGTTGTTGTTCAATAATAAAATTAATCCTCAAAAATACAACTTGCCTAATAATTCTGCACTCCCTGTGTGTGTATATATATATATATATATATATATATATATATATATACACACATACACGCGCGCCCTGTGTGTATGTTTGTGCTTTAGGGTGCACAGATCTCTGAATGCTAGTGTGAAACTAGCCTAAGGCCCCTTGCAGACGAGCGTGTCCGGATTATGTCCAGATGCAATGCGGATGCGTTCAGTGAAAACTGTGTGATTTCGCAAACAAAGCCATTCAGTTTTATTACTGCGTTTTGCACGCGCATGATAAAAAACTGAATGTTTACAGACAACATCTCTTAGCAACCATCCGTGAAAATCGTATCGTATCCGCACTTGCGCAGTTCTATGGGGCCAGCGTTGCGTGAAAATCGCAGAATACAGAACATGCTGCGATTTTCACGCAACTCAAAAGTGATGCATGAAAACCACTGCTCATATACACAGACTCATTTAAATGAATGGGTCCGGATTCCGTGCGGGTGCAATGCGTTCGTATCACGCATTGCACCCGCACGTAAATCTCGCTGGTGTGAAAGGGGCCTAAAAGTCAGTTACACTTTAGAGTAAATGTATAGTAAATTGTGACAAAAGAGATAAAACTACAGGAAAATACAGATATTGTGAACCTGTTTATGACTGCGAAAAGAAAAGACAAAAAGAACACTTGTAGTGTTGAGCGAATCGAAGTTAACGAAGTGGAAGTTGACCCAAATTTCAGGGAACATTTGATTAACCATGAATCCGAATTTCCTGGCGTTTCATGGTAACAAATCCATTTTTCTTAAAATGGTGGTAAAAAAAAAAACGTTCTCATACATGTGGGCAGCACGGTGGCTCAGTGTTTAGCACTGGTGCCTTGCAGCGCTCGGGTCCTAGGTTTGAATCTTACCAAGGACAACATCTGCATGGAGTTTGTATGTTCTCCCCGTGTTTGCGTGGGTTTCCTCCGGGTACTCGGGTTTCCTCCCACACTCCAAAGACATACTGATAGAGACCTTAGATTGTGAGCCCCATTGGGGACAGTTGGTTGCTAATGTCTGTAAAGTGCTGCGGAATATAGTAGCGCTATATAAGTGCATAAAATAAATAAATACCTGCACACAGTATTCTCTATTGTACCATACCCCTGATGAGATTTGATCGAGACAAGCATGTAGGGATGGAATTCTATTGCTTCTCTAGCTTAGGGTCAGGTTCCAGACAGAGTTTCCCTTTTCGAGGCGGGTGATCTGAGGCTAGGCTTTAAGGGCAAACGGTAGCACCTTCTTCTTAGGGATACCCTAGGGATAATAAAACATCCCTCTAATTGGAATCGATACCTCTTGGAGACCTGCTCCGGACCAAGTAGAACCAGTACTCTTACCCTGATATACAAAGGATGTGGTAGGTTGACTGGTGTTTATTCACGTATCCGCATGGTGTACGGGTACTGCTGAGTTTGTTTCGTTTTCTGGTTTCATGAGATATCACTGTAAAACCGTTTGTGATTCTATTTGTGGTCGGATCGTCTATCAGAAAGGTGAACGTAACCTATCTAACCCCTATCTACAACAAGCAGTAGAGTTATGCCATAACTGCTGTAGTAGGGCAGCCTAAAGGGGGCCACCCTAATGAGAAGTGACTGTAAGACGGTGTGGGTGGGTGGGTGAAATCAGCTGAATCAGCGTCAGCCTGGGCCCACAGGTGCCTATAAATAGCCTAGTAATCAGCCAGCCTGGGCCCACAGGTGCGTATAATTAGCCTTGTAATCAGCCTCCCCTCCCACAAATGCAGCAATACATTGCTTAATACTTGTGGTCGGATCGGCTGTCAGAAAGGTGAACCTAACCTATCTAACCCCTATCTACAACAAGCAGTAGAGTTATGCCATAACTGCTGTAGTAGGGCAGCCTAAAGGGGCCAAAAAGAGCAGACCTTAGTTTAGAGTAAATATATACATACCGTTACGACACCCTATTTTGAACGGAAAAGATCTTTCACGATGAAGGTGCGGAATATATCGTATATATCAGTGACTTCCATCTACCTTACCTTTTTGTCATGTGCACAGCCACATCGTTCTTGGAGATGGTTAATGCTGATGCGATTGAAAGAGTGGCCGGTAACCAGAAACGATTTACTCCTATGTTGACTAACATATGACCCTATAACGAGAAGGTCTGAATCCTGAGAGCTGCAGACTGAAACAAACAATGGTGAACCTGTAGGAAGGCCTAGATGAACTCCAACCATCTGCCAAGGGCCCTGATTGGGCACCAACTGTTCCTGGTGGCAAAATACTTTACCTCTACTTATTCCCTAGGCCACACTTTCTATTAAGGGCCCAAAAGTCAGAACATGGCGTCTGCCGTCTTACTGTAGTAGTAAATTAAGTGAAATGTGTAAACTCACCAGGCCTGGGGAACCATACACAGGAATACATGGCTATTTCGATTAATGAGCTAATGTTGCCTGTAATAAGGACAGAACGTACACATAATACCTGCAGTTGTGACAGAAAATAAGCTTGAGGTCGTGATAAACTATGTATGCTGTGCCTGTAGTCGTGATAGGACTTGTTGTGTCAGAAGACATGACAGACTTCGTAAGCTGCGCCTTATTACTGTACCTCCTACTGGAAGATGGACCGATACCCAGGACTTAGGCCGGACACCAACACCCTCGGCCCCAGTTTGTAGATGAAGTAAGCATGCCTGGGAGAAGATTATGACCGCAAAGGCAGGCTTGATTGTGTGTCAAGATTGTTGGACTGGCGAGTCCTCATTCTTTTAATGATATAAAAATAAAGGTTATGTTTCAGGACGGGGATGTGCAACGCAGCGGCAAGGTACCCAGGGCCCCTCCTACCTGGATACGCTGGACCCCAGGCCTTGGCTCCGAAGCAGATAAATAGGGAGTAGTTGAATTGGGAGATGAAGAATAAATTGAGTCCAGACCTTGTGATGAAGTTGAATAGCAGCTTTACTTCTGTAAACGTTCATCAGAAACAATCTTCAAATTTAGTTTTGGTCCCAGCAGATTTACATGTTGAAATATCTCCAGATTTAAATGTGCTGAAAAAAACACTTGATAGACATAAAAACTGACAGAATAACTGTATCAGTTCCATCAAAAATCCCCCAAACAAGGCTTTAGGTCTATTGATTTAGAATAATCAAGGGTGGACTTTACCACCATAAGTACCAAGCAAATGCTTTGGGCCTCAAAGTTTAGCTCCTTTGTCCCTAACAATAATGATGCTCCTTAATACAGTATGATACCCCTTTAGTGCCCCCACAGAGTATGATATCCCTAAGTGCCTGCTCATAGCAGGGTGATCCCTTGGTGCCCCCACACAGTATGATGCTCCTTAGTGCCCCTGACACATTATGATGCCTCCTTAGTTTCTCCCACAGAGTCTGATTCCCCTAAGGGCCCCCTCACAGTAGAATAATCCCTTAGGTGCCCTTCACACAGAATGAGGCCTCCTTAAAAGTCCCCAGGACAAAGTGATGTTCTCTACATGCCCCCCTCACACAGTATGATGTACCCTTAAATGCTACACTCAAAAAGTGATGGCCGTTAAGTGGCTTCCACCCAGTATTATGTCCCCTTAAGTACCCCCCGCACAATATGATGCCCCCTTAAGTAGTCCCTCCCAGATACAGTGATGTCTCCCTCATAGATTATGCCCTGTTAGATGGCCCCCTCACCTATTTCCCTGATGAACAGATCAGAGCACATCTGCTCCGCTCTGTGCCCTGCTGTCAGCGGCGGGGCAGGGCAGGCATGATGAGTACATTGTGGTTGTATGTGCTGAACTACAGGCAGCACAGGAGTGGTGAGTACCCCTGCTATATACAATTGTATCCACTTCTTACTTGAGAGTAACAATAAGTATGCACAAGTATGTACAAGTCTCTGAATGCAAACCATACTACATCAACTGACAGCAAACTAATATCTTAAAAAAGGCATACACGTATCACTAGAACTTTCTGCCCAGTCAATTTTGGACAGCCAGGGTTTCCACCAATCTTAAGAATGCAGTGGCTGTACCGCTGGTTTGAATACTCAAATGTAGGCTTCCTTTTATCTTTTATATCATTGGTTTGTTGCATTATTCCATGCACAGACCCTGTATGGTGGTAGACAGAGTCTGGATTTTTATCATGTACCCTTAGGTACTCCATGTGCTACAGTGCAATTTATCCCTAGAAGCAACACATCTAGGGCAGAGTACCACTGTAATATAGTGTACAGTGAAGCATGATGCATTCTTACCCACAGAATCTATTAACAAAAACCTTACTGTACCACTGTATAAAATCAGAAGCACGTAGAGGTATTGTATGAACCCCATACCAGGCTATTGGCACCTTCTTATAGATCGATAAAGTGTGAAGCCATATTACAATAGTATGCTTGAGTCTATATGGGTGGCGCATGAGTCATTGTATTCATTAAGACAACTTATCCCCTGTCCACAAAATAGCGGAAAATTATCTGATCAGTGGGACTCCAACCACTGGAGCCCCACAAATCACAAGAACATGGACCCATGCTCCCCAGTTTGAATGGAGTGGCGGGCACACATGTATGTTGTTGTTCCATTCAGCTCTATGGGACAAGCTGGAGTGAACCAAGTGCTTGTACTTGGCTTTATTGGACAGTCCCATAGAACAGAATGGTACTTGGTACCCAAGTGTATCTGCGGCTCCATTCAAATGGGGAACACAGGCTCTCATTTTCTTGAACGGATGGGTCCCCAGTGGTTGGACCCTCGCCAATTAGACACTTATCCCCTATCAGTCCCTCAGCCCAAGCCAGTTCTCATCTCTTATGGAAATGGGTTGAGTAGCATAGAGCTCCTGCAGAAACTAAGGCACAATCCTAATTCCTGTACTATACAATGTATTGTCATGGTGACAAGAAAGAATTTGTTGGATGAGTGAAGTCTGCAATTCCCAGCACTGGCAGTAGTAGGAAATAAGCAATCTAAAAATAAAAGAAACAAGTTTTACATATTTTGAAGGCACTTTCCTATGTCTCAGAGGGTTACTGGGTGATACGTCTGTTAGATAAGTTCAGAAATGCAATAATTTAAACGTTGCAATATGTGATTATTGAGGTTCCCTTTGTGTAATATTACACTTGTTTTAAGATCAGTAACTATTTAGCATTACAAATATGCTAAAAGACATCTGGCCTACCGCAATCAGCATAATACTGTGCATCAGTCTACTGTACAATTGTGTTGCATACTATAGCATTCCATTATACGACTTATGGCGTAAGGAAGCATTGACTGCATTTACAATTCAGACATATGCCAAAAAGCTTTAATGCAGAAAGAAATTGGTCCAGGCAGGCACAGGCTGATGGATAAGTTCTTGCGATGACTTTGACTTTAATGACTTTTGGAGACCAGGGTCCCCATAAGGATTTCGCTATGGAGCAGCCAGATCGTTCTATGTACTCTCCTGGCAAGTACTTTGATTTTCCCATTAGATAAGTTTCTCTGCTTCTCATGGTGTGTGTCCAGATTTGATTTAAGCAGAGCGTTTTTTTTTTTTTTTCTTCAAATAAAAGCACACAGTATTTGTATTGACTGATAAACACTGTGGGAAAATCTACTTCATTCATTTGAATTTAAAGGGACCTGTCTGTCAATGTTAGACATTCAGAATTGAAAGCTTGGCTCTATTATGGGGATGAACAGACTGCACACGTGCCACTTAATGCTGCAAAATTGTTAGTGGCGTATGTGCAGTCCGATCATTGATGTGGCTCCCCAGAGTGACGTCAGGAGGATAATGGGCTGGCTAACAGCTAAACAGGGGAGGGGTTATCGACGAGTAATGCTGGGGGAGCCTGGGCACTTGCAGCGATAGACACTGCCCCTGAGCACTTGCAGCCATAGACACCGCCCCTCAGCACTTGCAGCCATAGACACGGCTCCTGAGCACTTGCAGTGATAGAAACCGCCCCTGAGCACTTGCAGTGATAGAAACCGCCCCTGAGCACTTGCAGTGATAGAAACCACCCCTGAGCACTTGCAGTGATAGAAACCACCCCTGAGCACTTGCAGTGATAGAAACCACCCCTGAGCACTTGTAACAATAGACACCGCCCCTGAGCACTTGTGGCGATAGACACCGCCCTGCTTAGCCAATTACTGACCATAATGGTGACCCTTGAAATTGATCGAGAGGGCATTTCCTGTGTGTCAAGGGAGGGCCAGAAAGTAATGCCAGCTGGGATCCTGTAAGCATAAGAACAGAAGCGGTGAGGGAAGTATTGTTCTTTTATTTTCTTTAACCCTTTGCAAAAAATTATTTCTTGCTAGAGATGGGTTGTTGATCCAGGGAGTTATTCTGATTGCCTGAATGGAGTCGGGAAGGACTTTTTTCCCCCGAAAGTGAGGAAAATTGGCTTTTACATCACAGGTTTTTTTTTTTTTTTTTGCCTTCCTCTGGATCAGCTTGCAGGATAACAGGCTGAACTGGATGGACAGATGTCTTTTTTCAGCCTTATAAACTATGTTACTATGTAACTAACTCCTTTAAGATCTCTAAACTAGGTTGATGCTGCAGCACACTCCAGCAGCATTTAGGGTCTTACACTAGGGACTATTACAGTGATTTATTATGCAGTAAGTTCCTATATGAATGTGGGTTTACTGTACTGTACTCATATTATCATGTTAATACAGCACAATAGACCTATGGTTAGATAGGAACTCACTGCATAATAAATCACTATCGTGCAGTGAGTTCGGGTCAGGGGAGCAACGGTTGGTCCAGAAGATGCGGCCAGTACACGGGCCATGTTTCCTGGACCTAGCATGGTCATATGCATGCATAGTTACCAACTGTCCTGAATTTGGCAAGACTGTCGCTGATTTTCAGAGACAGTCCTGGCAAATTTGGGCTGTCCATGGCAAGAAGTAGTGTAAACCCTGCCCAAAAGTGGGCACTCCTGGGCAGCCCCTAGGAATGCTGACATACAGTCAGGTCTATAAATATTGGGACATCAACACAATTCTAAGATTTTTGGCTCTATACACCACCACAATGGATTTGAAATGAAACGAACAAGATGTGCTTTAACTGCAGACTGTCAGCTTTAATTTGAGGTTATTTACATCCAAATCAGGTGAACGGTGTAGGAATTACAACAGTTTGCATATGTGTCTCCCACTTGTTGAGGGACCAAAAGTAATGGGACAGAATAATAATCATAAATCAAACTTTCACTTTTTAATACTTGGTTGCAAATCCTTTGCAGTCAATTACAGCCTGAAGTCTGGAACGCATAGACATCACTAGACACTGGGTTTCATCCCTGGTGATGCTCTGCCAGGCATCTACTGCAACTGTCTTCAGTTCCTGCGTGTTTTCGGGGCATTTTCTCTTCAGCAAGTGAAATGCATGCTCAATCGGATTCAGGTCAGGTGATTGACTTGGCCATTGCATAACATTCCACTTCTTTCCCTTAAAAAAGTCTTTGGTTGCTTTTGCAGTATGCTTTGGGTCATTGTCCATCTGCACTGTAAAGCGTCGTCCAATGAGTTCTGAAGCATTTGGCTGAATATGAGCAGATAATATTGCCCGAAACACTTCAGAATTCATCCTGCTGATTTTGTCAGCAGTTACCTCATCAATAAATACAAGAGAACCAGTTCCATTGGCAGCCATACATGCCCACACCATGACACTACCACCACCATGCTTCACTGATGAGGTGGTATGCTTAGGATCATGAGCAGTTCCTTTCCTTCTCCATACTCAACTCTTCCCATCACTCTGGTACAAGTTGATCTTGGTCTCATCTGTCCATAGGATGTTTTTACAGAACTGTGAAGGCTTTTTTTAGATGTCGTTTGGCAAACTCTAATCTGGCCTTCCCGTTTTCGAGGCTCACCAATGGTTTACATCTTGTGGTGAACCCTCTGTATTCACTCTGGTGAAGTCTTCTCTTGATTGTTGACTTTGACACACATACACCTACCTCCTGGAGAGTG
The DNA here is from genome assembly GCF_905171765.1 of Bufo bufo. NCBI lineage: Eukaryota > Metazoa > Chordata > Amphibia > Anura > Bufonidae > Bufo > Bufo bufo. The sequence continues at coordinate 200,870,015 of NC_053392.1, read as the reverse complement.
TTCTTGATCTGGCCAACTGTTGTAAAGGGTGTTTTCTTCACCAGGGAAAGAATTCTTCAGTCATCCACCACAGTTGTTTTCTGTGGTCTTCCGGGTCTTTTGGTGTTGCTGAGCTCACCGGTGCGTTCCCTCTTTTTAAGAATGTTCCAAACAGTTGTTTTGGCCACGCCTAATGTTTTTTCTATCTCTCTGATGGGTTTGTTTTGTTTTTTTCAGCTTAATGATAGCTTGCTTTACTGATAGTGACAGCTCTTTGGCTCTCATCTTGAGAGTTGACAGCAACAGATTCCAAATGCAAATAGCACACTTGAAATGAACTCTGGGCCTTTTATCTGCTCATTGCAATTGGGATAATGAGGGAATAACACACACCTGGCCATGGAACAGCTGAGAAGCCAATTGTCCCATTACTTTTGATCCCTTAACAAGTGGGAGGACCATATGCAAACTGTTGTAATTCCTACACCGTTCACCTGATTTGGATGTAAATACCCTCAAATTAAAGCTGACAGTCTGCAGTTAAAGCACATCTTGTTTGTTTCATTTCAAATCCATTGTGGTGGTGTATAGAGCCAAAAATGTTAGAATTGTGTCAATGTCCCAATATTTATGGACCTGACTGTATATTTTAATGCATCAAATAAAGGTTACACTGTAGGTTTCTGAAGCATTAATAGCTTCTTGTCATATCAAAAACCTTACTGTTTCAGTGATATAAATAGACTGATTCTAAGCCCATTCACTTTAATAGGATTGTGTTGTACATGTGTAATAGTGCAGGGGCGTTCAATCGATATTAGTTTGGAGATCTTTAGAAATGTAAAGATCTCTGAGCTAAAAGAAATAGGTGGAGATCGTATAAGCTCAAGTGACTGTTTTCTAACCAAGCAGCGGTGTTCCCAGCTTACTGACTTCCGCCAATGAAAACATCTGATATGTCAGGATCAGGCTACATTGCAGATTGTTTGTTGCCTGTTACCATGGGGACATGCAAAGCAGCTTTACAAATAAATGACTGTAAAGGAACCTGTAAAGTGGAAGATGGTGTCTCATCAGCTGCCGTCATGTAATAGAGAGGTACGAGCAGTGGACTCATCTATGTAGTTTTGTGGAAAAAGTCTGAGTAGAACTTTTTTTATTCATTTACATGGCATCTGTCAGCAGGATCCTCCCCATTAGATAAATCACTGAGAAAAATGCACCAAAATGCAATTCTACAGTGATTTTGTTTTATATGTCTTGAATGTGCCTTCATCTGGCAATTGAACATTCCTTTGCACCTGGAATCCTTCATCACATGGTCTGATATGGGTGGGGCTCACAGTCTTGCTTTGTTCACATTGCACTGGCTGTCCTGCTAGGCATTTGTGTGCAGGCTGGGCTGTGAGCTGGATTACATCACCTTCAGACCGTGTTCACACCACAGTTAGCGTAGTGGTAGGACCCTTTGCCATGCTGAGTGACCGTGACGTGGTGCAATGATGGGCTCCGATATTTTCCTGACAGGAATATATTGGCGAAAGTCTCAGCTTTTAATATCTGCTTGTAGGACCAGCTAGTATAGTCAGTGGCATATCCTCTTGGTGCATTTTTCTCAGTGATTTATATAATTGTATTTTCATCCGCACAATGCTCAGGCCTGTGCAGGATGCTTTTGTGGTGCATGTGGACCGCGCTGGCGTCCTCCTTTGTACGCATTAATTGCTCGGGATGGTCGTTTGCTGCGGTCCACATGTGGTGGGACTGCTCCCCCAATGAGAAACACGCTACAGTGTTTGGGGTTTGAGCAGCTCCTCCATATCTGCCACGATATTTCTGTGGTTCACATGCGATGGGACTGCTCGCCCAATGAGAAACACGCTACAGTGTTTGGGGTTTGAGCAGTTCCGCCATATTGGCCACTGCAATCCTCCCTATTAGGCCTCATGCACACGACCGTTGTGTGCATCCGTGGCCGTTGTGCCGTTTTCCGTTTTTTTTCGCGGACCCATTGACTTTCAATGGGTCTGTGGAAAAATCGGAAAATGCACCGTTTTGCAGCCGCATCCGTGATCCGTGTTTCCTGTCCGTCAAAAAAATATGACCTGTCCTTTTTTTTGGACGGACAACGGTTCACGGACCCATTCAAGTCAATGGGTCCGTGAAACAACACGGATGCACACAAGATTGGCATCCGCGTCCGTGATCCGTGGCCGTAGGTTACTTTCATGCAGACGGATCCGAAGATCCGTCTGCATAAAAGCTTTTTCAGAGATGAGTTTTCACTGAGAACTGTGTACATGACTGCCCCCTGCTGCCTGGCAGCACCCGATCTCTTCCAGGGGGCTGTGATCCGCACAATTAACCCCTCAGGTGCTGCACCTGAGGGGTTAATTGTGCATATCATAGCCCCCTATAAGAGATTAGGGGCTGCCAGGCAGGAGGGGGCAGACCCCCCTCCCTCCCCAGTTTGAATATCATTGGTGGCCAATGTGCGGCCCCCCCTATTGTAATATCATTGGTGGCCAGTGTGCGGCCCCCCCTCTATTGTATTAATATCATTGGTGGCCAGTGTGCGGCCTCCCCTCCCCCCCCCCCCCCCCCCCCCGATCATTGGTGTCAGCGGAGATTCCGATCGGAGTCCCAGTTTAATCGCTCTGGGGCTCCGATCGGTAACCATGGCAACCAGGACGCTACTGCAGGCCTGGTTGCCATGGTTACTTAGCAATATTACAAGCATCATACTTACCTGCTGGCTGCTGCGATGTCTGTGTCCGGCCGGGAGCTCCTCCTACTGGTAAGTGACAGGTCTGTACGGCGCATTGCTTAATGATCTGTCACTTACCAGTAGGAGGAGCTCCCGGCCTGACACAGACAGCGCAGCAGCCAGCAGGTAAGTATGATGCTTCTAATATTGTAATATTGCTAAGTAACCATGGCAACCAGGCCTGCAGTAGCGTCCTGGTTGCCATGGTTACCGATCGGAGCCCCAGAGCGATTAAACTGGAACTCCGATCGGAATCTCCGCTGCCACCAATGATTGAGGGGGGGGGAGGCCGCACACAGGCCACCAATAATATTAATACAATAGAGGGGGAGCGGGGGGGGGGCGCACACTGGCCACCAATGATAATACAATACAGGGAGGGGGGGGCCCGACGGAGGCCGCACACTGGCCACCAATGAAATTACAATAGAGGGGGGCCGACGAAGGCCGCACACTGGCCACCAATGAAATTACAATAGAGGGGGAGGGGGGCCGACGGAGGCCGCACACTGGCCACCAATGATATTACAATAGAGGGGGGGCGGGGGGCCGCACACTGGCCACCAATGATATTCAAACTGGGGAGGGAGGGGGGTCTGCCCCCTGCTGCCTGGCAGCCCCTGATCTCTTACAGTGCGGTACCTGAAGGGTTAATTGTGCTGATCACAGCCCCCTGTAAAAGATCGGGTGCTGCCAGGCAGCAGGGGGCAGCCATGTACACAGTTTGTAGTATATTCTAACTTGAAGCGTCCCCATCACTATGGGAACGCCTCTGTGTTAGAATATACTGTCGGATATGAGTTTCACGATGTAACTCATATCAGACAGTATATTCTCACATAGAGGCGTTCCCATGGTGATGGGGACGCTTCAAGTTAAAATATACCATCGCATTGGAGAAAACTCCGATCCTATGGTATATTAACTCCTGACTTTACATTGAAAGTCAATGGGGGACGGATCTGTTTGAAATTGAACCATATTGTGTCAACGTCAAACGGATCCGTCCCCTTTGACTTGCATTGTAATTCAGGACGGATCCGTTTGGCTCCGCACTGCCAGGCGGACACCAAAACGACTTTTTTTTCATGTCCGTGGATCCTCCAAAAATCAAGGAAGACCCGCGGACGAAAAAACGGTCACGGATCACGGACCAACGGAACCCCGTTTTGCGGACTGTGAAAAAATACGGTCGTGTGCATGAGGCCTTAAACCAGGCATTGATCCTTCGGAATCCCTGCTCTTTCTATGATTAGTGGTCATAAGGCAGTCCTTTTGTCACGACTGTATGTGAGCAACAAGAGTATACACAGTAAAAAGAGCTACTGACCGGACCCAAACTAGGGAGGATAAAGGGTGACCCCTGTCAGACCCTCAAAGCTCTCCCTATGCTGCTAAAGCACATGCCGGGATCCAAATGGCGGAACGAGGCATGCCCACGTACCTAAGACTGATGACCACTGTAACCCCTACAATAGTGGAAGGGGCACGCCCACCGGTGCCCTGCTCAGTATATGGAGGGAACCGTGGCCACCTCAGATCCAGTCAGAAAATAACCAGGTACACAACAATGTCTGCACACTTAGCTGAAGGTGCTGCAGCCGCAGAGAAGACGGATCCAAGGACAGCTGGCAATATCCAGAGTGCTTGCTGCAGCAGAACACAGGTCCAGTGAACTGATAGCTACAAGTGAAGATACTCAAGCAAGAGCTACAACTGAAATGAGAAATATAATCCACGCCCTACAATAGGAGGAGGGGTAATTTAAAGGCAGGGAAATCAACCGCAGGAGGAACAGCTGGGAGGAAGGAAACAGAAAGTAAAGACTTCATCACAGGGGCGGAGAAACAGAGCAGTGAGAACTCCTCCAAACTCTAGTAGTGACATCATCACAGGGGTGGAGAAACAGAGCTGTGAGAACGTCTCAAAGCTCTGTTAGTGACAGTACCCCCCCCCCCCCCCCCCGGGTGGACTCCGGACACCCAGGACCCACCTTCTCAGGATGAGCCCTATGAAATGCCCTGATGAGGCGAGTGGCTTTAATGTCCGACACCGGAACCCACATCCTCTCCTCAGGACCATAACCCTTCCAATGAACGAGGTACTGAAGAGAACCGCGGACAATGCGAGAGTCCACAATTCTGGAAACCTCAAACTCCAGATTGCCATCAACCAAAATCGGAGGAGGAGGCAAGAGGAGGGTACCGTGGGCTGGACATATGGTTTTAAGAGAGATCTGTGAAATACATTATGTATCTTCCAAACCCGTGGAAGATCAAGACGGAAGGCAACAGGATTGATGACTGACAAGATTTTATAAGGCCCAATAAACTTGGAACCCAATTTCCAGGAGGGAACCTTCAGTTTAATATTTCTTGTAGACAACCACACCAGATCACCCACATTCAGGTCCGGACCAGGCACACGTCTCTTATCAGCCACACGCTTATACTTCTCACTCATCTTTCTAAGATTACTCTGAATCTTTTGCCAAATGGTAGACAAAGACGAGGAAAATCTCTCCTCCTCAGGTAAACCAGAAAGAGCCCCTCCCGAGAATGTCCCAAACTGCGGATGGAACCCATATGCACCAAAGAATGGTGACTTATCAGAAGATTCCTGACGACGGTTGTTCAGAGCAAACTCAGCAAGAGGGAGAAATGAACACCAATCCTCCTGGTTCTCTGCCACAAAACAGCGCAAATATGTCTCCAGATTCTGATTGAGGCGCTCAGTCTGACCATTCGACTGCGGGTGAAAAGCAGAAGAGAAGGACAGCCGAACCCCCAGGCGAGAACAGAAAGCCTTCCAGAACCTGGACACAAACTGCGTGCCTCTATCGGAAACAATATCAGAGGGAATGCCGTGCAATTTAACAATATGGTCGACAAAAGCTTGCGCCAACGTTTTAGCATTAGGTAAACCAGGGAAAGGTACGAAATGAGCCATCTTGCTAAAACGGTTCCACCACCACCAGGATCACCGACTTCCCCGAGGAACGAGGAAGATCCGTGATAAAGTCCATGGACAGGTGTGTCCAAGGACGGGAAGGTATGGGTAACGGGAGAAGGGAACCTGAAGGCCGTGAACGAGGGACCTTAGCGCGAGCGCACGTCTCACAAGCAGCCACAAAACCCTCCCACCGACTTACGAAGAGCCGGCCACCAAAATCTCTGAGCAATGAGATCTACCGTGGCTCTACTCCCGGGGTGACCAGCAAGAACCGTATCATGATGCTCCTTGAACAGTTTGTGACGTAGCTCAGGAGGCACGAACAACTTCCCAGAAGGACAACGGGCAGGTGCCTCAGTCTGGGCAGCCTGGACCTCGGCCTCCAAATCGGAATATAGAGCAGAAACAACTACCCCCTCCGCCAAAATGGGACCCGGGTCCTCGGAGTTTCCTCCTCCCGGAAAACAGCGAGAGTGAGCATCAGCCTTCACATTTTTGATCCCAGGTCGGAATGTAACGACAAAATTGAATCTGGAGAAGAACAGAGACCATCTGGCCTGTCTCGGATTCATACGCCTGGCCGACTCCAAGTATGCCAGATTCTTATGGTCGGTAAAAAACGGTGATAGGGTGCCTGGCCCCCTCCAACCAATGGCGCCATTCCTCGAAAGCCAACTTGATGGCCAACAACTCCCTATCTCCCACATCATAGTTTCTCTCTGCCGGGGAGAGTTTTTTAGAGAAAAAGGCACAGGGTCGCCATTTGGCAGGAGAAGGGCCCTGGGACAAAACTGCACCCACACCCACCTCGGAAGCATCCACCTCAACAATAAAAGGTAAGGAAACATCGGGATGCACCAAGACGGGAGCAGACGCAAAACTCTCTTTAAATTTGACAACAGAGGAATAATTCAAAATGAACTTTCTGTAATAGTTCGCAAAACCCAGAAAGCGCATCAATGCCTTCTGATTCTCAGGAAGCTCCCACTCAAGTACAGCACGGACCTTCTCCGGATCCATGCAAAAACCAGAAGCAGAGAGGAGAAAACCCAGAAATTGAATCTCCGATACCATAAAAAGACATTTCTCCAGCTTGGCGTACAATTTATTTTCCCGCAGAATCTGCAGAACCTGAAAAAGATGATCCTGATGGGTCTGAACATCAGGGGAAAAAATCAAAATGTCATCAAGATACACCAATACAAATTTCCCCATTAAATGGTAGAAAATACTATTAACAAAATGCTGAAAGACGGCCGGAGCATTCATCAGGCCGAAAGGCATAACGAAATTCTCGAAATGCCCCTTAGGGGTATTAAAGGCCGTTTTCCATTCATCCCCCTCTCTGACCCTGACCAGGTTGTACGCGCCTCTCAAATCCAATTTGGAAAACACCTTGGCCCCAACAATTTGGTTGAAGAGGTCCGGGATCAGAGGAAGGGGATAGGGATCGCGAATCGTGATACGGTTCAGCTCCCTAAAATCTATGCAAGGTCTCAGAGAGCCATCTTTTTTTTTAACAAAAAAAAAACCCGCGGCCACAGGTGACTTTGAGGGACGAATATGCCCCTTATCGAGACTCTCGGAGATATAAGTTCGCATTGCGATTCTTTCCGGTTGTGAGAGATTGTAGAGGCGTGCTTTTGGCAGCTTGGCGCCGGGAATGAGGTTAATGGGACAGTCAAACTCCCGGTGAGGAGGTAGCTACTGAACACCGCTCTCGGAAAACACGTCCGAGAAATCAGAGAGAAATGATGGCACAGTTTTAGTAGACACCTCTGCAAAAGTCGCTGTGAGACAATTCTCTCTACAAAAGTCACTCCACTCATTTATTTGCCTTCCTTGCCAATCAATAGTGGGGTTATGTCTAGTGAGCCAGGGTAACTCCAAAACTAGAGGAGAAGGCAATCCGTTAAGGACAAAACAAGATATATCCTCCACATGAGTGTCACCTACAGCTAGCCGGATCTTGTGAACAATGCCCTTCAGAGATCTCTGTGAGAGTGGAGCAGAGTCAATAGCAAAAACAGGTATATCCTTTTCTAATGTGCAAACCTGAAAACCATGCATGGCTACAAATTGAGTGTCAATAAGATTGACGGCCGCTCCACTATCGACAAAAATCTCACAAGAAATGACCTTGCTCTCTAGCGACACCCTGGCAGACAGGAGAAAACGGGAACTGCAGGTCAGAGGAAAAGCATCAATTCCTACATCAACTTTGCCCAAAGTAGCAGATGAAGCAGAATTTGATGATTTACCTTTTGAGGTTTTTCTCTTATTATCACTCTTAGTACAGTTCAAGAATCTCCTAGACGGACAAACATTTGCCAAATGACCTATGCCCCCACAACAAAAACACACCATACTCTGAGGACTAAATCCCCTTTTGTCAGGGGCAAGTCGACCTAGCTGCATGGGCTCCTCCTCAGAGGGGAGCGAGACAGGATGAGGCCCCTGCACACTGAATGAGTCCGCACCATTGCCCCTAAACTGACAATGGCTGGACAGAGAGGTCTTGTTTCTTTCTCTTAGACGCCTGTCAAGGCGTACCGCCAATGACATGGCAGACTCTAAGGACGTTGGTCTCTCATGGAAAGCAAACGCATCTTTCAATCTCTCTGAGAGACCATGACAGAACTGACTCCGGAGTGCAGCATCATTCCAACCTGAATCAGCTGCCCATCTCCAAAATTCAGAACAATAAAGCTCCGCAGACAGTTTGTTCTGGCATAAAACACATAAGTTAGATTCGGCCAGAGCAACACGATCCGGGTCATCATATATCTGCCCCAGGGCCACGAAAAATCTTTCCACGGATCGAAGGGAGGGATTTCCTGATGGCAGCGAAAAAGCCCAAGTCTGAGCATTACCCCTGAGCAGGGAGATGACAATCCTCACCCTCTGCTCCTCCTTACCAGAGGAGTGGGGACACAAGCAAAAATGGAGTTTGCATGCCTCTCTGAAGCGAACAAAATTCTCACTGCCCCCGGAGAATGTTTCCGGAAGTGAGACCTTTGGCTCGCAACAGACTCCATGAGCCGGAGCAGAGCCCAATGCTTGAAGCTGAGTCATAGATTGACGGAGATCCGCTACTTCCAAAGAAAGACCCTGCATGCGGTCAACCAGGCCAGAAAGCGGATCCATGTCAAAAAAGGACGGTTTTGGTGGATTATAATGTCACGACTGTATGTGAGCAACAAGAGTATACACAGTAAAAAGAGCTACTGACCGGACCCAAACTAGGGAGGATAAAGGGTGACCCCTGTCAGACCCTCAAAGCTCTCCCTATGCTGCTAAAGCACATGCCCGGATCCAAATGGCGGAACGAGGCATGCCCACGTACCTAAGACTGATGACCACTGTAACCCCTACAATAGTGGAAGGGGCACGGCCACCGGTGCCCTGCTCAGTATATGGAGGGAACCGTGGCCACCTCAGATACAGTCAGAAAAAAACCAGAAACACAACAATGTCTGCACACTTAGCTGAAGGTGCTGCAGCCGCAGAGAAGACGGATCCAAGGACAGCTGGCAATATCCGGAGTGCTTGCTGCAGCAGAACACAGGTCCAGTGAACTGATAGCTACAAGTGAAGATACTCAAGCAAGAGCTACAACTGAAATGAGAAATATAATCCACGCCCTACAATAGGAGGAGGGGTGATTTAAAGGCAGGGAAATCAACCGCAGGAGGAACAGCTGGGAGGAAGGAAACAGAAAGTTAAGACTTCATCACAGGTGCGGAGAAACAGAGCAGTGAGAACTCCTCCAAACTCTAGTAGTGACATCATCACAGGGGTGGAGAAACACAGCTGTGAGAACGTCTCAAAGCTCTGTTAGTGACACCTTCCCTGTATAAACGTACATAGAGATAGCTGTCAGTCACTTAATAAGACCTCCCACTGGACTCCTAATAGAAACTCCATAGAAAGAGCTACACATATTAATGGCATACCCCTAGGATAGGTCGTTAATAGCATTGAGCGAATCTCAATACAGCATTCAAACAAGGTTTTCATTGAAGCTATGATAGAGATGTGAATATCATTCTGTTTCAAGGACTACGTAACCAGATAATTTCTATGTATCTGCTCGAAACTGCCTCTTCCATATCAAAAATCTCTCCCCTCCCCCTTTGCTTCAAGCTGCCTGTTTATTTAACACTAAAGAGAGAAAGGAGGGGGGACGAAGCTGCAGAGGCCCCTCTCTTCTTCACACAGATGTGTCAAAAATGATGTATGGACTGTAGAAGAATGCTTAAGCCAATTAGTTAGATGATACATACATATATATATTTCTATCCAGTGCCTATAAAAGCTCCTCCTTGAGGTGTCATATATGACGTATGCAGTATTGATATTAGTGAGAAGCCATTACAATATGGCGCTGGCACACAGATGTTTACATTAGTCCACATACCAAAGTAGGTAAGATAGTGCACAAAGCGCAGATGCCAAGTGTTATCTCTTTTCTTCTTCTCTTTTTAGCCAATTAAACAATGCATGGGCCTCAGTGGAGGAACGCCCTCCCTGAAGATATATAAACTGCTTAAATTTACTGTATTAAAATAGGAAAGAGAGATTGTCTTTGACCCACCTGTGTCAGTGTCTGTCTCTACCACGTGTGGATATTAACCCCTTGGGGTACCTTGATTTGGAGCACCAGAGTGTATCTTAAAGGGAACCTGTCACCTCCCAAAACCATCCCGAGCCGCCAGCAGTACCTGCGTGTACCAGCAGCATGTTTCTGATGATGCCTTTCTTCCTGAAGGCAGATGCAGCAAAAGTACTGAAAACGTTGTTTTATCCCCTGCTGGCGCGCTTCTCCACACATGCTTGAAGTCAAGCGGGCAGCGGCCTCCTTGCTTCAAGTCACGGTAACCACGCCCCCTTCCCTGCCCCTTCGCTGTGACTGACTGACGGCAGTTTGGCTGGCTTTGCCGAACTCTCTGCATAAGCGCTGTCAGTCACAGCGAAGGGGCAGGGAAGGGGGCGCGGTTACCGTGACTTGAAGCAAAGAGGCCGCTGCCTCCGTGACTTCAAGCATGTGTGGAGAAGCGCGCCGGCAGGGGATAAAACAACGTTTTCAGTACTTTTGCTGCATCTGCCTTCAGGAAGAAAGGCATATTCAGAAACACACTGCTGGCTACACGCAGGTACTGTTGGTGGCTTGGGATGGATGTGGGAGGTGACAGGTTCCCTTTAAATGCTTTAATTGAAAGCAGCTTCAATAGCTACTTCGAATCTATGACTCATTAATATCAGATCGCAGGAAGTCCGACTTCTGGCACCCGCGCTGATTTGCTGCTTAGAGGGGCTGCAGTGCTCTTGCAAGCTCAGCGCCCTCATCATTGTTTACTTGCATGTCGTCTCCTATAAAAAAAATCATGGACACATCGATTTTTGTTCACGGATACGGGAAAAAAGTCACCTCTTTTTACGGACTGTTCAGAAATTTCTAGACGTTTGACAACTGAGGAGAGGAAGCTGTAACACCACTACTACAAGACAGACACTGACGAGAACCCCAGCCGCTTCCTGTTCTGAAGCCTGCTGCCCATATAGAGGACTGTATAAATATTAGGACGGGTTCCTTTTAATGAAAAGCCTTTTGGAAAGTTTCTTCATTTTTGATTTTTAAATGATTGTTTGTGAAGGTGTCCATAGCCTTTAGGACTCATTCACATGACTGAGAAAAATGTGGATCAGACGTGGATGCTTTAATTTCTATGGGGCCTGCAAAAAATGCAGACAATCTGTGTGCTGTCCGCATCTGTGCAGCCGTTTTCGCAAATTATAGACCATGTCCTATTCTTGTCTATTTTGCAGACAATAGGCATCTGTATAATAGGGACTGAGGAAAGTGCGGGATGCACACGAACAGTATTTGTATTTTGCGGATCAGTGGTGTGCAGACCATAAAATACTGTACATATGGTCGGTTATCCCATGAATAATGTAAAAAATTAAAATCAGTTATTGTATAGTACATGACAGTCTCTAACAAACTTAGAACCAGCCCTGTACCTCACATGCCATTCACTGCTCCAATTACTCTGCTAGATTTATTTCAAGCTGGCAGCTCAGGGAGCGTGTCCTTTCTCGGGAGGTGTTTCCATTCTGCTGCAGATGGTGGAAATTGAAGGATGGAACTGGGCATGTGCTTCCATCTCAGTGAGCAGGACAGGAATTTTGAAAAAGTGCAAACAGGTGGCGCTATACATATAGATTTCAGTGACTAACTCAGCAGCTATAATACATTTTTTAATTACATACAGTTACAAAAGTATTCAGATCCAGGTGCTGGTTTGAAAACTGTAGAAAATTGTTCATGGAACAACACCTTTAAGTACAGAACTTCAAGAGTTTGATCAATCTGAGATTGGATTAATTGAAGTTGTAAGATTTGGTATCTGTTGATTGTGAAAATAAAGGAATACTCTCATCTTATATATCCACAGAATATAAATGTCACACCTCTGGGACGCACACCTATCTCCAGAATAGGGGTTCCTCAACTCCATCCTGCTTTCTGATGGCTGCAGCAAATAGAAAAATGGTCAGGTTACTCAAACAGTTGAATTTGCTGCGCTACGCTGTTTCCATAACTCCTGTCCTGGAGATACGTGCATGTCCCAAAAGTGAGATCTGCAACTGTTATACAATTCTGTAGATATGTCATATTCGTTTTGGATGAGAATACCCCATTCAATAAAGTTGAAATTTATGGGGTTAAGGCTAGTTTCACACGGGCGTTGCGGGAAAATGTGCGGGTGCGTTGCGGGAACACCGGCGATTTTTCCGCGCGAGTGCAAAACATTGTAATGCGTTTTGCACACGCGTGAGAAAAATCGCGCATGTTTGGTACCCAAACCCGAACTTCTTCACAGAAGTTTGGGCTTAGGATCGGTGTTCTGTAGATTGTATTATTTTCCCTTATAACATGGTTATAAGGGAAAATAATAGCATTCTGAATACAGAATGCAAAGTAAAACAGCGCTGGAGGGGTTAAAAATAAATAAATAATAATTTAACTCACCTTAGTCCACTTGATCGCGGCCCGGCATCTCCTTCTGTCTCCTTTGTTGAATAGGACCTGTGGTGACAGGACCTTTGATGACGTCACTCCGGTCATCCCATGATCCATCACCATGGTAAAAGATCATGTGACGTACCATGTGATGACCGGAGTGACGTCATCAAAGGTCCTGTAACTGTACTTAATGCTCACCACAGGTCCTATTCAACAAAGGAGACAGAAGGAGATGCCGGCTACACGATCAAGTGGACTAAGGTGAGTTAAAAAAATTTTAAAATTTTTTTAACCCCTCCAGCCCTATTTTACTTTGCATTCTGTATTCAGAATGCTATTATTTTCCCTTATGACCATGTTATAAGGGAAAATAATAATGATCGGGTCTCCATCCCGATCGTCTCCTAGCAACCGTGCGTGAAAATCGCACCGCATCCGCACTTGCTTGCGGATGCTTGCGATTTTCACGCAACCCCATTCACTTCTATGGGGCCTGCGTTGCGTGAAAAACGCAGAATATAGAGCATGCTGCGATTTTCAAGCAACGCCTAAGTGATGCGTGAAAATCACTGCTCATCTGAACAGCCCCATAGAAATGAATGGGTCGGTATTCAGTGCGGGTGCAATGCGGAATACTCGCCCGTGTGAAAGGGGCCTAAGTCTTCATATCCTTCTGTGCCCTGGGGATGTGCTTAATTTATGATGAGGCGCACACCTGGTGATAATTAAGCCTATCCTCCAGCAGTCCGCACCCAAAGACTGAAATCTACACCAGCTTATAGCTGTTGTAGATCTGGTGTAAATGACTAGAGATGAGCGAAGTATTGAAAAATTTGATTTGGCTGCTTTGCCGAATTTTACCCCAAAAATTTGCTTTGTCATGAAGCAAATTTCTTTGTAAGGCCTCATGCACACGACCGTGCCGTTTTTTGCGGTCCGCAAAAAACGGAAGGCGCCCGTGTTGCCTTCCGCAACGGATACATTCAAATATAATAAATAATCTAACAAGTTTTTAATATGAACATAGGCTGGTTGAGGTGCTGTACATTGAATATATGTATGTAGTGCAGTAAATCTAATGTATTATGTGCCACTTGTGCAGGGGGTGGGAGACTAGGGGCCCAACTTGCTCAGGGGCCCACCGGGAGATTCCCCTGTACCCCTGTGGGCCAGTCCGAGCCTGGTCCCAGCATTCTGTATCACTGATGCAAACATCGTATATGTATGCATGCATAATACATGGACTAGTAATGAAAGTGGCTGGCTTGTGCCCACTATATAATGCCTGCACATTTTAAAGCAGTTGTCTCACTTCAGCAAGTGGCAATTATCATGTAGAGAACGTTAATACAAGACACTAATGTATTGTTATTGTCCATATTGCTTCCTTTGGATTCATTTTTCCATCACATTATACACTGCTCGTTTCCATGGTTATGACCACCCTGCAATCCATCAGTGGTGGCCGTGCTTATACACTATAGGAAAAAGCGCCGGCTTCTCTAGTGGCCAGGATCGTGGGAGTACACATAGGCTGTGGCTTTTTCCTATAATGTGCAAGCACGTCCAACGTTGCTGGATTGCAGGGTGGTCGTAACCATGGAAACGAGACGTGTATGATGTGATGGAAAAATTAATCCAGCCAGCAAAGGAAGCAATATGGACAATCACAATACATTAGTAAGTGTCTTGTTTTACCTTTCTCTACATAATAAATGCCATTTGCTGAAGTGAGACAACCCCTTTAAGGCTGTGCGTTTACTGAAATGAATTTGCTTTATTATTTCGCCGTGTTCGCCTCCTTGGTATATTTCATGTGGAAATGTAAACAGCCTGATATCACTGTGCCACAAAGAATAGAGGGTGTTGTATCTGCACATAAAGGTTTCGTATTTTTACATTCTGGTCCCTCCCTTTGTCAATTGTCTTCTGTGTATAGACATATAAACACACCATTTCTCTCCTGCCCGCATTTCCTGGTTTCTTAGAACTTGTCACAGTAATAAACTGGAGATGCTGACACTGCGAGAAACCAGTGGTGCCTCCAAACAAGTGGGGAACAAGCGTGCAGCCGTGTAAAGACACCTCTGATTAATGATACATTTGTGACATCTTACTGTTGCTCAGCTGCCATTACTTGCAAGACATAGAAGATGTCTGAACACATCCTTACAGCATTATGATACACCTCTGATTTATCTCCGTGTATATTATGCATACTGACAATGGCCTCCTTCACATGAGCGGATTGAAATCCGTCTGTATTCCGGCTCCATAATACACACAGATTCCTGATGATATACCATCCAGATTGTCATCAGTATTTCTTCAGTAATTCATCCAGATTTACATACTTATTCCTTCCTGTATTTTTGATGCACTCCTATAGACTATAAATGGCGTGTTAGGAAGTAAATACACACAAAACTTGGACATGCTGCGTATTTCAAATACTGATGGAAATTATACGCCCATGTGAATAGCCCTATTCATTAAAGGGGTTATCCAATTTTAAGAAAACCCTCCCACATGTGCCGAGCCCCTCAAGGGTAATATACTTACCCCGCTCCCGTGTTTTCATCCGTGTGCAGGGAGAGCAGCAGCGGCGGTGCTGAGACCAGGAGCGGCGCCGAGAGCGGGGTAAGTAGATTACCGGTGAAAGGCCTGGCACATGTGTGGGGGGGTTCTTGAAATTGGATAACCTCTTTAACATTATCAGCAGATTCAGATACACAAAATATGCGCTATACATTATATGAATTGCAAATACGCTGGTGGGAAAGAGGCCAATGTGGACCTCAGAACAAACAAGGCCCCATACCGCTGTATTAGAAAGTCTACCTCTGATATGATGTGGGAGGGGGGCAAACTCTTCGGGATTAATATAATTACCAAGATGTTTTATGTGGTCATGGGGAGGTGACAGGCCTTGTTTTTCATGTGAAATAAACCATAACAATGATGTAAATGAAGGTTCTGGAACTTTCTCATATACTTTTGCAGAAAGCCCAGGAGGAGTCGGAGTGGAGGATGGAAGTGCTAGTGGCTCTAACAATCAGTCACACTGTTTCTGCCTAGGGCCGTGCAGTGAAAGGAGGGCACCAACCTTTCTTCCCTCGGGGCACATCCTGGTTCTAGAGTTCCTTCCTGATGGTAGTTGGGGTGCCAATGATGTTAGGTGTCTGTATGGGTGTAAGGCAGGACATGTGGAGTGCAATGGCCAGCGTATGATACAGGAGTCAGTACACCAGGCCAGAGATAGAAGAATACATTTTTCTTGTTACTCAAGTGCAAGATGGGAGTTGTAGTACATCCAATTATAGCAGACACAGTTCAATTCTCTCCCAGATAGCAGTGTATGGATTTGGACGATTTGTATACTATTTGTATACTACGATTTGTATACTATGCACATCTGGCCAGGACATGTCCAGGTGTGAAGAGTGTCTTTAACGGTGTCATAACAGGTTACCTTGCTGACTAGGTATGAGCGAACTTCTGTTTTTAAGTTTCGCATACAAGGTTCGAATTATCTAAGAATTGCATTATGGATTCCGCTACCACGGAGCATAAGTTATGGTCTGTGGTAGGGGAATCTATAACGGAATTCTTAGATAACCCGAACCCGTACACCGAACTTGCAAACAGAAGTTCTCTCATCCCTATTGCTGGCCATGCAGATTCTAAGTTTTCCTAAGTCTTTCCTTATCTTTCTGTAAATCTTTCAGAGATCTGCGAGTTTTTGTAGCTTTTTGAGCCTTAGGCCTCATGCATACAACAGTATTTTTTCACGGTCCGCAACACGGGGTTCCGTTGGTCCGTGATCCGTGACCGTTTTTTCGTCCGTGGGTCCTTCTTGATTTTTGGAGGATCCACGGACATGAAAAAAAGTCGTTTTGGTGTCCGCCTGGCCGTGCGGAGCCAAACGGATCCGTTCTGACTTACAATGCAAGTCAATGGGGACGGATCCGTTTGACGTTGACACAATATGGTTCAATTGCAAACGGATCCGTCCCCCATTGACTTTCAATGTAAAGTCAGGAGTTAATATACCATAGGATCTGAGTTTTCTCCAATCCGATGGTATATTTTAACTTGAAGCGTCCCCATCACCATGGGAACGCCTCTGTTAGAATATACCATCGGATTTGAGTTAGATCGTGAAACTCATATCCGACAGTATATTCTAACACAGAGGCGTTCCCATGGTGATGGGGACGCTTCAAGTTAAAATATCCTACGAACTGTGTACATGACTGCCCCCTGCTGCCTGGCAGCACCCGATCTCTAACAGGGGGCTGTGATCAGCACAATTAACCCCTGAGGTGCCGCACCTGAAGGGGTTAATTGTGCTTATCATAGCCCACTGTAAGAGATCAGGGGCTGCCAGGCAGCAGGGGGCAGACCCCCCTCCCTCCCCAGTTTGAATATCATTGGTGGCCAGTGTGCAGCCCCATCCCCCGCCCCCTCTATTGTATTATCATTGGTGGCCAGTGTGCGCCCCCCTCTATTGTTTTATTATCATTGGTGGCCAGTGTGCGCCCCCCCTCTATTGTTTTAATAACATTGGTGGCCAGTGTGCGGCCTCCCCTCTCCCCCCCCCCGATCATTGGTGGCAGCGGAGAGTTCCGATCGGAGTCCCAGTTTAATCGCTGGACTCCGATCGGTAACCATGGCAACCAGGACACTACTGTAGTCCTGGTTGCCATGGTTACTTAGCAATATTAGAAGCATCATACTTACCTGCTGCGCTGTCTGTGACCGGCCGGGAGCTCCTCCTACTGGTAAGTGACAGGTCTGTGCGGCGCATTGCTTAATGATCTGTCACTCACCAGTAGGAGGAGCTCCCGGCCGGTCACAGACAGCGCAGCAGGTAAGTATGATGCTTCTAATATTGCTAAGTAACCATGGCAACCAGGACTACAGTAGTGTCCTGGTTGCCATGGTTACCGATCGGAGCCCCAGCGATTAAACTGGGACTCCGATCGGAACTCTCCGCCGCCACCAATGATTGGGGGGGGGGGGGAGAGGGGAGGCCGCACACTGGCCACCAATGATATTAAAACAATAGAGGGGGGGCCGGGGGGGGCGCACTCTGGCCACCAATGATATTAAAACAAAAGAGGGGGGCCGGGGGAGGCGCACACTGGCCACCAATGAAATTAATACAATAGAGGGAGGGGGGGCCGCGGGGGCCGCACTGGCCACCAATGAAATTAAAACTGGGGAGGGAGGGGGGTCAGCCCCTGATCTCTTATAGGGGGCTATGATATGCACAATTAACCCCTCAGGTGCAGCACCTGAGGGGTTAATTGCTCGGATCACAGCCCCCTGTAAGAGATCGGGTGCTGCCAGGCAGCAGGGGGCAGTCATGTACACAGTTCGTAGTATATTCTAACTAGAAGCGTCCCCATCACTATGGGAACGCCTCTGTGTTAGAATATACTGTCGGTTCTGAGTTTTCACGAAGTGAAAACTCAGCTCTGAAAAAGCTTTTATGCAGACGGATCTTCGGATCCGTCTGTATGAAAGTAACCTACAGCCACGGATCACGGACGCGGATGCCAATCTTGTGTGCATCCGTGTTCTTTCACGGACCCATTGACTTGAATGGGTCCGTGAACCGTTGTCCGTCAAAAAAATAGGACAGGTCATATTTTTTTGACGGACAGGAAACACGGATTACGGATGCGGCTGCAAAACGGTGCATTTTCAGATTTTTCCACGGCCCCATTGAAAGTCAATGGGTCCGCGAAAAAAAACGGAAAACGGCACAACGGCCACGGGTGCACACAACGGTCGTGTGCATGAGGCCTAAGGCGTAAGAAGAAGGATCATAGGTCACTGCTTCCTGCATCTCTGAACTCAGAAAGCCTCTGCTCTGGGGTACTGCATTTTGTGTTTCAGTTCCTCACGATATTGAATATATTTGTTTGCTGTTAATAACTCCTAGCATGCCCTAATAGCTGTAGGTGTCCAGGTATGCTGGGAGTTGTAGTTTTGCAACAGCTGGAGGGCATCCCTGCCATAGGATAAGGTAAAACATATTTTCCAAGTGGACCTAAAATTTGCAAGCGTTATGTCTCATCCACACGTCAGTGTTCGGTCAGTGATTTCCATTAGTGATTTTCAGTCAAGACCAGGTGCAGCTCTAAACACAGAAGAGGTGCAGATCTTCCCCTTATACCTTATGTCTACCTGCACACGACCGTATGTGTTTTGCGGATCCGCCCAAAAAACGGATGACGTTCCGTATGTCATCCGTTTTTTTTTTTGCAGATCTGTTTTTTTTTGCGGATCCATTGTAATAATGCCTATCCTTGTCTGCAAAGTAGAAAAAAATAGGACATGCACTATTTTTTTTGCAGAGCAACGGAACGGATATACTGATGCGGACAGTATTAGAACGAAGTTTTATGCGAATCGACTTCGGATATTTCATCCGAAGTTGATTCGCTCATCCCTACTCACAATCACTGATGGAAATCACTGACCAAAACACTGATGGAATAAACACTATGTGAGGGCATTAACCCTTTAATGACCAGCGCTGTAATAGTACAGCGCTGGCCGGGTCTTTAAAGATGGCGACCGTTCCTGAGCGGAGCGGGTGCCATTCCTGCGGGTGGTCTGCTGTTTCTTATAGCAGACACCTGCAGCTAATGTCCGCAACTGGCAGTAATGCCAGTGAAAAAAAATAAAAAAAATTAAAGAAAGCATGGTCGCTTCATTTTCTACAAAAAAATAAAATAAAAAGTGATTAAAAAGTCATACACACCCCAGAATGGTATCCGTGAAAAGTTCAGATCGCTCCGCTTTGCACGCCGCACGATGCGTCCCTCTTTGTTCATTTAGAAAGTTGGGAGGTATGGTATTGCAGCCTCCCATTGAAAATAAGGCCGCAATCACTGGCTTTTTGCCATCGAGTCCAGACCAAAATTCTGGCATCAAAAGACACCATGTGAGTGTTCCCTAAGTACTGCAAAAAGCGAGATCTGCAGTAAATCCACAATAGATATGCTGCAGATGTGAAACACAGCACGCCCTTAGTACAGAGCAGATATTTTCAAAACTCCATCCACGTGCATTGTACTGAAAATTGATGTCGATTTTTTTGGTGTGGCCTAACTATTCAGCGACATGAGAACTCACTTCTACAGACCTTTTATGCTATCAGTAGAGACATGCATACAACTGTAGGCAGTGGGGGTCATTTACTAACTGTGATACACCAGTTTTTGGCATCTAAAAAGTCACAAGACCCCTTTTTGCGACTTTTTAAACGCCCGTACGACAATATTTAGTCTCAAGAGCATTTTTGCTCTGTCCTCGCCACTTGGGAGTGTCGGGCGTGTGACACATTTGGGACATTGGGCCTGACACATTTACCAACTTTTACACCAGGAAACAGACAGTAATAGCAGAGTAAGGGCTCAGGCACATGAACGTTGTTGTTTCGAGGTCTGCAAATTACAGATACGCAAAACATGGATACCGGCTGTATGTGCGGAACGGAAAGGCAAGCCCATAATAGAACAGTCCTATCCTTGTCCGTAATGTGTACAATAATTGGACATGTTCTATTTTTTGCGGAACGGACATGCGGCCATATAGACACAGAATGCACATAGAGTCATTTCCGTATTTTTTGCGGCCACATTAAAGTGAATGGTTTTGCATACGGCCGGCAAAAAAAATGAACGGACACGGACAAAAAATATGTTTCTGTGTTTTACTCTAGGTGCACAGACTGCTGGCGGTGCACCTAATTTAGCATGAGACCTGCACCTCATTATAAATTTGCCGTCTCCTACGGTAAAGCAGAGGGAATTCTAAGACCGGTGTAAAAAGCTGGTCTTAGGGTACTTTCACACTTGCGGCAGAAGATTCCGGCAGGCAGTTCTGTCGCCGGAACTGCCTGCCGGATCCGTCAAAACATAGGCAAACTAATCGCATTTATCAGACGGATCAGGATCCTGATCTGTCTGACAAATGCATTGAAATGCCAGATTCGTCTCTCCGGTGTCATCTGGAAAAACGGATCCGGCATTTATTTTTTTTGAGCATGCGCAGACCGCAAAAACTGATCCGTTTTGCCAGAACACTCGGGGCCGGATCCGACATTCATGCATTTCAATGGGAAAAAACGCTGGATCTGGCATGTGTTCCAGAACTTTGGACGGAGATAAAACCGCAGCATGCTGCGGTATTATCTCTGTCCTGAAAAGTCAAAAAGACTGAACTGAAAACATCCTGAACGGATTTCTCTCCATTCAGACTGAATTAGGATAAAACTGATCAGTTCTGTTCCGGTATTGAGCCCCTATGCCGGAAAAGAATAACACTAGCGTGAAAGTAACCCAAAATTACCCCCAATGTTCTGTGAGCTAAATGACCTGGACTCCAGACTGATACATAGTAGCAGACTACCAGATTTGTGTAGCTGCTACTGCTGCTTGGGGAACCGCCACGAAAAACAGCATTGTGATAGTTCTGCAATAAAAAAAAGCACAAGTATGTGTCTGGTTTTCCACTGAACTCTATGTGGAAATGCCTCAAGTGAATAATGAAGCAACAGTTCCTGAGCATTAATTGCAGAGATGAAGAAATAAAATTCTATACAATCTATAGGCAGGTTTCAAGATAAATAAACTGCGGCTGATCTCTGGGTGTGAACTAGTTAAAGTTTACAAGCAGTTGTGGGATTACCCCATACAAAAGTCACTAGCAGAGGCTGAGGTCCCACCAAGAAGCCTGTATTGTGTTAGCGGGCGTGTCACTCACTGGATCCGGATATCTATCTCCCTGCAGCACAGAACAGGTTGCAGCCAGCAGCTGCTGCACCACATCCCCCTGCTACTGACTGCGGCACCCAGGGACTGGCACATACAGGTACACACCACCTACTACTTCAGGGGGCAAATTGCTGGGTAACACATTAGACCTGGACTGCATTGCAGGAGCTGTGTATGAGAGGGGAGGAGTCCTTGGGTATAGCATTGTGTGGCATCAGAACACATCTGCTCTGCACAAAGCTCTGCTACAGCATGTGTGAGAATGTGTGCGGATGGTGACTGGGCATAGTGCTAATGTGAATGGGTAGTCTACTTCATCCTGTTCATTGAAATGGAGGGACGTTGCAGCCCTGGCAGGTGTCAGAGATTGCAAATAGCTTCTTTAGGTGTAAAAGACACCGTATAGGACTATTTACTTCAGGGCACTTTCTAAGATTTTACAGTCAATACTAATATACGAGCCATGCTAGTAATGGATTAGCAGCTCTTCCTAAAGGTAAACTAAGTTCTGTAGGACATGGGTTAGGGAGAAGGAGGTGCCTTATTTGCTTCTGTGGAGCTATTTCTACATTAGTGCTCATGTCCGCAGCTGTATTCTGGCCCCTTGTCCAAATACAAAAATCAAATAGGGGCTAGCTATAGGCACCTGTAGAAATCTATGCTCATACCGCATGGTTTTGCATTCAGAAAGCTTGTGAGATGGTCCATTGCATGTCATATTACAGAGGTGTTATAGGACGACTAGGGGAGAAAGTTAACAGAGGCGCCACAAAGAAATGTAAGTAGTGCACATTAAGTGTTGAGCAAATCGAACCTGATGAAGTGGAATTCGATCTGAATTTCATGGAAAATTCAATTCATTGCAAAGCTGAATTTTCCTCGTGCTTCATAGTAACTAATCGATTTTCCCTGAATGGCGGTAAAAAATAAAACAAATCATACTTACCTCATCCATTTGAGCGCAAGGAGCCGGCCACCGCCATCTAGATTGAAGATTCCCGCGTGAAATCCTGTGCTTGAAATCCTGTGCGCCGGGCGACGTGATGACGTCAACACGGGCTGCACGAGATTTAAGACTGAACACTGCTCTTCTGAAGTGAACTTGCAGCATCATTATGATTTAAGATGCTGTGAATTCCTATCTCATCCCGAATCTACTGAACTGTAGTCATCGCATTATGTGACTACACTTCAGTCGACCCACAGTCCTCTCCTTTCCTATTTCAAATGTTGCTACTATTTCTGACTGTCACAAAGCTGTGGATTTCGTGGGTTTGAACCAAGTTTTGTGAAAAAAAAATCCACATTAAAGCAAGACAAAAAAATTTGGTGTGCTATTGAAACATCTATATTGGATATTTAATAAATGGAAAAATGCACAGTCACTACTGAATGCGCATCAGACATTTTGAATCCGTAGAACTGTGATACCTGGTACCTGTTTTTGAGCTTCTACATTTATTTTATTTTTTTGTATCATTATTGAGCTATTCCACTAGTATGCAGAATACTTCACTTTCCATGCAGTTCAGTGCATCTCTGTGGACTACAGGTGCCTCTTGATATCCCTATACACCCTTCTGCAATGGTGTATATTACTGGATATACTGCTACATCCCCCAAATACTGTATGGATGATAATGGTGGATGTTACTGGATATAATGCTACATCCCCCATGTACTTTATGGATGATAATGGTGGATGTTACTGGATATACTGCTATACCCTCCATATATTGATGATAATGGTGTATATTACTGAATATACTGCTGTATCCCCCATAATGTATACCCCCATACAGTGCTGGTTACAGGAACACTGTACAGTATTGGTTACAGGACTCCATTCAGTAGTAGTTACAGGGCCCCCATACATTACTGGCTACAGGACCCCACACAGAACAGGTTACAGGACCCTATACAGTACTGGCTACAGGACCCCCATACATTAATGTTTACAGGACCCCATACAGTACTGGATGCAGGAACCCAGTACATTACTGGCTACAGGACCCCATACATTGCTGGTTACAGGAACCCATACTTAAATGGTTACAGGCCCCCCATACATTACAGACCCTCCATAAAATACTGGCTACAGGACCCTCATACATTCTGGTTACTGGAACCCCAAACATCTGGCCACCCTAGTTGTAACTGAGGCGAATGTTTGGCTTTCAACCAGACAGTCCGGCTTCCTAGCTCCTGGTCCTGTTATTTTAGGATATTTAAGAACTACTACTCCCACCATATCCAAGCTGTTATTGTAGACTATCAGAGAAGAGAAATACAACTACCATCATATACAGGCTGTTATTGTAGAATATCAGAGGAGAGCTACAACTATCAGCATATCCTAGGCTCAGCAGAAGATGGAAATGAAACACTGAACCCATAACTTTTACTCTTCCCCATAAAAAGCTCTGCCCCTCATATCACCATCAGAGGTCCTTCTACACCTCTACTCTTCTCTACTGTTCAGCTATACCCCTTCATGCACTGATCACATAATGGTGAAGTCATCACAAGTCCTTCAACTCTTCCAGTGCAGCAGATACATAGTTGGCCTGGTCTGTAGTCAGTGACTAGTCACACCTCACTAGTCACGGAATGGGCTGATTCTAGTGACGAACTGAGCATGAGATCCAGTCCCAGTCAGCCTGTGGCTGCAGTGCATGCTCAGACATCGTAATGTTGCTGTCTGAGCACACCCAGAGAAAAGGAGGACTCCCCGATGTCCATCCAGACCTTGTGTCAGATGGAGGACTGGGATACGAAAAGCTGGATTGTCTCGCCTAAAGCTTGACATTTGACCACCTTATGTGACCCACAGTATCACAACCGGTCCTTAGCTTGCATTCGTTTGTAGATAGGAGTTCAGCCTATGTGATAGACTTCCTATCAACCACAGAATTAAAGCATCATCTATCAAATCCCTCCTGGCAGCTCCCTGACAACTCCTCTTTGGACCCAGCTTCACCCTTCTAGTTCCGATGTATGGCCTTCCATGTATAGAGTGCTATCCTTTCTCCCTTGTCTAAGGTGTTGATCGCGAATATTCTAATCACAAATTTTTATCGTCAATTTTCCGATTGCCGATTTTTCGCAATCAAAAAAATAATGACGAGATCACGAATTCTCAAATTCGCGAATATATGACGAATATTTGCGAAATATTGCAAATTTAAATATTGCCCCTGCCGCTCATCACTGTAAGGTACCAGGAGTTCAGTGATATGGTAGGTGAGTCCCAGCAATGATTACCTGCAGAGTTATAAAACTTCATGGCATAATACTATATATGCTATTTGCATGTTCTGTGTGTAGAGACTCCAATGTGTTCCATGACATGCTGCTTCACACTGTTCTCCCCTGCCTCCTGCTTGGAAGAGCTGACAGGAAGTAACTTATCATAAGCAGGAGGCAGGAAAGACAGGCTGAAGCTGTGTTGCATAGACTACACTGAGATTCTGCATTGTGAGGTAGGAGAAGGTCTGCATCACTATTTGGCATTGGTATTTGTAAGCCAAAGCCAGGAATGGATCCAAAACATGGAGAGGGTATAAATCTTTCCATTATACATTTTCTCTGTAGGTTCCACTCCTGGTTTTGACATAAACATATTGATGAAAAATAATGACCAAATACTGATTGTTTGAAAATGGCCTTAGGGAATTGCTGTGAGTAGAGTTTCCTTGGATATGATTAAGAAGGGCACTATGGGGACTTCACTTTAAATACGGGCCGCAAAAGAAATGGAAGGACATGGAAAAAATACAAAAACATTTGTGTGCATGCTAACTAATAAGAAATATAAAACTATAGAGATAATGCTCCTGGAGTGAAAACTATAAACATGAGGTCCCAGAAGGAGAATGAAGAGGGAGCTAAAACTTTTACTTCTACTTAATAAAATATAATAGGAGCACCAATTTAAGTGAATAATATTCACAAACATGAAAACTCCCCAGTGAAAGGAATTGGCTCAAAAATTAAATAAAATGGAACGTTCTTACCAGTTCAGACGTGTACCACAGGCACGACAGGCCAAACTAGATTAGAATTCAGCGAGGTCTGTCGGATATCACGATGGATTGACTGGGTAACTACATGCACAGATAAGACAGGGGTGGCTATCTCTAAATGGCCCTGGTAATTAGAGAAGGGGCAGCTACTCCAACCCTGCCTATCTATACAGAGCAACTCGCCCTGAAAGGGGCGACCTGTCCGGATACCTGGCCCTATTTACGGGCAGTAGCCCTGTTGTGGCCTGCAGGATATTCCCAACGTGTCACGTTTAAACTAATGTATCATCAGGGGAGATAATCCAGTTAGAGAAACACAGGCATCCTGAAACAAAAGGATATGGTCGTATCAGACAGTGCACATTGTCTCCTATAGACAGACACATACAGACATTAAACATACATGGGACCTACCTTAGGTCAGTGGACCAAAAGGACAGAAAAGCGGGACACAGTGAGTCCTTATGCGAAGGTGCATCCCTGGATGGGTAAAGGGAGGCACCTATGGAGCAGCTGAGAGATATCCATCAGCTGAACGCCGGACGCATGTGAAAGGTGCTAATTTAAAGAGCAAACCAAAGCCCCGCCTCCGGTCAGATGACCGGAGCACATGACCCGCGTGACGTGCCCCAAGGGGGAGGGACGCAGCGCCTAATCTAGTTTGGCCTGTCGTGCCTGGGGTACGTCTGAATTGGTAAGGACGTTCCGTTTTATTTCATTTTTGCGAAAATTCCTTGCACTGGGGAGTTTTCATGTTTGTGAGTATTATTTACTTAAATTGGTGCTCCTATTATATTTTATTAAGTAGAAGTAAAGGCTAAGTTTTAGCTCCCTCTTTATTCCCCTTCTGGGACCTCATGCTTAATGCATGCTAACTAACCACTGTTATTTCTTCCTGTCGTAATAAGCTCCACTGGAACATAGAAGTGGAGGAAGTAAGTTGCACATCCTGGTTTCTTTCATATTTCTTATTGTCTAAGACTTTTTGCTACATTGTTGCCTCATGTTGAAAGTTTTTCTCCTTGATCATTGCTAATGTGAAATGCTTAAAGAGGACCTTACATTCTCCAATAAAAAAATACTTTGTTATAACTCTGCATTATGCTGTTACCCTGTTATTCCTCCTAGAAATGAATAACTAAATTGGCAACTAGGCTTTTCTATTCTCTTTATCATAGAGGCATATCACTACAGGGTCTGGCACTGATTCCCCCCTCCCCTTCTGGGATGTCCATGTGCCCTTTATGAAATAACCCCTTTGATGGGGTTGTTCACCCCAAGGGCCTTTTGGGTAGACCCCCAGTGAGGCTGGACCTCCAGAGGGAATCATATCTAATTCCCACCGCTGGGTTCTGGCTCCTTTGCTCCCCAATCGGCACAGCAGATCCCTGGTCTCCCTATGTCAACATTTGGTTTGCCGTGGGTCACTTTGCCGCTGCAGCCAAGATTCCTTCTGTAGATTCCGGCCATGCTGGAGGATCTGCCCAAAAGCCCCCCAGGGGTAGACAACCCCTTTAGGCTGGGTTCACACTTGAGCGTTTTACAGCGCGTTCAAACGCGCTGTAAAACGCTCAACACATGAAAACCAATGCTTCCCTATGGCCCTGGTTCTCACTTGAGCGTTTTACAGCGCGTTTGAACACGCTGAAAAACGCCCTACGCTCAAACAAGTTCTTGAGCTTCTTTGGGGCCTTTTGACACGCGTTTGTGGCCATAGGACACTGCAGTCAATCACACAAACGCGCGTCAAACGCGCGTTTACTATTGCAAAAAACGTGCATCAAAATGCACGTTAAACGCGCATATAAAATGCGCTCAAGTGTGAACCCAGCCTTAATGCTTCTAAAATGCTAAAAGTTCATAAAGGATTCATACCAGCTTTGATTTCCCTTTACTACATATCACATACAGGTGACACTCAAATGAACTTTGCACGATATTCAAATTTTTCATTTCAGTAATGCAACTTAAAGAGGACCTTTCACTTGTAAAAACATTGTGAACTAAGTATGCTGACATATAGAGCGGTGCCCGGGGATCTCACTGCACTTACTATTATCCCCGGGCGCCGCTCCGTTTTCCCGTTATGCCCTCCGGTACCTTTGCTCCTTAAGTTATAGTAGGCGGTGTCTGCCCTTGTCCTGTGGGCGTCTCCTTCTCCTAGGCTGCAGCGCTGGCCAATTGCAGCGCACAGCTCACAGCCTGGGAGGGTTTTTTCTCCCAGGCTGTGAGCTGTGCGTTGCGATTGGCCAGCGCTGCAGCCTAGGAGAAGGAGACACCCACAGGACAAGGGAAGACCCGCCTACTATAACTTAAGGAGCAAAGGTACCGGAGGGCATAACGGGATAACGGAGCGGCGCCCGGGGATAATAGTAAGTGCAGTGAGATCCCCGGGCGCCGCTCTATATGTCAGCATACTTAGTTCACATAGTTTTTACAAGTGAAAGGTCCTCTTTAAAAGGTGAAACTAATATATGAGATAGACTCATTACATGCAAAGCGACATATTTCAAGCCTTTATTTGTTATAATTTGGATGATTATGGCTTACAACTTATGAAACCCCAAAGTCACAATTTTGAGGTACCCTTTGCTCCGGGGATATGGATTAGCTGACTTAATTAGCTGACTAGAGTGTGACACTTTGAGCCTAGAATATTGAACCTTTTCACAAAATTCTAATTTTAAGCTGCATTAATGCAACTCCTTTTAATTTGCATTACTGAAATAAATAGACTTTTGCGCAATATTAAAATCTTTAGAGTTTCACCTGTATTACATATAGTATGCATCCTCTCTATTACTAAGCCCAATGTTTTTGCAGTTTCTGCCACCCACTTATCATAGAGTCACTGGCCACAGATTATAATCTGATGACAGTGTTATACTGGAAAACACTATACAGTCACAAGGATGTTAATTGCCTTGTTCATGACATTAGTTAACTCCTGTTGCACACAAAGCTGGGGGGGAGCTTTGGCTTTTGCTGCAGTCAGTATTAGGCTACATGCACACAAACGTTGTTTGTTTCCGTGTCCGTTCCGTTTTCTTTTGCGGCTAGGATGCAGACCCATTCATTTCAATGGGTCTGCAAAAAAATGCGGACAGCACACCGTGTCCGTTTTAGGCATTGATTTCAGCAAATTACAGTACAATACAAATGGATAGGATTTTACAAAACCCCGTTTACACATTGTAGAGGAAATCTGCCTGGATTTTGGAGATCTCTGTGGAATTCCCCAGCATGCCCTAGGGCTTATTCACATGACTGTTTTTTACTTTGATGTGCTGCAAGTTTTAAAAATGGACAGCACACAGACCCATACAGGTCAATACAAGATTGTTCACACATCCTATTTATTTATTTATATAGAAAACTCAGCGGCTCAACCTCTCACCGTATGGAAAAGGTGCTCACCTACAAGGCCCACCCTAAGGACCAAAGTGAAAACGTAAATAACAAAAGCAAAGAAGGGGCACACTCAAAAGGGCACACTTGAAAGAACAAAGATGCACAATTTATTCAACCTAAAAACATATACTCCCCTAAAAATAGATATACATAAAATGCAGGCTCTATACGGATATATGACCTCTATATAGATAGGCATGAGTCCCGTATATCAATGCGCCAGTCCCAGGGTGATTCCTATAGCATGTATGCCAGCTGTATACAGTTGAAATGAGGCCCGTGCTGATAAATAGAAAAGATGGTCCATATATACCGGCTATATAGCACTGGAAATGTGGCACGTGTGTCAGTATACTGCAGCCAGATATATGTCAATGGACATACAACACATGTACAGGTGTGATGGTGAAAGCTGTGTAGCGCTTAATGCCAATGACTTCTGGTCGTTCCCAGTTAAAGTCCAATTAATATATGCGGCAATATTCACAGTTGGTAACACAGCATCACTTCCAAAAGTCACCTGGTAAGTTCACAATACCATAATGGGTGCTCCCCAGGAGCTTGGTCTTACCCGTCTTCACTGCCTCTTTGCAGCGCTGATTCCAGGCGACCGCACACCAGCGGCGTCCTACGTGGTGTGCTAGACCTCAGCGTGGCGTCCCACGTGACCTGGTTGCTTAGGAGACCGGGTAAAGCTGAGATGACGTCACAAATAGGCGACCGCTTGCTCAGGATCCGGACAAAGCTGATTCTCCTTTATCTTCTTTTCTTATTGCAGATATTATCTTGTGGGATTAGTAAGTGCAACGCTCACTCCTCACACCAGACACGTTTCGAGGTACTGTACCTATTCCTCAGTGGCCAACTGAGTGAGCGTATCCTCACTCTTATATATGGGACAACTACTCCCATAATGCTTCACATTATCATGCATTTACTAAAATCCGGAATGGACCAGGGTCATATTCCTTCTTCCTATCCTACTCCCTAAAAACGTAGTAAAGAGTCAACCCATACTACTGCCATCATCTTATACAAGAAAACTCATAGATTTCCATGCCTCCATAAGTAAAACGTATATAAAAAATAATCAAACATATATAAAATTGTATATAAAATTATGTATACCACATATACATCAACTAAAATAGGATCTGGAGAAATGCGCAAGGTCACACAGTAACCTGCCAAAAAACGCACCACAAACGCATAGGCATAAACCTGCGTTTCTCGTGCGATTTGGTCCTTTATCTCAGATTTCAAAAGGGGTGCTGTATGTGAATAAACTCATGCTGCCCCATGAAGGTATCTATCCTGTAAACGCTGGGAGGACACATCAATATTCAACCAGCATGTCAGTATATGAACCACAAAATGGAATAGGATAAAGCACGGGCCTCATTTCAACTGTATACAGCTGGCATACATGCTATAGGAATCACCCTGGGACTGGCGCATTGATATACGGGACTCATTCCTATCTATATAGAGGTCATATATCCGTATAGAGCCTGCATTTTATGTATATCTATTTTTAGGGGAGTATATGTTTTTAGGTTGAATAAATTGTGCATCTTTGTTCTTTCAAGTGTTCCCTTTTGAGTGTGCCCCTTCTTTGCTTTTGTTATTTCTTTCTTTATTTATTTACAAATCTGTGTGCTTTGTCCAAGAAATGTATTCCAGGTCCTATTCTGGTTCATTTTTGCAGATCAGAATAGTCCATTAAAGTATGGGAGTGAGAAAAACAGAATGCATACAGAAGCCATCCATATGCTATCCGTCATGGATCTGTTTGGGAAAATTGGACACAGTCC
Organism: Bufo bufo; assembly: GCF_905171765.1. NCBI lineage: Eukaryota > Metazoa > Chordata > Amphibia > Anura > Bufonidae > Bufo > Bufo bufo. Next base: position 200,839,239 of record NC_053392.1, on the reverse strand, counting down.
TGTGAATAAGCTATTATGCAGTATGTCATGCTATCCTGCACAATAGAAAGGGAAATCTCTCAAAAAATCTGCAAGCTGATTTTAGTAAAACTCAAAATCCACAGCGGAATAAATTCTGCCACAACTCTGCATTCCCGATGTAAATTTACAAAGCGCTAAATGCTGCTTTCATTGATGATCATTGTTGAAAATTAGATTATACATAAAAATGATCATTATAGTTTATTATGTAAATCTATGTTTTAAATTTGTTTTAATGTGTTGCATTTACAATTGCATTTGCTATAGAAAATGTTCTCATACTTAGGCCTCATGCACACGAACGTTTTTTTTCACGGTCCGCAAAAACAGGGTCCGTAGGTCCGTGATCCGTGACCGTTTTTTCGTCCGTGGGTCTTCCTTGATTTTTGGCGGATCCACGGACATGAAAAAAAAGTCATTTTGGTGTCCGCCTGGCCGTGCGGAGCCAAACGGATCCGTCCTGAATTACAATGCAAGTCAATGGGGACGGATCCGTTTGACGTTGACACAATATGGTGCCATTTCAAACGGATCCGTCCCCATTGACTTTCAATGTAAAGTCCGGAGTCCCTTTTATACCATCAGATCGGAGTTTTCTCCAATCCGATGGTATATTTTAACTTGAAGCGTCCCCATCACCATGGGAATGCCTCTATGTTAGAATATACTGTCGGATATGAGTTAGATCGTGAAACCTCATTTCCGACAGTATATTCTAACACAGAGGCGTTCCCATGGTGATGGGGACGCTTCTAGTTAGAATATACTACAAACTGTGTACATGACTGCCATCCGATCTCTTACAGGGGGCCGTGATCAGCACAATTAACCCCTCAGGTGCTGCACCTGAAGGGGTTAATTGTACTATCATATCCCCCTGTAAGAGATCAGGGCTGCCAGGCAGCAGGGGGCAGACCCCCCCCCCCTCCCCAGTTTGAATATCATTGGTGGCCAGTGCGGCCCCCCCCCCTTCCTCCATTGTAATAAATCGTTGGTGGCACAGTGTGCGCCCCCCCTTCCTCCCTCTATTGTAATAATTCGTTGGTGGCACAGTGTGCCCCCCCCCCCCCCCCCCCCCCCCCCCTTCCTCCCTCTATTGTAATAATTCGTTGGTGGCACAGTGTGCGCCCCCCCCCCCCCCCCTTCCTCCCTCTATTGTAATAAATTGTTGGTGGCAATCATTGGCCCCCCTCCCTCTATAGCATTAACAACATTGGTGGCCAGTGTGCGGCCTCCCATCTTGCGCCCCCCCCCCCCCCCCCCCGATCATTGGTGGCAGCGGGTTACTAGCAATAGTACAAGATTCATACTTACCTGGGAGCTGTCATGTTCGTGTCCGGCCGGGAGCTCCTCCTACTGGTAAGTGACGGTTCATTTAGCAATGCGCCGCACAGACCTGAGGCTGTCACTTACCAGTAGGTGGAGCTCCCGGCCGGACACGAACATCGCAGCAGCAGGTAAGTATTAATCTTCTACTATTGTACTATTGCTAAGTAACCATGGCAACGAGGACTGTAGTAGCGTCCTGGTTGCCATGGTTACCGATCGGAGCCCCAGCGATTAAACTGGGACTCCGATCGGAACTCCGCTGCCACCAATGATGATGGGGGGGAGGGGGGGGGAGATGGGAGGCTGCCCACTGGCCACCAACGTTGTTAATGCTATAGAGGGGGGGGGGCAATGGGGGGCGCACACTGTGCCACCAACGATTTATTACAATAGAGGGAGGAAGGGGGGGGGGGCGCACACTGTGCCACCAACGAATTATTACAATAGAGGGAGGGGGGGGGGGCCGCACTGGCCACCAATGATATTCAAACTGGGGAGGGGGGGGGGGGGCTGCCCCCTGCTGCCTGGCAGCCCTGATCTCTTACAGGGGGATATGATAGTACAATTAACCCTTTCAGGTGCCGCACCTGAAGGGGTTAATTGTGCTGATCACGGCCCCCTGTAAGAGATCGGGTGCTGCCAGGCAGCAGGGGGCAGTCTTGTACACAGTTTGTAGTGTATTCTAACTAGAAGCGTCCCCATCACCATGGGAACGCTTCTGTGTTAGAATATACTGTCGGTTCTGAGTTTTCACGAAGTGAAAACTCAGCTTTGAAAAAGCTTTATGCAGACGGATCTTCGGATCCGTCTGTATAAAAACTAACCTACGGCCACGGATCACGGACACGGATGCCAATCTTGTGTGCATCCGTGTTCTTTCACGGACCCATTGACTTGAATGGGTCCGTGAACCGTTGGCCGTGAAAAAAATAGGACAGGTCATATTTTTTTCACGGCCAGGAAACACGGATCACGGATGCGGCTGCAAAACGGTGCATTTTCCGATTTTTCCACGGACCCATTGAAAGTCTATGGGTCCGCGAAAAAAAACGGAAAACGGCACAACGGCCACGGGTGCACACAACGGTCGTGTGCATGAGGCCTTACACTGTTAGGCTACATTCACACAACAGTCCACGTTAACAACGTGTCCTATTTTTAAATCAATGGGACAATTTTTAACAGCCATTAAGACAGGAGTGCCCCCGTCTAAGGCCTCATTCACACGACCGTATTTTTTTGCGGTCCGCAAAACGGGGTTCCGTTTTTCCGTGATCCGTGACCGTTTTTTTCGTCCGTGGGTCTTCCTTGATTTTTGGAGGATCCACGGACATGAAAAAAAAAGTCGTTTTGGTGTCCGCCTGGCCGTGCGGAGCCAAACTGATCCGTCCTGAATTACAATGCAAGTCAATGGGGACGGATCCGTTTGACGTTGACACAATATGGTGCAATTTCAAACGGATCCGTCCCCCATTGACTTTCAATGTAAAGTCAGGAGTTAATATACCATCGGATCGGAGTTTTCTCCAATCCGATGGTATATTTTAACTTGAAGCGTCCCTATGTTAGAATATACTGTCGGATTTGAGTTACATCGTGAAACTCAAATCCGACAGTATATTCTAACACAGAGGCGTTCCCATGGTGATGGGGACGCTTCAGGTTAGAATATACTAAAATAACTGTGTACATGACTGCCCCCTGCTGCCTGGCAGGTGCTGCCAGGCAGCAGGGGGCAGCCCCCCCCTGTAGTTAACACATTGGTGGCCAGTGTGGCCGGTCCCCCCCCCTCCCTCCCCTGTAGTTAACTCGTTGCTGGCCAGTGCGGCCGGCCCCCCTCCCTCCCCTCTAGTTAACTCGTTGGTGGCCAGTGCGGCCGGCCCCCCTCCCTCCCCTGTAGTTACCTCGTTGGTGGCCAGTGGGCCTTCTCCCCTCCCTCCCCCTCCTAATTAAAATCTCCCCCCTATCATTGGTGGCAGCAGAGTGTACCGATCGGAGTCCCAGTTTAATCGCTGGGGCTCCGATCGGTAACCATGGCAACCAGGACGCTACTGCAGTCCCGGTTTCCATGGTTACTTAGCAATTTGTAGAACCATTATACTTGCCTGCGAGCTGCGATGTCTGCGTCCGGCCGGGAGCTCCTCCTACTGGTAAGTGACAGGTCATGAAAAAGCTATGAAAGCTATGAAAAAGCTTTTATGCAGACGGATCTTCGGATCCGTCTGTATAAAAACTAACCTACGGCCACGGATCACGGACACGGATGCCAATCTTGTGTGCATCCGTGTTCTTTCACGGACCCATTTACTTGAATGGGTCCGTGAACCGTTGTCCGTCAAAATAGGACAGGTCATATTTTTTTGACGGACAGGATACACGGATCACTGTCTCGGCCGCAAAACGGTGCATTTTCCGATTTTTTCCACGGACCCATTGAAAGTCAATGGGTCCGCGAAAAAAAAACGGAAAACGGCACAACGGCCACGGATGCACACAACGGTCGTGTGCATGAGGCCTAAGGGTGTGTTCCCATCACGTTTTATGCCTCCGTTTGACATATACATTCGAAAAAAAGAGGTAAAAAGAAGCAACACACCATGTTCTTGTATCCTGCAGAGTTCGGTAAAAAAAAGTACACTTTTTTTTTTTTTTTACTATTGAACTGTATGGTGAAAGGATGCCACTGTATGGCATCACCCTGAGGCATCCGTTTAACGTACACGTTTTTCTGTATACGTTACGAACCCAGCCTAATGACTATTAAAAATGGTACATCATGGGCTTTCAGGGGTTAAAATAAAATAAAAATAATACCTCATCCACTTCCACGCATTGGAACACTAGCTTTTCACATGATGCAGCAGGACCTGTGCTGCCAGCATCATCTCATCACCAAATGTTAGGTCCTGCTGTCTCCAGTGTATTACGAGTGTCTCCGCGTATGCTAGTGGATGAGGTTAGTTAGTTTTCCCGCACAAACAGAATGGGAACCACGACAAGGGGGAGGGCATTGTTGCTACTGGGGAGCACTAAGAGGTGGCATTATCCCTACTGGGGAACACTAAGAGGGGTATTATTCCTACTGGGCAACAAAAATTGGGTCATTTTTTATGCTGTTTCTGTATAGCATTAAAATGTATTGGCTCCGTGGAGCCAAAGTTTGTATCACCCGGAGTCGCGCGAGACTTCGGTGAATTTCACTGCATTCATATCAGTATATTTAAAAACAGTTTAAAATAGGAATCCAAAGAGGGCTTTGGTACTGGCTGGTAACTTGTTATCAAAGCCCACTTTGAAGTCTCAGTCGATGGAAACAACATAAAAAATTGTGTTTCCATAAAAAGTGTTTGAACAAATCAACTTCGGATCTATGATATGGAGATTGATTCGCTGGGGCCTAGTGGGCAGTATGTATACTAAGAGGGCACTGCAGGGGTTTTAATGTTAAAATTTTTTTATAATTCAACCGTGCTTAATGGCTGTTAAAAATGGATCCAAATGGCCATTAAAAATGGATAGACGGCAGGAAAATGGAGGCACACCCACATTGATGCAAAATGGCCATGAAAAACTGACAGTGTGCCCGTTTTTAATCGCCATTTTTTTTCCCGTGTGAATGTAACCGTAGAAATTATGTAACCGCACTTAATTTTGTGAATCAGGATTGTTTGCTTGGTTCAGAAAACTGTGATATGTAAATAGTTCTTAATACTTCGGTAAAAGGTTTTTTAACAGTAGAAATAAATTTCTGAAGTTATTACCTGAAGTCTCGCAAGACTTTGCGAAGTAATAACTTTTAGTCATAGGAGCCAATACATTTTTTTTTTTTTTAAACTTTCAGTTTTTATTGATTTTTCAACATAAGAAAATCAGACAGTAAATATGTCATTTGCATAAGCCAGAACAATGTTAAGATTTGCAAGTACAACTTTGACATTTATATTGTGATGTTACATATTTAAGCCAACAAAAGAATACCAGCTAATAAATGTCACTTGTATAATCCAGCAACTATCACTTAATATATGTTAAGCATATTGATGACATATACAACAAATTGTAACATAGTCAATTCAAGAACAAGACTAATAGATTGAATCCAGAACTTGTGATCCATTTCTAAGATATATTTTTTTCTATACTTTAGTGTACCGCTATATATGCTTACCCTATATCGTAATCCATCCACCGTCCTCCATCCACCGCTCTCTCCCGCCATGTATGTATACCACAGTATCAGTCCCTACAGAGCTACAGAGTGAATCTTAACTGCAAACGGGCAAGAGTTCCACAATTCCCATCTTTTGTGAGCCCTTAAGCGTTCAGAGTAAGAATCTGCATATATATATTCATGTTGCATATACTGGTTAACTAGTGAGGGAGCCAATACATTTTTTAATACTGTACTCTAACAAAGTTTTATGCGAATCTACTTCAGATGTTTCATCCGAAGTCAATTCACTCATCCCTAGAAGAGACCACATCGTTCGTTTACCTGCTTAGCATTGCAAGCTATCAAACAGTAAAAAAAAAAAAAAGCAGCACATGTATGAGCACTGCAGTCTCTTAAAACTGCTGATCAATCCCCTAATATTGATTACCTATCCTGAGGACAACACCTTTAAAATCGAAACATCCCAATAGTATTGTACCCTATTCAAAAATGCACATACAGTTGATAAAGTGCCTGTGAAGACTGTAGGTAGGGACAGACAAGGACAGTGAGTCCCAAGGCTAGAACCCAGCCCAGTTTCCCTACCTACTTGCAGTACAAGCCCTGGATAGCTAGACTGCAACTGGTCGTTGGTCCCTAAGGCTACTTTCACACTGGCGTTTCTGGGTCCGCTTGTGAGATCCGTTTCAGGGCTCTCACAAGCGGCCCAAAACGGATCAGTTTAGCCCCAATGCATTCTGAATAGATAAGGATCCGTTCAGAATGCATCAGTTTGCCTCCGTTCAGCCTCCATTCCGCTCTGGAGGCGGACACCAAAACGCTGCTTGCAGCATTTTGATGTCCGCCTGACGATGCGGAGCCAAACGGATCAATGTAAGTCAATTGGGACGGATCCATTTTCACTGACACAATATGGTTCAATTGAAAACGGATCCGCCTCCCATTGACTTTCAGTGACTTTTTTTTTTTCTGTTCATGGTAATGTAAACGGATCCGTTCTGAACGGATCCGTCTGTGCAGATACCAGACGGATCCGCACCTAACGCAGGTGTGAAAGTTACCTAAGCTATTTAAGTGCAGAGACAGATTAACAAAGACAGACAAACATAATACCAGAGTCATATGTAAATGGTTCAGAACCAGACAAGCTATGCAGTATCAAATGAGAGATAGAGAGTGGTCAGAAGCCAAGCCAAGATCAAAACTAGACAGACAACGCAGTACCAAATGAAAGACAGATAGTGGTCAGAAGACAAGCCAGGGTCAGAGGAATCTAATAAGCACAGGAACAAGGAACCAGGAACACAGCTAGTAAGGCCTCTTTCACACTACAGTATGTCCATTTCAGTGTTTTGCGTTCCGTTTTTAACGGATCCGTTGTTCAGTTTTTTTTTTTGGTTCCGTTGTGTTTCCGTTCCGTCGTTCCGTTCCGTTTTTCTGTATGGCCTATACAGTATACAGTAATTACATTGAAAAAATTGGGCTGGCCATAACATTTTCAATAGATGGTTCAGAAAAAACGGAACGGAAACGGAACGGAAACGGAAGACATACGGATACTTTAATAATTAAACCCTGTATCACACACTCCATCTTCTTCCGTTGTATTCTACAAAGTGAACTAGTATTAAGTGAACTAGTATTATTAACTAGTTCACTGTGTAACAATACTTTATTTACAATATACAGTATGATCTGAACACCATGCCGTACAGTATCCAATATAACCCCTACACCATGCCGTACAGTATAATATGTACAAAAAAAATATGGAGAAATCCAGCTTCCATAAAAATCTGTAGTTTATGCAAAAAGATAAAAAGCTGCACATACAGACAACAGCATCTAGGTGTTTTGGGTCATTGCATACAAGCCCTTACTCATCATGAGTGAGGGTCTGTATGCAATGACCCGAAACACATAGACGCTGTTGTTGTGTGTATGGCTTTTTATCTTATGGAAGCTGTTTTTTTTTCTATATTTTTCTGTACAGATTAGTAAACCCGATCAAGGTGTTATCCATGGTTCCGGGAATTACCCACACCATGCCATACAATATAGAGTATAACCCCTACAGCATACCATACAGTGTAGTATAGCCCCTACACCATGGTGTACAGTACAGAATAACCCCTACACCATACCATAGGCCAGGGGTAGGCAACCTCTGGCACTCCAGGTGTTGTGAAACTACAACTCCCAGCATGCATACTTGCTCTGCTCTTCTCAGAACTCTCATAGAAATGAATGTAGCATGCTGGGAATTGTAGTTTCACAACAGCTGGAGTGCCGGAGGTTGCTGATCCCTGCCATAGGCTATGCTATATGTTTATAATATCCAGGTTTTTTTTGCCCCATAAGACGCATTTTTTCTCCCCAAACGTGAGAGAAAAATGTCCCTGCATCTTATGGGGTGAATACTAATGAGCTCTTCCATTATGGAAGCGCTCATTGGTACCGGAGGACCGGGAAGCGGTAAAGGCTCTGTACTCACCGGTTCCTGGTCCATGGCTGTCGGCTGTGCAGTAGATGCGCACAGTTTGAGGGCGCTCTGTGACCTCACACTGTGTGCACCAGTTCACAGTACAGCCGACAGCAGGAGGAAGAAGATCGCGCTGGAGGAGATGAGTGGCGGCGTCCGGGAGCAGGAGAGGTAAATGTTTTTTTTGTTTTGTGTTCTGTGAATGATAAGAGGCATGGCAATGGAAACATGGCAATGGAGGCTGATATAAGGGCTGAAATATGGCAATGGGGCCTGATAATGGGGGCTGAAATATGGCCATAGGGGCTGAAATATGGCAATGGGGGCTATTGTGGGGGGTGAAATATGGCAATGGTGGCTGATATGGGGGATAATGAGAGGCATGGGGGCTGATATGGGGGCTCATGAGAGGCATGGGGGTCTGATCGGGGGTCATTCACATTGGAGTCTGAGCTGAGGTCTGATTGGGAGTCTTATCTGAGGTCTTATTAACATTGGGGGTCTGACTGTTGGTCTAATCTGAGGTCTAATGAAAAATATTTTTTTTCTTATTGTCCTCCTCTAAAATCAACGTGCGTCTTATGGGCAGGTGCGTCTTATAGGGCGAGAAATACGAAAACACACTCTGAACCACATGAGAACTTACAATCACTGGGTTGGTCCCTTGAGGATCTCATAGTACACTTCCCCCACTTTCACTGGAAGTGCTGCTTTGTCGGCTGGCAAGATTTCCTGATCGCTATGACCGTGATACTGACATGGATATTCCAGGAGGGTAGAAGCTAGAATCGACTGGGTAAAAGAAGTGTGATGTCATTAGTCACATGTCGCTAATGGTTATGTAGTAAGATGTATAATAGATTCAGACTTGGGCTGAGGGCACATGGACAGAAAAGGGGACTTGGGCTGGTAGCACATGGAGAATAAATGAAAGGGCCTCCTTTTTAAGAAGGAGGTGGCATCAGCTCTGATCTTCACATAGGAACAAGAGCACTGTGTGCAGCATGACTTGTGTCTGGTCCGAGTTCTGGGGCCACCCATCCAGGCAATGCACAAAGTAAAAATTGTGTACATTGCTGAGGCACTACAACTTAGAACAGGCACAGCGTTACCAGAAGTCCGGGGCCGGGCCTGTGGGCTGCAATGGTGAGCAGGCCTATAAAAGCCCTGAATAGGGATAATGTGAAAGCTGCACGGCCGTGCGACTGAGCAGCTTAAAGGGGAAACTGGTTGGTATTATGGACTATTGAAGGATGCAGCAGTGATAACAAAACAAAAACGTGCAGTGTAAGAAACCAGAGAGGTAGCTTGGCAGTCCAGGAACAGAGAAGGTTAGCAGAGGCTTGTAACTATGGAATACTTCAAGGAAATGAGATCTGCACACCCTCTAATGGTGGGTGCTCATAGTGGACAAAAGTCAGTCCGTTATACAAAGGAAGATCTATGGCACTGGCTAACGGAAAATATATAGTAGATTCACTGCACTAATATTAAAGTGTCACTGCCTGATAAGCGGTTTAAAATAAAATAATAAATCTTTATTAGAAGTTCTAGTATACAAGGGCAAAACAATAGTTTCTCTTAATACAGAGACAGGCAATAGTGGGATGTGATTGTGTGGAAAGTGGGATACAGCATATATTATCCAATTTCCAATACCACCGCCACAACACTACTGAGGGATAACTGTATTTGAAAGGACCCCCATCTGTGTAATATATATTGCTCTATTGCACAGTGTATTGTGACTGGTGCATTCCCACACCGAATTGGCGGTCATGGGTAGGTGTGTATAACGGTAACCACCTGTCCCAATATCCGCATAGTAGAAGTTGAGAACCAGTGCTGAACAGAGCAACCCCTCATTAATTACAGGGTGATTTAACTACTGGTCCAGTATGTCTACTGTGCCTTCCCACTGAAAAAGGTAAAGCCTCCCACAAGCGGTATTGATCAGCCGCTGTCAGGGGGCCCTAAACCTAGGAGTCAATAGTATACTTGGGCTCCAAAGTAACAAAAACTGTGGTATGCAGCCCAGTGAGATGCTGTCAAATGCTCTATCCTAGGTGAATCGGTGTACTCTGTACTACGGTATCAGTAAGGCCGCTAAGAGAGACACTCAGTTAGAAAGCCCTAATGGAGTCCGGCATTCACAGGATAACAGAGCATGGTACAGCAAGGCTACCTAAAAGCAATAACTACTCCTCAGCCCGCTCGACGCGTTTCCGTGTCCATTGGGCCGGACACTTCGTCAGGAGCAGGGCAGAGGGCTGAGAATAGAGATGTAGTATATAAATCGGTGCTGGCGGTACTATGGTGGCCGTGCGCGCCCGCCGGATTCTGCTCCATATATACTGCTGCCCTACTGGAGAGGGAGGAGAAGGCTCTGTCCGCTTGGACCAATGAGGGTGAAGTGGGTGTGGCTAAACATCGTGCCTCCGTCCGTCCCTCAGGCCAAGTGATATTGTGTCATTATGTCTCTCTTCCTACATAGGGGTGTTGGGGGAGCTATAGGCGGCTAAGAACATACAGCAGGGGGTCAGACCCAGCTTAGAAAGTGAGTAGTTAATAATGCACATCAAGGGGATAAAATAAGAATACATATGGGCAGCTTAAACAACAGACATAAACTGTGGAGCTGTTCATATAGATGGGAGTAGATTAATACTGAGGATAAGGAGACAGAATTAACCCTATTAAACTAGCTAACTAGTCCGCACCCGAGCTGCAAAAAATGCAGCTCAGATGTGGAACCAAACCACGGTCGTGTGAATGAGCCCTAAGGCTGGAAGTAAAGCATAGGCTGATGGCTAGCAGCAGAACACAGGCTAGTGGTAGGTAACAGGACAAAGGCTAGTGTCTGGTAGCAGGACAGAGGTGGGTAACAGGACCAGGGGTGAAAACCAGACTTGGAGGCAAGAGGCAGAATCCCTAAGAAAACAGAGCCAGATGGACCCAGAACCAGGATCAAAAACAATCCTCAATCTGTGACTGATATAGCAGAGGGTTTCAATAGCAGAGTTTATCAGAAGCAGCCAATGGGAGAGCATAATATTGCTTTGCAATTAAGTCCAGTCCAGGAAATGGTTAACCCTTGCTTTGGTAGAGAAGCAGGGTGTGGCTGAGAAGTTCACATAGAACACTGAGACCCAGCAGGTTTGGGATGTAGCCAGAATAGAAGATATGAACTTGCAGAGCAGACCAGGACAAGTCACCTGGGTCAAAGGCATGCAGCCAGAGGAGAGGTGAGTAGCAGCACAGTTGGTGACTCACTAGGAACTGTTCAAATCTATCTTCAGTGTGGTCCCCTAGTGGTGGTTGCAGAAGGACGGAATTGTATTGATGAACTTTACATCTATATAATGGCAAGCAGAATGTGAAGCTCTGTGACCTCTGCAGATATGAAATTATTTAGCACAGAACTGTAGACCTATTTAGATACATGGTTATTAGTTTACATGAGAGCATCACTTTTCTTCTTGTACTGTAGGAAATGTGGTTTAACGTCTGTAAGCAGGGGGAGAAGAAGGTTCCATTACTGGTAGGACCAATATAGCGGCAATGTGGAGTGAAAGGCTGCATCTCCTATTGGTACAGTGAATGAGAATCTACAGAGGTTCTGTGTCCTCATGTCTTATTAACCCTTTGCCTCCGCAGATAATTTTGGCCTTAATGAACAAGCCTTATTTTTCAAATCTGACATGTCTCAATTTATGTGGTAATAACTAGGCTTGACCGAATCGAGCGCCTGATCATAGATCCGAAGTAAATTTGTTCAAAAACTTTGATGTTAATGCTATTTCTGTACAGCGTTTAAATGTATTGGCTCCATGGAGCCAAACTTCGTCTCACCCGAAGTCACATGAGACTTTGGGGAATTACCGCTGTATTCATGTCTGCGTATTAAAAAAATAAAATAAAAATTAAATAGTAATCTGAAGTGGGCTTTAGTACTGAGGTACCGGCCAGTACTAAAGCTTTATGTCAGCATCATTTTGTAAATGTGATTTCATTTTTTTAGGACATTAAAAAGCTTAGAATTTTAGAAGCAGTTTTTTTTTTTTTTTTTTTTTTTTCTAGGCAATTTTCAAAACTGACTTTTGTGAGGACCTCTTCAGTTATGAAGTCACTTTGTGGGGCATACAGAATAGAAATCACCTATAAATAACATTTTAGAAACTGATTCAAAACAGATTTTCTAAACTTTTTTTCACCCTTTTGGTGTTCCACAGGAGTTTAAAGCAAATTTTGTGCAGCTTTTCCATTGTAACCTATATTTTCCTGGATCACAGCAAGGGTTAACAGCAAAACAAATCTCAATATTTATAACCCTGATTCTGCAGTCTACAGAAACACCCTACAGTATATGCGATTGTGATATGTGCTGTATGGGCACATGGCATGGTGCTGAATGATAGGCTTGCAATATGGTTTTTGGAGGGTAGATTTTGCTGGAATGGTTTTCAGGCACCATGTTGCATTTGAAGAAACCCTGAGATAACCCTACAATGGAAACTCCCAAAAAGTGACCCTATTTTGGAAACTACACCCCTTAAGGTATTTATCCAGGGGTGCAGTGAATGTTATGACCTAACAAGTGTTTAAAGGAATTTAGAAACACTTGGCTGTGAAAATGAAAAATGAAATTTTTTACAATAAAATGCTGCTTTAGGGCCAAATTTTTCATTTTCACAACTGGTTACAATTTGTTACGTATTATTTCTTGAATATGGCAACACCCCATATGTGGTCGTAAACTGCTGTTTGGGGAGATGGCAGCATTCAGAAGAAAAGGAGCAGCACCTGGATTTTCTAATAAGGAATTTGCTGTAATTTTTATTTTTTTTTGGTTGACTGAACTGTGTAAGGGCTCGTTTTTTGTGGGCAAGATGTAGTTTTTATTGGTACCATTTTGGGATGGATATAACTTTATTTTTTTTTTGGGGAGACTAGGTATGCAAAAATTGCAGTTCTGTGTTTTTTTTAAAATTTTTTACGGGGTTCTTCATGCAGTATATATGATATGATCATTTTATTCTGTGGGTCGATACAATTATGGTGATACCAAATTTATATCGTTTTTTTATGTTTTGCTACTTTTGCATCATAAAATCATTTTTTTAATTAAAAATAAATTGTATTTTGCATTGCTATATACGAACTTCCGTAAAAAATTTATTTTCCCCATGATGTAGCTGTCTGAGGGCTTGATTTTGGGGTACATATAACTTTTTGATTGCTTTTTTGTACCATGTTTTTCAAAATCTTTTATGGTATTCACCATGTGGGATAAGTAACGTGATCTTTTTATAAATCGGGTCATTAAAGATGGAGCAATTCCAATTAGAAATGAGAGGATATGGGGAAAAAAGCGATTTTATTTTTTATTTAATATTGTTTAAATTTATTTATTTTTTTACTTTTTAGCCGTTCTTTATCAAAACCCATTTGTTTCTTGAACATCCAGAACACCTATGCAGTGGTCACTGTGCAGGGAGGGGGAGGAGGTGAGCTGTGATATCACCTGTTGTCTGTGGTGGATCCTGTATTACAGTATCTATATACAGATTTTAGGTATCTGTCATTGTCATCCTGTCTGTGTTGATAATGAGATGACTGCTGAAATGTGATCTCTACAGAACAGGAAGTGTGAGCCCATTGGGAGTCTCAGCGTCCAGTGTGAAAACTGCATTATTTGATCCTTTTGCTACGGCGCTGGAGCAATAGGCAAACATGGCGCCTGCTCGCACGTTTAGCGGGCGTCATGGCCGGCAGGTCTCTGCTGTTTCAAACAGCACAGACAGGTGGCTAATTACCCCGAATGGCAATAATGCAGATCGCAGTAATTAAAGCCTTTAGATGCCGTAATCAAATGAGATCACGGCATCTAAATGGTCAAAAACCCAGAAGCTCATGCTTCCGGGCTTGTTACCGGCACCCTCTGTGGCCAGTGAGGATTCCGATAATTGATTTGAATGCCCTCAGCCTCGCAGAAGAGGCTGAGGGCATTCATGCTGCAATTCTTATTTTGACCACCAGGCCAACATAAGAAATGAACAATAGTCAATAATAAATGCATTTTAACAATCCATGATTGTTCAAAGTTAAAAAATGAATTTTATACGCTCAAATACGAGCTTCAAAATTATTACAAAAAAGTTTTGAAAAAAACTGTTAAAATATAAAAAAAATTTAAAAATATAAAAGTTTAAATCACTATAAAGTTATGGGGGTCAGAATATGGTGATGTAAAAAAAATAATGTTTTTTTCAAAGTTTAAATGTATTTTTATACTATTTAGAAATAAAAAAAACCTATACATATGGGGTATTGTTATAATCACACTGACCCAGAGAATGAAGTGCATGCGCAAACAGAACGCCGTGGGAATAAAACCTGTAAAACGGTAAAGGATTTTTTTTTTTTCCCAATTCCACCCCATTTTGAATTTTTTTACCGCTACCCACTAAATTGTATACCATAATTAATAGTGGCATTAGAAAGTACAACTTGTCCCGCAAAAAATAAGCCCTCTTCCATCTATGTTAACGAAAATATAAAATAGTTATGGCTCAAGGAAGAAGGGAAGAAAAATGAAAACGCAAAAAAGAAAAAACCTCAGGTATCCTAACGGTTAGTATTTAGATAATGACATAGAAGATTAGAAAAACACCCAACATTTATAAAGGAATCACGTTTAACATAAAATCTTGATTTAACCAATTTGTCATTTTCTGACAATATGTACCCTTTAACTACAGTGTGCATCCAGGTTGCCCCCATCTTTATGTATAGAGTATAACTGCAATACTATTATGCCCCCAGATCTACCAGTTACTTGTTGGTTTCTCCTAAACTTTTAACACTACATCTCCCATTAGCTATACCTCCTATATATCAAATGCACCACTGCATTTCATTCATACCCCTACATTACTGGGCCATTTATTTAATGTTGCCAGTATAACGGAGGCTTGCTTGGAGCCAATAAAGATTAATATTTCTTTATAATTGTTAGAGATGTATTTGTGATCAGTTTTTTATATTCTCACCGTAATAGAGAAGCATTTCTCGCTTATGTAACTAACAAAATGGTTCACAGATAACTCGCATAGTCCATTAGTTATATTGATCTGGAATAAGAGCAGGCTGTATCTGGATATTACTTGGCTTTGTAGCTAAATCTTCAAAGGTACAAACACATCCCAGCATGCACTGCATTAGCATTTCAGCCTGAATGAGCCAAATACTGTCCATTAAAGGAATTTCTGGTTTTATGTAAGTAAAACATAATTAGTTTATAGTGAAAGTTCTGCAACTTTAGAATATACTTTACATTTGAGTTCCTCACCATTGTCTAGATTGGTTTGTTCTCAATGAGTGCGACATTCATACTTCAAGAAGTTGATGTAATCAAATTTAGATCTGGGGTTTATTTATTTCCTGGCCCTAGTAGAATATATATGTACTGTATACTGTGCACACAAGGGATAATTTCTTTAGTATGTTTTTAAAGTGCAGAGGGAAACTGGAGCACCTGGAGGAAAACCCATGCAAACACAATGTGAACTTAAAGGCGTTTTGCCATCTCAGACAATGGGGGCATATCGCTAGGGACCCGCACCTACAATGATAACGGAGCAGGGAAATGAACGGTGGGCGCACTGCGCATACGCAGCCGCAGCCGCCCTCAATCCATTTCTATGGGACGGCTGAAAATAGCTGAGCGCTGGCTCGGCTATTTCCGTCTGCCCCATAGAAATGAATGTAAGCAGAGGCCGCGCGTGTGCTCCCATTCACTTCTATGGGAGCAGCCCTTGGTGGTGGACGGACCCCGGGAAATCTGGGGTCCTCCAGCCACAGCTCTCCCCGCTCCGTTCTCGTTGTAGGTGTGGGTCCCAGACAGGGGCCTACATAGAAATCAATGGGCCCCATAGCAAGAATCTGAATTGGGCCCCCTAACCCCACCCACTACCCACCCCTGGCCCATCCCACCTCCTCTCCTGGCCCCTCCCCTGCCACACCCCTATTTGCCAATGAAGAAATGTATACATATGTTCTTACGTATTTGTACTGACCCAGAGAATGAAGGGCACAGGTCAGTTTTGCCGCAAAGGGAATGCCGTAGGAATAAAACCCGTAAAACGGTGGAGAAATTGTGTTTCTTTTTTTTTTTTTTTTATTACACCCCATTTGGAATTTTTTTTGCTCGCTTCACACTACATTGTATGCCATATTAAAGTACAACTTCTCCCGCAAAAAATAAACCCTCATACAACTATGTGAATGGAAAAATAAAAAAGTTATGGCTCAAGGAAGATAGAGAAGAAAAAAGAAAATGAAAAAAAAAATCTCTGGTATCCTAAGGGTTAAAGGAGCTATTTAACCCCTATACTGCCCCCCAAAATGCCCAGGCACCACATACAGTTAATACTTATGCCCAGTGGGGGGGTGCAGCCAATAGCAGGCCGTGTCGGAAATGAGCCTCCCTAGTGTCGCCCACGATGCAAGGGAGGCTCGTTCCCATCGTGGCCTGCTATTGACTGCCCCCCACGTCTCTGGATGTTTTCATCTGCGTGACAGGAGGGAGGCAGTGGCGGTCTGTGCAGGCATAAGGAGCAATGCGGGTGCCGGGGAATGAGGTAAGTAAGCTACCCAGGCATTTTGGGGGGCATTATAGGGGTTAGATAACCCCTTTAACTCCTTGCTGCTGATGCTCATAGAGGACTTAGGAGTACAGTGTGCTTTTGCCCCCCTCCCTGGGGGAATGCTTCAGCAGCAAGGAGTTAAAGGGTATATTTAACCCCTATAATGCCCCCCAAAATTCCTGGGCACTTTACTTACCTCATTCCCCGGCACCTGCATTGCTCCTGATGCCCGCACAGCTGCCACTGCCTCCCTCCCATCACACAGATGAAAACATCCAGAGACATGGGGGCAGTCAATACAGTGCCCGTTGGGCTGCCCAATGCCTCCAAATATATACTGTAGAAATAGTGCATTATAGACAGCCCCCTATAGTAACAGTGGTCTCCAAATTATAATTAATACTAATTATTCTTTCCCAGAGTGCCCCCCTACTTTTAAATCCCCTTATAGGGTCCCCAGTAGCTTAAATGCCCTGTATTGTGCCCCCAGTAATTGAAATGATCCGCTTTAGTGTCCCTAGTAGCCTAAACATTGCCCTATAGTGCCCCCAACAGCTCAGCAGTCCCCTATAGTGCCCCCCCCCACACCTCTGGGATGACTCGCACACCTCACTCATCTGTCAGTCATGCTAGACCAGTGCAGTCCAGTGGACAGAGTTTGCACCTGGCCACAGTACTTCACAGTCTGACCATGTGGAAAATAAATCTGCGCTTTCATTGGTGACAGGACTCCTCCTCCTGACCTCGTCCTCCACTTCTAATCTTCTGGCTCAGAACAGACCCAGGCCAGCGACTTCCTTATCTCCCTGGTGGGCAGCACGTCAACGGAGAGGATACGCTGGTTGTGCGCCTCTGTGTGTGAGCCGGAGGAAGAACACAAGTGGGCGGGCCATGCACCGCCTCTATTAACTACGTAGACGTAGGGGGCGGGGCCTTCCATGCTCTCTGGGTCCCACTATGCCGCGGGCCCCATACAACGGTGTGGTCTGCCTATATTGGCAGTACGCCACTGGTCCCAGAGGTGAGACCCGCACCTATTAGACAATGGGGGCATATCCTAGTGATATGCCCCCATTGTATGTGATGGGAATACCCCTTTAATATTCCATGCAGATTTGTCCTCGGTCAGATTCAAACTCAGGACCACCATTAGCCACAGATGTATCCATATGCAACCCTCTGTGAGCTAAATACATAAACAGCGTACAATGTATTAGCCTGGA
Organism: Bufo bufo; assembly: GCF_905171765.1. Lineage (NCBI taxonomy): Eukaryota > Metazoa > Chordata > Amphibia > Anura > Bufonidae > Bufo > Bufo bufo. The sequence goes on along the minus strand of NC_053392.1, from coordinate 200,821,362 downwards.
GTCAGCACAGAACACAGCCCTTTCCAGTGCTGCCACTCCAGTCTGTTTACAGGCTGCAGTGGTGACATAGTCATATATGACACATTATTACAACAGTCAGTCATAGGCCTCAGCGGTCTCATGCTATATACCAGGAAAAAATTGTGAATAGTGATCTGGAGTATTTAAGATGTAACTTTTACTTCTAATACATTAAAAGATATATCCCTCAATATTCATGAAAGATTGAATGTGTATGTGAAATGGAAAGGTAATTCCTGGTGGAGTGAAGTGCACAGATAGGTGCCAAAAAAGGGAAAAGGAAGAGGGGTAACATTCATGCCTGCGGCAAACTGCAATTAGGAGAGGGGGGTCCTCTATCTGCCCCTCCTTCCTTTTCCCTTTTTTGGCACCTATCTAGCCATTGTTACCTTATAATTGTGTACCTAAGGTGCTAGTGCATACCGGCCATTGTTACCTTATAATTGTGTACCTAAGGTGCTAGTGCATACCACCTCTTGTTACCCCATAGTGTCTCACACTGAATATATAAGTGTGGACACGGTTGTTTCTGTTTCCAACTAATCCCCTGTGTGTGGGATTGTGAAAAACTGTATTCACATACACACTCGATCTTTCATGACTATTGAGGGATATATCTTTTAAAGGGAGTCTGTCACCACAATTTGCCCTTATAGACCACTTACATAGCACTGTAGCATAACTATAGATCAGTCAAACGGTACCTTTTGTCTTTTTGTTTGGATGTTCACCAGGGGCAAAAACTGAGTTTTTTTCATATGTAAATGAGGGCTCGCAAGTGCCCAGGGGTGGCATTCGGGCTGTAAGTGCCCAGGCCGCTCTTCCTTCTTCTCACATAACCCCTCCAAAGCCTGTTGCTTGGCCCGCCCTGTAAGCCTCTTACGTCATCCAGTGTACTGGCCGATATCCCGCCCTAGCATGCGGTGCGCATGCGCGGGTGGGATATCGGCCAGTACACTGGATGTCGTAAGAGGCATACAGGGCGGGCCAAGCAACAGGCTGGGGAGGGGTTATGTGAGAAGAAGGAAGAGCGGCCTGGGCACTTACAGCCCGAACGCCACCCCTGGGCACTTGCGAGCCCTAATTTACATATGAATAAAACTCAGTTTTTGCCCCTGGTGAACATCCAAACAAAAAGACAAAGGTACCGTTTGACTGATCTATAGTTATGCTACAGCGCTATGTAAGTGGTCTATAAGGGCAAATTGTGGTGACAGACTCCCTTTAAGGCTACTTTCACACTAGCGTTCTGCTGTCCGCTCGTGAGCTCCGTTTGAAGGGGCTCACGAGCGGAGCAGAACGCTTCCGTCCAGCCCTGATGCAGTCTGAATGGATGCGGATCCGCTCAGACTGCATCAGTCTGGCGGCGTTCAGCCTCCGCTCCGCTCGCCTCCGCACGGCCAGGCGGACAGCTGAACGCTGCTTGCAGCGTTCGGGTGTCCGCCTGGCCGTGCGGAGGCGAGCGGATCCGTCCACACTTAGGCTACTTTCACACTAGCGTTCGGAGCGGATCCGTCTGATGTTTCATCAGACGGATCCGCTCCGATAATGCAGACGTTCGCATCCGTTCAGAACGGATCCGTCTGCATTAAAACTTAGAAAATTTTCTAAGTGTGAAAGTAGCCTGAGCGGATCCGTTCAGACTTTACATTGAAAGTCAATGGGGAACGGATCCGCTTGAAGATTGAGCCACATTGTGTCATCTTCAAGCGGATCCGTCCCCATTGACTTACATTGTAAGTGTGGACGGATCCGCACGGCCAGGCGGACACCCGAACGCTGCAAGCAGCGTTCGGGTGTCCGCCTGGCCGTGCGGAGGCGAGCGGAGGCTGAACGCCGCCAGACTGATGCAGTCTGAGCAGATCCGCATCCATTCAGACTGCATCAGGGCTGGACGGAAGCGTTCTGCTCCGCTCGTGAGCCCCTTCAAACGGAGCTCACGAGCGGACAGCAGAACGCTAGTGTGAAAGTAGCCTTACAATGTAAGTCAATGGGGACGGATCCGCTTGAAGATGACACAATGTGGCTCAATCTTCAAGCGGATCCGTTCCCCATTGACTTTCAATGTAAAGTCTGAACGGATCCGCTCAGGCTACTTTCACACTTAAAATTTTTTCTAAGTTTTAATGCAGACGGATCCGTTCTGAACGGATGCGAACGTCTGCATTATCGGAGCGGATCCGTCTGATGAAACATCAGACGGATCCGCTCCGAACGCTAGTGTGAAAGTAGCCTAAAAGATATATCCCTCAATAGTCATGAAAGATCGAGTGTGTATGTGAATACAGTTTTTCACAATCAAGGGCAAATTGTGGTGACAGACTCCCTTTATTGTATTCGAAGTAAAAGTTACGTCTAAAATACTCCAGATCACTATTCACTTCTTCTTTTTTCCTGATTTATGCGAGTGATCAAATATATATTTTTTCATTCTATATACCACCAAAGCTAGTGATTGATAATGGGTATAGTTTTATTTTAACACATTTAGGGGCTTTGGAAAGATTTTGAAATAAGTCAGACAACTATTTTAACTCAAAAATCAACAACATGGGTAATTGGAATTAATAATTATTTAAGTTTTTCTTACTGAATCATAAATAATTCTAAAATATCAAAACTATTTAATATATATTCCCAGCTATAATTATTGGTTCTCTCAAAAAAATGTAGATTGCTATTAAAGGGAACCTGTCACCATGAAAATGTGAAATAATCTACAAGCGGCGTGTTATAGAGCAGGGGGAGCTGAGAAGATTGATATATTGTTTTACGAGAAAAGATTCAGTAAAGCTTGCAATTTATTAATTTGCTCTTTTTACGCTTAGGAGTCATGTGGGTAGTGCCACTCTCCCAACTCTGCATGACTAAGTATACAGGGTAGGCTGCCAATCACTGTTAGCACTGCCCACAATTAGATGAACCAATAACAAGTTATACTGCATCTTTTCCCATAAAACTATACATCTGCCTGCAGATTGCACTGCATTTTTGGTTGCAGGTGCATTTTAATGGGGTTGCAATTTATGTAATGTAAAAAAGCAATGTTCTTTATTCAAATACCTTTGTATAACTAATTAGAGCAGAGGAGGAACAACTGGGCGAGGGGCAATCGGCTGTACCTGCATTTTGAAAGGAGTTGTCTCTGAGAAGACATCCCCTTTATTGTACAGTATTTTATCTTTTATCAGAGTTTGCTTGAAATAATAAGATTAAAACCATAAAAATCTATAACGCACATAATTATACTACTGTTATAATACTATTTCTGGATAGTGTACAACATTCAGGTAATCTATACATTAGTCATGGAGATCCATGTCATCTGTTTCTACCACACCTCATTTGTAACAACATAATTAGCCTTTAAGTAGTTGACTTCTGGACTTTTGGTATTGTTTCTTTAGGTCCAGCAATTTTCTTATCATTGTCCGAGGGTAAAGCCTATAATAGACAGGCAGATCAGCAAGCGATTGTCAGGAGGTGGAGCTTTCTGGCTAGCGGTGGAGACCACTGCTATTACATGCGGCGATCCCCTCTGCAACATGGGGAGGAGCGATCACTATGTCATCGCTCGCCCCCATACTGTAGCGGTTTGCCGGCAGCAAATCACTATTAGACAGCACGATCTGCTGCTGGCAAGCGCTGATTTTTAAGCATGAAATCAGCTGCAGTATTACACTGCAAGAGGATTATCGGCTGAAATATAGGCTGGTGTAATATAGTGCAAACACTGTAAGTACACATTCTTAGTGATTGACTGAAATCTTTATGTTGACTCCAGTTATATAGGTTAGGGTGGGTTCACACTAGCATTAGGGATTCCGTCATGGCATTCCGTTATGACATGATTATAACAGAAAATAACGGAATACCCAGACAGAATGCAAAAGGTATTCTGTTTGCTTTCCGTCCTAATAAAAGTCTATGGGAAAGCATAGCTGACAGATTCCCTCTAGACCTCATGCACACAACCATAGTTTTGGTCCGCATCAGATCTGCATATTTTGTGGATTGGATGCATTCATTTCAGTGGGGCCGCAAAAGATGCAGACAACACACCGTGTACTGTCCGCATTCATATTTCCATTCCATTCCAATAGAACATGTCGTATACTGGTCGTCTGTAAAATGCTTAGGCTACATGTACACGACGAACAGACATTTTTTTCATTGATGCCTTTTTGAGAAAGTGACATTAAAAATGGACCCATTCAATTGTATGGGGGCAGTCGGTCGGTGAAAAACGGACAAGATAGAACATGTTCTAATTTTTGACGTAAAAAAACCTGCCATGTGAGTAACCCCAAAGACTACCATTGGTCTTAAAATTGACATGTGATGGCCGTTAAAAATACCTCCATCACATGTCCGTTTTGTGCATGTAGCCTTAGAAAAGATTGTAATGCAGTAAATGTGATGCAAGGCGTACACGCCAGTTTTTTTTACGCAAAGTGCGCCATAAAACTGGTGCATTTTAAACCTGTCAGCAGCATGCTATAGGACAATGGGAAAACATTCATTTTAACTTAAAGGGGTTGTCAGACCTTGCAGTTGACAAACCTTTTGGTTTGGATCTGTGCCCTTGAAGCCCTGGAACAAAAAAGGAAGACGCACCTGTCCATGATCCCACAGCCGCTTCCAGTCCCCCAAGGACCAGGAATCCATTATGGGATGACCATTATAGGTTTCATCAGTGTAACATTACATTTATTTTCATCATCCATACCTTACAAAAGAGGGAGAGGCAGAAGAGAGAGAAATTGTATATGGTGATAATATGTTAAAACATTGCACGTTTACACACTAGACATGGACATTTTAGTAGTTTCTAAATATTCTGTTTGCTGGTATAATGTAGTGTATAAAACCATCAAAGCTAGTAAGTACTGTGCAATAATGGTGGTTGTTACCTAGTCTTTCCACTAGGTGTCCTCGCTGGATTTCTATTCCTTTCCATATGCACTATGTAAGGGTGGGTTCACATCAGCGTTCTGTATTCCGTTATGGCTTTCTGTTATAACCTGTTATAACGGAAAGTAACTGAATCCATAAGACGGAGGTCAAAACAGAAGCCTTTAAGAGGCATTCCGTTTTGATATGTCATAATAAAAGTCTATGGGAATCATAATGGATCCATCTGGTTCCCGTTATGCAAGACCGTCTTGTCAACAGGACGGGATACGTTATGATTCCCATAGACTTTTAATATGAAAAAGGCTTCCGTTTTGGATTCCGTCATAATACAAGTCTATGGGCAGCATAACGGATCCGTCTTGGTTTCCGTTATGCAGGACTGGACTCCTGCATAATGGATCCGTTATGCAGCCCATAGATTTGTATTATGAAGGATCAAAACGGAATGCCTCTTAAAGGCGTCTTATGAATTCTGTTATTTTCTGTTATAGCCATAACGGAAAGCCATAACGACAGAATACATAACGCTGATGTGAACCCACCCTAAGAAGTGTTACCCTAGCAGTAGAGTCCTTTAAACCCATTACCACGGCTTATTGTTTCCAATATGATGGGGGGAAACGTGCAGATAAAATATAGTAGGATTTTTTTGTAATATTTTAGTAGTAATATTATATAGAAAAATTTTACTTAATAATAATTAGAGATGGGCAAATAGAAGTTGACGAAGTAGAATTCCTTCTGAATTTCAGGAAAAATTCTATTTGCTCCGAATTTCCTCACATTTCGTGGGAACGATTCGCATTTTTTCCTAAAATGGCTGCTGAACGTGTTTGGACATGGAGCAAGGAACTCTGGGAATGAGGGATCAGCCACAATGCCAGACATGCAGCCAATCAGCAGCCAGCCAGCCCTGTGATGTCCTCTTGGATTCAGCCATTTTCCAGTGTGCTTAGTGCAGGCAGAGACGTCAGCAGGCAGTAGAAAAGACTTTAGAAAAGTGGTACAAAAGACTGTGGTAGAAAATACTTTAAAACTTTTATTTTTCTGTATAGAAGTTCAGGGAAAGGATAGGGAGGAATCATTCCACAGTATTGAAGCAGAACAGGGTTCAGTAGGGGAGGTTACAGCCTGGGTAATGGGAACAATCCTATTACACCTTGCTGCACTGACTGTGGAGACAAATTGTCATTATACAGCTCTGTAATTCCAGAAAACCGTTATTATTAGGGCGCAAGTGCTGATTGACACACCCATTAACAGGGTTTATTACAAGGAAATATTTCTACGTCTTAATTGCCCTTGTGCGTGCAGTTATATGTTCTAAAGCATTTTTTGGCGTGTATTAGTGTGAAAAAAATGGCTTATTAGCTGTTGTGTGGTGAAGTGAGAAAATTACTGAATTTTTTTGGGTGTTTTAATTTCCTTTTATTTGTTTGATCTAACAGTATGTCAGACAGAGAAGTGCCAGGCCCTGCACAGGGGAGTGGCAGAGGCCTAAATGTTTCGCAACAGAGTAAGGGTGTGTGGCAGCAGGAGTCGCAGCGAGAGGCCTGAGCTCCCGGTGTCATCTAGCGGTCGTGTCTTGACCAGCAACCCAGCGGTTCTTGAATGGTTGACTCGGTCATCCACTTCGTCCTAAGTGACATCAGACACCCCCAGCCAAGAGTCGGTGGGTTCATCAGACACAACCCTTAGTTGACATGGCCCGAAAGCAGGCCCTGTGCTCTCACCTGTCCTCAACCTGCCTCTGTCCTTTTCTGTTCCCTCAGCCAGAGAAGTATTATATACAGCGAGGACAAGCTACTAGAAGACAGTTAGCAGCTACTGGCCAGCCAAGATGGGGAGGAGACATCCGCCGCTTCCTCTGGTAGGCGGGCAAGTAGTGATGAGGAGAATGGCATGGGAGCTTGAGTTGCGAGCGGTCAGGCTCCTGACCCAGAGACTGTTGAGGAGGACATCAGTGACGTGCAAACAGTACTCGATGATGATGATGTAGCTGATAGCACATGGAAGCCGGGTGAATTAGGGACTTCATTATCATCGGGAGAAGAGGGTGGCAGCTTGTCCAAGAGTAAGCGGCGGAGCCAGCAAGTCGCTAGTGTATCCGGGAGTCAGCAGGGTGGCAGCAGTGGGAGGTCGGGAGCCAAACGTGGCCAGGGTAGACCACCCGCTTGTCAGGAGCCTACCTACCCGGAAAGTAGTGGTGCAGAGGTTCATGGAAGCAGCGGCGGTAGCAGTCAGTCAGTGCAAAGTGTTGGGGGTAAAATTGCCTACTTGGCGGTGTGGCAGTTTTTTGTTAAGCCGCCGGAGGAGGTGAACATGGCTATTTGTAGTATCTGTGGGCAGAAGGTGAAGCTTTGCCAGGGTGACCACGGCCCTGTGTCAACATATGCAGCGTCAACATATAGTGGCCTGGGAGAACTGTGGCTCTGATGTGGTGGTCCAGCCTGCCGCAGCAACCGCTGCCTCACCCAGTGGCACGCACCCGATTTCAGGCAGTCAAGGCTCCACCACCGCAGCCGAAGGGAGCTGTCTGTGCTTCCCATCATCTGCTGGTCCTGATGCTTCTGCTCCTCCTCTTCGTCAGTCAATCCATCAGTAATCGATCACCGAAGCGGTTGCCAAGAGACAACAGTATGGGTGCACTCATCCAATAGCGCAGAAGCTGAATGTGCTTCTGTCCAAGTTGCTGGTGCTGCCATCCCTCCCTTTCCAAGTGGTGGACTCTGCACCTTTCAGAGAACTGATGGCTTGTGCCGAGCTGAGGTGGAGAGTCCCAAGCCCCCAGCCCTGCACACGTATGTAGAACAGAACGTGGGCCAGTCCTTGAGCCTGTCGGTGTCTGCCAAAGTGCACGGCAACGCTGACATGTATTGTCCCTGACTGTAGTTACAGCTCCACATGTCTTTTATGGCCCACTGGGTGTATGTGGTTCTGCACAGCCACACCAGCAACTTGGCCAGGTGACGCCGCTTCCGCCTCCACGTTCTCACGCTGTTGGTCCTACGACAATGTTCGCCTCTGCCTTCTCATCCTCCACTGTGTCCTCCTCAGACTCCACTGCAGGGACAATTCACAGTGCCCCTCCAGCATACCACATGTGCAGGGCACGGCTGCGTCACTCTGTTCTGCACTTGGTTTGCCTCGGCGAATGGAGTCACACAGGGGAGGAACTGCTCCGTGTGATGCATCAAGAAATCGAATACTGGCTTTCTCTGCATCAACTGAAAATCGGAACCATGCTGACCGACAACGGGAAGAACATGGTGTCGGCGCTGCATCAAGGAAGGCTGAGCCATGTTTCCTGCATGGCACATGTGTTTAATCTGGTTGTCAAGCAGTTCCTGAAGTCTTCCACCCATCTGCAAGACATCCTGAAAATGGCCAGGAAACTTTGCATGCACTTCAGCCACTCGTACATTGCAAAGCACACCCTCCTTGAGCGGCAGAACGGCATCCCCCAACATAGGCTAATATGCGGCGTATCCACCCATTGGAATTCTACCCTCTATATGTTGGACCGACTATATGAACAGAGACAGGCCATAAACGATTTCTTGATGATCCAAGTGGACAGAAGTACTCCCCTGTGTAACTTTGTCAGCCAGTGGCAGCTCATGCGTGACACCTGCTGTTTGCTGAGGCCCTTTGAGGAGGCCATGTTATTTGTCAGTCGCCAGGACTATGGGATGAACAACAGAGGGATGACTTCTGGCTCTCCACCTTGTTCGACCCTCGCTACCGGTCCAAAATGGGTGCTTTTTTTACACCCGCTGAGAGGGAGGACAAACTGAACTACTATAGAGACATCCTATGTAGTCAGAATTGCATCAGAATTGGCTTATGATTTGGTAGGCAAAAGCAGGAGTGGGTACAAAACACAGAAGACATGCAAATATTCCATTCACGTGTCATCTCTGTTTTGTATCCACTCCTGTTGTTTTTTTTTTTGGGCTTTAGCAATACTGATGGATTGCTGACAAAGTGAAGGTGGATGCTCCACAGACAGGATCTGTTTTTTGGGGGTTATTGTTCTGACTGATCAGAGGAAGGTCCAAATAATCAGTGACGTCAACACAAACTTACTGCTGACAACTTCTCCACTCTGTTGGGTGGCTCTACTTGTATAAGCGTTTAATAGAACAGGTTCTGTAGACATCTATGTGGAATTAGCTGCCGACGGTGTAAAAGGAGTGCGCTTCTTCTTGACGCTAACATCGACCTGTAAGGATGAGCTCACACTTGAGTTATTTGGTCAGTTTTGGCCCCATAACTGCCCAAATAAGTGAAATGTGCAGTGATTCTAATAGCGACGCCTGTCATGTGCGTGGACTCACAGTATTATTTCACTACCAAAGCAAACTCCCTATGCGTGTTAATACAAGGCACAGTGTTCTACGCCACTATAAAGGCTCTCTGCAGCCAGGAAATAGTCATTTTTTTTTAACATGATTCGCCACAAACAAGTTCTGATTGAACCAAATTTTTTCGAAAAATTCGGCGAACTGGCCGAATCGAATTTTTTTGAAATTTGCTCATCTCTACTTATAATATAAAATAAAGTAATTGATACAGGCAACCTATTTTGTTTCACCTAGAGATGACCGATATTCTCACATGCGGCAGATTTCTTGTAAAGATTACTGCAACTAAAAATCCCTTACACGCATCTAAATGGTGCTATTTCTGGAGTATCGGAATGGATTTCTGCAAGCCTCCTGTATATATATGTAATACTTGCAGCAATGTCTACAAAACAGCTGCATGTGAACACAAACTATTTTCAAGGGGTCAAATATAGACTGGAGATTACCTTTCCTGGGCCTCCGAACATGCCCTGACCCGGAAAATGAGTGGCATTTTATCGAGGAAGGAAACATTTTAATGAGTCCTTATAGAGAATCTACACTCGCCTAAAGAATTATTAGGAACACCATACTAATACGGTGTTGGACCCCCTTTTGCCTTCAGAACTGCCTTAATTCTACGTGGCATTGATTCAACAAAGTGCTGATGGCATTCTTTTTAGAAATGTTGGCCCATATTGATAGGATAGCATCTTGCAGTTGATGATGGAGATTTGAGGGATGCACATCCAGGGCACGAAGCTCTCGTTCCACCACATCACAAAGATGCTCTATTGGGTTGAGATCTGGTGACTGTGGGGGCCATTTTAGTACAGTGAACTCATTGTCACGTTCAAGAGACCAATTTGAAATGATTCGAGCTTTGTGACATGGTGCATTATCATGCTGGAAGTTGCCATCAGAGGATGGATACATGTTCTCATTCTGTTTACGCCAAATTCGGACTCTACCATTTGAATGTCTCAACAGAAATCGAGACTCATCAGACCAGGCAACATTTTTCCAGTCTTTAACAGTCCAATTTTGGTGAGCTCGTGCAAATTGTAGCCTCTTTTTCCTATTTGTAGTGGAGATGAGTGGTACCCGGTGGGGTCTTCTGCTGTTGTAGCCCATCCGCCTCAAGGTTGTGCGTGTTGTGGCTTCACAAATGCTTTGCTGCATACCTCGGTTGTAACGAGTGGTTATTTCAGTCAACGTTGCTCTTCTATCAGCTTGAATCAGTCGGCCCATTCTCCTCTGACCGCTAGCATCCACAAGGCATTTTTGCCCACAGGACTGCCGCATACTGGATGTTTTTCCCTTTTCACACCATTCTTTGTAAACCCTAGAAATGGTTGTACGTGAAAATCCCAGTAACTGAGCAGATTGTGAAATACTCAGACCGGCCCGTCTGGCACCAACAACCATGCCACGCTCAAAATTGCTTAAATCACCTTTGTTTCCCATTCTGACATTCAGTTTGGAGTTCAGGAGATTGTCTTGACCAGGACCACACCCCTAAATGCATTGAAGCAACTGCCATGTGATTGGTTGACTAGATAATTGCATTAATGAGAAATAGAACGTAGTCATAAGAATAGATGCTCCAGATATACATGGGGAATGCAAGTAGTTACTATAAAACAGATATGTAGGAAATAACAGCTGCACTCTTTTTGCAAGAGTTGATGCAAAAACAGCTTTGTTGTAGATCACAATATAAGGTGTACCAGGGGCGGACTGGCCATAGACTCTACAGGGAAACTTCCTGGTGGATCAGGTAAGTAATTGTCTGACGCTTCCCTCCTGACACTTGAATTCAGCTGTACTGCCATCTTGAGGCAATTGGAGTACAAGGATAGAGCGAGGCAGCTGGTGCTGGCCACCACAGAGGGACCGCTTCTGGGGAGGTATTTTGGTTCTGCACTGTGGGTATATGGTTCTGCTTTGGTGTTATTTTGTGCTGCAAGATGGTACTGCTGGTAGGCGGTATTTGTGTTGCCCCTGCCTTTTGTAGATTTGGACCAAACTACAACATGGTCCAAAGTAAGTCCATATATCGCATAGATACATAGTAGGTAGTCCATATGCAAAGTTTATATATCCCTTTTAAGCATAAGTAGATAAATGTAGTATCTGATTCAAACAGGCTGAAACATTTTGGTCAGCTTAGAGATCTTTGTCAAGCTGAATCTGAGAAGGAGAGAAGAAAGCAATACTGTTTTGCAGCAGAGCTACGGGAGGAGTGCCATGTCCAAGGAGCCTTATGGTGCCCATACACAACAGATTTACAGATAATCCATTGTTTATATATTAGAGAGTACACAGAATTCATAAATGCGGAAATGTGGCGCAATTTGGTGCCTCTAGGTTTAGAGAAATAATTTGCACCTAGTTCAAAACTACGGGAAAGGATGTGGCTTTTGGGGAAAGGGACCGTAGTCTAAGGTACAATTTTGTGCCAAAATTGCGCCACAATTCTGTTGTAAAATTCTGAACCAACCAATAGTTAGTATACAGTAAGACAAAAGTGTCTAGTTATGAACCTATTTATCATCCAGCCTGAGCCACTGGGAAAATCTGGTGCAGGTCTAGACAGCCAGTCCAAGGTTACGCCCTTTTCAACATTTCCTTTCCACTAGCTTAACCCTTTGTTCTCATATTAACGTTTTACTTACTGTATAATACCTAACCTGAGGGCAGTTGTCCATGCTTGATAACTGGCATGTTTGTTTCTTGCAGTAACCATAGTATCTTTACAGCAGCCATATGCATATCAATACACATGCATGTTGCTATACGATTAGTATTGGTGATTAATTATTGATGACATTCTTTCGTTATCAACTGCTTGCATATACTGAGAACTTTCTACTAATTACATGTAGTTTTAAAGTCATTTATTCAAAGTGCAAATGTCAGGATCAACTTTGAAGGTGCCCATATAACTGAAGCCAGTGTAATACTAATAACAGATATTCCAGTTACTGTGAGGTTATTTTTAATCCATTCAGTATCTCTTATTTTTCTTGACTATATTGCTAATGTATCTTGCTTTTATTAATGCAGGTTACCACTCCCAAACATGAAATTAAGGGCAGGTCCCATAAAGAAGTGCCTTTGTTTGCCACCCTGATTAATTATAGCATGCCAGTGGATAAACTTAGAATAGATATTGCCAGAACCAACAGCTTCACTTTGACTGGCTAGGAACCCCTACCTGTCTTCTAGGGCCTAAGGTTGTTGAACCTTAGCACTTCTCATTTAAATTGTTTAGTAATTGTTCCTCAGTATTCTAAACTTGTCAATTTTGTACTTCTCGTAGAAGGTGAGATATGGCCGTGTCGTGGCTCCATACAAAAGACTTCTACAGGGCCTTACTACACCTCCAATTTCATGCTGGATTATGCAGATACTCTCCTCTAGAAGCATTGCTTTTAGGGAGGAATATTGCCGTGAGACCTCCACATGAATGAGGCTTTAGACTAATGGCCTTGATTATTGTTGTTAATTCCGCTTAAGGCTAGTTTAAATAACATGCCGTATACGATGAACCCCAGCAGGTTGTTCCTCTGGCAAAACAGCCTGCTAGACAATTTTAGTGCTAATGTAAAACAGGTATAATTGTATTAATACCAGGATATAAATTTCCCATCTACATGGTATGATGTTAGATCTTTATGGTAGAACCCAGATGGAATTTGAAGAAGGGTCCATCAAAGTGGAATTTGAATTTTTTTTTGAAAAATCATCAATTTTTCCGAATATATTTGCTGCTTCCTTTTTTGTCACTTGTATTGTTGATACAATTTGTCTTCATGCCTGTACCTTGCTATGATAAACATAAAACAATAACTGTTAATTATAAAAAAAAAAAAAAGCATAGCCTCATTCTAGTGACAACTGCACATTAGGAACACTCCTAAAGCCATTTACTTCACACAGGTTTTCTACCTTGAGGATTCATTGAGCAAAATTAGTAATTTTTCTACATTTGTATTTTTAGATGTATGCAGTGCAAAAGTAGCCCTCCTGCTCATCCTATAGTTTGGACTACTGCATTCAGACAAGATTTCTGTTTTTTAGCAAGGTAAGGTAAGATTCCTTATGTGTCAATTATATTTGAAAATTCTAAGTCAAAGAAAAACCAATCTGTTTACCGATTTGACTATGGGCTACACCTAATGGCAATATCCGGGCAGTCCCCTGATATCCACCCTTTAACCCCTATACAGGGATCTAGACTTCACTGCAGGGGAGCCACCAGTCTGTTACCTAAACAAGCAGAGGTCAGTGCACGGACAGACAAACAGAACAGCACACCTTTACTAAGGACTAGCAATCTCCCCTAGATGTAGGTGCCTTAAATACCCTGAAGTGTCCAGACACTGGCTGGGAAAAACTAGGGAAAAGCGCATGCTAGCCATAAGAGCAGCACAGGGAGGCCTAATAGGAAAGTATTGGTGACTGTCTTTAGCAGGACAATCAACCTGGGATACTGGAAGCTGGGCCTGCTGCTGGTAGGCAGAAGAGGGCACGTGGGCCCAGACTCTGGGTAGCGGGACAGTTGTGGGCATGGGCTTCTAGCACAAAATGGTAGAGAACTTTTGGATTCTGCATTGTGTCATGCACCTACTAGGCCTATCTCCCAATATTTTCAATGCAACGTGACCGTGCAAGTTTGCCCACCTCTCTGCCGATAATGGTTTCCAGTGCCCTAAGTCCCGATGAGTCCTCCTAATGATGTGTGCAAACTCAGCAGTTCTGTTATGCAGACAAGCAGTACTGAGGCCCTCCCATCTGCTCTGATGTCCACCAGCCCTGCAGCTGCCAACTATGAATATTCAAGAGGTGGGGCAGAGTGAAGAGAAGGATAAGGCATAGTTTACATACTGTATGATTGACCTGTACAACTCAGATTACAGGTAAATTGTGGGGGAATGGAAATGAGTTTGACTAAAAGAAAACCATATTTAGAATCTGTGTCTGTGACACTATCTGTATTGACAGATTCCCTTAAATCACTATATGTTAGATTTAGTGGACTTAATATTAGGGAAATAAAAGATAGCATGGACATAACCCAATGACTGGATGTCCAATCTGAAGATAACAGTACAATTTATACCATTTAAATGAATGGGATTCATTCCATTGGCAAAACCTACTGAAAAGGAAAGATAATAAGAAGGCAAATAAGTTTCTTATGCGATAATCTTAATGAGGTTCTGTACCTTTTTATTACCGATAATCTATCCTTTGGATAGATCATAAACATCTGATCTGCAGGGTTTTGACACCCGGGACCCCTGCTGATCAGCTGTTTCAGAAGGCAGTGGCGCTCGTAGTAGAGCTGCGGTCTTCTTGCGGTTTCCCGCAGTCCAGTGACGTCACAACTATTTTCACTGGCCTGGGCGCCACTGTCTTCTCAAACGGCTGATTGGCGGGGGTCTCGTGTAGAGCTGAAAAGATTACTAGAATGAATCGATTAACTGGACACAAAAAAATCTTCGATGCAAATTTTTTCCATCGATGATTCGTTTGTGCCATGTGACCACGTAGTGTGAGTGAAGAGCTTGCTATTACTCACGCTCCATGGTCACCCGCCTGCCCGCACAGCACTGCACTGGATCCTGACGTACACACATTGTCAATACATAGTGCGTGCTTATGTGCACTATGACCTGGTGTTGTGCAACGTCAGGTCCCAGTGCAGTGCGTGAAGAATAGGATGGAAGATCTCTGGAGTATCGGCAGTGCCCCTACAGGAAAAGTATTTTAGTTCATTTGCGCTGCGGCTGGGCAATGATGGCTAGGAGGGGGAGTGGGGAAGCTGGTGGCACTGGGGATGAGCTGATGGCATGGGGAGAGCTGGTGGCAATGGAAGGGGAGCTGGTGGCACTGCAGGAGGAACTAATTGCATTGGGGGGGAACTGGGGGGGGAGCAAATGATGGCACTGAGGGGGAGGAGACTGATGGCAGGGGGGCTGATGAGTTAATTATAGAAAATGTTCTTTTAATTAGTTTTTTCTTATTAGAGTACTCGATTAACCGTTGGATTAATCGGTAGAATACTTGATTACTAAAATAATCGATAGCTGCAGCCCTAGTCTCGAGTGTGGGACCCTCGACGATCAGGTGCTGATCAGTAATGAAGGGGTACAGAATCCCTTTAAGCACTGACTATTTATTGGTGCTATGTTTTGTTGTTTAGTAGATTAAAATATATGAAAAACAGGACGGCTATATATTCGAGGAAGAGAACACTTTATCTTCCCATACAGACCAATGCTGTCTTGGCTCCTGTAGTTCTCATGCTGAACTGCATAATGTCTGTGAGTGTGATGCTGTAGAACCAGGTCCATGTTGAAATGATACTGTAGCAGCATGTGATGTCAGTGGAACATTTCCGGCTCATTTATGTTTTTTTTAGGTGATCAATGTGCAGGCTATTAGAAGGCACAGAAAAACCTGTCTTGTGTGGACCCAGCTTGAAATCAAACCTCTATTAGAGGATGTGAAGACTGGTCATAAATTATTATTTAAATTATGCTCTGTTGATATTATTGACCATAATGTATTCCATGAAAAATACTTCCTAGACCATTACAGTATTCTCAATCTGTCGACACAAGGAAAAATGGATCCTTGGATTCATGTAGCCTTTAACATTTTTTAACCCTACAAGTTGTGTGGTACTAATTAGATCAGACAACATTTCTAATATTCAGGTGCAGGGTTCTGGTGAGCCCCAGTGTAGACACAGAACCTACTAGTAAGACAATGCTAGACCATACTGCATCCATCACAGCAGCACAGCTTCACAGAAGAGTCCAGGTGCTGAACTGGCCTGCCTGCAGTCCAGACCTTTCCCCAAACATTTGGCGCATTATGAAACAAAAAAATCTGAAGAGAAGATCCAAGGCTGTTGAGCAGACAGAATCCTACATCAGAAAAGAATAGGACAACATTCCTCATTTAAAACTCCAGCAATTGGTCTCCTGACTTCCTAGATGTTTACAGATTGTTTTTAAAAGAAGAGGGGAATACTACCCAATGGTAGACATGACCCTGTCGAGCTTTTTTCAGATGAGTCGCTGGCATCAAATTCTAAATGTTTTTTTTTTTTTTTTTTTTCATAAAACGGTAATATGTCTCACTTTGTAACAGCAACGCCCACATTGCTCCTAGGCGCTCATTTACATATATTAAAACGTAATTTTTCTCAACAATGCAGACACATATGAATATGGGACCAACACAGATGTCTTCAGCTGCCAAGTGCACATGTAACAGGTCAGCCAGTTTCATAGGTACAAATCTGCTTACAGATGCCCTTTAATTCTAAATACACATATTGTGGCATATTAGTGCCCATTATTACCCAAGTTATGTTTTCTCTTATGAAGAGTGTACTGAGCAAGGAGCTAAGTAATTATTCATCAGATGCCGTATCTCTAAGGTGAAAATAATCTTACTCATAATAAGGTGTAATTTATCTTATCTCTTCCTTCTCATCCAAAGTATCACATTCTGTCTCTGTCACACAAGTGATTCATGTAATAAATTAAACCTTTATGAAACTTTTATGCTCCAGCCAGGTGTTGTGTCAGATTTCCTGATTTACAGAAAAAAGTAGAGTAGTGCTAACAGGCACTGTCACATACTTAACTGTCCATGCTCTGGCGGCGAGCCCGGCTTCTCTATTGCGGCACAGATGTGGTCATTCCATTGTTGTGGCAACCAACCGCGCTGACAGTCGGGTTGGTAGGCCTATCAGTGAGCAGGGTCACCGGGCTAATCAGGCTCTGTGCCATTGTCACATACTTCCTGTCAGTGGGAGATTTAAACAGGCAGCAGGTGCCTGTGATTGGTGTTCGTTGCCTCACTAGCATTTATTGTACTATTGTGTGAATTCTTGGTATTCTGACAGTTGGATTGTCCCTGACCTTGCACCTGACTGCTGACTATTCCTCTGACATTATCTCTTGGCACTGATTACATCTGATATTTGACTATGTGTTTGTATTTTGTGTTGGTTCTGACATCTCTCTGGTTTTGACTCTGGCCTGATTTTGACTTTAGCTTTTGTATTCTGATCCAGTCCTGATTTTGCCTCCCTGGTGTTGACCTCTTTCTGTCTGACTACACTTTTACCCCACTAGGTTTAGTCTAGTTAAGGGCTGACACCAAGTTGTGGACCGCCATTTAGGGCGGATGATGGCAGTAGGTAGGAACAGTAGTGCAGTTTGGGTACAGGACTGCATTGTTCCCTACCCTATGTGACAGGCAGACAGGGCTTTGAAGGATGTTGGAACACACTTAATTTAGGATAGAATCTGCACATCAGTTTTCCAGCATTCCATGATAATTACAGTATATTTGGTTGCATGACATTTTTAAAAAAAGTCGTGTACATGCAATCAAATTCATTGTGCTCATATGAACTGAGACTGTTGCACAACATTTATAATTGCAGTTCTCTGGGTGTCGCCCAAGGTTTCCCTTACCTCTCCCAGGAGCCTACTCATCCGTTGTATTCAATATCCTGCAACAGTAACAGAGATTATTTTTTTTTTAAATATATAAAAAGGAATGTAGTAACTGCGTACAAATTACATAGTTTGTCGCTTGAGACAATGGGAATTAAAATCTATGACAAAAGTCTGTGTGTAGCTCTAGCCTACCAATACGCATTTATGTTTATATGTGTAAATTTTTATTTTATTCTATAATATTATGCGATTAAAGTTGATCAATGTTATCAACAATGCTATCAACAGCTGCTTTTTAGATTATTGTATACAGGAATAAGGATGTGGTATCTAGTGTTGAGAATGCACTTAGAATTAATGCCGTAAGGATTAACATTGTCTGCCAAGGAAGGGAAGAAGAGAGATTAACTGCCTTCGAGTACAATGTTTGCAGACATGCAAATACTTCTCCGAGTCCTGGTCATACACTATGTGGTATACACACAAAGAGAATCCTATCAATCACTGATAATAGATGGCCGCCTTGTTCAGAATGAGCCTGAGCTCCATAATGAGAGATTTTAATGTATAAATATATAAACTTACAGTATGTACATGTAAGGCCTCATGCACGCGACCGTATGTATTTTGCGGTCCGCAAAAAATGCGTATGGCGTCCGTGTGCATTCCGTATTTTGCGGAACAGAACAGCTGGCTCCTAATAGAACAGTCCTATCTTTGTCCGTATGCAGACAATAATAGGACATGTTCTATTTTTTTATTTTTTTACGGACATATGGAAACTGAATGCACACAGAGTTTTCCCCAACAGAGTTTTTTTGGGCGGACCCATTGAAATGAATGGCTCCGTATACTGTCCGCACAAAAACAGGACAGACACTGAAATAAAATACGCTTGTTTGCATGAGCCCTAAATAGTTCCGCATACGGTCCGCCAAAAATAATGGAACGGACACTGAAAGAAAATACGATCTTGTGAATGAACCCTAAGTTTTAGCAAATCTTTTTCCACAAAAATATATATCAATCTGCTCAGCTCCTTCTGCTCTGTATCATGTTGCCAGGAGATACACAAATTATTAACATCATAATTTATGCTCCATGTTTGCAGATTGTAAACTCTCACGGACAGGGTACTCTCTCCCTCTGCACCCATCTGTTAAAAGGTTTCATGTTTATTGCAGTTTTATTTTTATATTATGTATGTGTAACCACTCTAGAGCACCATGGAATTAATGGCACTTTCAAATAAATAAATAATAATAATAATGAAATGCAAAATAAGCTAATGATGTCTGCATCCTTTTGATGCCTAAAAAATATTATACAGTATAAAGCATCTTTGTAAACTTAATAGGCAATATATATATATATTAAAGGACTAATATTAGAAAGCAGAAGTAAATGTGACCTACTTCCTCTTTTGAGGAGCACCATATGGTGTGATTTTTTTTTTTCAGATCGTATAATCGTTGATATGCTTGCCTGAAAAGGGCTCTCTATCGTCAGGAATGCACACGATGCATATTTACATAACGCAATTCATCGACAAACGATGATTGTACTTGTTCGTCAACGTTTTCACAGACATTGAACGAGCGCTTTTGGTCAGATCGTTCAATTGTTAGAAACATTTGCATGCCACGATTCTCGTCCATTTTCCATCTCTTGCGTTCAAATTGTAACAATTATCTGCTCATCTAAATCCACCTTAAGAAAAAGTAAAATGAAAAAAGTAAAAAAAGTTTTCATAAAAATAATAAAAACATAAAAATTCAAATCACCTCCCCGTTTTGCCAAAATCAAAATAAACAATTAAAAAATAACCTCATAGGATGCAAAAACACATGTACTAATTAATTTTTTTTAAAAATATTTCATACAGTCAATGGCATAACAAAAATAAAAAAATGGCCAATTCACCATTTTTTTCATCACTGTATTGCCCAATTTTTTTTATAAAGAGTGGCATTAGAAAGTACAACTTGTCCTGCAAAAAACAAGACCTCATACGGCTATGTGAATGGAAAAATTTAAAAGTTATGGCTCTGGTAAGGCAGGGAGCAAAAAACGTAAACGCAAAAATGGAAAATTGCTGCGTCAGGTGTCAGTCTGCCTCATTTGTGTTTCTGCCAAGTATTCACCATACTTACCTGTTTATCATCTGTTTCCGACCATCTATGCTTCAAGTGTGCTATCTGGATGTCAGAAATCTGCATTCAAGTCTTAATGATTGTTCAGACTTTACCTGCTGTTTTCTTGCATTTTTGGTACATTTTGTTTATCCTGAGCTTCTGGTGCCTGCACCAGAGTCCCTGACCACTGTGGGTCAGCTGCCAACTACACCATGACTATCCCAGGAGGTAACCATCCAGTTTGTTCCTAGCAGATCCCTGTACAGAGGTTAAAGGGTGAATACCAGGGGAGTGCAAGAACAACGCCCTTAGGGTTTAGCCCAAAGCCAGCCTGGTTATTTGGCACAGTGGGTCCACACTCATTGATCTGTAACATACTCCAGACATACTGGTGTCAAAAATATAGTTATCCATCCCACAAAAATAGTGCCACACAGACAGCATTCCTTAAAATACTGGTGCCAGATAGTGCCCCCAAAATAATACTGGCAAGCAGATATTGTGCCCAAAACTGTAATGGGCCCTACACAGTAACAATGCCTACTGCCTTAGCTATGGGGTGAAGGGGGGGGGGGGGGGTAGAAGTAGCATTCATGGTGCCTAAAGACATTTCTGTCATATAAGAAGAAACCATTATTATAAATGAGACATGATAGTTGGGGGGGGGGGGGGGGGGGGCTGTTAGAAAGTCTGCAATGGTGCTCAGAAGATTCAGATTACACCTTTACATCTCATACGGTCATTTGGTTACTGTCCAACATTCAAATACTACATTGATGCTTGCACTGTATCTCTTCTTTTTTTAAATTTTTTATTCAGATCATTTTTATTATTGCTTTTCAGTTTTTTAACATCATTATGTTATGCTTTAGACAATAAGTAGATTCATTGTAAGATACATACAGTAATTGTAGTATGGAACACATGGATACATAATCAAGTTATATATCCAATTGTAAACCATCACGCAGCGCTGTTTCCCATTTGCGCATATAAACACAGTACATCCCAAGCAAGCATCCATACAGACTGTAAGCTGTACCATAACTCCATTTTGGTTGGTATGCTAATAATTTTGACATATGCACCGCTCAAACAATATCCACAGTAACCTCCCCCCGCTCTTATTCCTAGCCCAAACTTGATCAGTACATTCACACGGAGCGCAATAATCCTCTTGTGAGCGCCAACCAAGGACTACAACATCCAGAATTATCGATCCAGGCTCCCCATATCGCCTCAAATTTAGATAGATTATTTCTTTTTTAGTATACTCCCCTTTCCAGGCGAACTACCATATTCAATCTACTTACATACTCCGATATATCTGGATGTATCGATTGTAACCATTTTGCCGCTAACGTTTTCCGTGCTTGGTACAACATTCTATTTATTCCAGTGGCTATTACTGATTGTAAATTATCCTCTGGTATTATACCCAATAAGCACAACTTAGGGTCAAGAGCAAAATGGGCACTATATACCTTATTTACTAGGTGCATTACTGCCTTCCAATATGTTGTCAATAAGGGACATGCCCATAGCATATGGAACAGGTCTGCCTCAGCATTCCTATCTCTTCTTTTAAAGAAGCACTCCCACAAAATGTTTTATTCTGTGACCAGTTAGAAAAGTACAGGGTGGGCCATTTATATGGATACACCTTAATAAAATGGGAATAGTTGGTGATATTAACTTCCTGTTTGTGGCACATTAGTATATGTGAGGGGGGAAACTTTTCAAGATGGGTGGTGACCATGGCGGCCATTTTTAAGTCGGCCATTTTGAATCCAACTTTTGTTTTTTCAATAGGAAGAGGGTCATGTGACACATCAAACTTATTGGGAATTTCACAAGAAAAACAATGGTGTGCTTGGTTTTAAACTAACTTTATTCTTTCATGAGTTATTTACAAGTTTCTGACTACTTATAAAATGTGTTCAATGTGCTTCCCATTGTGTTGGATTGTCAAAACCTCTTCTCCCACTCTTCACACACTGATAGCAACACCACAGGAGAAATGCTAGCACAGGCTTCCAGTATCCGTAGTTTCAGGTGCTGCACATCTCATATCTTCACAGCATAGACAATTGCCTTCAGATGACCCCAAAGATAAAAGTCTAAGGGGGTCAGATCGGGAGACCTTCAGGGCCATTCAACTGGCCCACGACGACCAATCCACTTTCCAGGAAACTGTTCATCTAGGAATGCTCGGACCTGACACCCATAATGTGGTGGTTCACCATCTTGCTGGAAAAACTCAGGGAACGTGCCAGCTTCAGTGCATAAAGAGGGAAACACATCATCATGTAGCAATTTCGCATATCCAGTGGCCTTGAGGTTTCCATTGATGAAGAATGGCCCCACTATCTTTGTACCCCATATACCACACCATACCATCAGTTGTTTTTTTTGCCAACAGTCTCGGAGGGATCTATCCAATGTGGGTTAGTATCAGACCAATAGCGGTCGTTTTGTTTGTTAACTTCACCATTCACATAAAAGTTTGCCTCATCACTGAACAAAATCTTCTGCGTAAACTGAGGGTCCTGTTCCAATTTTTGTTTTGCCCATTCTGCAAATTCAGTGCGCCGATTCATCCTCGTTGAGATGCTGCAGTAGCTGGAGTTTGTAAGGGTGCCATTTGTGAGTAGCTAATATCCGCCGAAGGGATGTTGGACTAATGCCACTCTCCAGTGACATGCGGCGAGTGCTACGCTGTGGGCTCTTGCTGAATGAAGCTAGGACAGCCACTGATGTTTCTTCATTAGAGACAGATTTCATGCGTCCACATTTTGGCAAATCCAACACTGAACCAGTTTCACGAAACTTAGCTTAACTGTAGCATGGGAGATGGGTGGTCTCGTAGGGTGTCTTGCATTGAAATCTGCTGCAATGACCCGGTTACTGCGTTCACCAGACATCAACACAATTTCTATCCGCTCCTCACGTGTTAACCTTGGCGACGTGTCAATGGCTGTAAGCAAAGAGAAACTTGTAAATAACTCATGAAAGAATAAAGTTACGTTAAAACCAAGCACACCATTATTTTTCTTGTGAAATTCCCAATAAGTTTGATGTCACATGACCCTCTTCCTATTGAAAAAACAAAAGTTGGATTCAAAATGGCCGACTTCAAAATGGCCACCATGGTCACCACCCATCTTGAAAAGTTTCCCCCCTCACATATACTAATGTGCCACAAACAGGAAGTTAATATCACCAACAATTCCCATTTTATTAAGGTGTATCCATATAAATGGCCCACCCTGTACATCAACTGTAGTGAAGGTAATCTTCTGACCAGTGACTTTATAACCTCCCTTCTGATCCTCAGTTGTATCATGTGAACAACACTCTGATCTCCAACTGACCACAGGACAGGAAATCAGTTATTTCTCTATTCATTCCTATGAGGCTGACATTGAGGCTCCCATAGGAATACATAAAGAAATGGCCTTCCTGTCCACACATAAGATGCTGTTATTTGGAAAGTCAGAGTGTTGGTCACATGACCTATCCGAGGATCAGAAAGGAGTTTATAACAAATATAGGCACTAGTGTCTATATTGTCCAAAATATTAAACTATAGGGTTATTCATCCCACATGGTGAATGACAAAAAGAAAATCCCATGCCAGAATTGCTGTTTTTGGTCACCTTGCCTCCTCCTCAAATAGACTAAAAAGGATATAAATAAAAAAAACAGCTCACTGCACAAAAAAACTAGCCCTCACTAGCCACACAACACCAACGATGGAAACATTTAAAGAAATTATGGGCGTCAGAATATTGTGAAGGCAAATCATCATCATAAAAACACATAAATTTGTTATTGCTATAATCATACTGACCCACAGTATAAGGTTCTCATGCCATTTTTACTGTGCAGTGAATGCTATAAAATAAAGTCCAAAGACCAATGGCGGAACTGTGCTTACCATATTTTTCAGACCGTAAGACGGGCGAATGGCAGTGCATATATATACTCACCACTCCCTGCAGGGGGCGCAGGGAGTGGCGAGTGTAGCGCTTCACTGGCTGTACTCACCGATCCCTGGTCTTCTTCCAGGAGCTGCATGTGTCCTGACTGCGTACAGTGTCAGGATGTAGTGCAAGTAGGCAACGTCATGTCACAGAGCAGTTCTAGGCCGACAAAAGACCAGGAAGCGGTGAGTGTCAGTGCGGTTTGGTGCAGGAGAGGTATGTTGTTTTGTTTTTTTGATGGAGGAGGAATGTAGGTCTAATATAGAGGTCTGATCTAGAGGTTTACTGGAGCTTGGGGATCTAATGGTGGTCTGATCTGAGGAGGAATGGGGGTCTGATCTGAGGTATAAGAAGCAATGGGGGTCTGATACAGAGCTGTGATGGAGCTCGGGGGTCTGGTCTGATGGAGTTTGGGGGTCTCATGGGTGTCTTGAGGTTTGATTTGGGTCTGATCTGAGGTCTTAGGAGGAATGTCGGTCTGATAATAGATGTCTGATGGAGTTTTGGGGGTCTGATCTGAGGTTAGCTCTAAGTTGGTGTCATGGTAAAACTGAAAATGTTGTTTCCAAAATCGGTGTGGTACCAAAGTGGCAATGGCATGCCTTAAATGGAGACAGACCATGCAACAGCTATGGGGCACAGGGGAGGAGGCCCTGTGTTGAACAACTTCTTTCTCTCCCCAATGTAAAAATACTGCATTTTCATGCAGCCACCACTAGGTGCAAACATGATTATAGTAACTGTATAAGTTCCAATACAATGACCTCCCCCTGGTGGTGGCGGCAGGCAGCTAGCTTGGTAACAAAAGGGCAGCAGGACATTTATTAATGTATTTATGCTTTTTGTCTGGCATGAACACATTCAGAAATATGATGGTCAGTATGAGCACCTTATAATTATGAAGCTCCAAAGTAAAAAATTTCCAGCACTCTTTTTAAAATGTAATAATCTTTATTCCATCTACTTTAAAAACCATCTCCAACATGGCAAAAAAGATGCCCACACATTTGGAACAGGGTATGACATGTTCTAAAACATACCTAATATAGTTAACAACATGTCATATTCTGAAATGCGTAAGTGCCTTTTATACCATGTTAGCTGGGACGGGCACTGGCATTGCATCTCTCACCTAGCTTCTGCCTGGCCACCATTCTCCCAGGTTCCACGTTGCAGGCTGTAAGACTATTCCCTTCAGCACTACAGGGGTTAATTCCCTTTGTGATCATGTGCTCAGCTGCTGGACTAATGAGCTACTCTCCTATATAGCTGTGCTGCTAACCTCACTTTCTTGCTTGAGCAATTGGTCTCTACATATCTTGCAAGGTTTCTCTAGCTTGCTAGAGCTTGTAAAGAGCTAAAAGCCATCTGTCTCCCTATGTTCCTGACCTGTGTATGTTCACTGTACTGTTCTCATGCCAACAGCCCTGACCTTTGTATTATTTCACGAGGACTATTCCAAGAGGTAGAGGCCTGGTGGCTCCCCTGCAGCAAAGGCCAGATCTCTGTATAGGGATTTAAGTGTAAAAAAAAAAAAAAAAAAGGACCACCAGGATAATAAACTCAAACAGTTGGTTGGCACAGTGGGTTCACACTCACTGTCCGTAACAAATATCACATTTTAAGGAGTGCTGGAGAAAATATTTCTTTGGAGTTTCACACAAGTGTCTGTTTCTGATTCAGGATACTCCTCCCTGCACCCAAAGTCCGGTGAATCATCCATGATCCTAGGTGATTAGCTGACTCCTTGTATTTTTTCTGAATATTTATGAAGCACCTGTTCCACTTTACTGACATTAGAAGTTGAACAAAGTGAATTAGGCCAGGTACTGTGTGTTTTTTGTTTTTTTAATTTATTTTTTATTACAATTTTTACATCTCTTCCACGCTACAGCATGTTGTGTTTTGCATTCTGCATTGCCTGGGATTGATTGATGCATGCATACTCAGAAACTGGGTAAGGCACGGGGGCCCATACTACATTTTGTTATGGGGCCCTATGAGATCTGCGTAAGCCCCTCTAAAGTTCTCAAGGCATTTCATATTTACTGGCTAATTCTTCCAACTGGTTACTGTGAACCAACAGTTTACTGTGAGTCAGTCTGGTCAGAAACAGACATCCTGACCTTTCCGATTAGTATCACTACCACCTGGAACCTAACCCAGTACTCCTAGGATATGGTCTACAGATAACTGAAATGCTGTGGATTTGACAATGCAGATTTTCGTGCAGCAGATATACAGATACACATGCAGCAGATACAGAGTTATACAGTACCAGTAAAGTGAATGAAAATTTAAGAAATCTAATCCACATGCTGCTTAAATGCCGGATCGGCATTCATTTACATTGAAGTGTATTAGTGCCGGATCCGGCATGCGCAGACCGGTATGCCTGTTTCTCTGGATGACATCCGGAGAGACGGATCTGTTCTTGCATTGCATTTGTAAGATGGATCCGCATCCGTATTAGTCTACAAATGATGTCCGTTTGCATGCAGATTGCCGGATCCGGCAGGCAGTTCCGGCGATGGAACTGCTTGCCGGATCACTCCGCCGCAAGTGTGAAAGTAGCCTAATCCTTGTAGTTGCTTTTTCACGATAATTCTGCAGCTATTTTAACGCATGTCACTATTTATTTTAAACTGCAGAATCACATTTGTCTTCCATATTTCCTTACTGATTTTGATTTAGGGGAAAACCTTTCATGTAATTAATGCCTTTTAAAACATTTTTTTACAGATTGGGTTTCTACAAGAATGTAGAAGCCAGAGGCAGATATCAACAGAAGGTCTCTGTTTGAGAGCTCTATATGGACTCTCTCTTATTTCCAAATGCTAATTGGATAGTATAAAACAGATCAGAATGGATCGGTTAACAGAAACACAGTAGCTACAGTGGCATGCAACAGTTTGGGCACTCCTGGTCAAAATTACTATTACTGTGAATAGTTAAGCAAGTTGAAGATTAAACCATCTCCATAAGGCATAAAAGTTAAAGGGATTCTGTCAGCAGGATTAACGATATGTAGATATTTATATGTGCCCATTAGTCTTCATGCAGTGTTTAAAATGATCCCACTGTTTATGCTCTGTGTGCCTTATATTCTTATAAAAAGCGATCTTATTGATATGTAAATCACCTCTGTCAGGAGCCCAAGGGGTTGTCCCACGATATGTTGGAGCCCAGCCGCGCCCATCGATCCGGAGCCCAGCACCGCCTACCACTTTTAATTTATTCACTCCACTATCCCTGTCAGTTCTTCTCAGTGCCGTAATCTCACGCAGGCGCAGTGGACACTGTAGTTTGCGCCTGTGCAGACTACTGGCACCAGCTTCGACGAGTCAACTGCGCATGCGCTGGCTCCTTCTGCGCGAGATTACGGCACTGAGAAATGACGTCAGGGATAGTGGAGTGAATAAATTAAGTGGTAGGCATAAACAGTGGGATCATTTTAAACACTGCATGGAGACTAATGGGCACATATAAATATCGCTAATCCTGGTGCCAGAATCCCTTTAAAGAGGACACATACCCTTTTGTATTTTAAGCTAAAACAATTTTTTATTTTCATCTTTTACATTTTCAAAATAACAATAAAGGAAAAGGCTCTGAAGCAAAGCATTGGGCACCCTGCATGGTTAGTTCCTAGTAGCCAGGGGGGGTAGCTACCATAGCGGCAGACCATGTGACTGCTACGGGGCCCAGTTAGGATCATCTCTTCTACTGGTGGTGAAAACTTGGTCAGGACTCTACCCTCTAAAGAAACAACTTTTAGCAAACGAGGCAGTGGAAAAAATGGCCTAAGGGTCATTGAAAGGGTTTAGGTGGAAACCCTTCTGTCCTGTGTGGGGGGGGGGGGGGGGGGGGCTTGGTTTGATCCTTCCTATGGGGCCCTTACTTCTCTATGTACGCCACTGCTAGTAGCACCCCCTTTGGCAAGTATCACAGATTGTAAACCCTTTTTGTAGCCAGCCAAGAGTCTTTCAATTCTTGTTTGAGGGATTTATATGCATTCTTAGTTGTAAAAGTCCTCCAGTTCTATGAGATTCCTGGGCCGTCATGAAGTGTTGTTTTCATGAAATTCTGTGCTTTTTTTTTTTTTTTTATATTTTTTCTCCAAACATACCTTTGCCAAGGCTTGTTTAGATGTTCTTTTTCTTTATAATGAATTTTGTGGTGAGGATGCAGGAGAGGTTTTCTTCTGATGATTCTTCCATGAAAGTCTTATTTGTGCAGATGTCAAAACTCCAGAGTCTGCTAAATCTTCCTGAAGGTCTTTTGCAGTCAAGAAGGGGGCTCTTTTTGGCCTTTCTAGCAATCCAACAAGAAGCTGAAATGTATTTATTACTTCCAGACCTTCTCTTGACCTCCACTTATTCTGTTAACTGCCATTCCTTAATTAGATTTCAAACTAAGGAAATGGCAACCTGAAAACGCTTTGCTATCTTATAGCCTTCTCCTGCTTTGTGAGCCTCAACCATTTTCAGAGTGTTGGGCAGCTGCTTATAAGAACCTTATAGCTGCTGTTTTTTTGGGACAAGGTTACAGGAGTCTTTATTTATAAAGCTTTAAAATTTGCATCACCTATCCTTTCCTAATGATGGTTCTTAACAAGCCTTAACCCTAACAGCTTAATTAAGGTCTGAGACCTCGGTCAAAGTTATCTGAGTGCTCCAATCTCCTTCGGTTCCCATACTTTTGAAAGGTACTCCTTTCCTTTTTTTTTCACTCTAAAATTGTACAAGACCGAAATTATAAACTAATGTTGTGATGTCACAGCAGTATGGCTGTGTGAGCCCACTTGTGATTTCAGAGCAGCTTGCCTGAGAGACCTATCTGTGATGTCACAGCAGCTTAACTGAGTGATGCACATTTGTGATGTCCCAGCACCATGGCTGAGTGAAACCCACTTGTGATGTCACAGCGGGTTTGCCTGAGTGATGCACATGTGTGATGTCACAGCAGCTTTCCAGAGTAATGCACATTTGGGATGTCATAGAGCAGTGATGCTCAACCTGCGGCCCTCCAGCTGCTGCAAAACTACAACTCCCACCATGCCCTGCTGTAGGCTGATAGCTGTAGACTGTCCGGGCATGCTGAGAGTTGTAGTTTTGCAACAGCTGGAGGGCCGCAGGTTGAGCATCCCTGTCATGGAGCATGCCTGAGTGAGACCATTTGTGATATCACAGCAGGATTCCTGAGTGAGACTACTTGTGATGTCACAGCAGCTTATCTGGGTGATGCACATTTTTGATGTCACTGCAGCATATGCCTGAGTGAGTGAGACCACTTGTGATGTCACAGCCGCTTGCCTAAGTGACGCACATTTGTGATGTCACATCAGCTTAAGGGTCCATTCAGACGTCCATAAGTGTTTTGCGCTCCGCAAAACATTGATACCGGCCGTGTGGTTTCCCCGTTTTGCGGACCGCACGTGGCCAGCCCTATGATTGAAATGTCTATTCTTGTCAGCGAGTGTGGGCAAAAATAGGACATCCTCTATCTTTTTTTTTGCAGGGCCGCAGAACGGAACTACTGATGCGGACATCACACGGTGTCTTGTCCGCATCTTTTGTGGCCCCATTAAAATGAATCGGTCAGTGCCCATTCCACAAAATTGTGGACCCAGAACTACGGACATGTGAATGGACCCTAACTGTGTGATGAACTTGCAATGTCTTAGCAGTTTACCTGGGTGATTCATACTTGTGACGTCATAGCAGCATGCCAGAGTAAAACCCACTTGCAATGTCATAGCAGCTTAGGCTACTTTCACACTAGCGTTTCTATTTTCCAGTATTGAGATCCATCATAGGGTCTCAATACCGAAAAAAAACGCTTCCGTTTTGTCCCCATTCATTGTCAATGGGGAGAAAACGTAACTGAACAGAACGGAATGCTCCAAAATGCATTCCGTCCTGTTTGGTTCCATTCTTATACTGGAGAGCAAACCGCGGCAAGCTGCGGTATTCTTTCCGTCATGGAATGTGGAGCAAAATGGATCCGGCATGACCCACAATGCAAGTCAATGGGACGGATCCGTTTAACCCTGACACTATCTGAAACAATAGAAAACGGATCCATCCCCCATTGACTTTCAAGGGAGTTCATGACGGATCCGTCTTGGCTATGTTACAGATAATGGTAACCAGCTAAATGCAATATACCAGTAGATAATATAAGCTGTATCCATGTAGTTATCATGACTCTGCTGCATTGGTGGTTTACTAACCTCTGAAAAGACAGAAGAAATTTAGCCTTATGTTAATGAGTTATGCAAACGTGATTCTTTAATATCACTACTTTCACAATGTCATTAAAAAAAAATCATTATTTAGCACCTATGAGAGGGTTTAATTGCAATAACACATTCTCAGTTGAATGAAACCAAAGAAATTACATTTAAAGGCTATGCACACCTTAAGGGGACATTTTTATTATAAATTATTTACATTGGTCTTTATTGAAAATATGGCATCCTTTTTATTTTGTACAGAGTTGAGACGCTCTACTAGCAGCAGCCTGTGGATTTTCTGTCCTTTCCGTCCTCTGGGGAGCAGACGGACTTCTTATCTCTGCTCTCGGCCCTTATAACCACTCATTATAACTCCGTTCTTATAATCACGTGTCGTTGGTACAGGTATCCAGTTAGAGTACACAGGATTTTTCCTGAGGTCTTCGAGCTTTGTTTGAGATGCAGCAAAGAGAAAGGTACAATGTTACATGTATGGTGGGGGTGTGACATGGTTAAACCATTCTGGGATAAGGTTTTTGAAATATTCCACAGTATTGCGAAGAAAACTGTTCATAACTCCCCTCAAGTAACACTCCTCTCCATTCTGCCGGGCTCCATCGCATTTCAGAAATAGAGCTTGCTGAGATTCTGCATCACAGCAGCTAGATCAGTAATACCTGGACACTGGCGCACGACAGATGTACCTAATCTTAGAGAATGGTATCAAGAAATGCTATATATTGCCAGAATGGAGATCTCCACTGAAGCAAATGATCAGTTCTCCAAAAATATGAAGATCTGGTCGGCATGGGCAGATTTTCAGAATTCTCCAGCTTTTCTTTCCTAACTCTCTACTTAAGAAAATTCCACAGGTACCTCCAGTGGTGGGGAGTGCTCTCCCCCGAAACTGTTAAACACCTACCAGAACCAATGATTCCCACCCCCTTTTTTTTTTCTTCTTCCCTTTCTCTTCTGCTTCTCTCTGCCTACTTCTTTCCGCCTTTTCCTCTCCTTTTCTTTCCCTTGTAATCTATTCTATTTTACTTTCTTCACTATAAAGTTGTTGTTTTTTTCCAAGCTCTACTGTTGTTATTACTAGTTCACATGAGATTGCAATCAACGAAAGTAACTTACCCTTATGCTTGTTCTTGCGAAATCAGATTGTAATGATACTGTCTTGCTGGTTTATGATTATCTTTATTTTGGCATACATTTAGCATTGTTATATTTCATGAAAACTCAATAAAATCGTTTAAACATAACTCGGGCTACATTCACACTGGCGTTTTGGCTTTCCGTTTGTGATATCCGTTCAGGGCTCTCACAAGCGGTCCAAAACGGATCAGTTTTGCCCTAATGCATTCTGAATGGAAAAGGATCCGCTCAGAATGCATCAGTTTGCCTCCGATCAGGCACCATTCCTCTCTGGAGGCGGACACCAAAACGCTGCCTGCAGCGTTTTTCTGTCCGGCATGTGGTGCGGAGCAAGACGGATCCTGACACACAATGTAAGTCAATGGGGACGCATCCGTTTTCTGACACAATCTGGCACAACAGAAAACTGATTCATTCCCCATTGACTTTCAATGGTGTTCAAGACTGATCCGTCATGGCTATAAAAGACATAATACAACCGGTTCCATTCATGATGGATGCATGCAGTTGTATTATTGCAACGTAAGCGTTTTTGCAGATCCATGACAGATCCGCAAAAAACGCTAGTGTGAAAGTAGCCTAAGGCCACTTGCACACGACCGTATGGTTTTGCGGTCAGTTTTAAACTGATCCGTTTTTTCCGTTTAGTTGTTTCAGTAGTGTTTCCGTTCTGTTTTGCCGTTCCATTTTTCCCTTTGGTTTCCGTTTGTGATCTGTTTTTTGCGGATCGCAAATGGAAACGGAAGCATACAATAATTTTTAAACAGTAAGTACATAAAAAAAATTAAGCTGGGCATAGAACCATTGACTTGAATGTGATTTGTGGGCAATAATAGGACATGTTCTATCTTTGAACGGAAATACGGAAACGGAATGCATATGGAGTACCTTCCGTTGTTTTTGCTAGACCCATTGAAGTGAAAGGTTCCACATACGGACCGAAAATGGAACGGAAACGGGGAAAAAAAAACGTTTGTGTGCAAGAGGCCTAACAATGTGGCTTAAATATGTGATTATTACATTTTAGTAATTTACAGATAGGGGTTATAAAATGACTGGCACAAAGTAAAAATGAAAGTACCAGTCACACAGATAACCGTTAATTCTTTTGTGACAGAATGGCTCAATATTTTTAATTAAGGCCAATTGAAAAAAAAATTTTAAGCCAAAAATGAGTTTTTTTTGCCTCTGAACGTTTACATAGCCTTTAAATTCATGGTGAAATAGGAAAGGGATTTAGGGACTAAATTTGGTCTGGGAAAATGTTATGGGAATTGTAGAATGTTTGCACATTTTTGCATATGTGGTAGCAGTGGAGTAACTAGAAATGACTGGACCCCATAGCAAATTTTTGAACCCCCCCCCTTCTTTAATACCCCCTCCTCCAGTGCAATCTCCACTACTGTGGCTAGTCGAAATCACTCTCCCAGACGAGGCCTGGCAGCCGCTACAGTATGTCTGTTTCCTACAGTGTCACTGTATATAATTTTATTGTATAATATGGTTGAGGAGGGCCTGAAAATTAAATCTATTAGTCTTCCTCCTGCTCCTTCTAAGTTCAGGCACCAAAGCAGCCGTTCCCCCTATAGCTATGCGCCTGTGTGGTAGGAATGTGATATAGTAAATAGCATGTGATATAGTAGAAGTTTTGAAAAACTATTATTAAAGAGGTTATCCAAGACTATTAAATGTCCCCCATATGCCCGGGCCCCTCACAATGAATATACTTACCTGGCTCTCCACTCCCTGCGCCGCTTCTGGTCCCCACACTGCCACTGCTGCTTCTCCCCGTGCGCGGATGAAAACATCCGCTGTCGGGGGGAGCAGCCAATGGCAGGCAGGGACGAGGACGAGCCTCCCTAGCATCACCCGCGATCATCGGGAGGCTTATCCCTGTCTGCCATAGGCTGCTCCCCCCCGACACCGGATGTTTTCATCCCCGCACGGGGAGAAGCGGCAGTGCGGGGTCCAGGAGCGGCGCAGGGAGTGGGGATCCAGGTAAGTATATTCATTGTGAGGGGCCCGGGCATATGGGGGACATTTAATAGTCTTGGATAACCCATTTAAATGAATGATGTATGTGTTGAAAAGAATATTGAAGTATCGCCAATAATATGTCTGCTTGGTGACAGCATGGTAGGGGTTTCTCAACAGCTAAAGCATATATCAAAAAAGACTAGCCAGGGGGGGCGGAGCTTGCCGTGTCAGGAGATGGCTGCTTGACCCGTGGGATCCTGATCACAGCGCCCTTCACAGCTACTTTTCGGGTTCCCACCTAACTCAAATATGGGAAAGCTAAACAAAGACAGACCCAGGGAGACTCAGGGAACTCCCAGAAATCATAAAGGGCAGTCAGACATGGATAAATTCCTCAGAAAGAAGATATCTTCTCATGGCGGGATGCTCCAAGATGGCGCTGCGCACGCTTACATGGAAGACTCTGATGATGGTAGTTCCTGCGCAATGTCAGAAACACACGATGAACAGGACTCAACCCTAATCACTGGAGACTTCCTAAAAGAATCCTTGGCTTCAGCGTTTGAGCCGGTGATGAAAGAGCTGGCCGTGATAAAAACAGATATAAAGCAGACGGGTTACAGAGTGGCGGCACTAGAAGAGGCCCAAGCCATGGTAATTAAACACAGCAGGGCCATGCAGACCCACATGGAAGAGATACAGAAGCAGATGAACACAGCCTTCCTGCACTTAGAGGACCAAGAAAATAGGAGTCGGAGAAAGAACATTCGCATTAGAGGGGTTCCAAAAACTGTACAGACGGAGAGCATACTCAATACGGTCAGGCAGATTTTTTCCTCCATTTTGGGCCAAGAGAAAGCTGACTCAGTGATTATTGAAAGAGCGCATAGGGCCTTAAAGGGAACCTGTCATGTGGATATTTGATTATAATCTAACTAATTATATACAATCATTAACTACTAAAACGTACCTTAGATGTATTCACTTACTGGTGTGACAGATGGTTATCTCATAATATACACACAAAGATGCCACATGCCGCATGCTAATGAGCTGATTTGAGTCCAGCGTGATGTCATTGAGTCCAGAGTTTATTTAATTAACAGCTATAGCCACTCCCCTGCCCACCTGCTGCTGATTCATATGGAAAAGAACTGTCAATCAGCAGCAGGTAGGCGGGGAGAATCAGGAGCTCATGAATATTCAGGACTCATCATTATGAGCTGGAGCTTTTCAATACAAGATGTTGGCAGATTGACTGGGTCAATTAAAGAAAGTGACCCAGCATTTTGCTAAGAGAATCAGTCACTTATTAATGTTGCCCTTAGTTAGGACACCATAAAACTGGTGACAGGTTCCCTTTAAGGCCAAAGCCCACCTCAGAAGCTCCGCCAAGAGACATTATATGCAGCCTACTAAATTATCTTGACACAGCTGCCATACTAACAGCAGCCAGAGATCTCCATTGATAACAACAAGATTCAACTGTATCAAGACCTGGCAGCGAGCACCTTAGCTAAGCGCAGGGTATTAAAGCCCTTAAGAGATCTTCTAAGAGCAAAAAAATGCCCACTACGATGGCTCTTTCCTTTTTGGCCTGACCACAGCCGTAAACGGCAAGCAAATTACAATCCACCATCCTGATGACCTCGTGAAGGTATGGAATCAACTGCAAGTGGAACCGTTGGACATTCCCTCATGGCTGCTGCTATCTGGAGGGCTCGGTCTGCCGACATTACCCTCTCACGACGACTGGCAGGTTGTCAAGTGATTCAAATCTCCCCAAGCCAAGAAACGCCAAGCGGAGCTTAAGGACACCTGATGTTGACGACCACCTTTATATTATTCCTGCCTAACTACCCCCTAAGCAGAGGGGTCTGGTAACTACACTCTGCTGAGGAGTTTACCTCCTACTTGATATTTACCTATGTACCTAACCTGTCAAGAATCTCTTAACTTCTTCACCTTGTGCCTCTATCTATGATTTATCTCTTATCTTTACCCTTTAAAAAAATAAAAAAATAAAAATGTATTCCATATATATTCTTTATCATCTAACTATAA
The DNA here is from genome assembly GCF_905171765.1 of Bufo bufo. Classification (NCBI taxonomy): domain Eukaryota; kingdom Metazoa; phylum Chordata; class Amphibia; order Anura; family Bufonidae; genus Bufo; species Bufo bufo. Next base: position 200,786,025 of record NC_053392.1, on the reverse strand, counting down.
TGTATTTTAAAAGTTATGAAAGATTTTACTAAGCTAGGTGAATGTCACTCTCTCTAACTTTAGTCCACCCAATAGATAAGACAGAAATTGCATGCTTATATTTTATATTCTGGTAGCTTCCTATGATTTTATATTTCACTCTTCCATTCTAAAATGTTTTATTTCCCTTACCGTCTATATTACTCTAGGATAATATATTCCTAAGTCTATATCTACATATATGACCTCATACCCCATATATCGGGAACCTACCACATGGTCTGGTTGCGGTGGGAAAGCATAGTGAAACACCTAGTAAAAATACCTGCTTTCCTGCCCCAGACAGACTGCTCTTCGCACAAGAGCGTTGTATAGATCCACAAAGGCTGTGTGAATCTCACAGTATCTCCACCCCACCCTTGAAATTGATCTACACTGATTCTACATTGCTAAACTTGTGTTGTAATTGTTGTCATCTTACTCCTACAACAATACAAGCATGGCCAAACCTATTCCAAAATATGTCTACTATGTAAATAGTTATGTAATGCGAGCTATGTTTGCAGCTGCTTTCACTCCCACCAGGTATGTCTCTCTATGGTTTTACAAACGTATAGCCCATCATGGACCCATTGAAAGTGATTTCACTTAATGTCAATGGCTTAAACATTCCCCAAAAGGGGAGCCAAATTTTCCATACGCTAAAGAGAGTGAGGGCAGACCTACTGTTTCTCCAAGAAACACATATTGGACATAATCGCATACCCACTCTTTTTTCAAAATATTACCCTAAGTGGTTCCACAGCACTCACTCCTCAGCCTCTCGAGGAGTAGCTATAGGACTCGGAGCTAATGTACCTTTTCAGAGCGCAGTACATAGACCCAGAAGGGAGATATATATTTTTTAAAAGGAACACTCTTTGGCAGAAAAGTGACTCTGGCTAATGTTTACTCCCCCAACTCTAAACAGATTCCCTGGTTAGTAAATATGCTGTCCTCTTTACACTCTTTTAGAGAGGGGATACTTCTCTTAGGTGGAGATTTTAACATAGTTCTAGACCACCCCATGGACTCCACTTCCACCGTCCCCAAATACTCCACCAAACTTCATAAATTTAGAAATGCATTATCTGCTCACCAAATCTCGGCTGTCTGGAGACTGTTACACCCAAGGGTTAAGGACTATACATTTTACTCAGCAGTCCACAGGACCTATCAGCACCTGGACTATTTATTTATTTCTAACCTCGTATTGGAAAAAGTGAAATCCTTCAATATTGGTCAAATCACAATCTCCGATCATGCTCCTGTCTCTTTAGTGTTTCAGTTAAAGGGCATCCCTCAGAGATCCTGGACCTGGAGGCTAAACGAAACCCTCTTGGAAAATTAGCAAGACCCTGGGATCTTGGGTGCGCAAACAAAGAACTGCTAAAATAGACTCTATCATTACTCAAATATCAGCCTTAGAAAACATTAACAAAACCTCCCCTTCCGACAATACCTATACAGATATTGTCAAATTATGACCCAATATTAGATCAGCCAAAACCCTTAGAGCAATTAAGTTTAAACTTTACCTAAATGGAGATAGAGGTTCAAAAGGCCAGAGAGAAAAAGCTTTTATCTCCAACATTAAATCTAAACAGGGACATAACCTCACTAATACCTCCTCCATAGCTGAGGAATTTGCCAACTTACTCACTGTATAACCTACAGACTGATGACCCCGCACTTCTCCAGCAAAAAATAAACTCTTTCCTGTCTGCTGTTCAAGTCCCCAAACTAACTGACACAGACAAGGTTCATATACTTTCACCAATCACAGAGAAGGAAGTATTGGACACCATTTCTAGTGTCCCTGCAGGAAAATGCCCAGGACCGGACGGATTACCTATCAGTTACTACAGGAAATTTAAGAATATCCTCATGCCTCACTTTTTAGACTTTTATGTAATTCCCTGCTAAACGGTAGCTCATTCCCCCCACAATCATTGATGGCCCATATAACTGTCCCAAAAGAAGGTAAGGACCATACTAAATGTAGCAGTTATAGACCTATTTCTCTACTCCATGTAGATCTCAAGCTCTGGGCCAAATTATTAGATTCCTTATTGCTAAAATACTCCCCCAATTAATTGGGAACAAGTGGGATTTGTGAAAGGGAGAGAGGGGAAACACAATGTTAGCAGAGTTATTCATGCCATCTACTATGCAAGAAAACATAAGATACCACTGACTCTTTTAAGCACTGATGCCGAAAAAGCTTTTGACAGTCAACTAGGCTTTTATGGAGAGTGCCTTACGTCACTTTGGCTTTCGTCCCATGTTCATCTCCGCTATATTCTCACTGTATAGACAACCATCTGCCAGGGTTCTGGTCAATGGATCCTTCTCTCCCTCGTTCCACATTACAAATGGAACGAGTCAGGGCTGCCCTCTCTCCCCGATGCTCTTTATTGTGTCACTGGAGCTTCTCTTGGGCAAGATCAGATCCTATGAGGCAATTAAGGGCCTGTGAGTGGGGAACAGGGTCCACTTGTTGGCAGCCTTTGCAGATGACCTGCTTCTATTTGTAACAAATGCCAAGGAAGCAATACCAGAGATAATGAAGCTATTTGAAGATTATGGAGAAATCTCCAACTTCAAGGTTAATTATAATAAGTCTGAAATACTAAATGTTACTGCTCCTGAAAAACACATGGCAGAGATTAAACTCTCCTCCTCCTTTCAATGACCAAAATAAGCTATCAAACATCTGGGTATCCTGATACCAGCAGATCCCACACAGCTTTTTAGACTAAACTACTCCCCTCTCTTTACCAAAATTAAGACCTTCTTGAATGCAGTCAAACTTCTATACTTGTCTTGGTTGGGAAAGAAAAACCTTTTAACTACATACGTACTACCTCAGATTTTATACACATTAAGGTGCCTACCCATTTCACTTTCTAATAGATACTTCTCAGACTTCTGCGGTTTATTCAATACCTTTTTATGGTCTAATAAAAAACCCCGCTTGGCTTACTCATTACTCATTAGAAAGACTAATAAAGGGGGCCTTTTCCTTCCTGACCTCCAGACATATCTACATGCCATACAACTAGAGAGATGCATAGATCTGGCCAGATCCAACAATGATAAACTATATGTGGTTATTGAAAAGGCCCTAATGGGAGAGGAGGCTTTGCATTACCTGTGGGTTAAACCACCTATAACAAAGAAGAAGTCTCTGGTTAGTGACCTTACCGGCAGCATGATTCTTTACTGTGGAAAAACCAGGGCACTGCAGATGTCTTCTAGCAAACTCTCCTCAATGGCCCCTCTTTCCACTCTTCCCTCCTTTCTAAACCACAAAATCTGGTCGACCCTCTCGAAATGTAAAGTCTATGATTTAATACAAGCACCAGACCTCCCAACATTCATGTCTTCTAACATTTCACATTTACCGAAACCAATACTCTCACAGTTAGCTGTGATGGATGTAGAAATCACATGTAAACGTTACAAAAACCCTATTACTCAACCGCACCCAGATCCGACCTAGTTAGAAAATTATGTTCTCCTACCAAACTCCCCTCCTAAATCCCTCTGACTTCTTTATTCCCAATTGACGCTTGAATTATCCAATGTGAAACCCGCATATCTGTGGGCTTGGGAGAGGGAGTTGCGAATTACCATTTTAGATGCAGAGGCTAAGTTTATACTAGCTCGCTCACATGGCTTCTCCAGATGTGTGCGCCTTCAGGAGAACTCATTTAAAATACTGTCACGCTGGTACAGAGCACCTGATTTCTTGTACAGAGCACACCTTACACCTACAGGCGAATGCTGGAGATGACAAAATGGAGTGGGCTCTCTGTCCCATATCTGGTGGTACTGCTCAAAACTATCCCCTCTTTGGAAGGAGGTGGAAACCACCATCAATAAAATCTGTAAATCCAGCATTAGCCTTACCCCCCACCCTCATCTTATTATGGTTGCCAGAGTGACTTTACACCCAAAACCAATAATCTGATCACATACATCTAATCACAGCAGCTAAATATATCATCCCTGCCAGGTGGAGGGATACTGAACCCCCCCCCCCCCCCCCACCGTCAGGGAATGGATTAACAAAATCCACCAAATATGTCTCATGGAGGAAATGGTGGGATGGGACAGAGGGCAAATATCTATTTTCTTAAAGACCTGGCAACCTTGGCTAGATTACCATAAGACCTCCATAGCAATTTAAGACCTATTTTGCAACCTACCTGGTATGGTGCCACCCCTCCCTCTCTCATGAGCCTACTTCCTAGAGCCCAATTCACATAATTATAAAGCTGTTGACACTGATTGATTCATAGTCGAACCACTATCAACCATACACCGATAGACAAATACCTCCAATCCGCCCATCTCTCACATCATATGTGGAGAGAGTATTCACTACACACTTTAAAAATGAGATACAAACATACCACTGTCCACATTGGAATACCTTGATGTGCACTACATGACTCCTGCACCTGGCTCGTGCTTACTTTACGTTTATTTCTTTTATATTTGTGTTTATTCTTGTTCACTGTTATGTAACACTAGATATTCTCGATTTAACACTGTCCTATATAAATCACCTACCTGTAACTTGTGAAAGTGAATACTAGATATATTATGTAAATGCTACATTCACCTAAAATGAAGTAAGGTGGACTTTAGTCAAGGAAATGTTAACATCCGATATTTCACCATTTAAATGTAGCTGTTACGTTTGGTATGTGAATGAAAAACTTTCTAAATAAAGAATTTACAAAAAAAAAAAAAAAGACTAGACAGGTGGAATTGAGATTTGAGAAAGTTTTGGCAGAATATGATTATAGTGGTAAATAAAATTAAAGCTGTGAAAAAGACTATTTTTTTTTTATTATGGATGCTCTGCTTGGGGAAAATCACAGAAATAAGATAATAATGCACTTAGTAAAGTAGATGCAAGCATTATATATGGACAAAGTCCTCACTCTATGATAATATCTGAGACACTTAGCCAATATATTTTGATCAAAACACATCTGAGCCCACCTACCAAGCGCCAAGGTGGTCTCAGGTCAGGTGGGTCCTATGCTAAACCTACCTAAGCCATTGTGCTTCTATGTTCAGGAGCGCAGACGCCGCACATATGGTGTGCTGCTCCTAGTCACCTCCATGTGCATCAAGCAACTAATAGGAGGAGTAAGCACACCCATATGTACCACCTAATCAAGGCGCTCTATTGGATAGGAAGGGCAAAAGTGCAGAGGAATGTTACTCCCAAGATTAAATAGGTGCGCATTCACACTTGAAGGTGCCATTCCCTCAAGCAAATACTACATAGAAAAAAAAATCACGTCTGCGCTCCTGATTTTTTTTTCTCTATGTAGTATTTGCTTGAGGGAGTGGCACCTTCAAGTGTGAATGCGCACCTATTTCATCTTGGGAGTAGCATTCCTCTGCACTTTTGCCCTTCCTATCCAATAGAGCGCCTTGATTAGGTGGTACATATGGGTGTGCTTACTCCTCCTATTAGTTGCTTGATGCACATGGAGGTGACTAGGAGACCATATGTGCGGCGTCTGCGCTCCTGAACATAGAAGCCCAATGGCTTAGGTAGGTTTAGCGTAGGACCCGCCTGACCTGAGACCACCTTGGCGCTTGGTATGCGGGCTCAGATGTGTTTTGATTAAAATATATTGGCTAAGTGTCTCAGATATTATCATATCAGAGTGAGGACTTTGTCCATATTTTAATGCTTGCATCGACTTTACTAAGTGCATTATTATCTTATTTCTGTGATTTTCTTAAATAATATGGCCAGTGACATCCGCAGATTTGTATATCATACCGTGCAGGATGTTTTTATCTTAGTTTTTTCTGTGATTTTTTTATGCTTTGGTTGGGCTTTATGGGTTGTCAAGGAATATTGGAGATTTTAAAGAGGTTGTCCAAGAGTTTATTATTGATTGCCTATCCTCAGGACAGCAATGGAACAGCCAATAGACAAGTGTGTGGGGTGTCGGACCCCTGCTGATCAGATTTGAATGGCCTATCCTGAGGACAGGCCATCATTACTGAAAGTGGCTGTGTCACTTCAGCAAGTGGCATTTATCATGTACAGAAAGTTAATACAAGCCACTTACTAATGTATTGTTATTGTCCATATTGCTTCCTTTGCTGGCTGGATTCATTTTAGATGTGAGAGGGGAATTGATAATATGAGAGATGAGGAGTAAAGGATGAGGGAGAAAGACAGACAGGTTTTTATGTGTGAAAAAAAAGTAGTATCAAATTTAATATAGCCTTTATTTTGGCAGTGTATATTAAAGTGGAGTATATGTTAGCAGAGCAAGAGATGGATAAATAATTCCATGTCTTATTTCAACCCCTTATTTTAAAGCAATAAGCTTTGAGGTGAATCTGGGAGCCATGTTATAATTTGCATTGTGCCTATTCCTTTTTAATTACATGAGATTTTCCTCCTACAACTGCAGCAGTTGTCAAAACTCTCATGAAATTAACAGTTTTAGCTATCCACTTACAGATACTGTACTAATTAAGTTAACATTTTACCTGATTTTGTTCTTTTTGTTGCAACACGTTTATTGACTTTGTACAAGAATTGAACTTGCACATACAGTAGCCCTATATAGGGATTAAAAAAAGGGTTTGGCAGTGTTGAGCTACAAAAATTGCTTTTTGAGGTTCACTGTGTTTGGTGAACAAACCGTGAACATAATGTTATTATGCTTGTTGATATGATTACTAAATTTATATAACTTTTTTTGTTTTATTGTTTTTACACCACAAAATCACCTAAACAAAATAATACGTTTTTGTGTTGCAACAACTCCCTTATTTTTTTTTTTTCTCAGACGTTTCATAGATTTTCCCTATACCGGTAATTCCTAATATTTCTTAACCGCCTCCGGACCGCCTAACGCAGGATTGCGTTCCGGAGGCGGTCGATTCATTCCTCCTTGGCGCGTCATCTCGCGAGACGCGAGATTTCCTGTGAACGCGCGCACACAGGAGCGCGCGTTCACAGGAACGGCAGGTAAACGAGCTGATCTACAGCCTGCCAGCGGTGATAGTTCGCTGGCAGGCTGTAGATGGGATTTTTTTAACCCCTGAAAGGTATATTAGACGCTGTTTTGTTAACAGCGTCTAATATACCTGCTACCTGGTCCTCTGGTGGTCCCTTTTGCTTGGATCGACCACCAGAGGACACAGGCAGCTCTGTAAAGTAGCACCAAACACCACTACACTACACCCCCCCCCCTTCCTGTCACTTATTAACCCCTTATTAACCCCTGATCACCCCATATAGACTCCCTGATCACCCCCCTGTCATTGATCACCCCCCTGTAAGGCTCCATTCAGACGTCCGTATGTGTTTTGCGGATCCGCAAAACACATACGGACGTCTGAATGGAGCCTTAAAAGGGGGGTGATCACCCCATATAGACTCCCTGATCACCCCCGTCATTGATCACCCCCCTGTAAGGCTCCATTCATACGTCCGTATGTGTTTTGCGGATCCGTGGATCACGGGGCAGCGGCCTCCTTGCTTCAAGGCACGATAAGCCCGCCCGTACCTCTCCTCTCTACATTGTGATGGACATCTTGCCGTGATGCCGGGTCCGCGCTCTTCTCGCACATGCGCCGTGCGCTGCCTGTTACAGCGCAATCCCGGCTCCCTCACTCACCGCCTTCATTTTGCAGACTGCGCATGCGCCGTTCAGTTCCATCGCTCTCCCGCCCGGCCGTCGCTTCTCGTCTTTAGCGTGACCGTGATCACTGGCTTGCGTTCTCCAGCGCCTGAAGCCAGTGATCATGCTCACACTAAAGACTACGAGAAGCGATGACCGGGCGCGATGGAACTGAACTGCGCATGCGCAGTCTGCAAAATGAAGGCGGTGAGTGAGGGAGCCGGGATTGCGCTGTAATAGGCCGCTGCCCCCTTGATTTCAAGCCTGACTTGGAGAAGGAGCCGACAGACATTAAAACTGAGATTTTAACAAATATAAGGAGACAGAATAAGGAAAGAAAATCATGATTAGCAACAAACTGGGATACTTTAAGGTACTGTGGTTGGTTTAATATGTGTTTTCCAGGTGACAGGTTCCCTTTAAAAATAAGACAATAGGACTTCCGGTTCCGGCGCCGACATGTGAAGAAGTGTGGCGTGCTAGCTCCGCGGCAGTACAACACTACTCTGAACATATTGCCTGTGCTACATAGAGACCTAGTTGTCGGAGACTCATAGTAAGTTCTGCCTCAGTGCATGGACCGATTTTATCCTCAGCATGGGCAAGAAAACAAGAGGCAAAGCAACCTCCCCAGCGCAATGTGACGAGCCGGCCCCTCTCATCATGGTGCCCAGCTCAGAAGAGACGGAGACTGTGATAATACCTATACACGCTCTTGACTCGCCAGGGGAGAAAAGTACTGATACACGATCGTACAAGATTGACTATAAAGAGTTGGCAGTAGAAGTGGCTTCACATCTAGCCCTAGACCTGCGGGAAACTCTAGCTGCCTCGGTCGCGAATGTAATGCAGCAGTTGCAAGAAGAAGTGCAGCACCATGGCATACGGCTGACAGAGGCAGAAAGCCGGATACAAGTGATCGAAGACACTACTGAATCGATCCTGCATAAGCTCCAGACAACCCAAGCTGAAAACAAGCGATTGTGGGAAAAGCTGGAAGACCTAGAAAATAGGTCAAGGCGCAACAACCTAAGAGTGGTGGGCCTACAAGAATCCATACCACAAGGAGACCTGCGATCCATTTGCGAATCAGAGCTACCACGTGCTCTGGGGTTATCACATCACTGTAAAGTGGAACGCGCGCACAGAGTGGGAACAGCTTTATCTCCCAAATAACGTCAGTCGAATAAATCGAGACATGTAATTGTGCGTTATTTGGACTACACGGACAAAGAGTCTGTTTTTAAAGAACCCGTTATACTTAGAGGTATGAGGATCCTTATCTTTGGAGATTACTCCGCAGAAGTTACAAAAAATGCAAAGCCTTTTCCCCGATGTGTACCCAACTTCATCACAACAACATCAGATTCACATTACTCTATCCAGCAACTTTGAAAGTATTCAGATCTGATGGATCCAGCTCGACTTTTACATCACCTGAAGAGGCAGCTATCGAGATGGAAGGGATCTTCGACTCCAGAGTAAGGAATCAACGCGATTAAAACAAGAAAGCATCAGAAAGTTATTTTCCGGACTTCCGTACGGGTGACCGCGTTGCTAAGAACCCAGCAGATGACAGGGAACAGATGGGAAGATATGTCGGGGTTCGCTGAAGAATTCGCCGCTTGTTAATCTAAAAAAAATTTTTTCCAGTATACGAGGACATGATCAAGAGCTGTTAGCGGTGAATATATAATTATGTTTTATAGCTTCATTGGAAAACTGGGGGGAGGAGATCTAATTAGGGAATCGGCCTAGTTTAATTTTGTGGTTTCCATAATCACTTGTCCATTCTGGTTATTAGAAGTCATAAGGGGTAAGGTAAAGTAATATGAATATATCAAGATGTTTTGCCTTGCAATTTTCTCCTAATGCCGGGAAGTAATACACAAGTATTGTTGGACTTGATCTCACATGAGGAAAAAAGTGAGGTCAGTAAGAGCTGTGAGGAGGCCTCTGATATACTATAAGGCGTTCCTTGCTCTTTCTATGTTAGAGTTTAAGGTTGTGAGTTCTTTCAGTTTAGGGGTTAAAAGGGAGGGTTACAAAGAAGGGTGGGACAATGTTAAATGTCTGCTTTTGACCATTTCAGTGATGTTATTCAACTTGGCACTACTACGAAACTTGTCTCATGAAAAGGGTTGCTCTCCCCACAAAAGCTTAATAAGATTTTGAGGCACCTAAAACACCTCAGAGCCGATATAGCTGTGCTACAAGAAACCCATTTATTATTAGATGACTTCCATAGGATGGAGAAATCATGGGTGGGGAAGGTAGTGAGATCGCCAGCAGTCAAACACAAAGCGGGGGTACTCATACTTTTACACAAAAATCTAGCGTATGATATTCTAGGATCAGAGATGGATGATAACGGAAGGTGGTTCTCTCTACACCTGAATACAGATGCTGTGAGATCAGCCTCTACAATATATATGGACCCAATGGGATAACAAACAGTTCTATACTGACCTCACAGTCAGACTTAACAAAGACCTAATACCAGTGAAGATAGTAGGTGGTGACCTGAACACGGTTGTCAATACTGCGGAAGACAGAAAGAGAACTGATGTACACTCAGGTCTAACACATGCTCATGACAAGGTTCTGGAGCCTTTTCTCCATGACACTGCCCTGACAGATATTTGGAGGCTTATGAGCCCTGATGAAAAAGTTTACTTTTTACTCTCCGTCACATGGTTCTTGGTCTAGAATAGATTACCTCTTGATAGCGGACATCCTGAAGTCTAGAGTAGTCGACTCTCAAATCCACAATATGATATCTGACCACAGCCCCATTTCCATCTCCCTCCTAAATGTAATACCGAAAGGTCAGAGTATTGTCTGGCGGTTCCCTTCACATCTATACTCTGATGACAATTTCAGGGACATCCTTCGAGGATGGTACCTAGAATTCAAAGGGGATAATAGCTCAAGTATACAGTAGTGGCCAAAAGTTTTGAGAATGACACAAATATTAGTTTTCACAAAGTTTGCTGCTAAACTGCTTTTAGATCTTTGTTTCAGTTGTTTCTGTGATGTAGTGAAATATAATTACACGCACTTCATACGTTTCAAAGGCTTGTATCGACAATTACATGACATTTATGCAAAGAGTCAGTATTTGCAGTGTTGGCCCTTCTTTTTCAGGACCTCTGCAATTCGACTGGGCATGCTCTCAATCAACTTCTGGGCCAATTCCTGACTGATAGCAACCCATTCTTTCATAATCACTTCTTGGAGTTTGTCAGAATTAGTGGGTTTTTGTTTGTACACCCGCCTCTTGAGGATTGACCACAAGTTCTCAATGGGATTAAGATCTGGGGAGTTTCCAGGCCATGGACCCAAAATGTCAACGTTTTGGTCCCCGAGCCACTTAGTTATCACTTTTGCCTTATGGCACGGTGCTCCATCGTGCTGGAAAATGCATTGTTCTTCACCAAACTGTTGTTGGATTGTTGGAAGAAGTTGCTGTTAGAGGGTGTTTTGGTACCATTCTTTATTCATGTCTGTGTTTTTGTGCAAAATTGTGAGTGAGCCCACTCCCTTGGATGAGAAGCAACCCCACACATGAATGGTCTCAGGATGCTTTACTGTTGGCATGACACAGGACTGATGGTAGCGCTCACCTTTTCTTCTCCGGACAAGCCTTTTTCCAGATGCCCCAAACAATCGGAAAGAGGCTTTATCGGAGAATATGACTTTGCCCCAGTCCTCAGCAGTCCATTCACCATACTTTCTGCAAAAGATCAATCTGTCCTTGATGTTTTTTTTGGAGAGAAGTGGCTTCTTTGCTGGCCTTCTTGACACCAGGCCATCTTCCAAAAGTCTTCGACTCACTGTGCGTGCAGATGCGCTCACACCTGCCTGCTGCCATTCCTGAGCAAGCTCTGCACTGGTGGCACTCCGATCCTGCAGCTGAATCCTCTTTAGGAGATGATCCTGGCGCTTGCTGGACTTTCTTGGACGCCCTGAAGCCTTCTTAACAAGAATTGAACCTCTTTCCTTGAAGTTCTTGATGATCCTATAAATTGTTGGTTGAGGTGCAATCTTAGTAGCCACAATATCCTTGCCTGTGAAACCATTTTTATGCAACGCAATGATGGCTGCACGCCTTTCTTTGCAGGTCACCATGGTTAACAATGGAAGAACAATGATTTCAAGCATCACCCTCCTTTTTAACATGTCAAGTCTGCCATTTTAACCCAATAAGCCTGACCTAATGATCTCCAGCCTTGTGCTCGTCAACATTCTCACCTGAGTTAACAAGACGATTACTAATGAATCCCTTCAATCAGGGAACCTTCCGGCTTCTATGAAAGAGGCTATTGTAGTGGTCCTGCCCAAACCTGGTAAGGATCCCAGATCCCCTGACTCGTACAGACCAATTTCATTGTTAACTTCTGATATTAAGATTCTGGCGAAAGTGTTAGCGAATCGTCTACAGTCTGTCATTTCCACTATTATTCATAGTGATCAGGCGGGTTTCATGCCGGACAAATCTACTTCAGTGAATCTTAGACACCTTTTTCTTAATACTCAGAGAAGAGTTGAGTCTGTCGGAGGGCGAGCCATCCTCTCATTGGACGCGGCTAAAGCCTTTGATAGTGTTGAATGGAGCTATCTTTGGGAGGTGTTGCGAGTCATGGGGTTTGGGAAGACCTTTATCTCTTGGGTTTGACTGTTATACAATGGCCCACGGCTAGGATACGGGCGAATGGGGGAACATCGGATTCATTCAGTTTGGGTAGAGGGACCCGTCAGGGGTGCCCATTGTCCCCCCTTCTGTTTGCTATTGCAATTGAGCCGCTTGCCTGCGTATTGCGCTCATCTGACAAGATTGTGGGGTTTCCCTGTGGGACTTGGGAGGAGAGGGTGTCCCTTTACGCTGATGACATGTTAATCTATTTGGGCAATGTGGAACAGTCTTTAGGTCCTGTCATGACACTTTTATACGGGAGTTTGGTGATCGGTCTGGTTTCCGTATCAACTGGGACAAATCCACTCTCCTACCGCTGGATGAATCTGCTATAACTCTTATCCCAAAATCTTGTCCATTGCAAATTGCGCATCAGGTCAAATATCTGGGGATAATGGTTACAGCAAATCCTAACAGTTATATTAAACTGAATGTAGAGCCGCTCTTAATCGCAATGCTGGATAAAATTAAGGCGTGGTGCAAGTTGCCGCTATCTGAAATTGGGAGGAGTAACCTTCTTAAAATGATTCTCATGCCCAAACTCATGTATATACTGCATAATATCCCGGTATGGATTCCTCGCAGAATATTTATAAAAATTGATAGGTTGTTTAGGGATTTGATTTGGAGCCATTAAAAAGTGCGGATTAGACTGGACACTCTGCAGAGAGGAAAAGAGGAGGGAGGGCTATCTGTACCGAATGCATGACTGTATTACATCTCGGCCCAGCTGCAACAGTTGAGGGGATGGGGGAGGACTCCTGGAGACGTTGCCTCAGCCAGATTGGTGGCACACATTATTGGGCACAGTTCTCCGGTGGCTCTATTGGAAAACAGCGGAATTGTTAGTAAGCTGTCGGGGCACCCTACACTTTTTATGATGCACAAGGTTTGGCAAAAAAGCCGGGCGCTGTTATCAGTAAAGGGGTTTACGCAGTTTTCCCCTATTTGGAGAAATCCGCACCTTCCTGAACTATTCCAGTTAGATGGCTTTTCACCCTGGGAGCGTAAAGGAGTGAGATATTTATGTCAACTTCAGAGTGCCGATGTTTTTAAGTCCTTTGAACAGTTGAGAAATGAATTTGGTCTCCCGTACACGGCCTTCTATCAATTTTTACAACTTCGTCATGCCTTTCAGACACCGGCTAAATCCGTGTCGTTGAAATGCACTATGGTCCCGTTGTTTCAGCAACTTCTCACAAACAGCTCCTCGAGCGGTCTGATATCATCTACCTACAGGAACTTGTATGTTAAATCACTGAAACAAGAGGGTTTAGCAGTCAAATCTAAATGGGAAAGGGAGGTCGGGCCGATCTAAGAAGAGCAGTGGAAATCGCTTTTGGCGCTCACTCCACAACTGTCAGTTTGCGAGGGGCAGCGTATGTCCCAGCTGTTTTTAATACACCGGGTGTATAGGACACCAGAGTTTTTATGCCGGATAGGTGTTCGGGAAGATGCGGATTGTCCTAGATGTGGCAGAGGCCCTGCATCCTTGTTACACATGTTCTGGGATTGTGCGGAGCTCTGGAACTTTTGGTCCGCGGTTTTGGCCCTAATAAAAGACTCATATAATATTGCGGTTCCGCCTGGTCCAAGAGCTTTTGTGGTCGGGATATTAGACATAAAAAATCGTCATTATCGTTTGGGAGTACAGAGTCTGCTATTTCAAGCTAGGAAACTAATAGCTAGATTTTGGCTTAGACCTCAATCTCCAACTAGGGGAGAATTCCTCAATAGAATGTCAGATATATTACGCTTAGAGAAAAGTGTGTATGTTAAAAGAAACTGTGCTGGGAAGTTTGACAAAATATGGGATAACTGGGAGAAATACAGGGTACAGTGTCCGGTTTAGCTTCTCCTCGTAGTCGGACTATGGGGTAGGTAGAGGCACAGTTCTTGTTTATGTGTGCTTTCTATCTCCTCTATCCTATTTTGCTCTGGATGTATGCTGTATGAAGGTGTGTAGTACTACGCAGGTCGGGTGTGAAGAGGTCTGCTACACAGACAGGAGGAGCACACCAATGGATATGCCTTTTGACATGTTAATAAAATGACCAATTTTGGAGTTCGGATCCGCTCCATCGCTCGGGTAGGGAGAGGGTGGGGGGAACTGGGCTTTAGTTGGGTAGGGAAGGTTGGTTTCCTGTTTATAAATTATTGGATGGGAAATGCGGTTCTGTACCAGGTATACTTTGTAGCTAGACTACGTGATTTTATATACTTCTTGTACCATGGTTGATGTTACTTGGGATACTCATGAAAGTAACTATTTGTCCGATCGTGTAATGCTGTGGTATTTTTGTCATCAACTGTTGCATGTATGCTGTACAGACTATTTTGCTTTGTATTTTTGTGATTTTCGAAAAAATCAAATAAAAATTATCTGATTTAAACAAGACTATTACTGAAATTATCTCAGCAGGTCCTTTAATGACAGCAATGAAATGCAGTGGAAAAGTTTTTTTGGGATTAAGTTAATTTTCATGGCAAAGAAGGACTATGCAATTCATCTGATCACTCTTCATAACATTCTGGAGTATATGCAAATTGCTATTATAAAAACTTAAGCAGCAACTTTTCCAATATTTATGTAATTCTCAAAACTTTTGGCCACGACTGTAGATAATCCATCCCTGTACTGGGATACGGCCAAAGCGGTACTTAGAGGCAGGATCATGGCCTATGTGGGGGGTCTGAAAAGAAAAGTAACTCAGAAGTTACAGGAACTAAGCCTTTCTCTAAGGAAAGCGTACACAACGCATTTAAATTTACTAACTGAACAGACAAAAAAAATATGGGAAGAGGCGAAACGGGAATATGAATTGTGGTACGAACGGAAGACGCGGTTAGATATATCTAGTTTAGAAGCTAAACTCTTTAGAGGGGGTAATAAGTCAGGTAAACTATTGGTCAATCTAATAAAAAAAAACTCCAGACGACAACACCACATTTTGAAAATAGTTGATTCTAATGGAACAGTACACACCAAACCAGATAAAATTGTAACTATTCTAGGTGATTATTATAAGACACTATATAAAAACCCTGGGCCCCCGACATCCTTGTCGCGTTGTGTATCCCTACCAATGCCCACTGAGAACCAATTGATTTGTAAATTGATTGATATGTCATTGTTAAAAAAAAGAAGAAAATGGAATCTTGTACCATCCTTACTCTTATCTTGTCAACTTTTGTAATATATTACAATGTGCTGGTGCAATGAATACAAATTATAAAAAAAAAAAAAAAAGACAATATGTGCCTCCTGTGTTAAAGGAGGGGATATTAGTGAAAAAAAGGATTAGAGAATGAAGAGAAAAAAAGCTAAAAAAAAAACCCACATTTCCATAGCTTATTGGATTTCCCTTTATCAATTCATCAGTTCATATGTTTCTTACCACTGTACTACCAAATGCCTAATATCTGAGGCTACTGACTCACATAGGTGTCTGTCTAGAGAAGGGAGCCTATTGTTTGGGAGATATATTAAAACATAGCCTTTATTAATCAATGTTAAAACAAAATGAAAGCCCCATTCAAATTAAACATGAAAATTAAGATAGATGTTCAGCTATCAAACACCAATAGGGTAGGTAAGTGGGTGCACTCATATAGTTAGAGAGAGACCAAGAGTAAAGTCCGCCCCACAAACGGTTCTGGGCTACCCTGTATATCCATATGCACTAGCTGGTCAGGTAATGTGCTAGCCCCCTAAGCCGGATACAGTGGAGCACTCGCCCTGAAAAGGACGACACCTGTCTGGAGCTGGAACCTATCCTTATACTGGCTAATTTATAACCTATGCTGTGCAGTAGTCCCTACACGTTTCGGTGGTACATAGATATCAGCTCATCAGGGAGTGCTTTAGCAGCATAACGGCAAGGTATGAGTGCAAAAAGGCAGTGGCTTATTGGAAAGAAGTGTTTATAGGACTTGTTTGGCCACAATTTTTGAGATTAACTGAGGAACCTCTCTCTATAGATTGCTTCATGGGCACATTCCCTCCAATACTGATATCTCAGAGTGTGGTGCCATCCTCACTGAGCAACAGTGCCAGCTAAGGCTCTCTTTACATATACCCGGCGAACTGGCTTCATTCCCCTTTGGCATGGTGCAGAAAACGTTGAAGGGAATTGAAGTTAGAACTGATCCCATACTTTTCTATGTGATAGTTCACATACATCCAGTGCTTCACTTATGACACTGGATGTCAGATAGCGCCGGACAGAAAAATGCTGCATGCTATGTTTTTCTATCCAGCGCGATCAGTCTGTGGAAGCCGGACCAGTGCACTGGAGTGCGGTACACATCTGTATTAGTTGTGTCCGGCTCCCGGCCTAAATAAATTAGCTGAATAAAAAAAAAAATCCCATCATGACTATTACAGCATAAGGACTCATGCACACGGCCATTGCCCCGCCGTGGCCGCATTGCGGATCTTCTATCTTCATTCAGCAGGACATGTTCTGACGTCATCAAAGGTCCTTTTGCAGGTCCCGAAAGAAGAAAAAAGAAGACGCAAACAAGTGGATGAGGTGAGTTAATATTTATTTATTTTTTAACCCCTCAAGGCACATTTTAGTAAGCATTCTGTGTTAAGAATGCTATTATTTTCCTTTATAACCATGTTATAAGGGAAAATAATAAAATTAATAGAACACCTAACCCAAACGGAACTTCTGTGAAGAAGTCCGGGTACCACATTCAGTTGTTTTTTCACGTGCGTGCAAAATACATTGCACTCGCGCGGAGAAAAAAAACTAAACATCGGAACGCAATCGCAGTCAAAACTGATTGCAATTGCATGCCTATTCGCGCGGTCTTCCAGCAATGCACACGTGACGCATCTGGAGCAAAACCGGGATGCCTGTGTGAAAGCGGCTTAAGGGTACTTTCACACTAGCGTTATTCTTTTACGGTATTGAGTTCAGTCCTAGGGGCTCAATACCGGAAAAAAATGATCAGTTTTAGGCCTCATGCACACGAACGTATTTTTTTTCTGCGTCCGTTCTGTTTTTTTTTGCGGATAGGATGCGGACCCATTCATTTCAATGGGTCCGCAAAAAATGCAGACAGCACACAGTGTGCTGTCCGCATCCGTATGTCCATTCCGTAGCCCCGCAAAAAAAATAGAACATCTCCTATTCTTGTCCGTTTTAGGCATTGTTACAATGGATCCGCAAAAAAAAACACGTATATTATCCTTTTTTTTTTTTTAGGACCGCAAAACACGTCCGGTCGTGTGCATGTAGCCTTATCCTAATGCATTCTGAATGGAGAGCATTCCGTTCAGTATGCATCAGTTCAGTCCCTCTTACAGCATGCTGTATTTTTCTCTCCGGTCACAAATCCTGAACACTTGCCGGAATGCCGGATCCGGCATTAATTTCCATTGAAATGTATTAGTGCCGGATCCGACATTAAAATTGCCGCATTGACTGATCCGATCTTCCGGTCCGCGCATGTGCAGACCTTTAAATCTGTGAAAAAAATAACTAGATCCGTTTTTCCGGATGACACCGGAGAGACTAATCCGGCATGTCAATGCATTTGTCAGACGGATCCGCATTTGCGTCCTGATTGCCGGATCCGGCGGGCAGCGACGGAACTGCCTGCCGGAATCCTTTGCCGCAAGTGTGAAAGTTCCCTTATCCACACATACGATGCTGTGTTATTTGGAAAGTCAGAGTGTTGGTCACATGACATAGCTGAGGATCAGAAGGGAGGTTATAACTCACAAATACAGTCACTGGTAAGAATATTAACTTCACTACAGTTTACATCATGTAGCTTTCTAACAGGTCACAAAAATTGTTGTTTTTTTGTAGGAGTCTTCCTTTAAATCCCCCGCCCTTCAGGAGGACTTGTTGAGGGAACCATATGTACCTGCTTCCTGATGCTCGGTTCTGATAGCATTATGTCATTGTTATCCAATACATTCCAGACCTCTAAGGCTTACATAGCATCATAAATCAATATAATGCTATGCGACCCCGGCAGTGATGGAAGTTCAGGACGGGAGCTGCACTGCGAGTCTGGAGTGTGACACCCGCTCGTCTGAAAGGGGCCATATGTATGACTTTAAACAGGTAGTGAGTACATATACTATATACTGCAAGTAGCAAGTTTTCACTTTGTGTTATATTTCTTGGCTGTTCCTTTGCACACCTCGGAAACATACCCCTCCCTGAATTGAATTTTCCACAAATAGCCTGCAAAGCATCTGCTGTACTGTATAGTCACTTCAGCTGCTTTAGACTAAAATAGAAAAAGGTTTATAAAAACATTTCAAACAAAAACAAATGTGCCACCATCCAAAATAGTACAAATAAAAGTCACAAGAAGACGTGATAACTACAGTGTAGCTAATTGTCTAGTGATACATAAAGAAGTATTACTGGCATCTACAAATGTAGTTTCTGTAGAGTGGAACACTTGATGCGGATAAATCCAGAAAATTCACCTATAGCAGAGAAAAGTCACTGAATCATAGAGACATTTTTAACTTTTTTCAATGGAAAAGAAAGTGAGATGCAATATTTTGGAAATATCCTCCATAGACAGTATTACTTCTGGACATGGGATGAATATCTTCATAATGCTAAGCACAGAGTACTACCACAAGAACAGCAAAGCTTCCCATACTACTCCTAACACATTCTTTACTGTTTGTAATTCATTTCTAAAAATGTTTGGATTGATTGTAAATGTGCTATTAAAGATTACTGCCTTTCCTCCACACGATTTTTTGCTCTGAGGTAAAGGTAACATAGCATCATAGTTAAGATTGAAGGACATTTATCCATTCTGCAATCTTTATCTAGAGGAAAGCAAAATAATGAGATTAGGCAAAAGCCAATCTTTAGGGCTCGTTTTCACGAACGTATGAAGCCTGTGACGTGGACCGCAAGTTGTGGTCCGCAATGCACAGGTACCGTCTGTGGGACAGGCGAATGGGGATCGCAGACCCATTCACTTGAATGGGTCCGCGATCCTTCCGTTCCGCAAAAAGATAGATAGAGCAAGTTCTATCTTTTTGTGGTGCAGAAGCACGGAACGGAACCTCAGAAAGCATTCCGTAGTGTTCCGTATCTCCGGATTTGCAGACCCATTGAAATGAATGGGTCCGCATCCGTGATGCGGAATGGCCACGGAAGGGTGCCCGTGTATTGCGGATCCGCAAATGCGGTCTGCAGTACAGCAACAGGCATCACACGTTCGTGTGAATGAGCCTTTAGGGAGAAAATTTGTTGCTGACTCTAAATCTGGCAATAAGAATAACTCCCTGGATCAACGACCCTTCTCCACTATAACTTGTAATATCGTTACACTTAAGGATACCATCCAGGCCCCTCTTGAATTCTTTTAGTGAATTCATCATCACAACCTCCTCTGGTGAGAGCTCTATAGGCTCACTGCTTTGGTGTAGAGGCCGTCTTTCCTCCAGACGCAGAGGATGTCCCCTCATTACAGTCACATTCCTGGGTATAAATAGATCATAGAAGAGATCTCTGTATTCACCTTTCAAATAACCCTACGAGTGTTATCTTTGTAGTCCCCCGGTATTCACCCTTTAACCCCTATACAGGGATCTGGACTTCACTGCAGGGAAGGTACCCAGCTGCTACCTCTTGAGATAGTCCTGGTGTGGTTGGCGGCTAATTCACAGGGTCAGAGACAATGGCGCAAAGCACCTCACAGGAAGCAGACTGTAAGTGTATTACAGTTTGTAATACACTTACAGCCAATGCATCACAATACAGAAGTATTGTGATGCATTGTAAAGGCGATTAGACCCCCAAAAGTTGAAGTCCCAGAGTGGGACAAAAAATAAAGTGAAAAATAGTTCAAAAATAAAGTTTTACAAAATTTTTTTTTTTCAAGTAAAACAAAAAGCGTCTTTTTCCCACAATTAGACATATTAGGTATCGCCGCGTCCGTATCGACTGGCTCTATAAAAATATCACATAACCTAACCCCTCAGGTAAACACCGTTAAAAAAATAAAATGAAAACTTTAGTTACCTTACATCACTAAAAGTGCAACACCAAGCGATCAAAAAGGCGCATGCCCCCCATAATAGCACCAATCTAACCGTCACCTCATCCCGCAAAAAATAAGCCCCTACCTAAGACAATCAAACACAAAAAAAAAAAAAACTGACTCTCAGACTATGGAGACACTAAAACATGTTTTGTTTTTTTGTTTCAAAAATGATTTTGTTGTGTTAAATGTAAAATAAATAAAAAAGTAGACATATTAGGTATCGCTGCGTCCGTAACAACCTGCTCTATAAAAATACCACATGACCTAAGTTGAACACCGTAAAAAAAAATAATAATTTAACTGTCAAAAAGCCATTGTTTTGTCACCTTACAAAATATGATACCCTACCTAAGACAATCGCCCAAAAACTGAAAAAAACGATGGCTCTCAGACTATGGAGACACTAAAACATGATTTTTTTTTTTTTAAATAATATTGTGTGAAACATAAATAAATAGTAGACATATTAGGTATTGCCACATCCGTAACGACCTGCTCTATAAAAATATCACATGACCTAACCCCTCAGATGAACACCATAAAAAAAAATAAACATTGTCAAAAAGCCATTTTTTTCAAGTCATATGCACCCCAAAATCATACCAATCAAACCGTCATCTAATACCGAAAAGAATGAGCCCCGACATAAGACTGTCGCCCAAAATGTAAAAAAACTATGGCTTTCAGAATATGGAGACACTAAAAAATAATTTTTTTCAAAAATACTTTTTTATGTAAAACTGAAACAAACAAATATTTAGTATTGTCGCGTCCGTAACAACCTGCTCTATAAAAATACAACATGATCTAACCTGTCAGATGAAAAGGTTTAACAATAAATAAAAACGGTGCCAAAACAGCAATTTTTTGTTGTTGCTTCACAAAAAGTGTAATATAGAGTAACCAAAAATCATATGTACCGGAAAATAGTACAAACAAAACTGCCACCTTTTCCCGTAGTTTCCAAAATAGGGTCTTTATTTGGAGTTTCTTACTCTAGGGGTGCATTAGGGGGTCTTCAAATGTGACATGGCAGCTTAAAATTATCCCAGCGAAATCTGCTTTCCAAAAACAATATGGCGTTCCTTTCCTTTTGCGCCCTGCTGTGTGCCCGTACAGCAGTTTACGACCACATATGGGGTGTTTCTGTAAACTACAGAATCAGGGTAATAAATATTGAGATTTGTTTGGCTGTTAACCCTTGCTTTGTTAGCGGAAAAAAATGGATTAAAATGTAAGATCTGCCAAAAAAGTGAAATTCTGAAATTTCATCTCCATTTTCCATTAATTCTTGTAGAAGGGTTAACAAAGTTTGTAAAATCAGTTTTGAATACCTTGAGGGTGTAGTTTCTAAAATGGGGTCTTTTTTTGTGGTTTCTATTATGTAAGCCTCACAAAGTGACTTCAGACCTGAACTGGTCCTTTCAAAAGTGGGTTTTGGAAATTTTCAGAAAAATTTAAAGATTTGCTTCTAAGCCTTCTAACGTCCCCAAAAATTAAAATGGCATTCCCAAAATGATCCCAACATGAAGTAGACATATGGGGAATGTAAATGAATAACTACATTACTATATTTTTGGAGTTATTACTATCTATTATAAAAGTAAAGAAATTTAAATTTGCTAATTTTTCCAAAGTTTTGGTAAATTTAGTATTTTTTTTTTATAAATAAAAATTACATTTTTTGACTTAATTTTACCACTGTCATGAAGTACAATATGTGACGAGAAAACAACCTCAGAATGGTCTGTATAAGTAAAAGTGTTTTAAAGTTATTACCACATAAAATGACACATGTCATATTTGCAAAAAATGGCCTGAGCAGTAGGGTGAAAACTGGCCCGGGGTTGAAAGGGTTAAATAGAGACTAGGAACTAAAGCTCAGATACCTTTCCCTTGCGGAAAGTGCCTTACAGCATGCTGGGGAAGAATTTAGACAAACACATGTGGCCCTTTGAGGCCGGGAGTGAGCGTGCTGGGGCCCTATAAAGGACCAGGTTAAAGCACATAGTGCAGGTTAAGGGCTTGTTCACACGAATGTTTTTTGCATTCCGTATACGGAACCATTAATTTTAATGGGTCCGCAAAAGATGTGGACAGCACTCCATGTGCTGTCCGCATCCGCTTCTCCGTTCCGTGACCCCGCAAAAATTATGAGACATGTCCTATTCTTGTCCGTTTTGCGGACAAGTATAGTAATCTCTATAATGGGCCTCCTGTTCTGTTCCGCAAATTGCGGAAGGTACACGGGCGGCATCCGTGTATTGCGGATCCGCAATTTGCGGACCACAAAACACGGCACGGTCGTGTGAACACAAAAGACCCTCCACTGTTAGCATCACCCAGCAATCTGTGTATTTCAGTACAGCTTTAAGCGTTGACAGCAAGTAGAGTTCAGCGAAGTGAGCTTCGGATGCTTAATCCAAAGTTCAAAACTTCGGAATTATACTGTACGGAGATTCATCTCCATACAGTATTAGAATGTATGGGCTCCGATGAGCCAAAGTAAGTTATTCACAAAGTTGTGCGAAACTTTGTTGAATAACTTCGGTAACTGATTATTACAGTGAAAAACCACTTCAAAACTCTGCTTTGTCTGCCTAGTGGTACCTTGGAACCAAAGCCGAGTTCGGTTCCAAGGTTTTTCACTGTAATAATCAATCAAGGAAGTTATTCAACAAAGTCGTGCGACTTTGTGAATAACGGATTTCACCTCATCGGAGGCAGCACATTCTAATGCATCTCCGTACAGCATTATGACTAATGTAGCATCCAAAGTCGCTTCGTTCATCTCCAACAGCAAGTGAACGGGGGGCAGTAGGAAAATGAAAAAATAGAGATTTGGACTCTTACCTTCAGTATTGGTCATGTATTGCAGACAATAGTCCAGAATAATGGGGACAGAGTTCCTTTAAATACGGACCCTTCATCAGACTGCACTGGGTAAGGTAGTATAGTATAACTGCACATCGTCTCTCCTGTTAGCCACAATGGCACAACAATAATGTGTTTGGCTAATAGGAGTCGCCAGGCCATAGATGCAACTACCAGGGTAGCAGGCATAGCAGCTGCTATGGGGTCCGCCAGTCTCCGAATATTATAAGATTAATAAATATATCTCCTGAGACTCAGTATATTAGAAGAGATATTGAGAAGGGATTCTATAGGATTAATAAGAATACAGCA
The DNA here is from genome assembly GCF_905171765.1 of Bufo bufo. Classification (NCBI taxonomy): domain Eukaryota; kingdom Metazoa; phylum Chordata; class Amphibia; order Anura; family Bufonidae; genus Bufo; species Bufo bufo. The sequence goes on along the minus strand of NC_053392.1, from coordinate 200,762,397 downwards.
TCATATTAAAATATAATTCAATCGCCAAATGTTTTTCCAAATACATTTTGAAAACCTCTTCTATAGATAATGTAACGATGTATCAAAATAAAAAAAATTATATACATAGGTTACAATGACCTGCATCAATGACTGTGGTCATATTATATACTAAATGTTTCTGACCAGACCATATATAGGCAGGGCCGGATTAAGAGCATCATGGGCCTGGTGCTGAGGATTTTGCTGGGCCTTTTTATGGAACTGCACTCAGTGTCTTAATTAGATATATATTTTATTGATACCATTAAAGTATTTTGTTCCTGCAACTACCCCTTCATTTGGCGTCTATCTTGGCAACATGGAGGGGGACCACGGGAGGGGGACCCTGAGGGTGGGGCACCCTCAGGGCACTATAGTGTCAGGAAAACCGCTTTGTTTTCCTGACACTATAGTGATCATTTAACATGACTATGAAGATTACTGTTTTCTAGCTGCTGTGGACTGTGGACAACAGCAGCTAGAAACAGTAATTTCCATAGAGCTGTGTTCTGATTTATGGACACAGCACTCAGCATGCTCAGCCGGTCAGATAGAAGGCTGGCTAAGCATGCTGAGAGCTGTGTCTAAATAACATAACACATTAAAGGGATTCTGTCACCAGGTGTCACCCCTGTCAGCTAAACATATGCTGATGTTCAGGGCGTCTTCACGATTCCTAATGTGGGCTTATAAATGTCATCTGTGGGCTTATTTAGCTAAAAAACAGCTTTTACTAACCTGTCAGTCAAACAAATAAGGTGCCAAAGGGGATGTTAATGAATGCAAGGTGTCGGCCGCACCCGCCGCCGTTCGTGCCCAGCGCCGCCTTTCCGGACTTCTGCGCCGCCTCCTAATCCTCTGTGCCGCCTCTCGCTCTCCCTCCCTCCCCCTCCTCCTGCTGTAAGATCTCGCACATACAGGGGTTGAGCAAAGTGCCGGCGCATGCGCACTTCGCTGTAAGAAGCCAAATGGAGAAGTCCGCACGGGCGCATCAGGCAGAGCCCTGTGCGCAAGCGCGAGATCTTACAGCAGAAGGAGGGGGGAGGGAGGGAGAGCGAGAGGCGGCACAGAGGATTAGGAGGCGGCGCAGAAGTCCGGAAAGGTGGCGCTGGGCACGAACGGCAGCGGGTGCGGCCGGCATCTTGCACCCATTAACATCCCATTGGGCACCTTATTTGTTTGACTGACAGGTTAGTAATAGCTGTTTTTTAGCTAAATAAGCCCACAGATGACATTCATAAGCCCACATTAGGAATCGTGAAGACGCCCTGAACATCAGCATATTTTTAGCTGACAGGGGTCAAACCTGGTGACAGAATCCCTTTAATGAAATTACTGTTTCTAGCTGCTGTGGACTGTGGACTGTGGACTAGCAGCTAGAAACAGTAATTTCTTTAATGTGTTATGTTATAGAGACTGAGCTCTCAGCATGCTTAGCTAGTCAGTAATTTTCATAGTGCTGTTATGATTTATGGACACAGCTCTCAGCATGCTTAGCCAGCCTTCTATCTGGCTGTGCTTCTTGTGAGTCACAGTCCACAGGCTCAGAAACAGCCAGATAGAAGGCTGGCTAAGCATGCTGAGAGCTGTGTCCATAAATCAGAACAGCACTATGATTTCCCTCCCTTCCAACTGGATGAGTTTATCTGATACCTGCCCTGCTCCAGAAGCTCCTGCTGTCTCACGGGCTGGTGTGGCTGAGCGCTGTGGGCCGTGTGCTGGTCGAAACTGCTGAGTAGGTTGTACACAGCGCAGCGTGCAGGAGGGATAACCGCGGGCGCACTGAGGTCATATCCGGCGGGCCGGCATTACAGGAACAGCACCAGCTGCTCTGACGTCCTGCCGCCGGATATCCTGTGACGTATATCCGGCGGCAGGACGTCAGAGCAGCTGGTGCTGTTCCTGTAATGCCGCGGCCCGCCGGATATGACCTCAGTGCGCCCGCGGTTATCCCTCCTGCACGCTGCGCTGTGTACAATAGTGATGGGAAGTTCGGATCTTTCAGATGAATCGGATCTTCGGTTCACTTGCTGGGTCACTGACTGCTGAGCTGACTCGCAAGTGAACCGAAGACTCTAGGTGCCGGTGCGCATGCGCAGATGCTATCCATTCGATTCACTTGCTGCTGCTGACTCAGTCGGCTCTTCAGCTCTCTAATGAGTGAGTCAGGATCAGGAAGAGTGATTGATTATAGTGATAGTGAAGGGAAGCTGAGGCTGACGCCGGACAGGAGGACTCAGGAGCCTTCACTGCGGTGTGCATTGTTGTCTGTTGTGCATTGTTACCCACAGTGACAACAGTCTGACACTGACAGTAGTACAACGAACCAAGTGAAGTGAAATGTGAATGCACAGGGAAAACTATGTGCTGAACTGATAACAGTATTACAGTAACACAGTCACTGGCTGATAATAAAATAGTCCCCTTAGTCCCCACTTAACGGAATCCATAAAGGAGATGTGAACCCACCCTTAGTTATATAGCTACTGAATGAGATGCCTTTAATATATATCTCCTGAGAAGCCAATTTGATCCTAAAGGGTTAATTCAACCTGTAATCTAAACTCTGTGTCATCTGTCACTTCTCTTATCTCTCTGCTCCTGTCAAAGGCGTACATAGAAATCACTGGGCCCCATAGCAAGAATCTAAATTGGGCCCCCATTCCCCTTTTATAGCCCCTCCCACTACCCATTCCAGGCCTCTCTCTTTGTTCCATGAACTATGTTCGCTTCTGTTTTATAATTTATGCCATCAGGGCCGGATTGGGATTACAAAACAGGCCTGGCACACAAAAGAGGTATAATAGATGTGTGCAGTGTGTACAGGTATATAGTATATACAGCAGTGTACTGATATGTGAGGAACGTGGTATAATATATGCAGTGTGTTCAGGTATATAGTATATACAGCAGTGTACTGATATATGAGGTATAAATTACAGCTCGTACCTCACATATAAATCCAATACTGTATATACAATATACCTATACACACCATCTATTATACCTCATACCTAACATATCAGTACACTGCTGTATATACAATATATCTATACACACTGCATATATTATACCTTGTACCTCACATATCAGTACACTGCAATATATATTATATATCTGTACATATTGCATCTATAATACTGTTTAATATATGCAGTGTGTGTGTGTATGTGTGTATGTATGTATATATATATATATATATATATATATATATATATATACATACATATATATATATATAAAAATGGAAAAAGGGATGGCAGCACCGTCACAGTAAAAAATGAAAAAAGGGTGCACAGGCCCAGTATGGATATAAGCCAATCCAACAAATTATAGAAGATGAAAAAAGGGCAGCACTCCAATGGATAAAAATAAAATAAACTTTATTTACCCATAAGGCTGTAGCGACGTTTCGGCTCCTACACAGGAGCCTTCCTCAAGCAGTGAGGAAGGCTCCTGTGTAGGAGCTGAAACGTCGCTACAGCCTTATGGGTAAATAAAGTTTATTTTATTTTTATCCATTGGAGTGCTGCCCTTTTTTCATCTTCTATATATATATATATATATATATATATATATATATATATATATGTGAGGTACAAGGTATAATATATGCAGTGTTTATAGAAATATGTGGTCAGTTATGCATTATAGTCACTGTGTGTGTGAAGTACATGAGGTTGTGGTCACTGTACCTGTCTGAAGTATTATATAGCATTATACAGTGAGCAATGAGTAAAAACAGGGCATGGAGGGGGGGGGGGTAAATGATGAAAAGTGGAGGACCTCCTCTTACCACTCCATTCCAGTCTGTATGGATCAATGCAGAGCTGATTGTGAACTTCTAATACTTGCTGTTAGGGGTTGAAGGACCTGTGATGATGTCATCACAGGTCCTGGCAGATGTACCTTTCAAACCTAGGAACTACACCATTTTTGGTGCAGTTCCTTTGCTAGATTCTGCAGGACCTGTGATGTTGAAGATGATGTCATCACAGGTCCTGGCAGATGCACTGTTCTAACCTGGGAACTACACTTTACACTGTGCAGTTCCCTTACAGGACCTGTGAAGACTCTCTGTACTACTCAGAGGACTCAGAGCTGCTAGTGCTTGCCTTGCCTCAGCTCTGATTGGTTGGTGGGCAGGGAGGGGAGGGGCTGGCAGAAGCAGCTTCCACTCTAGGATCATATTACGCTCCTCCCGAGTCCCTCCCTCAGGCTCCCTGCTGCCAGCGTGAGGCCAGCGTCTCTGCATTGTCTGTGTGCTGTGTATCGCTGTGTACAACAGAGGACTATTAACCCTCCTGACGGCCTTTTGGCTGGGGATGGGCCTATTTTATGGTAGGGGCCTGGAGCTGCAGCTCCATCAGCCCCTACGTTAATCCGGCCCTGTATATAGGAATTCCTAAGACTAATGTCCTCACCCCCCAGGGGCAGGGAACATGCATGCAGAGGTCATGGCGGAGTAGGGCCCAGCTCCAAATCCTGGTATGGAGCCTCCTGATTAGCTGTTACGTATCGGCATGCAGCTTGTCAATCACTGTGAGGAGGGCTCCGAGTACAGTGGACTCGTAGAGGGGCATTTATCCATGTGTTTAAGTCACTATTGTGGAGTCAAAAAGTCTCAGATTATGGCGCACCATAAATTGCGACTTTATGAGCTTCACGTCACTTTACTAAAGGGGCGGGGCTCATCATAAAGAGGTGGGGCCTATCACTGCTCCCCGCCCTCAGATTTGTTATAACTTACACAAGAAACCGGCATAAGTTATACCTGAAGTCTACGCCAACCAATCAGAGATCAGCTTTCATTTCTTAAATGGCTCTGGTAAAATGGAAGCTGTGCTCTCATTGGTTGCTATGGGCAGACTTGGCTAATAGGACCTATAACCATACCATGTCCTTACATAGGGCAGCACAGTGTAATGAAAGGACCACCTTAATGTGTATGAGCAGTTACATGACCACAATCTACTTACATACTGACTTGGAATGGACTTTGAAACTTTAAACTATCTGATCACTCAGCCCGGGACCATAAAATGAGCCGAAGTGAAGAAGTGAAGGTTCATCTCTGATTCTCTTCTGACACATCAGATCGTGATATCAGTAGGTGCCCCCACCCATGTTTCCTTGGGCATTGCACACATTAAGCCCCTCTTCTTCACACATCTGCAGTATGTTTCCTCATTTCCATACAATGACAGCAAGCAGAGATCTTGAATATAGTGGGGACCTGAAAACTAAAGTATATTGTTAGTATTTGATTTGTTTCATTATTCGTGTTTTCCATATTTCTGTTCCTTAATGCTGGGTTCACACCTGAGCGTACCAAAGGAGCGCTCTGTATGCGCGATTTTATCGGGCGTTTACAGACGCGGCTCCGGCAACAAGCAACGGCCATTGTCGCGCGTTTCCGGAAGTCTATGTACAGGAACGCGCGACCATACGCCCCAAAGAAGCTCCTGTACTTCTTGGGGCATAGGGCGTTTTGCAGCGCGTTCGTACGTGCTGTAAAACGCTCAGGTGAGAACCATGCCCATAGGGGATCATTGGTTCTTGCCTGTTGAGCTTTTACAGCGCGTAGGAACACGCTGTAAAACGCTCAGGTGTGAACCCAGCGTTAGAGGAACAGGAAAATTTAGAAAAATTGGCTCAGTTCTAGTCCTCATTAGTTTTAATGGGTTATGTTGGCATCCGTTGTGTCTGTTCTGTCACCTCCACCGACACTCTTCCGTTTATACCGTCACAGATTTAGGGCTCGTTCACACGAACGTGTGCTGCCAGTTTCCGTATTGCGGAACGTATTTGCACTGTTCCGTGGCCATTCCGCATCACGGATGAGGACCCATTTACTTCAATAGGTCTACAAATCCAGAACAGAACACTACAGATTGCTTTCTATGGTTCTGTTCCGTGCTTCCGCACCTCAAAAAGATAGAACTTGCTCTTTCTTTTTGCACAACGGAAAGCTCGCGGACCCATTCAAGTGAATAGGTCTGCGATCCCCATGCGCCTGCCCCACAGACGGTGCCCGTGCATTGCGGACCGTAATTTGAGGTCCACAGCACGGGTTTCACACGTTCGTGTGAATAAGCTCTTAGGGTACGAGCACATGGCGAAGTTGTGGGGCTCTTGTGCTGCGTTCAAGTACTGTGCGCTCGTATGGGCCAAAGTGGGCTCTAGTTAAGGGCTCGTTCACGCGAATGTGTGAAGCCCGTGCTGTGGACTGCAAATTGCGGTCCGCAATGCACGGGCACCGTCCGTGGGGCAGGCGCATGGGGATCGTGGACCCATTCACTTTTTGCGGTGCGGAAGCACGAACCGGAACCCCAGAAAGCACTCCGTAGTGTTCCATTCTTCCGTTCCGCATCTCCGGACCCCTTCAAATGAATGGGTCTGCATCCGTGATTGGGAATGGCCACGGAACGGTGCCCGTGTTTTGCAGATCCGCAAATGCGTTCCGCAGTACGGCAATGGGCAGCACACGTTCGTGTGAACGAGCCCTAATACCGCACTGTCCAGTGGGTCTGTATGGCCACGCAGTGTTCAAGCTGGGACACAGCCATTAACAATACAGACAGACTAGACAGTGCCGTCTCATTCGTTTAATTAGAACCTAGTGCAGCCCATAGGGCCACGAGGTACTCGATTGGAGCATGGCCGCTTTCTCCCATTTACACGAACAGAAAGAAGCTGTACCTGGCACCGGCGCTACTGTCTGGATGACAGGTAATCGGTGAAGAGGCTGCAGCTGATCGGGGGTCTTAGGCCCATCCATCTGATATTGATGACCTATCCAGAGGACAGGCCATCAGTATTGTGACGCTGCAGATGGCGCCAATACCAATTCAGGGAGACTCCAGGGGAATATGCAGGGGTGGACTGGCCATACACTCTACTGAGAAACTTCCTGGTGCGCCAATAGCGCATAATGATCTGGCACACCCAGTGTTAAAGGGGTATTCGCATCTTGGACACTGGGGGCATACCGCCCTCACTTCTGGCACCTGCACTCAGAACGGAACCCGCAAAGTACAGGAGGGCCAACCTTCATTCATTTCTATGGGAGTGCCGAAAACAGCCGAGTAGCACGCTCAGGTATGTTCGGAAGTCCCAGAAATGAATGGGAAGCACACCGCACAGGCGCGGCCACCGCTCCATTCACTTCTATGGGGCTTACAGAAATAGCTTTGCAGGCTCTGTTCTAGGTACAGGTGTAGGTCCCAGTGATGTGCCCCCAATGTCCAAGATAAGTAATACTAGAAGCATCAGGTACTCGTGTACCCGGCTGGAGGCCGCAGCGTCCTCCTAACTTGAACGGCATTAGTTGAATACTGCTGTGGGGCTAGGGAGGGGAGCCGATCGATCTCTGCCCTGCCGTTCACAAAGCAATGAGGGCATTGCGACTGCCTGTGGCAGCACACGGTGCACTTCTGGTTTACAGTGGTATCTGGTTCTGCAGGGGCGGTGTCTTGTGCCATCTACTTGTCTTGGCCACGCCTGCTTCTGTTAGCCCCGCCTTCTGTCAATTTGGACCTGCCCATAACATGGGACCACTTCTAGGTTTTATTCCATGGCCTAGGCTGCCCCCAATAATATGCCAAAATCCCAGGACTTGTGTCCATAGGAACGTGAGGTGGAATGGCTGTATATTACCCTTTTAGGCGGAGTGCCTCCATACTGTATTGGTAGGACAGTGTTATTATATGAGGACGAGGAGGCAGGAAGATAGATTATCAGAGTGCACAGCAATGAAGGGGTTAACCAGTGCACGTCTTTTCTGTGAGGAGACGTCCAGGGTCCTGTAGGTAGAGTGTCAGCTCCTGGGCGCAGCTGTGTGTGTTGTATCCTGTGTAGACGGCGCGTTGTCTTGGTGAGCAGGTAGGTACGGGGCAGGAAGGTGAGTGACATACCTCGGGTCCGCACAGTCACACCGCACGTTACAATAAGATCAGTTCGCCACAGGCAATGGCCCCGCCCTCAGTACTGACGTCAGGCACACGGGGGCGGGGCCTCAAGTTCTCCCGCGGGTGCCATAGGCTAAGGAGCCGGCGGGCGGGGCTGGAGTGCGGTGCCTGTGGGGAGTTGGCGTCAATTCCCCACGCTCAGTGTGTGCGGGAGGCTGGAGGCTCCTGTGGCGCTTTCCCTGGATTATTGTGTGAGAGACCTTCGTGAGGAGCCGACAGCAGCATGACTCCACAGCGCCCACAGGGGCTTCAGGTGAGTGAGGGCATAGAATAGAGAGGAGCCATCCTGGGACACTCAACTCTGCCTTACTTCCACTTGTGCTGGGACGGGGTGGAGGAAATGTTTACTGATGGGCTCCTTGACAGGGTGAGGGGCCCTATGACAGTGATATGTCGCTGAGGGTTGGCTCCTGTTCACATTGGCTTCTTAGTTTCCACTTTTAAAGGATTCATGTGGGATACATTTTGTAAAGAATGCTGCAGATCTATAGTGTGAACAGAGCCTTACCTTCTATTGTATATATCCTCTATGGGGCCCCAGCCTGTGTGGCCCTTTCAGCGCAGGTATTGGCTGATATGTATGTTGCCATATTGTAACTTTATACTTTGGTCCTTGGTGACAAAATACTTTTTAGACATAATGGGAATATCAGAAATATAGGAAAATGTGACAGAACTGGACCAGATGGGGTCGTCCTCTATAGCAGCCAGATTGTCGCTTTCATATACCAAAACCCTAAATGAAGCAGCACCTGATTGGTTGTTCCAGGTGACTTGTCCTGATAAATCCCCCCCCCTCCTCCATTATATATGATCCTTCTGATATATTGATCCATAAATCCTGCGGAGAGATCACAGCGGAGTTCCTCATTGATGTGATAGATTCCTGCAGCCGCTAATAAACACCATGTGAAAGGTGTCCTGACTCCTGACCGGCTGGAGAAACCAGTTCTGCAGAAGATGAAGAGCCGCAGTCACGCTTGCGCTGTTATTAATCCTTCAAGGAAAGGATTACAGGCACTTCCCCACAAAGCGCTGTTACTGGATGGTAAAGTAAACTTCTAACAAGTGTCTGATGAGCTCCCCCACAGTACAGTCATTAGATGACTGCTGGGGCCCCCTCCGTGCCTGGAGTGACTGTATGGTGCTGCACCAGGGCCAACCTGCCTCTGACTGTTTAGCTTGGAGAAATCTGGATATGGGCTCATTCACACTACAGACCTCCCTGTTACATTGTTCTTCTTTCCTCGCCAAGTGTGGGTGGTGACACTTTTTTTTTTTCTTTTTCCAGAATTTGGACCACCTGATATCCAGCAGTAAGGGTCCTATAATAAGGCCTCATGCACATGACTGTATGTATTTTGCGGTCCGCAAAAAATACGGCTGATGTCCGTGTGCATTCCGTATTTTGGGGAACAGAACAGCTGTCCCCTAATAGAACAGACCTATCCTTGTCCGTAATGCGAACAATAATAGGAAACGTTCTATTTTTTTGCGGAACGGACATACAGAAACGGAATGCACACGGAGTAACTTCCGATTTTTTTTATGCAGACTTGAATAAATGGTTTCGTATACTGTCCGCCAAAAAAACTGAACAGCCACGGAAAGAAAATACGTTTGTGTGCAGGAGTCCTAAGGTAGCCATCACACATGGCAGATTTTGCAACTGAAAATCTGTTCCATTAAGGCCCTATGCACACAAGACAGATGGGCTTTGCGTACCGAAAATCGCAGATCTGCAAAATAATGATAGCAGCCACGTGCAAGCCGCCATTTTTTTTGTAGAAATGTCTTCTCGTTGTTCGATCCTTTTTTGCAGGGCCCTGGAATGGACATACGGATATGGACCGCACACGGTGTGCTGTCTGCATATTCTGCAGCCTGGATGAAATGTGCAAAAATTGTGGATGGGATGCGGACAGAAAACGGATCCGCTAAAAATACGGGTGACATCCGTGTGCATTCCGTATTTTGCGGAACAGAACAGTTGGCCCCTAATAGAACAGTACTATCCTTGTCTGTAATGCGGACAATAATAGGACATTCTTTGCGGAACGGAAATATGGACATACGGAATACACACGGAGTAACTTCCGTTTTTTTTGCGGACCCATTGAAGTGAACGGTTCCGCATACGGTCCGCAAAAAACCCAGAGCGGACACAGAAAGAAAATACGTTTGTGTGCATGAGCCCTAATGCGGAGAGTCGGGATGAGCGAATCGGCTTCGGATGAAACATCCGAAGTCGATTCGCATAAAACATTGTTTCAATACTGTACGGAGCAGATAAGCCAAAGTTATTGCTCGCGAGAGTTCCGGTAATAACTTCATAAATTAATTTGTACTGTAAAAAAACATTTCCTGAACTCTGGTTCGACTCCAACCTTGGAACTGAACCCGAGTTCGGGAAATAGTTTTTTACAGTACAAATGAATGGGAGCATCAGATTGCTATGTATCAGGCTGGTGGCAGTGAGGAGGGCTGGGGCGGCCCCCTGGGCATCGGCACAGTGGGAAATTTCCCTGTAGGGTCTATGGCCAGTCCTATGGCTTGTACTATTCATTATGTGCAAAATTGTCTAAAATGTTATTGACCATTTAAAGGGAACCTGTCACCGGGATTTTGTGTATAGAGCTGAGGACATGGGTTGCTAGATGTCCGCTAGCACGTCCGCAATGCCCAGTCCCCATAGCTCTGTGTGCTTCTGTTGTGTAAAAAAACTGATTTGATACATATGCAAATTAGGCCTCATGCACACAACCGTTTTTTTGGGCGGTCCGCAAAAACGGGGTCAGTAGGTCCGTGATCCGTGTCTGTTTTTTCTTCCGTGGGTCTTCCTTGATTTTTGGAGGATCCACGGACATGAAGGAAAAAGTCGTTTTGGTGTCCGCCTTGCCGTGCGGAGCCAAACGGATCCGTCCTGACTGACAATGCAAGTCAATGGGGACGGATCCGTTTGACGTTGACACAATATGGTGCAATTGCAAACGGATCCGTCCCCCATTGACTTTCAATGTAAAGTCAGGAGTCCCTATTATACCATCGGATCAGAGTTTTCTCCAATCCGATGGTATATTTTAACTTGAAGCGTCCCCATCACCATGGGAACTCCTCTATGTTAGAATATACCATTGGATTTGAGTTAGATCGTGAAAACTCATATCCGACAGTATATTCTAACACAGAGGCGTTCCCATAGTGATGGGGACGCTTCAAGTTAGAATATACTACGAACTGTGTACATGACTGCTGCCTGGCAGCACCCGATCTCTTACAGGGGGCTGTGATCCGCACAATTAACCCCTCAGGTGCCGCACCTGAGGGGTTAATTGTGCGTATCATAGCCCCCTGTAAGAGATCAGGTGCTGGCAGGCAGGAGGGGGCACACCCCCCTCCCTCCCCAGTTTTAAATTCATTGGTGGCCAGTGTGCCCCCCCTCCCTCCCCTGTATTACATTCATTGGTGGCCAGTGCGGCCCCCCTCCCCTGTATTACTGTACATTCATTGGTGGCCAGTGGGCCCCCCTCCCTCCCCTGTATTACTGTACATTCATTGGTGGCCAGTGGGCCCCCCTCCCTCCCCTGTATTACTGTACATTCATTGGTGGCCAGTGGGCCCCCCCTCCCTCCCCTGTATTACTGTACATTCATTGGTGGCCAGTGGGCCCCCCCTCCCTCCCCCTCCTAATTAAAATCCCCCCCCCATCATTGGTGGCAGCGGAGAGTTCCGATCGGAGTCCCAGTTTAATCGCTGGGACTCCGATCGGTAACCATGGCAACCAGGACGCTACTGCAGTCCTGGTTGCCATGGTTACTTAGCCATTTTAGAAGCATTATACTTACCTTCGCTGTCTGTGACCGGCCGGGCGCTCCTCCTACTGGTAAGTGAAAGGTCTGTGCGGCGCATTGCTTATAGCACAGACCTGTCACTTACCAGTAGAAGGAGCGCCCGGCCGGTCACAGACATCGCAGGTAAGTATAAAGATTCTAAAAATTGCTAAGTAACCATGGCAACCAGGACTGCAGTAGCGTCCTGGTTGCCATGGTTACCGATCGGAGCCCCATCGATTAAACTGGGACTCCGATCGGAACTCTCCGCTGCCACCAATGATAGGGGGGGGGGATTTTAATTAGGAGGGGGAGGGAGGGGGGGCCCACTGGCCACCAATTAATGTACAGTAATACAGGGGAGGGAGGGAGGGGGGGGCACACTGGCCACCAATGAATTTAAAACTGGGGAGGGAGGGGGGGGTGCCCCCTCCTGCCTGGCAGCACCTGATCTCTTACAGGGGGCTATGATACGCACAATTAACCCCTTAGATGCGGCACCTGAGGGGTTAATTGTGCAAATCACAGCCCCCTGTAAGAGATCGGGTGCTGCCAGGCAGCAGGGGGCAGTTATGTACTCAGTTCTTAGTATATTCTAACTTGAAGCGTCCCCATCACTATGGGAACACCTCTGTGTTAGAATATACTGTCTGATCTGCGATCAGTCTGTGTGAAAGTAGCCTACGGCCACGTATCACGCCATTGACTTGAATGGGTCCGTGAACCGTTGTCCGTCAAAAAAATAGGACAGGTCATATTTTTTTGACGGACAGGAAACACGGATCACGGCCGCGGATGAACAACGGTGCATTTTCCGAGTTTTCAACGGACCCATTGAAAGTCAATGGGTCCGCAGAAAATCACGGAAAACGGAACAACGGCCACAGATGCACACAACGGTCGTGTGCATGAGGCCTTTACCTGAGATGAGTCCTGTCCCTGACTCATCTCTCATACAGGACTCATCTCAGGTTAATTTGCATATGTATCAAATCGTTTTTTTTACACAATAAAAGCACACAGAGCTATGGGGGACTGGGTATTGCGGATGTGCTAGCGGCCATCTAGCAACCCATGTCCTCAGCTCTATACACAAAATCCCGGTGACAGGTTCCCTTTAAGGCTAGTTTCACACCAGCGATGTCTCTGCCGGAATTCACCGGATCTAGCGCTGCCGGATGTGGTGACAGGTTCTCTTTAATACATATGTTGTACGTTAGTGGGACTTTCAGCAGCTTATATAATCGCTGTGCACATCTTGCTGGCTGTTTGTTTAACCCAAGTGTCAGGATTGAAAGGTTATAGCTTAGACTCTGCACCGAAACCTATCAATCAAACATGTCTATAAGGCAAGAGGGGTATGTGCTGATAGGGAAGCACAGCAGACTGAGCATTCCTATGTATTGGCAGAGAAAAAAATGCAGAGTGTTTTTTGTTTTTTTGCAGTTGGAGTCAATGGGTGATGTACGTGACTGAATGCATATACAGTGGCACCCGCCAGAGCCTTTTTAGTGTTGGGAAATTGAATTTCTTAAACACAGTGTGCACAAATCCTCACATCTCATCAGTTGTAGTGCATTATTAAAGGGGCTGTCCACCTTCAGGGGACCCAGGCCCCCAATGTTGCTGGACCTGCAGACGGAAGCACACTTACCTGCTCCCCACTGCTGGTACCAGTACGTCATGTGTAGTTCCGATCACCGGCGGGTGGTGATCGGAACAAGGTGCCTGCTCAAATCATTGAGCAGGCACCCGGGTACAATGTGCGGGGGGGGGGTCCTGTGACCCCTTCCCCCGTGTCGGCGATCGCCGCAAACCGCAGGTCAATTCAGACCTGCGGTTTGCGGATTTTACAGGTTGCGGCCGGCGGCGGTGCCATCGGGTCCCCGTGAGGCTGTAGGGGGGACCCAATGGCATGGAAGGCATCGCGCTGCCTTCCTGTGACGAGCCTGTGAGATCCAGCCCCCTGGATCTCACAGGCCGGAAGCTGTATGAGTAATACACACAGTATTACTCATACAGCTAATGCATTCCAATACAGAAGTATTGGAATGCATTGTAAAGGGGATTAGACCCCCAAAGCTTTAAAAAAAATAAAGTTTCCGCCCCCAAAAAATTAAGTTTCAAGTAAAAATAAACAAAAACTTCATTTTCCCCAAATAAAGTTAAAAAAAAGTAGACCTATTAGGTATCGCCGCGTCCGTAATAACCTGCTCTATAAAAATATCACATGACCTAACCCCTCAGGTGAATACCGTAAAAAACTGTAGAAAAAAAACTTTTTTTGTCGCCTTGCATCACAAAATGTGTAATGGCAAGCGATCAAAAAGTCATACGCACCCCAAAATAGTGCCGATCAGTCATCTCATCCCGCAAAAATCATACCCTACCCAAGATAATCGCCCGAAAACTGAAAAAACTATGGCTCTCAGATTATGGAAACACTAAAACATGATTTTTTTTTGTTTCAGAAATGAAATTATTGTGTAAAACTTACATAAATAAAAAAATAGTATACAACCTGGTCTATAAAAATACCACATGATCTAACCTGTCAGATAAATGTTGTAAATAACAAAAAATAAAAACGGTGCCAAAACAGCTATTTCTTGTTATTTGCCTCACAAAAAGTGTAATATAGAGCAACCAAAAATCATATGTACCCTAACCTAGTAGCAACAAAACTGCCACCCTATCCCGTTGTTTCAAAAATGGGGTCACTTTTTTTGAATTTCTACTCTAGGGGTGCATCAGGGGGGCTTCAAATGGGACATGGTGTAAAAAAAAATCTGTCCAGCAAAATCTGCCTTCCAAAAACCGTATGGCATTCCTTTCCTTCTGCGCCCTGTCGTGTGCCCGTACAGCAGTTTACGACCACATATGGGGTGTTTCTGTAAACTACAGAATTGGAGCCATAAATATTGAGTTTTGTTTGGCTGTTAACCCTTGCTTTGTAACTGGTAAAAAATTATTAAAATTGAAAATCTGCCAAAAAAGTGAAATTTTGAAATTGTATCTCTATTTTTCATTCATTCTTGTGGAACACCTAAAGGGTTAACAAAGTTTGTAAAATCAGTTTTGAATACCTTGAGGAGTGGAGTTTCTAGAATGGGGTCATTTTTGGGTGGTTTTTATTATGTAAGCCTCACAAAGTGACTTCAGACCTGAACTGGTTCTTTTTTTTTTTTTTCATTTAATTATCTTTATTATTTAATATATCAAACAAGTTACGATACAAGAGAAAATACAAAAAATAAATTTTTTCCCTTCCCTTTTTCCCACCCCCCTCCCCTTACCTGTGGTGCGACAAAAAAAAAAAAAAAAAAAACACAGCAGCCACAATTTTCACAACTAATCAAATCCTCCAACCACCCCATATCTTAATCCACTTATCATCAGCTCCCCTCTGTTTAAAGATGATTTTCTCATATTTTTTTACATTGTCAATAAGGTTTACCCATGTATTTATATCTGGAGTATAACGAGCAAACCAGGTCCGACTAACCAGAACTCGGGCCAGCATCAATATCCTACCCAAAAAAATCTTTTGATACTTAGGATTATCTATTTTGGAAAGATCATTAAGCAAGAATAGATGAGGTTCAAAAGGGATTCGTATTTTTAGTTTGTACCTGATAAAATTATTGATGCTGTTCCAATAGTTTATGAGTTCTTGGCAGGTCCAGATCATATGAAGATAATCCGCTCCTAAAGTGTCACATTTAGGGCAATTAGACGTATCCCTTAGTCCACATTTATTCATCCATAAAGGAGTAATATATAATCTGTGTCAGATATAAAAATGTACTACAACATGGTTGAAGTTCAGGGATAGTGAACCTAAATTCCCAAAAATATTCTCCCACCCTTCTCGTTGTATATTCGGACAATCCACCTCCCATGCTCTTTGTCCTGGTGACTGTGTATCACTAAAACGTGCCTTAAGTAATCGCTTATATATATTTGAGATCTTTATTCTAGACAGTGTATCCCCTACCCAATCATTCAAAAAAGATGAACTATCTATTTCCAACACCAATTTATCGTCCAGACTAGATAGTACTGAACGCAATTGAAAATACCTAAACCATGAAAAATTTTCTATATTATGTGTCATCTCTATAAATGGCTTAATGTCTCCATCCCTAACTACCTGTGAGATATACAAAATGTTGTTCCTTTGCCAAAATGTGTCAGCTGCAATATCATCTAACCTTTGTAGGTAGACATTGTGCCAAAGAGGCATGAATGTAAGTGAACCTTTTACCTTCAACCATGTCCTAGTAGTAGCCCACACTTTCAGGAGCAGCTTTATAGTCTCTCTGTAGCCCAGCTCATAAATCTTCAATAGCCCGGATTCCAAAAGAGTAAATATATTATTATGAGCGTAGCTCCCTACCAACTTCCCTAACAGTGCACTATTTTCTGATTCGTAGCACATCAATAACTGAGCTGCAATAAAATAACCTTTAAAATAAGGGAGATTTAGACCCCCACACTCCAGTGATTTATACAGATATTCCAACTTTAATCGAACTCGTTTTCTTCCCCATATTAAATCATTAATTATTCTTTCCATGAGTTTAAAGTATTTATCTTGAATCCAAATAGGTGAATTCCTAAGCACATAGAGAAGTTGTGGTAGTATCACCATCTTGACCAGTGAAACTCGGTCAGCTCTAGATAGGGGAAGTTTCAACCAGATCCCTATTTTAGCTCTAATCCTTGCCATTGTGGGGATCAAATTAAGTTGTACAAAATTTTCCACCCGGGGTGATATATTCAAGCCCAAATATTGAAAAGTGTCAACGATGTCCAACTGTGTTACGAGAACCTCTTTCTGTGGCAGGGGGTCTATTGGCATCAGACTGGTCTTAGACCAGTTTATAAGAAGACCGGACACCTCACCAAATGCTTTAACCATTAGAATAATTCTAGGAAAAGTTATTTCCGTGTGGTCTATAAAAAAAAGAACATCATCCGCATATAAAGAGATGCGGTCTTGCACTCCTAACGTACCGAATCCTTTAACCCGATTGTCCTGCCTAATGGCCATCGCAAGGGGTTCAATACAGATGTCAAATAACAATGGGGAAAGTGGACAGTTCTTTAACCACTTAAGGACCACAGGTTTATACCCCCCTAAAGACCAGGCCCTTTTTTACAAATCGGCACTACACTACTTTCACCGTTTATTGCTCGGTCATGCAACTTACCACCCAAATGAATTTTACCTCCTTTTCTTCTCACTAATAGAGCTTTCATTTGGTGGTATTTCATTGCTGCTGACATTTTTACTTTTTTTGTTATTAATCGAAATTTAACGATTTTTTTGCAAAAAAATGACATTTTTCACTTTCAGTTGTAAAATTTTGCAAAAAAAAACGAGATCCATATAGAAATTTTGCTCTAAATTTATAGTTCTACATGTCTTTGATAAAAAAAAAATGTTTGGGTAAAAAAAAAATGGTTTGGGTAAAAGTTATAGCGTTTACAAACTATGGTACAAAAATGTGAATTTCCGCTTTTTGAAGCAGCTCTGACTTTCTGAGCACCTGTCATGTTTCCTGAGGTTCTACAATGGCCAGACAGTACAAACACCCCACAAATGACCCCATTTCGGAAAGTACACACCCTAAGGTATTCGCTGATGGGCATAGTGAGTTCATAGAACTTTTTATTTTTTGTCACAAGTTAGCGGAAAATGATGATTTTTTTTTTTTTTTTTTTTTCTTACAAAGTCTCATATTCCACTAACTTGTGACAAAAAATAAAAACTTCTATGAACTCACTATGCCCATCACGAAATACCTTGGGGTCTCTTCTTTCCAAAATGGGGTCACTTGTGGGGTAGTTATACTGCCCTGGCATTCTAGGGGCCCAAATGTGTGGTAAGGAGTTTGAAATCAAATTCTGTAAAAAATGACCTGTGAAATCCGAAAGGTGCTCTTTGGAATATGGGCCCCTTTGCCCACCTAGGCTGCAAAAAAGTGTCACACATCTGGTATCTCTGTATTCAGGAGAAGTTGAGGAATGTGTTTTGGGGTGTCTTTTTACATATACCCATGCTGGGTGGGATAAATATCTTGGTCAAATGCCAACTTTGTATAAAAAAATGGGAAAAGTTGTCTTTTGCCAAGATATTTCTCTCACCCAGCATGGGTATATGTAAAATGACACCCCAAAACACATTCCCCACCTTCTCCTGAGTACGGCAATACCAGATGTGTGACACTTTTTTGCAGCCTAGGTGGGCAAAGGGGCCCATATTCCAAA
The DNA here is from genome assembly GCF_905171765.1 of Bufo bufo. Classification (NCBI taxonomy): domain Eukaryota; kingdom Metazoa; phylum Chordata; class Amphibia; order Anura; family Bufonidae; genus Bufo; species Bufo bufo. The sequence continues at coordinate 200,744,300 of NC_053392.1, read as the reverse complement.
GAGCACCTTTCGGATTTCACAGGTCATTTGTTACAGAATTTGATTTCAAACTCCTTACCACACATTCGGGTCCCTAGAATGCCAGGGCAGTATAACTACCCCACAAGTGACCCCATTTTGGAAAGAAGACACCCCAAGGTATTCCGTGAGGGGCATGGCAAGTTCCTAGAATTTTTTATTTTTTGTCACAAGTTAGTGGAAAATGATGATTTTTTTTTTTTTTTTTTTTTTTATACAAAGTCTCATATTCCACTAACTTGTGACAAAAAATAAAAACTTCCATGAACTCACTATGCCCATCAGCGAATACCTTGGGGTCTCTTCTTTCCAAAATGGGGTCACTTGTGGGGTAGTTATACTGCCCTGGCATTCTAGGGGCCCGAATGTGTGGTAAGGAGTTTGAAATCAAATTCTGCAAAAAATGACCAGTGAAATCCGAAAGGTGCTCTTTGGAATATGGGCCCCTTTGCCCACCTAGGCTGCAAAAACGTGTCACACATCTGGTATCTCTGTATTCAGGAGAAGTTGAGGAATGTGTTTTGGGGTGTCTTTTTACATATACCCATGCTGGGTGAGATAAATATCTTGGTCAAATGCCAACTTTGTATAAAAAAAATGGGAAAAGTTGTCTTTTGCCAAGATATTTCTCTCACCCAGCATGGGTATATGTAAAATGACACCCCAAAACACATTCCCCACCTTCTCCTGAGTACGGGGATACCAGATGTGTGACACGTTTTTGCAGCCTAGGTGGGCAAAGGGGCCCATATTCCAAAGAGCACCTTTCGGATTTCACAGGTCATTTTTTACAGAATTTGATTTCAAACTCCTTACCACACATTTGGGCCCCTAGAATGCCAGGGCAGTATAACTACCCCACAAGTGACCCCATTTTGGAAAGAAGAGACCCCAAGGTATTCGCTGATGGGCATAGTGAGTTCATGGAAGTTTTTATTTTTTGTCACAAGTTAGTGGAATATGAGACTTTGTATGAAAAAAAAAAAAAAAAAAAAAATCATCATTTTCCACTAACTTGTGACAAAAAATAAAAAATTCTAGGAACTCGCCATGCCCCTCACGGAATACCTTGGGGTGTCTTCTTTCCAAAATGGGGTCACTTGTTGGGTAGTTATACTGCCCTGGCATTTTCCAGGGGCACTAATGTGTGGTAAGTAGGTAAATGACCTGTGAAATCCTAAAGGTGCTCTTTGGAATGTGGGCCCCTTTGCCCACCTAGGCTGCAAAAAAGTGTCACACATGTGGTATCGCCGTATTCAGGAGAAGTTGGGGAATGTGTTTTGGGGTGTCATTTTACATATACCCATGCTGGGTGAGAGAAATATCTTGGCAAAAGACAACTTTTCCCATTTTTTTATACAAAGTTGGCATTTGACCAAGATATTTCTCTCACCCAGCATGGGTATATGTAAAATGACACCCCAAAACACATTCCCCAACTTCTCCTGAGTACGGCGATACCAGATGTGTGACACTTTTTTGCAGCCTAGATGCGCAAAGGTGCCCAAATTCCTTTTAGGAGGGCATTTTTAGACATTTGGATACCAGACTTCTTCTCACGCTTTGGGGCCCCTAGAATGCCAGGGCAGTATAAATACCCCACATGTGACCCCATTTTGGAAAGAAGACACCCCAAGGTATTCAATGAGGGGCATGGCGAGTTCATAGAAATTTTTTTTTTTTGGCACAAGTTAGCGGAAATTGATATTTTTAATTTTTTTCTCACAAAGTCTCCCGTTCCGCTAACTTGGGACAAAAATTTCAATCTTTCATGGACTCAATATGCCCCTCACGGAATACCTGGGGGTGTCTTCTTTCCGAAATGGGGTCACATGTGGGGTATTTATACTGCCCTGGCATTCTAGGGGCCCTAAAGCGTGAGAAGAAGTCTGGAATATAAATGTCTAAAAAATTTTACGCATTTGGTTTCCGTGAGGGGTATGGTGAGTTCATGTGAGATTTTATTTTTTGACACAAGTTAGTGGAATATGAGACTTTGTAAGAAAAAAATAATAATAATTCCGCTAACTTGGGCCAAAAAAATGTCTGAATGGAGCCTTACAGGGGGGTGATCAATGACAGGGGGGTGATCAATGACAGGGGGGTGATCAATGACAGGGGGGGTGATCAATGACAGGGGGGTGATCAGGGAGTCTATATGGGGTGATCACCACAGTCATTGATCACGCCCCTGTAAGGCTTCATTCAGACGTCCGGATGCGTTTTGCGGATCCGATCCATCTATCAGTGCATCCGTAAAAATCATGCGGACGTCTGAATGGAGCTTTACAGGGGGGTAATCAATGACAGGGGGGTAATCAATGACAGGGGGGGTGATCAGGGAGTCTATATGGGGTGATCACCACAGTCATTGATCACGCCCCTGTAAGGCTTCATTCAGACGTCCGGATGCGTTTTGCGGATCCGATCCATCTATCAGTGCATCCGTAAAAATCATGCGGACATCTGAATGGAGCTTTACAGGGGGGTAATCACCACAGTCATTGATCATGCCCCTGTAAGGCTTCATTCAGACGTCCGGATGCGTTTTGCGGATCCGATCCATCTATCAGTGCATCCGTAAAAATCATGCGGACATCTGAATGGAGCTTTACAGGGGGGTGATCAGGGAGTCTATATGGGGTGATCACCACAGTCATTGATCATGCCCCTGTAAGGCTTCATTCAGACGTCCGGATGCGTTTTGCGGATCGGATCCATCTATCAGTGCATCCGTAAAAATCATGCGGACATCTGAATGGAGCTTTACAGGGGGGTGATCAGGGAGTCTATATGGGGTGATCACCACAGTCATTGATCACGCCCCTGTAAGGCTTCATTCAGACGTCCGGATGCGTTTTGCGGATCCGATCCATCTATCAGTGCATCCGTACAAATCATGCGGACGTCTGAATGGAGCTTTACAGGGGGGTAATCAATGACAGGGGGGTAATCAATGACAGGGGGGGTGATCAGGGAGTCTATATGGGGTGATCACCACAGTCATTGATCACGCCCCTGTAAGGCTTCATTCAGACGTCCGGATGCGTTTTGCGGATCCGATCCATCTATCAGTGCATCCGTAAAAATCATGCGGACATCTGAATGGAGCTTTACAGGGGGGTAATCACCACAGTCATTGATCATGCCCCTGTAAGGCTTCATTCAGACGTCCGGATGCGTTTTGCGGATCCGATCCATCTATCAGTGCATCCGTAAAAATCATGCGGACATCTGAATGGAGCTTTACAGGGGGGTGATCAGGGAGTCTATATGGGGTGATCACCACAGTCATTGATCATGCCCCTGTAAGGCTTCATTCAGACGTCCGGATGCGTTTTGCGGATCGGATCCATCTATCAGTGCATCCGTAAAAATCATGCGGACATCTGAATGGAGCTTTACAGGGGGGTGATCAGGGAGTCTATATGGGGTGATCACCACAGTCATTGATCATGCCCCTGTAAGGCTTCATTCAGACGTCCGGATGCGTTTTGCGGATCGGATCCATCTATCAGTGCATCCGTAAAAATCATGCGGACGTCTGAATGGAGCTTTACAGGGGGGTGATCAATGACAGGGGTGTAATCAATGACAGGGGGGTGATCAGGGAGTCTATATGGGGTGATCACCACAGTCATTGATCACGCCCCTGTAAGGCTTCATTCAGACGTCCGGATGCGTTTTGCGGATCCGATCCATCTATCAGTGGATCCGTAAAAATCATGCGGACGTCTGAATGGAGCTTTACAGGGGGGTAATCAATGACAGGGGGGTAATCAATGACAGGGGGGTAATCAGGGAGTCTATATGGGGTGATCAGGGGCTAATAAGGGGTTAATAAGTGACGGGGGGGGGGGGGGTAGTGTAGTGTAGTGGTGCTTGGTGCTACTTTACTGAGCTACCTGTGTCCTCTGGTGGTCGATCCAAACAAAGGGGACCACCAGAGGACCAGGTAGCAGGTATATTAGACGCTGTTATCAAAACAGCGTCTAATATACCTGTTAGGGGTTAAAAAAAACACATCTCCAGCCTGCCAGCGAACGATCGCCGCTGGCAGGCTGGAGATCAACTCTCTTACCTTCCGTTCCTGTGAGCGCGCGCGCCTGTGTGCGCGCGTTCACAGGAAATCTCGGCTCACGCGAGATGACGCCTATTGGCGTTAGTGTGACCTGGGAGCGCCGCAGAAATGACGCCTTTCGGCGTTAGCGTGGCGGGAAGTGGTTAACCACCTCAGCCCCCAGTGCTTAAACACCCTGAAAGACCAGGCCACTTTTTACACTTCTGACCTACACTACTTTCACCGTTTATTGCTCGGTCATGCAACTTACCACCCAAATGAATTTTACCTCCTTTTCTTCTCACTAATATAGCTTTCATTTGGTGGTATTTCATTGCTGCTGACATTTTTACTTTTTTTGTTATTAATCGAAATTTAACGATTTTTTTTGCGAAAAAATGACATTTTTCACTTTCAGTTGTAAAATTTTGCCAAAAAAACGACATCCATATATAAATTTTGCTCTAAATTTATTGTTCTACATGTCTTTGATAAAAAAAAAATGTTTGGGTAAAAAAAAAAAATGGTTTGGGTAAAAGTTATAGCGTTTACAAACTATGGTACAAAAATGTGAATTTCCGCTTTTTGAAGCAGCTCTGACTTTCTGAGCACCTGTCATGTTTCCTGAGGTTCTACAATGGCCAGACAGTACAAACACCCCACAAATGACCCCATTTCTGAAAGTAGACACCCTAAGGTATTCGCTGATGGGCATAGTGAGTTCATAGAACTTTTTATTTTTTGTCACAAGTTAGCGGAAAATTATGATTTTTATTTTTTTTTTCTTACAAAGTCTCATATTCCACTAACTTGTGACAAAAAATAAAAACTTCCATGAACTCACTATGCCCATCAGCGAATACCTTGGAGTGTCTTCTTTCCAAAATGGGGTCACTTGTGGGGTAGTTATACTGCCCTGGCATTCTAGGGGCCCAAATGTGTGGTAAGGAGTTTGAAATCAAATTCTGTAAAAAATGACCAGTGAAATCCGAAAGGTGCTCTTTGGAATATGGGCCCCTTTGCCCACCTAGGCTGCAAAAAAGTGTCACACATCTGGTATCTCCGTATTCAGGAGAAGTTGGGGAATGTGTTTTGGGGTGTCATTTTACATATACCCATGCTGGGTGAGATAAATATCTTGGTCAAATGCCAACTTTGTATAAAAAAATGGGAAAAGTTGTCTTTTGCCAAGATATTTCTCTCACCCAGCATGGGTATATGTAAAATGACACCCCAAAACATATTCCCCAACTTCTCCTGAATACGGAGATACCACATGTGTGACACTTTTTTGCAGCCTAGGTGGGCAAAGGTGCCCAAATTCCTTTTAGGAGGGCATTTTTAGACATTTGGATACCAGACTTCTTCTCACGCTTTGGGGCCCCTAAAATGCCAGGGCAGTATAAATACCCCACATGTGACCCCATTTTGGAAAGAAGACACCCCAAGGTATTCAATGAGGGGCATGGCGAGTTCATAGAAAAAAAAAATTTTTGGCACAAGTTAGCGGAAATTGATTTTTTTGATTTTTTTCTCACAAAGTCTCCCTTTCCGTTAACTTGGGACAAAAATTTCAATCTTTCATGGACTCAATATGCCCCTCAGCGAATACCTTGGGGTGTCTTCTTTCCAAAATGGTGTTATTTGTGGGGTGTTTGAACTGCCCTGGCATTTGAGGGTCTCCGCAATCATTACATGTATGCCCAGCATTAGGAGTTTCTGCTATTCTCCTTATATTGAGCATACAGGTAATGAGATTTTTTTTTTCCGTTCAGCCTCTGGGCTGAAAGAAAAAAATGAACGGCACAGATTTCTTCATTCGCATCGATCAATGTGGATGAAAAAACCTCTGCCAAAAAAAGAAAAAGGAGGGGAAAGGCGTCTGCCAGGACATAGGAGCTCCGCCCAACATCCATACCCACTTAGCCTGTATGCCCTGCGCAAACCAGATTTCTCCATTCACATCAATCGATGTGGATGAATAAATCATTGCCGTTTTTTTTTTTTTTTATATATACAAAGTGTTTGCCAAAGGATATGAACACCGCCACCTCCTCAGCTCATATGCCTCAACAAACGTATCTTTTACTGCAGAGGAGAAATCTCGTTTTGCAGCGCCGCATACACCGACTTGCGTGTAATCTGACAGCAGCGCAATGCTTCTGTCAGAATGCACATCAGTGCTGCAGCTAGTCGATCGGTTGGTCCACCTGGAAGGTAAAAAAAACAAAACAAAAAAGAAAAAACCAGGCCGCAACGCAATAAATTTATTAACTTTTGAACAGAACATATAAACTTTTTTTTAACTTTTTTAACTGAACGTTAACTTTTTTACTTACCGGTATTTTTTTTTTGTTTTAGTTTTTTTTTACCTTTATAGAACAAACCTCTCCTTCCCCATGGGACAATGTGCAAAGCGCAAATCGCCCAAAGATGTGGCGAAGTACGTAATGCACTTTATCCCAGGTGAAAGGAGAGGTTTGCAGCAGCTGTGAGTAAAAGGGCCCTAATAGCCCTGTGTGCCTGTCCTGGTGAGATGCGATCCCTATGCTAGGTGTACCTGTGTGTGGTACTTCCGGAAACACTCTCCATAGCATAGGGCAGGGTGGTCAGGACAGTCAGGACAGAAATAGCGGGTGTCACGCCTTATTCCACTCCTGCTACAGACACGACATCTTTTTCGGGGTGACGGTTGGGTTGAGGTACCAGGAACGACACTGGGGAAATGTCGCTCGTGTAGACGGCTAACTACACTGGTGGATGGGGCCACGGAACCTCCTGGATAAAGGAGGTTCTCGATGATCTCTTCCTGGAATTTGAGGAAGGATCGTGTTCTCCCAGCCTTACTGTAGAGAACAAAACTATTATACAGCGCCAATTGAATTAAATATACAGACACCTTCTTATACCAGCGTCTGGTTCTGCGGGAAACTAAATACGGAGACAACATCTGGTCATTGAAGTCCACCCCTCCCATGAGCGCATTATAGTCGTGGACACAGAGGGGCTTTTCAATGACACGGGTTGCTCGCTCAATTTGTATTGTCGTGTCTGCGTGAATGGAGGAGAGCATGTAAACGTCACGCTTGTCTCTCCATTTCACTGCGAGCAGTTCTTCGTTACACAAGGCAGCCCTCTCCCCCCTTGCAAGACGGGTGGTTACAAGCCGTTGGGGGAAGCCCACGCGACTAGTTCGCGCGGTGCCACAGGCGCAAATCCGTTATAGAAACAAATGCCTAAAGAGGGCCACACTTGTGTAAAAATTGTCCACATAAAGATGGTACCCCTTGCCGAATAAGGGTGACACCAAGTCCCAGACTGTCTTCCCACTGCTCCCCAGGTAGTCAGGGCAACCGACCGGCTCCAGGGTCTGATCTTTTCCCTCATAGATCCGAAATTTGTGGGTATAGCCTGTGGCCCTTTCACAGAGCTTATACAATTTGACCCCATACCGGGCACGCTTGCTTGGGATGTATTGTTTGAAGCCAAGGCGCCCTGTAAAATGTATTAGGGCAGGGCTTGACAAATTTCCTTGGAATCTAGGAGCCAGCTAAAAAAGTTAGGAGCCAGGCGGAGCCGCGTCATAAAATCTATATTGCGATATAATTTTAAGCATGTATATCGCAATATATTGTTTTCTATATTTGGGGGGGGGGGGGGGTGTTTAAACTTCTTTTTTTTTTTTTTACTTTATTTATTAACTATTAGCCTTCTTAAGGGCTAGAACCCTTGTCATATTCACCCTATTAGAGCTCTATTAGGGTGAATAGGACTTTACACTCTCCCTGCTGCCCTGCGCATAGTACACACAGCAGGGAGCTGACCATGGCAGCCAGCCTCTGATCAGCCCCTCCCCCCCTCCCTCTCATCAGCCCCCCCCCCCTCCCTCTCATCAGCCCCTCCCCCCCTCCCTCTCATCAGCCCCTCCCCCCCTCCCTCTCATCAGCCCCTCCCCCCTCCCTCTCATCAGCCCCTCCTCCCCTCCCTCTCATCAGCCCCTCCAGCCTCCCTCTCATCAGCCCCTCCAGCCTCCCTCTCATCAGCCCCTCCAGCCTCCCTCTCATCAGCCCCTCCAGCCTCCCTCTCATCAGCCCCTCCAGCCTCCCTCTCATCAGCCCCTCCAGCCTCCCTCTCATCAGCCCCTCCAGCCTCCCTCTGATCAGCCCCTCCAGCCTCCCTCTGATCAGCCCCTCCAGCCTCCCTCTGATCAGCCCCTCCAGCCTCCCTCTGATCAGCCCCTCCAGCCTCCCTCTGATCAGCCCCTCCAGCCTCCCTCTGATCAGCCCCTCCAGCCTCCCTCTGATCAGCCCCTCCAGCCTCCCTCTGATCAGCCCCTCCAGCCTCCCTCTGATCAGCCCCTCCAGCCTCCCTCTGATCAGCCCCTCCAGCCTCCCTCTGATCAGCCCCTCCAGCCTCCCTCTGATCAGCCCCTCCAGCCTCCCTCTGATCAGCCCCTCCAGCCTCCCTCTGATCAGCCCCTCCAGCCTCCCTCTGATCAGCCCCTCCAGCCTCCCTCTGATCAGCCCCTCCAGCCTCCCTCTGGTCGGCCCCCCCCCCCCCCCCCTCCCTCTTATCAGCCCCCTCTGGTAACAAACCCACCCCGCCTCCCTCCCCAGTATTAATCATTGGTGGCAGTGGCCACAGGGTCCCCCTCCTCCTATCATTGGTGGCAGTGGGCAGTTCCGATCGGAGTCCCAGCAGTGTAATGCTGGGGCTCCGATCGGTTACCATGGCAGCCAGGACGCTACTGAAGTCCTGGCTGCGATGGTATGTTAGTAAGCGGCATTATACTCACGTGCGCCTTGATCGCCGGGAGCTCCTTCTTCTCATAGGTCTGTGCGGTGCATTGCTAATGCTATAAGCATTAGCAATGAGCCGCACAGACAGAAGAAGGAGCGCCCGGCGGCCTCGACGCACGTGAGTATAATGCTGCTCAGTAACATACCATCGCAGCCAGGACTTCAGTAGCGTGACTCCTGGCTGCCATGGTAACCGATCGGAGCCCCAGCATTACACTGCTGGGACTCCGATCGGAACTGCCCACTGCCACCAATGCAGAGAGTCGAGACTGAAGAACCCGGCACCCGACCTCTGACAGGACGCTGTGATCCGCGCGAATAACCCCTCAACTGAGGAGTTAATCGCGCGGATCACAGCGTGCAGTCATAGGGGCCGGGATATGGCCGGCACATTCATTGGTGGCGCAGTGGCCACAGTCCCTCCCCTCCTCCTCCTACTCTGTTCTTAGTGGCCAGCGGCAGCCGCACACAGTGGGGAGGGAGGGACTCCTCTCCTCCCCTGTGCCGCTCAGGAAACCATGGTGCGCGCCCAGAGCGCATCTTTGAAAACGGGCTGACAAATACCCAAGCGCCAGGACCAAATTCCTGGTCGCCATGGCGACCTGGCGCCCGGGATTTGTCGAGCCCTGTATTAGGGACTCGTCTACGCAGATGTTTTGCTCGGGGGTATACAAATCTGCAAATTTCTGGTTGAAGTGGTCTATGAGGGGCCGAATTTTGTGGAGCCGGTCAAAAGCTGGGTGGCCTCTGGGACGGGAGGTGGTGTTGTCGCTAAAATGCAGGAAACGGAGGATGGCCTCAAATCGTGCCCTGGACATAGCAGCAGAGAACATGGGCATGTGATGAATCGGGTTCGTGGACCAATATGACCGCAATTCATGCTTTTTAGTTTGACCCATGTTGAGGAGAAGGCCCAAAAAAAAAATTATTTCGGAAACTTGGACTGGTTTCCACCGGAAAGGCTGGGCATAAAAGCTTCCCGGGTTGGCGGATATAAATTGTGTGGCATACCGGTTTGTCTCTGCCACGACTAAGTCCAAGAGCTCCGCAGTCAAGAACAGCTCAAAAAATCCCAGGGCCGAACCGATTCGAGCCGTCTAAACCCGAACTCCAGACTGGGCGGTGAAAGGGGGAACTAATGGTGCGGCTGAAGTTGGTGACTGCCAATCAGGGTTTGCCAGCACCTCAGGGACTCTAGCGGCTCTATGGGCCTGTCTGTGCGGTGGCTGCGACGGGGTAACTAGTGCACGTGCCACCGTACCAGCTTCAACTGCCCTTCTGGTGCTCGCCACGTCACCATGTTGTACGGCAGTGCTGGTACTAGGTCCAGGGAGGGCTGCGCTGCTGGTGTATGCCTCACCACGTGATCCGGCAGCGACAGCCCCACTCTGCTGCTCTTGAAGCGGATCCTGCATAACCTGTGGTCTAGCGACACGGGGCCGGGTACGCCTGGTGCTGTCAGGGACCTCCACCTCCTCGTCCGAACTTTGGGTCAGAGAGCCACTGCTTTCTACAGGTTCATATTCTGACCCGCTAGATTCGTCAGATGAGGGTTCCCATTCCTCATTCGACTGGGTCAGAATCCTGTAGGCCTCTTCAGACGAATACCCCCTGTTTGACATTTTGGACTACTAAATTTAGGGGTATTCCCTGAGACTACCCAAGAAAAAAAGCAAGCCTGTCTTACAAAGGGGAGGCTAGCGAAGTACCGGAGGCCGCTGCGGTTGCTAAAAAATATCAAAACTGATTTTTTTATCGCCGCAGTGCGTGTAAAATGAATGTGCAGTGATCAAAAAAATATATATTTTTTGTCACTGCGGTGGGGCGGGCGTGGGTGAACGCACGTGTGGGCGACCGATCAGGCCTGATCGGGCAAACACTGCGTTTTGGGTGGAGGGCGAGCTAAGGTGACACTAATACTATTATAGATCTGACTGTGATCAGTTTTGATCACTTACAGATACTATAAAAGTACAAATGCTGATTAGCGATACGCTAAACAGCGAATAAGTGACTGCGGTGGGCTGGGCGCTAACTCACGCTAAACTACCTAACCAAGGGGCCTAAACTATCCCTAAAACCTAACAGTCAATACCAGTGAAAAAAAAAAAGTGACAGTTTACACTGATCACTTTTTTTCCTTTCACTAGTGATTGACAGGGGCGATCAAAGGGGTGATTGGGGTGCAGGGGGTGATCTGGGGCTACAGTGAAGTGTTTGGTGCTACTCACAGTTCAGTCTGCTCCTCTGCTGGATCCAACCGACGAAAAGGACCAGCAGAGGAGCAGAGAAGCCATATATCAGATCATATTTACTAATATGATCTGTTATATGACTTGTGATTGGATTTTTTGAAAATCGCCAGCCTGCCAGCCAATGATCGTTGCTGGCAGGCTGGTGACGAACTTCTTCTTTAACTTTTGCCGGCCCGCGATGCGCATGCGCGGGCCGGCTTTGAGCGAAATCTCGCGAGATGACGCGTATATGCGTGACTGTGCGCAGCGCTGCCACCTCCGGAACGCGAATCTGCGTTAGGCGGTCCGGAGGTGGTTAAAAAGTTGGTTTTTGAAAATTTTTGAGAAATTTTAAGATTTGCTTCTAAACTTCTAAGCCTTGTAACTTCCCCCAAAAATAAAATGTCATTCCCAAAATGATCCTAACATGAAGTAGACATATGGGGAATATAAAGTACTAACTATTTTTGTAGGTATTACTATGTATTATAGAAGTAGAGAAAATAAAAATGATTTCTTATTACTCCATTTTACCAGTGTCGTGAAGTACAATATGTGACGAAAAAACAATCTCAGAATGGCCTTGATAAGTCAAAGCGTTTTAAAGTTATCACCACTTAAAGTGACACTGGTCAGATTTGCAAAAAATGGCCTGGTCCCTAAGGGGGTAAAGAGGTTTTCCCATGAAAAATATTCTACAGTTTTCAAACCAGCACCTGGATCTGAATACTTTTGTAATTGCATGTAATTAAAAATTTAGCATAGCCACTGAGTTGTTCAATAAAATGTATCTGTATAGCGCCCCCTGCTGTTTGTTTTTTCTCTCTATGTCCCGCTCACTAAGATGGCCGCACATGCTCATCCTTCAACTGCCTCATGAGCTGTGATAGGGAGAGCTGAGACACGCCCCCTTATTAGCTGCAGCAGAGAAGACACTCCCCTTGAGCTGTCAGCTTGTTTTAAAGGGGTATTCCCATCTTTGACAATGGGGGCATATTGCTAGGATATGCCCCCATTGTCTGATAGGTGTGGGTCCCAGCGCTGGGACCCGCACCTATATTGAGAACGGAGCGGGGAGCGCTGTGGCTGGAGGACGCCAGATTCCCCGGGGTCCGTCCACCACTAAGCTCTAATCCCCGCCTCTCCCATAGAAGTGAAGGAGAGCGCACTGCGCATGCACGGCCCATGCTTCCATTCATTTCTATGGGGCAGACGGCAATAGCGAGGCAGCACTCGGCTATTTTCATCGGCCCCTTAGAAATGAATGGAAGCATGGGCTCCCCGTTCTCTATATAAGATAATGGGGGCATATCCTAGCGACATGCCCCCATTGTCTGAGATGAGAAAACCTCTATAATCAAGCAGAGAAATGAATGTGGAGATCTCTGGATCCATGTGAGGTTCAGGGCTGGTTCTAGCTTTGTTAGAAAGAGGTTTTCATGTCCTATATGATGTCTGATTTTTATTTTTTACATTAATCGCAGGATTCCCCCTGTAAATGTACTGGTGAGGGCAGTCCAGCGCCCATCAGATCACACAGCCAACATCATCTTATGCTGTTAGTCTTTTTCTGGTTATTTGTTTGTTTGTCGTCTCATTAAGCCAGGTCTTTCTGTTTGCAAATCTACTGATCTAGCTTCTAGATGGGACAAACCCAGGCACTCAGCATATACAAAAATATATCTTTATTGAAATCGATAAAAGAAAGAAATAGATGCATGAATTGGCAAAGACAGACACAACCACATGGAGAGAGCACACCACACGTCGGGACATCAGGTTATAGCATTGCAAGTAGTGGAAGGTGGGATGGAAAAACAAGTATAAATAAATACAAAACCATGTGGCTCCCCCCACCTAGATAAAAATCCATGATTCACCCGGCTAGTGGCACCTCCAAGAGACCCCGACACGTGTTTCGCGTCAGCTTCCTCAGGGGGGAGTAAATCTACTGATCTGTTGAACTGTACTATTTCGTAACTGATGCCGATATTTCCGTATCCACTTATACCATAGCGATGTACAGCGCAGCACCAGATAGAATGGCTCCGGATGGAGAGGGAAGCTAAGGGCCGGTGTTGTGTGACTGGCTCCCTCTGAATCCTCTTCTCCGTGCTGAGTGCTGGTACTGGGGCTGCTATAGGTTGCGTCTATTGCTGAACCTTGTAACAAATGTTTCAGCAAGTTTCCTCCCATCTTGCAACACGTTGTAGATGATGCCATATGAGCTAATGCTGCCTTCTTGCAAGACGTCTTGCGGCACTGTCTAATGGCCTGAGCTGTCTAGCCCTCATTCAGTGCCCGCAGCTCTCCTCCCTTCTCTGAAACTAACATGAACCAATTGTCTTAATAGAATAAACAATGTCTAGTTTCTTTGCAGCTCTCCGGCGTCCCGGCAGACCCCTAGAGCGAGATGAATTAGCAATGTTCTGCTCATTAGATGCTTCAGTTTCTAATAAATAGACATTTTATTCCAGATGCTGCCAGAAAAACCCCCCACAATGCCCATCACTATATCCTGGCGCGCCGCGGGTTCATTATGAGCGATAAACTGAAGACATGGAAAACGAGAAGACTCATTTTAGCACCATGTAGAAGACCCGAGAGTTTCTTGCACATAGGCCTATTAGTACTTTTCATCTTCATATGCATATACTATCCTAAGGCGTATTTCACACGGGCGTTACGGAATAAATCCGGGCCTGTTCAGAGAAAAACTGCTGGTTCACGCAAGTTCCATCAGTTTTGTCTGCGATTGCGTTCAGTGTTGAAGTTTTTTGCCACGCGGGTGCAACCAGTTGTTGATGTGTTTTTCACTCATGTGAAGAATAATCCTCAACATCTCCTAGCAACCAAATCAGTAAAAACGGCATTGCATCCAAGCCTTCTATTTTTTTTCATGCAAGCCCCATTCACTTCTATGGAGCCAGAGCTGCGCGAAAAAACCCGCAATATAGAACGTGCACAGACCCAAAGAAATGAATGGGCAGAGATTCAGTCCGGATGCTGTCCGTTCAGGACACGTATCTTATCCGGATGGAAAACTCGCTTGTGTGAAAGAGGCCTTAGGATTTTCTGGTCCTTTTATATTGCCATCCTATCCTCCTGACACCCTGGAGCTGGCTCCTGCAGTGCTGATCACATCCACGTCCATGGGAGCAGCACTGCAGTAACTATACACAGAGTGCCGCTGGAGCTACTGCAGAACAGCGGATCAACAAGGGTGCAGGGTGTTGGGACCCCGATGATTAGGTGCTGATGGCTTATCCTGAGGACAGGCAGGCAATATAAACGGGAAAACTCCTTTATTTTCTATTATTTTTTCAATGAAGATTGTTTTCTGTAATTTTTTGTTTTTATCTGACGGCTCATGGGATCCGTTGCCTTCTGGTGATTTTATACTAGGAAGCAGTGGCGTACATAGAGAAATAAGGACCCCATAGCAAAGATCAAGCCAGGCCCCCACACAGGGCAGAAGGGTTCCTGTCTAAACCCTTTTCAATGTTATAAAGGTAGAGCACCGCACACCGTAGTTGCCAGTGCCAGCAAGGACTTGTCAGTCATGGCAAATTAAATAGAAAATTGCGGCACACGGCTTTTCGTTTGCAGTTCAAGGCATTTTATTCATGTCACATCACACAGAATTCATGATCCAGTAATTTCTCTGAAGCGCAATTGATTATAGGTATTAGATTACGTGACCGGACGTTTCGGCCTGTCAAGGCCTTCTTCAGCGGTCTATTATCTGTGGCAAGATAACATAGATGCTATGGGGCACTGGATATATACCCACAAAAGAAATGAAATAAATAAAAGGGAAACAAGTGCATAATCAAATAGGTCGATGGAGTAAACATATAAACAAGTACGGAACAGGCAGGAGTACATGTGGCATCATGCGCTAACAAATCGAATACATTACAGAATATATAGAAAAAGGAGGAAACGTGGTAACTTGACATGGTATGGGTAAGACTGGTGGGAGGCAAAATCATGCATAGACATTACTTGTATATAAAGTGTAGGATGTAAAAAGGGCCCATCCCAGTGAGGGAATGAGGTCCAGTTGCAAAAGTGTGGCTAAGTATATAATGTGGATTAAGTGGGTTGTTGAAAAGGAATCCAGGGGTCTAATGCTGGTGGCCGTTAGTAATGTAAATAGTAGGTATGAATAGCAGGGGGTCCCGGGGTCTCATGCTAGTGGCTGTTTGTTATGTAATTACCTTAGTGCGGCTTCAATGTGGCTCCGGCGCTGGATCACAGGATCTGTGTCCGAATGCGCGCCTTATTTAAAATGTATGGGCTTCCTGGAGTGGCGATCACATGGTCGGGACGTCATGTGACGCAGGCGCCGCAAGCGTGCGTTCCACCTGTGTGTCTCACGGCTCCGGATCCAGCGATCGGCATCTTCATGCTCCCTCAAGCGGGAATGGATGCTATGTACCTAAAAGTAGACACTAGTGGGTGACTCTATATATAGGAGTGAAGGGGCAATAAGAGTAGTACGGTTATATCATTCAAGTATTGAGTGTATATATACAAGTCCCAAATCTGGGCAATTGTCAATTGTACATATAGTGTATCATATTAGAGTGTATGACTCGTAAGGTACATATAGGATGATTAAACCCGTTACTAGGATTACCCTCGAAGGATTTAGACGAAATGGAAAAGGAAAAAAAGGGGGGGGGGGGACAAAAGGGAGAGAAAGGAAGGGGGGGAGAGAGAAGGGAAGTTAGGAAGGTATTTCTCACCCTCACTAGATGTGACAAGCGTATCAGCGGGCCTGGAAGAGAGATGAAGAAGAACGAGTTAGTATCCAAATATCATAAATACACTTTGCATTTATAAAGAAGTCACATTCACGATTAAGGCCATTCGGTGACAAAGTCCCAAGTTTATAGATCCAGTGAGCTTCCCTTTGCTTCATAAGTAAAGTCCGATTATCGCCACATCTGGGTGGATCAGTCAAAATCTGGTGTTTCTTTTCAATAAAGTAGTGTGGAATGGGTAACATCACGTGTCCGAGTCTAATTGTGGATTTATGCTTGCTTATGCGGTCACGGACATGTTGTGTGGTCTCACCTACATATATCGGCGAGACCACGTGGACATTTCAGCAGGTACACCACAAAACTGGAATCGCACGTAAAGAATCCTTTGATGGTGTATAGTTATCCAGTTCGCGGGTGAGTGACCTATTCACCCCTAATCACACTTGAGCAGGAAAATGTTCCCTGTTTTTGGCTTTTAAGGAACATTTGTTTTGGCAATCTGGTGAAACTCCCTATATCTGCTTTGATGAGTTTATCCCTAATGTTCTGGGGCCTCTTGTAGCATGTAAGTGGTAGCTGACGGACTCTTCTATGTTGTTGTATGCTTTTGTGAGTATTGGCCTGATGGATCTTGGGTGTGAGGGGATAAGTGGTGACACATGCCACTCGTTTGGAATCGGTCGTCTGTGGTGGACTTGCTTCCCTCAGGTTATTTCTTGTTGAGTCAAGGAGAGATTGTGGGTACCCCCTGGTTCGAAATCTTTGTGTCATCTCATCTAGTCTCTCTACTTTTGTGTCATTATCAGATACAATGCGGTCCACCCGCATGTACTGTGATTTGGGGAAGGGAATTTTTGGTGGATCTGGGGGTGACAGCTATTGTATTGGAGAAGACTGTTGCGGTCAGTAGGTTTGCTATAGAGGTCTAGTGTAATGTTACCTATATGATCTAGTTTGCAAACTGTGTCCAGAAAACAGATTTCCTCTTGGTTCATATGCATGGTGAAGCCTAGTTCAGGATATACCTGGTTGAGGTCCTGGACAAACTTGTCTATGGTAGATATTGGTCCCCTCCATATGCAAAAGATATCATCTATAAAGCGAAGCCAAATGACAGAAAACTGCTGGAATAAGGGATGTGTATATACATGATCCTCTTCAAATGCCATCATGTAGGCGTTTGCATATGGAGGGGCCACGTTTGACCCCATTGCTGTGCCCCTTCTCTGGCCGTAGAATGTGTCCCCAAACATGAAGAAATTCTTAGTCGGTATGATTTTTAACAATTCTCTGCAAAATTCTTGTTGTTGGTCCTGTAATCCAGATTGTGTGTGTGTGTGTGTGTGTGTAACAGTCTGGTTGTTGCTTGTATACCTTTGTCGTTTTCGATGGAGGGATGTAAGCTGTTGACATCCAATGTCAGTAGTGTACAGTTTGGTATGCTATCAAGTCTCTGTAGTTTAGAAAGGAAATCAGATGTGTTGAGAAGAAAGGATCTAGATGTCTTAACAAGTGGAGTAAGACTTTTTTCCATGTAGACTGCAAGTGGAGAGAGAATGGAATCAGTGGAAGCCACTATAGAGTGTCCTGGAGGGTTATTGAGATCTTTGTGAATCTTGGGTAGTGTATAGAAGACTGGAATGATGGGGTGCCTTCAGCTGCCAAGTGCACATGTAACAGGTCAGCCAGTTTCATAGGTACAAATCTCCTGACGGATGCCCTTCAAATGGAATCTATCAGCAGTTTGGACCCCATTCCCAAGCTGCTGACAGAGAGGGGTAAACACACAATGCAGCAGCACTCTGCAAATATAGAATATATGGATAACAAATGTTACTAATGCTATATTCACTATATAAATTAATATGAGGTCCTGGCAAGTATTTTTATTAAAATAATTGGTTCCCATCCACCACAGCAAGGCGACCCTTACACATTTAGTTAGAGACGTACTGTAAATGACACACCTCTTTTTGTGCCAACAGGCCCCAAATGCACCCAGATAGGTGGCATACTAGTTTCATAAGTGACATAAAGAAATGGTAATCTGTCTAGTGCCACGATGCCAAGTTGGTGTTTTTAATCAGTAAGTTCTCCCGGGCTCCCTGCAGTAACATCAGCTCACACCCCTCTCCCCTGTTCTTGGTTGTACGTCTCCTGGATGGATGCCAGAGCTGTTACTGAAGAGCGGAGGGGAACATTTAGGCTAACGGCACACATTGTGGATTAAGCATGTTTGTTCCATGTGGATTCTCATGTTAAAGAATCAGAATAGACAAATCTCATGTACGCCTTGCTTTTTTTCTTCTCTGTGGAAATTGCATTGTTGTGCGGATTTTGAAATCCACAGCTGTCAAATGTTTTTGCAATTTTTATTTTTTTGTACGGCTTTCACCCTTTACAAAGGAAGGGTGAGATCTGCGGCAAACCCGCATCAAATGCACAACAAAAACCGCAAGTAACACTTGCGGAAATCTGTGAAGATTTTCTGTTAGAGAACCCGCACCCGTCTGCAGGTACCCTTTACTGCAGAGAACCCAGGACACTTCACAAAAGGGGGAACACCCAGATGGCACTTGGCATTGTGGTATGAAATGGACTAAAGCTTCTGTAACTCGTCTTGCCATCCACATAGGTATGTTTTAATTGTTTTACACGCCACCTACTGTATCCACCACTGTCAGCAGTTTGGGATTGGCTCCCTTAAAACTATTAGTTTTAATATTTTAATATGGGAATGAATCATAATTTTGGATTTCTTAATAGTAGGGAGAGAATGGATTTAAGGTGGATGTGGCAAAAATTTTGTTTCTGCCAGGTAAACAAGCTAGTGATGCATATCTGGCAGACCGGTCGCGACCGTGAGTAATATGGGACATTAAACGTTGGTGAAATCATTTGCAGAGTGGCGGAATGTCTGACTAACAAAATACATGTGCACGTAACACCAACTAACCGCAAACCGGCATAGCAATCTGTCTAAGAACACGGACACGTTCTAGCAAATATAAGCTTACCATCGATTAAGAGCACTGAATAACAGCGCTAACAGAATATAACATCAATTGATACTAATAACCACACAACCAGAACCAAGGAATTAGAAGGAAGCTGCTATTTTGTATTTTTATATATATTTTTTACATGCGTGAGCTCTGCATTTAAAGGGACCGTGTATATAAAATGAACTTTCTTTTAGGTATTTTTATGTGAATGTGAAGTCTATGTATTTGATTTTATATTTAGGTATCCGTTAAAATAAATGCAAATTACTGTGAGCCAGCCATTTTTTTTCATTAACATTTGGGTTCATAATTGCACTGAAGGGTGGGCAGTGGGCCAGGCTCCAGAGTAACTGGTGAGCATCGCCCAAATTGTAAAATTGAGCACTATGTATTTTTTTAAAATCAGTTTTTCTTTTTTTAATTCTGTTACCTGATTGTAGGGGCTGCCATATTGGCTGAGCCTTTAACAGCAGTTAGAGGTATGCTTTACAGCAGCCACCATGGGCCATAGACATTGTAAAAGGAAGGAGGAGATATGCTGTGACATCACCCATTGTGAATGGTGGATCCTGTGTTACCTATTCACAGAGGTGATATCTGTCATTGTAATACTGCCGTTGATGATAATGAGATGACTGTTGAAAAGTGATCTGTACAGAACAAGAAGTGGCGCCTATTAATTGGCTCCGTGGCCAGTGGGAAAACTGCAGGATTTTATGGAATTTGTTTTACATATAGCGATATGGGAAATAAAAAAAAAATCAACGTCATCGTAAATGTTTTAAAAATATATTTAACATATAAAAACTTGATTTAAACAATAGGTCGTCATCTGGTGGCACAATCCCTTTAATGAGGACTGTGGCCTTGTGATAAACTCATAAAAGATATACCTGTGTCTGTTCCTGATATTTGACTGTGGTAAAGTGACTCTAAGGGTAAATGCACACAATCAGGATTGCGTGCGGGGAAAATCCGTCATGTACATTATATTCTATGTGAATTTTAAATTCTCATGGACACGATGCGGATTTTGACCTACACAGCGGATTTCAAAATCCGCAGCATGTAAACGTTTTTTTTTTTTTCTTGACTGGATTTTCTCTATTCACTTCAATTGGGGAGAGGAAAATCCGCATGCGTAAAATCTGCACATAAATCCGCACCAATTGATGCAGATTGACCACACAGATTTCCCTGTGAACACCTGCTGATTTCAGTGCGCATTGTCCGCACATAAATCCTGAACGTGTACATTTACCGTAAGAGTCCATTCACACGACTAGGGTGTTTTGCGGTCCGCAAAATGCAGATTCACAAAACATGGCTAACTGCTGTGTGCATTCTGCATTTTCTGGGGAATATGATAGATAGAGCATGACAAGAATAGGTATTTCTATCTTTTTTGCGGGGCTGCGGAACGTAACTACGGATGTGGACTGCACACTGTCTGCTGTCCGCATCTTTTGCAGACCCATTGAAATGAATGGGTTTGCGTCCGTTCCGCAAAATTGCCATTGTCCTGAATTACCAGGTCATATCAGAACAGATTCTAAACCAGACAAGTGATGGAAAAGTGTTAAACAGAATTTTTATTGGAAATTTTATGCTGCAGATGATCCTCATGAGTACCTGGACTGTACAGACGGTCATCAGAATCGCGCAGCAGGATTGTAAAATGCGCCATCTTGAGCGATTGTGCAGAGGACGTTTCTGTCACGCTAGTGCACCTGCTCTCTGAAGGAAGCAGTACATTGCTCACCTAGAAAGATGTGTGCTTTCATTATTCAAGCGGATGATCAATGCACCTTTGTTCTTTTGTTGTCATTTTTAGCTGTGGAAGTCGGAAAAGATGTCATATCATTTGACTACAATGAGGCTTCTATTATGTTCTGCTCCTGTTCAGAATCTAATATTACTGACTGGAGCTCTGAGGTTACACTGGGAACCAGTCGGTATACTGCTGAACACTGTACATTGATCTCGGCCCGCCACTGTTACCTAATGGTTCAAAGTCACACTGTGCGCTGGAAAACAGCTGTGCTTCAGTAGGAAGCCTCCATGACGGTCTTATGTCGCTCGAACACGGGGAACGCACTGGGGGACATTTATCAATGATGGCTTTTTTTGCGCCAGAAAAATCCTTACATCGCAAATCAGAAGTGGTGATTTTGTTTCACCTCATTTATAAAATGACATTTAATAGCATTTGTGACAATGCATCCGTGCGCAACTGATTTTGAGACTGTGACTCCTTTAAGGCCGATATGCAACATTTTATCGCTAAAATTGCGACTTTTTGAAAAAAAAGTCATTTATCTGATCTGCTGTGCGTCTTTTTAACAATTTACACTACCACATCAGCACATCAGAGTTGTACATAAGTGATAAATGAGGTGTAATATTTGGTAGCCCTGCCCACTTTGACATTCGGAATACTTTTCTAGCGTGTTTCATTCCTTCTGGAGGAAAGAGTTGATATATTTGATGCAAATCAAAATGCCATTATTTTTGGCACATTTTACACTGTAATTGTGACACAACCCGTATGTATTAGTTCTACTTATTCGGGTGGTCTAGATAATTTTGTGGTCCGCAATCTGATGGGGGGGGATAATAGTGTGTGGTTCTATTAGGACATTTGTCCAGTTCCTTAGATAAAGCTAACGGTACTTTCACACTAGCATTATTCTTTTCCGGTATTGAGTTACGTCCTAGGAGTTTTATCCTAATGCATTCTGAATGGAGAGCATTCCGTTCAGGATGCATCAGTTCATATCCTCTTACGTTTTTTGGCCGGAGAAAATACCGCAGCATGCTGCAGTTTTCTCTCTGGCCAAAAATCCTGAACACTTGCCGGAATGCCGGATCCAGCATTAATTTCTATTGAAATGCATTAATGCCGGATCTGGCCCCAAGTGTTCCAGCAAATCAGAAAAATAAATAAATACCGGATCCGTTTTTCCGTATGACAACCGGAAAGATGGATCCGGTATTGCAATGCATTTGTGAGACTGATCCGCATCTGGATCCGTCTCACAAATGCATCCGTTTGCGTCCAGATTGCCGGATCCGGCTGGCAGTTCCGGCGACGGAACTGCCTGCCGGAATCCTTTGCTGCAAGTGTGAAAGCACCCTAATACAAGACACTTAGGCCCCTTTCGCACGAGTGATAATTCCATGTGGGGGCAATGCGTGAGGTGAACGCATTGCACCCGCACTGAATCCGGACCCATTCACTTCAATGAGCGGTGATTTTCACGTATCACAATTCACTTGCGCGTTGTGTGAAAATCTCAGCATGTTCTATATTCTGTGTTTTTCACGCAACACAGGCCCCTTAGAAATTAATGGGTCTGTGTGAAAATCGCAAGCATCTGCAAGCTAGTGCGGATGCGGTGCGATTTTCACGCATAGTTGCTAGGATATGATGTAAGTAAATTGATAAAAGTCAATTTACTGTATTATTCTTCCTTATAACATGGTTATAAGGGAAAATCATAGCATTCTTAATACAGAATGCTTACTAAAATGTGGCTTTAGGGGTTAAAAAAAATAAAATAAAAAATTAACTCACCTCATCCTGTTCGCGCAGCCGGCATCATCTTCTTTCTTCTTCTTTCAGGACCTGCCAAAGAACCTTTGACGTAATTGCGCTCACCACGTGGTGATCGCGGTGACGTCAGCGCAGGTCCTGCTGAATGAAGATAGAAATCTTCTATCTTCATTCAGTAGGAACTGCGCTGACGTCACCACGCTCACCACGTGGTGAGCGCAATTAAGTCATTAAAGGTTTTTTGGCAGGTCCTGAAAGAAGAAGAAAGATGATGGTATTGGCTGCGCGAACAGGATGAGGTGAGTTAATTATTTTTTTTTTTAACCCCTAAAGCCTCATTTTAGTAAGCATTCTGTATTAAGAATGCTATGATTTTCCCTTATAACAATGTTATAAGGGAAAATAATAAAATATACAGAACACCAAACCCAAACCTGAACTTCAGTGAAGAAGTCCGGGTTCGGGTCTGGGTACCACAGTCAGTTTTTTATCACGCATGTGCAAAACGCATTGCACCCGCGCAATAAAAACTTAACATCGGAACGCAATCGCAGTCAAAACTGATGCATCGGACCTAATCTGGACACGATCGTCTGCAAGGGTCCTTACTAATGTGTTGTGATTGTCCATATTGCCTCATCTGCTGGCTTCATTCATTTCACATTATACACTGCAATCCAGGAGTGGTGGCTGTGCATGCACCCTATAATGTGCAAGCACGACCACTGCTGCTGCAGGGTGGTCGTCACCCCCGGATACAAACAGTGTATAATGTGAAGGAAAAATGAATCCAGCCAGCAAAGGAAGCAATATGGACAATCACACAATACATTAGTAAGTGTCTTGTATTAACTTTACATGATAAATGCCATTTGCTGAAGTCAGACCAGCCCTTTAATTACAGGGTGCAGTGAGCCACACTACAGTATTCTCAGGATATGCCATAAATGTCTTCTAGATGTGAGTCCTGCCTCTGGGCCTCACACGTGTCCAGTATGGGGCTCCTTCAATCCGTTCAGCTCTTTTCAGAGCTGCAGTAGAAGTGGATAGTCAATGGGTCAGGGACCCCTATTTTGGAGATAGATGTAGGTCCCGGAGGTAGGAACCACACCTAAGAGACATTTATTCCTGCAGATATGCCTAAATGTCTAATCTGGGAAGCTCCTTTAAGTAATCAGTAGTGGGATAGAGGGGCCTTTTTGGCCATAAGAACGGTTTCATTGTGGTAGTACGCGGGCATGGAAGCCCTTGTTAAGAAATCTCAGTAAATTTCTGTGACATCTGAAGGGATTCTGTCACCTGGATTTTAGTGACAGAGCTTTTAACATCATCACATCAGTCTGCTCGTTTTGTATTAAAATATACTAGTATTACTACTGTAAGTGTTGTCCTTTGTCTAGAAAATCGCTTTTATTAATATGGTAATTACCTGAGTAAGGAGCCCTCCGGCCGTTGGAGCCCAGCACCGCCCCACTGCTAATTTATTCACTCCTCATTGCCGGCTGGCGCATGTGCAGTGCGTCCTGTGAGGCCGATTCCAGGCGCTGACATGTGTATCCACGGCGCATGCGCAAACTTATGGCTCAGCATGGGCTTTGTGTAATTACAAAGGGAATATTCACACGTGCAGGTTTTGATCTGGTTTTTTGTCCAGTTTTGAATTGAAAACCAGTCATGTCATTTCTCTCCCTTTCTGGTCCACACTTGATTTTGGTAGCAAAACTGCATAAAAACTTGAACAAAACCTGCTAACCTTATGATTTTTCTGCTAGTGTGATTCAGTGCCGTCTGTTCACGTGTTTGCCTGTTCCAGACTGATATTTTTGTAGCTATGAAGCTTTCCTATTTATAGTTATGAGTTTAGCTTGTGTTACCATGCGATTGTGTAGAAACTATAGCTTGACAACATATGCTGCATATTCTAGTTGCAGGTCTAAGATCTCATTTTCTGGTTACTATCCGCCTCCGTGATGCCTGCAACCTAGAGACCATTCATCTAGCAGGACTGGACTTTGACAGAATGGCTGAGACACTGCAGCGTGTTACCAGGCACGCCATGAACACCTTGTCTGGAGCTACTCCAGATCAGGATATGGTCCAGCATATGGATCATCTGTTTGCTGTCTGTATACTATGTAAAAACCTTATCGGTCTTGTATCAAGATGTGTTCAAGGTGCTTGTGGATATAGCAATAAGTATTTTTTCAGAATTCTACAAAAGTTCAGATGATATTTCTATTTCAGCAGTCTATCTGCCTTAATTTTCATCCAGCTAAACACAATCTGATGTTTTCTTCCAGATTACAGCCTATGAATTGTTTGCCTTCACGTATTCCATATTGCATTTTTCTGAATCTGGGCTGGCAGTAAGGCCGACTGCACACGAGTGTGGGTGAATGCACATAAGTTCCACACAAAGTGCGTTTCTGCAGCATAGCCACACCAAAATCTGCAATTTCTAATTTTGTTGTGGATTTGATGTGGTTTTGCTGTGGATCTCAGATTTCATTAGAAAAGGGTGACAATCTGCAGCTCAAACCGCAAACATAATTGGCTGTAGATTTGGAAATCTGCATTGTAGGTCAATTTCTGCACAAAAACAATCCACAAAGTGTACATGAGATTTGTGTATTCTCGTACACTTTGCCGGCACTCTACTGCACTGTGGTTTTCCCACACAGGAATCTGCACTGGAAACCCGCATGTATTCCGCAAAGTGTGTAGGTGGTGTTAGAATACTGACCTGCTGAAGCCCGCAACGTGCCCCAGCACTGCGAGGGAGATGCTGCTTGCTGTCTTTCCTCCGAACAGTGATTGACAGGTTTCATTGCTATGCACAACCTGTCGTTCATCTTCTGGAGGTGGGGAGACTGTGCAGGATCTACTTATCTACTTTGCAGGGTTTTGGGCTTCGTCGGGTGAGTATGCCAGAAGCACTTCCATCACGGCAGTGACGTGATATCAGCATGTCTGTTACTACACCATACTGGCCTCAATGCGGGTGGCATAGTGCAGCTGACAGGTCCCCTTGAAGTCTACAAGTAGAGCATTTCTTACTAATGCAGCATGCTCTAGATATAACTACAGTGTTTTCCATAGGCTTCTCTATCGGCCTTAAAAACGACACAAAAGGCTGTCAATAATGCTCATTAAGATTTTATTTAAAATGCTTGCAATACTGGTAAATTCTGTTTCCTCATAAGCATTTTAAAAAGGCCAAGGCAATTATTGGGAATGAACCGGATATTTCAGATAATAGCTTGATCTCAGTTGAATGGGACTGAGCTGCACATAGGGCCCAGTGATGGCTAACTCCAGCTATGGTGAAACTACGACTCCCAGCATGCTCCATTCATTTCTATGGAGTTCTGAAAACAGCTAAGCAAGTGTGCATCTTGGGAGTTGTAGCTTTTCCACAGCTGGGGTGCCGGAGGTTAGCCATCATAGACATAGGCCATGTGGTCATGCAACGTGACTGGTCGAGAGTTGGACCCCACCAATTTGATACTGTTGAACTATCCTCCGGATAGGTCACCATCACCAGTATTCTACTATGTGTAGCTTTTATGCACAGATTATCGTGCTTAAAAAAAAACGCAGCATAAGGGTGTATTCACACGACCATATGTATTTTGTTGTCTGCAAAAAATACGGATGATGTCCGTGTTGCATCCTTTTTTTTTTTTTCCTGCGGATCTATTAACAATGTCTATCGTCCGCAAAACAGACATGAATAGGACATATTGTTTTTTGTGGGGCTACGGAACGGACATACGGATGCTAACATTGAAATGAATGGGTCTGCATCGTATGCGCAAAAAATGTGGATTGGATGCGGACCAAAACTCCGGTCGAGTGAATGCTCCTTAATACAGTACCCGCAAAGTGAATGAGATTTGACACTTTGCATAGTTTTTCAGTGCAGAAATTGATCTGCAGTGCAGATTCTGAAATCCACAGCATGTCAATAGTTTGTGCAGATTTGTAGTGTGGATTTCACCCTTTACTATGCAATGAGTAAGATAGGGGGAAAAAACCACACAAATATTTGCAATAAAATCCACAAGTAACACCTGCAGGTTTGGTGCGGAAACGCAGAGAAATCCACACACAAATCTGTGCGGAATTCCCTTTTTGGAAGTACACACCCATGTGCAGGTAGCCTTTAGGATACTTGGATGTCGCACACCCAAGTATCACAGTGACATGTGTCGTGCACCAAAGTATCGCAGTGTAGCATGGCAGCCATAGCCAACACTAATGCATTTTTTGCGATTATGGTTGCAGCAAATGTGCATGTCACACTGCAGCCCTATTTATTTCTATGGCTGCGCTGATGCACTGCAATACTTGGGTGTCACACGACACGTGTCGTGCCCCAAATAACCATGTAGCCGTACCCTAAAGTAGGGATCGACCGATTATCGGTTTGGCCGATATTATCGGCCGATATTGAGGATTTTGAACGTTATCGGTATCGGCATCTATTTTGCCGATATACCGATAACGTATTGGGAACATAGAACGCGCTGCTCTCAGCGCTCTCTGTGTTCCCTCCGCAGCACAGGGGAGAAGGAAG
Source organism: Bufo bufo (assembly GCF_905171765.1). Lineage (NCBI taxonomy): Eukaryota > Metazoa > Chordata > Amphibia > Anura > Bufonidae > Bufo > Bufo bufo. The sequence continues at coordinate 200,717,274 of NC_053392.1, read as the reverse complement.
CAGTGTCTCCTCCCCCCTGTGATGCTGCTGCTGCCGCTGCCGCCAATGACAGGAGAGAAGACAAGAGGAGGGGAGGGGCTGTGGCTGCTGCGCCACCAATGAAGAGGAGTCTTTCATTCATTCATATACAGGAGGCGGGAGCTGGCTTCAGAATCACATAGCCGGCTCCCGACCTCTATGAGCGGTACTAGCTGCGGTCCGCGGTAGTTAACTCCTCAGGTGCCGCGGATCGCAGCCACCGCTCATAGAGGTCGGGAGCCGGCTATGGGATTCTGCAGCCAGCTCCCGCCTCCTGTATATGAATGAATGAAAGACTCCTCTTCATTGGTGGCGCAGTGCGCCCCCCCCAAGCCCCCCAGTATTAATCATTGGTGGCGCAGTGCGCCCCCCACCCCAATCCCGGCCAATAGTAAAAACATTGGTGGCGCAGTGCGCCCCTCCCCCCCCCCCCCCCCACCCAGTATTACTCATTGGTGGCAGTGGCCACAGGATCCCCTCCTCCTCCGATCGGAGCCCCAGCAGTGTAAGCCTGGGGCTCCGATCGGTTACCATGGCAGCCAGGACGCTATTGAAGCCCTGGCTGCCATGATAAGCTCCATGCTGCTGTGTGCACAAAGCACAGAGCAGCAGGGACAGTGTGAGCTCCTATTCACCCTGATAGAGATCTATCAGGGGGAATAGGACAAGGGTTCTAGTCCCTAAGGGGGCTAAAAGTTAGTAAAAAAAAAAAATACAAAAATATTAAGTATAAATGAAAAAGATTTATAAAAAAAAAAATACACATTAACAATAAACCAAAAAATACACATTAACAATAAACATATTAATTTTCAGCAGATTTGTGTAGGAATTTTTTTTTTTCTCAAAAATGAAAATTCCCAGAATATCGGTATAAATTATCGGCTATCGGCCTGAAAGTTCACTAATTATCGGTATCGGTATCGGCCCTAAAAAATCAATATCGGTCGATCCCTACCCTAAAGGGAGTCTGTCAGCAGTTTTGACCATATTAAACTGCTGACAGCGCTAGGGAGGGGCCAGGGAGACCAATGCAAATATACATTTTGTAGAGCTTTTCTCATCAGGAGTAGTGAAAATATGAAGTTGTATTCTGCTTTCTCAAGTTGCCAGGGCGGGGGTTCTGCATTGAGCTGCTTTGCAGACCCTCCCCTCTGCTCTGAGTGACAACTGTGGCATCTAACCAAGAGACTAGTATATCTGTCACTCAGAGCTGAGGGGAAGGGCTGTGAAGCAGCTCCGAGGAGGGAGCTAAGAGCACTTCACAGGGAAGCTGTGCCCTGGGCACTTGAGTGACGGAGTAGAATTTGGCAGAATCCTCACTACTACTGAATAGAAAAGCTTCACAAGAAGTACGTCTGTCCTGCTCTCCCTAGCTGTGAGAAGATTGACATGGTCAAAACTGCTGACAGAGTCCTTTCAAGGGCGCTTTCACACAAGCGTGTCCCTTGCGGGAATCGCGCTCCGTGTGAGAGAGGGATTGTGCGGTCTGGACTACAGAAGTGCAGGGCATTATCATGATTGATTTAACGGAATCATACTGACATATCTAAGGTGGACAGTAGATATGGTGAATTAGAAAGCAGCTTTTAGTCGAATAAGAAGAAAAAGTGCACCACTCATTTGAGAACTGCACAAGTAAAGTTCCTCAAGTGGTATTTAACCCCTGCTAGATTAGTAAAAATGGATACATCAGTGCTGGAGGGGTTGTTGTCTCAAGGGGTCCTTTTTTCACATGTGGTTTTCTGTATTGCCTTTTATTAGTCTCATCATTGATTCCCAATTGTCTCTAGATCTACCCCTCTGCCTTTTGCATTCCAGTTTACTTCTAAAAAGCATAGAGGTGTTATTATGTCATGTTCTCCTGGCCACCAGATTGCCCATCTTCCTCCGATATTTCTTTGGAGAAAGTCATAGGGAGAGTCTCTCATTCTTTAGAACTTTGATCACCGTTGTGATGAAGGACTGGTTTCCTTGTACACTATCTAAAGAAAATGTACATGGGGACAGCGCTGATGCCATCCACCATGCTTGAGAAAGGCTTCTTTGTCGAAATGTCGCATATGGATTAAAATCACTACTGGATTTGACTATTTAGGAGTCCTGCCTCCATTTTTTGCTTTGCTGGACACCTACAGTAATGGACATTTTGAGTATCGTTTTTCCTTTTCTTGTGTTTTCTTTTTGGTTTACTGTATTTATACCTATTGTACCTCACAACTGTTCTGCCTTTCTGTTCAAGCTTGACTGTGCCCAATGCACCATACAAGGTTCATACAGGTATGGTTGGGTGAGTTTGATGTGGAAGAACTTGACTGGCCCACATAGAGCCCTGACCTCAACCATATTGAACATTGTTCAGATGAATTAGAACAAAGATTGTGAGCCAGGCCCTCTTGTCCAACATCAGTGTGTGACCTCATTAATGCTCTTCTGAATGAATGGGCATCAATTCCCACAGATGCACTCCAAAATCTTGTAAAAAGCCTACCCAGCACAGTGGAAGCTGTTTTAGCAGCAAAGGATGGACCAACTCCGTATTAACGCCTATGGATTTTGACCTGTCATACAAGCTCCTTTAGGTGATTATCAGAACAGGGGGGGGGGGGGGGAGATAGATGGAGCGGCAAGTCCTAGAAGAATTGACTCAAGTCCACATAAACAAAAAGATGAAAAATTCACCCAAAAATGGTTGCAATGTTTCAGCACTGCTCCTGAACAATATATGGAGTGTAGTGGAGGAGTTGGAGTTTGAGTCGAATGTTTGGCTTATCGACTCCATAGCCCTGGTCACACACATCTGCATCCTCTTCTATGTACTTTTTATAGTGTGAAGCCCAAAACTGAATCCCTTATTTGAGATGTGTTCTTACATGGGATTTAGAGGGGTCAATGTAACATTAGGATAAGAGTTTTCTCCCTTTTTATACACCATAAAATCTTGTTTGCTTTTGAAGCTGCTGCTTGACATTGGGTGCTGCTGCCTAGCTTACATATAACTAGAATGCCCAAGTCCTGTTCTTGTTCTGTTGCCCCATTATATCCAATTTAAGATAAATGAGATAAATGAAAATCTGGGACAAGCCCTAAAATGTTATACTTACTACCTCTTCAGCATTCTTTTTGGCGCTGGTCCATTTCTCCTGCTGCTGCTTTCAGTCTCATCCACAACAGCATGCTGCTGTTTTCAGTCTTATCCACAAAGTCATTAAAGGGGTTGTCTGGACTCTGAGCCTGTGTGGTCATATGCTGCTCGGGGACACTTCACACCTGAGGCCAGTGAATGGCTGCAGTGGTGCACATGACCATGGATGGCCAGTCACACTACTGGTACATAGGGGACCAGATGCAGGGGGAGAGGACCTTGGCTTTGGAACAGAGTGCTGGTGAGTAGCCTTTTTTCTTTATGCTAAACACTTTCCGAGCTATAACTAAAATTGTTTTGTGGTTGAATAACCCCTGTAAATGACCGTTTTTTTCCCCTATTAAAATAAAACATAAACAACAAAACTGGAATCTTGTGAATTTGGGCAGTTTTATTCTTAACCTTATTACTATTGATGAACCCTTAAAGGCTATGAACACATTCAGGGGCATTTTTTCTTTTTTCATGTTACTTATTTTGGGCTAAAGTAAGTTTATCAATCAGTCTTTTTTGAATATTTTCAACAGTTTTGGCTTTACAGTCTTCGGTTTCAGTGTATGTGAAGACTGTCTTGCGTTTTGTTTTACAGAGAATCCATCAGACCGCTGCTTTGATGGCTGTATGTGAAGCCCTTATCTCTGATGTACTCATTATAGCTAAATTCTTACCAAACTGATAACAACATGGTTTGAATGAGTGTTTATAGGCTGTCAGGAGATAAGAGATAAGAGCTTCTCATATTGCCCTCAGAGCATTTGCCTGCCAGAATGTGTGTAAAACAGAAAGACGAGATAGTATGCAGATACACTAAAACTGAAGGCTGTAGAATAGAATCTGTTGAAAATTTTGAATAAAAAACAATTTAAAATTATTTTTAGCCTGAAATAAGTAAAATGCAATGATACAAAAAATTCCTCTAAAGCTGTTCATAGCCTTTAAAGTGTCGCTGCACTGCACAAGGGAGATGGCCTGTATAGAAAGTCTATGAGCCCATCTTGATTCAATCTCCTACAATTAGAGAGAGCGTGCTATGTTAGTGCTTCTCTCTCCTTGTTCTAGCAAACAGTGAGGGTCTCAGCAGCCTGACCCCCACCAGTCAAAACCTCTGATAAGTTGCCATGACATTTCAAATGTTTTTTCAAAGTCCAGTAACACCTTAAAGGGAACCTGTCACCAGGATTTTGTGTATAGAGCTGACATGGGTTGCTAGATGAGCGCTAGCGCATCCGCAATATCCAGTCCCCATAGCTCTGTGTGCTTTTATTGTGTAAAAAAACTGATTTGACACATATACAAATTTACCTGGGATGAGTCCCTTCCCTGACTCATCTCACATTAATTTGCATATATGTCAAATCGTTTTTTTTACACAATAAAAGCACACAGAGCTATGGGGACTGGGTATTGTGGATGTGCTAGCGCTCATCTAGCAACCCATGTCCTCAGCTCTATACACAAAATCCTGGTGACAGGTTCCCTTTAAACAATTTATTCACTTCGGTGGAACCCCTTCTTCCATTCTTACCTCACCTGTAAAAAAAAATTAAAAGAAGGTGAATGATCGTTGGAAATTCTTACCAGTTCCTGAGGGACACCTAGATAGGAAATATTTCCTGTTGTACTAATTTTAGATCTTTAGTGACTCTTTTAGAGATTCTACATGTATTTAAAGGGGATATCCCATGATTAATGTAAAAAATGAAAATCGGACATCATGCAATACATAAGTCTTTCTAACAAAGCTAGAACTAGCCCTGTACCTCACATGGATCCAGAGATGCATTCTGCAAGTGCTTTGCTAGATTTATTTCAGACTGGTAGCTCAGGGAAGGGGTGTCTTTTCTGCTCCAGCGCTCTCCTTATCACAGCTTAGGGTGTGTGTCCATTCTATTGCAGCTCAATTCCTGCAACTGTCACAGCTACTAACAGTAGAATGGAACTGAGCGTGTGCGACCACCTCTGTGATGTAATTGAGGTGGATGGATTTTATTGAATAACTCAGTGACTTTAATATATGCGCTTTGGTTTCAGGTTTTGATTAAACATCGGTATGCATCTGTTCTGTTAGGATGCGGTTGTGTGAAATCATAACAAACCGGATCCATCACTAAATACATTGAAAGTCAATGGATGACGGATCCGGTTTTTATCCTAAAAAAACCAGACGCGTCGCCATTGACTTGCATTGTTTTTAGTAACGGATCCGGTTGGTTCTGTTTCGATGACCGGACACAAAACCGCACCTTGCAGCGGTATGTGTCTGGTGATGGAACGGAAGGCATCCTGGACAGATCTCTTTCCATTCAGAATGCATGGGTACAAACCGGAACTGTTTTGGCCTGCTTTTGAGATCCTCTGCCAGATCCTAAAACCGGAATGTCAAAACACGTATGTGAAAGTAGCCTAAGATTGTTTATTGTCATGCTGTGCGATGTGATATGACAGTGAATGGTCTATAGCTATAGTAGACCAGCAGCAGAGCACCTTTTGAGAGCTTTGTCTGATGTTCACTAGCCGTTCTGTAGTTGTGGTACAGATAAGTATTGTACAGGTCTGTAATATGGCACTCAATTAGAAATGACCATACTCTCTATTGACATGAATGAGAGGAACAGAAACCCCAGGGACTGAAACGGATTAGTTCTTGAGGCTTCACTAGCTCCCATGAAAATCATTGGATAGTGATCTTACATACTATACTTGGTTGCTTGCTCTCTGAATAGGCTGGGGTCTCAGCTGCTGGACTCTGGACTTTTATGACTTGTGTAACTGACATGTTATAAAAGTTATCTCCGGAACTATCCCTCTATAATGTAATAAAGTAAACCTAGCCCTTTTTATCTGTCATATAGATTGATGATAACAAGACATTTGGTATTTGTAATGTAAACGATTGGACGCTTAGATTAGTCATTTGAAATCAATATTCCTGGTACAGCAAAGATATTGTCAGTAAGAGGTTTACTTTTTGCCATAACTAGACAGTAGAAGTTTTTAGTTCAGTATTTACGTTAGAGTAACTATCGTTTAATTTTTTCATAAATGAATAATACATTGTAATAAAAAACTTTGTAATGTATCATCAGAGAAAAATGCTCCTCTTTGCCAAATATGAAAATCACTGCTGAGATCCGTCTTCACTGAAGACGGGCTGCCAGCTCACTGAAGAATCAGATTACATAAATGTCTGTCTGTGTGGAGGAGAAGGGAGTGCTGCAGCAGTTGCTGCTGACTTTCTTTCTTTACTTTAATTTACTGCTGGAATCGCCTCTTAACTACTTATTTCTGCTTTATATTGTCCTCCATTACTGTTCCTGCTTCTGAGGGTTTTCTACATAAAGGTAAAACAGATTTCTGTTGAGCCCCTTTTACACTGGCAGATGATTGCCTGAATAAACACCCACAGAAGCGATCATCCGCTTCATAGGATTGTTTTTGTGGCAGGTCATATGCACTATTATCGGCAGCCCATCCCGTTTACATGGGGTGATGTGCTGCCTACAGGCTGCAACTGATTGGCTGTAGTGGTCACAGATATACATCAGGACATCATTGCTAAAGCAGGAAATGCAAAGATCGGCAGCGGTGTGCTTGGGGGAGGGAGGCTGCTAAGGTATTATTTCTGTCATTTTTTTTTTTTTATAACATTTTAATTTAAAAAAAGTTTACTTGGCGAGATAACCCCTTTAAAAATCGCCAGTATTTCAGCATCAACTCTA